>NC_047036.1:73861857-75091857 GCF_011762595.2 Tursiops truncatus
CCTTCATGTACGACACACCTGCAATCATGGGAAACACTCAAATATCATGTGTTCTAGCAAACTCTGGGAGTTCAGGTCCATCTCAATACAAAAGCAACTCTTTTGATCTCTTGCTTTGTCACCAAATCAGCATGTCATCAACTCAATCCCCATCCTTCTCAAGGAAGAGGGAAGTCAGACCCAAATCCTCCATACAACTCTACCAGCTACAGGGATCATAGATTAAGTCTCAATGTGTCCTTGTTAAAGAGGTCAGATACCCCCTATCCTTCTCCACTTGAGGAGGTGGGACTCAAACCTCTTCAGCAACTCTCTGCAAAAATACTCCATAACTTTTCTCCCAACCTTTTTAAACCCTTCTTGTGGATGTCATAATCACCCTATTCATGGTTCTTAAGGAGTGAGAGTAAATGGACAACAACATATTTTAATTATCACAAAGACTTAGGGGTGTTACAATTATTTAGTTCTACATATCAGAGAGGCTAAATGCCCTGAAACATACAGGACAATCCTATTGCCGCCTGAAAAACTTTCCACCAATAGAGAAATACTTATTAGTTTAGTCATTTTCTTTGAAAAAGTCCATATTTTTATCTGGCATTACACTTTGTTGTTTCATTTCTATTGCATCTCACTACATCAGTACAAATTGAAAACTTTACAAAATAACAAATGTATATTTTTAAGAGAAGCAAAATCTGCTCAGGAGCTTAGGGGTGGTGGGAGAGATAACATCCAGTTGGGGAAATTAAGAGAGGCTTCATGGAGATGGATTTGAATTGAACGATGTTGACAGGTATAGATATTTACAAGTAGTGGGAAGAGGGCTATTTGTACTGAACTCAGGTTTCGTAACTTCAGAAACCGAGATAAAACATGCATTTACATAAATCTCTACAGCAAAGGTACTCTTGAGATTAATAGTTTATAGTATAAAAAAGACCCATGCAAAGACCTCTTTTATCACCTAGATTTATACTGCTTTGCTCTTTAGGTAATCTCTATACATACATAGTTGTCTGAAAACTATGATTCAATCTCATTTTTGATCTTCATGGATTAGAAAAACTTTAGGGTCATTTCGAATGCATAATAGCATTCTATCTCCATAACTATAAGCTCTTTTAATGCTAGATATGTTTCTGAAAATGACTAAAAAATACTTTTTTTTAGTTCAGAATTTCCATTTAGTATTATTTGCATTGGGCCTTTTAGAGATGCTTTAATTTTATGTCTTGTACTTCTGTCATCTTTGTTTTCCCTGGACTTTATTTTCTACGTACCAGTCCCCTCCACCACCAACAGGATAAAGGCATAACTCCTTAGCAGTGCTTACTAAGTCCTATCTTCCTTCTATCCTCAGCCTCATCTCTAAAACCATACCCTCAGTCCCCAACACTTCTCTTCCAAATCTGATTATCTATTTGTAGTTTCCCACAAGAAATATGTTCTTTATCTGCAGTTAGTGCAACTGTGATCACGCCTTCCTCAATCTTCAGGTTGATTACATGCCACTTTCTCTTAGATGTTTTGGTGATTCCCTACACCCCAATCCTCATACTATATTGAGCATCCCTTTTATTTTAACAACTTCTCAAGTCTTATAGCCGGCTATTTATTGTCTGTGTCCTCTCACTAGATTTTAAGTTCCTTGAAGATAGGAAAATGTATTGTTCACTTTACATTCATGGCACTAGCAGAGTACCTAGCACTAAGTTGAAGCTTAACGAACAATGGAAGAATAAAATAATTTAAATAAGCCACACAGAAGAGAAAATAAACTTTTCTTATTTTATGTAATAATATGCATTATATATTAACTTATGATTTTACTTCAACACTTTGTTTTATGTCTTAGGTCTGTATCCCATCACTCCAATTCTCAGAAGACAAGGATGGTTTAGGATTTTAATTTTCTTTGTAAATATTTATCACAGTTAAATAGTCTCTTAAAGGTTATGGTAAATAATTTTTTTTTTTTTTTGTGGTACATGGGCCTCTCACTGTTGTGGCCTCTCCCGTTGCGGAGCACAGGCTCCGGATGTGCAGGCTCAGCGGCCATGGCTCACGGGCCCAGCCGCTCCGCGGCATGTGGGATCTTCCCAGACCAGGGCACGAACCCGTGTTCCCTGCATCGGCAGGCGGACTCTCAACCACTGCGCCACCAGAGAAGCCCGGTAAATAATATTTTTAAATGTTAAATCAAGGCTATTATGAGAGAAGTTTATTTTAAATATTCTATTTAAAAAAATTGTTAAGCATCAAGTTGACTCTTGAAGATTCTGACTTCCTTAACTTTATGAGAGACCTACAAATTTTGTCTTCAAGCCTTAGATTTTTTTAATTAAATAAATTTAGCATAGTCTCAAATGTATATATATAAAATGTATATGCATATTTATATATATATGTAAATATGTATGTCTACACATATACACAGAGAAGAGAAGAAACTTTCTGTATATGAGCAGATAGAAAGGGGAAAAAAAAGAGATGGACTGACAAAACTATGAAGATGTTTATGTTCTTATGCTTATGTTCTGATTCTCTATGAATCAGAAGGGCTTGCAACACCAGCAATATAAGGGCCTGAAGGAAACCCCTCTGTGGGCTTCTGATGGAAAATAATAGGATTTATTTCCACAGGGAGAGTCAGAGATAGCAATCTCAATCTCTCCATTTCACTTAAGGCTTTCTAATTGTGTGTTGCTCTTGAGGAATTTTATTTCCAAGATTGCATTTTCACAAACTTAAAAAAATTCTAAGATAATAGAGTCTTATTCAGCTTTTACTGAGTACCCTTCCCCTTCTTTTCCCCTCCCCCATTATATTGCAAGCAATTAAAATTTAAAGTTAGGGAGTTTTTTCCACCTAGGGAACCTAATGAGGATGCATGTCTATGAAGATGTTTCTGTTGCTTTGATGAACTTGTTGAATACCACTGATCTGTATCTGGACCATCATTTTTAAGCATGTTATGTTGCCATTACACTGTGTCAAATTTTTTTTTGGTGTTCCCCTGGAAACTCCCCTTTAGCCACTCGGTTATTCTCCTTCATCTTTAATAACTGTGTTTTGTCATTATTAAATGACCCATCAGGTTCTTGAATACCATGTACTTGTCCTGCAAGTGTAAGCTAAATGTAAGATGTTAAATTTTTTCTTTGTAGTCTGGAAGATACATTGCTGCCTAGACCCCAAAATACCTCAGCTATCATACTAAGTGCAAGTGGCTTATTTAATAGATTGTGTGTCTTGTCAGTACCTTCTTTTCTCTATGTTTTATATGTATAGTTATAGCACTTGAGAAACATTAAAATAGCAGAGGAATGTGCCATAGATTTATTATAGATCACTTTTTTGCACTTCCCTGGCCTCATGTACTAAATTGCTCTCCTTATAGAATAATAAAGCCTAAACTAAACTCTTTTTTTTTACTGGCCCAGACGCTCCACGGCATGCGGGATCCTCATGGACCGGGGCACAAACCGGTGTCCCCTGCATTGGCAGGCAGACTCCCAACCACTGTGCCACCAGGGAAGCCCCTAAACTAAACTCTTAATTTCTGGATTCTGTTGTACCCAATGTCACTCAGTGTAGCAATTAAATATTTCTAATCTTCATAAGGTATTTTTGTCATTTTGATGACAAGATTTATGTGATATATATTTAGTATATTTATTACTTACGTCAGCACAGATCTAAGCAGTAATAGATACTGTACTCAAAAAAGACTGTTATTGTTGACTGCCATTTTGATGACAGTACTGAAATGTATTGATTTACATTGTCTTTAATTTGCAAGGAGTGCTTTACGAATAATAACAAACCTGTCATAAAGATAGGTTTCATTATTAACTCTGCTTTATAGGTGTTGAAAGTGAGGCACAGAGAGGTTAAGTAAGTTAACCAAGGTCACACTGCAAATAAGGAGAGAAGTCAAGATTAAAATACAGATCGTCTGACTCCAGAGGTTATGATCTTAACCATTACGATATGCACCACATATACTTCCATATAGGTGGTATATCACGTATGCATTACCAATATTATAGTCTCTCCCTTTTACACCTTTAATATTGATTATGATGATTTGATTTACATTATGAATTTCAACCATAATGAAAGTAAGTTTCCAGAGAAATTAGCTAGTATTCATGATATCACCTTATTAAATTAAAACTAGTCTGAAACAAATCCCATATTTTTCACCTTGTTTCACGTTACCGTCTGGTACAGCTCTGGTCCCATTTTCATTTGACACTCTCTAGTCCCTACTCTGTGGGACCTTGATATTATAGTGCAAATGACACTCAAAATGTTTTACAAACAACAGAATCTTAAATTATACTCATGCCTTAGGCTGAATTTGTAGGCCAAGGAGTACAACTTCTAGTAAGCTTTAATTTGATCAGAAATGCAATAATTAAAAGCATAAGGGCCTGAAAATGGGCACTAATGACTTGGATGTGGACTTTTGTATTCATACAAAAAAAAGGAAGTTAAGTCCTTGGGCTTCATGAGGCAAGTGAACAGATGAAACTTAGACCAGTATGTAAAATGTAACCTCAATGGAAAAAATATGTATTTTTCCTTAGTAATGCTTTAGGATTAAAGTATATTTCATCTAATGATATTATAGTGACACGAATATTATTTTGGTTAGTAACTGAGCCAATATATCTTTTTTATCCTTTTGCTTTCAAATATTCTGCCGTGATATTTTAGTTACCCTCTTGTGTGCAGTATAAGACTTTCATAGACAAAATAGTGGCTCAAAGATGTCCATGTCCTGATCTCATTAATCTGTGAATGTTACCGTACATGGTAAAAGGGACTTGCATATGTGATTGAGGCTATGGACCTCAAGATGGGGGGATTATTATGGATTATCTGGATAGGCTCAATCTAATCACATGATTCCTTAAAAGAAGACAGACTTTTCTGGTTGTGGTCAAAGACACAATAGAAAATGGGTCAAACAGATGCAACATGAGGAAGACTTTACTTGCCATTGCTGACCCTGATGATGGAGGAAGGGGCCATGATCCAAGAAATATGGGAAGCCTCAAAGACCTGCAAGAGGCAATAAAATGTCCGAGAGCCTACAGAAAAGAATGGATGTAGCCCTACAGACACTTTGTTTTAGCCCAGGGAGACTAGTGTTGGACCTATGACTTAGAGAACTATAAGATAATAAAACTGTATTCTTTTAAGGAACTAAATTTGTGGGAATTTATTACAACGGTAATGGAAAACTAACAAAACAGCTGTGTATTATTTATTTTATATCTCATCTGAGAATTCCAACTTTAAAATGGAATAATCTGTTTATATTAACTGTAAAAACTTATTTTAATAAATATATAAATATTATTTATATAATATTGCTTTAAACATATATCATTTTAATAAAATTTATTGTTTTGTTTAGAATAGGTTTTTCTTTTTAATGTGAAACTTAATCATGATACAGGTCATTTATCTGTGCTTAAAAAAAATTAGGTTCATTGAGGTATAATTGACATGAAAACTTCAGCCTTAATGAGACATAATTTACACGTAAAAATGTCAACTTAATGAGGTATAACTGACATATAAAATTGTAATTTTTTCATTGTTATTTTCTTATATAATTGTTTTTAAATGTATGTTGATCTTCAGTATTAATTTATTTATTTGCTTATTTGTTTTTGTATTTATGATCTTCTTTCCTGACCTCATCTGGCTTCATCAAGATTTTTATTTAACTGTCTTTCTTTCCTTCCATTAAATAGAGAGAAGTTTCTCTTTGGTTTTACTTCATTATTTTCAAAAGTCAAACTTATTTTGTATCTTTATTTTAATACAAACACAATAAAATATGTTTTCATTAATCAACTAAAACCTATTATTCTAGTTACTGTTTTATAGTGTTTTAAGTTCACCTTGCTTTTAAATTTCTCCAGATTTTTCATTATTATCATTATGATTTTATATGAGTCAATGATTTGGATTTTTTTCCACAGGCTTTGTTCTTTCTTTGCTTATAATTGTTTGTCTCAGCTCACTCTTTCCTTTTGGCTTTTATTTCCTTCTCATTGAATTCTAGTGTGTGTTTACCACAAAAAATCAACTAAACACCAAAGAAGGCAGTAAGAGAGGAAATGAGGAGCAAAAAAGGTATAGGACATATGGAAAAATTAGCAAAATGGCAGAAGAGTAGTCTTTCTTATCAGTAATTACATTAAATGTAAATGGATTAAAGTTCCAAAACAAAAAAGCTGTGATTGGCAGATGGATTTTAAAAAATGACCCACTTACATAGCATTATAAATTTGTTCAAATTTATAAAATGTACAACACTAAGAGTGAACCCTCAAGTAAACTATGGTCTCTGGGTAGTTATAATGTGTTGACATCAGTTCATACCCTCTGGTGAGGGTTGTTAATGATGAAAGAGACTATGCATGTGTGAGGGCAGGAGGTATATGGTAAATCTCTATACCTTCGTCTCAATTTTGCTGTGAACCTAAAACTGCTCTAACATTGACTTAAATATCTGATTGAAAGTAAGCAAATATGTCCAGAGTAAAGACATGGAAAAATAATATTCCATGCAAATGGTAGCCAAAAGAGAGCTGAAGTGGTTATACTAATATCAGACAAAATATACTTTAATGAAATGACATTATATACTGATAAAAGGGTTAATCATCAAGAAGGTATAAAAATTATAACTATGTATGCAACAAATAAAGGAGCCCCGAACTACAAGAACTGAATTCTGATGGAATCAAAGGTAAAAATAGACAGTTCTACACTCACAGGTGGAAATTTCAATACTTTACTTTCAATAATGGATAGAACATCTAGAGAGGAAATCAATATGGAAATGGAGAACTTGAACAACACTATAAGCCAACCAGACCTACTAGATAAATATAAAACTCCAGTTAACAACAATGGAATATCATCACTCTTAAGCACACAGGGAATACTCTCTAGGAATGAACATATATTAGACCACAAAAAAAATGTCAAAGCTCTTTAAAAAGTGAACTCATACAAAAGTATCTTCTCCCACCACAATGGAAAAAAGCTTGAAATCATAACAGAAATAAAACTTGAAAATTAACAATTGTGTGGCAATTAACACACTCCTTAACAACAAATGGATCAAAGAAGAAACTATAAGGGAAATTATAACATATCTTGAAAATAATGAAAATGAAAACACAACATATCAAATCTTAGATAATGCAGCAAAAGCAGTACTCAGAGAAATATATAGTTGTAAACATCTACATTCAAAAAGAGTGAACTCAAATCAATAACCTAACATTACACCTGGAGGAACTAGAAAACTAAACCCAATGCTGGCAGGGGAGGAAAATAATAAAGATTAGGGTGTAGATAAATGAAATAGAGAATAGAAAAACAATTTAAAAAATCAATAAAACCAAAAGCTATTCTTTGAAAAGACAAAAAAATTGACAAACATTTAGCTAGATGGATGAGGAGAAAAAGAGAAAAATTAAGAATAATTAAAATCAGAAATGAAAGTAAAGACCACTAACTACCAACTTTACAGAAACAAAAAAGGTTTATAATAATATATTATAAATAATTATATGCCAACAAATTAGAAATTCAAAATGAACTGGACAAACTTCAAGAAACACAAAAATACTTAAAATGATTCAAGAAAAAATAGAAAATGTCAACAGACATAAAATGAGAGATTAAATTAGTATTCAAAAACCTCTGAAGAAAGAAAAGTCCATTATCAGTTGGCCTCATCAGTGCATTCTATAAAACATTTAAAGAAGAATTAATATCAATTCTTCTCAAACACTTCAAAAAACAGAAGAAGAGAGATTAGTTCCTAACTCATTTTGTGAGACCAGAATTACCTTTATACCAAAACTAAAAAAAGAAATCACACACAAAGAGATTCACTGAATAATAATCCTTATGAATATAGAGGTAAAAAAATCCTCCACAAAATACTAACAAACCAATTCTAAAAACATATTAAAAGAACTATACATCATTTAAGTGGGATTAAGTGGGATTTATCCAAGGAATGGAAATTGTGTTAAGAAAATCAATCAATATAGTACATCACTTTAATAGAATGAAGAAAAAAATCATATGACTATTTCAATAGATGCAGAAAAAGACATGTGACAAAATTCAATACACTTTCATGATAAACAAAAAAAAGCACTGAGACTAGGAATTGAAGGGAATTTTCTCCATATGATAAGGGGCATTTATGAAAAAACCCACAGCTAACATAATACTCAGTGGTGACTAATCTTAAGATTCCTCTTAAAATAAGGAACAAGACAAAGATGCCCACTTTCAACACTGTTATAAACTATTTTTCTGAAAGTTCTAGCCAGAGCAATTAGCTAAGAAAAAGAAACAAAAGGTATTCAAATTGCAAAGGAAGAAGTAGATCTATCTCTATTTGCAGATGACATGATTTCACATATAGAAAAAACAAAATAAAACAAAAAATCCACAAGAAAGCTACTAAAGCTAATAAGTGAATTTAGCAAAGTTACAGGTTACAAGTTCAACACACAAAAGTAAGTTATGTTTCACAAGCAATCAACAGTCCAAAAATAAAATTAAGAAAGATATTATACTTACAATAGCATACAAAGGATTAAAATACCTAGGAATAAATTTAGCTAAGAAGCTAAAAGTCTTGTACACTGAAAACTATAAAACACTGGTGAAAAAATTAAAGAATACTTAAAAAAATGGAAAGACATCTTGTGTTCTGAGATTATAAAACAATATTGTTAAGATGTCAATTTTACCAAAAGCAATCTATAGATGTAACACAATTCCTATCAAAATTCCAACAGCCTCTTTTCAGAAATAGAAAAGCTGATATTCAAATTCATATACATTTCAAAGAGCTCTGAATAGCCAAAGCATTCTTGAAAAAGAAGAAAAAAATTGGAGTACTCCCACTTCTCAATTTCAAATCTTACTATCAAGCTACAACAATCAAAGCATTGTGGAACTGGCATGAAGAGAGACATATAGACCAAAGGAACATAATTGAGAACTCATAAATAAACCCATGTGTCTATGGCCAATTTATTTTTGACAAAGTTATCAAACCCATTCAATGAAGAAAGAACAGTTTCTTTAACAAATGGTGCTAAAACAACTGGATTGTCATATATAACAAATGAAGTTGGACACTTACTTCACAAAAATTAATTCAATATGGATCAATGACCTAAACATAAGAGCTAAAAACATAAACCTCTCAAAGAAAATAATAAGCAAATCTTCATGACCTTCAATTTGGCAATGGATTCTTGGATATGAATACCAAAAGCATAAGCAACAAAGGAGTAGATAAATTGGACTCCACCTAGTTTAAAAACTTTTGTTCAATGAAGAACATTATCAAGCAAATGAAAGAACGAACTACAGAATGGGAGAAAGATATTTAAGAGTTATATATCTAATAAGGACTAATATCCAGAATATATTTAAAAACCTCTTACAACTCAACAACCAAGAGAAAACAACCAATTAAAAAAATGGGTAAAAGACTTTCATAGATATTTGTCCAAAAATACATACACAAGAGGTCAATTAACAAAAGAAAAGATGCTCAACATCATTAGTCATTGGGGAAATTCAAATCAAAACCACGAGATACCACTTTATGCTCATGTAAATGTCCATAAGGGTTTTTTTTTAACCAAATATAACTAAAGCTGATGGAAAAGCAAAGAAATTGGGACCCTCATACATTACTGAAAGAATGTATAATGGTGCAGTCACTGTGAAAAACAGTTTAACAGTTCATCAAAAAGTTTAACAGAATTATCATATGACCCAGCAACTCCACTCCTAGGTGTATACTCCAAAGAATTGAAAACAGGAGCTCAAGCAGATACTTTTATGCCAATGTTCACTACAGTTTATTCACTATAGTCAACAGGTGGAAACAAAAGTGTTCATAGGCAAATGATGGATAAACAAAATGTGGTATATACATACAATAGAATATTATTCAGCCATAAAAAGGAATGAAGTTTTTATACATGCTACAACACAGATGAACCTTGGCAACATTATGCTAAGTGGAATAAGCCAGACACAAAAGGACAAATACTGTATGATTCCACTTACATGAAATAAATAGAATAGGTAAATTCATGGACATAGAAAGTTACCAGGGACTGCAGTGACTGGGAGTAGAGGGAAATGGGGAATTATTGCTTAATGGGAACAGAGTTTCTGTTTGAGGTGATGAAATGTTTAGAAATAGATTGTGATGATAGCTACACAATATTGTAAATATAATTAATGCCACTGAATTGTACACTTAAAATGCAAAATTTTATGTTATATATATTTTATCTCAATAAAAAATTTAAAATAATTTTATACATATACAAATATGCTTGTATACGTATAAAAATTCTTTTTTTTAAAGTGAGCAATGATTTATTCAATTCATTAATGAAGGGACCATCAGGATGGTAAGGCTGGCACTAAGAGAACTGGAAAAAGTAAATTGTTCCAAGTCCCTGAAAGAAAGCCTGCTTGAATATGATTGCTGATTTACATAAAAAAAATTTTAATATCCTACAGAGCAATAAACTGTAACCTTTTTAAACTTTATTTTATATTGGAGTATTGCTGATTAACAGTGTTGTGATAGTTTCAGGTGCACAGCAAAGTGACTCAGCCATACACATACATGTATCCATTCTCTCCCAGACTCTCCTCCCATCCAGGCTGCCACATGACATTAAGCAGAGTTCCCTGTGCTATAGAGTAGGTTCTTGTTGGTTATCCTTTTCAAATATAGCAGTGTGTACATGTCAATCCCAAACTCCCTAACTATCACTTCCCTCCACCCTTCCCCCACAACCCCTGGTAACCATAAGTTCATTCTAAGTCTGTGAGTCCATTTCTGTTTTGTAAATACGTTCATTTGTATCATTTCCTTTTGGATTCCACAAATAAGTGATATCATACAATATTTCTCTTTCTCTGTCTGACTTACTTTACTCAGTATGACAATCTCTAGGTTCATCCATGTAAATGGCATTATTTCATTCTTTTTTATGGCTGAGTAATATTCCATTGTATATATGTACCACATCTTCTTTATTCATTCCTCTGTTGATGGACATTTAGGTTGCTTCCATGTCTTGGCTATAGTAAACAGTGCTGCAATGAACATTGTCGTGCATATATCCTTTCAGACCATGTTTTTCTCCAGGTATATGCCCAGGAGTGGGATTGCAGGGTTATATGGCAGTTCAATTTTTAGTTTTTTAAGGAACTTCCATACTGTTCACCATAGTGGCTGTACAAATTTACATTCCCACCAACAGTGTAGGAGGGTTCCCTTCTCTCCACACCCTCTCCAGCATTTATTGTTTGTGGATTTTTTTGATGATAGCCATTTTGACTGGTGTGAGGTGATATCTCATTATAGTTTTGACTTGCAATTCTCTAATCATTAGTGATGTTGAATATCTTTTCATGTGTCTCTTGGCCATCCATATGTCTTCCTTGGAAAAATGTCTATTTAGGTCTTCTGCACATTTTTTGATTGGGTTGTTTGTTTTGATGATATTAAGCCACAGGAGCTGTTTGTAAATTTTGGAGACTAATCCCTTTTTGGTCATATCATTTGCAAATATTTTTTCCCAGTCTGTGGGTTGTCTTTTCATTTTGTTTATGGTTTCCTTTGCTGGGTAAAAGCTTTTGAGTTTAATTAGGTCCCATTTGTTTATTTTTGTTCTTACTTCCATTACTCTGAGGGATGGATCGGAAAAAAATATTGCTGTGATTTATGTCAGAGAGTGTTCTGCCTATGTTTTCCTCTAGGAGTTTTATAGTGTCCCATCTCACATTTAGGTTTTTAATCCATTTTGAGCTTATATTTGGGTATAGTGTTAAAGAATGATCTAATTTCATTTTGTTTTTACATGTAGCTGTCCAGTTTTCCTAGGATTTGTTGAAGAGACTGTCATATAATCTTTCTTCCTTTGTAGTAGATTAATTGACCATAGGTGCATGGGTTTATTTCTGGGTTTTCTATCCTGTTCCATTGACCTATACTTCTATTTTTGTGCCAGTACCATACTGTTTTGATGACTACAGCTTTGTAGTATAGTCTGAAGTCAGAGAGCCTGATTCCACTATCTCCATTTTTCTTTCTCAAGATTGATTCGGCTATTCAGGGTCCTTTTTGTCTCCATACAAATTTTAAGATTTTTTGTTCTAATTCTGTGAAAAATGTTATTGGTAATTTGATAGGAATCATACTGAATCTGTAGACTGCCTTGGGTAGTATAGTCATTTTGACAATATTTATTCTTCTAGTCCAACAACATGGTATATCTTTCCATCTGTGTCTTCTTTGACTTCTTTCATCAGTGTCATAGTTTTTGGAGTACAGGTCTTTTGTCTCCTTAGGTAGGCCATATAAAACAATTCTTAACAGAGAGTAAATTTCTGGGGACTGGGCAGGGGGAATTGGAGTGTCAGGTAGACTTTAGTTTTTGCTTTATGATTTTTGAACTATTTTTATAAAGAAAATCATACATTTATAATTTCAAATATAAATTTTATATTTGATAATTCAGTGAATGACAATATAAGTCATTTATTATTCTTATACCAAGAATTTAATAATAAAGAAAATGGAGTCAAAAATATAGCTAAAATATGTAATAGTTGATTACAGTATGACTTAAAATTTTTGTGATCACATCATAGATAATTAATGTGCTCTGTTTCTACCAGAGTGTCTTTTCTATTTTTATTATACTTTTCTATTTATTTGTGTATGGTCTTCAATGTATTCAACGTATATTCATTTATTTAATGTTTACTTAATGCAACGTCCAGTGCTGGCAGTTTTCACATCTGGTGCACCTCATCAAGGAGAAAGTACTAGATATACATTCAAAACTAGATTTCTCACCATACATCACTTGACCCTTCCACTCAGTCCCCAATAGTGGCTATATTTTCATTTTGACTCTGGGTATCTATGAAAGTTGACAGGATCAAAAGCTGCTATATAGGTTCAAGTATTAGAACTAAATCATCTGGTCAAAAACATTCACTCTAAGTTTTAGATAAAACTTACGTCTTCAAAATTATATTCAGAATGACAATATAGTAACTTGTATTGATTTGCAACTTCCTTTATGGAACTTAAGACACATCGTTCAGGAGATAATAAATCTTCCCTTTGAAATAGGTCTTGTACTTTTTCTCAAAAGATACAGAGATTAAGTTATTCACCATCAAAACTTGCACACACAGAATAGAGTCCAGGAAAAATGGTTTCTGGTTTAGATCTTCTTATGTGAATAAAAACTATCATCAGAGTCAGGACTCCTTTTGAAAGGAATAATAGGGTAGTCATTGTAGAAAGAATCCTAGAAAGCATAGTTTCATCTTCTTCTTCTTCTTCTTCTTCTTTTTTTTAAACAGATGAGGAAGCACAGATTCTGAGGGCAGGACCTGACTAGAATGGTGGCCTCCAAAGGGCCGAATGAGGACTCTGAGGCTCATCTTCATTTATTTTTATTACATTCCTGTGAACAAGTTTCTGACAAAGTAAGAAAGGCATAGCAAAGCTAAATGAGGTATAAATACCACAAATAAATCTACGTAGGTACTTTTTTTTTTTTAACAGGACAAAGCTTCAAACACAATCTCTTCTGAGACATAGAGCATATATTCAAAGAAGCATCTGTATTTTTATTGTTTATAGCATCTTTTCTTACCATGCTTGGTTATTTCTAACAAAGACCATGTTTGCATCTGGGTGTCTCCTCTGTGTTCTTATGGGCAACTCGATTCCTGGATACAGATTAGTCTGGTTTTTCTTATTAGGCACAAATTATATTTAATATGCAGAAAAGAAAAAAGACTAACTAGAGGTTTAATATGATTAATTTCAATTCAGATAATACTAAGTTATTTCTTTGGCTGTTATTCAAATAGTTACATGAAAGATGGGAACTAGGTCTTGACACATTGTTCTAACTTCACACAGTCACACAGAGTGGATCTAGGGGTTGGTTTCGAAGTGAAGAACCTCCCTGTGACAGCTAAATGCCAAACTTGTGGTCCTGAAAATATAAAACTGTTACTTGTTTTCTTTATCCCCTTCCCCACTGTTATATCTTCTGCTTCTCCTGCCCAATTTACAAGACTCTAGGCTCCGAAGACAAAGTGCAAAAAAAAAAATGGCCTCAACCAGCACTGATTCTTATTATTCTTTTTTTTTTTTTTTTTTCTGTATGTGGGCCTCTCACTGTTGAGGCCTCTCCCGTTACGGAGCACAGGCTCCGGACGCGCAGGCCCAGCGGCCATGGCCCATGGGCCCATCCAGTCCGCGGCATGTGGGATCTTCCTGGACCGGGGCACGAACCCGTGTCCCCTGCATCAGCAGGTGGACTCTCAACCACTGTGCCACAGGGAAGCCCTTATTATTCATATTTTATAAGGCAAAAATTCTCTGACACAGTTGAGTAGTGGATATAGCAAGGGGTGAATAAACAATCAGGTTTTTTTTTGTGTGGCCATCTCTGCTAATATTATTCTGCATAGATTTTTTATTTTTCAGGTGGAAGCTAAAAGCACCAACTGAGGAGAAAAGATTTTCAGTGTCAGTGAAGTTAAAACATGTCAGCATCAGTTCCTTCTGCGAATATTGTCTCACATGAAAGAAAGGATGGGTTGAATTCATATCTGAAACAAGACAAGATTTTCCATCTGACCTCATTATGTGTTTCTCTGGAGTGCATCCCTGGGTTTCTGTGGGAACTAAAATGTGTTGTGTGGAAACCAAATAGAAAACAGCTCAGTACTGCCATAACTGAAGCATCTTAATAAGATGGGGTATTTACTGTTTTACCACAGTCATCTCTTAACTCTAAAAGTCATAATGATGTGCTGGATCCCTTTGTTAAAGCAATTCCCTTAAGTGAAGGCATGTACTAATGAAAGGGTTTATGCTGCCTGGCTGGAAGCAAAGATGAAGTAGCATTGCTGTATATCACAGATTTATATGGATAATTTTTTATGGAAAGATTTTTAGAAACTCAACCATTGCATCCTTATAAATAATTAAACATACAAATTATCATTGTCATCTACAGCTGGTTTCCTTTTCTGTGAGCAATGGTAATCAATTCAAGAACATATTGCTTTAAAAGGATTTATAGCATTTTTCATTATTCCTGATCATACTAGAAAATTATTCAGAGGTCAGAAATAATAGAAATTTTCCTTTACATTAACCTGTGCCACATGGAGAGATTTCCTATATGGCATTGTATCATAAAATAAGGCACCTTTTTTTTTCAGTTTTGTTTGTACAAAGGCTTAAATGTATATATGCATGTATATATTTGTATATATCATACTAATGGATCAAGAAACATGCCAGTATTTATATTATTATTGTATGTAAATACATATATATGCTTATATATACACAGATTATCATTTGTTTGTTTTAAATATAGTCAATATAGGGAAAATAGTAGTTTGAATTCCAAAATATACCACCATTAAAATGTTTCCATGACCTCTGAGTTATTCTGTAAATTAATTATCATTATCCTTAAGAATGAGTCACTGGCAGTAAACTACTCAAAAGAGGTCATTACACAGATCTCTCTACGTAGATTTTGATATAATGAGATATACTATTTTAGTGAAATTAATATCAGTCTTTCATAGTTCCACTTAATAATTTGACATAGAGTTTATATTTTTGGTTGCTACAGCAACACATTGTTAAATCGATGTTCATTTTATAAAATAATAAATAACAAATTATAGAATCTAATGAATAGGTTAGCTTGGACAAGTTTTGAGGACTTAATGGAATTGTTTGGTCAATATGTTTGGTACGGACTCTAAAAACTTCTGGCACCTAATGAACCTTTTTAATTTACCCACTGGAGGAGAATTAATCTTTTGGAAACTACAAGGCCATGTGATCTGTGACACTTTTTATTTTATAAAAAAATAACTAGTTTATTCAAAAAGTGAATACTTAGGAAATGCGTACTGCATACCAGGCATTGTGATTAATTATTACTGGGAATGCAGAGATTAAGTTAAGGTCCAGAAAGCACAGAGAGTCCCATACAGGATAAAATGAAGGAGAAACATGCTGAGACACATAGTAATCAAACTGGCAAAAATTAAAGACAAAGAAAAATTATTGAAAGCAGCAAGGGAAAAATGACAAATAACATATAAGGGAAGTCCCATAAGGTTAACAGCTGATTTCTCAGCAGAAACTCTACAAGCCAGAAGGGAGTGGCAGGATATACTTAAAGTGGTGAAAGGGAAGAACATACAAACAAGATTACTCTACCCATGAAGGATCTCGTTCAGATTCGATGGAGAAATCAAAAGCTTTACAGACAATCAAAAGCTAAGAGAATTCAGCACCACCAAACCAACTCTACAACAAATGCTAAAGGAACTTCTCTAACTGGGAAACACAAGAGAAGAAACAGACCTACAAAAACAAACCCAAAACAATTAAGAAAATGGTCATAGGAACATACATATCGATGATTACCTTAAACATGAATGGATTAAATGCTCCAACCAAAAGACACAGGCTTGCCGAATGGATACAAAACCAAGATCCATCTATATGCTATCTACAAGAGACCAACTTCAGACCTAGGGACACATTCAGACTGAAAGTGAGGGGATGGAGAAAGATATTCCATGCAAATGGAAATCAAAAGAAAGCTGGAGTAGCTATACTCATATCAGATAAAATACATATTAAAATAAAGAATGTTACAAGAGACAAGAAAGGACACTACATAATGATCAAGGGATCAATCCAAGAAGAAGATATAAAGATTATAAATATATATGCACCCAACACAGGAGCACCTCTATACATAATGCAACTGCTAACAGCTCTAAAAGAAGAAATCAACAGTAACATAATAACAGTGGGGGACTTTAACACCTCACTTATACCAATGGACACATCATTCAAAATTAAAATAAATAAGGAAACAGAAGCTTTAAATGACACAACAGACCAGATAGATTTCACTGATATTTATAGGACATTCCATCCCAAGACAGCAGATTACACTTTCTTCTCAGGTGCGCACAGAACATTCTCCAGGATAGATCACATCTTGGGTCACAAATCAAGCCTCAGTAAATTTAAGAAAATTGAAATAATAACAAGCATCTTTTCTGACCACAACGCTATGAGATTAGAAATGAATTACAGGGAAAAAAATGTAAAAAACACAAACACATGGAGGCTAAAAAATACGTTACTAAACAACCAAGAGATCACTGAAGAAATCAAAGAGGAAATCAAAAAATATCTAGAGACAAATGAAAACACGATGATCCAAAACCTATGGGTTGCAGCAAAAGCAGTTATAAGAGGGAAGTTTATAGCTATACAAGCCTACCTCAAGAAACAAAAAAAACTCAAGTAAACAATCTAACCTTACACCTAAAGGAACTAGAAAAAGAAGAACAAACTCCAAAGTTAGGAGAAGGAAAGAAATCATAAAGATCAGAGCCGAAATAAATGAAATAGAAACAAAGAAAACAATAGCAAAGATCAATAAAACTAAAAGCTGGTTCTTTGAGAAGATAAACAAAATTGATAAACCATTAGCCAGACTCATCAAGAAAAAGAGGGAGAGGGCTTCCCTGCTGGTGCAGTGGTTGAGAGTCTGCCTGCCGATGCGGGGGACACGGGTTCGTACCCCAGTCCGCGAAGATCCAACATGCCATGGAGCAGCTGGGCCTGTAAGCCATGACTGCTGAGCCTGCATGTCCGGAGGCTGTGCTCCACAACGGGAGAGGCCACAGCAGTGAGAGGGCCATGTACCGCAAAAAAAAAAAAAAAAAAGTAAAAGAGGGAGAGGACTCAAATCAATACAATTAAATATGAAAAAGGAGAAGTTACAACAGACACCACGGAAATACAAAGCATCCTAAGAGACTACTACAAGCAACACTATGCCAATAAAATGGACAGCTTGGAAGAAATGGACAAATTCTTAGAAAGGTATAACCTTCCAAGATTGAAACAGGAAGAAACAGAAAATATGAACAGACCAATCACAAGTAATGAAATTGAAACTGTGATTAAAAATCTTCCAACAAACAAAAGTCCAGGACCAGATGGCTTCACAGGTGAATTCTATCAAACATTTAGAGAAGAGCTAACACCCATACTTATCAAACTCTTCCAAAAAATTGCAGAGGAAGGAAAACTCCCAAACTCAGTCTATGAGGCCACCATCACCTTGATACCAAAACCAGACAAAGATACTACAAAAAAAGAAAATTACAGACCAATATCACTGATGTATATAGATGCAAAAATCCTCAACAAAATACTAGCAAACAGAATCCAGCAACATATTAAAAGGATCGTACACCATGATCAAGTGGGATTTATCGCAGGGATGCAAGAATTCTTCAATATATGCAAATCAATCAATGTGATACAGCATATTAACAAACTGAATAAGAAAATCCATATGATCATCTCAATAGATGCAGAAAAAGCTTTTGACAATATTCAACACACATTTATGATAAAAAAAAAACTCTTCGGAAAGAGGGCATAGAGGCAACCTACCTCAACATAATAAAGGCCATATACAACAAACCCACAGCAAACATCATTGTCAATGGTGAAAAACTGAAAGCACTTCCTCTAAGATCAGGAACAAAACAAGGATGTCCACGCTCACCACTATTATTCAACATAGTTTTGGAAGTCCTAGCCACAGCAATCAGAGAAGAAAAAGAAATAAAAGGAATCCAAATTGGAAAAGAAGAAGTAAAACTGTCACTGTTTGCAGATGACATGATACTATACATAGAGAATCCTAAAGATGCCACCAGAAAACTACTAGAGCTAATCAATGAATTTGGTAAAGTAGCAGGATACAAAATTAATACACAGAAATATCTTGCATTCCTATACACTAATGATGAAAAATCTGAAAGAGAAATTAAGGAAACACTCCCATTTACCATTGCAACAAAAAGAATAAAATACCTAGGAATAAACCCACCTAAGGAGAGAAAAGACCTGTATGCAGAAAACTATAAGACACTGATGAAAGAAATTAAAGATGATACCAACAGATGGAGAGATACACCATGTTCTTGGACTGGAAGAATCAATATTGTGAAAATGACTATATTACCCAAAGCAATCTACAGATTCAATGCAATCCCTATCAAATTACGAATGGCATTTTTTACAGAACTAGAACTAATCATCTTAAAATTTGTATGGAGACACAGAAGACCCCGAATAGCCAAAAGAGTCTTGAGGGAAAAAAACGGAGCAGGAGGAATCAGACTCCCTGACTTCAGACTATACTACAAAGCTACAGTAATCAAGACAATATGGTACTGGCACAAAAACAGAAGCATAGATCAATGGAACAAGATAGAAAGCCCAGAGATAAACTCATGCACCTATGGTCAACTAATCTATGACAAAGGAAGCAAAGATATACAATGGAGAAAAGACAGTCTCTTCAATAAGTGGTGCTGGGAAAACTGGACAGCTTCATGTAAAAGAATGAAATTATAACACTCCCTAACATCATACACAAAAATAAACTCAAAATGGATTAGAGACCTAAATGTAAGACCGGACACTATAAAACTCTTAGAGGAAATCACAGGAAGAACACTCTTTGACATAAATCACAGCAAGATCTTTTTTGATACACCTCCTAGAGTAATGGAAATAAAAATAAACAAATGGGACCTAATGAAACTTCAAAGCTTTTGCACAGCAAAGGAAACCATAAACAAGATGAAAAGAGAACCCTCAGAATGGGAGAAAATATTTCCAAAGAATCAACGGACAAAGGATTAATCTCCAAAATATATAAACAGCTCATGCAGCTCAATATTAAAGAAACAAACAACCCAATCCAAAAATGGGTAGAAGACCTAAATAGACATTTCTCCAATGAAGACATACAGATGGCCAAGAAGCACATGAAAAGCTGCTCAACATCACTAATTATTAGAGAAATGCAAATCAAAACTACAATGAGGTATCACCTCACACCAGTTAGAATGGGCATCATCAGAAAATCTACAAACAACAAATGCTGGAGAGGGTGTGGAGAAAAGGGAACCCTCTTGTACTGTTGGTGGGGATGTAAATTGATACAGCCACTATGGAGAACAATATGGAGGTTCCTTAAAAAACGAAAAATAGAATTACCATATGATCCAGCAATCCCACTACTGGGCATATACCCAGAGAAAACCATAATTCAAAAAAAGACACATGCACGCCAATGTTCATTGCAGCACTATTTAAAATAGCCAGGTTATGGAAGCAACCTAAATGCCCACTGACAAACGAATGGATAGAGAAATGTGGTACATATATACAATGGAATATTACTCAGCCATAAAAAGGAATGTAATTGAGTCATTTGTTGAGACATGGATGGATCTAGAGACTGTCATACAGAGTGAAGTAAGTCAGAAAGAGAAAAACAAATATCGTATATTAACGCATGTATGTGGAACCTAGAAAAATGGTACAGATGAACCAGTTTGCACTAGAAAAATGGTACAGATGAACCCGTTTGCACAGCAGAAGTTGAGACGCAGATGTAGAGAACAAACGTATGGACATCAAGGGGGGTAAACCATGGTGGGGTGGGGATGGTGGTGTGCTGAATGGGTGATTGGGATTGACATGTATACATTGTGTAAAATTGATGACTAATAAGAACCTGCAGTATAAACAAACAAACAACAAAAAAACAATACTAAACTTTTTTTGGGTTATATGTATGGAAATATGTTAATATAAATGTTTCAGACATTACGTGAAATTTCTAAAAATCTTATATGTTCTGGTATAATGTTTTAAGTCATAATTCTAGTTATTACCTTTAAATGTATATCTCAGAAATAACTAAAAAAAAAAAATTTACATACTTGGTAATTTACCTTCTAGGAAGTGGTACCTCATTCCCCACCCTTGAGATATAGTGACTCATTTCCAAATACAAGAATAGGAGAGAGATAAATAGTAACCTTACAGTGGAGAAACCTGGCAAACACAACGTTAACCAAGCCATGAAGGCTAACACTATCAGTGATGCCCTGTGGATATTAAATCCCTCAGACATATGATATGAAGAGATCTTTATATCTCTGCTGTTCTTTCCAAAAGTTCATAACCCCAGACTAGTGTGAGAAAACAACAACAACAACAATAAACCTAGACTTAGGTGATGGTACTGCACGATATTTAGCTAGTACTCCTTGAGACTGTCAAGGTTCTGATAAACAAGAAAAGCCTGAAACTCTTCCACAGGCCAGAAGAGTCTGGGGAACCAAGATAACTAAATGTAATGTGGTTCTCTGGCTCCAGTCTGGAACAGAAAGTGGACATTCAGGAAAAACTGGTGAAATACAAATAAGGTCCATAGATCAGGTGAAAAATAAAACAATTTACATATTAACTTTAAAGTCTAACAAACAACTCTCTTAAAATAGGAAAAAGGAAATGTCATTGCATCAACAGCAAATCAATTATAAACTATGTAGTGGTGAAGAATGGGGGAAACTCAGCATTCCATGTGGCCAGACCAATGTCACACAGCAAGTATGGTGTCCCTGATTACAATATGTGAGTCCATAATTAAGGATCCTGAAACATCCTCAGCCAGTGGTTTGCAAACTGTTTTCTGCAGAAAACTAGACATTTCTGAGAGGGCAGTGCTGATCAGTGAAAAGGCATGGCATTAGACATGTCCCTATCTCCAACTCAACTATACTATCTTAGAGTCACATAATATTATATTTCGCAAGAAGGAACCATGGCTTAGAACAAAATAGAAGAAAAATCAGTATGAATCTACATAAGTGCTTATGGAACTTTAATGTGTATACAAATCACAGGACATCTTGGTAAAAGCAGGCTCTGATTCAATAAATCTGAGATGGGATCCGAGATTTTGCATGTCTAACAAGTGATACCCACCCCAGGTGATGAGAACACTGCTTGTCAGAGAACAACACTTTAAGTACGAGGGTTCTAGATCAAAATTTTAAACTGTTGTCTTATCCATATATTTCATAGATGGAAATTTGCTGTTATTTTTAATGGGCTTTATAATTTTTACTAAGGAAACGTTCTTCATAGTTAGCTAGTAACGTTCTTCATAGTTAGCTAGCTTCTGGTTGGAAAAAATAAGAAAATGGGGTTTTTTGAGCTACAGTCCTCTCCATTTTTGATCCCTCAGTACCCCCAATCTCACTCTTATATCCCCTAACCAGCCCCAGAACCTTGACCTCATGTAGCCAACTTCCTTCAACCATCTTCTCAGCCATCTCATCCTATAACCAGTCATTTCAACAATAATATTTAGCTCAACTGAGATGTTCCTATGCCAGTTACATTTTGTCATAGCCCATGCCCAGCTCAGTCTCAGGCAGTGTTCAGTATCAATTACATCTTTATAGAAAAGGAAGGAAAGTGGATGTTTCAGGTTTTTAAAAACTCTTGCTTTTATATTTCATCTGGGCATTTGCCTCACATTTTAAAAATATACTTCAGGTTGATTCTTATTACCTTCTCCATAGGGTGTTCCAAGCTTTCTACAACCTCACGGGCCAAATTTTAGTCCCAAACACTTAGCACTCAGTCTATTTTCTGCTTCCCAAAACTGAGATTCTTGAGCTTAAAACATCTTTGCCTCAATCCTGATACTCCCTCAAAC
The DNA here is from genome assembly GCF_011762595.2 of Tursiops truncatus. Taxonomy (NCBI): domain Eukaryota; kingdom Metazoa; phylum Chordata; class Mammalia; order Artiodactyla; family Delphinidae; genus Tursiops; species Tursiops truncatus. Next base: position 73,884,672 of record NC_047036.1, read on the forward strand.
TACTGAACAATACATTTCCTTCAGAAAAGACAACAAATCACTTGTCTGACTGTTGTCATGAATGTCACTTCCTGTTCGTGTTCTCCAAGAAGGTCACCAATGACCATTTGCCAATTCCCATGACATTTTTTTTTTTTTGCTCCATTTAGCATCTGACACCATGGGATAGCTGCTTTTTGAAATACTTTTCAGCTTCTTCAACTTCAGGTTGCTTTCTGAGCTTCTACCCAGTTTTTTATACCTGCATTGCTGGCTTTTTTAAAAAACTTTTACTGTAAAAGACAGTAATTTGCAAAAGTTATATTTGACCTCTAGAATCTAATTACCTGCTTTTGAATCTTAGTACTAACATTTTCTAGCTTTATGATTTTGAGCAAGTTGCTACACTTTATGTGTTTTCATCTGTAAAATAATGGTTGCTGTTATCTATCTCATAGGATTGCTTCATGATTACATGAGTTAATATGTAAAATGCTTGAACTATGTCTGATAGACAGTAAGTGCTAGATAAATGTCATTTAGTCCTATCAGCTATCTGCAATCATTCTTTTATACAGTTTATCCACTCTCATTTTATCAACCATCTCTTTTAGATGTCTCACATCTATCTGTATCTCTAACTCAGAGTTCTTCAATATTACCACTATTGACATTACCACTATTGAGCCAAACAACACTTTGTCGTGGGGAGCTGTCCTGTACATTGCAGGGTGGTTGGCAATATCTCTAGCCTTTACCTATTAGATACCAGTAGCAACCCCCAATTGTACCACACATACACACACACAAAATTGTCTCTAGACATTGCCAAATATCTCCTGGGGCCAAAATAGCCTCTAGTGGAGAACCACTGTTCGAATCCTTTTCTGTCTAAGGATTGTTTCTATGAATGTCTCTTTGATGCCTCAACATATGTCCAAAGCCTAATTTACCATATTCTCCCCCCAGACAAGTTTTACATATTGTTTTATCTACTGTGCTAAGTAACTGTGATAGAAAACAGTAATCTTCTCTCTTGCTTTCTACAATCTAGTAAATTGTGTAAAACATGCAATCCCAATTTTTTTTTTTTTTACCGCTCATTTCCACTGACATTATCGGAATCAGCTTCTCATTCTTTTGACAGAGTTATGCGGAAACCCCCCTCAGTGGTAGACATACCCCAGTGACAGTAAGACAAAGATCCAGTCACCACGAACCTTATATCCTAGTGGAGGGAATAGGTAACAAGTGAATAGGTTAATCAACTGTCTGATTTTGAGTAGTGATATGTTTCATAAAGAAAATAAAGCAGCGTAAGGGGATAGAAGAAGAATGAAAGATGGTCTTTTAATCAGGGGGTTAGTAAAGACATCTTGGAGAAGGTAACATTCCAGCACCTCCTGTGAAGATTCTCATCATGCAAAAACCTGGGGGTGGCAGCAGCAGATATAAAAACCCTGGGGTGGCAACAAAGTTGGCAATTATGAGAAAGAGCAGCAAGGTCAGGGTGTTGGAGGTTATTCAATATAAAGGGTACTTGCCCAGGTCAGATTTAAAAGGAAAGACAGGAACCAGATTCTAAAATAAATGCATGAGCAAAAAGTTCTACATGTCACCAAAAATGAAAAGAGATGAAGCTAAGATGATGAAATTTTAGTGAGTCACTTGATTTCTTTGATTTTAAGATTTTTAATATTTTTTAATTTTTTAGCTATTATGTATTGTGTTGTGATTGTGGAAAAGACATAAATATATTTTAAACAAATTTATTCATGCATTTTATAAAAATTCTCCATTGATACAATAGAAGTTATATTCAACTCCTAGTTTAGAAGAAAGTCAATATTCATGTTACGTTCATGAAATTTAGACAGTTCTGTAAATAAATATACATCCAAAGATACTTCAAAAGCATTTGAAAGACAAAATATTTTCACGTAATTACTACAGCATTAGAATTCTCCATGAAATACATGTGAATTTTAGTCTAATGCTATTAAAATTAGCTTTACAAATCCAAACTATGAGACAGACCAGAGAAATGATTTCAACATAGCAATTACACATGGCACTTATGTTCTGTAAGTGATTTAATAGGTAACATACATTTTAAAATTAACATAGTTCAAAAAATTAGCTCTGAATGTTAGCAGTGCCTGAAATGACTGCTAAACTTAAGGGTGTGCTGACATTTTGCCTTCGAAATTTATTTTTTGCCCCTCCAAACCCTCCTTGCCCCTGCTGTAAGAATTTATTACTCAAACACTAAAACTTCCTTTGGGCAAAAATACAATGTAAAAAAGCTGCCTGGGATAAATTTTATTAGATCGCTTTTTTTGTCTTTTGTTTGTGCTTATGGTTATTGTTTTGTCACCTTCGCTTTTTAGACTTGAGTTGTATGTATTCAATTTCTGCAGATGAAGGGGTAAACTAAAGACAGAATGGCAGACCTAATTTAGAAATCTCCTACTTTTGTGTACTTAAGTCAAATCCTTAACGTGATTCTAACCTAGAGGTTTTTTTTATTTACAGATGTCCTCATTAGCCTTCTTGCTGTGGAGACATATACCTTTCTTGTTTCTATTAGTCCCCACCAGATTAAATTGCTTACATCAGGGCACTATTACACTTCCACTCGAGCTAGTGCTGTGGAGTAAAACAACACTGGTAGGGGGTGAATGGTTATCAAGAGAAAGTTTACTTTCAGTGTTAAGAATTAATTTAGCTGAATTGGTGCAGTGAACATGGTAAACACAATCCCCTCACTTCTGTTTGTCAGGGTGTGTTATATCACCCTGATTGCTTTGTCAATAATCTGCCTGGCCTGTGAGCTAAAAATCTAAGATTGCTTGGATGACTGACAGGCTGGAGATAGCTGATAATTCTAAGGAATTGGAGGTGTAAAATCTTTAAGGACCATGTCTACCGTATAAATGCCAGGGTATCTCCACATCACTCTGTACTTACAAAGGCAACAGCATTGTTAATGGCAGCCTGTCTGTCCATCAAGTTTGCTACTGGTGGATTTATCCCTCTTTCACTCCTTATCTTTCTTTGCTGTGTTTATTTTGAAACCAGCTGCAGAATAAATTGCCTCTTGTCTTCACCTCCTACACTGAGTACAATGATATGTTCTGTAAAGCTTAAGATCATGGTGTTTTTCAAGCACTCCTTTTTCAGAACACTGACTTCTAATTTTGTTTGTTTATGAATATGTATTGTTTTTTTTTCTTCTGGGGGGGCTTTCAGCAGAACACTAATAATGACTTATTTATTTGGCAGGTGCTCAGGATCTAGATAAAGGTCTGTGTGTGATATTTCATAGAGAAGAAAAAATAGAATTAAGATAATTGTGTTGTTATTGCTCTGAATAATTCATTAGATCTGCTCCGTTTTAATCAAATGATTAAAATTAAAAATCAGCCAAATAAGCTGAAAAATTATATTTCTATTAAACAACTTTCAGAATTTAATGAAGTTTTAGGTCTCCCTCTTTTATGAACATTTGCCCACTTTTACTTTCCTAACTTATGACTGGGAGGAAAGAAGATGATTATGGCTAGACAGATTTAAAGATCAAAATTAGAAGTTATATAATGTTCAAGTCCTACTACAAACCTGAACCGTCTCATGCTGCTGGTGGGAGTATAATTTGGGCCAATTACTTTGGAAACTTTTTGCTAAGCTTACTATTAAGTTGATCATACACATATTTTTGCACTAACAACTCCTCTCCCAAAGGTATATAGGTATACATTCTCAAAAAAAATGTAAAAAAAAAAACCCCAAACATTCGTAAAAGCCAAACAATGCCCAAAATATACGTACGTAAAGTATATACATAAGATATACATAGTACATGTATAAACACTATTTTTAATATGGATAAAATAAAAACAAGCAAAGTGTGATCAACACTAGAATGGATAAATTGTGCTATATATTCATCCAATGGAATACTATACAGTAATGAAAGTGAAGAATCTGCAGCTATACATGACATGTAGATGGATCTCACAGACAAAACGTGGAGCCCAAGGAGCCAGGCATGTCACTCAATCATCCTGTTCATGTAAAGTTCAAACCTGGCCATAAACAGTAAGCTAGAGGTGACTCTTGGGGCATGAATTGGGCATGAGGAGACCCTGGGATTCTGGTAATGTCCTGTTTCTTCACATGGATGTGGTTAGATGTTGGGTTTGTTTGTTTGTTTGATGGGTTAAAATTCATGAAGATGTACACTTACTATTAGTGAACTTTACTGCATCTATGCTAATACTACAAAAAATTTAGAATTTTAAAAGTGTCCATATTTTCAGGTAGTGTTTGCAACTTATCCTAAATTTTAATTATCAGGCATCTCCTATATTCTCACTAAACAGTGTTTCTTGGTTATTTGCAGAAGAAGACAAAGGTAAGAAAAAGGGAAAGGGGCTTTAGATAAAGGTAATAATCTATGAAAAGTACACATATACGACCTGAGTAACAAAAGAGTTCTCTGACTATTAAGTCATGGGTATTTAGCCACACACACATGTAGGCACATGCACACACACACACACACACACTCATTTGTGTATATTTAAATGAACATTGGGGCCTCCTAAATTGGTAAGTAATAAAGGCAAACATTCATCAGTCATTATTTTGCAATATAAAAGTTTCTTAAATTTTGCTAATTATCTGAAAGTCAATAGGCAGCCATTTTTATTTGGACTGGATATTATATACAATAACAGAAATATCATTCATTCATTCACAGAATCTTTTTGAGGACATATATTTCTGAGATGAGCATTGTGCTAGGGCCAAGGATATGGAAGTAAGATGCAGAGTCCTTACCTTTCCATGGAACACAATGAATTTTCCTTCAATAAACCTGTCAGCTGTTTAATATCTACCAGTATTTTAATCTTCTTTCAGAATGTTTCACTGAGTGCAGTGTCTGACTCAAGAAGTTGTCCAGTGGTTTATGCACATTTTTAAAGTCTGACCCTTAAGAGGTGCATTAGTCAACTTGAGCTGTTATAACAAAAGTCCACAAACTAGATGGTTTAATCAACGGATATTTATTTCTCACAGTTCTAGAGGCTGGGAAGTATTCTTTCTGGCTTGCAGGTGGCTGACTTCTCATTGTAGCCCCACATGACTGAGAGAGAGAACTAGTTGTCTAGTCTCTTCTGCTAAGGACGCTCATCCAGTCATGAGGACACCACTCTCATGACCTCATCTAAATCTAATTACCTCCAAAGGCTGCCACCTCAACATACTATCACACTGGAGGCCAGAGCTTCAACAGATGGATTTGAGGGAGGGAAACAGACATTCAGTCCATAACGAGAGGCAATATTTGGCAATGACATATTTTAAAAGAACTGTATTTCTCTGTCTGAGCCTCCTGCCTTTATTTCACTGCCCTTCTCTCTTCCTTGCCTTTTCCTTTTCAACAATGACATGAAAAAATAGTAAAGAATATATTTGCTAATTTCAATTCATTTTATACCTGTGACAGTAATTATGCAGGCAAATTCATTACTATCATTACCACTAGACTTTTCTCATTACCATTGCTTTGGTATAAACTAAATGAAAAATTAGAATAGAAATCTATCATCACAATTGTCTGGTATGTAAGAAATGATTTTATTCCTTAGAAGGATATCATCTCAAATTGTCAAGTTAACTGGAAGATGTAGTTTCTAGACTCTAGAACTTGATTTGATTAATTTTAGTTAATATTTTGTTATAGAAAAAACAAGATATCATTATAAATCTCTGTCATTTTGAAAGTTTTAGTAACTTTTTTTGTGTGTGTGTGGTACGCGGGCCTCTCACTGTTGTGGCCTCTCCCGTTGTGGAGCACAGGCTCCGGATGTGCAGGCTCAGCGGCCATGGCTCACAGGCCCAGCCGCTCCGCAGCATGTGGGATCTTTCTGGACTGGGGCACGAACCCATGTCTCCTGCATTGGCAGGCGGACTCTCAACCACTGCACCACCAGGGAAGCCCTAGTAACTCTTTTTTAATATGGAAATGGTTTAGGAATGTTTAGTTCAATTTTGTCTTAAATAAACTCCATTTTCTAGTTGAGCTATATTTATGACAATGCGAAGTTAGATTCCACTATGGCTCTTTCTAGTAGTGTGAACTAATTCTACCTCACCAATAAACCAACCATACACATTTAATATACTTTAGTGTCTTAAATAATGTTTGGCTGCATGTCATCAATGCCAAATTTTTTAAAGTTCTGAAATATTTGGATTACATAGCTTTAAACATCCAAATAAATGTTAAGAAGGTGAAAATTGTAATGTGTGTCTCCATACATCTGCTGGGGTATAATGAGAATGGATCTGAAGCAAACCTTTTTATTCACAAAAGTTTACTGTTTCTTTTATCCGAATTATTTCAGAAATCATGCTCTATCGGTCTGTATACAGAATGAACACTGTGAAGACAACGATTTTTTTTTTCACTCTTGGGCTTTGAACAAATTGTAGTGTGTCTTGGGAAGCTTCCATCACCTTGAGTATGACAATAGTAATCATTTCAAAGAAGTGACCCAGGAAGACACAACTAGTTGGATGTAGGTGGCATGCTAAATAAAACCAGTTTGTTATCTCTACTACTCCTATGAAGGCTAACAGATAATAATGGCTGATAAGGCTTAATAAAGGATATAGAAGGGCATTCTAGGTGAGAGAATACAATATACACAGGCATGTAAATGAGAGATGTGCTCAAGAAACTTTGATTAGACCAGTTTGGCAAATAAACAGAGCTAATATAAAAGAGAGTAATGGACAATAGCCAACACATGGAAACAACCTAAGTGTCCATCAACAGATGAATGGATAAAAGAATGAAATTTGCCATTTTCAGCAACATGGATGGACTTGGAGGGCATTATGCTAAATGAAATAAATCAGACAGAGAAAGAGAAATACTGTATGATATTTCTTGTACCTAGAATCTAAAAAATACAACAAACTAGTGAATATAACAAAAGAAGCAGCCTCACAGATATAGAGAACAAACTAATGGTTACCAGTTTTTTTTGGGGGGGTGGCAATATAGGTGTGAGGGATTAAGAGGTACAAACTGTTGGGTATAAGATTGACTCAGTGATGTATTGTACGTAATGGGGAATATAGCCAATAACTCTAAATGGAAAGTAAACATTAAAAAATTATATAAAAATTTTAAAAAAAGTGAGTTACATAAAAGGAAGGATAGGTTGAGGAGAAATGTAGTTCTAGAATAAATAAATTTGGCCAGAGAGAAACTATTAAAAATATTTTAGTATATATATAACCTGAAAATGGTATTTTCAGATGTTTATCTAAAGACATTTAACGAGGAGAATGAGCTAAGTAAGGGAAGACATGAGCAGAAGGAAACCTCTTGAGTGGTTACTGCTATACTTTGGACTAAAGGTGACTTACAAGGGCCTGAGTGATGTTATATTATTTAAGCAAAAGGTAGGATGAATAATATAAGATTAGATCTTGTTGAACTGCATGTCATGAATAATTTTTAAAAATATTTGTTGTAAGAACTAGGCAAGCAACTTATACCCGTTGGGTATATCATTTTACAATATATGAGATATATAGAATTTTTGTATTTCCATTACGTTGAAAATGTGCCACCATTCTAACCGTTTATGATTTACAAAAATTTTAACCATATATAGCTATTTCATGATAATATTAGAAATATATCCTCCCACGTGAGTAGACTCTAAAATGGATATCCATAAACAAATAGAGCCAAATCTACCCTATAACAAATAGCATTGCAATAACTTTGAGCAAATTTACCTCTTTAAGTCTAACTCCTTCATCTGTAAATTGGTAACAATAATGGTACTTAACTCTAGGGTTGTTCCAGTTATTTGTTACTATGCAGCTATAAGGGTCAACTGGAATTTTTAACATGGTGTTTGGAAATCTGCTCTGCCAGATCACTATCTTTCACTTAAAAACAGCTGATAATTTTGCCAATTGTTTTGCTACTATAAAACATGGGCTATCATCATTCTATCCTCCAGTAGCAGTTTAATCACTGCTTTTTCAACCTCCAACAACTATGTCCTTGTTCCTTTCTAGATTTTACCTCACCTCATCCCAAAGCCAATGTTACATGATTTAGATTTTTTTGTAAGGGAGCATCCATGCCCTCAAAACTTAATGACTTGAAGCAACAAGAATGTATTATTTCTCTCAATTCCTAGATTAAATTCTGCAGCCCTGCCTGGGCTTACTCAGGAGCTGCTTTCAAATAGTGCATTGGATGGGGACTGGACTTAGCTAGGATGGCTGGCCTTCACTCTCCTTGGGGTCTTTCATCCTTAAGGACGCTGGGCAAGGCTTCTTCACTTTGTGATAAAAGGAGCATTCCAGGGCTTCCCTGGTGGCACAGCGGTTGAGAGTCCGCCTGCCAATGCAGGGAACACGGGGTTCGTGCCCCGGTCCGGGAAGATCCCACATGCTGCGGAGCGGCTGGGCCCGTGAGCCATGGCCGCTGAGCCTGCGCGTCCGGGGCCTGTGCTCCACAACGGGAGAGGCCACGGCAGTGAGAGGCACACATACAGCAAAAAGAAAAAAAAAAAAAAAAAAGGAGCATTCCAAGAGGGCAAGCACGAATGTCTAAGGGCTTATCAAGTCTATTTTCATCCCCTATGCTGATGTCATACTATCAAGTAGGTCAGACTGCCAAAGTTAGAGTCAGTGTTAGAAGGGACCAGAAAAGGGAGTGAGGACTCATGGGGGTCATTACTGTAACAAACTATTACAACAGCCTACTGTGGATTAAATGGAATAATGCATAGAAAGTTGTTAGTGTATGCCTAGTATATAATAGGTACTCAGTAAATGTTAACTATTGTTGAAACTTAGTAATGGTATCCATGATTACACATTTAAGTGTCAGTGTCACAAAGCAGCTATTTTACTTACTTCTTATAAAATGTTTTTTGGTTTTTTTGGGGTTTTTTTCTTTGCAGTACGCGGGCCTCTCACTGTTGTGGCCTCTCCCGTTGCGGAGCACAGGCTCCGGACGTGCAGGCTCAGCGGCCATGGCTCACGGACCCAGCCGCTCCGCGGCATGTGGGATCTTTCCGGACCGGGGCACGAACCCGTGTCCCTGCATCGGCAGGTGGACTCTCAACCGCTGCGCCGCCAGGGAAGCCCATAAAATGGTTTTAACAATATTCTTGTGGTCTGCCTGTTTTCTCTCAACACCCATCTTGACTCAAGACTTGGTACTTGGATACAGCTCCTAAAGCAATTTCAGTTTCAAAATGGATCAATAAAAAGCAGATATCTTACTGAAGATTCCCTAAGGCAACAGATAAGAAAATATACACTATACACCATATAGCAAAATGTACTTAAATTCTCCATTAGAATTTCCTGTTCTTACTCAGATTCTTCTGTCCTGTCATGTGCTTTATCTCCTCTCTATTAAGCCTCCAAAATCCTTCCTTTCGTTTAAACAATTCACTTCTCCTCTTCACGAAGTATCCATTACTCAGGTAAACAAAAGTCTGCTTGGTAGCCTTAACTAAAATCATATCTTTCTCCTCTCAGATATGCCTCCAGCCACATCCCTCTAACCTATTCAAGAGAAAGGGAAAAAATCTGAGTTTTAAATCAGATATAATTTAAAATAAAGAAAAATAAATTTAAACAAAGAAATGTTAAGGATTAGATGACCTAATACAATGCAAGTTAGGTGTCAAGGAAACAGAAGAACAAGATAGTTTGAATGAAATTATTAGTTCTTATGTCCGACTCTTCCAGCTGACCATAAACAAAGCACTAGGAGAAATGAGCCAGCACACACATTTCAAAGTGCTTCAGGACCACAAAGTAGGAAGCACCTGTGAATGTCAGCAATGTGGGCTTTCACTCTGAATAGAATAGACCCAGCAGCATGTATTGGTAGTGTCATATACAGTGCTTTCTTGAAGCCCTCTACTTATTAGAGTCTTTTCTTTTGTATTTCTCTTTCCCACTCTCTCTCTGAACTTGAACTGATTGCCTCTGTTGTGTACTAACTGCAGACCTTCCCTGTGATCCCTGACACAGAATCAAACTCACAGTTTCTGCTCTCACACCTGCTATTACCCTTTCCTTCAAATACACCATTTATCCTGACAGTAAGTAAACTTATCTGGAGAAGTATTCCTTGTGGAACTGTAGTGTGTCTTTTGGATTATTTGAAAGATCAAGCTTTAAGTTCTCCTTTGATACTAAACATAAGCCTTTTCCTTCTATGAACAAGCTTAGAATGTACCTTTTTATTTCAGGTGGAAAACACTTTGGAGGGATGATAATAAGCAGCATTTAAGTTTATATATCGAAGTTGTTTTGAAATCTCCTATTTTGTCACATCAGTCTGATATAAAAGATAATGTTGCTCAAGAAATGCTATAAAAATGTCCTTCTAAGTGAGAAAGACATTGGTTGTTAGAATAAATCCTCTGTCGATCAAACCCTTTTTCTTTTTAAGGAAAAGTAACAAGAGAAAAGAGTTGAGAAAGCTTTACCAGGTAAGCAAGTTGCTTTTTTGTTTGTTTGTTTGTTTTGTTTTCTGTGAAACACTATGACTTCTAGACAAAGTAATCACCATAAGTTTGAGGAAAGAAAAATTTTTGTGTTTCATATATATATGATGGATTTGAAATGCCACAAAGAGCCATTAACAACACTTTTCTGAGCTGAAAACATTCAATAACTAGATTGTCAATAACAAGATTATTTCACGAGAGAGGTAAACCCTGCATTTTGGACCATGATAAAATAGCATGGCTGAGAGAGAAACTATAGAGGCAAGGATGTGAACAAATTGATGTGGGAGGTCAAAATAGTCTAGTATGTTCCTCTGTACTCATAACTTTGCATTTCTGTGTGCTTTTTATGTTCCTTAAAATCACTCAATTTATTGCACTGAAATTAAGCCATTTACTCATATATAATACATCAGACTATGTATTTATTAATTTATATACTGAAAATAATTCTTCCCTTCTGTCCCAGTTTCCAGCTAAAAGTTAAACGATATATACATATATTATCATATATTGTGAAATCTGGGATCTTTATGCAATCTTCCATATATTTTAACTGAAGTTTCACACATAACAAAAGAATTAGTAATCACTAAGTAGTGGGGGGAAATGAACAGATATTCAGATTTCCATGAAAATTTTAACCTGAAGTTAAGAAATTGATCCATTATGTGTCAGAAATGGTTGCTACTTTATACCAGAAACAAAATAAACTCAAATGGATTAAAGAATTGACCATAAGACCTGAAACCATAAGACTCCTAGAAAAGAACATAGGCAGTAAGCCCTTCACAGTCTTGGCAATGATTTTTTTGGATTTGACACCAGAAGCAAAAGCAACAAAAGCAAAAATAAACAAATGGAACTACATCAACCTAAAAAGCTTCTGCACAGCAAAGGAAATCATCAACTAAAAGAAAAGGCAACCTATGGGATGGAAGAAAATATTTGCAAATCATACATCTGATCAGGAATTAATATCTATAACATATAAAGAACTCATACAACTCAACAGCAAAAAAAAATAATCTGGATAGAGGATTTGAGTCGACACTTTTCTAAATAAGACATACAAATGGACAACAGGTACGTGAAAAGGTGCTCAACATTACTAATCATCAGGGAAATGTGAATCAAAGTCACAATGTGACATCACCTCACACTTGTTAGAATGGCTATTATCAAAAAGACAAGAAGTAACAAGTGTTGGTGCAGACATGAAGAGGGATCTCTTGTGCACTTTTAGTGGGAATGTAAATTGGTACAACCACTATGGAAAACAGTACAGAGGTTCCTCAAAAAATTTAAAAATAGAATTATTATATGATCCAACAATTCCCCTTCTGGGCATTATCCAAAAGAAATGAAAACACAAACTCGAAAAGATTATCTGCACTCCCACATTTATTGTAGCATTATTTACAATAGCCAAGACATTGGCTAACAACCTAAGTGTCTACCAAGGAATGAATGGATATAGAAAACAACCTAAGTGTCTACCAAGGAATGAATGAAAACAACCTAAGTGCCTACCAAGGAATGAATGGATATAGAAAATTTGGTATGTACATATACACAATGGAATATTATTCAGCCATAAAAAAGAGTGAATCCTGCCATTTGCAACAGCATGGATGGACCTTGAAAGCATCATGTTAAGTGAAATAAATCAGACAAAAACAAAACCTTATGACCTTATTATATGTGAAATCTAAAGCAAAAACAAACAAACAAAACAACAAGAACAAAAATCTTAAAGCGAACTCATGGATACAGAAAAAGATTGGTGCTTGTCAGAGGCAGGGAGTGAGCTTATGGGTGGGAGAAATGGGTGAAAGTGTTCAACAGGTAAAAAAATTCCAGTTATAAGTCCTGGGGATGTAGTGTGCAGCATGGTGACTCCAGTTAAAAATACTGTACTGTATATTTGAAAGCTGCTGAGAGAGTAGATATTAAAAGTTCTCATCACAAGAAATTAATTGCAACTGTGTGGTGATGGCTGTTAATTAGATATAATGTGCTGATCATTTTGCAACATATACATATATTGAACCATTATGTTGTGCACCTGAAACTAACATAATGTTATACGTTAATTTTATCTCAATTTTAAGAAAAAAGTTGAAGAAGAACTAAGTTAAAGGTTGTATACTACTAGATATAGACTATTTATGAGGCTACTATTTATGAGTATTCAAAACAATGTGGTATAGATGCAGGATAGGCAGACACCAGTGGAATAGAAGAAAGTATATAGATTTAGATCCACACATACATAGCCATCTAATTTAAGGCAAAATCACTACTGCAATGAAATGGAATCTGAAAAATAAACGATGCTTAATCAAAGTAATGCATTTAGGGAAAACAATATTAAATCCTACCTCACGTGATATACAAAAATCAAGTCAGATGGATCATAGACCTCAATGTGAAAGGCAAGTAGTAAAGCTTCTAGAAGATAACATATAAAAATATCTTCCTGACCTTAGAATAGGGAAAGATTTCTTAAATAAGATATTAATCATGAAGAGCACCAACCCTAAAGAAAAAGTATAAGTTGAACTACTTTAAAATTAAGATATTATTTTCAATTAAAAAAATAGAAAATGAAAATGCAAGGTATAGAGTGGGAGAAGGTTTTTTTTTTTGCAATACATATACATGAGATGGACTTGTATCCAACACATAAAAAAACTCCTACAATAAAAAAAAGACAGAAAACTCTATAAAAATAGACAAAGGATTTGAAAAATACTTTCACGAAAGAGGATATGTGAATTGCTTGTATGCATATGAAATGGTGATCGACTTAATTACTTCTCAGCAAAGTGCCAACTAACACCAGTGAACTACCACTGCACACCCACAAGAATGGCTAAAATGAAAAGGACTGACTACACTGAGTATTACCAAGAGTGTAGAGCAATTGGAATGCTCATTAAATGCTGGTAGAAGTATAAATCGGTACAAATACTTTAGAAAACTTATTGAGAGTATCCACTAAAGCATTACCTATGATCTATTATTTAAAAAAAAAAAAGGATGTAACTCTATCTGGTGCGTACAGAACAGTTTGAGAAAACGCCGTTAAATTAATGTAAACATTTTAACGATACTGATTAGTCTTTAGAATTTAGTAATCACATGAAAATCTCAAAAATGTTAGAAAAGAGAAGAAAGTATAATAAATTAATTAAATATAACTTACAATATCTGTTAACATCTTAAAATATTTCCTTCCAAGATTCTTTTTCCAAGCGGAGAAATATGCCATTATAATGTTTATTTTTAAAAATTGGAACCATACTGTAACTATACACATGGTGATGTATCTGGCTCTTATCACTTTTACACATTTTATAAGTATTTTATATGATTATTCTTTTGTTTTGGATATTTGTAAAATTTATACATTTTAAAATATGAATAACAAATGAGTGGAATTACAGTAAAAAATAGAAACATTTTAAAGCCATGAGACATTTAAAAAAATTATATATTGTTAACTTTATAACAATTTTTATGCCACCCAGCAACAACATGTTCATAGCACCCTGACCGCAAAAAATACAAAATTGTTAGCTATATATTTTTCTTTTGCATTATTTTTTCTTAGAAATGAGGCTCTGTTTTTATGACCCTTCATAGCTTTCTTTTATCTTTTGAGAATGATTATTGTTCAGTTTACTCACTGGTGGTTAATATTGTTTTATAAATGACTAGTAACATTAATCTTTCCTGTGATATTGCATATAAATTTTATTTCTCAACTTGCTAATTTAAAAACTTTTAACATAATGTAGTTGAAGTGGTTTATTATTGTGTCACCTTAACCAGGATGAGAATGTTTCATAATTTCCTGTACTATATGGTTCTAGATTCATATTGGCCACAAATAAAATTTGAATGAATTTGGAAGGTAGAAATGAAGCAGCAGCCATATTTTTTATGCTCAGAAGATTAGTGTAGAGTACCAGGCATTATGGCATCTCACACTTGTACTCACCCATCTGCGGTCTCCTTTTGATGATATGGGGAGCCTCCTTCCAGCTTCTTATAGTTCTGGGCCAGGTGAGTGTGCAAGTCGTGGTAGAGGGCTGCAGCTTCCCCTGCCTGTTTTCCCTGCAGTAGTTGGAGACAGAGAGAATGATGCTGCTTCCAGTTCACTGTAGTGGGTCCCTTATCCTAGGCATTGTATGTATCCAGCTTTCTTTTCTACTACTGATCTGACTGATACCTAATGGCTAATAGTTAATGGTTTCACTCTCAATATCAAAGCATCACAGAGATACCTATTCCAAGTTCAATAACTGTGCAAGTGCTAGTCCTTATATAAAAATCTCTTACTCTGTATCACTTATGTTGTTCTGCTTCTTTAATCAAACTGTTACAGAAACTGTGAATGGAAGGAGTTCTAGATATGTGCTGTCCTACACAGAACCCACTAGCCACATGTGGCTGTAGAGCAACTTGAACTGTGATTAGTCAGAATTGAGATGTGCTGCATCTATAAAATACACGAGATTTCAAAGGCAGTAAGAAAAAATAAAAACATTTCATTAATAATTTTTATATTGACTACATGTTGAAATGATAATGTTTTATATATAGTAAATTAAATTAATTATTTAAATTAATTTCACCTTTTTTTTTTTTTTTACATTTTTAATGTGGCTACTAAATATTTTAACAATACAGAGGTAGTTTGCACTTGTAGCTCACATACTTTTACTGGACAGGAATGTTCCAGAGGAACAAGACCTCAGGAAAGAGTTCTCAGAATTGGCTCTAAAATATCTGGAATTGGTTTCTGATCTGATAAGATTAAAGGTATCGCTGACTCTATTTCCATTGGTGAATAGAACTCACATAGTCCAAGGAAAGTATTGATAAATCAGATACTTAATCATCATCTGTAGACACCTATAGTAAAGTACCTACAGAAGGCAAAGCTTTGGGAGAGCAAGTAGCTAGTTATTGAATATTATAGTGAAACTAAGGCATATATCTTACTGGGATGGGTGGTTTCTTCTAAGTGCATTGAAGAACTTGGGGAGAAAAATGTTTAATGCAGGGTTTGAAATTCTCAGCCCAAGATCTGGATAAAGGACCAGAAAGATTCGATGGCTGCCCCCAAAGAAACACTACATGTTGTAGTGACAGGGCCAAAATTTCTGCAAAACAGATGAAAAGTCTAATTCTAAAGACGGTTGAATTACAATGGAAATGGTATTCCCAAAATTGTGGGTTCTGTAATATTAAAGATTGAGCAGTCACTGAGAAAGAGTAAGATGCTGAAAAAGGAATTGGGACAAGTAGGCTGACTTTGGGGAAACTGGAGACAATAAATCCCTAAATTCTGCTGAGCTTCATTTGAGGGTAGAAGCAACCTTTCTTCTCCTGACTGAAGAAGTTAGACTCTCTTTGGATGAAGAATGTTGCAAACATTTGGATTCAATGTATTAGCTCAGGTAGTTGGGAATGACTGGAGAAGTTTGTTTGACTTGTTGACTGAAACCAAGAGCCAAATGTGGTCTATACTAAATAAACTTGAAATACCAGGATATCATTGGCACAATATAAGGGAAAACATAGGAATACTGGAATGTTACATTAGGAGAACCTGATCACCAATCACCTAAATATTTACTTGGAGGGCCCAGGAGTTGGTCTCTTCACCAACACTGTGTGGAAAGCATCTGTGGAAGGAGCAACAGTGTCCTTGAAGATTTCAGTGCTGGCTGCCCACTGTAGACCTGGACTTACCATAAAAACTGTTATCAAACTGAGCTTCCCAAATACAATGGAGATTAGTAGATTGTGTAAGGGTAAAAGGCCAGCACTTAATTACCAAACACAAGGCAAGTATATTCACAGTAATGAGAAGCAGAGCCAAGTATAAGCAGAGATCACTGGTGTTGGCTAGTTGATCATAGCATCCCTAAAATTGAGATAGATTGCCAGCTTCCTAAAATCCTACTTGATTTGTCTAAATGGAAAATCACTAGGCCTGGTGAACAGGAATCTGACTTGAATTACAACATGAGAGGATCATAGCTCCTTCACCAATTCCTAAATTTGTCAGTTCACAAGCCCAAAGCTTGAATAAAGGAGGCCAAGTACTCTTGAAGAAGACATTGCTACACAGCCAAAGTTTTATACTGTAAATTTTTTCTTCTAATTTTCCCAAATGTATCTGAAGTCATTTACCAGTGTGGCTGTGCTTTGGGGAAGAGGAAATAAAAAGACTTTTCCGGGATTACTGAACACTGGCTCTAAACTGACACTAATTCCTAGAAACTCACAGTGCTCAAGTTCACCTCATAGTGGGTCCAGTGGCTCTCAGCTACAACTTTGGTTGTTTCCCCACTTCCAGAATGAACAATTGGAATAAAGATACTCAGCAACTCGCATAATCCCATGTCACTTCCCTGACCTATGGAGATCATGCTATTATAATAGTAAAGGCTAAGTGAAAATCACTAGAATTGCCTCTACTTACTAAAATAGTAAACTGAAAGTAATAATACATTCCTAGAGAGATTACAAAGATCAGTGCCATCACCAGGGAACTGAAGGTGCAAGGATGGTGATTCTTAACATATACCACTTCAACTTACCTATTTGGCTGGTGCATGTAAAATGTGATTTAGAGAATTATAGTGGATTATTTTAAATCTAATCAGATGTTGACTCCAATTGCAGCTGCTTTTCAAGTATGATTTTATTGCTGGAACAAATCAACATATCTTTTGACACCTGATTTAGTGAATACCTTTTCTCTATACCTTCTAGTAAAGCCTATTAGAAGTAGCTTGCTTTCAGTTGACAGGACTATCAATACAAGCTCATATTTTTTCTTCAGAACTACAGCCCTATGTCATAATCTAGCCTTTAGGGACCTCAATTACCTCTCCAATCCACAGGACATTGTATTATGTACTATACTGATAACACTGTGCTGACTGTACCTGGTGAAAAGGAGACAGCAATTTGGTAAGACACAGGCATAGCACGGGGTTTGGAATAAATCCCACAAGGATTCAGGGACCTGTGATCTCAGCATCTTGGTGATTACTTGGTGTAGTCTTTCCATAGTGAAGAGCAGGCTGCTCTTCATCCCAAGGAAGAGGCATATCACCTGGTGGGCTTATTTGAATTTTTAAAGGAAATACATGCTTCACTTGGTGGACTAATTCTACTCATCTGTCAAGCTATGTGAAAGGCTGACAAGTTTTGTGTGGACCCAGAACAAGAGAAGGCTCTGCTATAGTTCCAGAGTACAGTGTAATCCACTCTGCTAGTTGGGCTGTCTGATCCAACAGACTAAATTGTCCTGGAGGTATCTGTGACAGATAGGGCATTGTAAGGAATCTTTAGGTGGGCCTCTATAGGTAAATATCAGTGCACTTTTATGGTTTGGAAACAATGCTATGTCATCATCTGCAAATAACTCTTCACCTTTTGACAAACAACCTCTGGTTTGAGACTGCGTTATGGTAGAGCCTGAATGTATTGCCATAGCTAACACCAAATAACTGACTGCTTTAGTCTTCACAGAAGGCAGCTAGCCAGTATGAGTCAGACACCAGTCTAAGTATCCTGCGAGCTCCAGGAGATACACATCAAGTTCTCTACATGGACCAATTAAAGCACCCCTTCTCAGGTTTTAAGTAGAAGAAAATTACCCTGTAGGGAAGTGGCAAGAATAAGAGCATGTGCATAGGGAGGAGTAAGGGGAGAAGTAGGTGGAGACAGAAACACAGCTTCCTGAACAACCCTCTTCTAATATCCTCCCCCAACCATGTTATACACTCAGTTTGAATGGGTAACTAAGAGGAGCCTAGCAAATGCTCTAATGTACCATTAAGATTCTTCTTCAGGAGTGAAGGACTTATTTTCCTATTTTCTGGGACTGTAGCCAGATGACAGTCCTCTCTATCAGCCTTCTTTATGAACTGCCCTCATCTGAAGAGAAGTGAGTTGCCCAGGTTCATGCTCCCTGGAAATAATAGGTCTACTTAGGAGTACAAATGGCTGGCCTTGCAGCAACTGTGGACAGTTCTGAAGGGCTAGCTCAACTTCAGAATTCCCAAGAAATGTGTTTGCAACCCAACTTCTCCCTCCACCCAATTCTTCCTCCTTCTTTCCCCTACAGAGGTTGATCCTGAGAGCATCCACAAACACATTTTATCTATACCAGTCCCCATCTCAGTCAGCTTCCCACACACCCAGATTTTCAAGAGTTGGTACCAGGAGGGATCCAATGGAGCAGATGCTAAGATAGGATTTTTAGACTAAAAACCATTGATAATAGGTAGAGCACACACTGTCCCTGGTACAAGGTAGCAATGTGATGGTTACAGTTTTCTCAGGTGAAGAACAGGGATGACATAGTGGCAGAGAGAATAGTACTAGTGAGTACAACAGGTCAAGTACTGGGAAAATATAGGAAAAACGGTAAATATGAGGAAAATGGAACTGGTTCGCTTATCTGGGGGCAATCAATGTTTGTGAAAAAATGATGAAATGTTGAAGTTTATTATTTTTTGATTAAAAGCCAACTGTGAAACTGGCAACCTTTTTGGCAGCATGTAAAAAGACTAGTCTCCTGCAGTTCAAGGGCACAAAAGGTTAGAGGACAGGCTAGGGCTTAGTGGTAAGAGTAGTAGAGTTCCAGAGATAGTTAAATTCTCAAGCCAGATAGATATGCTATACCAAGGACAGGGCTATCGATTGGGACCTTGAGATATTAGAGGAAGACATCTAGGTGGATAGATGGGAAACTCTTAAATCATATTCCCCTGAACCTTCTCAACTGGGAGAAGTGGCCCACTACTCTCTTTTAAAGCTAGTGTGTCCTCTTAGACACCTCTCCTCACCAAGGCAATGTCTGCCTTGCTCAGGGTCCGCTTCTACATCCATTCCTGGCCTCCAGGCTAATAACTAGATTAAGTCATTACATAACCAAGCAAGGGATGTGCTGAGACTGACAAAAAAGGAAAGAGGCTATATCCCAAAGGAAATGCAAAACCTAGCTAACATATACTAACTGGAATCGAGAGACTATATAAAGAACTAGATCCCAAGGGTGCTGGGTCAGGGGCAGTGGAACATGAAGATGGAGAAGGGAGAGTTTACTAAAATGGGTATACTCCTCCAGGATTAAAATGTAACATCCTTTCAAGGACTCCAGAATATGAGTGAATGAACACACAGCTAGCTAGCTCCCAAAATTAGAGACAGTGATAGCCCGCAGAAAGTAAATTAGAAAATGCCAGAAGGATTGCAATGGAAGACTGTCAAAGAGGAGAATAAGAGGCTCAAGGAAGTTGTAGACCTGTTTTCAAGCACCTTAATTACATGAGTTACCTCATTTTGGAATGCGGAGATGGCTGACATATACTGTCTTTATGTCTCAAAGAAAATTCAGATAAAAATAGTTGAAATTTGACATACTGTTTTTAGCAAGCCCTTCCTCTCCCTCCCAGTCCTTGAAGTTAGGATGAGAAATAACATAGAAGAAAATTTCCTAAATCTGCTTACTTGTCTATGTTGTTCTGCTCTAGGTCCCCCAATCCAAACTTTTCTTTTTTGGAAACCCACATATTTGTAACTACCATTCCTAGTTTTCAGTATTATTAGGATTTGTAATCTCACTTCTGTGTAATCTCTTTCTTGAGTACATAACTAAATTTCCTGTATCAGAATCTAGACTATAACTAATTTTTTAGGTTATGCGTTTCCTCCCTCTTCATTGTCAGATACAAAATAAGCTTATTACTTTTATTTAATTAATTTTTCCATTTTTTTAAAGAAGTTTACTATCACATATCTATAATGTGAAAATACATTTTTAGCAGCAAATAGAGGAAGTAACAAATTTCTACATTTACACGTTCAAGTTCTCCCAAAAACAAAGCTCATGTTAAAAAATCATGCTCAAATTTATTTATTTTTGAGTAATATGCATTCAAATTTTCTTGAGACTGTGGTGTATAAGCTTCCTGAAACTCCTTTTTCTATCTTCTTATTGTACATTTACATAAAGCTGTATAGATGGCTTATAATTGTAACTTGCATTTTCTATGGATAAAATAAATGATTGACTTGATGAAAGATTAGAATTAATTATATTTTGTTTTCTAAATTAAAAATGCATTTTATTGTTTCTTTGCTGAACTTCAAAATACTGTGTCCTCATTATATTTTAAACAATATATAAAAATGAACAAAATTCAGACAATCTTACTCCACAGGGGTTATCACGTTTAACCTTATCTGTCTATATTATTCTGATTTGATTCATATTTTTTTAAAAATTAAATTATACTATTCATGCTGTTCTGACATGGTATTAAGAAGTTCTCTGTTAAAAATACAGAACTACATTATTTTCATGCCTGAAAAAAATCTTAATCCACTAAAGTAATTCCATAACATTGAATAGTTAGACTTAAAACAAAGTTATTATTTTGTAGCTCATGCCACTAGAAATTTAAATCCCTCCCTATTGCTGCCATTTGTTGATACCCTACTTCTCCTTATTCACTTAACATGTTATAACGTAGTTCACTGTTTTCATCTCTATTCCAATTCTAGCCATCATCTTAAAAGTTTCAATGTACATTACACACAATAAAAATTTCTCATTTCTTTGACCTTCACCTTTCCAATGACTTCATTCTCACTTTCTCACCAATACACTCTTGTGATCAAACCCTGTTTTTTTTCCATCAAATCAAATAAACTAATCTCCAACAATCTCCTCTTATTTCAGACCTCTTGTCACATTCTTCTCCTATTTTGACCTCACTGGAACCTTGAGTGCAATGACTCCTCAATTTCTTCCTATTCATAAACACCCATTTTTATTTCAGAAGTATGCCCCAAGTTTCATGATAAGTCAGTCTTTAAAATCAATATCTTAAATTTTCTTATTTATATGCTTACATCACATCTTGGAGAAATAACCCAAATTGTTTCCTACATCTCTGCTTTGAAGAACGTAACATAACTGTGAATACTGCTAAAATAACCATAAATTGAGTGACCAAGTTTTATAGAGGCTTCAATACTCATTCTCTAGTCAGAGAAAACACCTCAGATACTTACCTTGTCCACTTTCCTTCTTAGTGGACCTACTTCAAAGAATAATAAAAACACACCTATTCTTTAAAGTCTATGCTACAAATCTTCCTAGTATTTCTTCCAGAAAAAAATTATTATTCACCCACATATCATAATCCAATTCCTCAACTATGCTTTGGATATTGAAAACTGCCCACTCTCTACAATCTAACTCCAATTTTCTGTGCCTATATTACCAAGTTAGTTCTCAAATCTAGTCACTTCCCTGTGTTTAATATCTATCAGAGTCTCTGCAAACCACCTCAAAACTTAATGGTTTAAAAGAACAGGAGACTGACTTCTGGCATGACAGCATAAAGAGTTCTGTTGACTCACTCTCCAGTAAAACTTGTAAAAGTTATAAAAATGACATAATCATGGAAAGTCTCTAGAAATACTCCTAACAAACAGTGGATGAAGAAATATCTATTCAAGAAAACCTATAAAAATTCAGTAAGAAAGGTGAGTTGGTGGTATTTGAACCAAGACTGCCACAGATGAACTCCCAACACACAAAAGTCTAGGACCAGATGGCTTCACAGGTGAATTCTACCAAACATTTAGAGAAGAGTTAACATCCATCCTTCTCAAACTATTCAAAAAATTGCAGAGGAAGGAATGCTTCTGAACTCATTCTATGAGGCCAGCATCACTCTGATACCAAAATCAGACAAAGAGATCACAAAAGAGAAAATTACAGGACAATATCACTAATGAACATACATGCAAAATCCTCAACAAAGAATTAGCAAACCAAATCCAACAGTATGTTAAAAGGATCATACACAATGAACAAGTGGGATTTATCCCAGGGATATGAGGTTTTTTTAATAGCTTCAGATCAATCAATCTGATATATCACATTGACAAACTGAAGCATAAAAACCATACGATCATCTCAATAGATGCAGAAAAAGCTTTTAGCAAAATTCAACATCCATTTATGTTAACAATGCTCGAGAAAGTAGGCATAGAGGGAACATAGCTTTACATAATAAAGGCCATATATGACAAGTCCACAGCTAACATCATACTCAAAGATGAAAAGCTAAAAGCATTTTCTCTAAGATAAGGACAGAGATAAAGATGCCCACTCTTACCACTTTTATTCAAAATTGTATTGGAAGTTCTAGCTACAGCAATCAGACAAGAAATAACAGAAATCCACATTAGAAAGAAGTAAACTGTAACTGTTTGAAGATGACATGATATTGTACATAGAAAATCTTAGAAACACCACCAAAAAACAGAGCTCATCAATGAATTCAGTAAAACTTCAGGATACAAAATTAATATATAGCAATCTGTTGCATTTCTATACACTAAAAAAGAACTATCAGAAAAAGAAATTAAGGAAACAATCCTCTTTACATCTGCATCAGAAAGAATAAAATACCTAGGAATAAACCTACCTAAGGAGGCAAAAGACCGGTACTCAGAAAACTATAAGACACTTATAAAAGAAATTGAAGGTGACAAAAACAGGTGGAAAGATATAACATGTTCTTGATTGGGAAGAATTAATATCATTAAAATGGCCATACAAACCAAGGCAATCTACAAATTCAATGCAATCTCTATCAAAATATCAAGGGCATTTTTCACAGAACTAGAACAAATATTTGTATGGAAACACGCAAAAAAACTAAATAGACAAAACAATCTTGAGAAAGAAGAACAGAGCTGGAGGAATTATGCTCCCTGATATCAGACTATACTACAAAGCTGCAGTAATACAAAATAGTTTGGTATTGGCTCAAAAAAATAAATATAGTTCAATGGAACAGAACAGAATGCCCAGAAATAAACCCACACACTTATGGTCAACTAATCTGGGAAAAAGAAGGCAAGAATACACAATGGAGAAAAGACAGTCTTTTCAACAAGTAGTGCTGAGAAAAGTGGACAGCTACATGTAAAAGAATGAAATTAGAACATTCTCTAGCACCATATACAAAAATAAACTCAAAATGTATTAAAGACATAACTATAAGGCTAGAAACCATAAAACTCCTAGAGGAAAACATAAGCAGAACACTCTGACATAAATCATAACAATATTTTTTGTGGCCTATCTTCTAAAGCAAAGGAAATAAAAGCAAAAATGTACAAACAGGACTTAATTAAACTTTTGTTTTTGCACAGCAGAAGAAACATTGACAAAACAAAACAAAAAACTACTGGATGGGAGAAAAACTGCAAATGATATGACCAGTAATGGGTTGATATTCAAAATATATAAACAGCTCATACAACTCAACATCAAACAAAGAAACAACCTGATTAAAAAATGGGCAGAAGACCTGAATAGACATTTTACCAAAGAAAACATACAGATGGCCAACAGGCACATGAAAAGGTGCTCAACATTGTCAATCAGAGAAGTGAAAATTAAAAGCACCATGAGACATGATCTCACAACTGTTAGAACAGCTATCACCAAAAAGAATACAAATAACAAATGTTGGGGAGGATGTGAAGAAAAGGGAACCCTCACACACTGTTGGTGGGAATGTAAGTTGGTGCAGCCACTGTGGACAACAGTATGGAGGTGTCTCAAAAAACTAAACATAGAGCTACCATATGACCCAGCAATTCCACTGCTGGTTATATATCCGAGAAAACAAAAACACTAATTTCAAAGGTGCACCCCAGTATTCATAGCAGCATTATTTACAATTGCCAAGATATGGAAGCAACCTAAGCATCCATCAACACATGAATGGATAAAGATGATGTAGTATATATAATGGAATACTACTCAGCCATAAACATAAAATGAAATTTTACCAGTTGCAAAACATGGATGGACTTGAAGGATATTATACTAAGTGAAGTAAGTGAGAGAAAGACAAATACTGTATGATATCATTTATATGTGGAATCTAAAAAATACAACCAACTAGTGAATATAACAAAAATGAAGCAGATTCACAGACATAGAGAACAAACTAGTGGTTACCGGTGGGGAGAAGGAAGAGAGGAGGGACAAGATAGGTGTAGGGCTAGGGCGTTAAGAGGTACAAACTATTACATATAAAATAAATAAGCTACAAGGATATATTGTACAACATAGGGAAGAGCAACATTTTATAATAACTATACATAGAATATAAGCTTTGAAAACTGTGAATCACTATGCTATACACCTGAAATTTATATAACATTGTACATCAACTATAACTTAATAAAAATATAAACAAACCAACAAACAGACAGACTGCTACAGACAAGGATATACATTTCCCTCTCCCCATAGCTCCCAACTGGAAGGCTTTCTTTTGGGAAGAGCAAAACTTAAACATGTCTCATCCTGCCCCTAGTTGCTTTTTTTCTGAGGCTAAGTCCTGAGGTGAGTGCCGTCATGATTGCGGGGGCTCCCTTCTACTGCTGAACCCCAGTCATGATGATAATTTGAGTCCACATGGAAAAAAAACAAAGAGCACTGGTAAAAGTAATTATTAAAGAAATAGCTTACTTTTCTCTTTTACTCTCATAAGTGATTTTAAAAAGCAATGGTACGAAATAATATGTATATAATATAATATTGGGCCTATAGCATATAATAATGCAACAGATAGAGTATATTTGCCGGTAATAGCGCAGATAAGACAGGAGGTAGCAAAGCTTTAATTGGCTAAGGAAATGACTAGTGACAGTAAAGTAATAATTAAACAATGTATTGTTGGGTTCCTATTATTAATAGATACAATATGTGTAATAATAACAGTAACATTAAAAATGGGAAAAAGGTAACAGAGAGCTATGTTAGAGTAACACTTCTATATATCACTAGGTTCAAGCTAGTATAATGCTGAAGCCAATTCTGATAATTTGAATATAGTAGTAAAGTCAAGTCAAGTCTGGAGTATATAGTAAAGTCTAGACTAATCAGTAAAAACACACACAAAACTTAAAAAAATATGGTTAATAGCCATTAACAAAATTAAAATGCCACATTAGAAAATATTTACTTAATGCAAAAGAAAGTATAGTAAAATAATACAAGAGGAACAAAATAAAAGACAGAAGACATGAAAAAAATTAAATTGGCATAAATCCAACTCTATCTATAACAACATTAAACGCAAATGTATTAAACAATGCAATCAAAAGCCAGAGATTTTAAAACTGGATCACAAAAACTAACTATGAGACACATTTCAGGTTAAAAGTACAAATAGATTGAAAACAAAGGGATGGATAATATATATTATACAAACAGCACCCACTTAGGAAATGGTTAAAATGTAGGCTATATGTTATGTATATTTTATTACTATAAAAAAATACTAGCAGGGCTTCCCTGGTGGCACAGTGGTTGAGAGTCCGCCTGCTGATGCAGGGGACATGGGTTCATGCCCCGGTCTGGGAAGATCCCACATGCCATGGAGCAGCTGGGCCCATGAGCCATGGCCACTGAGCCTGTGCGTCCAGAGCCTGTGCTCCGTAACGGGAGAGGCCACAACAGGGAGAGGCTCGCATACCACACACACACACAAAAAAATACTAGCAAACTGAATCCAGCAACATATAAAAAGAATTATAAGCCATGACCAAGTGGCATTTAGCTTAGGAATGCAAGGTTAGTCCAACATCTGAAAATCAACTAACTGATACATTATAGCAATAGAATAAAAAACAAATATCACATGATAATCTCAATAGATAAACAAAAAGCATTTGACAAAATCCAACATCCTTTCATGATAAAAACGCTCAAGAAATGAGATATAGAAGGGAACTTCCTGAAACTGATAAAGGACGTCTATTAAAACAAAACCCCAAAAACCCATAGCTAACATAATACTTAATGATGAAAGACTGGATGATTTTTCTCCTAAGTTCAGGAACAAGACAAGAATATCTGCTTTCACTTCTCTTCAATATTGTACTGGAGGTTCTACCCAGGAAAATTAGGCAAGAAAAGAAATAAAAGTGACCCACAATAGAAGGGAAGAAGTATAACTAACTCTGCTCACAGCTGACATGATCTTGTATACAGAAAATTCTAAGGAATCCTCTAAAAACTATTAAAATAAATGAACTCAGTATCTTTAGGTTGCAGGATATATGATCAATATGTAAAATCCAATTGCATTTTCATAGACTTGTAATCATTTGGAAACCAAATTAAGAAAACAAATCTATTCACAATAACATCAAAAAGAAGAAAATAACGTAGGAATAACAAAAGAAGCCAAAACTAAAAACCATTGTCATACGAAATTTTTAAAAATCTAAAACGCTTTTTTAAAAATCTTATGTTCGTGAGTCAAAATACAACATTAAAGTGGCAGTATTCACCAAACTGATCTACAGATTCTATGCCATCCATACTGGAGTCTCAGCTGACATCCTTGTAGAAATTGATAAGTTAATTCTAAAATCCTTATAAAGTTGCAGGGAACCAAATTTGCCAAAACGATCTTGAAAACAACAACATAGGAGGACTTGGGCTTTCTGATTTCAAAACTTTCTACAAAGCAATGATAATAAAGACAGTGTGGTGCTGGCACAAAAATAGGTATATAGATCAACGGAACAGAATGAGACCCCAGAAGTGAATCCATACATCTATGGTAAATTGATTTTTGACAAGGGTGCACGAGCACTAATTGAAGACAGAAGAGTCTTTTTCAACAAATGATCCTGGGACAACTGGATAGCCACATGCAAAAGATAAGGTTAGACTCTTTTCTTATACCGTATACAAAAATTAAATCAAAATCGCTCAAATATCTAAATGTAAGGGCTAACTCTGTAAGACTCTTAAGAGAAAATGCAGGAACAAACCTTCATGACCTTGAATTTTGAAAAGGATTCTTAGAAATGACACCAAAATCATGGGCAACAGCAACAACAAAAGTAGATAAGACTGGACTTAGCAAAATTAAAAATGTTTGTACTTCAACAGATAACATCAAAAGGTTTAAAAGGCAATTGAATGAGATAAAATATTTGCCAATTATATATATGATAAAGGACCTGTATCTAGAATATATAAAGAATCCTTACAACTCAATAAGAAAAAGAAACATAATCCAGTTAAAAATGGGCAAAGCATCTGGATAGTCATTTATCTAAAAAAGATATTCAAGTGCTAATAAGAACATGAAAAGATGCTCAACATCATTAACCATCAGTAAAATGCAAATCAAACCATAAATTGATACCACTTCACACCTACCAGCATGGCTATAATAAAGAAGACAGATAGTAGGAAGTATTGGTGAAAATGTGGAGAAATTTTAACTTCTGGTGGGAATGTAAAATAGTACAGCTGCTTTGGAAAACAGACTGGCATTTCCTCAAATGATTAAATATATAGTTATTATATGACTCTCTACTCCCACATATATGTACAAGAGAAATAAAAATATATCCACACAAAATTTTTTACATGACTGCTTATAGCAGCAATATTCACAATAGCCAGAAAGTGGAAGCAAACCAACAAAACCCCCAAATCCATCAACATCACTAATCATGAGGGAAATGCAAATCAAAATCACAATGAGATATCATCTCACACCTGTCAGAATAACTTATAAAAAGGACAAGAAATATCAAGCATTGGTGAGCATATGGAGAAAAGTGAACCCTCGTGCACTGTTGATGGGAATGTACATTGGTACAAACACTATGGGAAACAGTATGGAGTTTCCTCAAAAAAATTACAAATAGAGCTACCATATGATCCAGCAGTTCTACTTCTGGGTATTTATTCAAAGAAAATGAAAGCACTAGTTCAAAAAGATATATGCATGAATAATGTACACTGCAGCATTATTTACAATAACCAAGATATGGAAGCAACTTAAGTGTCTATTGATAGATGAATGGATAAGAAAGGCATGATAAATATAAATAATGGAATATTACCCAGACATAAAAAAGCATGAAATCTTACCATGTTGCAAAAACATGTACAGATGTTGAAGGTATTATGTTAAGTGATATAAGTCAGATAGAGAAAGAATGGAAACTAGTAAACAAACAAACATAACAAAACAGATGCAGACTCACAGATACACAGAACTGGTGGTTGTGAAGGGATGGATAAAATAGGGAAAATGGATTAAGAAGTACAAACTTTCATTATAAAATAAATGACATTGGGATGTAATGTACAGTATACAGAATATAGTCAATAATATTGTAGTAACTTTGCATGGTGAGAGAAACTAGACTTATCGTAGTGATCATTTTGAAATGTATAAGAATATCGAATCACCATATTATATACCCAAAACTAATATAATATTGTAAATCAACAAACAAATGGACAAAGTAAAGGTGGTATATATAATACATTCAATTGAATATTATTTGGCTATAAATAGGAATGAAGTACTGATTCATGTTACAACTTTGATGTACTTTAAAAACATTATGCTAAAGGAGCCAGCAACAAAAGTCCTTGTATTATCTGATTTCATTCATATGAATCTCTGGAATAGTGAAATTTATAGATACAGAATGTAGATTAGTGGTTGCTTAGAGCTGAGGAGAGATGGGGGATTGGGAATGATAGCAAAAGCGTGTGAGTATTTATTTTTGAGGTTATTCAAATGTTCTAAAATTGTGTGTGATGATGGTTCTCTAAGTATACTAAAAACCATTGAACTGTATACTTAAATGGTGAATTTTATGCTAGGTAATTATATCTCAAAAGACTGTTTAAAACAACAACAATAACCATTTAATTACTCTCAATTCCAAAATTTGGTCAGGATACATGTGGACAGCTAGTCTCTGCTCTATGTGGTGTAATTCATATCACTGTCTTCAGTTGAGAGTTCAGCCAGTTTAAAAAAAAACAAAATGCTGAGATGGCTTCATTCGCTCCCATAAGTAGTTACAACAGCTAGGGACTGATCAAGCCTCTCTCTCCATCAGCAAGCCTGAGCTTCTGAATATGGAGCCTTGATCCTGAGGGGGAGTGGGATATGCCACCCTAAAATGTGTCTCTTTAGCATGTGGGTTGTTTTGAAATGAAGGCAATTATGACCCAACAGACTCAGGAAAAAGCTTTTTACCTCTCCCTTAATTGCCTATAAGAATTTGTATAGGGGGTCTATACCAGGAAGAGAGCTATTACCAGAGATAACATTTTATATTAGAAAAACTTGTCTGCGTGGCACAGCAGATATTTACGTACCAAACATTTGCTTTTCTCATCTTCTTGTAAATTGTCTCCCTTTCCTGTGAATTCCCAGAACCTTACCCTCCTTTTCTTAGCTCAGGATGGCAGATAAGCCTCAGTTGCCTGACTACCTTGGAGTCTCACCTCTGTAGGACTCCATACATATGTAATTAAATTTATTTTTTCTCCTTTTAGTCTATCTTATGTCGATTTAATTATTAAACCAGCCAATAAAACTGGAAGGGAAGAAGGAAAAAATTTTCCTCCCCAACAATCCCAAGAGGGTAAAAGTAGAAGCTACAAGTCTCTTAAGGCTGGTATTACAAGTTCTAGAATGTCACTTCCATCACATTCTATTGGTCAAAGCAAGTCACAAGGTCAGCCTAGATTCAAGGTGATGGAAACTAGATTCTGTCTCTCTGTGGAAGGCATGAGAGATGGGAACACAAAGAGAGGAGGAAAACTGTTGGTGGTCATATTTAGCAAAGATTAACCACAGTGCTCCATCTTTAAAAACTCATCAGCCAACAAGGAAGTACACAAGGAGACCACCTGGAATCTATATCTTTGGTGTATTCCCTATCTCTTTCTTTCTCTTTATAGCCAAACTTTCTGAAAAGTCTTCTTTTATTCTCTCTCCCCATTTCCTCACCTACCACTCACACATCAACTTACTTTAAAAGGATGTACCTGGTATAATAATTATCAAATATTAAGCCCATCTATTTCAGTTCTCCTTTTAATTAGTTTTACTGCAGCTTCTCCTTCTCTGGCTCAGTCATGAAGCATATAACTATAGGTAAGAAGGTTGATTTTAGAACTTTAACAAGACTAAGTTTGAAAGTCATCTTTATGAAAAGGAGAGATTTGTCAAATTTGCATTATCACAGTCAAAGCCTGGAAGGTTCAGTTCATAAAGTTCACCTATAGATAGAGAAGAGAGAATAACAATAAAAATAACAGATTGTGACATTTATTGTACATTTGCTATTTTAGGCACTTTGCAGGTATTTATTCAACTCATAACATTACTATGAGGTAAACATTTTTATAATCTTCCATATTTTATCAATTAGGGAAATTCAAGAGATTGTATTATATGTTATACACACACATATAACTTAATATAACTAAATATACATGTATGTCATCTATCTATCAAGTTACTCTATTTTTAATCTACCTATTACAAGAGCAACAATTCCATGAAAACAGGAATTTGCACACTCATTGATAGGTGCTTAGTAACTATGTGTTGACTAAAAAATGAATACATTAATTAGTTATTTTTGGTTACTTTAGTTCTTTTTCTTCTATCTTCTTTTTATTTATTTATTTATTTATTTTGCGGTACGCGGGCCTCTCACTGCTGTGGCCTCTCCCGTTGCGGAGCACAGGGTCCGGACGCGCAGGCCCAGCGGCCATGGCTCACGGGCCCAGTCGCTCCGCGACACGTGGGATCCTCCCGAACCAGGGCACGAACCCGCGTCCCCTGCATCGGCAGGCGGACTCTCAACCACTGCGCCACCAGGGAAGCCTATCTTCTCTTTTTAAATTTGTTTTTACAAAATTAAGATTATGAATCATGTACATTTCCATCCTGCTTCTCATTATGTAAGAAGCATTCTTTATTGTCACTAATTATTCTTCAAAAGCCTTTCTTTTTAATGACTGGATAATATTCTATAACATGAATAAACCACTTTTAATATCCAACTCCTGATTGTTGGTCATTTGGACTAATTTAATACTATTATAAATTATAGTGTAATAAATATTCATATATAATTTTTAAAAATTTATCTTTAATTCCTAATTCCTAAGAATAGTATCAATATTTTTAAAACTTTTTGTGCATATTGACAAGTTATCATCCAGATATTCTGCACCAACTGAGTAGTGAATGAGAATATATCTTTTATTTTACTTTCAGCAACATTCGTATTAGAATTTTAAAATAAATTACAAATTCACTTTCTTCAAGAGGGCTTTCCTTATTTTGGTTTCATATTTTCAAACACTATTAATTTAAAGCCACGACATAAAGACCTTTTAAAGATAGAGTTTTTCTTAGAAATACTCTTTACTTTGGATTTCACAAATGATAATTGACCAAGAGTTACCATCTCTGGGTTCAAGGCAGTCTTCTTGAATCTTGCAGAGTAATTCAATTTATTATTGTTGAAGGAAGAGAAGCAACTGTAACTATCAACATGGGCAGGCGGTTGTTGAGAAGTTGGAGAAGTGGTATAATTGACAGGAATTATTCTATCCCCACCTCACCTCTGTCCAGGATTTGTTACTGAGTTTTTGTCTTCTACTAACACATACTTCAATTCACTGCCTGGAGATCCTCAACTTTCTTTCTGACCTTGATTGAACCTGCTATCTCCTGCCACTACTCCCAAAATGAGCTTTATCTATCACCTTCTATTCTTGAAAGCCCACCCCTCACATGCTTGTCCATGCAAACCTAGGTTCTAATAGTCATGATTCATCATATCTATTCACACTAACCTCCAGCTTTTCCTCCATGGCTAACTCCCATAGCAGATATCTCTACATCTTTTTACCCTCAATGTTTCCAGTTCCTCATTTGTACTGTGCTGGAATTTGTCCACATTTTCCATTGTCTTTCCATATGCAACCACTTGGAATTCTTAGACCCACTATTCACTCAGTTCTCCTTGTGTCATGATTAAACTATTCATAATTGTTAACAACAATTCTTGCTTATACTAAGGTAAGGGAACTCAGGTACAGTGTACCTAGACTCTCTGAGGGAAAAGAAAAAGAAAATAGTATCCTATATCTGCTTTGGGCACACCTGACAGATTACCAAGAGGCTTGTCCCCATAGGGTGATGATATTTTCAATTAGACAAGAAATACCCAAATATATTTGCACAAAAGGACAGAATATTGCTGTTCTCCATATATAAAGAGATGGATTTTTTTAATGGGCTTTAAAAAGACATAATATTTAAACATTAATTGTAACAGGATTTCCTTTCAGGAAAGATTTTCAGATATGTAGACGCTTTTAAATAAGACAAGGTTATTATTCAAATATATACATCTAGATCTTCAAGAAAAGAAAAGGAAGATGGCAAATTGCTCAATATCTGGGATACTTGAGGAACACTCAAACTTAGAGTCAGAGGGTTGGTCTTAATAATCTTGAAGTCTTTTTGAATAGAATTCTAGACTGAGAATTCTATTCTCTGTGTTTACTTTTCTCACAGACCTAATGAACCTGGCAAGCCTACTGTAATTAGAAATTACAATTTAGAGCTGAAGCAAAATGGAATGGTTAAATGTAGACACACCTAGAGAGCAGGAGGCCCTTTTGGCAGTCTGTTCTATTGTGTTTTCTTCGTGATTTCTAATCCAATTGCATATTTAAGAAACTTAAACATTTTTAAAACCGAAAGAACTCAAGACAGAATTTTTTTTCTTTTATGGGGATTTGGTATCTCCAAAAGAAAAGCAAAATTCTCCTGCCAAAGGAAAATGTTTTTGTTGTATTTTAGTTTTATCGTTACACATGGGTGGGAGGATGGAAGGAACCCAACATGTTTCTTGCTATCTTAGTTCCTTTTTTTGTACTTTTGTTTTAAATGCTGTCATTGAGTTCAGGGGCCAGGAGAGGGAGACGTTAATATGGAGATCATAACATGAATCTTTTCGGGGTTTCTTCTGTTCTTGGTTCAGTTTCTGTCAAGTTAGACTGGGGAGTATTGCTGAGGAGGCCACAGGATTAAGGGCTGTAAAAGTCAAGAATCTTTGTTTTCAGTGATAATCTTATAACAAATGGGAGCCAGGTGTGCAATATTTGAGTTGGCTGCCTTTCAGAGTTTTTATTTATTTTTCTTTAGGTATGCAACAGCTAGGCAGGCTAAAATGAAAATGCAATCTTGCAGTGTCTATTTTGGGTGGTGTTTGAAATTGTTAATTACAGCAAATTATAGGGAAAATAGGAATAAAAATGCAAACCCTTGGGACCACACATGAACTCTGGAATCCCCCCAAATTCAGTAAGTCTTTCTTCTTCAACTATTGGGATCACATGATGTCATTCTTTTTGTTAGTATGAGGCCACCCATCTGGTTTAAACTCCTTCAGATATACATTATAATAGGTCACTGACAGTATTCACAGATTACAGAGTCAAAGAGGTGGAAGAGACCTAGAAATGACCTGATCAACCTCTCCTTTTGACTACTCAAAATATTTGGCCCAGTTCAATGGTAAAACTGAAATTAGTGATTAGTTCTTCTACTTCCAAGCTTAGTCAGCACTTTTCTCCTTATAACACTCTTGCTTCCATTTCATAATGTGAGATCAGTAGTTGATGGGAAAATTAATTTTTAAATAAGCACAGAAGAATTCATATTTACATCAGCTTCCAACATTTTCCTTTTCTCAAAATATCAGAACTCATAGAGGAGGACTTGTTTGTCTGCCAAGCATCTGTTTCCCCCACTTTTTTATTTATGCACCCTGATTTCTCTTAGATAAGATCTCTAGCCATTTGCTTCACATAAGGCTGACCATATTCACAATTCCATTTGGGTCAGGCCAGTTCAAAAGAATGTTATATTGTCTGGCCACCACCGGGTCATGCTACTGTCCCTAAAACAAACCAATCTGAGATAACTGCAGGGCTTTTGCAGATACAATCTTAATTCAGGCGCTCTTTTAGTACTATGGTTGCTGACAGGCCATAGTTAAGGTACGCTGCTGCTGTAAACCATCATGTGAGCAAAAGAGAAAACATCCGAAAATTGGAGATATCCAGTGAAACTAGAGTTCATAAAAGCATACAGAACTAGGTTGGATAGGGGCACTGTGTTTCAAGAGGTGCCAAATTTTATAAAAGTTCAAAGAAGTATTAGTGTTGTATAGATTCTAATTTACGACATATTTTTCTGGACACTTGCAGTAATCAAATTCTACATTCTTTACTTGTTAGACTGGCCCTCCCAAACCATCATTTTTTTTAAATGAGGTAGAAAATAAAGACATAAGTGCCTTTGGATTAACTTACATTTTTTTTCTTCTACCCCATTGAATTCTTACCGTTAACATATTTTTAAAGAGTTATTCTGAACAAGAGTTATTCTAAGATGCCACAGAAGGGGGTATTCGAAAACTAGAATAATTGCATGAGAAATGGAAATAAAATCATGTTTGGATATTTTTAACATTCCAACTCTGTATTATGCTTAGAGATGAGGATGATGAGTAAGAATCCAATATGTAGTTAATCCTGTCTTATTGCAAATGTGTGTATTCACAGGAACATGAAGCATTCCTATACTTATTGAGAAAAGTAATTTTGAGTTGTGTGTAAAAGTAGTCTTAAACACAACCAAGTAGATTTTCTTGCTTTTTCCTTTTTAGCAAATATCCATTCTTTATGTGCTTGAACTATGTTCCTCTTTGTTTTCCCATTGTTGACACAGTATGTACTAAGATTATAAAGGCGATAATTTAAGGGCAACTTCATACCTGAAGAGTTGAAATCATTGGTTTCCCCTTACAGAGGACTCCCTGGGGAACATAATACAGGGAATCATGGACAATTTACCACTAGTTGTGATATGTATCTGTCTGATGTAAAAAATCAATGGCTTCCTTTTTAAAAAAAATGGCCTCCCTGGGGACCAGAGAGTAGAAGGTCAGAACAGCTTCCTGGTTTGCATGCTTGGCTGTTTGCTTTCCAATAGCAAACAGGTTTTTAAGCAATGACACATTGGTCTCTGGTGTAGTGCATGCAGCCCTGTGTGCTCTGGCACATCTACCACTGTGCTGCTATTATATAGAGGTTCTTACCTGGAAGAGAGATGGAGGATTTTCAACAAGAAATTATACCCCGTTCACCTGCCACTCTCTCAAACTTTATGTGTGTGATACCTCTCTACGCCCCACCCCACCATACTTCAGAAACGGAAAACCACTGTCACATTTGTACACAACACTTAGGAAAAATAAAAATCTGGACCCTAAGTCATTTCCTTGTACCAAGAATTTAGGAAATATAGCATAGCAGCACAGTAATGCATTAGTGACCTTTATGTTATACTATATGTTATGGGCCAAACAGCTTAACTTAGTGTCAAATCTGATTAGGATATTTGTAAACATTATCTCTGAAGGTGCTGATGTGTGTGTATGTGCATGCGTGCGTGTGTGTGTGTGTAGGAAGAGGAAGGAATACACACATCAACATAGGTTGAATCAAAATAAATTATGGTTTTATAATTGGCTTTTTAAAAATATTTTGTTAACCCCTTAAGCGTTAATTGTGGACAACCTGAAACATTTCAAAGACAGTGCTGGGACACTTAAGATAAACTATATGGACTTACTGCCAAAATATATTGCCTTTTTAGTGGAAATCAGAACCCTAGGGCCTTCCTTAAATTCCCTGCATTCAATAAAGCTGTATGGCTTTCACAGTAAAAATGCATGCCCAGTTCCTACAATCTTATTTGAGAAATGTGATAGGAATGTGTGGGAATAGGATGCATAGGCCTCATATCTTATTTTTAAGATGCCGATTCCCAAATTGCATGAAATTTCAAATATTAAGAAATTAGGAAAAATTTAAAATTTTTGTGAAGATATTCCATGAAATTTAATGCAATATTTGATAATACTAACTTTGATCCTAAATTCTGCAATCATTTGACAAACTGTGGCCTCCAGTTTTCCATGATTGAAAATTTCCATATGATGATGGTGAATACTATAGTATTGTACTATTCTATTTAGTTTTGGCGTGCAAAAGCTAATGCTTCATAATGATGTTAAGTAACATGTATTACACTGAATATTTTGAAGAAATGTAAGTGATATGGGAAATCTGATATAGAGGAACTATTACATGAAATATACTGTAAAATTATTAAACCCTAAGAATGGTGAAAGAATTTTCCTCTTATTGTACGTAGGCATAAGATAAAAATCTAAGAAAGAATTAGTATTCAGGCAACATATTTAATTTTTCTAATATAGCTTTATAAAAATTATCTTAAGGAATTGGTTTTATTCAATGGTGTCCAGGGCTTTGGGAAGAGAGGAGGGTTGAATAGATGAAGTGCAGGAGAATTTTTTAGGGTGGCAAAACCATTATGTAAGATACTGCAAGGGGGGACACATGACACTAAACATTTACCAAAACTCATAAAATTTACAGCATAAAGAGTGAAACTTAATGTACGCAAATTTAAAAAATAATAATTTAGGATGCTGTTGGATCCCAGGATGAAATGCAGATTGTGAAAAAATAGTCTAACTGTATTATAGATGTATGAAATAAACTCAGTCAACATGGTGGGGGAAATGTGCTGATGTAAGTAACTTTGGAAATGAGGGAAGACTGTAAAACTAAATGCAAAAGCAACTGTCCCTAAGCACTGTACTTTAGTTGATTACATGTTTTTCATGGGAGTATGAGTTAATAATTCTAATCTGTTATACATGTATACTGGAATTGCACAATTAATTAACTGGATTCCAGATGGTGGGAGCCAGGTTTCTCACTATTAGAGTAGGAGATTACAGATGAGCAAGGGAAAAAGGCTAGAATGTTCCATGTGGTAATGAATTAGAGTTGAATATATCAGTATAGACTCATCAGAGTGCTTTATATGTATAAAGGTCAAAGGGTTGACCTTTATACATATATTGTATATATATATATGTAAGTTACATATGTATACATTTATACACAGATGGATAATACATAAATATTAATAGATAAAAACATGTAAGTTGGTCTATATACTCACATATATTTCCTTGCTCTACCAGCTAAGAGAGCCAAGAAGCAATGACACTCCAACAACAATAAGCACACATAGCACCCAGAGCTTGATTTCTAATACCATTCTCCAATAAAAGGGAGCAGGACTCCTTGTAGAATGACTAATTCTAAGCTGGAACAGTATGAGCAACAAAATAAATACAATTATATTAGATTATAATGCAAAGGATAAAATAATGATCTATGATTCCATGATAAATAATAATTAAAATAAATAGGGAAGAATAGATGCATTTTCCATGGAGAAAAATTCCAAATAATTTACATACTTTACTCTCAAGGAGGTGGAACATGACTCCTTACTCTTTAGGAGTGGCCTGCAGAGAGTGATTTGCTTCCAAGAAGCAGAAACAGGAAGTGATAAAAGAGTAACTTTATCGTGGAGAAACCTGACAAATATTACCTCAGCCAGGTAGGTAATCAAAAGTAACATCAGTGGTGATAAAATCATATTGATAGTTTGTATCCTTGATATGATGTGACAAGAAGAGCATTTACTTCTGTGATGTTTCTGCCAAAATCTAATAATTCTAGTTTGAGTACAAGAAAAATACCTGACAAATCCCAATGAGAGACATTCTGCAAAATATATTACCAGTACTCCTAAAAAATGTCAAAGTCATCAAAAAAAAGGCAAGTGGAAGGAGAAATTGAAACAATCACAGTTACCATTGCATCAAAAAGAGTAAAATACCTAGGAATAAACCTACCTAAGAAGGCAAAAGACCTGTACTCAGAAAACCATAAGACACTGATGAAAGAAACTGAAGATGACACAAACAGACAGAAAGATATATTGTATTCTTGGATTGGAAGAATCAATATTGTTAAAATGACCATACTACCCAAGGCAGTCTACAGATTCAATGCAATCTCTATCAAATTACCAATGACATTTTTCACAGAACTAGAACAAGTAATTTGGAAATTTATACAAAACATAAAAGACCCAGGAATAGCCAAAATAATCTTTAGAAAGAAGAACAGAGCTGGAGGAATCAGGTTTCCTGACTTGTGGCTATAGTGCAAAGCTACAGCAATCAAAACAGTATGGTACTGGCACAAAAACAGACACATAGATCAATGGAACAGGATAGAGAGCCTGGAAATAAACCCATGCATTTATGGTCAATTGATCTACAACAAAGGAGGCAGGGCTAGATAATTGAGAAAAGACACCCTCTTCAGTAAGTGGTGCTAGGAAAACTGGACAGCTACAAGTAAAAGAATGAAATTAGAACATTCTCTAATATCATATACAAAAATAAACTCAAAATGGATTAAAGCACTAAATGTGAGGCTAGAAACCATAAAACTCCTATAGGATAACATAAGCAGAACAATCTTTGACATAAATTGCAGCAATATTTTTTTGGATCTGTTTCCTAAAGTAAAGGAAATAAAGGCAAAAATAAACAAATGGGACCGGATTAAACTTAAAAGCTTTCACACAGCAAAAGAAACCACTGACAGAACAAAAAGACAAACTACTTAATGGGAGAAAATGTTTACAAATGATATGACAGATAAGGGATTAATATACAAGATATATATATAGCTCATACAACTCAACATCAAACAAGGAAACAACCTGATTAAAACATGGGCAGATCTGAATAGACATTTTTCCAAAGAGGAAATGCAGATGGCCAATAGGCACATAAAAAAGATGCTTAACATCACTAATCATAAGGGAAATGCAAATCAAAACCACCATGAGATACCACCTCATACCTGTCAGAATGGCTATCACCAAAAAGAACACAAATAACAAACGTTGGGGAGGATATGAAGAAAAGGGAACCCTTGTACCTTGTTGGTGGGAATG
The DNA here is from genome assembly GCF_011762595.2 of Tursiops truncatus. NCBI lineage: Eukaryota > Metazoa > Chordata > Mammalia > Artiodactyla > Delphinidae > Tursiops > Tursiops truncatus. The sequence goes on from NC_047036.1 coordinate 73,924,174, forward strand.
TAAAATGGTGCAGCCACTATGGAAAACAGTATGGAGGTCTCTCAAAAAACTAAAAATAAAACTACCATATAACCATTAATTCCACTCTTGGGTATATATCTGAAAAAAGCAAAAACACTAATTTCAAAAGATACGTGCACCCTAATGTTCAATGTTCATAGCAGCATTATTTACAGTTGCCAAGGAAGCGACCTAAGTGTCCATCAACACATGAATGGATAAAGAAGATGTGGTATATACATACAGTGGAATACTACACAGCCAAAAAAAGAATGAAATTTTGCCGTTTGCAGCACAGCATGGATGGACTTGGAGGGCATTATGCTAAGTAAAATAAGTCAGACAAAGAAAGACAAATACTATATGATATCACTCATATGTGGAATCTAAAAAATACAACAAACTAGTGAATATAACAAAAACTGAGCAGACTCATATAGATATAGTGGTTACCAGTGGGGAGAAGGAAGAGGGGAGGTGCAATACAGGGGTAGGGGAGTAAGAGATACAAACTGTTAGGTGTAAAATAAGCTACATATATATACTGTACAACACTGGGAATATAACCAATATGTTATAATAACTACAATGGAGTATGACCTTTAAAAATTGTCAATCACTATATTGTGCACATGTAACATATAATATAGTACAGCAACTATAGTTCAATAAAAAAAAGAAAGTTTGAGAAACTGTCATAATTCAGAGGAGTCTAAAGAGACATGGTGACTAAACATAGTATGGTATCCTGGAAAGGATTCTGAAACAGAAAACTAACTTCAGGTAAAAACTAAGAAAATCTAAGTAGACTTTAGTTAATAATAATCTATCAATATTTGCTCAATAATTGTGATAAAGGTACCATACCATTATAAAACATTAATAATAGGGGAAATTATGTGCAGGTACTTGGGGACTTGTACTATCTTCATGACTTTCCTGTAAATTAAATGCCAATCTAAAATTTAAAAGTCATATGAGAGGGCTTCCCTGGTGGCGCAGTGGTTGAGAATCAGCCTGCTAATGCAGGGGGCACAGGTTCGAGCCCTGGTCTGGGAAGATCCCACATGCCGTGGGACAACTAGGCCCGTGAGCCACAACTACTGAGCCTGCACGTCTGGAGCCTGTGCTCCGCAGCAAGAGAGGCCTGCGCACCGCGATGAAGAGTGGCACCTGCTTGCCACAACTAGAGGAAGTCCTCGCACAGAAATGAAGACCCAACACAGCCATGAATAAATAAATAAATAAATAAATAAATAAATAAATAAATAAATAAATAAATAAATAAATACTCCTGTTCTCTGTTTTAAAAAAAAAAAGGTCATATGAGAATTGGCTTTGTCATGGAAAGAATAATAAACTCTTCAGATCTTTAAGGTTTTTTAGCCACAGCATCTATGAAATTACTTCCTTTTACTCCCAACCCTCTTCTTTAGTATAAACAGAACCTTCAGTAACCTGGTACTTGCCTTGCCAAATCCCACATTTATTATTTGTCCATGTCGTTCTTATCTCCAGAAATGTCCCAGTTTTTCTTCTTTGACTGCCTAAACCTCCTTCAAAGAACACTTTAAATCCTACTTCTAGGAGATTTTCTGTATTCCTTTTGAATATTCTTACTCAAGAATGCATGGGGGACTTTTAATCCTTAACCCAAAATTTAGCTTGGAAATACTTAAGTGTTTACATTGCTCATTATGTGTTTGTACGTGTAAGTCTCAACTCTCCAAAATATAAACATACATTGTGCTGTTTACTTCTCCGTTAGTCTCCATAGTCAGTAAATCAAACGATTTTTTTGCTAGATATTTTACTGATTTTATAATGTAAATAAATATATATATCAGAAAGTAAATACAGTTTTCTACTGTTATTTTGTTTGAAGATAAAGGTAGGTTTTTAATGATAAATATTTTTTAAAATACAATGTTAAAGCAAAAAAAAAAGTGGATGAAAATTGAAGATAAGAGAAATACCGGAAGAAGTATTTAGGAACAGTGGAACGAAGACCAAAGAGAGATGATAGCAAATTTCAAGGAAACATTAGTCATGTGTTTGCTTTTTTATAAAAGAGTAAAAACTAGTAATATTTACAGATAATAAAAGGATAGATTTCACTCACTTTAAATATTACTAAATATTTGTGTTCTCCACTTGTTTTAATAGAGATTTAGCATACAGAGAAGGATTAAGTTCTTAAGACAACAAAGTACTTCTCTTGCATTGCATTATACTTACTGAGTAGGAAACTTTTTAGAAAGAGAACTTTAAAAAAGAACCAAACTTGGATCATGAGGGAAGAAGACACATTGTTCTCAATATCTGTTTTGAATTTCTTCTATGTGTAAAAAATAAAATAGCTGGGCACATGATACTCAGATTATACTTCTAAGTATTTACAAGAACTTGATGTGGCCATGTGATTATATTCTGGCCAATAAAATGTATGTAGAAGATTTTATAGTAGCTTCCAAGAATCTTCCTCAAAAATATACAGTTTGTACATGTTGTCACCTTTCGTCATTCTTCCCAATGTTTAATTATTCAATTATTGTCAAAAGGCCTTTTTTTCTTGTTATTAGTAATCACATAATTTTTTTTTAGTTTTGCCAACAGTCCAAATTGTCAGCTGCTATTTCATATTGTTAATAAGAAATAAATTAATTTTGATCAAAATTGGAGAGTTTGAAAGAAGAAAACTACTAACTAAAGAATATGTTGGAAACCAAATCCATAAAGGAAAATATTCACAAAGTAGCACTGTTTTAACTTCAAGAATTCTGTCTTAGATGCACTGAAAACCTAGAGAAATATTGAAAATAATGTGTGTGAGGATTTGTTTGTGGAAAGTAGTATAAAAGTACAGCAGCAATTTAACATTTTCTTAAAAAAAACTATTATTAAATGGAATCCACTTTAGGCACATGGTTTAAAGTAGCGGCCCCCAACATTTTTGGTACCAGGGACCGGTTTCGTGGAAGACAATTTTTCCACGGACGGGGGTTGGGGAGGAGGATGGTTCAGGCGGTAATGCGAGCGATGGGGAGAAATAGGGACCAGCAGATGAAGCTTCGCTCCCTCGCCCACCCCTCACCTCCTCTTGTGCAGCCAGGTTCCTAACCAGTCCACGGCCCTGGGGTTGGGGACCCCTGGTTTAAAGGACTCAACTAATAATCTTGCAGCTCATCAATACCTAGAACTAAATAAGATCCACTTTATGAAGGAAGTGGAATATATTTTGGTTAGTTTTATCAATTTTTAAAACAACTTAGATATGTATTATTATCTCTATTTACCAAAAGAAAAAAAGATACTGAAGTTCTTGGGAAGTTAAAAAAAGTTCTCTTAAGTCAATCAGTTTGTAAGGACATTCTGTCTCTGTGAGTTCTTACGTTATGTTAGCTTGCTCCTAGTGAAGGAAATGTTGCTGTTTTTTTGGTGTTTTTGTTATTATTTGAATACCTGCATACCTGGAGGAAAGATTCCCTTAGAGAAGAAAATATGGAAAAGGCCAAAATTATTTGTATTCAGTGGATAGATCAAGAAAAGTATGAGAAAGTCCACACCACTTATTTTGAAAAGGCAGATTGTTTTCTCCTTGTTTTTTTACGTTAATTGAGTAATATTCATTGACATGTAGAAATAATAGCATTTCATTTCTATTCATAGTCAGCTATTCATTATTCTCAATTTGTATCTCTTTTTAGTAATGTGTTGGATTTCTTTTTATTGTCTGAAACACAGAGATTTGAATCGAAAGAAATTTGTTAAATCAGATTATGAATATCTGGACACTAGGTCCATATGGTTTGGAAAGAAAAGGAATGAAAGATCTTGATTTAGTTAAGTTTGTGGTTCTTATTTTAGTGAGGATTCTTGAAATAAGTGCTTGAATAAATTTAGTGAAATGTGTTTCATAGATACCAAGAACGTCAAACTTTTAGAAGTTACTTTACTTCTCGGCAAATTGTTGTTTCTTTAAAGTATTTCAAACACCCAATAAAAAAGGCTCCTTCTCCATTAGTACATTCACAGACAACAATATTTGGATAGATTAAGTGAAATGAATCAGAAACACATGTATTGCATTACTTTTAAAATAAACATGAGCTTAAAAATTATTGGGAATGTGTCTAGCAAAATGGGTTATTCTAAGACCAAAACATTTTAAAAATAGATTAATACATTTCACAAACTTGAAGGAGTAAAAAAGAAACAGAACCATTTTGTAATTAAAGCATTACAAAAGATATATTAAATAACTTGTATTTTGTTTTCTTTCAGAATTCTCTCTGGCTTGGCTCAGGTAACAATATTTTATATAAATTAATAATGTCACAAATAAATAATTGCCCTATTTTATATATATGGAAAGAGCAATAAATAATATTTTCTTGACATTTCTTATAAGATCCTTCATAATCTGGCTGTTGCCATCTTCCCTCTTGCAACAGAGTAAAAGAGTAAAATATGGTTGGATCACACAACTTGAAGAATGCTCTCAGCTATTTGAAGGTAATGATTGTGTCAGTGCCATGTACACTACCTGGCACTCAGTAGGCACCTAAAACACTTTTGTTAAACAAATTAATTGAGATCACCCACGAGTCAAATACGGAATTTTAAATGACATAAGGGACTTGAGTGCTACTGAAATGACTTCCCTCTAAGATCATGATCAAGATGTTAATCCATGAGCTCCTAATTTCCTAACTCCTATCTATAACCACCTCAGTTTCTAAATAAAACGTTTTCAGAACTATAGATTTAAATCCATAGTGGTAGTTATACAACTCAAATAGTGTTAGTGTGACCTGAAAAAGTATGGGAATATGAAAGCTAATCCCTAGCCATTCATTGGAAACAAACAAACAAACAAACAAACAAAAAAGAACAGAAAAATGGGGGGAAGAAGGAGTTTAGGTTAGAAGATGTTCAAATGCTTAGAATTCCAAAGAAGCCACACCATCTCATTCATTAGATGAGTCATTAAGTTGTTTTCAAAACATCACTAGAATTTTCCAAATATAGATTTGCCTTTGAGTTTTATGACTCTTTCAAATCAGATCATTTCACTGTTGATTTTTACAGTGGATGACCTCACATGGCAAAGCAACTCAAAACTTTCATGGTGAGATATACCTCAGATTTTATCTATGCGTCAAACTTTTCTCGTATGAACATCTTAAAATAAATATGATTTACCGTTGAGCTTCTTTAGGGTCCAATGTAAGGAAAGTGCCATTTATTCTTTGGCAACAAATTAATACAACTTTAGGAGTAGCAAATTTGCTTACCGTTATTCAAAGTTTGATTTCATTATAATTTAACCACAATAATATAGTAAATCTAAATGTGACTATTTTTCATTAAGCATGTAGTTTTGTTTTTTTTTTTAACTTGGGAGATTTTTACCATTTCATCCTGTTGAAATCTGTCCAAGGAAACGGAAAATATGGCATGACATGTTTATTGATGTAGGAAATTTTGATAACGTTTAATTCAATCTTATCCATGAATAATAAATGCTATCAATGAATAATTTTATTTAGGAATAATTGTATTTTCAACTTATCTTTGATTTTTTTCGATTAGATCACCATGGGAAGTAATTTGAGCAATAGTGGAGTCCATACCTTGATTTGTGCTGAAGAGAATGAGACCTTATAGAGGTTAATTTCCTTATGAAGTTTCACAGAGCTAGTTAGTAGCCAAACTGAGATTCAACTGATCCCAGACTGCAGATTAACATGAAGGAAAGATTTAGAATTTGCAACCAATGGGAAAACAATATGTTAGTAAGATTGCAATGCTGACATTTGCTACCAGATAGTGACTGTACTTATGTCTGTTATACAACTGCTCATATGGGCAATTGATATCTGTGATAAAGGACAAAATTTCCCATTTAATAGGTGTTTTAAATTTCTAGTCCTCTGCACCTTCCTAGTCATCTTTCAAGAATCAATTCCCTGTCACCTCCTTTGCAAAATCTTACCCCCTTTCCCACCACCCAGGTAAAGTGATCTACTCTCTCCTATATAGTCCCAGAACACTCATTTCATAATTATATAATTACACTTACCCACAATACACTGTATTGTGATTATCTAGTTGTATGATCATTTCCTCAAATAAAAATTAAATTGTGGAAGGAAAGACACTGGGACTTATTCATATTTGTATCCCTAACATTTACTGTAGTACTTACTATGAAATAATGACAAAAACATCTTTACAAATTTTTTTGACTATAAATCTTGTAGTCATCCTTTAAATAGGACTCTTTCATATTTAATCTATCATCAAATAATATAGACTGTTGTAGGTATATATTGAGAATTTGATGACCTTGTATCATCCCCACTGCCACCATGTTGTCTAAAGTCACTATCATGTCTTCCTGAATTATTATATTTGCTTCCTGACTTCTTTCCATGATTCTATGTTTGCCTACTACCATTGCCCCCACAATCTACTTGTCCCAATCATCCATACTTAATATATCAGCCCAGGGACATTTGTTTTTCAGTTGGAAGACTTCAGGTAAAAATAATACTTGAAGTATATTGGGAGGCAAACAACATTTCTTTGGAAATTGTATCTTTAGAGGAAAGAGTTGGGAAACAGTACGTGTTGGCTATTAGTGCCTAAGATTGGTAAAGCACAAGAGAAAGCTGACCTCAATGATGGAATAGCTGGTTCTCCAGCAGGCATGAAAGGAATAGAGACAAGTTTGTGGTCTTGTGGACTTCAACAGATTAGCTGCTTCCAGAGTCTAAATGGAAGGTGATAAATTCAAAAGTAGCACAGCCCTACCAAAAATTTCAGTTGAACAAAATGATATGGGAAAAATATCATATTAAGAGTATAATCCCAAGCTGAACTTCTCAGTTAAATAAAGGGACCAAGGGCAAAAATCAGATCAAGTGTTATGACCTTCCCCCTCTTGCTCCAGATAGCCTCATGGCAGCCACCATCAAGTTGAGAGAGAGAGGATGGGGCAAAAGGATGGATGTGGTTAATGAAATTTGTATCTTATTAAAAGCAAATTTATAAGACGCCTGTTGCACTGTTGAAGAAATACCGTGCCAAAGAAACAAGCATTTATTCTTAAAAAGCCTTTGACTTTCTGAGACTTAAAACAATGCTTAGCCAATAAAATTTCCATGAAAAGGAGGAAGACTTTGAATTCAGCATATCCTCCAAGGAAGCCAGGCTCTCAACACGCATCTCTGATGAAGCCAAGGAGATGCCCCCAAAATGACAGAAACTAGAGCTATGGAAAATAATGGGCAAAGAAGTTCTTTCCAGAGAATGGAATGAAAGCCTTCAAAATGTTGGCCCCCTGGGGACTTTGAATTACTCTCTTTCTTTCCCTTATATGTTTATACCTTCCTCTTAGAGGTATTCAATATAGCGATCCTGTCCTACCACTATATATTGCATGTGGTGACATGGATCTTTTGTTTAATATCAAAAGCTGTCACATAGAAGAGATGTTTTGGACTTTGAATTGAATGCAGTGACTGGGTGACATGATGGGCATTTTAAGTGAGTATATTATTTGTAAAGAGAGAGAGAATTATATATTTGGTGATCCGAAGGGCAGACAGTAGGAGAATTTGGCTAAATGCACACCATTCTCATTACTCTTCCTGAGTTTATAGGAAGGCTACATTTCACATCTTCCCTTGCAGCTTGTGAGGTCATGTGTTCCCTTTTGCAGGAAACATGCTATTTAGAAGAATTAAAACCAAGAGTAAAAATCTCTTAATGGTGGCTAGTATGATATCATAGAATATCCAAAGTGGGTCTATAGACAAAATATTGTACCTAATAAGATAACCAACTGGATATCTAACTTGAAAAATTAAAATTCAAAAATCAGCAAGATTTTACATACTGATTTAAATCAATAAGAAAATGTCATAGAAAAATGATTCCATTTATTGTGGCAACAGAAACCATGAAGATATTAGGATTAAACCTAAAAAAAATACCTATACAGGGAAAATTAAATAATATATTTTGTATAATTACAAAATAAGACATATTTTAATTATAAAATATAATTACAAAATATAAGATCCCCAATATATTAAGACATACAACACCTTCATGTACTGACTCAGTATTATTAAGATATCAAGTTTGTGCAAAGTGATCTATAAATTAAATGCAGTACATTAACAACAGAGGGTTTTTTATGTTTTGTTTTGTTTTGTTTGTAGTATGCGGGCCTCTCACTGTTGTGCCCTCTCCTGTTGTGGAGCACAGGCTCCGGAGGCGCAGGCTCAGCGGCCATGGTTCACGTGCCCAACTGCTCCGCGGCATGTGAGATCTTCCCGGACCGGGGCACGAACCCGTGTCCCCTACATCGGCAGGCGGACTCTCAACCACTGCGCCACCAGGGAAGCCCAACAACAGAGTTTTTAATGAAGTCTGACAAACTCCAGAAAACCTCACAGAAGAACGAAGGATCAAAAAGTCAAGAAAATTTTGTAGGAGAATGAAGTGAGAACAGTTAACCAGTGAGATATCAAGATTATTGTAAAATGTTAATAAATATTATAATATTTTCAGAGAAAGAAGCAAATATAAGAGATTTGAGAGTTTAGAAATATACCACATTATACAAAAATTATGTCACACAGAGATTGTATCAAACAAAATCTATCACTATTAGTAAACAATTTACTAATTAGTGCTGGAAAAATTGATTATCCATACAGAAGATAATTTAATACCTATGCCATAAAAATGATGGTTGGTAAGTTAAATAATGTGATATTATGTTTTTTAATAAGAATATATATATTTTGGTCTTAGTTCACAGTTCTTGGGCACAGAGCTCCTAAAACCCTTATAATGCCCTAAGTGATAAGAGCCATGGGAGCATCTTTTGTTATAGTGCTTGTTCTTTTGTCCTCAGTTTTTGAAATAACTCCAGAGCAATAAAGGTGAAAGGAATGACGTTCGTTATTCATAAAAAGACACTTTCAATCACACCTCAGTTTATGTGAATGAGTGATTTTTTGAAAACCCCTAGATACCCACAGGATGGGGGCTGCTTGCCAAGGGGAACCAATGATCTAATTTAGAGGATTGGGACTTTCAGCTCTCCACCTTCTCCCCCTGACCTTTGGAGGGAAGAGAGGTTGGAGATTGCACCAATGGCCAAAGATTTAAATATGGAATCATGACTATAGAGTGAAATCTTCATAAAATTCTGTAAAGTATGGCATTCAAAGGGCTTCCAGGTTGGGGATGACAAGGAGGTACTGGAGAGGGCATAGAAGTTCTGCATCCCTTCCTCCGTAACCTTGCCCTGTGCATCCTATTCCATCTGGCTGTTCCTGAGTTGTATCCTTTTTATAATAATCCAGTAACCTACTCAGTAAACTGTTTCCTGAGTTCTGTGAACCATTCTAGCAAAATATGGAACCTGAGGAGGGGGTTGTGGTAATCTCTAATTTATAGCTGGTTGGTCAGAAGCACAGGTGACAGTCTCAACTTTCAATTGGTGTCTGAAGTCAGGGAGGCAGTCGTTGAAAAATTGCTTGGTGTAGGGAAAAAAGAACATATATTTGGTGTCAGAAGAGGAGTGTCAGAAGTGCTATGAGAGTGTAACATAATAGAGAAAGGGAAGCAGTTTTTTCCTGTCCCAGAAATACATGTACAAAGTCAAAATTTATAAATTACAAAACAAAATGTAAGAAAATGTCTTTATGGCCTTTGAATAAAAAAGGGTTTCTTGGAAAATATATAAAACAAATGGTAAAGCAATAATTCATTACAATGACTATGTTGAAATTAAAACATATTTCAATAAAAGAGAAAATAAAGTTAAAAGCTAGCCACAAACTGGTAAAAGCTATTTGCAGTGGAAAAATTGACATTGAATTGGCATCTAGATTTTACAGATAACAACTATGAACTAGTAAGAAATATTCCAAACACCAAATAAAAAATTGTATAAAGGTTTGGAATAAAGAATGGAAAATATAAAAAGGATCTCAATTTCACTCTACATCATGAAAATTAAAAATAATAACTCAAATGAAACAAATTGACATATTTCCCATCCAAATTTATCAAAATTAAAAGACTAACTATAACAAGTATAAGTGAGGATATATAAATAGGGAGAGAGGCTCATATCCTACTGGTAGGAATGTAAATTGGTACAAACACTTTGGAACGATAGGTTCATGTCCTATAAAATGGCAATTCCAAATTAAATTATGTACCCTAAAGTAATTCTTGTGTGTATATATATATATATATATATATATATATATGAAAACACAATAAAATTATTATTACAATAGTATTTATTACAGCACTTTACCCCTGAGGTAAGACACTAGGTTTTTAAAATAGTATACAAAAACCTAACAAATAGTCATATAAGAGAGAAATACTATCTAAATGGTTTCAAAATGTGGAAATATATAAAAAACTTTCCAGTCCATTCTGAAGTAGCATTTGTCTGACACCAAAGAAGTAGTATCACTAAAATTAACCCAGACATTAATTTCACTGTGAATATAACATAAAACATCAGGTAAAATACTAACAAATTTGAAATAATAGTATATAAAAAGACAGATGCAACTTGGCTAATTCTTATTTAATCCCAAGAATGTAAGGATCTTCCAGCATCACAAAAATGTACTGATGTAACTTACTGCATTTATGGAGTAAGGCCTCTGAAATACCAGTAAATAAAACAATTAAGAATCATGCAAGGGACTTCTGTTTCTTTTGGCAATGTCAAAATAGCTGGAACTAAACTCACCCTGGTGTGGTAAACAATCATAGAATTCGGAAAAAACAAAACAAAACAAAAACACATGAGGCAACTATTTTCAGACATTGGACAGCAGGCAGTGCAGACTGCAATTCCTGAGAAAAGGAAAACTCATGGGACGAGCCCATGATTGTACTGGATCTCTACAGGAAGCTGGAGATCAAGCAGAGATCAGAGGCTGTGACTGCTTATATGAAGTTACCATGGAGCGACTGCTACAGGGCAAACACAGTTAACAGAAGTCAGTCAATACTGGGGGATTTAAGAGTTCAAGCTGTAGCCAGAAAAGATAAATTATCTAATTCTCACGGAAGGTCCTAAATTAGGAGTAAGTCCATACCTATAGTAAAACCTACACTAGACTGGCCCTAACAAACCAAAATCCAAGTCTCAACAAAATCATTAAGGGAGACAGAATTTGGAAGTAGAATTCCAACCAGAGGAGACTGAAAAAAATATTGGGCTTTCTACAGACCTACAGTGACTTGGATCTCTGTTCTAGATGTCAACCAGAAACAAACCCCAAAACAACACTTTCTGGGGGAATTATTCAGTATGTCATCCAGAAGGTGCAGTACACAATCAAAATTCGTTCGACATTCAAGTAAAGGAGAATTTAATCACTAATTCAAAAAAAATGTAAAAACTGAACCCAGGACAGTTTAGATACTGGAGTTCACTGATAATGACTTTAAAGCAGGAATATTTTTTATGGAAATATATATATATATATATATATGTGTGTGTGTGCATGTATACAGAGACACATATATATGTATAAAAAGAGAGAGACACTTATAGAAAAATATGGTATTAATGAGGGAACAGATACGGTGAGAAATGAAAATTATTTTTAAAAAGCAGACTGGAAATTCTAGAAATAAATAGTACAATCACTGAAGGAAAAAAATAAAATTTTACCTGATTTTCTTAACAGCAGTTTAGAAATGGCCAAAAAGTGTGGAGGTGACTCAAAGGCACATCCATATACTTATCCAATTTTGATTATAGAAGCTTTTTATAACATACATTAATATGTGGTAAGACTGGTTCCCACTCATAGTTTAGTGTTTTCCTAGACATTCTTTTTTTTTTCACTTTAATAGTTTTATTCTATTCCATTTCATTCTAAACTAGTCTAGACTATTCAAACTGCTTTTCACTGCCTATTAAATTAATTTCATAACCCATTAAAGGGACATGATCCACAATTTGGAAAATATCGCATTACTTAAAAATGTGGTTTAAAGAATGACAATTTAGAGCATTCTGATGAAATATAAAGTATAAGAAGAAAGTGAATTTAATTATCATTTTCCAGGATTTCTTTTCTGTGGAATCAGTAATGTTGCTCATCCAGTTCTTTGGTGGAATTGTAATGTACCCATAATTTCACACTTTTCCAATTCTGATGATTGGTTGTAAAAACTGTATAATTATATAAGACTCTTTCCTACATCCTCAAACAGACAGGGTCTTTGGGAGCTCCTTTTGAAGTGTTTCACCTGTGAGACCTGGCAAGGGTGAGGGACATGGTACCACTTGGCTGTAGCCATGGTATGTGTAGACATGAAGAGTCCATGCTGGAAATGGCATGCCAAGGAAGTGCCAGGGCTCAACAAGATTCTGCATCCAGTGTCAGCACCAGGGAAAGGGACGGAACCAGGTGAAAGCCAAGTAAGATGAAAGCTGTGAAAGTTATGGACAGAGGGAAAGGGAGCAGGCATAGGGCAATTCCCAAACTAAAAAGTAAAAAACCTATGCAGGCTCCATATCTTGTTCTTGCGGCCTTGTTTAAGAGCATGCTTCATAAGTGAGACAGAGAAAGACAAATATCATATGATATTGCCTATATGTGGTATCTTAAATAAAAAAGGGTACAAATGAACTTATCTACAAAACAGAAATAGAGTTAAGGATGCAGAAAACAAATTTATGGTTACCAAGGGGTAAGGGGGAGGGATAACCTGGGAGGTTGGGATTGACATATACAAACTACCACACACAAACTAGATAACTAATAAGGAGCTACTGTATAGCACAGGAAACTCTACTCAATACCCCATAATGGCCTATATGTGAAAAGAAACTAAAAAAGAGTGGATATATGTAATGTATAACTGATTCACTTCTGTACAACCAAAGCCAACACAACATTGCAAATCAACCATACTCCGATAAAAATTTAAAAAATATCTATGTTAAATAATTAAAAAGAAAAAAAAAAAAAAGAAAGAGCATGCTTCAAACACTGGAAGAGGAAGCTCCAAAGCTGTTACCCAGAGAATCACACTAAAGTAAACCTTCAGATTCACTCATAATAATTAACTCCATGAGCAATTTTCCTTTAAGAATCTGGTATTAAGTCAAAGTTGTATATCTCTCTTTTTTCTTTTTTTTTAACATCTTTATTAGAGTATAATTACTTTACAATGTTGTGTTAGTTTCTGCTGTACAACAAAGTGAATCAGCATATGTATACACATATCCCCATATCCCCTCCCTCTTGAGCCTCCCTCCCACCCTCCCTATCCCACCTCTCTAAGTGGTCACAAAGCATCAAGCTGATCTCCCTGTGCTATGCAGCTGCTTCCCACTAGCCATCTATTCTACATTTGGTAGTGTATATATGTCAACGTTACTCTCTCACTTCATCCCAGCTTCCCCTCACTCCCCATGTCCTTAAGTCCGTTCTCTATGTCCTAGACATTCTTGAAGGTTTATTTTCTGTGTGAATCTTAATGTCATATTGACTAGTTATAAAAAAGTTGAAATTTATAGTAAGATTGAATTAGGATTAAACACCTAAAAGTAATAGAAAGTTATATGTCAAATATATCTTAGTAATAGAAAAAAAGATTATAAATGAACTTTATATATATGTGTCTATATATAAAATAGATTTCCCAAGATGGCTCTTTAGAAAAGGATTTCCTGAATTCTTGTATGCTTAAAAATGTTTTTCTATAACCTGGATAATTGAAGAAGAGCTTGAATAAATATAAAATCCTTAGGTCATATTCATTTCTTGAGTTTCTTTCCTTCCCCCACTGTGGTCTTTTTCAATATGTAAAGTCATATCTTTAAGTTCTTGAGAGTTTTCTTGGATTGTAAAAACTACCTAAGTCTGTGATACTAGTTGGAGCAAGCAGAATCCTGGTCAAAAATTTTAAAGGAAAATCCAGAGAAGAATCTGTCTATGGGAGGCTTTGTAAAGCTCTGAGATACTCTTCAGGATTTAAAAGTTTGGCAAATGTGCAGTTCTGTTTACATACACAGAAAGACCAAGGAGGAACCTGATCCCTCACATGGCTGATCTATACAAGCAGGAGGTTAAAGCTAGGCATACTTGTAAGCTTCCTGAGCACTAAAGCATGCCGCAGCACAAACATGAACCCATTGGAAAAGGTAGAAGATTTACTGGCTCAAGTCATTAAAGAAAATATTTGAACAATCATTGGATGACCATTAAGTTAACCTAGAAGAAAAAGAACCATGATAGGAAGCCAATTTTCAGAACTGCCACATTATCTAAAATATAAAGTTTTAAACAAAAATTTATGAGACATGTAAATGAACAGGAAAGTATGACCCATATGCAGGAAATAAAAGTCAATAGAAACTGCCCTGAAGGAGTCCAGATGTTGGACTTACTAGACAGATATTTCAAATCAGCTCATATAACTATTTCTAAAATCTAAAGAAAAAGTCTATAGAACAGACAAAATTGTGAAACAATGTCTCATCAGTTAGAGAAAGTCAATATGGAGACAGTAATTATTTTAAAAATTCTGGAGTTGAAAAGTAAAAGAACTAAAAATAAAAATTCACTAAAAGGACTCACTAGCAGATGTGAGCTAGTAGAAGAAAGTATCCATAAACTTGAAAATAGGCAATTGAGATTATCTAGTCTGAGGAATAAAAAAATAAATCAAATAGGAATCATTGACTCAGTCCTGTGGGACCCTACCTGGCACACCAATATATACATAAGCGTAGTCTCAGAAGAAGAAAGAGAAAAAGGCAGAAACAATATTTGAAAAAATAATGGCCCAGATCTTCCCAAATTTGATGAAAATATTAGTTTATACGTCAAAGAAGTTCAATAAACTCCAAATAGAATAAATTCAAAGAACACCAATAGATTTACTGCTCCAAAAAAATTATGGTCTAAAAATTAAAACTCATGGCATAAATATTTAATATTTATTATTTTCCAAGATAAGTTTGGTTAGATATGAAAGAATTTGATTCTAACATGACGAGTGCCCTATGTTGCATAAAAAATCCATATTTGTTAGAAGTTTAAAACAAAACTATTTCCTTTATTGTTTCACTCCACTGTTGGATGTACATCATTTTTGAAGCAGACTAATGATGTACATGTTAAAATGGTTCAGTATCTATGTGTGAATGCTGTGAATTATCATCAATTTATAGACAATTAATGTATTCTTTACCAATGCTCATTGGCAAGAAGGTAGGCAAGAGAAGCTTTAAAATCAAAGGCTTGTTTTGTAATAGGAGAGTTTTTTAATAGAGGAAGAAGGCCTAAAAGTAGGGAGGTGCTGCCTAGCAGAGCTGGAGAGGAATGGAAACAAGTGTGTTTGGAGAAGAACCATTTGGGTACCAAAGAATCATGTTTGATGTGCACGTACCAGCCAACCACAGCCTTCACTGGAGTGGGAACTTTAAACATTTACACCATTGATTCTTACTTGAGTAGACCTTCACATCAACTGCATTAAGTACACTAGTCAGTTTATCCCCAGTAACTTTAGCACTGAGAAACAGAAGCAATAACTCCCATGCCATGCATCTTCCCCTGACAGCATTTAGCAAACCCAGGAGGATGGATGCCTACGTATAACACGTATAACTCTGCAGGATGAAGATAAAGCTAAAAATGACCGTTGGATGCCCAGTATATTTGTGAAGAGAATATCCATCCATATTCCTGCTGGATCAAATTAAACATCTTTGAACGTCCTGAGCCATGTAAGCATGTAGGGGACATACACTTTACATATATTTTTCTCTCCTTCTGCACAAAATTATAAACTTTGATTCATTTGCCTCACAGTATTCTCCTTTTATTAATTATAAAAATACATATTCATAGTAACAAATCAGAAATGAATAACTTAAAAAGTTGATTTTTCTTTACTATCCTCTTACGCCATGCTACCCTTTTGAGATAAGCAGCATTTGTTGGAAAAAAAAACATTTTCTGAATCTTCGAATCAATTTCCTCAGTTTCTCCTTTCAAATTTTAATTGTCTGTTTGTACTATTTCTCCCTTATTGAACGTTTTTCCACGTTAAAAGTCATTAGCTAGAATTCTGTTTACAAACAACTGTGTAATCTAAAGTATAGTTTCCACTCAGCATTTCATCACTAAATGAATTCTTGCATGACTTAAAACATTTTAAAATCAAATTTACAATAACTTTAATATTAAGATGTTTCTATGCAAGGAATCTCCACTTTTTCTAGCCCTTTAGTAGCTCTTTAAATTTGTCTGAACCATCATATATGGCCAAGTATTTCTTTTTTTTTTTTTTTTTTTTTTTGCGGTACGTGGGCCTCTCACTGTTGTGGCCTCTCCCGTTGCGGAGCACAGGCTCCGGACGCGCAGGCTCAGTGGCCATGGCTCACGGGCCCAGCCACTCTGCTGCATGTGGGATCTTCCTGGACCGGGGCACGAACCCGTGTCCCCTGCATTGGCAGGCGGACTCTCAGCCACTGTGTCACCAGGGAAGCCCGGCCAAGTATTTCTTAATTAAATAATATCAGTTTTTATTTAGTTCTCAAAACTGTGTTTGCACATGTTTTTGTAAAATATTTATTGGCAATAAGTTTCTTTTACTTTAAACAAAAATAGGTAAAAATTAAATAATTATGGGTCAAAATGTATTTTAGCAAACAAACTGTAGAAGAACGGTAAATGGTATTTGGGGCTGGTTTTGTCAAATTCTTAATTGATACACATACATTCTAATATTTTAAATTTAAAATGTCACTTGAGAGAGATGAAGAAAACAATAGAAAAAAATCAATGAAACTAAAATCTGGTTCTTTGAAAAGATAAGCGAAATTGATAAACCTTTAGCCAGACTCATCAAGAAAAAGGGAGAGGGCTCAAATCAATAAAATTAGAAATGAAAAAGGAGAATTTACAACGGGCACCACAGAAGTACAAAGGGTCATAAGAGACTACTACAAGCAACTATATGCCAATAAAATGGACAATCTAGACGAAACGGACAAATTCTTAGAAAGGTACAATCTTCCAAGACTGAACCATTAAGAAATAGAAAGTATCAACAGACCAATCACAAGTACTGAAATTGAAACTGTGATTAAAAAACTCCCAACAAACAAAAGTCCAGGACCAGATGGCTTCATAGCCAAATTCTATCAAACATTTAGAGAAGAGTTAACACCTATCCTTATGAAACTCTTCCAGAAAATTGCAGAGGAAAGAACACTCCCAAACTCATTCTATGAGGCCACTATCACCCTGACACCAAAATTAGACAAAGATACCACAAAAAAAATACAGGCCTATATCACTGATTAACATAGACACAAAAATCCTCAACAGAATACTAGCAAACTGAATCCAAAAATCCAGTCTGAATGTCCATCATAAAAAGTCTACAAACAAATTCTGGAAAGAGTGTGGAGAAAAGTATTGGTGGGTATGTAAATTGGTACAGCCACTACAGAGAACAGTATGGAGGTTCGTTAAGAAATTAAAAATAGAGTTACCATATGATCCAGCAATCCCACTCCTGGGCATATATCTGAGGAAAAACATGGTTTGAAAGGATGCATGCATCCCAATGTTCATTGCAATGCTGTTTACAACAGCCAAGACATGAAAGCAACCTAAATGTTCATCGGCAAATGAATGGATACAGAAGATTGGTACATATATACAATGGAATATTACTCAGCCATTAAAAAATAATGAAATAACGCCATTTGCAGCAACATGGATGGACTTGGAGATTATCATACTAAGTGAAGTAAGTCAGAAACAGAAAGACCAATATCATATGATCTTGCTTATATGTGGAATCTAAACAAAATGATACAAATAAACTTATTTAGAAAACAGACTCACAGACTTAGAGAAGAACTTATGGTTACCAGTGGAGAAGGGTGTGGGAGAGGACTAGATTGGGAGTTTGGGATTAACATATAGACAATACTATATTTAAAATAGATAATCAACAAGGACCTACTGTATAGCACAGGGAACTCTGCTCAAAACTAAGAATTTGAAAAAGAATAACTACATGTATATGTATAACTGGATCACTTTGCTGTACACCTGAAACTAACAACATTGTTAATCAACTATACTTCAATATAAATTAAAAATTAAATAAACTCCCTATGTTAATTAAAAATTAAATTAAATTAAATGTCACTTGACTCCTAGTCAAAACTTCTCTTGTCTAACCCTCTACCTCCAACTTGATGTTATCATAAAGCAATTTAAGTCAAGTGAATTGATTTGCTATGACTATTTAGCAATTAAGAAGCCAAGTTTTAAATTCTCCTGCCACATGTTAAAACAATGTCTCCCCAATGTATCGTTTTTGAATATCAATAAATTCTATTAACATTCAGTCTAAAAATCCAGTATTTAAAGAAAAACAGCCCTTTACCAATATCACTTTATGCTTCAAACGATACCAACCTGATATAACTGTTGACACAGAAGACATAATGATGAAAGGATAAGTTTATATTATTTCCTAAAAGTTTTTAAATTTATAAAGTTTGTAAAAATTTATAAAATTTTATATTGTACAATATATATTCATGTGTATAAAGGTGAGCTAAGCTTCAACAGATGTATCTGTTGTATTGGAAAAATCAATACCATCAATACCATCAATTAATTGTATCAATTTAAACTGATAAAAAATTACTTTAATTTTTTTGTCCTAACAATCATACAGATCGATTCTATATGTTTAGTGGACTTTGGTGACTAAGAGCTACAGTCATTGGCTCATACAGTCTTTATACCTGTCATTAGTTCAAATTCGGTTTAGATGCTACTGATTGAATTGTTACTGATTTTGAAAGTTATTTAATGTTCTATTACAAATTACAAATTTGGTGCTTTTAATTTCATTTTAAGCTGTATTTTCACAAGGACAGTGCATTATTTTTCCCCTGATTATCTTCATTTGGTTCTATATTTCTCATTAATACCTAAACAGAAAATAAAATATAATCTAGAAACTTATTCTATAGTAATAAAATTTTCAAATTCCTGCCTTTAAAAAACGCTGTAATGGAACAATGTAGTGAAACCTCTCTTATTTCCTAGCTTGGAGACAGGGATGCAAGAATGGGAGAAGAGCGCTAATTGTTAGTTCTTTCAACATGGGAGGAATCACTTTTCATGAGAAGTTTTTGAGACACTAAGTACCTGTAAAGATACTTCGGTGAGAAGTGACAAAACGAGGCTGAGTTGGGGAGAGAACAATTCTCCACACTCTGATATAGATCTTGGCTTTTGTAACCTTGAAAAAATGGTAAGTTATTATAAATAGTATGTTTCTTCTTTCAAATGAAGTGAATGGCTTTCATTGGAAAGGAGGGCATGACACACCTGTAAAGTCAAAGACCCCGAAGAATGACACACTATGGGGAAAGTGGAAAATGCTCAATAAAGTATATTTAGAAAAACTGGGTCCCAATGCAAAGCCAACATATGCAGTTAATAGATATCTACCAGGAGGCCGTGAGGTTCTTACTTTAGGGTGAGAGTCAACTGAGCCAAGATTTCATGAATACTTACTAATTCACAGGTATTTCCAACTCAAAAGCATAAGAAATGTCCATAATGTTTTTTATTTTATTTTATAACACAATCTTATAGGAACCAGTTAGAAAAGAAAAGGAACGACTTAAATTAACTTCATAAGAAAACTTATGTACAGTAGAAAAAACATAATTTTGACCACATTTGAACTAACATTTAAGGTTATAAGCTCAGCATTTCTAATAAAAACAGAGCAAGAATAAGTGACTCATGATCTCTGTGAACAAAGAGGTAACTGTTTTGGTTTTTCTCATTTTAATTTGCTGGTCTGTATGGTAAACTTGTTGTATGCTGGTAAATTAGATCCAATCTAAATGTATACGTGAGATTGGAATTTGGCAGGCCTCAAACTCCTCTGAGATTTATACCTATGAGGTTTGCTCTGTATGATAGAAATGTGTTGCTTAAAATTCCTTTTTTTTATTAACTTCTCTTTTGCATACTGGTGGAAAAAATTACCCTAGTAGATGTTTGAACAGCTTGAGATCAGTTGATCTGGGAACCATTCTTCTATGATCTAAGCTGTTGGCTAGAGTTTAAACGTTGAAGAAGCTTAATAGCTAACATCCTATTTAGGCTCTAATTTTTATCCCCATTTTTCCCAAACTGGTAACAGAACAGAGATTTTAAAGGTCTATATTGCTTTTCAAATACAATCATTTTTTAAATGGTACTTAATTTACATTGGCATTTCCACTCACCAACAGTCTAGTGAATCTGTAAAACACAATTAAAAAGCAATGTAATAATTGTATAGTGCTAGTGAAAGTTTTAATTCTCTAAATTATAAGTATAGTGTATTAACTTCTGCCCAGAATGTAATTAATTTTAAAGAAAAATAAGTGTAATAATGCAAATGAAAAGGTTTAAGGCTTTTAATGTAAGATTCAACCTATCATCTTTCCCTCACATAGTGAAATTGTCATAAATGAAAATGTGTCTTTTTATTCTATTTAGAGTCATGTTTTTAAAGTACATATGATGAGCAAAATGTAAAGGTATAAACATATTTAAAGTGTAATGGTGTATAACAATCACTATAATAGTAAGTAAAGCAATGCCATAAAAATGAAGAAAATATTCTTCAACACACTGAGAAAGTTATTTTCAAAGCCTAGCCCATTAGCCTGGAACCAGAAATTTCCAGATAATGCCCACATTTGCATGAAAATAAATATTTTACATTCCTTTGATGGCTTAGTACATACTTTAGAACGGATGGTAGCTCTGGCTCTGAGAGAAACAGAAAGAAAGAAAAAAAAATGACCTGCTGAATTATGTGAAGTCAAGTAGGTTGGAGAATAGAAAGCAGAACTTTACAGAGGAGATATGTAGTTAATCTGTGCTCTCATCAGAGATCTGCCGAGCCAGGGACCCACTGGGATGCTGGAGCAAATTCACACAGCTGGTACCAAGTCAGATTTTGGCCAGCTCTGTCCTCTTTTATGATCCGAGTTCATTGTTTGAATCATGGCATGCCCAGACCAAGTCTGGGCACAGAAGCCTAACAAAGAACTTTGGGCACAAGTGGCTATCTTGCTCTTGTGAGCTGCAAAAAATCTAACTTCTAGTCCGGTTTTTCTCCTGGTCCTCTATTTTAGAAATGTTTATTACCTTTTAATTAGGATTAAAGTACCAAGGAGAATGAAAACATTGTTATTTTGCTTAAGTGGTTTGGACTCAGACCACTGTACATGCATTCATTTTCTCTACTATTTTTCCTTCGGGGAGTATCAGTGCAATGAGCTTGAACAGTGGTCAGCAAACTTTTCCATGAAGGACAAGATAGTAAATACTTTAGGCTTCGTGTGCCGTACGGTCTCTGTCACAGCTACTCACAGAACTTTGCCATTGTAGCGTGAAAACAGCCCTAGACTATACGGAAACAAACAAGACTGCCCACGTTCCAATAAAACTGTAACTATAGACACTGAAATTTGAATTGTATAAAATTGCCACGTTTCATAAAATATTCTTGTTTTTCTTCAACCACTTAAAATGATAAAAATGATTCTTAGCTCCTGGGCTGTAACAAAACAGGTGGCAGGCTGGATGTGGCCCACAGGCTATAGTATGCCCATCTGTGAGTAGAAAAATATTATACATGATGAAAAGTAAGAAAAATATTTAATGTAAACTACTCTTTTTAGAAGGTATTTAGTATTATTTGAATCTGTTTTGCTAATTAACTCCTAAAATGTGTCATAATCCTGGCTTAAATCTTAGTTTCAGAGAATCCTAATTTACCACCGAAGCAATTAGCATGGAGCTGCAGTTTCAAAAAGTAAAACTCACCTGAAAGACTCAAATTCTAACTATTAGGCTAACCCATTATATTAAACGACTGCCACCATTGTGTTTATATATTTGAAATAGAATAAAATACCTGTCAGGCCTTTTGTCTTAATGTAAAATGGAAACATTTACTAAGATTTCCCTTAATTAGAAGAAATCTGGCTCCTTAGCTGACAGTGAGATGGTATAATTTTACAGTGTTGACTGTTTCATTATGTGGCCAATGGTCTTACTGGTTAAGATTTTTCATTCATCCTTCTAGACTGTCTTTCACATCAGAGGTTGCCACTCTACCTTTACATTTAATATTCTTCCCATACTAGTTCTGCTTCCTGAGACACTGTCAAAGGTATTAGAAATTATAGCCCTTGCTGGAAACAAAGGGAGGAGATGGTGTCAAGACAATGAAACCAGGAAGCTGCTTCTGTGTATACGATGTTTGTTGAATAAATCAAATTTAGGCTGTCAGGAACTGTATTCTTGCTCTAAATGTTTCTAGTAATAGAACCATTTCCAGCTAAACTGTCATTAGGAGAAAGAGAAAGAGAAAGAAAAAGGGAGGGAGAGATATCGAGTACTTTACAAAGTCATCAGCAGCCTTTTAATGTTTTTATTTTGCCTTGCAAACTAAAGCAAGGTGTGCCACTACCTATCAAGTCTTCGATAAAAACAATGTCCCTTATTCCCAATTCTTGGCATATATTACGTGCCCCAGGAATGTTCTTAAATGAAGAAACTGCAATTTCAGATTCACTTTAAACCAGTTCAACAACCCATATCACGTGATTGCTTGAATATCCATCTGTGATTTTGTACTTGGGCCCTACTTCTCTGGGGATTTTTCTGTTCTCCATAAATTTTATTCTTGTGACCCTTTATATTGTCATCAAAACTTTGTCTTTTGAGCACTTAGTGTAATATCTGGGATTAGAAAGTGCTCAGTAAATTTTAGCTATAATTATTCTCCCCAAATTCTGCTTATCTGTCTAGCCATTTTGTTAAGTGCATGTGAAGTAAGTTGTTTAAGCTGATAATTGTTCAACATGTATTTTGATCAGGTATATACTACTAAAGAGAGACTAATACATGCATGTCAATTCCAACAATTAAGATACTGAGAATGTTTTTAAGATGATCTGAAATCTTTTAAAACCCTTCAGATCCTATATTTCAGTAAGTTAACTACAAGACTGTCTCTATATAGGTACTCATATATAAGTCAGTGAATAAAGATTTGTTTTAATATACTGATTGGAGTACACACGTTAAAACCTAAAATCCTCTTAAATATACAGCCCTCACAACAACTTTATAAGCTAGTTATCTTTAAAAACACCTATATTGTGCAGAAAAGAAACCAATTCATAGATACACTAAGCCATTTTCCCAAGATCACAAAGTTATTAAGTGGTGAGGCCAAGATCGTAAGTCTGATCCAAGTCTGATTCCAGGGTCCTCACTCTAAACCAGCACAAGATCTCATATGGCAGGGTTGTTTTAACTCTGTGATATTAAAACTTCAAATAAATTAAAGTTAGAATTTCATATATAAAGGCTACATGTTAAAACAAGCCTAAAACTTAGGTTTCTCCTAAATTTCTTTATGGAGCACAGAATACAAGATTAGGATATTATGAAATTATTAATTCAAGCATAAAATATTTATCAAGTATCTACTATGATGCAGGGGTGGTCCAAACACTTGAGACACATTTGTAAACAAAGTACACAAAAATCCCTGTTATTGAGAAACTTACAGTCTAGTGGGTGATTTCAGTTTTCTTTAAATTTTTTGCCCTATTTGGGACAATTTCTAAGAATTTATTTGGAGTAAACATACCAAATATAGAAGTATAGTCATTGTACGTAAATGTTTTGACATCCAATGTTGAGGCAAATGGGTCTGTATTCCTGTTTTAATGACGATTATAGTGTTCACTAGTGGGCTTTCCTTCCTCTGTTTTTGTTTTTTTAACAGCTGCTAACCATTGCACTTTATCAACAGCTAAGGGAGAAGTCGAGCAGCTGCCAGTCCAAGGACAGACAGTCTTATTGCCATGAGCACTTGGCTTAGCTTTCCCTGAAAGATGTAAGGTGTATCCTTGGGAAAGCAGAGTGAAAACCTTTATTATTTTTGTTGCTATCCCTTCTTGGAAGTTCTGAGATTAATATTCATTTCACTTTTAAAATTATTTTAGTCACCCCATCCCTTTCCAAGTTAGTTACAATGCAAAAAGTAAGAATATTTTCTCTTTGCTTACATTTTAATGTCTTTAAAGATTTCCTAAATTAAAATAGTATTTATCAATAATAAAGAAAAGTTAATGTTTAAAGAAATTACTATCTTTGTTTTCTTTTAAGGGGAAATGTATTCTTTTTGAATAGCTCATAAAATTCTTAATAGCTCTTATAAAATAGAAGATATTCAATGCAAAAACTCCCACAAATTTGACTTTCAAGAAAAACATTTACACAACCTAACTTGTTTTTATGACAGTGTTTGGAAGGAAAAGGAGAGTATGATTTTACATTTCCTCCCTTTTCCATCAAAAAACAGACCTTGAGAATTGTTGCAGGTAATTTCACTTATCTTTATGGAGTGAGACTACTAGGAATATGACTCCTTAGCATATATATATATGTGTGTGTGTGTACATGTGTACATACACACACACACATATACACACATATTATATATGTAAATTGGGTATATATATTATATATAATAATATATGTAGATTATATATATACATATATAACTTGGGTATGTATATATACATATAAATTGGGTGTGTATGTATATATATCTCTCTCCAATTTTGCACATTTAATAGAATAAAATGTAAGAAAATAAGTCGCTTCTTAGTTATAGACTTTCTCATTAGTTAACCAACATTCAAGAAAGCTCTGGAGGATTCTTAGCTTGGTCCATAGAGTTGCTAGCAGAGTACTTTTGACTCAGACACTCAAGAAGATATTGGGGGAAATCAAAGAGAAGGCAGAGAGATGTTTCAACAATATCATTGTGAAACCTCAAAAGGCACCACCACATCAGAAGGGACTACACAGAATCTTGAATTTATACATTTCTGAGATGTTGTGTAGTTTCAGTGTTTCTTTTTTCTTTTCATTCCACAGTTTTTTATGGGGCATAGCATTTGGGAAGCATAGCAGGGAGCCTGAAATGCTATAAATATGCGTCTGTTTTTTTTCTTTTTTTTTTTTTTTTACAGCTATCAGACTAGTGATTAAGTCTGGTATCATAAGAGAACTGAAACTGTTTTTTCCACCAACTATAGAATTATTCTTACTGCTATATTAAGAAATCATATAAAAGTGATCATTAAACATAGGATATAGTAGTAAAATATACATATTTATTAATAATAAAGTAAATCATATCTTTGTCTCTAAATTCAAATTATCCATTGTGTAGTCCATAAGTATTATAGAACAAGTAAAAACTTGTTCTGTGTTTTCTAGATGCATATCAAATATAGGGGAAAAAATGGAACTGATAACCCCTAACTTTTAAGGACTATTGCAAACATGAGATGCAACATATTTCCAAAGCAATAATAAGAGAGAAAATAAATTCTCCACAGAAAATTGAGGAACAGAAAAAAACAATATGTACAATGACATAACTTCTCTAATTTGCTAGAGAAGAGTAGAGCCTATAAATAAATAAGAAGTAGAGCCTATAAATAATAAATAGATGTTGATTGCTTTCCTATATAGATTGTAATATTCATATCAAACTAAAATAACAATAAAAATAATAAAGCTGTATTTAAGAATGATAAAAGTATTCAGAACGTATTTAGGGCTGAGAAAGATTTTACATAGCAGCAAAGAGCAAAATGGAATAGTATTGTATTTAGGCTGCTTTTCCTGTCACATTTAAATGTATTATGTTAAATAAACTTCATTATTTAATAGGTGGCTATCAAACTGTTTCAAAAAGCAAAATACTTTATAATTGAGCATAGTGCTCTACCAGCATTTCCACATTTTGAATCTCCTTAATTTAATATTTCTGGAGTTTCAGTAATGCTAAAGTGGCCTTTCTTGGTAAACACATCACCACAAAAATGTAATATATGTGTTCTGTATCATTTCCCGCATTATGTGTGTGGGTTGCGGTTGTTGCTTGAGTTCCCATGACTACTGAGTGACGAAGTTGGGTACAATTCCTGGCAGCATAGTAGTTTACCCATTTCATTAAAGAGCAGATCATATTTCAAAACGTTTTTCTGAGATCATTACAAAAATAAAAAACAAATGGCAAGGTTATCATCTCTTATTACGAATTGCTCAGTAAATGTTAAAGAAAAAACACTAAAAATAGTCACAGGAAGCAATAATTTCAATGACAAATTGTTGGGCTGTTTACTTACTGTGCTAAGTAATATATTTTTGATCAAAGATAGAGAGTTTAAAAAGTTACATTGGTGTTGTTGGAGGGGGGAAAGGGTAGAGGAAATTGCTATTCCCTGAAGGCTGATGTACCTTGTAAAACAATCTGTCTTCAAACCAAAATGAAAGACAGCCAAAAACAGCTCTGAATTGCATGACGAGACCCTGGAGATGCCGTTCATTACACAATTTGCTATAGCGGTTTGCAGATGTCTCATTTTGTGGGTCAGATTAGGCACTTTATTTTTTTGTTTGTTTTTAAAATTATGTTGCACAGCATTGGTTATAAGTTCTTTCCTGATTTCTATCACCATTTCCAACACAGGGAACACTGTCTATTTTGAACAAATGGATACACTGCATCCCTGTTTCAAAACTGTGACTGATGAAAGAGCTTCTACACTCTGGCTCTGAAGCAAATAAGGTACTTACTAGAAAATGGCCCTTTTATATAGTGCATCCAACTATAATATTGGAAGGCTGGACCTGTAACCACTTTATAGAGAAAGTACCCAAGAGTACACGGTGAGCTGATCAGCAAAATGCCAACTCCAAGCTGCGTTGAGGCAGTGATTTCAAATGACCCATTTTGGCACATTTGATTTTAAGGATGTAATCCTATAGCACATACAGAATCTTTGCTAAAGTTAATAAAACGTACCTTAAAAGCTAAGGAGTCCTGCTCACAAAATACTTTCTTCATAGATGTGTTCAAAAGTTGAGTTTTTGGTTTTAACTGAGGTCTTATTCAGGCAATGACAACTCTAACAAGGGAAACTTCCTTTATTTTTTATTTTTTCTTAATTTTGGGGAAAATAAGATATCATTATGCCTTGGGAAGTATTATATTTTCATAGTCATCTGCAATGCTCATTAGTCTTATTATATCTGAAGCACTTATATTTGTTGAAGTAGAAGCAGCTGAGATAAAAGAAATTTGAAAGTGAAATCATTACACGTTTGAGTTGGTGCCTTTTTCAAACTGGAAGCTTGCTCTGTTACTCTTAATGAGCTGATGCCCCAAACACTCAAAAAGGATTCATAGTTCTTAACCTCTTTGGAACCTCTGATTTAAAACTACGATGTGCTTTCATAAGGAAAAAAAAATAAGTCGTCAATGCTGATTCTTAAACTGTCTTTCATTTGGTGGAACAAGAGTCGATCTTTCCAAACTACTTGCTAGGGACATTTAGCCAGGTCTAAAAATGCAGTATATTTATTGGTTAGTATTCTAAAGGAAAATCTATTTTTCTTAAGTATTTTAAAACTTTTAAGATTAATTATATGTAATCTAACCCATAAGCCCTTGTTAAGCATAGGTGTTTAAAATTTAAGAAAATACTTACGTGGTCAAATTAGTTAATGTGATAAAAGGATATGGAACTAAATACGCTACATACATATGGGTACAAGTAAAACTTGGGAAAGCTGGATATGATTGGTGGGCTGTATCGACATTAATATCCTGGTTTGATATCATACTATAGTTTACCATTGGCAGGAAGTAGGTAAAGTGTACAACAGGATCTCCAAATTGTTTCTTTCAAGTACATATGAATCTACAATTATCTCAATCAAAATTAAAACTAAAAACATTACATCATTATTAATTTATCTGTCTACAGTCTCTACTTTTACATAAGGAATATGCATTTTAATTTTTTAACAATAAATGCTCTAGATATTTTTAATAAACAATATATAGTAAAAGAATATATCCTAAATTTAACATATTGCAAATAAGGTATAGATTATGAAACTTTCTAAGGTAATAAAATACAATGTTAGTTTAGAGAGAAAGAGGGAGGGAGGGAGAGAGTTTCAATATTTGAGAAGAGAAAATTTCTCGTTCCCAGATACTTTTTTACTGCATCTAGTGAAATCATTGTTATAAATCACTAAAAGCTATGTATCGGTGTTGATTTGATTTTAAGCTAATGCAATCCAGCTTTACAGCCTATTTTGTAAATCCAAAGAACCATGGGACAGGGGAATACTTGCACTGTAATTTTGAAGTTGGAGGCAGGCATCACTCTTAATTAAGAGGCACTAAAGTGATGTATAGTGCTGCAGGAAAAGTACTAGATCAGAAGAAATGAAAACATTTATTTTTAATAGTTTCCTTTTGGTGACCTTAACTCTGCTAATATGCCTTTGACAAATTGCAACAGAGACTGTCAACTGAAATGGGCAACGTAGTCACTATTTAAACAATAACATTTTTGCAGTAATAATCTTGGATGTGTTTAAGACATAACCCCTTTTGTGAAATATCAAGCTCTATCCAGAGACTATAACGTTTCATACTGGTTTCTGGAGTGAGCAGTGGGCAGGGCATTAAGGCTCCAGGTAAACTTCAGGACTTCCAGAGTCATACAATCTACTTTGATTAGATGATAAAATTATGATTAACATTAATTCATGTACTATGCTCAAGTAAACTATTTATCTATAGTTCATCTATATAGAAGATTAAGGACCTATAGTATTTCTAAGTGCTTTGTATTTCATTACTCTATTACCAGCAAAATAAAGATAATGATGATCCAACTCCTCACCGTAAAAACTAATTTCCTCTTAACACGAAAGTTATTGCTGTGTCTACAGTAAAACCACAGGTTAGTATTTTAGTACAGTGTCAGAGGAATGAACCAAGGAATTGTCTTTGTGAATAGGAATTCACCTTGAGTCACTGCAGTTGGAAATAACAGTTTGTTCTTTTCATTTCACATTGATGTTTACCTATATTTAAGCTCCTTTAGAGGTTTCAAAGGATCAGACCACCAAGCCAGGGTGTATTTTCCTGGAAAACTACTGAGAAAAAATAGACATTGTAAATCAAGGAAACTTTGCTAATTCTTTGTCATTTGTGTCTGTGCTATGCCACGACTGCAGGGGAAAATGTAAAAAAAGAAAAAAAAAACAATCAGATGTCCAAACGTTACCAAATACCCAATATCCAGCTGTTTTAGAGGTTTACAGCTATTGAGACTGCCAGTGTATTCATAAGTCTTATAAAATGTATATGTTATGTTTCTTAGTTTTGATTTGTTTCTATTGCCTTTTAGAAATTTCCAAAAATGTTCACTAAAATCACTACTTAAGTCAGGTAAAAGAAAAATAGAGGACTATTTTTCTCTTCTAAAATAAAGGTATACTTAACATCCTACTCATCAGTTATCCAGATGATTACTCTTATTTAAAGTGTATATATATCAGATTTGACTTTATATTCTGGCACACATGATAATGTGAACTATGTGCTATTAAAATAACTAGATTTCATTTAAACAAGATCTGCGATGCTCTAAAAAGTTTCAATTCTCATGTGAATTTTTTCACAATCTCTGTGCAAATCTCAATGAAGGCAATAAAATTTTACTGAAATGAAGGTGAGAAAATTGTATGAAGTATATATATATATGTATAGGTTTATGAATTACGGATATCTCTTTTAATACTCAAACATCACCAGCCTATCAACAGAAGATTCAAACCTGTGCAATGATCTACTTCCAATACATTTCAGTGTTTTTCCTACTCCAGTCATATAAAAAAATCATGATTATGCATTTATTTTTATATTTTGTTGCTTAAAGATTTTATTTGACAATGTAGGACATTAGAATATGTTTCAGTGAGCAGTTTGCTTAATTTCACTGGAAATGTTTAAATATATGAAGTGTGGGCCTCCCTTGTACCCTTGTAGTATTCTTGCCCCAGCTGGCCCTACGGTTGGGTGAGACTGTACAGATGTGTTTTTTTATAAAGACACACCCTCACTTCCTTCCCCCATAGCTATGAGGCTGCTGATGCTGAGATGCCTCCTGCCTTTTTTCCCCCACCATTTATATGGCTTTCCTTTATGGTGTCCTCTAAATTTCAATGTTTGAAGATAAAAAGTACCTCTTGTTTATTTTTAGAATTCTAAAGTCCAGTAGCAGTAGCACACTCAGTAGTTGATAAAGAAAATGTCCGTTCAGCTTTACATGAATTGGTCACTGAAGAACCTCTATCAGATATTTTGTACATATTAGGATAGATTAAATAAACTTGATTTTCTGACTTGCCAACTTCTGGCATCCTCATGAAATTCAATTTTCTTTATTTACCAATGCCTGCAAACTTCCCATGTAATTAATGCATTAATTTTTTAGTAGTGCTGCAAGTAAAGATGTTTAACAAAACCTATTGCTTGGGTTTGAAATGTGTTCCCCAAGAAGATGCTGAAGTCCTAACCCCCAGTGCCTGTCAATGTGAACTTATTTGGAAATACTGCCTTGGCAGAGGATAAAGTTGAGATCATCACAGCAGACCCTCATCCACTATGACTGTCCTTATAAAGTGGAGAAAAATTGGACACAGACATAAGGAGAGTGCTATGTGAATATGAAGACAGATACCTGGGAGATGCTTCTATAAGTTAAGGAAAGCCAAAGACTGCCTGAAAACTACCAGAAGCTGGAGACAGGCATGGAACAGACTGCCCCTCATAGCCGTCAGAAGGAACCAACCTTACTGACCTTTTGATCTCAGATTACTAGCCTCCAGAACTGTGAGACAATAAATTTCTGTGGTTTAAGCCACCCAGTTTGTGGTATTTTGTTAAGGCAGGACTAGGAAACTAATACATCTATAAACAACTGCTAAAAATAAATTCTCAGAACTGCTTATTACTTGGGGAAAATATAAATGATTAGAGTGCCTAAAGTGTGAATAGTTGTATTTTGAGAGAATTTCTAGAATTAGCTATTGGGAACTTGCAAAGAGAAGAGAGAAGTCCAATTTGAGATGAAGGCCTATGCAAAAACAGACATCCTCGTGGGAATGAGGCCAGGTGGGTTTTTAGGATTGGCTTTAGCACAGATTGGGATAGCATGAAATAAAGGCAGGGAAAAGAGAATAGAAGATCCTAAACTTTCTAATTGTGTTCTTTTATTCTCTCCTCACTGCCCACCATTTGCTTTTTCCTAATGTGATACCTGCCAGGGAGATCATATGGGTAAAGCATCTCTGCTTCTAAATTAGCCGAGAAGTTAAAAAAAAAAAAAAAATCCTGGTTTTGCTTTCCTGTGAAGATTTAAGATAAAATGTAAAGAGCAAGCATGCTGATGATAGAAAGGCTAGACTCAGATTTTATATTTTTTGAAAAGGAATTTTTAAAACACATATTGTGTGTGAAGAGATGTAGCAGGGTACTAATAGCGTAGGCCTTTTAAAAATCAATAATTGGTGTTAGTAATAAGAGCTGTACTGACAACCAGCTGTGACACTGCCCTCATTCCTGCAGTGCAGAAGGGGAAAGAACCAGCCGATGATTACGAACTCCAAGTATTGCTTGCAGTCAAAGCTTCATTTAAAAAATTAGTAAAATACCCTTTTTACCTTAAAATATGTGTCCCAGTATTGAAAGAGGATCTATATAAAGAGTTCAGAATAGAACAGCTGCAAACTGTTCAAATCAAGAGTATTTCCCAGTTGGGCTACCGGCCTACATTGTAGAACTTAGACTTTAGTCAAAAGCTCTTCTTCTCCCAATTAAAGAAAAAAGGTTGAGATGCCCACAGGCCTTTGCAGCATGTTTGGTGTGACTTTTAACCCCTCATTCCACTTTCTGTATATGCCTCTTCTTTATACCACCACCTGATCTCAGGGCAAAATCTAGTCTCTATTACAAATTAGGCTGTTAGCATCTCTCTCACAATTTTTAGAAGTCAATGTTAAAATTCACTGTCGGTCCTTGCTTGGCTCCTATACATGCTGCCTTGAACATTTAGTCATTTTTATTCAAATCAAAGGGAGACATTTTTGTTATTGAATATGTTACTCAAAAACATGCAGCAACAGATTCCAGTATTCCTGCAAGCCTGGCATTCTACACATATTATCTTAATGAGGAAATATATCTAACCACCGAATAAGGAAACTTAGATTTTCAGCTTTGACTTTTAGCTACAGCTCACTGGCACACGACCTTACAAAATCCCTTAAATCTCTAAAAGCCCATTTCTCATTTTCCTCTGTGCTCCCCTGGAGCTGATCCAATGGTTTTTAAGGGAGCTCTGAGCCTTGACAAGCCCTGAAGGGCATGGGGCAAGTCAAGAAATGGGCCCTGTGCTCCCTGCTTACCGTCCTGGAAAATAGGTATGATACTATCAGCCTCACAGGGGTCTCATTGCAATTAATGTTTGGAAAATGTTTTAAAACCCAGAGTTCAAAAGGCAATGTCAATGCCAATTATCTTAACATCTTATTCCTAAATACTATTCAGATATTTTAAGTCACTTTTTTTTCTAAACACATATGATACAAATGATAAAACTACCTGGAAGCATAAAACGATGGGGTAGTTTCATGGTCTTTTAAAAATGGCCTCAGTAGAATATTTCTGTGACCTGGAGCATCTACCTAAATGCGGAATCTGAGTTCTGTAGAGTCATCCCGTCACTTAAATACCAAGGAAATGAATCCATGGGAAGGATGCTTTGCTGTGTTGATCTTGACTGTAGTTTTTGCATTTTCCAGAAGTTGATGATGCTTTGCTTGGCTTTGTGTTTCAGATAGATTTGAGGAGGGAAGCCATACAAACAGTGGAGAATGAAGGATGGCATAAAAAGGAGCTCGTCTTGGATTTTGTGGTGAAAAAGAAGTTTTATAGCCAAAGTCCTTACAGAAGAGCCTATAAAACATTCATGTTTTGAACCTTGATAATTTTATACTTTACATATCCAACAAATTTTTGCTGTATGAATACTTCTGAGTCCAACACAGAAATTAAAGATAGAATCCGAAGTGCTTCTAAACAACGTTTAAAAACTGGCATTGTTAGACATCTTTGAGTACACATACAAGATAGTAATTTTAAACTAGGGAAACCAAATTGAGAACAAATAAGTTTCTAAAGCTGAATCTATAGTTTGCATTAATTATATAACAACTTTTTTTTAAACTTCAAAGGCTTGCCCTTTACTTGGTACAAAATATAACTGAGGAGTTCACTCATACACACAATCTATCATATGAAACAAGGAATGGATACTCAATATTGGGTGCATGGTAAAACGTGTCTTTGGAGATGTGTCTTTTAATACTTTACTACTTAGAAATGTTCAAATGAAATTATGTGTCTTTCATGTGTTCTTGTAATTTATGTTCTTTTTTTTTGCTTTATTTGCAGTTTATTTAATATTTGAAAATACTTTTTGTATCAATTAGCAAATTAGCAGTTTATCTGGGTGGAAAAGCCCCATCTGAGTTACTGAGTTACAACGTGAATTGTTCTGCAGCTGCAAAATCAAGTGCCTCAGCTGAGTTAATGCTTTTCATGTCTTTTGCATGTGTCAGCATTAGTGGAGGCGAGCTTCTATGAAGCCTTGCGTGTGAAGATGGTGCTGAGCAGACTAGATTCAATTCTGTTAAATGCTTTTTGCTTTTTTTTCTCTCTCCCTCTTTTTTTTTTTTTTTTTTTTGGAATAAGGCACAAAAGGAGACTTCAAATCAGGCTGAACTTCAAGCAAAAGTTAATGCTATTCTCTTTTGGGTTCAACCACCCACTTTGCTTAAGGTCACTAGTTGAGGCTAATGCAGCTCAGAAGGGCTGCAGTAAACTTGGCATCTCCTTGATTAGGCTCCCTGCTGATCTAATACACATACTAGCTCACTTGCCAAGTCAAATAACACATTTAGTGAATTGGAAATAAGATTTAAGTGGGCCAGCACAATGCGGCTTGCCCTCTCATCTTCTTACCGAATCCCTCTCTTTGTATGCAAGGCTGTGAAAACTGCTCTTGTTAGAGGACTTAATCTTCATTTTTTTCCTGTAGATTATTTGGAAACAGGTCAATTGAATGTTGGAGCTGCTAACTCCTCCCACTACAAAAAGAACCCGCCTGTGGCATACTGATTGCATCATTTAAATGAAAGGCTCTTATTATTATAGAGCAAATACTATAGTATAAAGGTCTGTTAGAATTAATAAAAAGAAATCATGATATTAAATGCATGCTTTTAACAATGTGTTTATTTCTTTGTCTTACAGACTCTTTTCTAAAGCTCACTTTGTATTAACTGTGGATGAGTAACAGAGGGGGATGATCACATCACTATATATTCATCTCCCCTGGCTGCTCTGCTGCAGTTAATTCTTAAATACAGTAGGTTATAATAGGGTGACATTTCTATAGTGCCTTTCATAAGAGTAATCTAAAGCATGTCACATAATGTTTGACTTTGAACTATTCAGGTTCTTAGTGACACAAATCTCAGGGTAAATTTATGCCTTCGTGGTTTGTTTCTTTAAAAAAAAATGAGTCATTGTATTTGTTATAGTTTGAAATTTATCATAGATTATCAAGCTATCCATGCCATAATAATCTGTAACTGTCCTTATCTCTGTGTTAGATGTGCAGCGTTATGATGTGTGTGGACTTTTTATGATCTACTTATCTCTTCTGGTCATATAGATTTATGTGTATCTCTTTTCTGACTAAATCTGAAATCAGAGCTTGCATTCTGAATAAAATATGTCTATGTAAAATCCAACTATTATTCTCTGACAATGATCATAATATCCTCCAAAACAGACATTCAAGTTGCCTTTTTTGCAAAGTAAAACTTGAAATATGTGAAACTTAGGGTGTACTATGAGATTAAATTATGTCCCCAGAATGATTTGGGGGGTTATAATAAATAGACTATTAGTTTCAAGGAACACTTTTATTATCTAAAAGTTGCATATTGGCAACAGTTGTTTCTGAGTGAAAAGGATTTATTAACCCAAAGCAGCTGGCTTTTCTATGAGATGTGAAATAGATTATATAGTTTATACTGTTTGATCACCACAGTTCATTTCAGAATTACCAGATCTCTCTACTGTGTATCCTCACAGTTCATAAAACAATAGTAGTAGTAATAAAGAACTAATCAATTTAGCATGGTGATCTGGACTTTCATTTTTCTATTGGTTGTTTCATGGCGCTTTCTCAGTTCTAGGGAACTATACAAATATGAGGTCATTGCTATATTGGTCACCTCCTCCACTATATTATATTCTTTCTTTTGCTTCTTTTAGACACCAATAATTTTGAAGCTCATCTTTAATGGGAAAGGCAGGAAAAACAGGAGAATTATAAATTTTAAGGCTATGATTAAACATGAAATACCTATGAAAAATGAGACAATCCTTAGTCTGAGATTTTGGTGTTTTTTCCTTTATCTTGGAAGCACTGTATTGTTTTTTTAACGACTTAGCTGCAGATAGATGGCATCTAACCTCAAGGTAAGATCTGACTTCAGTGAAGGCATTTTTACCTCACTGCAGTTTGTCAGTAGAGAAAATAAAAGTGGCATATTGATGTTCCACAGTTTAGAAAATATTGATACATTTCTCCCAGATCATTATTTTCCTTACGTTTTCTTGTAACAACTTATAACAACTTTGGGACACTAAGACATCAGGAACAAATACAAATAGTTAATAGTTTTAAAATATCCTTCACTACTCTTTGTGTATCTAAAAAAAAAAATGTATCTTCTGTTGATGTTCAAATGTTCAAAAGGCAGGTAATAATTTAAACTTGTACGCTAAGAATGGTTGGGAGAGAGTTTTGTGAATGAAAAGTTCAAACTAAGAGCCATAAAATATGTTTTGGATAGAATTGACAGTATTTTAGCTATTTCTTTCTCACTAACAAATGTATGCCAAAATAACACCTGTTTAATTTTTAGCATCAAAACAATTTTTTATTAACTATATTTGACATTTCTTTCAGTTTCTTATATTATTTAAGATAATTATCTTAAGTATAAATATACAATATCTAGTAAACTATGAGGATAAAATGGTTTTTTACAATTTTATTTACATTTGCTGCCATTTCAGACAAGCAACTAATGGCGAACTTGCCTCCCTTTTTAAATGTATAACTTTAGTGCCGTATTTCACCTAAATTTAACCCCTTACAGTGTTTTTCTTTTCCTATCCCCAAAGAATTAGTCTCTTGGCTATAGGTTGGAAAAGAGTATTTCAGTTTTATATGTCTGCATAATTTTTCTTTCTCCCCAGAGGCAAAGTATGAAGTCATATTTCATGATCGACATATATGGTGTTATGCACACAGGAATGACATCAGGAGATTGTCCATGACCTTCATCTCCCTAAAAGGAGCACGGCCCAGGAAGGGTAAATTTTTTCTTAAATGATGTGAGTCACTAGTAGCAGAAACGTCAGGACCTAGAATTACTGTCAATTGCAAATTCACAGGAGCAACTGGGAATTGCTTGCTACTATCCCCACCCTTAACCAGTTAGTATATGCAAACATAATAGGAAATTGCTCAAGAGAGTCCTCAATCTGTACAGGTAACCATTAAAAATGATAGCCCCCCCACTACCATTAATACAGTTACTAATAGTATCAAAATATGTTATTAAAAACAGGTACTGAATGGCAAGGTTAACAACTTCTTATTCTAGCTACAATAATGTAATTCATTTAATTTACATAAAGTAAAAAGTGATAAACGGTGAAATTCTTATGCCTGGAATAACTCTTCTAAACTACAACTGAAAACTGCAGGCAGTAATGTTTACACTAAAACCGCTTTTTTCCAGCTTTATAACTAACTACGAAAGTTACATAAAAGATTTTTCCAAATCACTTAAGTGAATCTTTCTCTTCACCATTAAGTTGGGATTGCAGCACATTTTATATTTGATAAATATAAAATTCCTTTTCCAACTCTAATTCCTTTATTGTATCTCATAATTGCTAAATGGGCATTTTGGTATAAGGAAATGTTTTATTTCATTGTAAATATTTTCTCTTATTTGAAATATAGGAGTAATAAATTTATAAACCAGAGAGTCTAGTGATGAAAAACAGCATGCAAGATGTAGTTGCTGCATTTAAAGATAGCTTAAATTTTAAAGATTGGATAAAATCATATTGTTCTAAACTTTCATCTTTCATTTTACAAACATTTGTTAAACATCTATTATGATTTAGATATTGCCTTCCCATAGGTTTTTCTCACATTAATGTGTGTAGGTAAGTATGTCTAGAACAAAAACTACTTGACTGCAGTGACCATGTCTTATTATTTTTTTAATCTAGACTTTATTTATGGTAAGTGTCTAGTCTCTAGTAGGTATTCAGTAAATATTTGTTCATTGGATAGACTAGAAATTCCCTCATTGGGTACATACAGTTTGTTTTAAAGTTATTCACAATTATTCATCTGAAAGAAAAAGCACAAAAATACTTGTGGAAACATATGAATGAAAAAAACAAAGAGGGCCCCAAATAATTACGTTAAAGTTTTTGAAGTAACTTTAGGTTTTTAATACACACACACACACACACACACACCTTTCACCTATAATTATAAAAATAGGTTGAATATAGTTTTACCAAAATTGCTGCATTTCTTATTTACTCATGCAGAACTGTGTTCAAAGAGTTTTTCTCTGTAGGAAGTAACTCATTATTTCTTAAAACTGGAGCTATGGTATACTTATCATTTGTGGAAAATATCAAATAAAAATCATAACTAACACTTGAACAATAATCCATGCAGCAATGCTCATTTTGTCTAATTCCATGACAGCACTCCTCAGGAGAATTCAGGGTATTCATTTATCAAGTTTTCTATGAAACGAAATATCAAGAATGTTATAGTCCTTAACAC
Organism: Tursiops truncatus; assembly: GCF_011762595.2. Classification (NCBI taxonomy): domain Eukaryota; kingdom Metazoa; phylum Chordata; class Mammalia; order Artiodactyla; family Delphinidae; genus Tursiops; species Tursiops truncatus. Next base: position 73,962,245 of record NC_047036.1, read on the forward strand.
AGAATATCAGAATAGCAAATTGAGCCTGCTTCCTTTTGTATTCAATTCCACTTCTGAAATGGACTTTGACATTTAAAAATGTATTAACTACCCACAAATCAGTTAGAAATGCACATATTCCATCACTTCCAATATCCAGTTTTACTATCATCTGTTTTACGGAAAATCATGCCAAAAATCTATACTATGCTGATAACTCTACTTTAATACAGACGACATACCACATTCATTTTTTGTCAAACAGCACAACTGGCTAGAACCTGGTACTATCTAAAAAGGATATGGTTTAGACAGCAATAGAATTATAATTCTCTCTGTGCAAAAGAATGACCTTCTTTACTCACTAATGGAAATACTTTATGTCATAACACTTCACCCTACTATAAATGCACTTCTTTCTCTCTTCTCTCCCCACCTATTCGTACATGGATAGTACACATGCTATCAACAATGTGAAGTCTTCTCAATTTACAACCCTGTAAAAATGTCCCTGCATTTCTTATTATCTGAGCTGATGGACTAATTAGAAACAGTCAAGGTTATATCTAGGTGTGCTGATAAAAAATGTTTCTAATTGGCCCTGAGACGGAAGATAATTCAATTACAAATCTTTTCCATTTGATTCATTCTTTTCTTTCTTAGAAAGGATTATGTTGATAGGATTCAGGTAATGGAGCTTGGTGGCTTAAGAAAAGCATTAAAACATCCTTCCAGCTTTCAACTAATGTGATTAAATTTTATGAAGTTTGTTTTTCTTCTTAAAATCTTACTGAGGTCAAGTGCTCATGTGATTCCCTTAGAGCAGGGTTGAGAAGTTGGGTGAGTTGAAGAGGCGTTACTAATCTCTTAAAATGTGCTCATTAAAGTCCTAAAAAGATTTGAAATACTCGTTTCCCCATATCACAATACCTAAGTTAATAAATGAAAATACACAATCCTTTTCAATTAAGTCTTTGTTACAGACCTTTGAAATGCTTCTACATAATACTTTGAGAGTACAAATGTACAGTGATTAATGGACAAAGAGTGATTTAAGAAAAGAAAAAAACACCTTAGTTTTAAACCTTTGTGTTGTCTCTAACATAAGCTTTTTTTCTGGATATTTACCAAGCCCATAAAAATAAAATACATTATTTTCTCTTACTCCCAAGGAAACATAAGTAGCAGAGATTAAACATATTTAATTCCACATAGGCATGGAAAATTTGGCAAAAATATTAAGCAATGTACATTGTCCAATATTTCCATTTTTTGTGTGCAAAGAGCTTGAATTGCACGCTATCTTCATTCTCCTTGAAAGATGAAAAAACAATGTATTAGGTTATAAAGGGAGCATTTTAAGATTTAGTATCCAGAAATTAAATGTATCATGAAACAATAGGTGGAGTTTAATGTACACCCTATCAGTGTGGGTCAGTGACCTGGAACATTTTCAGGATTAGTATGAATAGAAAGTATTCCCTTCTATTTTCTCTTCATACAGGAATCTATTTTAGTATCTCTCTCAGTAGGTCAAAGGCTCTTTCCAGTGATTCTAAATACACAAGAATTTCAGAAATCAAATTATATTAATGAAGAACAACACAGAAAGCTCGAAGAAGTGCATGCTCTATCTGTATATAAACATTTATGAATAAGGAGATCTATAATTACGCATAACAATTTGTGTAACATCACTTATGAATCTATACTTATGCTTACACATTTTCCAGAAAGAGATTTTTTAAAAAGAAAAAAAAAATAGCCTAGAGATAGATGTATTTGTAAAATGCCTAACTGTGACATGCACTGTAGATAAATCTGAAGGCAGTATAAATATATGTCACAAAATGTATTTAAGTATTGGTAGCATTTATAGGACTGCTCAGTCTTCTGATTTATATTATACATACTTTGTATATGATCACTAGAAATTTTATTAAACCAATCATTCCTGGAGCTTGATAATTACCTTTGAGTAAAAGAAGGTACGTGTCTCAGTGGATTCTCTCTCTTGCCTTAGAGGAAATATTAATTGGAGTCAATTTTCGATTAGATCAAAAATGTTGTGAAACTGCCTTATCAGCAAATCCCTTCTCCCTACAATGGAGAATATTCTAGTGGGTTACCACATGACAACCTCAGTAGAGAACCAGCTATCTTTCAGTACATACCAGCCTGCAAAGTTGGTAAACAGCTTTACACTTGATATGAGTAGTAAAATAAGAACTTTAATTATATAATTTAAAAGTTGCCATTTGTCAGTTCTTTAAATTCCGAAAATGAAATAAATTTATGTTTCTATTAATGTTCAGAAGATATATGTGTGTATATATACACATATATGCATATACATCTACATGTTTGTAGATATGTGTATATTTAAATATATAGATTTATATGTATGAATATATCCAAATCTACACCTCTTTCTCCCATACACACACACCCACACACACACACATATTTATATGGCCCTATAATCTGGTTTACTCATTCTAGTTTTTCACAGCTGCCTAAGGTACAGGTAGGAAAGGGGGCAGCTATTATGGCTTTTCAAGTTATCTTAGACAAATTTAATGCTTTTGCCTAAATGATGTATTACCTAGTTAACAACAATAGCCATGGAATTCATAGAAAGAGGAAATAAAAGTTAATATTTTTAAGCCAAATAAACTACCTAAATATTTAAAATATTAGGGATTTTTAGATGCCCGAGATTGGTAAGCCCAATTCTTAACTCATTTAATGAGGATCAAATTATATGAAATAAGCAAACTCCTTGTTTTATCAAATGCAATATTTGTTTAAAATCAAACTTTGACTTCATGAATCTTCCTCAATATTTACACAACGTAAGATAAAGCCTATCAATGTCAAGTGAGGCATGTTTCTCATTGATGCTCATTTTAATGGGCACTGTAGAGCTGATGGACTGGAAGATTGCCCAACCTGCTGTAATTGACATAACTGACTATTTGACCACCCCGCGCTTGCTTTAGATCCCATATTAGTCTTATGCTTTTTGCTTCACAAAGCTGTGTAACAGCTGCTCTTCAAAAGAACATATGCTAAGGACATGGTAACTAAATTCAGCCCTAACCAAAAACTTCAGGAATTCTTTGAGAAAAATATGCCAAATGACAGTATTAATCCTTGAATCACCTCTGGAATCTTCAGTGTCACATGGATCAAAGAGTTCAGGGCATGGATGTTTGTTAAAACTTAGTTATTCATTTCCCCCAGAAGAAAGTTTGTGTGTTATCAATGCTGTTGGTTCTAAAGGAAGAGAACTTTTAAATGGAACATTTTCACTATCATACTAAACAAAGCTCAGATCATTTTCTAGGACATATAGTTTGCATTTGTCTCATTTTGACAGTTCATCTTGAAAGGTTTTTTGTTTGGTTTTTTGCACTTTAGTAACAACATTAAGTATCATTTAACTTTAGGCAAAATGATAGGTATAAATAGGAAAACTATTTAATGACACATTATTTCTAAATAAATACAGCCAAGCAAATCACATAATACATTAATAACACTAGGTCAGGAAGGAATTTACCAGTTTACCAACTTTAGACACACAAACAAACACACATACACACATACCCCTGTAGGGAATGGTCAACAGAAATGATAGGAATTTGTATTTCCTCAAATTATGCTTCTTGGCACTAATTTTATCATTCACAGTATATGCTGTCTTCTGCACACATAAATTTTTACTTTGACATCCTAAGACGGTTAGGTTGAAAATAAAAGTAATGAAAGGGGGCGTGGGAGGTACAAACTATTGGGTGTAAGACAGGCTACAAGGATGTATTGTACAAGACGGGGAATATAGCCAGTATTTTGTAAGAACTGTAAATGGAGTGTAAGCCTTAAAAGTTGTATAAAAATTTTAAAATTAATAAAAAAAAAAAGAAAATACAGCCCACGTTTTCTGTTATAAACTGTTAGAATTATTTCCGCACTTATTAGATGTAATTTTTGTTTGCAAAGCCTGTCACTATTGACCCAGTTACCTCCCCATCTCGTTGACTGTTGAGTACTTTTTCATAAACAATTTACTCTATCCCCAGATATGTCAGTAGGTGATTGGACAGCTGTTACTTTTTGAAGCTAATATCTAGGGGTAACTTTCTGATGGTGATTTTTACCTTATTTTGCATTAATAAGTACAGGAATCCTATCAATGCCAGTTTCCCTTGCTCTGTGGGACAAAAATTTGGAAACCTGATGGCATATACATTCTTCAACCAAATACTGAGATAGGAGTTATAATAAATATTACCTTAATACAACTGACATAAATATTGTCCTCATACGGGAATTCCTTCCCAGTGTTTCTTAGAAAATTTATATATTTTTTCCAAGTTCTGAATGTTCAAGTTTATCAGTTGAGAAATGGGAAAATTGTAATACATTATAATCCCTCTGTGAAGTTAAGGCTTAAATATCAATACAGAGATGTTATTGGTTTGAAGGAATCCACTGACATTAAGTAAAAAGCAAGACACCCTGACACTCAGGGTCATGTTAAGGTGGATATTTTCTGGAACTAGTACAAGATCACACAGGCCAGAGGCAGTCACAATCTAATCAACCAGTCTTGCTTGTAGTATTGTCAGTCATGTTATGTGTTTCTTGCTGGCTTAGTGTGCTTTTATAATGAGTCATTCTTTAAAATAAATACTAATAACTTTACATATATATATAGTATACTTATACAAATACTATGAGTTATGTTCCAAGAAACAAATATAAAAGTAAAATAAGTTATTAAATTGACGATTAACATATGTACTACTTCTAAACTTGATAGGAGATACAAATATTTGTTAATATTATCCAGTAATGCTCACTGGTGTTTTCCAGTGTTTCAGTATTTTCTATAGGCTATGATTCTTGGAAATATTCCAGAAGAAATACAAAAGGAAGATGATATGAATGTTATGAAATCTTCATTGTGAAATGCATGACTGATCTCCAATATGACTTAACAAAAGCAATATTTAGTTCAATGGTAAAACCAAAACTAAGAAAAGCAGAAAAATTATTTTCACAAATATTGTCAACATGACTAGACTATTCAAGGCAATCTACATATCCAATGCAATTCCTATCAAATTACCAATGGCATTTTTCACAGAACTAGACAAAATATTTTAAAATTTGTATGGGAACACAAAAGACCTTGAATAGCCAATGCAATCCTGAGAAAGAGAAATGAAGCTAGAGGAATCAGGCTCCCTGACTTCAGGCTATACTACAAAGCTACAGTAATCAAAAGAGTAAGGTACTGGCACAAAAACATACATATAGATCAATGGAACAGGATAGAAAGCCCAGAAATAAACCCATGCACCTATGGTCAATTAATCTATGACAAAGGAGGTAAGAATATACAGTAGAGAAAAGACAGTCTCTTCAATTAGTGGTGCTGGGAAAACTAGACAGCTACATGTAAAAGAATAAAATTAGAACATTCTCTAATACCATACACAAAAATAAAGTCAAAACGGATCAAAGGCCTAAATGTAAGGCCAGACACTATAAAACTCTTAAAGGAAAACATAGGCAGAACATTCTTTGACATCAATCACAGTAATATCTTTTTGGATATACCTCCTAGAGTAATGAAAATAAAAATAAAAATAAATAAATGGGACCTAATTAAACTTCAAAGCTTTGGCACAGCAAAGGAAACCATAAACAAAATGAAAAGACAACCCACAGAATGGGAGAAAATATATGCATACAAAGTGACCAACAAGGGATTAATCTCCAAAATATACAAACAGCTCATGCGGCTCAATAACAAAAAAAGGAAAGAAAGAAGGAAAGAACAACAAAAACAACCCAATCAAAAAACGGGCAGAAGACCTAAACAGGCATTTCTCTAAGGATGACATATAGATGGCCAAAAACACATGAAAAGATGCTCAACATCATTAATTATCAGAGAAATGCAAACCGGAACTATAAGGAGGTATCACCTCACAGTAGTCAGAATGCCCATCATCAAAAAATCTACAAACAATAAATGCTGGAGAGGGTGTGGAGAAAAGGGAACCCTCTTGCACTGTTGGTGGGAATGTAAAATGATACAGCCACTATGGAGAACAGTATGGAGGTTCCTTAAAAAACTAAAAATAGAGCTACCATATGATTCAGCAATCCCATGCCTGGGCATATATCTGGAGGAAACCATAATTTGAAAAGATACATGCACCCCAATGTTCACTGCAGCACTATTTATAATAGCCAAGACACGGAAATAACCTAAATGTCCATCAAAGAGGAATGAATAAAGAAGATGTGGTACATATATACAATGGAATATTACTCAGCCTTAAAAAGGAATTAAATAATGCCATTTACAGCAACATGGATGGACCTAGAGATTATCATACTAAATGAAGTCAGAGAAAGACAAATATCATATGATATCACTCATACGTAGAATCTAATTTAAAAAAATAATACAAGCGAACTTATTTACAAAACAGAAGCAGACTCACAGATACTGAAAACAAACTTATGGTTACCAAAGGGGAGATGTTGAGGGAGGGATAAATTAGAAGTTTGGGATTAACATATACACACTACTATATATAAGATAATCAACAAGGACCTACTGTATAGCACAGGTTACTCTATTCAATATTCTCTAATAACCTATGTGGGAAAATAAATCTTAAAAAGAATGAATATATGTACATGTATAACTGAATCACTTTGCTGTATACCTGAAACTAACATAACATTGTAAATCAACTATACTCTAGTAAAATAAAATAAATAAATGAGCTTATATGAAGCAACATATACTCAAATGCCCAAGCTGAAGAGCGAAGCACTTGTAACTACTCAACCAACGTCCACAAAGTTTTCTACATCTTGAATATTTATCATGGAACAAAATTCAATACTTTTAGGTAAGGAAATTAGTGTGTTTTAAAACTATTTTTAAGAATGATAACTTGAAAGTAGTAAGTACTTGAATTATTATTTTCAGTGTTTTGTGAGGAAACATTGTGAGGAGCAACCACAGAATTGGTTGAGGACAGAATAGAAGATGAGGACAAGGAAACATCAAGTATAGCAGATTTTGTGGAATTTGCTATAAAGACTAGCAGATAGGCAAGGTGGAAGGGTTGTGGTTTATTGCTTTGGTTTCATTTTAAGTTGAGAAATATTGTGAGATGTGTCTGTGAACTAAAGAAAAACAATTCAGTAGCAAGGGAAAATTTGATGATACAGATGAGAGAGAATAATTTCAACAGCAAAAACCTTGCAAGGCAAAAGGAACGAAATTTGTTGCACAATATATTGTGATAGGAGGGAAGGCAGATTTTATGGAAACATGTATGAGTGGGTTATTAACTTTGTTGGTGGGAAGATGAAGTAATTCTAATCTGATGACTTCTGTTATTTTGGTTGTTCCTTTATAATGAAACTGCAAAGTCTTTTCACAAGTACACTTTATAAAATATTTGCTTTAAAGCCTTATAATGTATGGGAAAAGGTATTCCCATTGTAGATTTTATATCATGTTTATCTTGATGTAGTGGGTTTTATTCCTTGTTTTTAAAATTATGTGAAGATATTTTGCTGGGTAGTATAAAGGCTGAAGATTTAAATAATGAGTTGTAAAATAACATTTGAAAAAAGATAACTTGAAAGTATTAAGTACTTGAATTATTATTTTCAATGTTTTAAATGATTTTAGTTTGTCATACATTTTACATTATTTCTCTCCTTTAGTTTTATCTATTAATTATGGCAAATATTTTACATTTTATTGAAATATCTAATCTTGTTACAATGTATTGGTGAATAATATTTGCATTTATTATTCGTTCTCTTTTATAGAATACTTCTGAAACTAATAACCCTAACACATAAAAATGTTGCACTGATTATTTTGTTCAGTCATTAATCTTAGAAACATGTAAATAATTTGTTATTAAAAACAAAGAGTAATTTATGATTTCAGCAATCCCAAGAATTCCTAGGAATTCCAATTTCTTTTTCCTAAATCCTGAAGACTAGTATCTATTGGAAATTAGAAACACTAGGCTTGGATGAGTTCCAGAACTTTGTTTGTGACCTTGTCACATTCTTTAAGGTAAAACATGACTCAAAATTGTTGTTAGTCAAACAAGGCCAGAGGCTATGTACGATGACCATGGTTGATTCTTTCTACTTTGTACTTATAAGGCTTTGAGTGAACAATTTAGAGCTTAAATCTGCTTTAAGACAATTTTCATCAGTTATCTTTGCAAACGACTCCCCTTTTTATTCTATTTGTGTATGTCTTTATCACTGGTGTTCTGTTTGATGTGACTTGACAAAACATTTCAACTTAATGATAGCAACGTGTATCTGTAATTATGATACTCGGTTTTCAAGTTACAGATAATCTAATGTAATTCAAAGTTGGGTTACACTTGAAATGTACAAATGTACACTAAATTCATACAATTATTCACACAGGTTTGAAATCCACTTCACATAGAAAATAAATTATATTAGGGGTTTAAAATTCCTCACTAAGTGTTTCCAGCTCCTTTGCTTTAAGAAATTGACTGCAAAAGATGCATATTCCACCAAATAGAAGTGATATGCTATTATCTCAGAAATTTTAAACCTCCCCAAAAGTGTATTTCAATCAAACAGTGTAATGGAGTAACCAATCATTTAACTTTGCTGATAGACTATTTTATAGTATATTTATAGTTGTTAACTTAATATGTAGTTTTTAACTGTTTATAATTATGTCCACTTTGTACTTCACAGAATCAGTCTATGATCAGCCTTTTTGCTTGCAACACAAAATTTTACATAATGTCTCTGGGACAATTTTAATGATGATCTAATAATTTTATGAGAAAGTTAAGACTACTTAATGATTTTGAGAAAATTAAGAATTTTCCTGCCTTATATTTCTTATTATAAGTTCTCCTAGAGCAAAACATGTCTTTGGGTTTGAATAAAATAATGTATATTAAAGTTCTTCAGGACTTGTAAAGTTTACGCTACAATAAATATGCTGGTACTATTACTTTTTCAAGTCTGAATGTGTTCTTCTGGTGTCAAGACTGCGATTCTTTGGCATTTCAACTTGAAATTTGAGATGTCACTCTATTCCTGGCTCAAAACATACCTGTAGCCCCCCTGCCTCAGATAAATAAATAATAAATAAATAAATAAATAAAAAGACAAAAAGCTCCAAAGCTAGCTTTGTTGTTTTTTAGTTTAAATTTTTTTTTTAAAAAAAACATTTCCTAGAGATTACATGGCTCATTCCAAAAGCTATAGGTACTGTCTTTGGACATGTACACTCTAAAATGCATAGGATTGTGGGAAGCAGCCGCATAGCACAGGGAGATCAGCTCGGTGCTTTGTGACCGCCTGGAGGGGTGGGATAGGGAGGGTGGGAGGGAGGGAGACGCAAGCGGGAAGAGATATGGGAACATATGTATATATATAACTGATTCATTTTGTTGTGAAGCTGAAACTAACACACCATTGTAAAGCAATTATACTCCAATAAAGATGTTAAAATGAAAAAAAAAGAGATATGGGAACATATGTATATATATATAACTGATTCATTTTGTTGTAAAGCAGAAACTAACACACCATTGTAAAGCAATTATACTTCAATAAAGTTGTTAAAAAATAAATAAATATAATAAAAAAATAAAAATAATAAAATGCATAGGATTGAGCATGGTCAGAAAGTTCTATTCTGGATTCTATGATATTAATGGGCATTGGTTACTTTATCTATACAAAAGGAAAAAAGTGTCTGTCTAATATCATTGGACACACATTGTGAATGTAAACGGTCTTTAAGTAATTTGACTTTAAGAGGCTATCTTCTTTTAAGTTTATTCTAAATAATCATTTCTGTTTAAATCTAAGTAATGATTCAAAGTATACTTCTATATAGAAAAAGGATCAGTGAGTAGTTCCGCTGTAAATGTGGAACACATGTCTTACCAAACTATGCTTGTCAATGTCCTAGTTGGGATATTCCAGATACCACAGGCTGAAATTTTACAACAAATCTTACCATCACATGTGTAATACTGCTCACATCAATTCAGAAATAGTCTTAGAACAAACCACTGTGTACTAAGTCAGCTATGGTTCTTAGCACAAACTCAAACTATCCACTCCATATGGCTTTTTCCTCAGGTCTACCCTCCATATTTCATGGTCTTTATTTATCCTCCTCCCCGTCTACCTCACATCTGTAGATATATTTTGGATGGCCTTATAGTGCTTTTAGATTCTAATAGGGGTCAACTAGCAGATGGAAGAGAACTATTCGAACAAAAAATATTTTCTCTAAACCAGGAGTTGGCAAACTATGGCCTGTAGGCCCAATTCAATTCACCACCTGTTTTTATAAAATTTTATTAAAATACAGTCATGTCTACTCATTTACACATTGTCTATGATTGCTTCAGAGATCGTATAACCCACGAAGCCTAAAATATTTCCTCTCTGGCCCTTTACAGAACAAGTTTGAAAATCTTTGTTTAAACCAATATTCTTGTGCTTCCCTGGTGGCGCGGTGGTTGAGAGTCCGCCTGCCGATGCGGGGGACACGGGTTCATGCCCCGGTCCGGGAAGATCCCACATGCCGCGGAGCGGCTGGGTCCGCAAGGGGAGAGGCCACAACAGTGAGATGCCCGCGTACAGCAAAAAACAAATAAACAAACAAAAAACCAATATTCTTAAATGTAATCAGAATGAAGGGTTAAATAGAGGCAATTGGTGGGCTCCACCCACACACTATGATTTGGTAGAACTGGGACTAGGTTCAAGAAGATGTAGTTCTAATATGTTCCCAGGTGATGCTGATATTGTTGGTTAGAGGAACACATTTGAGAACCGCTGTTCTATAGTGTGGAGGTACGTTCCTCTTTTTTTTTTTTTTTTTAACATCTTTATTGGAGTATAATTGCTTTACAATGGTGTGTTAGTTTCTGCTTTATAACAGAGTGAATCAGATATACATATACATATACCCCCATATCCCCTCCCTCTTGCGTCTCCCTCCCACCCTCCCTAACCCACCCCTCTAGATGGACACAAATCACCGAGCTGATCTCCCTGTGCTATGCGGCTGCTTCCCACTAGCTATCTATTTTACATTTGGTAGTGTATATATGTACATGCCACTCTCTCACTTCGTCTACGCTCCTCTTTTTAAGAAGCTGTTCAGATGTGCTATAATTTTAAAGAGCAGATCGATATTGGTGTTCTTCAAATAGCATTTACCTTCAAGTCTGGAAAAATAGCACTCTAAGAGAAACAACTAAAAGTAATTTCCCTTCTTAGAAACTTAAGAATTAACATGTTCTCCATTAAATGACACTCATGCTTTTTTAAACCTCATACTCAATCCACAATAAATGCAATACCATACCTCATACACAATTTGAAAATTTATGGTATGATAATACATATTTTACCATTAAACTATTTGAGGTAAATTTGTATCCATTATATGCATGGATAAGAAAAAATACAACTTACCATACTGAAGTTAAGTGACTTCTCTAATACTTTAACTGAGGACTTTTAATTCAGGACTCTTTTCCATGAGATTGTTCTATCAAAACAAACTACCCAATTTCTTAAAAGACTTAAAAAACAAAATTGGGCCACCATTGTTAAAATTACTACATGTAATTAAATAGAGCTGGGCATTTGAACTTTCACTGCTAAAGATGCTAATATTTGAGTCTATAATAAACAACTCCTCATATAGAAAAAGAAGTAAAAATGTGAATTTGTGGTGACTGTGGTCAATGAAAATGTGGTTTCCTACATTATGATATACAGTTGGGACCAATAGTTAGTATGATGATAGAAGCATCCTTTTGCTGGATATTAACCAAGTGTCATTAGGCAAAAGCAATTGTGGAAGTAGTGGTAAGATGCTCACCTTGGTTAATGATTTGGAAAAAAATCTCTGGAGATTTAAAAGTAGGTGCTGTATATCCGTTTCTTTTATTGACTTTGATGCACTGTTGGAAATTGAAACCACTTCACATGAATAAAAAACAGTCTATTACAGTGGGATGGAGAAAAAGGCTTGGGTGAGATTAATATTTAAAGTACTCACAGCTGGTAAGTAGATTAAACTACAATAGTAGTAGACTGGTCTCAGCATCTTTCTTTATTTCATTTTTAGGTTACAAATGTTGGTCTTTATGAGAATATCTTAAGGTAATAGTACTGGAATAAAATTATATGATGGATTTTCACATTAATATCTTTCGATTCTCACAGATTTGTTAAGGGATCATTTTAATAATGGAGATTTTCTATCTTGTGATATCTACTAAGGAAGAATGTATAAAGATAAGATAAAATTACATAATTTTTCTGAGCTTTACTTTGTAACGAATTGAAGAATTACAACAAACAACTCAGAGGAATAAATTATATACACACTAAAATTTTCTGTTTCATTTGTATTATTTTTAGGGAAACACAAATTAAGAGAATTGGTTAGATCGGTTCATTCCTATTAGGTTTTTTTTTTTTTTGCTTTGAGTACAAGATAAAATACACACTTTTAGCCTAATCCACTTAGTCTTGAAATATGAGTAAGGCATTGGAAAGTATCTTGAACAAGTAGTCAGAAAATCCGTGTTTTCTTAGTTTTGCCATTGACCAAATATGTGACCTTAGAAATTTACTGCATTTTTTTGGACCAAATCCACTCAACTCTAAATGTATTTTATTATTTGATATCTAGTTTCCTTCTGAAACAAAATCCCATGATTATATGTGATATGCTTCCATAACCAAGTTAAATCTCTATGTGTTGAGATTATATTTGTAGTGATTTTCTAAATCGTCTATTGTAAATATCAGGCAACAGTTAACTTTCTACAGAATGTAATCACAATTTTGCCACCAACTCCCTAAAGTTAATTTTACATCACCAGCTGGTGATTTTCAGGTAGAATTAGAATTGTGGACCAGACTGTCCAGAAAGATATATACATACAAATATCTACTTGAACATGTGTAAAGGTACATCTTAGAGATGTATAAAGCCTCTAGGATAATGGAGAAGAGCATCAGTTACTTCCTGCCTCACATGATTCTAAAATTTACCATGGAGCGTTTAAAAACTGATGACATGTCAATGCTGCCTGAGGTTCCTTTAGTAGCTAAGGGGTAGCATTAGTCCTAGGGGTAATCATTTTGTAAGCTTGAACTACAACTATATGATCATAACTATTAATGAAATACATCAATTACTTTTTTCTTCTAAAACCTATAAGCAAATTATTTTATTTTGGCTTTCAGTGAATAAATATTACAAACATAATGAATATATTACAAACATATGACTTTAGAAAGTTATGCAATGTACAGAAAATGATTTAATTTTTTTCTTCATTATTTCTATATTACCCATTTAGTCCCTAAAATTGATTAGAAAACTTTTGTTCTATTTTTCAGGTTTCAAACATAACTCAAAGGTAGGCTGTCTGTATTCCCTGAAATATTCTATCTAGCTTTATAGAATATATAAATATTAGACGGCTCCATATCATGTCAGAGGAAGAAAACAAGTGTCCACATAGTTAGAGAGATTTATATTGAGTATCATGCCTATGTAATAATTTTTTAAGCTTTTTGACATTTTTCAAACTTACGAGTATTTTTCACTACCTTGAGGTTTCCCATCCCATTCCCCACTCCCCAAACTGTAGCTAAATAAAATGACCTTCAAAATGAAAACTAGTATTTTGCTCTGACCACCCTTAAAACCAGGCAAGGCATATAACCCTAAGAAGAATTCACTGGTAAAATACTATGCCACAAGTCTCTATTTTAGCAAAAAGAGATGGTTTGACACTGAGACCAAAATATAAAGTCTGGTAAAGCACATTCTTCAAAGAAATACTGAGACGGGAAAGGAATTCACTTGAGAATGTGGTTCAAAAACATCACCAACTGAATCTGCTGATCGTATACCAAATCCCTCCTCTGCTGTGAAAAATCACTTGAAGTTGATCATGGTCAGTTGTTTAGAAATGTTCCCTTAATTCCTGAGTTGTCCCTGGGAATTTATTCTTGAAGAGATCACTTATTCTATTGACCTGATCTTAGGCTTTCCATGCTATATTTAATCCAAAGATATATGTTTTACCCTAATTTACCTATTATAATACAGGCAGCCTGAAATTTTCCTGGTCCTTCACCTGAATGTGGGTCTAATGTCAGAAAGAAAAAGTACTTTGTGAGTTTTTTCTGTTTTCTTTTGTAATGTGTACCTCATTTGGCACACGTACAGAGAATTCATTCTTCATTTCTCTATTTGGGGACTTTAAAAATCAGGATTATGCTTTGTCTCCTTGCTCCTTTGTTTCCTGGAATTCTGAAGCACCTCTAGAAGAAAACTGGGTCGCTTGTTAGATTGAGTTGAAGAGCCTTAGGGATGCATTTTTCAAGGAAGTCTATTGGGTCTGCCTCTGCCCCTTCAGGCAGTCCAGTAATTCTGACATTCTAGTTCAAGATAATGTCTTAAAACTACTATCCCTCTTCTGGCACTGTATAGCTCTCATGTTTGAACTGCTACTTTACCATTAGATTGAGTTTAAGTGTCTGGGAGTGTCAGTTACGGTTCTTTATTTTTTGTTTTAGAGTCAAGGTTTACTACTGGTTAATTTTAATTTAAAAAAGGAAACAAATATCAAAATAAAAAGTCAGCCTATTGTCACAGATGTAGTATGTAGTAGATTGGTTCTTTTCTAGAGAAGCTTCCTTGAAAATGTTAGACAAAAGTGTGTTTCTGTCCTTGACACTTACTCTTACCTCCTATATTTTGAGATCCTTTCTGTACCAAATACTTTTTTTTTTTTTTTTTTTTTGCGGTACGCGGGCCTCTCACTGTTGTGGCCTCTCCTGCTGCGGAGCACAGGCTCCAGACGTGCAGGCTCAGTGGCCATGGCTCACAGGCCCAGCCACTCTGCGGCATGTGGGATCTTCCCGGACTGGGGCACGAACCCGTGTCCCCTGCATCGGTAGGCGGACTCTCAACCACTGCGCCACCAGGGAAGCCCTCAAATACTTTTCTTGATGTTTGTTGTTTCTAGAAGCTTTTCTACAGAATAAATTATACCTATGCATTTGGCATAAGCTTTTCAAGTGCCATGATTCCATAGAAATATTGAGGGCAGCATTAACGGGCTATCACTGATACAGCCTTTAGTTGGCTCCACCCTGTCTCCTCCTTCTCCCCTATTTGTAATTTTTAGATACATGGTCATAGAGGTCAAGTTAACCAAGCATAAGAATTTGTTCTACTACCTTTTCTTAAAGAATGAATGATAATCATCAATTTTGACTTATATGGAATTTTTGCATTAATCAATCTATTTCAAAATAAGGTTATTTTACCTGACAATATAAATGTACTTTAATTACCTGAACAGAATTATAGCTCAGGTCTTTGAATCACTGTGGTTTAGAACATCATTTTACAGCCAAACAGAAACATGTTCCCAATCACTGAACTTGAATTATTGTTATGTAGCTTGAGGCTTGTATTAAAATCACTGAATAATTGCAATCATATTATTATAATCAAGTACAGGAACAGTAATTACAGGTTACAGTCACTTTAAGCTGCCCTGGAAGTCCTATATTCTGAGCATATGCATATTAAAAGTTTATGTTAGTGATAAAATTAATGAACAGAACTGTAAGCACTTGTCAGTAGGAAAGATGTCACATATCTTACCATATAGGGAGTTATGTTTTCACATTAAGGAAAACTGTGTGCCTAACATTATTTTCTCTCGTAAGTTAGATTATAAAAAATAAAAACTAAATTTCACAAGCTAATAATGGTTATTTTAGTATCTGACTTTAATAAATTTACCACATTTTCTTATGATGATTAATATTTGGGATTTTATTATTCATTTATTGGTTTAAAAAACAAAGAAAACTATGTAAATTTGTGTGTATTTTGTGTTCCCCAATGAATTGTAATTGTACAAATCCTTGATAAAAGGCAAAGTTAAAAAATATTCCTTGAGATCAAAACTAGGAAAGAAAAAGTCAAAGAAAAAAATGCAATCTTTTTCAAATGATATGATCTTGTTTTGAAGAGACATAAAATGGAAAGGTATTTGATATTTGCTGATGTAGTGTATTAGAGGTATCCATCTTGTGTTAATATTCTGATTAAAAGACCAACCCTATTTAAACTTTAATAATCTTGTTCTTTTATTCAAACGATGAATATGGCATGAGAGATAGGAATTGTATTTTGATAGTCAGAGTCTAAAATTAGAACCTGAAGCTGAAAGCAGCGTAGAGCCCTAGGGGTCCAATCATGGGGAAATGGCTTCTACACACATGTGCTAACCACCGAATCATATTATTACACTTTCTGATTCACAGTGGCAATGGGGACAGAGTGAACATATGACCATAGAAATAAGTAGGACATATATAGCTGTGATTGGGAAGGGAAGTCAGAAGGGGAAAACGTGAAAAGGTTACGTGTGTAGGTGACTTCCAGGGAATTTCACTCCAGTTGCTCATCTCACTCATCACCAAATGAGCATCAAGACGAAATGACACTCTGTATGGATAAGATAGGCCCACAGACGAGGAGATGAATCTTGTGCCAGTTTCATAGGCTTTCTACACCCACCATGACAGACAACATAAGCCAGATAAAAGGCCAACCAAACACCCAGATGCTGTTGCTGGAAAATTACATACTGGAGCTCAGCATCTGGGTCTCACAGCAGCCAAGTTCACCCCACAGGTGGCCGTGGTGCTTGGCTCAGATATTGGGCCAGATAGAAAGGGGTGAGCACCACGGAACACACTAATCACCACAGTGAACAAGAAGACAGTAGAAAGCCAAGCATGAAGCTACCAATATGGTTTCAAAAGCATAAAACGATACTTCAGGATCCTAGACATAATGTTGACAGCAGGTTTTTCCTGTTTGGTGTAGAGATATGATTTTAAGGGTCATTAATGTTGGGCCTGGGGTTATACTCTCTTACTGAGTGAAGGATGTCAGTCATAAAAGAAATTATAATCATAATTACCTTATGGATTACAATACCCTACACCTTTACATGTAGTTAAAAATCCCTAGGAGGATAGCTAAGCAGAATGAGGAGAGCCAGAGCCATTTGGTGTAAGAGCCTATATCAATAGGGTAAGAATATACCAAATCAATATACAAAACAGCATGTAAGATCAAAGATGGCAACAGGGTAATGAGTGAGCATTACAGACTCCACTGGTTTCACCTCAGGATTCTAAACCACATCAATTTATAGCAAACATGCACCTCACTATAGATTGTGTTCTTAGGAATCTGCAGCAATATAGCTCTGATGAGATGCTATGATGGGAATCTTGTGCCCAGGCTTATGAAGCTTGGTATGTAGATTTCAATTAATAAAGTAAATGAGTATTTTTCCAATCAGTGTGTTTCATTTCATGTGGTTTATTTTCCTTCTAATTTAGTGCTTTGTTTTCTAGATTCAGAAATATCTTAGACATATTTCATACATGTCTTTATTTTTAGATTGTTTTTGGCTTAAAAGGTATTTTCTGACTCATTAATAGGTAAGTGAGTACAACAGGGCATAATATGACATTTTTTAAGAATACCCTATTTAAGGAACTAAGCTGTTATTAGTCAAAAATATTAATACTGAAGTAGTAATAGTATATTTGACTCTGCATATAACTAGAGAAAAAGGATTCATTAAACTTCTTATCAAAATGATTATTTTTGCATATTAATTGTGATATGCAATCCTCTGAAATTTCATTTCTTAAATAACTATGTGGCTCTCCACTTCTATTTATTTTAATGCATTATATTTAAATGATTGCTTTTTAACACAATGTCTCTGATTTTTTTAAAAAATTTATAGGTGTATATATATAAATGAGTGAAGTATAAATATGGCTTAAAACATATGCTATCCTACTTTAGTCAGTAATTATGTTTTTCCATAATACTAGTATTATAATTGTAATTTAAATAATGTTGATAAAATAAAACTCTTCTTATGTGAAACCACAGCTTATACTCCTTTATAATTGCCAGCTTAGGCCAGTTGTACTCTGCAAGGGAAAGGATTACAAACTCAGTTTTCACCATTGTATCCCAATAGCCTAGCACCATGTCATGTGCCTGACACATAGTAGGAGCACCATAACTGTTTGATGAATGAATATGTCAATGACTCTTTTATTAAGGATAAGCACGATTTTTATGTCTATAGTTATATATTGAAAATGTATTCCCCAAGAGAGGCTGTTCTCAAACATTTCGTACTAGGACTCATTTATATTGTTAAAAAATGCTGAGACTTGCAAAGAGCTTTTATTTAGATAGGTTATTTCTATCCATGTCGATCAAGGTTATTTCTATCAATGTCTATCAATGCCTATCTGTATTAGAAATTAAAACTGACAAATTTTTGAAAATATTTTAAAATAATAAACTCATTAAAGGTTAACAAAATGTTTTATAGAAATAATTATGTTTTCCAAAAGAAGTAATAGTGAGAAGAGTGAAATTCCTTTGTACTTTTGCAAATCTTTTTAATGTCTGGCTTACAGAAGATAGGAGAATTTATCTGCTTCAGCATCCAACCTATTGCAATGTTACTTTAAATAAAGTACATGAAAAAAATCTGGCCTCACATAGATATACAATTGGAAAAGAGGACCTTATCTGCATTTAGATCTCACCAAAATTGATTTAGCCACATTTCATTCTGTGTTAACGGAATCAAAACTTATAGATCAGGAACCAAAAATTATTTTGTAAGAGTTCTAATAATTAAATGTTCGCAACATAAACTTACAGTCTTAATGAGAAATTGTACTATAAAACGTAGAGATGTCTTTAAATAATTATATAAGCTGATATTAAAAACAGTACATGGTAATGAGTAGCAGCTATTCTAGGTGTTTGGAGAACCAAACATAAACTATTATCTTGTTTACTGTTACTATCTCCAGATTCCTATCTATGTATTTATCTGTAGGTAGACTGATTTTAGATACCTTTGAGGTTCTATTAGTTGGAAAATTTCCTCTTAAACTTTTAACAACGTCACTATGTTTTTAATTTAAATCTCCTAATTCTCCTGTTCAGAAATATACACAACCTGAAACTAATGCAACATGGTTGATCAAATATACTCCAATATAAAATAAAAATTTGAAAAAAAGAAATATACACAAAGAAAGTTTAGTAAGCAGGCTAGACATTTCAAAACAATATATACGCATCTCAATATAAAGTTGAAAAAGTAGACTATAATTACTTTCACCAAAAACACTTATTTTTAGAAATTTACTATATACCCTAATTATGTGTGTATTTTCTCATATATAAATATGGTACTGAAGATCAATTATGATGTTATGCATAATTTCATAATAATTCATTTAAAAATTATTCATTGAGAATGTCTGTGCCAGATACTATCAGGCACATAGTAGTCTTATCTGGGGATAAGATAATGAAGAAGACGAAAGTATTAGGCTTTGTGAAAATTATTTTCTAGTGGAAGAAAAAGATAATAACTTATCAAATAATAAATAATAAAATGTCATCAAAATTAAATACCATTTTACACTCATTTGTTGGTAAAAATTAAGAAGTCTTATGATACTATTAGAGATGAGGTAGGCTGAAAGAATATCTTAAAAACAGCTGGTAGGAGTGTAAAATGGAAGACATTTTGGCTTTGCTTTGTAAAGTTAAACATAACCTAAGACCCAGTAATTCTATTTCTAGGTACATACTCAAGAGAAACTTTTGCACATTTGCACAAGGACATATATATATATATATATACACACACACACACACACACATATACACACACACACACATATATATCTATATAAATGTGCAGAGAAATACTGTTAAGAATAGCAGAAAATTGGGACCTACTATAGACAGGAAAAAATTGGTAAATTTACACTGTGAATTATTACACAGTGCAGGAAAGAAACGAATATGGATACCTGTAACAACATGGCTAGCCTGTACTTGAGCATAGGAAGTGGGCCACAGAAGATTACATTCAGCATTAAGGCTTTCTTAAAAATTAGGAACAATTAAAAATTATTGTTCAAGCATATATGTGTGTATGTATGTATTTAGGCAAGATAATGATAAACACAGAATTTAGGATAGTGGCTAGGTGCCTCTGAGGAAAGCAGAAGGATCGAGAGAGAAAGAGCACATTAGTGGAAGTTGGTTTTAATGTTTTAGATCTAGGGGTTGGATGTTGGGTTCAAGGGTGTTCATTATATCCTGAATGAATGAATGAATAAAAATGAGGACCATGCAAGGACCCAAGATGGCAATGTGTTAAAAACCAAGGATTATTGTTAATGTAATTTTGTGCTCCTGAAATTAATGTGTGTGTGTGTGTGTGTGTGTGTGTGTGTGTGTGTGTGTGTGGGCATGAGACACATACACACTTTTTTTCAGGTAGTATTAAGTATAACAAAGCAAAATAAAATAGGATGCAGAGATAGAAACCTATGAAGTATTTTTATATTGGATATGCACATACATGTGAATGTTTGTATATATAAACACATACAATTCACGTAGTGGGACAGCTCTGTCATACAACACTATTCTCACGTTACTGAGTAAACAGCATGATGCTGTGTTGATGCTGCCATGTCTCACAGTGCAGTATTAGAAAGTGAAAATCGTGGACTTGGTAGTCAGACAAGTGTGGAACAAAGTTATCTATGTTTGCTTGGGTAGCCAGGACCAAAGTTTTCCTACTGGAATTGTGTTTTTGTACAACACTTGCATTTATTTTTAAGATCTTTGTAGTATTCACTACAAAGTCCTGTGAAAAATTATGTCTTCTGTAAGGGTATTTTTGAGGCTGCTGCTAAATTGTACCTTGTTTTCTTCGTGGGAATCTCAAGTCAGGGGGAAACCAAATGATTTTAGGAAGAGAAATATTTCTCTGTTCTTGAGCAATTTGTGTTTTATCTTAGAGACATGGGGAACTATGCAGCTAAATTTGTGTTTTCAGTTTTCTTGTGTTCATTATTGAAATGCAGAGCTAACTTGGAACTATATCTGTAGCAAATATATAATCTCTCTTTGAATTCATTTTTAAACCACATTTCCATCTCATCTATTTGTATTTTTCTTTTTTACCCTTGCTTTTAAGGTACTCTACTTTATTCTGTTAAACCAAACTCATTTGATTCTAAAAATATAAATACTTGGAAAATAGCCAATAACTTTATCGGTTATTATGTCTGTAGCACAAAGCTATTTTGTCCTCCTTCCCTCCATGCAACCATTGTGCTAAAGAGACTCTTATTTCATGTGTATATGTGTAGGGACGACCCCCCCACCAAGAGGTGTGACTCAACCAATCAATTAAGGTAACTAAAAATAAGCTAAACAAAGGCTCAGTTTGATGTGAAAATTTATCATTTGTCTAGGAGTATATTTGCTCAATACAGACTGTCAATCTATATAGAAGGGGGAGAAAATTAACTGTAAATAAAGCCTCAGTTAATATAAACTGAAGAGCAGTTGTAGTCTTCTCAGTACTGAGAAACTAGTATATTCTACAGAATATCTCCTCAGAATGGCTTAGAAGTTGCAACTCTTTTCCCTACACATAATATAGAGATTTCTCAGAGATGACACCAAAGTTTTTTTTAAATTAGATTTGTGATTTTCATATTTATGCTCTTTCCCTGAAACTGTAAAAATAATTTTCTTGACCTCACTCAGAAAACACATTCTCAATCTTCAGGTTTTCCTTCAAAAATTATAATAGCAATACTTTACATTTTAAGAACACCATTGTTTTCCTTTTTAGAGCTTTCTTCCAAAGAGCTCAAAGCATCGCAAAGTGCTCTCAAGGAAGTTATATTCACGTTTCCCTTCCTTTGATCACTATGATGAAATGCAACCACCTCTCTGGTGAAATACAGCCACTGCTTATGACAGTGAATAACAATTCCATACAATTCATGAGAAATAACATACCCAATTAAAACTGTAAAGGGGGCTTAGAAAGACGGACTTTAATTAGCGAAGCTGGAATGTGGCCAAGCAAAAAAAAGTACCGTGAAAAGTGGTCATGACCTCATTTTAACACTGTCTTATTCAGAAGACCACATCTAGAGTAGCCCATTGCATCAGGCTGACTTGGGGCACTGATTGATTCAGCCCTGAATAAATGGGAACAATGTCACATACTTAATCATCATCTGCCTTTATCAAAGTGGTCAAAGATTTTCCTAGACGCACCTCCTCCATCAGTTAACGACCCTGTGCATGTCCATTCATGAGTCAAGGAATAACACCAGGCCTATCCCTCCCCTTTTATAACTATTTTTTGACAATATGGTGTTATCAAGTACCAGAAAACTACACAAATTTCTATATAATATTGTAAGATCAAAGACCAATGGAATTTCAATGTGAACATTAGATATTCAAAGGCAACCATCCTTAATTCTAAAAATAACTTTTCTAGAAATGTCAGAAGTTAAATATCACCAGTTCCTCAATCCAGTCACCCAGACTCATTAATTTCATGCCCACAGAATGTAGAGTAGCAGGGGGTAAAAAAATAAAAACAATTAAAGAAAAGATAAGACTTATATTGCACCAATTCTTTTAAACACAGCTCAGTGATAATATTATTTGATTTAAAGAGGGTTTCCTAAGTTGATTTTTCTAAATTGGAAGTACACACTGGCACCTAATCTGTATTTAACATTCTGTATTGTTGGATTTTTGATATAATATTGGGTTTTATATTCTCCCAGAAATTGCTGTGGATGAACTCGTTTTCATGTTTGTTTCTTGCATGCTTCCATGACAAGGATGTCAAGGATAGACTTATAGAAAGCATTTCCAGCAGCTTTGTCCCCAGCAATTACTTCTCTATTTCCCCATTCAGCTCTCCCACCACAATGGAGGAGTGGGCTGGTAATATTGATGGTTGACGTTCGTCTCCATTGACCTAAATTTGTGACTATATTAAAGTATCCACACTTCACAAACCAAAGCTTTTGTTTATGTAATGGAAAAGTGGCCCAAGATTTACATTTAAGTTTTATTCCTTAAAAAAAGTTTAAAGGCACCTGTAGCTTTCAAAAATCTCAAACTATATAGTCAACTGTTAAGAGAATTGACTTAATGTTTTCTATGTCTGTAGTAGAAAGCTGTTCTTTCCCCTTTCTTTCCAGCATTTCTTTTCTCTTCTGGTAACAGTACTGACTCCCCTGGGTTCAAGAGTTGCTAGTCTGTACAAGACCACTCCCGTCAAGGATTTATGCATATGACCCAGTCTTGACCAATAAACAATCTTTCTCCAGGGCAGCTTGCTATTTCCCTATGGATAACACATTATAAGACTGTTGTCTTGGGATAGTTAAGCAGTCCTGGCTTCTGCCACCCAGTAAGCCTTCAAGGGGTGAAGAGATGTAAAGAGAAAGAGGGATAGACGCAGAGAAGTCCTTGAACCTAGGCTATAATGAGGCCTTTTGCGCTACAGTTTTCCATGTCTGATTGCCAAGCTGATAGATTCTACTTTAGTATAATCTGAACTGGGTTTATACCATGTGAAGCCAAGAATACTGACCCAAAAATAAATTGTCTGTCAATTATGAACAGTCACTGTGCTAGGACTGGGTATCCAGAGCTGTACTGCAGTGCAACATTAAAGAGATGTCATCACGGCCCTCATGATGTTAACATACTTGCAAGGGAGGTAGGAGATGAACAGATAGTTAATGACAAAATATAACATGTTAATAAGAAAATGAACATGGATGATGGAAAACAGAAGAACATACTTAGATAAGATGGTCAAGGGAGCTCTCATTCCAAGGGTATTAGAACTAACATTTTACACAAAGTAACTTTAAAAATATGTTTCATTCAGATCCTTTTCAAGCGTAGTTTTAGACTTTTAAAGTGTTTTTTGCTTTTACTGATAATTAACCATGATGATACAACCAATAATAAGTAACATTTATTGACCCCCTTTATGGTTATCACTGGATAACTTTTCAATCTTTTATCCCATATAATCTTCAAAATTATTCTGTAAAGTGAAAATTATCATCATCACAATTTTACAGTTGAGGAAATGGAAGCATTCAGATATTAAATACTAACTAGTAACCAGAAGAGACAGTGCTCGATCTCCATAAATGTTAATTCAGAGCGGGCATCCTTCACCATGACCCTATTGACGATCAAGTTCAAGCACTGCAGGTGTAAATAATGTATTGATAGAAAGAGAAAAATCCCTTTTCCCTTAGCATTCTCTTTTCCATTAAGATAAACATTCTTAAGCATCTGGTACATGCATTATTTTCCTGTACGTGTAAAACAATGCTCTTTAATAGCCTATCATGGTATTATAATGCATACCATATATTCTTAAGACATGCCTGCAATTAACTTTCTCCCAAAGGTGATATTTGAGATAGTTTTTTTATTTTTAAAAAGTTTATCCACCTTGAATTTTTTTCTATATTTGCACAAAATTGTATACAATCATACCATTCTTTCTTTATACTAAAGGTTAATATGCTTGAATTCTTACAGTGATAAGACTTTCTCCGCAACCCAGTTTGCTCCTAACTAATCCTTTCTTAGCCAACTTTTGCCGACTACCTCAGCATCAGGAGGGAAGTTGACCCAATAGCAACAACACTTTGGAATTAAGTAAAACTTTTCAACTAGGAAGATTAGCATCTTCATTTATTCCCAGTCATTCCTGATGCTTCAATGATTAAGTGCGTGTGGTACATCTACCTCCAACCTCTTAGACTGCATGAAAGAAGAAAGTAAACAGAAACCATAACTATTTATGGAGTCCCTACAGTGTGCCACTCACACATGCTGGGCCCCGGAGACTCAATGGCAGATAAGGTCAATGGGTCTCAAGCCTCAAGGAACACTCCATGTGAAGACAAAAGAGCACCATCTTCCTACGATTTCTGTTATTTTGCCTGTTGTAATTACTAAAATTCAGGAAAAGAGGACAGTGTCACTACTCTTTCCCTCTCTGTCTTCTCATGACTGGGACTAAAGCTACTCGCAATTTTTTTTTTTTTTTTTTTGCGGTACGCGGGCCTCTCACCGTTGTGGCCTCTCCCGTTGCGGAGCACAGGCTCCGGACGCGCAGGCTCAGCGGCCAGGGCTCACGGGCCCAGCCGCTCCGCGGCATGTGGGATCTTCCCGGACTGGGGCACAAACCCATGTCCCCTGCATCGGCAGGCGGACTCCCAACCACTGCGCCACCAGGGAAGCCCCACATGTTTCATTTTTAAGTTCATGGGCAAGTAGAGGTTTATTGCTACTTACATATCCCAATTAAATGAAACTGTAATTTTAAATACATGATCACTATCACTTGATCAAGTGCTCATCAGTGAGAAGAACAGAGCAGAACTGAAAACATGTGTATTCTAAATGCATGTCCACCACTAGCCACTTCTGTGACCGTGGGCTTCAGTGCCTGCAGGTGTAAGATGAGGCAGTGGGCAGGAATTTGGGGTGCAAAGACACTTCGCAAACCTAAATATAGAATTTTAAATCAGATTACTTTAGTCTCTTACAACTGGACAGTCTATCAGTGCTGTTTCTAAATCTGCAGATAGCAGCAGTAAGAGTGATGCTGTAGGGAATTAAGTTGTATCCACTCATACGTTCTATGAGTTTATGGACCCATATTAGAGAACAAGATTATTGCATATATTAGAGTTGGTTTCTATAAACAAGTAAAATCAGGGCAACAGGATTTGGAAACAACCTCTGATTCCATTTCTTTTGGCTTCCTGATTTTTAGGTTTGTTTACTAGGTACCAAACACAACTTAAAATTAAAGTAATAATTTAGAAGTTATTGCTTTAAGGCAAAGGAAGAAAAGGGTCTCTGTGGGGAAGTGTTTCTCTAGAGTCTTCCTAATACTGATTAACACTAGTTTTTGAAATGTTAATTAGTTTTGAGCTTAACAGTTAGTCATTGTCTAAAAGGGCACGGAGCAAAACTTTTTCAAAGTTTGGACTAAGGAGTATTTAACTCCTTAACGCCAAAGACTGGCCATTTACTTCATTGCTGCCCACTGAACCATGAGAATGCCAGGGCTGATTAGCTGTGGTGATTAGCAGACTGACATTAGGACTAGAATCACTTGTCATTTGCTTACATTGATAAAAGTTAGATTTTTTTTAGGTATTCTATCAGTGCAATGTATTCCATTTAGTAGTATTATGGAATGCATATTTTAAAAACTTATCAACTATGAATAGGTGTAATACAATGTATACATTTTTAGAATAAGATCTAAAATTACTATGCTGTATTTCTGTGATTGTGTTTGTCATTTAATTGGTATAATGGTAGAAAATAGAGGTTGTTTTTTAGGCTGTATCTTAGAGACTATATTTATTATTCCTTCTATATCTGTGCCATCTTAATTTCACAGTTTCCTATTGCTTCTCAGTAGAGTAAAACACTCTTAAAAGAACATTCATTAAAATCTTCATGAACAGAAGAATTCTTATGGGGAAATATGGCATTATAGAAAACAGCTACAGTCTGAAGACAATGGAAATTGGAAAAGTACAAAGAAATATTTGCTTTACTCAGAACTGTTTGTCTATATAGCAAAAATGTCTATAGGTCTAGCTGATTATATGTATAAATTCAATATTGTTTACTCCATTTTACTACTCAGGAACAGAGATTTGAGAAATCTGCCCAAAGTCTTAGAACTCAATGACAGAGCTTGTATTTGAAAATGTTCTTTCTACTACTATCATCTTCATTTTTTCTTCCTTTATTATTTCTTCATTATTACTTAAGCACAAATAGGTAGGGCCTTTTCTTTAACATTTAAATATAACTCAACTTCGTTAACTGTATTTGAGACAAGAATCTAGTCTTACACAGTGAAAACTCTACATGGAATGCAATATTATATTGTAGAAGATTCTACTTAAGTATTTACTTAAGCATTTAAACTATGAAAAGCTAGTAACATGTTAAAAAATAAGCTGTGCTTGAGATTATAGTAAAGGACTGAAGGACAAATAAATCCAGGTGGAAAAAAATTGAGAACAGTCTTAATGCTGGAAAGGCACATGATGTAACCTAAGGACACAAGTAGGAGGAAATAAAGGAATGACCAGAGTAGATGATCATCTAATGAGAGTGATATTTGTAAAAGACTATTCTGGATGTGGGTCTAGACTTTTCTCAAAAGCCGTGATGGGAGAGAACGAGGAAAACCAGAAGTAGGGCTGCGCAGGGAAAACTGAAGCAGAAGAGTAGGAATAAAAAGGAAAAAATGAATCTTAGAAATGTTGTAGGAAAAAAATCCTCAAATTTATTTTTAACGATTGCCTTCTTACGTAAGCACTCTTAATAATGTTGGCTTTTCTTTATTACCAAGTCACATGAGCGGGAATATTTTTTTAAATCACTGTCCTTAAGCTTTTCTTTGGCACTATCGCCTCTTCCCCAGTTCCTCCACAGTCTTTTGAATTTATTTATGGTTCTTTCCTTCTGTAGCTATTGATATGCACTGTTCTTTATGGTACAATTCTGCGCTTGCATTTTGGTCTACTTGTATTTTTCTCAGCCATATGTGATATTTGGGTAGATTTGTTAACATTGACTTTCATTCTCATAGCATTAATAAAGGTGCTGCAGAAACCGAACCAAGCATGAGAGCTGGTCCATGGAGCCCAGCAGTATAGGTGGCACCCCAAAATTAAGAGGCTTGATGGACTGTAGTTAAACTCTTCTTCAGGAATTGCTCCAAGCTGAGAAGCTTAGAGAAAGGAAAAGTCAAATGACGCTCCACAGAGCAACATGATGGTGTTACTTCAGCTTCTACAATCTTGCCAATGAATTTACAAATCACATTACTTATGTTTGTGGTAAGCTATGACTTATAACAAGTCTGCTATTAATGTCCAAACTTTTCAGCTGGAGTTGGATCGGAAAACCCTTACAATGACCAAGTTACTCAATTACCTAACTAAGCTATAACCAACCTTCACACCACATTAATAACAATTTTCTGAAGTGTCTTTTTAATTTACACCAAACACGTTCTTCTTTCACAGCAATTAAATCTATTAACTCACAGTTTGTTGAGTTTAAAATAACGTAAAGAAATAACGGTATACTAGCAAATCTGTATAAGGGCATGAGTGTGTGTGTGTGTGTGTGTGTGTGTGTGTGTGTGTGTGTGTGTGTGTGTGTGTGAGTGAGAGAGTAGGGGGAGGGAAAGACAGTAATTATATGCATAATCACATGATTATTTGAATATTCCTTTGATTTTACAAAATCCTTTTTATACAGTTCTCATTATTAAACAAATATTTCAAATAACTCTTTTTATCCTCAGCTGGATAATTTTCTGATCATTCTTATATTTACTATTACTGGAACCAAGTATATATGTAGTGAGAAGACTTTGCCGTGAAACTGAGTCTGAGCGAAGGCTCTGCTACTCGTGTTTATGTGACCTTGGGCAAGTGACTGCTTCTCTCATCACCATCTGTACCACAAAGATAATAGCAGTGGATTCTATAAATGCAAGTGGGAAAAAAGTTCTGCATACAGAGGTATATGCTGTCTGCCTGGAATAAGGCTGCCCACTCTCTCCTAAGACAGTGACTTTCATCATCCAGAAAGTCACCAATCTGCTGTCCAACCTACTCTTCTCAATACCTCCAAAGTATGTTGCCAGGATGAAGGTACATTTTCCAAGCTCATGAAGATCTGAATAAAGCCTCATATTAATTGAGAAATAATCAACACAGGGAACCAGAATATTCTTGGTTTAGACAGTATGCCCAGACAATTTCCTCTTATGGACAGATTTATATGATTACTTTCATAAGAATATTAATTAATTTACAATGAAACTAACAGCCATAGATCCCAAGCAGAGGGGGCTAGATGATTCTTTTCATGTCTGCAGATATAAAGTGGAGCAAAATAATCATTGGGAAATTCCTTTATAAGTCTGGAATCAAAACAAAGGGGAACTAATTAGAGTGAGCAAGTGTTCTAGCATCAGCATGATAAGAGAGCATGATAATGTATCCCATCTCTCAGTAGAGATGACTTTAATAATATTGGTAACTAACAATATAGAACACTTATGTGCTAAGCACTGTTAAAAGCATTTTATATGAATTAGCTCATTTAATATTTATAAGAACCCCCGTAAGACGTTCTATTATTATCTCCATTTTATAGTGAAGAAACTGGCACAGACTGGTTATTTAACTTGCCTAGCATCACAAAGAAAAGAAGAATGAACTTGCCAATGGGGCCTAAATTCTCACTATCTGGTTAGAATGAGTTTATTTTCTGAAAAGTTTGGGAGGTGGGTCCTGCCAATCTTTGCCCATGATTCTCATTTTCAATATTCCCCCTGATATTCACTTCTTCAAGTTCTCTACAAAAGTGGCATTCAGATTTATATCTGAGGGAAAAGAAAGCAGCAATCACACAAATATCCAGGAAAAAGCCCTTGAGGCAAGAAAGAATAGTAAGTATCAAGACACTGTGGGTGCATTAATCTATTTGATTCACAGCCAAACACTGCAGAACTGGGAACTTCTTTCCTGGTATAGCTCTACTGCGATCTCAGTATTTCACTATCAGAGGGAAATCATAATTATTTCATTTGGTTGCAGATTCAGGGTGGATGCAGATATGAAACTAAGAGGCAATACCAGAAGTAGTTAAAAATATCTATCTATTATATAGGTGCTGCAATCAGACCCAGTTAGAATTCTGTCTCCACCACTTACTAGCTCTCTAAGTTTGAATTAAATTCTAATGACTCTAAAATTGAATTTCTCATGATAAAATGGAGAAAATATCAACCTCAGAGGACTATTGTGAAAATAAATAATCTACATAAAGCCCTGAGTTTAACATCCGACACGTAGTCAGTGTTCACTATAGGGCAGTTTCTCCTTCTCCCCGTGCCAGGTTAACTAGCTCCCTCTCACTTTCTCAGGAACTTGCTCCTGAATCTTCCAACTTCCCTTTCCTACTGTGTCATCTCCATAGACATTCAGGAGCCCAAGCAGTTCTAAAGAGACAAAGGAACCATCCAGACTCTACATTAACCTCCAGCTACAACTTACCTCTTTGCTACACTTGAGGTAAGTATTGAAAGGCATTATCTGCTCACCTTGCCCTCCGTCCCCACTGTAAGTCTCCTACCCTCTCTATGCCAACTTGACATTTTGCACATGTACCGCTCCACTAATTCTGCTCTTGCTGAGGCCACAAGATGATTTCATGTTGCCTAAAAAAAATTCACTCTTTATTTGTTGTTGCCAGAACATTTTAACACCATTTGACATAGCTAGGCATTGTCAACTTTCTTTCCTCACCCATTCACCTCACTTACTTCCATGACTCTATAGCCCATTTGTACTCCAGTGTGTCCCAATGTTATGTTTGCAGCCAAAAGTTTCTCTTGAGCCTACACTCAAGTATCTGCCTACTTCTTAGCTAACCTGTTTTTAAACATAATCATGTCCTATGCTATAACTTTGACCCATCTCCGAAATTTGCGTTTTTTTTTCTTTTTTGCGGTACGCGGGCCTCACTGTTGCGGCCTCTCCCGTTGCGGAGCACAGGCTCCGGACGCGCAGGCTCAGCGGCCATGGCTCACGGGCCCAGCCGCTCCGCGGCATGTGGGATCTTCCCGGACCGGGGCACAAACCCGTGTCCCCTGCATCGGCAGGCGGACTCCCAACCACTGCGCCACCAGGGAAGCCCCACTGCTCCTTTTTTATATCAGCAAATATCACCTTCATTTGTATCACCTGTCAAAGCCAGACACTTAAATCATTTTCTTTTTTCAAAAATCAGCTTTTGGTTTTGTTGATTTTCTCTAGTCTCCTGTTTTCAATTTCTTGGATTTCTCCTCTAATTTTGATTATTTCTTTCCTTCTGCTTGGTTCAGTCTTGGTTTTCTCTTCTTTCTCTAGTTTCTTAAGGAGGAAGCTAGGTTATTAGCTTAAGATCTTTTCTCTTTTGTAGTATATGCATTTATTTTCCCTTAAAGGAAAGCTTTCACTGCATCCCACAAATTTAATGGAATGTTTTTATTTTCATGTGGTGTAAAATATTTTTCAATTTCTCCTGAGACATCTTTGATCCATCAGTTTAGAAATGTGTTATTTACTTTCCAACTATTTGGGATTTCTCAATTATCTTTTTTAATTAATTTATTGTGTCATTCCATTATGGTCTGAGAACAAATATACGTTGCATGATTACCATTCTTTTAGGTTTGTTAAGGTGTATTCTATGACCCAGAACATTCTTGGTGAACGTTCTGTGTAAATATAAGGAGAAAATGACTTCTGCTGTTGTTTGATAAAGAGGTCTAGAAATAAATGTCAATTAGATTAAGTTGATTGATAATACTGTTGAGTCACTTATGTATTTACTCATTTTCTGCCTAATGGATCTGTTAATTAGTGACAGAGGGATTGAAGTTGTCTACTGTATTAGTTGATTTGTCTATCCTCCTTTCAGCTATATCAGTTTTTGTTTCATATATTTGGCTGCTATGTTGTTTAGGTGCATACATGCTCTATTTTAAGTTTATTGTTAAGATTGTTGTATCTTCTTGGAGAATTAATCCCTTTATCATTATGTAATGCCTCTCTTTATTCTAGATACTTTTCTTTATTATGACATCTACTTTGCCTGGAATTAATATAGCTACTTCATTTTTCTTTTAATTCATGTTACCATGGTATATCTTTCTCTATTACATTTTTCACTCTTTTGTCTCTTTGAATTTCAGTTTGGGAAGTTTCTATTGGTGTATCTTTAAGGTCACAGATTTTTTACTCAGCCATGTCTAGTCTACTGATGAGTCCATCAGAAGCATTCTTCTTTTCTGTTACAGTGTTTTTTTTTAATAGCAAGTATTTCCTTTTGATTAATTTTAGCTTTCATCTCTCTGCTTACATTACCCACTTGTTCTCCCATGTTGTTTATTCCTTCCATTAGACCCCTTAAAATATTAATAATAGTTATTTTAAACTTTCTGTCTGGTATTTCCAAGACCTATGTTATATCAGAACTGGTTCTGATGATTGCTTTGACTCTTCAAACTATTTTTGTTTTGCTTTTAACTTTAGAATTCCTTATGATTTTGAAGTTGTTGAAAGATGGCTACATGTCAGACAATAAGAACTGAGATAAATATGCCTTTATTGTGAGAATTAGGCTAATCTGGCTAGATGTTCTTGTACCTATAGCTGCCAGAGGCTTCAATCTCCTCTAATGTTCTTTTATGTCCCTGCTCTCAACTTTGGGCTTCTCTAAGTGGTCTTCTTTACCTTTAACCTTTCTTGGATGATTTTATTTAAAATGTTTCCTGCAGACAAATATATTTTTTGTTTTAATCTACTTTGACAGTGTCTGCCTTTAATTCATGCATTTAGATGATTACACCTAAGACAATCATGGATATAATTAGATTAATATCTACTATGTTTGTATTCCAATTATGCATATGTTATACCTTTTGAAACTGTCCCAGTCTTTGTAAGTTCTATCCCGGTTTTTTTTTTTTCATCTTTTAATCTAATCTATCAAAAATATTACTAACTATCTTCAAAGTCTGTTTTGCCCAGTTTTCTTCTTTCTACCCTCAGGATCACAGCACAGTCTCAAGCCATATACATCTCTTATTTGGTTTACTACAACAGCTTCTTAACTGAATTTGTCCTCTTGTACTATCATTCCCCATCAATCCTGTTTTGTGAAAAAGGGTTAGAATAATTGTGTAAAAGTATGAACTGTTCTGCTTCTAAGACTCCTTTGGGGCTTTCTGTTTCTTTTAGAATAAGATAAAAAACCTGTAGACTTTGTCCTCTCGCTACACTTTATTTCTTTAAAAAAAAAAAAAAAAAGACATAAGTCCAATCCCATACCATCTTTCAGCTTCTCATATCCACTAAGGTATTTCCTTCATCTCTACTTTAACATATTTTTTCTTCATTGATTACTAAAATAGTATCTTTTATGTAGGTTTCAACTCAAATATTTCACAGAAAATTTTATTACTCATTTATTCCAATAAAAAAATCTGTTATTTTTCTGTATACATCTATCATTGTTTTTAATTATTCATGTAATAAAAAGCTTTGTTTAATATCTGCATCCTCAAACTGTTCAGATGTCACAAAATCAGGCAATGTCTGGTATTTGATGTTTTTTATGTTTATAGTGGTTTATTTTTTATTGAAGTATAGTTGATTTACAATATTGTGTTAGTTTCAGATGTACAGCAAAGTGATTTGGGTTATTATAGGTTATTGCAAGATACTGAATATAATTTCCTATTAATCCCATACTCCTAATTTATCTCTCCCCGACTTTCCCCTTTGGTAATCACAACTTCATTTTCTCTATCAGTGTGCTTCTGTTTTGTTAATAAATTCAGTTGTATTATTTTTTAGATTCCACATATAAGTGATATAATGTTTGTCTTTGTCTGTCTGTCTTACTTCACTTAGTATGGTAACACTCCCTGACACCATATGCAAAAATAAATTCAAAATGGATTTAGCAACCTAAATATAAGACATGACACCTTAAAATTCCTAGAAGAGGACATAGGCAAACTTTCTGACATAAATTGTAGCACCATTTTCTTAGATCAGTCTCCCAAGGCAAAAGTAAAGGTAAAAATTAAAAAATGGGACCTAATCAAACTTAAAAGCTTTTGCAGAGCAAAGGAAACCATAAACAAAATGAAAAGACAATATACGGACTGGGAGAAAATATTTGCAAACAATGCAACTGATAAGGGCTTAATCTCCAAAATATACAAATAGTTCATACAACTTAGTATCAAAAAAAAACCCAATCAAAAAATGGTCAGAAGACCTAAATAGACATTTCTCCAAAGACATACAAATGGCCAAGAGGCTTATGAAAATGTACTCAATGTTTATGCTCAACATTCCTTATTATTAGAGAAACTCAAATCAAAACCACAATGAGGATCACCTCACACTGGTAAGAACTGCTATTATGAAAAGTCTAGGGACTTCCCTGGTGGCTCAGTGGTTGAGAGTCCACCTGCCAATGCAAGGGAAATGGGTTCAAGCCCTGGTCCAGGAAGATCTCACATGGTGCAGAGCAGCTAAGCCTGTGTGCCACAACTACTGAGCCTGCGTTCTAGAGCCTGTGAACCACAACTGCTGAGCCCGTGTGCCACAACTACTGAAGCCCGTGCACCTGCAGCCCATGCTCCACCACAGGAGAAGCCATTGCAATGAGAAGCCCGCACACCGCAATGAAGAGTAGCCTCTGCTTGCCGCAACTAAAGAAAGCCCATGCACAGCGGCGAAGACCCAACATAGCCAAAAATAAATACATAAATAAAATAACTTAAAAAAGAAGTCTATAAATAAATTCTGGAGAGGGTGTGAAGAAAAAGGAACACTTCTGCACTGTGGGTGGGAATGTAAATTGGTGCAGGCCCTATGGAAAACAGTATAGAGTTTCCTTAAACTAAAAATAGAGCCACTCCTGGGCATATGTGTTGAAAAGATCCAGTGATCTCACTCTTGGGCATATGTGCTGAAAAGACAGAAACTCTAATTTGAAAGATACATGCACCCCAATGTTCATAGAAGTACTATTATAATATCCAAAACATGGAAGCAATCTAAGTGTCCATCAACAGATGAATGGATAAAGAAGGTGTGGTATATATACACAATGGAATATTATTCAGCCATGAAAAATGAAATATTGCCATTTGTAGCAACATAGATAGACTTT
The DNA here is from genome assembly GCF_011762595.2 of Tursiops truncatus. Taxonomy (NCBI): domain Eukaryota; kingdom Metazoa; phylum Chordata; class Mammalia; order Artiodactyla; family Delphinidae; genus Tursiops; species Tursiops truncatus. The sequence continues at coordinate 73,997,172 of NC_047036.1, forward strand.
GAGAATATCATACTGAATGAAAGCAATGTCTGTTTTGTTCACTGCTATACCCCCAACTTTCTGATATTATGCTTGTCACAGGAAGGAACTCAATACATATTTAGAGAACAAATTAAACGTAACATCATTACCATTTAATGACTTGAAAAATATCTAGGTTATTTTTTCCACAAAAATTTTCCACAAAAATGTATGTCTAGGTTATTTTTTCCACAAAAATTTTAATTATATCTGCCTCTTTTCAAAAAGTTTCAGACAGCAAAAGAACATATGTGGGCATCCAGCTGTAAATGGTACACCAGAGGAGGAAAAGATGGTGTGGTATGACGTATATAAGCCATCAATTAGGAAGCAGAAATAAGAGCAATTTATCCTACAGCTAGAGTTTAGTCAACATGGATAGGTAAATTTTGACCCTGATTTGGTGGTAAATAATAGCCAATGGGAAAAACTAAAGATGGTGATGTCAGTTCCCACTTTGGTAGTTTCTTCTGCACAGTTTTACAATAGAAGAGAGATCTATTCCTGTGTATTGCTTAGAATACCATTCATTTGCATGAAAAGTCCAAACTGGAAGATTTGGAATGACTATTTAATGTTAAAGATTGAATAAAAAGACTTCTGTTTCTAACAAAATGTGGAAGTATATTCAAGAAATTTTCAAGGGGGAGGGAAGGAAACAAACTGCTGGTTAGAGAAAAGATATTTCTAAATGTGCGGAGGAGCTGTCAGAACAATAAAGAAAGTGGTTGGGGGCCAAAGGCAACAAGAAAGCCCAAAACCAGGGAGGTAAAGAGTAATGGTGTTTGCCCTGGAGAATATGCCAATCTCCATCAACCTAGCATCTGTGTCCACACAAGCACAGAAATCAGGTTTGGAACCATAGCAAGAGATAAAGAAAAACTTGGGAAATACAGCATAATACTAGACTACAGAAGGGCAACAACCCCAGTGAATCAACTAGTTACAAACCTGCCAAAAAGAGGAAATGGTAGAAATACTTGCCAGTCTTCCAAGAGAAATTCTAAGCAGTCACATGAGTTTGGGTTCATGATTCGTATTAACTATTTGGCAAGAAAAATAAAGTAGAAATGTAAATACTTCTTGAAAATTAAAAAAAGGAAAAATCTCTTTAAATCTGGTGTCAGAGTTCCCATAGGTAAGAAAACAAAGGACATGCATTTATAATCAAATATTACCCCAAAACCTGTAAATAATAAACCACTATATAATTGAGAATCAGCTGAAACAAGTAAACAAAACCAAGAAACTCCAAAAAAGATGTCAGACCTAAATAATGACAAATAATGGGATAAGAAGGCATTTAATATAATTAAAGAAATTAAGCAAGATACTGGAAGAATAATGAAGAACAAGAGACTATAAAAATGACAAGGCGTGTATCACTACATGATATTCTTGCCAAAATGTTTAAATTAAATTGAGTCGTGAGGAAATAATCAGAAAAAGCCAGATTGTTCAACATTCTACAAGACAACTATATTTGATGCTTCAAAAATATCAATGCTATGAAAGGAAAAAAAAAAAGATAAAAGGTATAGTTCTGGATCAGAGTACCTCAGCCTCAACGCTATTGACATTTGGGGTTGGATAATTCTTCCTTGTGGGAGATTTCCCCTGTACATCGTAGCTGTTTAGTAGCATCTCCATTCTCCACCCACTGTATGCCAATAGTTCTCTCCCCACCTCCCACAAACCTGGACAACCAAACACATCTATGAACGTTGTCAAACGTCTCAGAGGACAAAACTGCCCCCACTGAGAAGCACTGTTTCTAGGTTAAAGATACTAAAGAGAAATGACAACCAAATATAATGCATGATCCTTGACTAGGTCTTTGATTAAAAGTTTATAATGTACAATTTGGATATAATTTGAAAATCCTGAATATTGATTATAAATAAGATAGTATTATACTACTGTTAATTTTTTGGATTTCGTGAGAGATATATGCTGACTTATTGAGAGGTAAAATGAGATGCTGTAAACTTCAAATTATAAAAAAATATACATGTGTGAGTCTACGTGTATGCTTGCATGTGTGTGTATAGAGCAAGCAATGTAAGTATGCAAATGTGGCAACATATTAACAATCATTAAGTTTAGGGAAAAGGGAGATGTGTGTTTAATTCATTGTACTGTTCTGTCAACTTTATTACATATTGAAATTGTTTTTTTCAAATTGAGAAACAAATATCCTATCCATTCTTCAAGGCCCAGTTTAAGTACCAACTTCCTCGTGAAATTTTCCTTCCCTATTCATAACCCACCCCTCTGATAAAACACTAACCATGCAGACTTGAATAACAACTAACAGAACCTGTAGAAACGAAATTATTTTAATTGATATTTGATATCAGATACATATATTAGCAATACATTGGACAAAATGAGCGTAGATAAACTGGAAGATGATCTAAAGAAATTATTTGGAATGTAGCACATAAAGACAAGGAGACGAAAAATGTGAAAAATACAGAGAATACAGTGAGATGATCTTCTATATACCAAATGAGATTGGCAGAATGAGAAGAGGAGGCATGAAGAGCTAGAGCTAAGAATTTTTCAAAATCCATGAATAACGTAACTGCTGAGTCTAAAATGAATTATAGCTAACTGACCCTCACTAGCAGAATGTCTAAAGATGTACATCAGTAATATTCTGACTCCAAATTACAATGTATATGGGTTCTCCTACATCACCAAACAATTTTCTGACACCAGTTGGATGTCCTACAATTCAACTCAATCCTGACACTATTTACCTGAAGATAACATCAGATCCCATTAAGAACTCAGTCTTACAAGACTGCTTCCTCTCCAACTGCAGAAACCAATCACCTGGGCTTCTGACCCACTGGCTGTAGATTAATTGGAGGTTCTAACACCCTCCTTCTTGGGTTCAACTGATTTTCTAGAGCAGCTCACAGAACTCAAGAGAAACATTTCACTTACCAGATTACCAGTTTATTTTAAAAGGATATAACTAGGAATAGCCAGATGTTAGAGATCGCACTGGGCAAGATATAGGAAAAGGGCACCAAAGCTTCCATGCGCTCTCCAGCTGTGCCACTCTCCCTGAGTCTCCATGTGTTCATCAACCCAGAAGGTCATCAAACCCAGTCCTCTGAGGTTTTATGGAAGCTTTATTACATAGGCATGATTCATTAAATCACTGGCCACTGGCAATGGATTCAGTCTCCAGCCCCTCTCCCCTAGAAGCAGGGGAACTCAAAGTTTCAACCCTCCAATCCCATGACTGGTTCCTCCTGGCAACCAGCCCCATCCTTAGGTGCTTTCCAAAAGTCACCTAATTAATATAAACTCAGGTGTGGTTGAAAGGGGTTTATTATGAATATCAAGACACCTTTATAGTTCTCACAGGAAATTCCAAGTGTTTAAGATCTATGTACCAAAAAACAAGGATTAAAAATCAAACATATATTTCTTATTATAAATTGTAATATCACATTCAGGAAAAAAGGAAAATAATCTCAGAAAATCATGCAAGAAGGAGTGAAAGCAATGAAAATGGTAAACGGATGCAAATCTGAACAAATTTGGCTATTAAGACAATAATGTTTGTGGAGTCAAAAAAAGGATAAGACTAAAACATTGGACAGCAGTATTATGTAAATTGGGTGGAGATTTATAATCACTAAAACAGTTTAGCATTTCCACATTGCATTGATGAAGGACACTGTTATTGATTTTACAGTTTTTAATTTAAATATGCATTTAAAAAGTTTTAGAGGCAGCACTAAAACAGTAGAAGTAGACACATAGCTGCCTAACTGGTAAGTGGGGGAAAAAAAAATCAACTAAACTTTATAAAATTAACCAATCCAATAGACAGCAAAAATAAAACCCTAAATAATACCATAAAATTTAGAGAAGTGAAAAACTTCAAAAACAAGACAAAATGATAAAATATAAACCATATCAACAATTAAAATAAATATAATTGGACTAAACGCTCCAGGAACAAGATTAAGTTTTCCAGAATACTTAAAAAACCTATCCACCCCTCCATATGCCAATTAAAAAGACAGTCTAGAACATGAGAATACAGAATATAGGAAGCAAGATGGATGGAAGAAAACATGCTAAGCAAATACTAACTTAAGAGCCAACAAAGCTGTTACTCATCAGCCAACCAGCATTATTAGTGGTGAGACCCGTCATTATGTGCTATTGACAAATTTAATTACCTAGGAAGATACAATAATTCTTAAACTAGTGAGAATCTAAAATGCAGATTCAAAATATACAGAGCAAAAAAAAAAAAAGAAAGAAGGAAAAAACTGATGGTAAAAATTTGTTAAACCTGACAATGTAGAAGGAGATACTAACAACTCTCTTAGTGATAAATGGATAAAACAGATCTAAAAGTTAGGAACAGCACCGTACAGATTAGTGAACCTAAATACAATATTGCTTGCAAAAGCAACAGCTAGAGAATATACTTTCCTCCCCTCACACCCCGCCACCCCACCTTCACCACCAAGATACAGGAAAGGTTTAGAAAACTGGATCATATACTAGGTCAACAGCAATTCTAAAGAAATTTCAAAGAATTGATATCACATGTCTATGTTCTCTGGCTACTGCAAATTAGATTAGAAAAGAGTGACAATGAAAAAACTTAATGTTAGAAATTAAAGAAAAAACACATATCAAAGAAGAAATTATAATGAAAATTAGAAAATACAAGTGAAAAAACATGAAAATAGTACATAACACTTGTTGGAAGCAAGAAAAACAGTACAGAAAGAGAAAACTACTTAAATATTTATATTAGAAAAAATAAACATGAAAATAAATTAGGTAAGAAGCTGAAAAAAGAATAAAAGTAAATAAATGGAAAAAAATAAAGATATTGATGATAGAAATCCAGTATTAAATAGAATCAATACAGCCAAAGCCAGTTGTTTGAAAACGATAATACAAAAAACTTCTGGAATCCAGGGAACAATGAAGAGACAAACAATGTTTAGAGTGAAAAGGGGACCGTAATTGCTGCTGCCATAGAGATTAAAAGGATAAAAGAATATCATGAAAATACTTATGTCAATAAATTCAAAAATGAGGTAAAATGGGTATTTCTTAGAAAATTAGAAATCATGAAATCTGACTCCCAGGAGAAAATTTGACTGCTACGGTAACAGAATAAGTAGTTTAAAATCTCCCCATTTCAGGGTGCTCTCAGGAGAAATCCTAGTTGGAGAAGGAATAAGGAAAGGAAAGGAAAAAGTAGTAAACTGAGAACATGGTCTCAGGTAGAGTCTAACCTTGGCTTCATCCAGAGGCGAAACTTGGAAGTTTGATCCCACGGCAGCGTCTTGAAGCAAGAAGCCTGGCTTTTATACCCTATGGTTTATGGGCTGCTCCTGGGTAAAGGGTTTAATTTCCTAGTCATCTCCAGGTGAGCTGACCTGGTTAACGTCTGACAAAGGCAATTCCTCAGCGGCCACAGGTGTAAATCATTGGCTTCAGTACTCCAGCGGCAGGTGGGAACCAGCCAGTAATGGGGGATGTGAGCAGAGCACTAAAAATATGTTGAGAGAAGTTTGTGTACCACTTGAGGTCTTCCCAAAACTCACGGATGAAAATCTGGAGCACTGTGTTGCTTGTGTGCCAGAAAAGATCCTTGACTTTATGAGTATTATCAGGATGTTTGAGGTAAATGTATCTCTAGAGGGAATCAAAACAAACCCATCTCTGATGTTTCTATTAACTACAGAGAGATACACCAGAAAATCATTACTGGTGATTTCTTCACGTACAGGCAGAAGGGCCTGAGTGTGAGTCTAGCAGATTGCATCCCTCCTATAACCCAGACTTCACTGTTACCTGTGTACCTGAATGGCAAAAGAGGACTCCTTTATGTTAATTTCAGGTGGGCCCATGAAGGTCAACAACCAAAGAATTGGTGCCCTTTCCCCTATATTCCAAAGACTGATGCCAGACTTATAAAAGGGGTGCCCCCAAAGTTGTGTGGGGACCCTTCATCCAACACCCACAGACCGATAATGAAGATCAAAGTCAAAGAACACTGGGAAGAGAAATATTTTTGCAGAAAAAAATCTGAGAATGTTGTAAATGTATAAAAACTTTCTAAGCCCTCCCCTTGGGAGATGGGTAAAGGCTGTATCCATCCTCTTGAATTCAGGACCACAGAGAAAGCTGTAAGGTGATTGCTCAGAAAGTATGTGCTGTGATCACTACAATTGGGAACGTGGTGCACTTGTATCTGACTCCCATTTAGGAAACCTAAGTGTGAGAGACAATGTGGCTGTGAGTCACAAGAGCAGAGAAACAGTGAGATGCACCGGAAGCAAACTGTCCTAGTGCCACATATGGTTCCAGAGGCTTGGCTGTGGACCATAAGAGAAAGCCTAGAGCCATCAGAAATGGAACTCTGCTCAAGATAGTCACAAACCACGATGACGGGGCAATGGTCACAACAAAAAAAAAGTCTGCATAAGGAACACACAGGAGCTGAGTGGTGATGTCCCAGGACGAAAGTCCTCCCATTTCCCTCCACCTTGGGAGTTGCTATTGAAGTTCCCCCAAACCTCATTATTCATGTATTTAAATCTACAAAAGTAGCTCATGAGGTCGAAAGCCAGCGCTAAATATTTTCCTAACCTGGTGCATAGTGTCCTCTTATAAGGCTCTTTTCCCTAAATCACTTTCTCATCTGGGTAAAACACTGAAGGGGCCTAAAACCAAAGTGGGGAGAGTGAGAGTAAGAGCTAGGAAAGAGCATTTTCTACACAGACCCTCCTCCTCCTCCCTATGGGAGCCCTCACTTAAGCAACAAGGTAAGGGCTTCCCTAGTGGCGCAGTGGTTGAGAGTCCGCCTGCCGATGCAGGGGACACGGGTTCGCGCCCCGGTCGGGGAAGATCCCACGTGCCGCGGAGCGGCTGCGTCCGTGAGCCATGGCCACTGAGCCTGCGCGTCTGGATCCTGTGCTCCACAACAGGAGAGGCTACAGCAGTGAGAGGCCTGTGTACCAAAAAAAAAAAAAAAGTTAGGAAGGAAGAATCTTTACGTGGCATACGTAATGAGTTATGCAGCTGTGCCACCAGACTGGACATTTTAATTTTTCAAATAATGCCATTCGTGAGACTAAAATTTAAAAAATAAGTAAATAAAAGCGCAACATAGGTTAAGATTTCATTTAAGGAGTAAGGAAGAAATTTCTAAGGAGTGAGTTTAAAGGGTCATTAAGACAGGAGAAACATTTTTTTCTGCTTGTATCTTAATAGTTTCAGCTTTTTAAATAAAATAGTTATTGTTATGAGTTGAATTGTGTTTCTCTCAAATTCACATATTAAAGTCCTAATCCCAAGTACCTCAAAATGCAACCTCATTTGGAACCAGAGTCATTGCAGATGTACTTAGTTAAGATGAGGTCACACTGGAGAAGGGTCAGCCCCTAACTCAATATGACTGAATCTCATAAAAAAGGGGCGATTTGGACACAGGCACATATAAAGGGATAAGACCACATGAAAATTAAGATGGCCATCTATAGACCAAGACAGAGACCTGGAATGGATATACCCTCATAGCTCTCAGAAGGAACCGACCCTGCCAACCCCTTGATTTGAACTTCTAGCCTCCAGAATTGTGATAATAAATTTCTTATGTCAAGCTGCCCAGTTTGTAGTACTTTGCTGTGTCAGCCCTAGCAGACTAATAGTTATTGAGAGAGGTGATTCCTTTTGTTCTAAATATTAATTTATTTTAGTCACTTTTAAGTATTGGAAACTTTAGCTCAGTAATTTTCATCATTTTGTTCAACATTAAAAGGCCTATGTACTACTTAACCTTTAGGAGCTTTAGGTTTTCATCTGAAAATAAATTCAGATGAAATTTCACTCCCAAGCTTCAAATCCTATAGTAGCTTCCCATTGCAAGGACATCGACATTAAGAATTCAAAATTCTTGGGCTTCCCTGGTGGCGCAGTGGTTGAGAGTCTGCCTGCCGATGCAGGGGATACGGGTTTGTGCCCTGGTCCAGGAGGATCCCACATGCCACGGAGTGGCTGGGCCCATGAGCCATGGCCGCTGAGCCTGCGCGTCTGGAGCCTGTGCTCCGCAACGGGAGTGGCCACAACAGTGAGAGGCCCGCATACAGCAAAAAAAAAAAAAAAAAGAATTCAAAATTCTTCACACAGTCCACAAATCCCATATGGTCTGCAGATTACTTGTATCTCTAAACTCCAATCCTTCCTTTTGTCCCCTTCTTTGCCTCCTTTAAAAAGCCACACCGCCAGAATAATACAAGTTCATCCTGTTCTCAGGACCTTGGCACATAACTTTCTTTTATATTTTGGTACCAACCACCATAGCTAATGAAATCCCAGTGCTCACCATTGTTACCTCTACCTCATTGTCCTGTTTTATCTTTTTCTTCACACTTATTTGTTCCTGATATAATCTTATTTATTGATGTGCTTATCATCTCTTCTCTCTCCTCTAGAAATTAATCTCCTTGAGGAGTGGGACTCTGTCATTCTCGTTTATCCCTGCATCCCAGTGGTATGAGACAGAAAAGGTGCTCAATCAACATTTTTTGACTGATTGACTCTAAAACAAGCAGGATGGCCTCATTTCTTCCCATTTATAGGACTAATTCCCTATACTTTTCACATTTTGCTTCTTAACGTGAGTGTAGTCACTAGACCTACATTCAGAGCAACATTGTCATTCCTTTTCCTCCCTTTCTCCACTCTCCGTTTATGCTGATTAATAGGCCAAGTGGGCTAGATGAAAGCCTATGACACTGAAGTCTTCAAAACATGTGTCATCCAGTCAATTTTTAGCATGTAAATTCTTAGATTAAAATGATAATATTTAGAAAAATGGAATTCTAAATCTTTCATGATTTTTCCAATCACCCCCAAGAAAGTCTAGAAATAGTTGATCTATTTATTTTTTTATTCTTCAGATACTGTTTGATATTTGCTCAAAATAGGGTTAGTATTGCCTCCAGAGTATATTTACATTACTGTAGGTACTGGTGTTTTAGTAATGCTCTCTTCTATTTATATGTTCAGTACCACCCTCTCATCATCTTTTTCTCTCCTCCTCCAATTATTTTAACTTCCATTAATGGAAATATTTTCTTTTCCTAATGCATTCTGCTTCCAGCCTCTATTGTGAACATTAAGTTATAACCTATGTTATTTAAACATATATCTGGGTTCATCAGTATTATGTGATGATCTAAGAGCAGAGGGGTAAGAGTCTGGGGAATAACTATATTACTAACAATATTCCTCATGCTTATAATTAAAGCAAATGCTGAAAATAAGTAATACAATAATAGCAGTGTATCAAACTTCAAAAATTTAGTTGAAGAGTTAAATTAATATTAAAGCTTGAATAAAATTAAATTTCCTTCTTCCTTCTCTGACTCTTGTGTTCTTGTGGCACACAGACTAATTCACTTGCATAAGTATTAATCAATATGCTATGGTACAAACTTCTGGAGCTCAGGGTACAAAAACATTTATTGAGCCCTTGCTGTATTCATATTACAGAATCCATAGCTCTGGGATTGTATTCAAATTTAATAATAAAATATTTATTCTGTAAAGTTCTCTGTGTTAAATTCTTTACAAGTCATGGCTACTTGGACCACAATCCTAAAATAGTTGCGAAGACAAAGCTAATACAGAAAAAAAAAATACTTAAGATATCATATAAATTTTTGTAAAATACTGTACATAAATAAAACCAAAAGAAATAAAATAGTCAGCAAGCTTAATTAAGTAGAAATAGTTGGAAAAGTCATCTTTTGCTAATATTTTAAGGTTGTGTTGTTTTATAATCTATATCTCCACCTATTCCAAAAAGATTTGCAATCACTAACTTTGAAGAGATGTTGTTAACTGCTGTTAAATTTCTCAACATTTATTTACCAACAAAGAGAAATAACTAAAAAGTGAAATAAGCTTGTTGTGATAATGAAGGTATGTGCAAAATACATGATATAGGAGTAGGATCACAGATTTCTTCAATTGCGAACCACCATGAACATGTTAGTTCTACTAAGGTTAAACTCAGTGCTACAGGAAAGAGAGCTTGTTCAAAGGCTCCTACCCCATATTTGAATGATCTCAAGGCCTCTCTGAAAAGTTTCCACTACGCTTCCTGGCACTCTGCTAACCTAATGCCTTTTCAATCATATGTGGTACACAGATAGGCATTCCCTACTATGTGCCAAGAAAAATAACTGGGCATCTTAGTCATACAATGTAGGCACAAATTCTCAGATATGATCCGTTACCATTCCCAAGCCAGGTCCTGAACCAGAAGTTCCTGAACGCCACAGTCTTGGACTACGGTTCTGAATTGACCAGCATGTCTAACTTCTCCCCATTGTGATCTGTTTGTCTAAGGTATAGTTATTATGACAGCCAAGGGGCTCCACTTAAGCACATGGTGACTTGGAAAATGCATCTGTGCCTGTACTCTATCTGTACTGGTTTTCATGAATATCTGAACAAAAAGCGGGAAGCAGTAAAGGAATCCATCCTAAGATAAGGCTTAATGTACAACTTTACGTTGCCAGTCTCAAGGTGGCATTTTGGCATGAAACTCAATTTTCTCTTAGAATAATTTGCATGGGGATTATGGGCTAAATGTTCTCAAAGAGTCTAAGCTATAATTCTTTTTGAGTCTGCACTTTGGCATTTAACTACAGCATATGCAAGTCTAACTTACAGTCTTAGTCTTTACATTTGTCCAAATTCTCTACACGATGCCAGCCAAATTTTAATGAAAAGCGTTGCTTCCCGACATGATTTACTTGCTCTGTGCTTTTTTTTTTCCTAGAGGGATTTTTTCTTTACATTAAATATAAACTGAACTTTTACTGAGATTTCTGCCGTCAGTGAAAATTCTCTTTGTGAACCTCCAATCTTCCAAACACCCAACCCTATGCAAAGATAAAATAGTAATAAATCTAACTTGTTTCCTTCCATGCTATAATAAATGTTTAGACTATACAGAATGATCTTCTGTTGTATGAAGCTAGTATTTAAAAGTCCATTGGATTTGTGCCCCTTAGAGTGAATCACACAATCCTGAAAAAAGCACAAGACAAAGAGAAAAAGGAAAGAAGAAAAATATTAAAAAGAAAAAAAAATAGAGAAAATGAGTAGGGGAAGAGAGAAAAATAAGGTTACTAGAAACTGCAGAAGCTGCAGTATCTGTTTATAATGTGGCTGTAATACTACCTTGGTCAGCAACTATAATGTAAAAGGTAATGTGTAAGAGTTTTATATGCTTTTCAGAACTACAAAGGGAGTGTGAGTGGGTTTTAAACATTTTGATTAGCACCACAAAGATTTTAATGCTTTATTTAAACAGTTTGCTATAGGGCAAACACATTTGGTAGACAAGGAAAATGAAAGCATGGGCATCAGTTTCTCTGTTTTCTATTAAGTAATGTTGCGAAGTAAGCAGAAGTTGGATTCAGATATCAGATAATTATCTCCACACTGTGTCACAGTAAATAATTTTAATTGGTTTAACTTCAGGGACCATTACTGGCCTAATTAGAAACATGAAAAGGCTACAAGTATTAGGAAATATCCTGAAGGAATGAGAACATTAGCAATTCTGTCAAGCCATTTTTAAAATAAGTACACAGTAGCAGCCGCATTTCAGTGAAAGGCAGGGTACTTGAAAGGTGCTTTTAGGTAAACAGTGCTTGGGACTGTGTAATAAGAGATCTCTAACAGGAAGCATAGAAATGGGGTAACAGGCTGACATGTATGCTATTACTGTGTTAAAAACATACTCATCTCGTTGTGATGGCTGTTTTTAAGTGAAGCAGGTTAAGGTTTTCAGAGTCAAGGAACAATAATTGAGGTTGGGTAAATCCTAATCGAGAATATGTTGACTTCCTGAAAGAGAAAAAGATCTTTGAGTAAAATAGATTTACTCAAACACCTTCAGCGTGCAGGGGAGATATACTGAGTGAAGGATGGTACTGCATATGGGACTATGATCTTTTCTTCACCTCGGGTTCCCAAGATTCATGAGAAATGAATGGGTATTATTGTTGGAAGCATAGGCATACAAGATATGCACTACAATGAGTGTATGACATAGTTCATGTTTAGAAAAGAGCTGTGTTGTGAATGAAAAGTGAGATACTGTGTCCATTAGGCCGGAGATGATGCTAAAAAAGAAATCCCTCGGGACTCTCAGACTTTCAAGGAGTAAGATTTTTCCATCATATGAAATAACTAGAATGCCATATAATGTTTAAATGCATTATTTAAATGCATAAATAATGTCAAGACCTTCTAATAAATAGTTACATAGTACAGTTTTGTTCTTTTTCATTTGTAATCTTGTGTTTAGCTTCCCACTTTCTGAAATTGCTGATAGTAGCATTTGACTAACTATCCTCTTCGGGATGTGAAGATTTTGAACGGATCATCCAAGCTTAAAGTTACCAAAATCAACCGTAATTTTAGCCATTTTTGTTTATTTGTTTTAAATGCAAAGAATAGAGAAACTAAATAGAAAAAGGAAAGCATGGTAAGCTGTGGACCGTTTTTAAAAAGCCTGAATTACTCGAGAAGAGTAAATTGTGTAATTTTACATCTTTGATATTTGGGCATACTGTCAAATACAAACATTATGAATATAATCGAGTGTTTAAAAGACTTAAAGAAATCAGTAGTCCCACCAAATTTGCCAAGAAAAATGTATGCGTGTGTAAGAACCCACATCACAGATTCTCCCCACGCATATGTTCACAGACCCGCCCACCCCACGGACCCACATTTATTCAAACAGGCACAGAAACGCATTTCTACAGTTTGCACTTTTACGCTGAATGCCCTGAAATAATGCCACCAGTTATCATAACTATCTTTTTAATATTTCTGTGTTTTAAAATTTTGGCAAATCTTGTTTGACTTAGGTATATACAATAATTTAAAACCACATTTTCTTCAACAAGATTATAACGAATCAGCTTTGTCTTCGTGGATGAGTGTAGAGTATGTGCAGACAAATAAAATAGAAAAAATTCACATGAGATATTTTTTAGGTGCAAAATAGAAAACACACACATGATTGCTGATCATTATAAAATAATACTTACTGCCTGCCCACCAAGCACATGTTCCATATTTCAAATATCTTCCAAATGTAGAAGAGGGAGGGAAGATGATGAGAATAAAAATGTGGTTGCTTATACAAATATAAATGCTCATATACGTACACAAACATACATACATATGTTCAGATATTTCAGCTTTGCCCATATGTTCCGAAAATAGCAGCCTGGAAAATTTGTACCCACACATCCTGCTCTCAGAGTGAGGATACAAATGAAGACAAATTTCCCTGGGACCCAAGTTATGCAAGAAGAGAAAGGCTTCAGGACACTTAATTCTTTCAGGCCACTGAACATTGCAAAGGAGCCTTAACACACAAATCTACTCCTCAAAATTCCAGATTTTTATCCCTTAAAGAGTTTAAGGTTATTTCCTCTCATATCCTCTTCCACAGAATAAACTATCTGCCCCTATATTCAAGGACCAGGCAAAGGAGCAGCCTGGGGTATGGGCCTCAGTGTAAGAAGTTTTCCTCTAACACGTTGAGAGGACTTCTGGATGATGGCAAAAATTGCATCACACATTTCTCCCCGTACTCTGATCATTTCTATTTTTCTGTATAGTAGCTAATCATTTTCATTTTTAAAATAATGTTACAATGGGTTCAGAATATGCCCTTGAACTCAGAAAATATGAATTGTTTAGTGGAGTAAGCATGGCTTTTCAGCTCCCACAGACCTCGTGTAGATGCCTGACCTCATATTTTCCTAGTTAATGTCATTACTGAACATCAGTTTTTTAATCTGTAAAATGGAGGAAATGATTGAGTTGCAGGGAAAAATTGAAATAATGTACGTAAAGCACCTGGCTTATGTCTAAACCAAAGTTTCCTGTTAATACTGTTATGCTGTGTTACCTTTTAAAGATGTTTCTGTAATTTAGAGATTATCACTAAATGGTTGTAAAACCCTTGCTTATGGAGCACAGGTCAAGCCACTTTAGATTTTTTCATGCTTTCAGGTAACCAAGCTTTCCCATGAAAACATCAAGTCTGTGACAGGAACCCCACAATGATCTTCTCTTTGGTCATTGCCCCTCCTTTCAGTCTCTATGGGGGACCACAATTATGTTCATACAATGAATCCCTGTTCCCCATTTCCATCCTCTCTCAAACCCTGCCTATACCCACCAATCACAGGTCTGGGAGTGGACAGCAGGTTCAAGAGGGACAAATCAAAGTCCCTTTCTCAAACCCCCAACACCTGGACAAAGTTGACTAACCCATGTGCAGGGCTGTCACTTATCAAGGAATAAGCTAGGACTCCGAAAAAAGGCAATCAATTTTTTTTTTTTCAGATTCTGTTAGTGACTAAATTCTGCATTACATAAAATGAGACTAGCAAAGGAAGTCAGTCTGCAAAAGGAGAGAAGTGGATGGTTGGTCGGAGAGGAGCAAAAATAAAAGATGGACACAGCACTGGCTTGGGTTCCTTTAAGTCTTCCTGTTCAACTATGTTCCTGCACTCTCATTGTAAGCTCCAAACACCCCGCCTTCCTTTTTTTTCTTTTTTTTTGCTTTTGTTTGGATCTTGCAAAAGAAAGAATTTCTGCTTATATAACTCTATACTAAACTATAGCATTAGTATTAATGAAATAATTCTATGAGATGAAATTAGTTAAAAAAATAACTTCTTAGTAGTAGAAGTAATTTCTACTACTTTCACTGGCAGTAGTTCATTTTATACTTTGTAGCTAAGTCCACATTAAATGAGAATTCATAGGCTAAAAAAATAAACTGATTGCCTTTTAATGTAATCTGAAGTTATCTACTGGCTCTTTCCCATCACATGAGATCTCAAAACCCAGGGATCCCAGCAGGTCCTAAAGATTTAAATTGCTAATATTCTGTTAAATCTTTAGTGTGGAGGTTAGTAGTAACAAAGTTCACTGCATGAAGCAATGGAGACTCTTAAAGACTGCACTTGGCTAACTTTATAAATGCACTGATATAGGCGTCTACAAACTCCTCTGCTTCCACCGTCCTGTGGCACAAGATGAAAGGCAAGAAAAAATGGGGGTGCCTACCCCTTGGAAGCCTGTATCTTGTAAGTTCCTATAGTCATTAACAGACATTTTCCTCTAGATTCTCCTAAATTAATTATTTATATAATTAGTATTATTTACAATCATGTATAAATAATTATTTATTCCACATGTTATAACTTGCTTCTGAGATCCTGATTAGGCTTCCTATGAGAACACCTAATTCTCAGATTTGATTGTGCATCATGGTTTACTGGGAAGCTTGTTAAAAATGTAAATATCGGGCTTCCCTGGTGGTGCAGTGGTTGAGAGTCCGCCTGCCGATGCAGGGGACGCAGGTTCTGTGCCCCGGTCCGGGAAGATCCCACATGCCGCGGAGCAGCTGGGCCCGTGAGCCATGGCCGCTGAGCCTGCGCGTCTAGAGCCTGTGCTCCGCAACGGGAGAGGCCACAACAGTGAGAGGCCCGTGTACCGCAAAAAAAAAAAAAAAAAAGTAAATATCTGGGCCCTACAGCATAGGTTATCATTCAATATTCCGAATGGCTCCCAAGTATCTATAAATTTTTAACAAGCACCTAGGTGATTCTAATGCAGTCAGTTCAGGAAAAACTGCAAAAAAGTTTCTAAAAAATATTTTTCCTTTTGCTTATCAGACTTTTATACTTAGAAAACTGAACATAATGTGGCAAACACTTGAAAACATTTTTAACATTAATTTACCCAAATTACAACTGATTATACTTTAGATTTTGACTACCAAAGAGAATAAAGTTAATTGTTTGGTTACAAAGAAGTTATAAGCTTTACACATATTTTTATTTGAAGCCAGTCGACAAACTGAACCAAAACAATAGTAAGATTGTGCTTTACAAAAGAAGTTTCTAAGATTATTGTATTTCGGGTATCTATATAAAGGCAATACTTATCTATGTTACTTTCAATTGATCATGTTATATTAATTTTTTTAACATACTTATTGGAGTATAATTGCTTTACAATGGTGTATTAGTTTCTGCTTTATAACAAAGTGAATCAGCTATACATATACATATATCCCCATATCTCCACCCTCTTGCGTCTCCCTCCCACCCTCCCTATCCCACCCCTCTAGGTGGTCACGAAGCACCGAGCTGATCTCCCCATGCGATGCAGCTGCTTCCCACTAGCTATCTATTTTAAATTTGGTAGGGTATATATATGTCCATGCAACTCTCTCACTTCGTCCCAGCTTACCCATCCCCCTCCCTGTGTCCTAAAGTGCATTCTCTAAGTCTGCATCTTTATTCCTGTCCTGCCACTAGGTTTTTCAGAATTTTTTTTTTTTTTTTTAGATTCCATATATATGTGTAAGCATACGGTATTTGTTTTTCTCTTTCTGACACTTCACTCTGTATGACAGACACTAGTTCCATCCACTTCACTACAAATTACTCATTTTCATTTCTTTTTATGGCTGGGTAATATTCCATTGTGTATATGTGCCACATCTTCTTTATCGATTCATGTGTCAATGGACACTTAGGTTGCTTCCATGTCGTGGCTATTGTAAATACAGCTGGAATGAACACTGTGGTACATGACTCATTTTGAATTATGGTTTTCTCAGGGTATATGCCCAGTAGTGGCTTTATCAATTTATATTGCCACCAAGAGTGAAAGAAGGTCCCCTTTTCTCCACACCCTCTCCAGCATTCATTGTTTGTAGATTTTTTGATGATGGCCATTCTGACCCGTGTGAGATAATACCTCACTGTAGTTTTGATTTGCATTTCTCTAATGATTAGTGATGTTGAGCATCTTTTCATGTGTTTGTTGACAATCTGTATACCTTCTTTGGAGAAATGTTTATTTAGGTCTTCTGCCCATTTTGGATTGCGCTGTTTGTTTTTCTGATATTGAGCTGCATGAGCTGCTTGTAAATTTTGGAGATTAATCCTTTGTCAATTGCTTCATTTGCAAATACTTTCTCCCATTCTGAAGGTTATCTTTTCATCTTCTTTATGGTTTCCTTTGCTGTGCAAAAGCTTTTAAGTTTCATCAGGTTCCCAGTTGTTTATTTTTATTTCCATTTCTCTAGGAGGTGGGTCAAAAAGGATCTTGCTGTGATTTATGTCACAGAGTGTTCTGCATACGTTTTCCTCTAAGAGTTTTATAGTGTCTGGCCTTACATTTAGGTTTTTAATCCATTTTGAGTTTATTTTTGTGTATGGTGTTAGGGAGTGTTCTAATTTCATTCTTTTACATGTGGCTGTCCAGTTTTCCCAGCACCACTTATTGAAGAGGCTGTCTTTTCTCCATTGTATATTCTTGCCTCCTTTATGAAAAATAAGGTGACCAGGGCTTCCCTGGTGGCGCAGTGTCTGGGAGTCCACCTGCCGATGCAGGGGACGCGGGTTCGTGCCCCGGTCTGGGAGGATCCCACATGCCGCAGAACGACTGGGTCCGTGAGCCATGGCCGCTGAGCCTGCGCGTCCGGAGCCTGTGCTCCGCAGTGGGAGAGGCCACAACAGTGAGAGGCCCGTGTACCACAAAAAAAAAAAAAAAAAAAAAATCACCAATACTACAATAGTCTTGAATGGTTTGTGTCTTTGAAGTCTCCGAAGTCCCTTTGTTACTTGGTTTAAGGGGCCATGGACATTACATATCATTCATTCCTTTAAGTGGCATTTATTTTATATATAACTTATGTGAGAAGCTTTGAGAAATACAAAGTAATAAAAAAAATTACAAAGTAATAAAAAAATTTCCCCTGTACACAGAGGAAAATGCAGATAACCATACAAAGCCTATATATGTAGTGTGATATCAATGGTATAAGCCACAAATGTTTTAGAATTCACAGGAACTATAGTCTACTGTGACCTGGAGGGGTCATAGAAGGTTCATGAAAGAATCGGAGCTTGGGCTGCATATTTTAGAAAGGATAGGATTAGACTATTAGGCAAGGGTAGTGAGGAGGAAAGGCATAGTAAGTGATTTTGAGCATGAGAGTTGTGATGTTCAAGACAGATGAATCTCACAATATGTTAAAGGATAAATTGCAATATGAAAAACAATAAAAGTAGAGGAACTTTTTAGACTACCATTTACGTAATACAAATGTGAGGGCTTCCCTGGTGGCACAGTGGTTAAGAATCTGCCTGCCAATGCAGGGGGCACGGGTTCAATCCACGGTCCAGGAAGATCCCACAAGCCGTGGAGCAACTAAGCCTGTGCGCCACAACTACTGAGCGCATGTGCCACAGCTACTGAAGCCTGTGCACCTAGAGTCTGTGCTCCGCAACAAGAGAAGCCACTGCAATGAGAAGCCCATGCCCCGCAATGAAGAGTAGCCCCTGCTCGTCGCAACTAGAGAAAGCCGGTGTGCAGCAACAAAGACCCCACGCAGTCAAAAATAAATAAAGAAAATAAATTTAAGAAAAAAAGAAAGAAATGTGAGATAATAAAGATCAAAAGTAAGACAATGACATTGATAAAGAAAAGGAAAGAATGGCTATAATGGAAGAAAGATAAATTTGATGACAAACTGGGTAACAGATTGAAAGAATGAAAAAAGTACTAGAGGGTACAGGAATGATTTACCTGAGAGACTAGGAAAATGAAGAGACCATTATCACACAGAATGTGTGGAGAATGCAGGTTTGGGGTCAGACAGACTAGATTTTGACTTGCTTAACTTGAGATGATAATGTGAGCCTGGAGCTGGAAACAAGACACTAGAACTGAAAGGAGCAGATCAGGCCAATTCATTGTGATTCATGATAAAAGTACTATCTGCAGCCATGATTAAGTAAACTCATCAATAGAAAGAGGGAGAAAAATTGTAAGATTAGACCTGAATCTTGGAAAAATACTACAGGTGGTACATGGGAAGAAGGAATGAGGCAGGAGGAAAACTACAGAGTGTGTAAACATTGGCAATTCCTGTTACATGGCGCAAAAGCATCTAGGAGATGATTCTTTTCTGTAACATGTGGGTGGACAGTTGGTAGAAAAAATAATTCAGTCAGAATTGTAGATTAGCTGAAGTTACTTTTGATTGCTTTCATTTCTGAGACAGATTTCTTCTACCTTCCAGGAACCTAATTTATGTACTGATCTCTGACTACCCAAATCATTTTTTCAGAACATCACTAAGTCCTTCAAACTCTATAATTTTATTCACTTTTTTCATTTCTATTTCCCCATTCTAATCAAAGAATTGAAAGGGAAGTAATCTGGTTCTCAAATTAATGCTCAACAAAGTAAAATAAATTGGTCATTTAAACCATCTCCAGAAGATGGGAATACTTTCCCTAATGTAGGTGCATCTCTAATCTGTGAACTCCGATGGATCTGTCTTTGAGTTGTAAGTCTCTTCTCCAAAACCATTACTTATTCAGGCAAACCACTGCCAACACTAGGATAGTTAAGTGTCTGATATCATGCCCACTGCAGTGGTGTTAATATCCAGTAATACCTGGTTCAGTCATGTTAAAGTGGATCAATATCTGGAAGGCTCTTTGATTTTTTTTCTAGAACTAATTTGGGGGCTAAAGCAAAGAAAATAAATGACAAATAAGAGAACAGCTGAGCTGAGGATCAGCCATGAAAGATTAAGGAAATAATAGCACCCTAGGAGAGATGTCGCACAGGCCTGAGTTACTAGTCGTGGAGCTCCAGCGTAGAGCAAAAAGACTGCATGAATTCAACTAATTGAGATGGCTTGCATGACCAGAGTCCTCAGAGGAGGTGAAGTGTTGCTCATTGGATATTCTGACTGCAAGTGTGTCAGGCAAAGAGGTTGGAGTTGCAGATAAGGAGATTTGGAATTGAAAGTCCTATTTTGAGGTAAAGAAATAGGATGTGGTCATGCTGTTGAGAAAGTTGATGTAAGATGAAAAAAAAAAGTTAAGGAAACTGGTGAACTGTGAGGCTAGTTGTTAAATGGGCAATTTGAATATGTGGAAATCACCAAGGATGATGGGACCACATGGGTTAAAATTAAAGCATTGTGTATTTCTTATAGCTATTTATTAAAGAGAACATCAGAAATTAGAACATTCTCTAACACTATAACAAAAATAAACTCAAAATGGATTAAAAACCTAAATGTAAGACTAGATACTATAAAACTCCTAGAGGAAGACATAGGCAGAACACTCTTTGACATAAATATCAGCAACATCTTTTTGGATCTGTCTCCTAGAGTCATGGAAATAAAAAGAAAAATAAACAAATGGGACCTAATTAAACTTAAAAGCTTTTGCATAGCAAAGGAAAAAAAAGACAACCTACAGAATGAGAGAAAATATTTGCAAATGATGTGACTGACAAGGGATTAATCTCCACAATATAAAAACAGCTCATACAGCTCAATATCAAAAAAATCAAACAACCCAATCAAAAAACGGGAAGAAGACTTAAATAGACATTTCTCCAAAAAAGACATACACATGGACAAAAAGCCCAAGAAAAGATGCTCAACATCGCTAATTATTAGAGAAATGTAAATCAAAACTACAATGAGGTATCACCTCACACCGGTCAGCAGGTCATCATCAAAAAAGTCAACAAATAATAAATGCCAGAGAGCATGTGGAGAAAAGGGGAACCTCCTACACTGTTGGTGGGAATGTAAATTTGTACAGCCACTATGGAGAACAGTATGGAGGTTCCTTAAAAACTAAAAATAGAACTTCCATATGATCCTACAATCCACTCCTAGGCATATATCCAGAGAAAAACATAATTTGGAAAGATACATGCACCCCAATGTTCATTGCAACACTATTTACAATAGCCAAGACATGGAAGCCACCTAAGTGCCTACTGACAGAGAAATGGATAAAAAAGATGTAGTATATATATGCAATGGAATAATACTCAGCCATAAAAAAGAATGAAATAATGCCATTAACAGCAACATAGATGGACCTACCGATTATCATAAGAAATGTAGTAAGCCAGACAGAGAAAGACAAACATCATATGGTATCACTTACAAGTGGAATCTAAAAAAAAAGGATACAAATGAATTCATTTACAAAACAGAAATAGTCTTACAGACATAGAAAACAAATCTATGGTTACCAAAGGGGAGGGGGGGAGAGGGATAAATTAGGAGTTTGGGGTCAAAATATACATACTACTGTATATAAAATAGATAACCAACAAGGACCTACTGTATAGCATAGGGAACTATATTCAATATCTTATAATAACCTATAATGGAAAAGAATGTAAAAAAAGAATATATATATTTGTATATATGTGTATAACTGAATCACTTTACTGTATACCTGAAACTAACACAATAGTGTAAATCAACTATATTTAAATAAATTTTTTTAAAAAAGAGAACATCAGTGTACAAGACAGTAGAGTAACGATTTTAAAACCTATTTCCAAAAATTTTTCTTAGATGTTATGTGAAAGTAAAAGTTTATAGGTTTAAATAGATTGGAAAATACTGGGTTAACAAAGAAAACCAACTTCCTTTTCTGTTCTGTTTTCAGCATTTTAAATTAATTAACATTATAAGATACTAAGAAGGAAAGGTATATTATCCATGTTGCTTAGCAAAAATAATCTTCATTTCCTTCCCTCTCAGGACCTCTCAAGAAACTGGTAAAATATTGCTTTACCAGTTGACTGCATCCTCTGTAAGAGGGAATAAGATTAAGGTTTCAACGGTTTGGGCCACAGGGAGTCTGACAGTGAATCAAGGGGAGATATATTGGAAAAGGTGAGACAAACAAAGGAGATTTTGTACTAGTGGCATGATTTTTTGTCACTGGGCAATGAAGAAAGATGCAGTGGAAGACCTTCCTGGGAAGAAAGACTGAAGAATACAGAGGCTTAGGTGGGTTCGACTGAAAGTATGGAGGAGAAGGCACCAGACATGGATGTTACTTGTGGCCCTTCAATAGTAATGGAAGAGGATTAAGCTATATAAGAAACAACGTACAGAACTGAAATGATTTCATTGAGAGCTTGCTTGTTAGAGTTTTACATAAATGAGAGAATATGTTAACACCCTGCTAAAGAATTCAAAAAACTTGCAGATATGCCTATTTGTTTGGAAATAAAAGTTTGGAATAATACTTAGAGAAACAGGATGGCAACATTTTAGGTCATTATTATCATAGATGAAGATATAACTTGGGTTTATCTGCTTCTAAATATCTATGTTGAGAAAAATATCTCCATGTTTCTAATTGTCTTTAAATGAAAAAATACTAACTGAAATAAAAAATTTCACTGTTTGATTTTCCTACTTGATTCTGTATTTAAGAACGAGAAAAAACAAACATTAACTTGGTTTTTACTGCTCCATTTGGGTCCCTGTTGTTTGCCTCTGTAAAGTGATTCACATTTTCATGCAAGACTTTTCCAAATGCTTCATAGGTGTGAATTGGGGTTTATATCTGTGACTATCTCTAAGTTTCTTTATCTGTCCTAGGAAGCAGGTTTCTTATCTGACAGCCTTATAATTATGGAAGAAACTGCATATTAATTATTCAGTGCTTAAATAAATAACTGGCCTTGGAGAAATCTAATGAACCAACTTTGTAGGATTTGATTTTGCCTAATTGAATGTAAACAATGTTAAATGTTGTATCTGCCAGAATTTTTACAGAACCTTATGAATTTTTTTTACGTACACAAAGCATTATGAATTCAGAGTTTTTAATAGTTATCTTTTAATTCAGCTATTAAGATAATATGGTTTGACATCAGATATGCACTATGAATGTGAGGTACCAGCACACATGTGCACACTAAGTGTTTATATATGCAAGGTATAACTCTCAATTGTTGTTATTTTTTTATTTTTTAATGCTCCTCCTTTGAAGTTGGCAGCTTGTACATTTTTATCTGAAGGTCTGAATTTGTATTATGCTTTGAAGGAACAAATGGCCTCCATGTGGTATTCGGTTTTCCCTTGCCTGTCTCTATTACTCTGTATCAGGATAAAATTCATTCTGACATAGTTTTTTACTTAGGCGTATGCACCTGATCTTTTCCATTGGTCCTGTGCTAACACATGCCACCATTTAGGGATATGTAAAATAACTGGCTTTTAAAACAAGAAGATAATGTCATTGGGAAAAAGGGTAATTAAGCTTACATATTAGAATACTATAGTAATTCCACCTTTGTGGGAACAGGAGGATAGAAAGATTATACAATTTGTGTGAGTGTGTTAATTTTGAAAACAAGATAAAACAAAAAATAGTGCCTAGTTTCCAAAGTGGTACTCAGGACATAAACTTTAAAATTATTTTGCAAAACAAGATGAGGCTAACAAGCTCTGCATGTATTGATGACATGGTTATACAAAAGCAGTACGCCATAAGTAAAACAGAGAAAACATTTTGTTAAAATAATAAGTCAGAAACTTTGCTCTTCTTAGCACTGGAGTCTCTAATCAACACAGTCATCCTGGTCTTTATGGTCCTATATGGTTATACTTTTAAAAAATGTGAATCAGTAAAAACTCTGGGCAACTTAACTAGCTACATTTTTGAATTGGCCTTTTTTGAGTATTCCTTCACTGAGTAAAGACAACCTATCTCTCAATCTCTAAACATGTAGAGCAACATTCAGCTAACATTTTCTCTCAAAACCTATGTGGTATAATAGGAATGTCCCAGGTAAAGCTCAGGTCTGATCAACCCCCAAATTGGCCTAGGTATGTCATACAACTTCACTGTTATAATAGGCAAGTTAATTTTTAAGTTAATTTTCTTTATCAAGACTCAATTTCTCCATCTGCAAAAAAGAAAGAGTAATACATATGGTTGTATTTTTGAATAAATGGAATATCATATGTAAGGCAACTAGCATGCATGTCGTTATTCACTCTGATTGCAAACACATCTCCTGAAGCCCACTATTCCTATCCCACTATTGCCATTAGACAACACTCAGGAAAGATTATAATACCATTATATTTTCTGATACCACAGAGACAAGTAACAACTATTTGCCTATATTCTGAAAAATTAATTATTTTTATAAAAATTTCAAAACAGAAAGCGAAAACTCTTTAAAAATGGATTAATACTTTAAAACATCTCACCTTTAAGTATGGTACCCACATAATATACAATGGACATTGTCTCATTTAACAACAATCCATACATGTTTGTTGAGTGCTTATCATCTCTGAAACATTGTTCTAGATGATGGAATACAAGCAATGAACAAGATGATGAAGTCTCTACTCTCATGGAGCTTGCCACTTTGTAGGAGAGACAACAATAAACAAATGAATAGACAATGATTGATCTCTGATGAAAATAATTCTAGTGAGAGAATAGAAAGTGGTTGTGGTAGTTATGGTGGCTATTTTAGATAGGATGATCAGAGATGACTTATCAGTGGAGGTGATATTTCTTCTGGGATCTGGATTATGCAATAATTAGCCATGAGCAGATATAGCAGAGGAGTGCTTCTAACAGAGAAGACCAAGAACAAAAGTTCTAAGGCCATAATAAATTAGGTGTTTTGAGAAATAGAGACTAACTCAGTGCAGCTGTAGCACATTGAACTGAGGCCTAGAATGGAGGACTATTTTAAATGGTACTGTTTCCTTAAATTTTTGACCATATTCATTGTTAGTATGTATAAATACCATTGACTTTATACATATATTTATTTTGTATCCCGCAAACTTGCCAAACTTGCTTGTTAGTTCTTATAGCGTTCCTCTGAAATTTTTCCGTGAATTTTCCACTTAAATGCCCATGTCATCTAAAAATAAATACAGTTGTACTTCTTTTCCAATCTGGACGCCTTCTATATTTCTTCCCTTACCATCTAGAACCACAGTACAATACTGAGTAGAGTGGTGAGTGTGTATATTTGTCTTGTTCTTACGGGGAAAAATTTAGTCTTTCACCATTTAATATGTTGTTAGCTGTAGGTAGATGCCCTTTATCAAGCTGGAGAAGTTTCCTATGAATCCCAGTTTGCTGAGTTTTTATCATAAATGGGTGTTGGAGTTTGTCAAGTGCTTTTTCTTCATTTATTAAGATAATCATTTTTTTCTTTTTTGTTTGTTAATGTACTGAATTGCACTGTTTGATTTTTTTAATAATAAATCAACCCTATGTTGTTGGGATAAACCCCATTTGATCATGTTGTGTTACCTTTTCTATACATTGCAAATATATGTTGAAATTTTGTTTAGAATTTTATATCTATGTTCGTGAGAAATCTAATTTTCCACTAATCACATCCATTTATTTTTCATCTCAGATACTGTAGTTTTGCTATTTAGAAGTTTGATTTAGGTGTTTCATTTGGTTGTTTGTTATTTTATACCTTTCATGTCTCTTCTTAAATTTTTTAACATATACAATTTTTAAAATTATAACAACTGTTTTAATTCCTTTCTGCTCATTCTAATGTCTGTTTTTATTGATTGATTTTTTATTATGTATCTTGTTTTCCTACGTCTTTGCCTGTCTGGTAATCTTTGATTGGATGTCAGACATTAATTTTACCTCATTGGATGCTGCATATTTTGTATTCCTATAAATATTCTTGAGTTTTTCTTTGGAGCAAAATTAAGTTACTTGGAAAATTTTTTATCTTTTTAGGTTTTTTTGGATGATTTTTTAAGATAGATATGGAACAGTGCTTAGTCTAGAGCTAATTACTTCCCACTATTGAGGCAAGTCGTCCTTGAGTACTTTACCCAGAGTCCCATGAATTGTCAGTTTTTCCTATCTAGCTGGTGATAACAGGCATTACTCTAGATGCTGTGTGAGCCTTGGCACTGTTCCCTTTAATCTTGCTAGATAGTTCTTTCTCTGGTCTTGGGTGGTTTCTTCACCACCCAAGACTCTGATCATTGCTCTATTGAGTTTTTTCTGCTGGGCTCTGGGGCTCTCTCTTCATGCAGATCTCTCTTCTCTTGTGTTCTGTCCTGGGACATATACTTACCTTCATCTCTCCAGACTCTCACCTCTATCTCCTCAATGCAGGAGGAGTGCTGGGTTTCCTAGTGTGTTCTTTCCCTGTACCCAACCTGTAATCTCTCTTAAGGCAGTAAAATGTGGCAATAATAGAGCTTACCTAATTGATTTCCCATTTCTCAGGAATCACTATACTTTGTTGCCTGATTTCCACTGTCTTGAAAACTTTTTAACTTTTTAAAAATTTTATCTGTTTTTTGGCTATTTGGGTCTGGGGGGTAAACCTGGTCCCTCTTTTCTCATCTTGGCTGAAGGTAGAAGTCATTTGTTTGTTTTTGTTTGTTTCGGTCAATGGAATGAAAGCAAAGTCATCAGCTAAGAATGAGAAGGGCTGGAGGCACGTGAGTTCTAACAAGAGAGACAAAGGTATGAAATAGTTCTCTTAGAGAGTAGTCAAGCAAATCTACTCCTGAAAATGTATTAAGATTGCTAGGCATTATGGCCAATTAATCTACTTCAAAGGAGGCAAGAACATACAATGGAAAAAAGAGTCTCTTCAATCAGTGGTGCTGGGAAAACTGGACAGCTACATGTAAAAGAATTAAATTAGAACATTCTCTAACACCATACACAAAAATAAACACAAAATGGATTAAAGAGCTAAATGTAAGGCCAGATCCTCTAAAACTCTTGGAGGAAAACATAGGCAGAACACTCTTTGACATAAATCTCAGCAATATCTTTTTGGATCCACCTCCTAGAGCAATGAAAATAAAAACAAAAATAAACAAATGGGACCTAATTAAACTTCAAAGCTTTTGCCCAGCAAAGGAAACCATAAACAAAGTGAAAAGACAACCCACAGAATGGGAGAAAATATTTGCCAGTGAAGCAGCTGACAAGGGATTAATCTCCAAAATATACAAACAGCTCATGCAGCTCAATAACAAAAAAACCCAATCAAAAAATGGATGAAAGATCTAAATAGACATTTCTCCAAAGACATACAGATGGCAAAAAAACACATGAAAAGATGCTCAACATCACTAATTATTAGAGAAATGCAAATCAAAACTACAATGAGGTATCACCTCACACTGGTCAGAATGGCCATCTTCAAAAAATCTACAAACAATAAATGCTGGAGAGGGTGTGGAGAAAAGGGAACCCTCCTGCACTGTTGGTGGGAATGTAAATTGGTACAACGACTATGGAGAACAGTATGGAGGTTCCTTAAAAATCTAAATATAGAACTACCATACGATCTAGCAATCCCACTCCTGGGCTTATATCTGGAGAAAACCATAATTCAAAAAGATACATGCATCCCGATGTTTATTGCAGTACTATTTACGATAGCCAAGACATGGAAGCAACCTAAGTGTCCATCGACAGATGAATGTATAAAGAAGATGTGGCACATACATACAATGGAATATTAACCACAGAAGAGAATGAAATAATGCCATTAGCAGCAACATGGATGTACTGAGAGATTATTGTGCTAAATGAAGTAGACAGAAAATGACAAATATCATATGATATCACTTATATGTGGAATCTAAAAATAAATGATACAAATGAACTTATTTACAAAACAGAAACAGACTCACAGACTTCAAAAACAAATTTATGGTTACCAAATGGGAAACACGGGGGAAGGGATAAATTAGGAGTTTGGGATTAACATATATACATCACTATATATAAAATAGATAATCAAAAAGGATCTACTGTATAACACAGGGAACTCTACCCAATATTCTCTAATAGCCTATATGGGAAAAGCATCTGAAAAAGAATGGATATATATATATGTATAACTGAATCACTTAGCTGTACACCTGAAACTAACACAACATTGTAAATCAACTATATTCCAATATAAAATAAAAATTAAATTAAGAAAAGATTGCTAGGCATTATATGTAAAGATAAATAGCTCCAAACTAAGGGTTATTATGAAAAGGGTAAAAATAAATCTGCATAAATTAAAATTTCTTTAATTCCTCATGTTAAACTTCTCTTTTTCATCTGAAGCTCAGTACTAGGCCTTGCATGTCCAATTCTACTTGCAGTTTAAGGGAAGAAAGAGTTAATTACTTCAATTAACTGGAAAGGAAATGCTTTCTGGTGGCAATATTTAAAGAAAAAAAATAGAGTAGGCTGATAGTTTTCACAAATATTTCATTTTGAAAATATAATCTTAGCAATTAGGATTACTAATGTAAAGGAAATGTCAACTAAACAATTGGATGCCTTTAAATGATTGCTCAGTTGATTGAGGAAAACTGATGGGCACTGTTTTCTATACAGGTTATTTGCCTTTCTGCAATGCAGGCCAAATTCCATAAGGAACATGTTAGTTCTAACTGTTGCACTTAATGTTAGTTTTAATCTTTTTTTCCCAAGATTTATCTCTCTCTTTACAGTTTTACAACATCTTTTGGTAAATCTATTTTGTGATTTCCTCAAGAATGCTTGCTTTTATTTTTTTCCAGATACCAAATACATAACACAGCAAACTACGTTAGCTTTTGATTTACATCTTCCTGGCTTTATATCATTTATAGTATTTGTAGAGTATGTTTTCACTTTGAGTTATTTAGCTTATGCCACTGGATCAAGTGAAAATAAGTTTATGCTTTTGAGTCATGGATGGATTTAATATAAAAGTTGGAAGAAGCATTTGTTTGGATCTAGTAATCTAGCATTTTGTATTTTTCTTAATCACTTGGAACATATGTAATTAATAATCACTAATTTTATATACACACTAATATCTTTATATTTTTGCCAAATTTCCCAAATTCTTGAACAAGTAATGTTATTTAATATTTTTTAAAAATGATATTATGTCCATAGCATTTTAGCAGACCAGTGGTGGAAGCAATGACAATTAATATGTGATCATTGCCATTAATAAGAATTGATTTTGATTATTAAAACAAGATTTATACAAATGGAATAAGAGGAGGAATACAAAAAAATCTGAAAACCATTTAATTGCTGAATTAGTGCCACAAATGATGGAATTTTTAGATATTCAGAAGAGAAAGATATAATTGTGAAATGGACTTGGAGGACATCATTATGGATGTACTACCGAGACAGACAGTGGAATACCAATCTTACTTGGAGGGTAATAAGCAGTAGGGAAGGCAACACAGAGAGAGCATTTTGGGCACTTAAGTGGAGAGACCCATAGTTACATGGTGGGGACGTGGAAGATGGGGACAGTATACCTGGAGCAGAGAGTTTGTGTTGGGAAAATGTGAGAGTAAAGGTGACTTTGGGTGAGATTGTCAAAGGCGTTAAAGTCAAGGCTAATACAAATTTCAGGCTATTTCAGAGGACTGTTTAGCCTGCCAAGGGCTCTTCCAAGTATTATTGGGTGGAAAAAAAATCACTTCTCTTTCCACTTAAGAGTGAGCCATTAATTCATGCCGTTCACAGGGGGCTGAAAGTTCCAGTTTGGTCGGTCTCGCCAATTTAAAAGTGTCAGTCTAACTAGGTCCTTCAAGCTCACCCTGTGATATTTACTTCCCTGAACTCTACAAATTATCCATTAAATATATTCACAGGCATCTTGATTTAATCTAGAACTAGACGGGCCTCAAAGAAAGAATTTTCCTTTCTTCTAAATGTTCATATCTATTTTAGAAACTTTATCTGACCATTTTCCTTATTTTTTAAATGTTTTTCTGGCCTTATTTTTTCTTACATTGTGAAATGATATAAGAGTTATAAATGACATTGAGGAAGAACAAAGCAACCCAGGAGTTGGGGAGAAAGCTCTGTACATGCCATAATTTTCTGCTCTGAAGAGATAAACTGATCAATGATATGCTACAGTGATTTTACCAGAAAGCTTATTTATTGTTTTGGCTTTAACACATTAAAACTAGCAAGGGTTCAATAAGACGGGATCGCATTAAGAATTTTCTTGCCAACTATAAAGTTCCTTGTTGGTTTCATAGATAGTTTCCCCCCCAGGAAATCTGTGCTCAAAAAGGAGATTTCTGAACCCGCGAGAACATGCTCTCATTTGAAAAACTGTGAAAAAGCCCACAACATAGTGAATGAAACATCAAAAAAAAAAAAAAAAGTAAACATCTTTATGGTGGTGGAATTCCCTAAATAGAGTGCAAGGCTCTTGTGATACAAAACAGCTGTTTTTCATGTATATCTACAACCAGTCACAAGGAGAAATGCTGCTCAGACACCTTAAGTCATTTCAAATGAGCTTAAAGCATCTTTGGCGCCCTTAAATATTAATGAAAGTCAACAAGCAGTGAAGTCTCTGCCCTACAGGGACTGTCACTGGTCAGCTCCTTGCTGTTTGTTTCTGAGTTAATCAAATTACTATATCATTGGTGCTTTTGTACCCTCCACCATTAATGATGAGTGTCTTTGAAAAAAAAAGAGGATGTCTTAGCATAATGACACATTAATCCTGTGGGAGAGGGGGAAGGGGCATTCTTTTACCTAGATTGCCCTTGTGTGTGAGGTGGAAGCATAGGCGAAGATCACTGGCAGAAATCAACCTTTAATAAGTCAGTATAAAGCCACTTCACATTATCCCAGCCAGCTAGGAAATATACATGCAAAGAAGAAAAAGAAGCTATAAAAGGAAGAGTTTAATGCTGCTAATTTCTTAATTTGGTTCCTCTGATGTAGTATCTAGATATTAGTACCATTTTTAATTTGTGTGGAAGTGACTTCACTCTTGCCGTAGAGCTAACTGTCATCAAAACGAAAAATATGTTCTGGATGATACTGATACTACTTATTTACACTTGGCAAAACAGACCTTTCTTTCCAGCATCAAAATGGTTAAAATGAAGAAGCCAGGTTATTACACATTTCAATTCCAGAGTCAAATATAAAAATTTCTATTATAGGGACAATTAATTACATCTCAAAATGGCAAATGTGCATCCTTGTCAGGTAGAGTGTACTCTGATGGCCTTTCCTCAAACAGTGAATGTGGAGATTTGATCTCTTCTAATGGTGCTGAGAAAAGGGTAATTACGCTATGGTCAAAGCTAATTTGCTTTCTGCCAGATGAACTGTTGTATTTTATTGTACGCTGACATTTTAAAGTAATTACGGCACTGTTGACCTTAGACAATTCCAGTTGTATCGCTGTCTACAGCTGCAGCGTTCGCTCTACCTTTGGCTGGCAGACAGTGGCTGTAACGAGGTAATGACACGGACAAAGAGCACCATATGGGGCTCCTTTGAGATACACAAAGCCCAGTGAAAGGAAACAAGAAAATTTTAACATCATCATTACAGTCACACATCTTTACAGCTATAAAGGATCCTGTCCACACATGCTTGTGCGCATGCACATACACACACACACAGACAGGCAAATAATCTAAACACTTTGCCTGCTTATATCTTAGGTGTGTGCATGGGTGTGTGTGAGCATGCATGAGTGTGTGTGTGTGTTTCTTTTGTAAATGGCAGCGTGCATCAAGAAGAAAAAGAGATCAGGTAGAACTGAACATGACGGACTGGTCTTCCTCTGACAGGAGTTCAAAGGCTAAAGACTATTGATTGAGATAAAAGCTCAGGTTCTTATCTAATGTTAAAGACACGCCTTGTTGTCTGAAAGCCGTGCACATAATTAGGCAGAGAGAAGAGCACTTCAGCCAGAAAATCACTATAAATGGAGCTTCATTAAACTTAGATATTAGTTAATTTAAAGGAAGAGGTTATTATTCACTGATACATTTTAATGAGCTATCTAGCTGTATTTTCTATGGTAAGAAATAAAAACGTGTTCAGAGTTCGTCCTGGTTAATGTATCCCTGCTAAGACAGAAAAATAGATTAATACTACTGGAGGAAAAAAACAAAAAAACTTCATCCTCTCAAGCAAAAATGTACAGGATATTGAGCTACGGAATTGTCAAGAAGAGGTGGGAGAGAACTGAGCTTTACCGTCATGTTAAATATTTTATTCTGTTTATTAGGGTATGTGAAAATGGACTATGGAAATGCAAGCTTGCTTCCAATAAGCTGTGGGTGTTGCCTACATCATAGCTTATGGCCTACTTATGTGACAATTACATGGAGCAAAAAAAAAAATCAATGTATTTCCTTTTGAATTACATTTATATCATTCAGCTTTTTTTTTCCTAGTAACTAATGGAAGAGCACTTGCGTCATTATCTTACTGAGGAAAAAAATTAATTTACAAATTATGTTACAGAGATAGTAGAGATTGCTCTAGTGTCCTCAATTTATTTTTAACTCTGAGGTTTATTTTCCCCTAAAGTTTGTTGGTTTTTCCTAGTCTTTTTCACTTTCATTAGTATTTGGAGATTTCTATGCCAATAGAGGTATTTTTCTTTTAAGGCAGCATTCACTTGAGAGAATTACTAAAGAATTCCCATTCAAAATTGGAATGATATGGAAATAAAGTATATATTAAAATGGTCATTTCTGTGATGCTTACTTTTGGTGGTGTGTGACTGAAAATTTACCTTGTTCGTAACCCAAGTGAGAAAGAAGGTCTAAAATAGATGCAGTTGCCTCTTTTTAAATTGCATTTTTGTTTTACCTTTAAAACTTAGGAAAAACAGATTGACCTTTCCACTGTATTCACTGTGAAGGGCTTAGGGATACATAATGCTATTTTAAAAATCCTTGTAACTATTGAATTCCACACGAAATTTCTGATATTGTTAGAATGACTTAACTATTCTGGCACTGTAATTCCGGTGTAAATACATCCAACCAAGATCATATATTAAAAAGAATGTGTAACCAACACATTTTAGAATGTGGAGGAGTAACAATATAAAAGCAATCTAAGCATATGAAGTGGTATATAAAAGACTTAAAATCCAAACACTTTTGCTCTTTCCAGATTCAGGCCTGAGTCCAACACTAGGAAACACAACTGGAAGTATGAACAACCTGTCTATTTGTATTCTCATTTTTTTGGTCATTGTTAGAGACAATAACTCACACCTAAGAAGTAACCATTTCATCTCCAAATACCCTTGATTTAAAACGTCCACTACATTTGTTAATGAGTGAGAGCACGGAAGCCTACCATTTCATACTTCTAGAAACTTTTAGAAAATATTTATTTCTTCAGGAGTGTACCTAGTAATGTGAAATCAGTATTTTACTGTCTAATTTTGTCTACATTCCAAGTCCTGAAAGGTAGAAGAAGATAAAGAAAGAAAAGAAGGCTTTCAGAAGCTGCATTTTTAAAAAAAGAAGAAGAGGATAGAAAGAATCTCGATCATGATTCTGAAAGAGGAAGGGAGTGAGGGAGATACATGAGTCCAGAGCAGTCACGGAATCAGGAAACGAGTTCTGATTGAGAGTGAGTGGAAGAAAGAAAGAGAGTGACAAGAGGTAAGAAATCACTTCCCTGAATTAAGAGTGAGCGATGCAGTGAGAGAAGCAGAGAGACAGACAGATGGAGTTGGAAGCACAGATAAGGAGAGAGCTACTCCGAGGAAGCGGGGAGACTGTAAAAGACCATTGCATAATGAAGAAGGTGCAGTGCATGCTAACCAGAACATTAATGGTAATATCTGGGACTGGACCCTATAAAAATCCCATTTACTTTGAAGCTGACAGAATACTAATAAAAATGAATGAATAAAGGGAACAAAGCACACAAAATAGAACAAAAGACATATAATGGCTCCAAGTTCTAATCCTTACTGTTGATTGCCTTTTACTGTTACTTAAACAAATTTCTCAACATGACATGCCAACATCAATTCTTCAGTTCTCTTTTGTGAAACAGGATAGGTAAGGAAGACATGAAAAATTCTGCAAGACTAGGGCTTTAATGCAATATCTCAGAATTACACTGATTATTTGAAAAATAGAATTTTTCATAGCATTAAAAGGTGGCAGAGAAGAATTTTTTCCATATGCAGTGAAGGTTGTGAAACAAAACCAGAATTGGCAAGGGGAAGGACAGCTTTCTGGGACGTTAGAATTTTAAAGCAAGCATTTAAAAGTCTTTGGAAAAGTTTTAGAGATGGGTTGGAAGCAAAATGATTCTTTCAGCTCCACTTAAAATGAGCTAGTTTTCCATGCAAAGCTATTTTGAGCCATAAAAAGACAGTAACCCTAATCAAGTATATAGATTCATTAAGGACCATACTAGATCGAGGTCAAATATGTGACCCTCCAATCTGAGTGTACTTAGCTGAGGCAATACTATCTCATCATTACTATCTTGAATTTATTGTCCATGAAATAGGCTGTTGCCTGCTTTTCTATCAAAACAAATAAAAAGACTAATCCAGCACGTAAAAATGTAAGTCAGAGTATTGAATCTTTGTAGCTGGATTGGATATACTACAGAGCAAGAGAAGTCTGCATAACATTTTTTAATATCTTCCATAAAATAATGTATTTTCTCGCCTAAAGATCCATTGCATACAGTGACTTTCATTAATTTCAGGAAATGGAAACCAGTCTTTGTATATCTGCCTTTTTAAAATATGTCATCTGTGCAGGAAAGTTTTAAACAGAGTCAATATTTTGCTTATCCAGAATAAAATTGGCCTGGAAAACAAGGGCACAAGGTTCTGAGGAAAACGTAAGCGATTAAAACACCAATGTTGTTAGGAAGACTAAGTATAAAATAAACATTACAGGTTTGCAGAAAATTTCAGCTTAAAAAGAAAAATACATGTGTATGTATTAATTTTCACATATTTATATATATATATATATATTACTTTATAAAGCTTTAGGATGAACAATCCTGTTATCAAAAAGACTTCTTTCAACAAGTAATGGCTAGAAATTAGTTTAGTGTTGATTTAATTAAAATACTAGGTTTACGTATTATTTTAACATTTTCACATTCAAAGTCTTTATTGGGCATTTATATAAGGATTAAAAAAGAAGTAATTTAAGATTATTACAAAGTTAATTAAATTAAATCAAATCTTCAAGTACTCTTTATTTCCTTTCTTATATAAAGTTTGGCCTTCAGTAAAACTTTTTCCCTTTTTCATCACAAGGTAAAATATTTCTTGTTATAATTTGGACCAGCTGCAATTTCCAATTGTGCAGGAAAACTGTTCTTGTGCCGGTTGTTATTAGATAATGTATTTACATAGATTAGCCTAAATTAAGAGTCAGGAGGAAAATCTTTCTTTCATTTCATCCTTTTTTTTTTTCTTTTTCTGAATGATGAGTAACTGTCAGTGTGTGGACGCCTCTTTTCAAGGAATGTGTGAAGCTGTCACCCTGCTACATCTGCAGGACAATCCAGATGTTACACGTATGAGATCCAGGTCTCAGCATGGTGATGATTGTCAAATGAGAACGACCTAATTGTATGCCTGAGTCTCCATAAAATGACAATTTGGGGAGAGTTGAAGGAGGCCAATATCTTTCAATTATTTTTAACCAGTACCTTTTCTCTGTTAAGTTTGCATTATCTTCTTCTAGGTTAGTGTTAAAATATTTTAAAGTCTATTTTGGAAGGGAATGAACTAGACCTCATGATCAGACTTCATTAGTATTTATAGAGGAAAAAAATGCTTCTGTTTTAGAGGTTTTCTCTAATCATAGTCATCGAGGATGACAAATTCTGATCTGAGGACAGTGTACGTGCCACGCTGGCATCCGAGCCTGTTTATGCACGTAATGGCTGGTTTAGGACACCTCTGAACTGTCACGTACAGTTTGAATTAATGAGGCCATACAGGTCTAAGGTCTCTAAAAAGGCCTCTCTAGATTAGGGTCTATTAAACCTGCCACAAGCTGCTTAGTGTTATAAAAGTGACAACAGAGGCTCTTTAGGCTTAGCATTTTGTTCTTTTCTTTTTTCCATTCCCTTTTAAAATTTTTTAGAATACTGAAGAAAAAATTTCTTTTTCTTCAGCCAATACCCTGCTAACTTACACTAAAGAAATTCCTATAGATTTCTTAGACATCCTTTAAAGAACACCAATATGCCAAAGGGGGGAAAAAACATGATAAAATGACAAATTAGGTAGAAAAATAGGTTTTAGAAAGTGCATGGTGAGTTAATAAGTGAGGCAGCTAATATTATCTTGTTTTGCTTTGTTATAAAAGATTATTAAATGTAGCCACATTTTAGCACGGTAAAATAATAGAACCTGCAAAAAAAAAAAAACTGGCCTTATAATTAGGGATAAATAGAAAGCATTATCTCTGCTTAGGCACAATCCAATATTTAGCTGAGGGAATAAAATATCATAGTATGTTCATATGACGAGCACAGACATCAACAAATAAAGAAATTATAATTGGCATTCTTTAAGGATCACATTTAATAGCATTCTCCTGACAATAATTTTATTGTCACAACATTGGCTTCATATTTTGTTGTGTATCCTTTGTCTGCTTCCTATATTATTTCAAAACTCTTCTTCAGATGACTATAGTTTTTTCTGGACCGTGAATATTATTTCATTAATGGACTTCTGTTTTTCCTTAGAAAAATTTGAGTGCAAAATCAATTTAACATCTCCGAATCTATTAGGTGCTTAGCCTTTAATTTGTTCCACATTAACATTAAATAGTCAAAATATGAGGTTACTTTTGGTGTGATTATTATGATTGTAATAAGGCCTGACACTTGCGCCACTTCAAACATGCAACCACCAACAGTTTTATTACAACAAAAGAGCTCCCAGCATAACACATTTTAATAGTCAGAAGAGTTGTGAATTCACAGCTTTGCACAGCAGGTGTGGCTGCACATCTTTACACCCCTAAATACACTTGCTCATCTAATCTGACAGATTAGACAATGACACAAAACCCCCATCACCAATGTCTAAACAAAGACTTCATTTTGGAAGAGACAAAGCTTCATGCAGACTGTGTTGCCACTAATAACTTTTCCGAGTGGAAAACAATGTATATTTTATTAATGAAAAACAAATTGCGGCAGGGAAGATGAATGTCTTGGCTTTTCTGACATTTTAAATAATTTGCTTCCCCTTCCCTTTTGTGCCTTTAATATTTACCTTCATATCAATCTTGATGCAATTTTGTTAATTAGATAGGGTGCTGGCAGTGAAAAATGGAAGGCATCACAGTCCAGGACCTTAAAACCCAGGTTGCAAGGGGAAAACGATTTTGCAATTTTTTTGTGAGTAAACTAGACTGGAAAGCATCACCTTAATTAGAGCCAGAGGTAAGATGGACTTTGGGGCACCCACGCTTTGATGGCAAGGCACTTACTTGGCAAAGGGTTTCAAGTAAGCTAAGGCAACCTGGTTTTCTATTCAACTTCATCACAGCTGAACATTAAAAAGTGAGACTGGAGATGTGCATATTTACCATAAGGGAATGGACTAAGCATTAATGGGCTCGGGGGGCTTATTTGGAGGCAGCTGCACTTATCATGAATCAGGAAAGGGAAATAGCAGCCCTGGTGTGCTGTAGGTCAGTCACAAATGTCGACTGGAAAGAGCCATAAATCTCCCCCCTGACTTCAGACTGTGACTTGCAGAACACCCTTCTAGCATTTTCCTATAATTTAAAGATTATGTAAGGTGTATCGCAAGTGTGTTCGATGAAAATATTAGAGATAAATCCTGTAAGTGCTCTGAAGCAGCAGCTTCTGCTGGCAGTTACACTTCAAACAGGACAGGCTGCTAGTTTTGTCAACAGTAGGAGGTCATGGAAGGCTGCCAAAGAAAACAAACCTTTTTCAATAAAACGCTTTCAGTTCTAAGTAGTCACAGAATATCTCCTGTACTGTTTTATTACTGATATTTAAACTTTGATATATTGTCTTTTGCTGACAATTTCTTGAGTCAGAAATCTTAATCATAAAATGAAGTGTGGCACACACACACCAGAAAGGCAATTAGTCACAGCAAACTCTTTCCGGCAAGTTCAAATAATTTTTCTATTTTTGCTTGTGGGCAGGAGGGAGGGAGGGCGCGGAGGTGGAAGACAATGGTAAAAGTTACGGTGTAAACTGTTTCTCTTTCTTTTTTCATTTATCTGTTGTTTCCTGAAAGAAGACACATGATATACACTGGTAAGGAAAAGCTTGTGCCTTGGGTAAAAAAGATAGAAGTTTCCCATTGAAGGAATGGTTTTATTAATGATAATAATAAGGTACAGTGTCATTTTCATTTATCAATATGGTATAATTGACCCTAAAATAAAAGTATTCTACATCTGTTTCTTCGTGTAAGTGGATAAAAATATTAAAATATGAAATTAAATGCACAATGGATATTCAGATTTGTCATACACTTAATAACCTATATTAGAAGTTAATGCATTTGAAAATATTGTCCAGGTAAGGAAAATGAAAGTTGATGTGACTGATTTCCAAAACCACCTCTCACATGTAAGGCAAGTATCGTGCTAGAGGACTGGTTACTAAAATTTTCATTTGCATTTTCTAACTAAAGATGCCTTGTTTGAAACTAGAAATCCATTAATGGCCTTCTATCTTATAGCCTGGAAAGTAAAACACATGTAGCTATAAGCACCAATTCTATTTAGCGGGTACAGGGTACCACCAAGTACATATTCCATGTTCATCATTGAGATTCATAAGGAAATTTTTGTTTTGACTTTTTGATTTTTTACCTTTTTATAATTTTTCAAGTCCAAAAGATATATAAGAATACATGCAAATTGAAAATAATATAAATGAGGATTTCACATATTCTTAATGATATCCTGGAGTTGTAAGATATAATTAACATTATGTAGAGTGCCTGGAGAACCCAGGCAGAAACAAAATGAGAAATGGAATCTCAATATGAGAAATGTTTATACAAAACTCACAGGCATCTCCCTCGCTTGCTCCTTATTTTCTCAGAGTATGGTTCAAGTGCTTTAATACTTACCTTGGTATCCTGACTGGCTTTAAAGGTAACCTATGCATGGAGAACCCTGACACCACAGTGCAGGCGTTACCAGCACAGCCATATCTGTAAGCTATGCATGGCCACCTTTATTGTTTTCCTGTTTTAAAAGCTATGTTCCACTTTGAAATTACATTAAGAATATAAATTTCAACCTCAAAATTAGGATTCTATACAACAGAGGCAGAATGTGTGCTTTGTAGCACAAGATCCCTTTCATTTAATATTAAGCATTCATCCTCTCACATTTTTTCTATTTTTGAAAACTATTTGAAATGAATAGACATGCACCATAGGATTCTAGACCCTGTAGAATCCCAGGGCCCGAGCAGACTGAAGCCTAGCAGCCTCTTGTGCAGACACTGCCAGCAGAATATTTGAAGTTGATGCAGCTTAGGAAGAGGCTGATCTTCACAGAAAAGCCAGAATTTCTAAAAAAAAAAAAAAAATTTAAAGCCATTTCACTCCCTAATCATAGACAAGCATTGAAGATCTTAAAACATGGCTGTGATCAGGCAATATTTTTTCCAGCATACTTTTTAAATGAAGACTAGTGCCTGCACAATTTAGAACGAAGGCCTGATGTTCTTATACATCACATACAGTCTCATTTTGAAAGCCATCAGCTATGTGATCTTCCTGAGTCCCAGCCTGTCCCCTTCTTCAATACAGCTAAAGTGAATGGAAAAGCACAGAAATTATTTTGAATTGATGTGAAATATATCTTGTTCCAGCTATCCTATGACATGGCTGAGATTGGCCATCATGCATTCAACTCGATTCCTTCACATTAGTCTATGTAGAATACAATCCCAGACTCTTTCTTTCTTTCTTTTTTTTTATAATCATCATTGTTTACTTCTAACCATACACATGGGAACAAAAGTCATCACAAGGTATTAAGAAAACAGAGCTAATGAGAGACAATGTTCTTGATCATTGGTTGTCTTTCACTGAACCAGTTTAGAGTTTTAATTCAAGTTTTAGCTGTGAATTAACTCTATCTAGAGTTTTATAGTACAAAGGAAATAGGATGCTTTTCTATTTGGTTAGCACAAAATATAGAGTTCTAATACTGTTGATCTAACACTAAAGATACTGATTGTATGAACTGAAACTGAAACTATTGCTTACCATTAAGGAATAGTATATTTCTGTGATGGAAATCAGTTTGGAAATGAGGATCAAGAAGAACATTTCATTATACAAGTAGGCTTTTCTCTTTTCTGGGTTTTTCCCTAATACAGCCATGATGCCAAGAATCTCCATTGGAAAGATTTTGCAATTACTAAATTTGATAGATGCCTGGTATTCTATGATCACCATCACTTGACTGGGAAAATACTGGGCCACAGAGAAAGAGGGATTAGAAGGGAGAACTATAGTGTGAGAGTTTGGGGACATAGTTGGCATAGACAGAAAACAAGGAAGTTTATCTGTTGATGTCCATGAATAAGTCAATAGTTGCTGTTGACATCTTATGACATAGGTCAGCATTTCATTACACAGTAAATAATTATAGATCATTATATAGAATTCAGGCATTATGTTATCTGCTGAGGTTAGAAACCTAAGATATAGTCCTTATCTTCAAAAGAAACCCAGAGAGTAAGAGGAAACTTCACAGCAGTACCTGGTTCTCCACTAAAACATTTATGACCTTCTACGGTCATGGTCTGCAACCCCAATGAGGTTCACAGGGCTGCCTGGTCAGCTCTCTCACCCATTCTTCACAGCAACTATTTCAAACTCACTCTCATCTCTCCGAAACACTTACCCTCACTCCCAGGAGACAACCTTCCCTCCCACTCAGCAGGGAAAACAGAAACCATTGTGAGTTATCTCCTTTGACCTGCTGACATCCAGCATATACTTATCCTGGGTCCTCTTTTTTCTCTCTTACCACTTCTATCACTCTACCAAAATTGTTGTCACTAGTGCTGCACACGGATAATTTTCAGTCATTCTCTTATTTGACCCTGGCATAAGTTGACACTAAAAAGGACTTTACCATTCTCAAAAAATATTCCTACCCCTGCCTACTCCTCACCCAGTGGCTTGTCTGAATACTACACTTTTCCCAAACTACTTTGGTCATTTCTATTCTCGGAATTTTGCCTGGCTGTTTTCCCTTGTTTGCTCCTTAAATACAGATGTTTTAATGTGGTTCTATCTATAAAATATTATGAAAGCACTACTGTAAAGCCTGGCATAGCAAGAATGATGGAGATTTGTGTTTGTTTCTTAGTGGCTAAAGAAATTTAAACAAGAAATTTGCTTGTCTAGTGTTATATTTCCTTATATTTCAATTTCTTTTGTAGTCAAGCACAGTATTCAGTTATTGTCTATTGGGTACAAAGCACCATACTATGTACTAAAAAGTTATGCAGGCTTTCTGCCCTGTCTAGAGGATTAACTCACTATGTCCATTACATGAGGCACACACTAAGCCTTTGCAATCATTACTAGCATGTAGGAGCACATCAACTTTTGATTTAGTTCAATTGTGGGGCAGGGTTTTTGCCCTCTTCATGAATTTTTTATCAACCCTTTCAAGTCTTATATCATGGGTATATCCACACCTATGAGTAACAATAATTTGTGTAGACTCCGGAAACTATTGACCCCTCAAGAGTGTCTATTAAAAACTGAAAAATAACTTAATGTCATTTATTAAGTTCATGATATCTGTACAAGTAGCTTAGACTATAAACTATATTAAATATATGTTAAGAGATAACACTTTTCATATGCCTTATCCTTTTCCTTAGGTCAAATATTAAAGATGTCACTTCAGTGCTTCATGCTGGAACCATGTTGCAGGGATAGTTGGACCTGAGCATGGAAACTTATTGCACAGAAACTATCATAAAAGTTTTAATGAAAATGTTTGCATAATGGATTATGAGGTCTTCTAGGTTGCCATTCATTTTTTATTTCACTAAAACAGGAGTTTCTTTAAAAAAACATATACACAACTCATATGCATTTAAAATATTAAGACAGGAAAGTACAGATTCTGAGTAATTTACTAACTATATGCTCAGGGCATGTGTGGCACACAGAAAGATGTGCTAAATTAACTGGGTTTAACTTTCGTACCCTGGGGACTTTCTCAATAGAATCATCATCAGTGTTATTTATGCTGCTTTGTGACAGCAAAATATTGAACTATCAGTGTTAGTGGAAAGAACATATATTGAAGAGATCATGGAAATGATGGTTGGTTCCTTTGCAAAACTGATGTTCCTATGAACTGCTTTTTTAAAGGAAAATAAGGGTAGAGCTTTCTTGCTATTTCCATGTTAAAGAATGAAACAATAAAAGAAAATTAAAAATTAATCTGGAACTTTATCTTTTTGAAAATCTTTAGAAATGGGACATTTACCTACTTCTCATGGTCCTCACTAGTTTATGAAGGAAGGTCTTACTATCACATGCCATGACGATGGAGAGAAAAAAAGACTAAAATTTTTCTACTCAACCACTCTACCCTTTTAAAATAGCCCATACTTATGTTTTATTCTCTTCATCCACCATGTCCAGACAGCAGGGGATGGAGCTGGGAAGGTGGGAGAACAAAGGATAAGCTGGAATTGAGGTAGAGCTATTTGAGAATGTGTTCTCCTGCCTGTAGGGACATTTGACAGAGAAATTAGAGTAGACACCATCGTCACTTTTATCCTTCTCCTCAAATACTTTCACAGGGTATAGGGACAAAATAAAGATGATGCAGGATGGTAGTAGTGGGGTTGGACAGGGTCTTGCCAGGGTTCTACGGGTCTTGCTGCTTTGCCCACTTTGAAGATGTTTACTGTATAAAAGGCTTTTCAGTATCCTTGATAACTACTGGGTTGATCATTTAAGCTGGAAAATTCACAAGTATGTGGAAATTAAACAACATACTCCTAAATAACAAATAAGTAAAGAAGAAATCACAAGAGAGATTAGAAAATACTTGACATGAATGAAAATAAAAACACAAGATAGCAAAACTTGTGGGATACAGCAAAAGCAGTCCTTAAAGAAAAATGATCTAGATCTAGATCTAAATGCCTAATTTAATAAAGGAAAAGATTATAAATCAATTTTCCATCTTAAGTAACTGGAAAAAGAGGAGAAAACTAAACCCAAAGCAAGAAGAAGGAAGGAAATAGACTTGAAGAGAAATAGCTGAAATAGGGAATTAAAGAAATAGAAAAATAAATCAGTAAAAACAAATAGATCTATAAATAGACTGATGAAGAAAAAAGAGAAGACTATTAAAATCAGGAATTATAATAATGACATTACTTCTCACTTTACATAAATAAAAAGAATTATAATGGGATAATATGAATAATTATATTTCAAAAATTAGGTAAACTGGATGAAATGCACAAATTCTTAGAAACACACAACCTACCAAAACTGATTCAAGGAGAAATAGAAAATCTGGATAGACCTAAAGAGATTGAGCTAGTAATGGAAAAATTTCTAACAAAGAAAAGTCCAGGGCCAGGTGTCTTCATTGGTGTATTACACCAAATATTTATAAAAGAATTGATACCAATCCTTTTCAAACTCCTCCAAAAAACAGAAAATAAATGCTTCTTAACTTATTCTATGAGGCCAGTGTTAGCCTAATTCTAAAGTCAGAAAAAGATATAATAAGGA
Organism: Tursiops truncatus; assembly: GCF_011762595.2. Lineage (NCBI taxonomy): Eukaryota > Metazoa > Chordata > Mammalia > Artiodactyla > Delphinidae > Tursiops > Tursiops truncatus. The sequence goes on from NC_047036.1 coordinate 74,040,777, forward strand.
AAGAAAATTATAAATCAACATTTTTATGAATATAGATAAAATACTAACCAATGGAATTCAGCAGTATTTAAAAAAGCATGATATACAATTACCAGGTAGGATGTATTCCGGGAATGCAAGATTTCTTGAGCATATTAAAATCAATTATTGTCATATATCATACTAATAGAATAAAGAAACAAAGATCATCTCAATAGACACAGAAGAAGCATTTGACAAAATACAACACACTTTTGTAATAAAAATACTCAACAAACAAGAACGGAAAAAAACATCCTCAACCTTATAAAGGACATCTCTGAAAAATCCACATCTAACATCATACTTAATGATGAAAGACTGAAAACTTTCTCTCTAAGATAAGCAGACAAGGATATCTGTTCTTTTTACTCTTATTCAGCACTGTATAGGATTACTAGCCAGGGCATTTAAGCAAGAAGAAATTTTTAAAAATTATCAAGTTTGGAAAGGAAGAAGTAAAACTACTTGCAGGTGGCATTATCTTACATACATAAAAAATACTAAAGAATACACACATAGACATATAATCAGAGCTGGTAAATGAGTTCAGCAAATTTGAAGGATACAACATTAATATACAAAAATTCAATTGTATTTCTACATGTTAGCTATGAACAATCTGAAAATGAAATTAAGAAAACAATTTTATTTTCAATAGCATCAAAAGGAATAATATAACTAGGAAAAAATTTCAACCAAATAAGTGTAAGATTTGTATGCTGAAAACTATAAAACATATTTAAATAAATTAAAGAAGAGTTAAATACATAGAAAGACATCCTCTGTTAATGGATTGAAGACTTAGTATCATTAAAGTGGCAATACTCCCCAATTGATGTACAGATTTAATGCAATACTGATGAAAGTTCTTTTTTACAGAAAAGGACAAACTCATTCTAAAATTTATAAGAAATGCAAGGGACCCCAGATAGCAAAAGCAATCTTGAAAAATAAGAATAATGTTGGAGGACTCACATTTCCCTATTTTAAAACTTACTACAAAGCTAGTAGTAGCTACTAGCTAGTAGTAGTAGCAAATCAATACAATGTGATACTGGCACAAAGCTAGACATATAAATCAAGGGAAAATAATTGAGAGTTGAGAGATAAACCCATTCATCTATAGTCAACTGATTTTTGACAAAAGTTCAACCAAGAGTGTTCAGTGGGGGATTATAATATTTTCAACAAATAGTTTTGGGAAAGCTGACTATCCACATGCAGAAGAAAGAATTTGGACCCCTCACACAATATACAAAAATTAACTCAGAAAGAATCACAAACATAAATGTAAGAGCTAATACTCTAAAAATCTTAGAAGGACTCATAGGTGTAAATTCACATGATCTTGGATTTGTCAAAGATTTCCTAGGTATGACACCAAAACCAAAAGCTACAAATGAAAAAATAGATAACCTGGGTTTTTTCTAAATATAAAAACATTGTGCTTCAGAAGACACTATTGATAAAATAAAAAGACAACCACAGAATTGATAAAAATATTTGCAATTTATATATCTTATAAGCAGCTAGTATCCAGAATATAAAAATAACTCTTACAACAAAAAGAGAAATAACTCAATTACAAAATGGGCAAAGGACTTGAATAGACAGTTTTCCACTGAAGATATACAAATGGACAATAAACACAACATCGAAGAATGTGCACAACATCATTCATCATTATAGAAATGTAAGTCAAAACCACAGTGAGATACCACTTGACACCACAAGGATATCCATTAAAAAAAGAATAGAGAAAATATAACAAGTGTTGGTGAGGATGTAGCGAAGTTGGAGTCACATACATTGCTGGTGGGAATATAAAATGGTGCAGCTGTTAAAAACAATTTGGCAATTTCTCAAAAAGTTAAACATAGAGATACCATATGCCACAGATATTCCACCTTTAGGTATACGCCCAAAAGAATTGAAAACATGTTCACACAAAACTTGTACACAAATGTTCATAGTAGGATTATTCATAATATCCAAAAAGTAGAAGACCTAAATAGACATTTCTCCAAAGACAACATACAGATGGCCAAAACGTACATGAAAAGATGTTCAGTGTTGCTAATTATTAGAGAAATGCAAATCATAACTACAATAAGGTATCACCTCACACCAGTCAGAATAGCCGTCATTAAAATGCCTACAAATAATAAATGATAGAGGGAGTGTGGAGAAAAGGGTACACTCCTACGCTGTTGGTGGGAATGTTAAATTGGTACAGCCACTACAGAAAACAGTGTGGAGGGTCATCAAAAAAATAAAAATGCAGTTGCCATATGATCCAGCAATCCCACTCCTGGGCATATACGCAGACAAAAATATAATTTGAAAAGGTACATGTACCCCTATGTTCTTAGCAGCACTATTTACAACAGCCAAGACATGGACAAAACCTAAATGTCCCTCAACAGATGAGTGGATAAAAAAGATGTGGGATATATATACACACACACACATATATATCACATCTTTTATATATATATATATATATATATATATATATACACACACACACACACATATATACACACACATACACAATGGAACATTGCTCAACCATCAAAAACAATGAAACAATGCCATTTGCAGCAACATGCATGGACCTAGAGATTATTCATACTAAATGAAGTAAATCAGAAAGAGAAAGACAAATACCATATGATATCACTTATATGTGGACTCTAAAATACAAGTCAACATATCTATGAAACAAAAACAGACATAGACAGCAGACTTGTGGTTGCCAAGGGGAAGGGGAGGTAGGAGAGGGGAAGAATGAGAATTTGTGATTAGCAGAGGCAAATTATTATATAGAGGATGGATAACAACAAGGTCCTACTGTATAGCACAGGGAACAATATTAAATATCCTGTGACAAACCATAATGGAAAAGAATATGAAAAAGAATATATATATGTATAAATTAGTCACTTGGCTGTACAGAAGAAATTAACACAACATTGTAAATCAACTATACCTCAATAAAATTTAAAACAATATCCAAAAAGTGGAAATAATCCAAATGTCCATCAACTGATTAATGGATAAACAAATGTGGGATACCTATATAAGGAAATATTATTTGACAATAAAAAGGAATGAAGTGATGATACATGCTACAATGTGGATGAAACTTTAAAATATTATGCTAAGTGAAAGAAACCAGTCACAAAAGACTACCTATTGTGTGACCCTACTTATATGAAATGTCCAGAATAGGCAACTCCATAGAGACAGAAGTTGATTAACATTTGCCTGGGCGTAGGAGAGGCGGAATTCGGAGTCACTGTTAACAGATACGGTATATCTTAGATAGTGATGACGGTTGCAAATATTGAAAATATCCTAAAAAACACAGTGGAGTTCATGTTGTATAATTTTTATATTAATAAAAAGATAGAAACAAAATCAAGTCACCTCCATCAACCCAGATGCCCCAATGACTATGAAAAGCAAAACCTTCCTGCCAACCACATGGAGCATAAGGAAGCAATAGAACTTTGTTGTTCTGAGCCATGGAAACTTGGGATTGTTGTGTTAACACAGCATATATTCGCCTATCTTATCAATGTAGCCAATAAACAGACAATTCCTCTATTTACCTACAAATTTAGTTAGAAAATCCATGCCCTCTCAAAATCTCTAGACAAAGTTCCATCATCCTACATTTATCAGATTATAGATTTCTGGATCAAAGCAATCTTGGTTTGATATAAATCTCTATATGTCACTGAACATAAATAACTATTTGAAAGTGCCATGGAACTTAGTGAGGACCCTAAAACCTAAAAATACACGGTAGATATTTGGAAAATAAATCTCTCTGCAAATATTTGTTAAATGTTTCCAAATGTTTAGTTTTATTTTCTATGATTTTACTTTACCATCATCTTAGAGAACAAAAGAGGGTAGATTAGATGCTGGGTAATTACATTCTTATATGTCAAAAAATTTTCTTTTGCTATTTTGAAAACTAAACCTCCTTCAAAGAATTATAATACCCTTAATACTGATGTATAAGTGTCAGTATATTACATTTAAAGTGAATAAAAAAATGATCCAAATTGAAATTGCACAGGGTTGGTGGAAGATTTATTGTATATGTATCCGCTAAACTTCAATTTGGGAAACCACTTTATGAAATCATAAAGTGATTTCCAAATGAATCATTTTTTCTATTTTCAAAAATCCTTACCCGTCAAAAAAATTCTATTATCACGATACCATTCATCCAAATTTTCCTAATTATTATCATAGATGGAAGTATGTTTATGTTAATTGTGTGAGGTTCACATGTAGATCATTCTATGTCTTACTTTTCCCTTTAAAGCTCACAGGAAGATTTCTTCTTAGATTGTGTGTAAGTAGTCAAGGACCTTATGCCTAGAGAAATTCTATCCCAGAAAACCAAAATCATGTCTCAGATTTTCAGTGTCTTGAAATATCCTTGCTAGTGTCACAATTTTCATTCCCATCAAATAGTAGAATTCTCTGTATTTTCCATTGCTATCCTCAATAGTTACTGTTGTGGTGGTCAGTTGCTGGCAAAGCAAATCTAATGGTTTATTTAAATACAAATGTGTAAGTAAATCAGTTTGCTTCATTCTTTTGCCTAAAATACTCCAGTGTGCTTAAACTAATATCCACAAAACTTATCGTGGTCTACCTGAACCTGCATGGTCTGGTCCCTGCCTATATTTTCTATCCTACCTCCCTCCAGAATCATGAGGCTGTCCAAGCCTTAGGGTCTTCCTCTTGTCTGGTATATCCTGATTTCCACTGCAGATTTCACACGGCTGGCTCGTCCTCATCGATGTGGTCTCAGGTCAAATAGCACTTCTTCCAAAAGAAGACTTTCTCTAACTACCCTTGCAAAAATATTCCCATCACTCTAACATTATTCAGTTTTATAATCTTTATTGCACTTATATAAACTTCCTGGCTTATTTATTAATTTATTTGTTTACTGTCAGTATTATGTTCCTAGAATGGGAGCTCCCTGAGAACAGACAATGTATACTCAGTGCCTAGATGAGTGCTAAATTGTAGAATGAATGAAATAAGTAAATCATGTCTTGGGTTACTGACACATTAAAATCACATTAAATTAAAATCACATTAAAAATGATTTTGATGCTCCCCATTCCCCAACTCAATGCATGCACATCATTGCACACAACTTTCCTCAAGTCTTTCAACAGCTCCTTTGTCAAACAGCTCATCTCAGAGATTCTCAGAACAAAAGAGCTTCTGAAACCAGAGTCATTTCTAAAATGTATTAATAATTATTCATTTGCACTATTCATTATTGTGCAAATAGTGACAGGAGCCTGGTTTGAGGACCATAGGTTGCTGCATGAAATGTGCTTGTTTTCTTCGACCCCAGTGAGCGTTCTCTGTGCTCATCTAAGGGCAGAATTTGGCCATGTGTGGTTAGTCGATTACAACAAACATATGGGGAAAATGGCTGAGAATGCTCAAATATTGAAACCATATGTTACTGCATGGGAAACTATGCCTTATTAAAAAACAAAACAAAAACTGAGAATCCAGCTAGAAACATACAGCTCAGAGCTTTCGCTTTCAGAGTTTAACCAGCACTCAATTTATTAGACTGAAGACTTTCTTTTAGATTGAACTCAGTCTTTACATCTCAGACCAGCTACTTAGTTAAAATATTTCGTTTGACTACAGATGCTTCCAAAAATCAAACATCTTGCAAAATTTGAAAATTCATTAAAAAGTAAAAGTATTCTGAATCCTATGAGATTTTTAAAATTCTGTTTTAAATGCCATGAAGATTTCATAGCTTTTATATATACTGCTCATATAAATGGAATATTTTAACTTTTTTTTTCAATTAACATCACACCATCTTCATAGAGAAATGGAACAGATAAGGAACTTGAATGATACACTTATAAGATATTAGTCTTGTGGTTAAAGACTAATAAAATTTAGATCAGAATAGGATTTGCACTGGAAGTGATGCTGAGCCTCCGTGGAAGATGTAAGAATAGACTCATACACATTTTCTTTTGATTCTCAGATGAACCTCACTTACAGTCCTTCATTAAGTCTAAGGTGCCATTAGTTGTAAGATACGCCACTACTAAGAAATAAAAATGCTGCCAATTAACTAAGATGCAATGCTCTCTTATCATATTAAATGTAATACACATTCTGATTTCAAAGAGTTTAATATGTGAAAACATATGCATGATCGAAATAATGAAGTATGCTAGTGTACTGGGTTGAATTTTGGTTTAATGCCCTAGTATAAAGCACCAAATCCAAGGCACTGTAAGAAATTCAAGAAATTTGCTTTTGATGGATTCACACTTCCTTTCCCATTTTGGTCCCTGTTTCCTTAGCTAAGGAGCTCAAGGCCCTCTCCTCCCCACCACCATCCATACAAAGAGCCCTGGCAGGAGGGGTTTCTTTCTGAGCTTTGCTTTCCAGGGAGGGCCAGATTTTCCAGACTTTTCCTTCTTTCTTTTTGTCACCGATAGATATTGATGTGATAGATTACTTTGGGCTAGGGAATTTTATAGCCAATGATAACCATGTCTTATCATTTTACCAATATTTGCCTTTTAACAGCAGACACCCAAATTCACAAATTTTAGCCCAATTAAACCGGTTTTCTAAAGTGGATTTTGAAGTGTAATCACAGGCTATATTCTGAGATATAAAGACAATTAATACATGTAAATTATATCCTCATTTTGATTCACATATAGAGGGAGGCAATATACTGCAGTAGAAAGAGCATTGGTTTGGGGATTCACTAAGACCTTGTTTTAATACCCACTATGTGATCTGGAAGTTGCTTAATATTTCTTAATTGTGTTTTCCTCACCGATGAAGTAAAAATAATGATAAATATATTTTCTAAACTTTATAGGCATAGACAAATATAAGTTGTGTAAGATATTTTTAGTATAAAATTATGCTTTGACAATGTGATATAATATATAGTTACATAATTATATATGATAGAAACATGTTATATATAATTGTTTACCTTTGAAACCTCCATCAAATTATCAAATTGGGCCAAAGTGATATTAAGCCCTCGAGCGAGCTCTACTAACGCTTTCATAAAGCACTAGCTGTTATTCCTGATGATTTTCTTACTGATCTTGCATGTGTTGTTTAGATATCCTTGTGTACATATCAAAATCATTTACCTAAAGATTTAGGTAGTTATATAACTGATATTTCACATCCTGATAATTATTGGAAATGCTTTTATTTTTTCTCACATGAATGACATTAATATTCTATATCACTAATACATTTTTAAAAATTTGATCGTGATGATTTCTATGTAATTTTTTTTCTTTTATTGTACTTTAAAACTGTCATGCTTTGGTAATAGCACACTCCTACAATGAGAATGACAGACCTTTTATGCTTGCTACATTTCTGATTATTCTTACCTTTCCTAAATGGCCATTTTTCCTTTTCTCTTAATTCTCCATGTCTTGTCTTTAACTTTTTTTATTAAGTTAGAACCTACTTCTTACCTTTTTATTATCCTTCTTCAAACTCCCAAGTTTTCTTTTCTTGTTTCAATAAGATTATAAATTCAACAGGTATGCAGTTACATCGAACCTTGTTTATTTTAGTTAAGAATCAAAATATATTTATTGATTAAAAGACTAATTTGTGTCCATGTCCACAATTACCTGTATCTTTCTTAATTTTTTATAAGATTCTAGAAATAATTTTTTCAGCTTGTTTGAATTCTCTCAGGTTCAAACTTTTTCAAGCAAGTACAAACTCTAAATATTTTTAAAGAAACAAGTTCAATTCTAGTAAAATTCTATTGCAGGGAAATCATGCTACCCACTGAGCAGGTTATTAGACATTGAGACATAGAGGGTGCTAATCAGAAGTGAAGAAGGGTGGTTTTGACCACAGATGGCAATCAGAGTTCTCCCATTGAAGATGGCTGAAATGAGATAATATGTTAAGGAAGTAGAGGAATGAAGGGGAAAAGTAAGATGGAGTAAGCCTGGATAATAAAGTGAAATGATTTTGAAACTGGAAAATACTGGAGAACTAGTGGTTGGCAATGGTAAATGTGCCAGTGGACAGGGAGGACTTCAACATTTTAAAAGGAAGAAGGCAACTGATGGAAGAGAGAGGACAAAATTATGGACTTGACAGTCAGTTTAAATGTTAATGGAGAGTTCCCGAGTGTGTAGGAGCAGCTGCTGACAATAACTCAGGATACAACAGTTTTAACTATCACCCCTAGGCAGATGAGTCCCAAGTCCTGTCTCTCAACTTAACCTTTCTCCTGAACTCCAGTTCGGTGGGTAGGCTTGTCACCCAGGGACACAGACTCAGCAACCATGCTTCCATCCAACTTATCCTGCTACTGTTAGTCTACAGACACATATCTATTTCTGTCTGTCAATTTGTCTCTGTTAACTTCATCATACCCTGGCTTCTCTTTTTCCACTTGCCTTCTAAAAATACACTATTTGATACACTGACAGTGTCATTACACGTGATATGAGATCTAGAACTTTTAAAAGGAAAAATGTTGAATGGAAGAATGAACAAACTGATGGACAGATGGATGGATGACTGAATTTCTTGATTACTTATTATCTGCCAAGTGCTCTTCCAGTCCCTTCTCATACAGACATGTCAAGAGGTAAATTCCCCGTCTCTACTTTATTGATAGATACAGACAAAACAAACATAGTTTATGCCCATTTGTGATAAGAGCTAAGAAGGTAAGCAAAACCAAATGAGATCTGAGAATGGTGGATTGCAAGAGCTGTTTGAGATTGGTTGATCAGAAAAGGCCCCTATGAATATCTGTCATTTGGGCAGAAAGCTAAATAAAATGGGAGAACAAGATATTCGGAGGAAAATTTTTCTAGGTGCAGGTAAAGCAAGCTCAGAGTCCCTATGATTAGAATATTCTTAGTCGGAAAGTGGTGAAAACTACTTTCTGTTTGGTAGATTTGTCTATTCTGGACATTACATGTGAATGGAATCATACAACGTATAGGTTTTTGTGTCTGGTTTCTTTTACTTAGAACTATGCTTTGAGATTCATTTATGTTATAGCATACGTTGTCCCTTTTAATTGCTGAATAGTATTTCATTGAATGGATATGTTACCAGTTGGGTTTTTTCCTACTTTGGGGCTATTAAAAATAATGCAGTTTTGAACATTCACGTACAAGTCTTTGTAAAAACATATGTTTTTATTTCTCGTGGGTAGATTCCTCCGAGGGGAACTACTTGGTTTTATGGTAAATTTATGTCAAGAGTTTGGTTTTGAACTAACATTCAAGTAGAGATATTGTGAAGGTACCTCATGTATTGGTCTAAAATTCAGGAAAGAGGTAAATAAAAAGTTAAACATTATACACATGATTTCAAAGTAACTGGACTGTATAAGGTCAGATGAGTAGTAAATGTAGTTTAAAAAAGAGAAAGGTCTAAGCTTTAACTCCTGGGCATGACAATTTAAAGGTTAGGAAAATGAGGAGGATTCATAAAAAGAGAATAAGATGGAACAAACAGGGAAGATGTCAAAGCAGACATTTTGTGTGTCCTGTGCTCCATATCCCCTTGGTCAATCTCCAGGCTCTGCTGAAACTGTGGTAGACAGTTCCAGTCCATGCTAACAATCTCCCAAGTTTTTCTGCTTAACTGCCTCAAGGTATTTTTTCCAAAATGAAAAAACTCACTCAGCCCTTGTGGTGGTGTATAGAATCAAGGACACCACAGGCAATTCTCAATAATGAGAAGACAGGACTCAGGATTATAAATGCTCCAGTCTCCTATCCTTTGGCAAGATAATTTTGAGTTTCAGAATAACAAAAAGCCTGACTGGCATTGATTCAAGAGAAAATAGGAGGAAAGAAAAGGGAGGAAGTTGAGATGCATATAGAATCTATTTCTGGGAGTTTTGCTGCAAGGCAGAGGAGAAAAGTGCCGTGGTGGTAAGTAGACAGAGATAATCAGTGAGAGAGCTCTAGGGAGTGATTTGTTTTAAAGATGGAGGATGTTACATTGTGTATGTATAGTGGGAAGAAACATGGAAGATACAGAACATAGAGGGAGAATTGCTAAGGTGATGTCTTTGAGTAGGTGAGGAGGCATTTCTTTAGGAACAAGTGCAGAATGTTACATTAGGAGAACAGAGTTTTAACAGGGGAAGGCAGAGCTTTTTGATGTGGATGTGACTATATTGGTATATTTAATAGTGGGGACATGTGTTTGGTCCATGGCTTGATGAGTAAATTCATTCCTGAACATCTAGAAAACAAGACAGTCCACCTTCTACTAGAACCCACTGAATATTTATATTTTATAATAAACCACTGAATATTTATATTTTATAGTAACCCATTCCATTTCAGACAGTCCTAGAGCACCACAATTTCTTCTCTGTGATACTGAGCTAATGGATATAGAGTGAAACTATAAAGTACTGGGTGTGGGTGGAAGAGACATACTTGGTGCAAAACAAGAAGCAGCCAGTTGCAGCAAGTGAGGAGAAGGTGAACATCCTTATCCACCAGCCAGGACTAAGATCGGGAAGTGTGCATGTAGGAAAACATGTATGTACACATGTAGAAAGTATACATGCAGTGAAAAATATAGTTGTAGCCATCACAAATGTTAGACAAATTTAGCTACAAAGCAAGATACAACAAAACTTCTTTAGCGTGGGTATAATAATTTTTTTTTTGTATCTGAAATTCTCATAATTTTCATTTGTTTTGAGTTGAGTACTGAGATAGAGGTCTTAATACACAGTCTTATTAGAGAAGAGTCTAAAACAAAATCACATAATAAAGTCTTGCAATAAGATTGGAGAACTGCTCATTTTAGTTTAGTTTTTTTGTTTTGTTTTGTTTCTGCTAGTATTAAGCCATGAAATAACTCATCAACTCTAAAGAAAATACTGATTTATGTTAACATTTAATGAGTACCTGCTATGGTCAGACACAGGTGCTAGATATAAAATGAGGTAAATGGTCTCTGTCCCCATGGGATACACAAAAAATTTCAGTAGAGTATTATTTAAAGACTGAGAGCATGGCAAAAAAATAGCATATGATGACTATGTAGGAGATGTCATTTAGGTCATGACAGAGCAGTGTCCCATGAAAAGGGTTTTCAAATATGAAGACATTGATTAAGGAGGGACATTTCAGACAAAAGCTAGAGTCACTTCACTTCTCTTAGACTTAGTTTTGTGTCTGTGTTGTTGGGCTACATAAGGCTTTTCAAACTCTATTCATGGAATTCTTTACAAGCTACAGTAACTCCAGAGAAGTTTGGGGGGAGGAAGTCAAGATGAGCAATTAGGGCTCTTGGCTTCTCACTTCCACTTCAAGCAGAGATATCTTAGGCAATGTAAAAGGAGTTCCATTAATTAATTTAATGTTTAAATTAATTAAAAAATCTATTTATTAAAAAAAGCAACACTGGATAATATGGTCTCTAAGGTTCCATATCTAACATTCCATAGAAAAAAATCTTACAGTGATACTGTGTTCATTGGTATTATTTTGTTAATTACCAGAAGAGAAATCTAAATTTCCCTATATTCTGGGGACTGTAACATCACTGCCAATTTTGAGGGGGGAGTGTGGGGAAAGGGAAGTGGTGGTCCTTTTGGGGGCAAAAAGAACAAACAAAGGCACTGGATGAGGGTGAAAGAATCTGCTGAAATGCAAAGGCAGAAAGGAACCAGAAATATATTGCAGGCAAATTTTGCTTAAGACCAAATTTTGTCTCTGAAATGTCAATTAGAATATTCAAATAAAAGATGATGAAGTTATAAATATAATATATATACATAGATGCAAACATATTCATATACTTATGTGCATATTTTACACAGGTACCCATGATTTGTAATATTCTAATAGGAGAGAATGGTGCAATATCTAAATCTGTGGCCCATGCCCTCTGAAAGTACTCTAGATAAAAGGTAAGAAAAATAATTGTCTGATACAGTTTCTAAAACACACACAGAAGAACCATGGTGATTGTGTATTTCTAGAATTCATTTCACTTATCATATAATCCAATTTGGAAATTCAAACACGTTAAATGAAAACTTTATAACCCCACACACAAAACGTAAAACCTCATCATAAGTTAGTTTTCCAATGGTCATAAATTCTCCTTTAGACAAGTTAGCATTTTATCTAAAGCAAATCTCAAAACTGTAAATAACATCTCCAACAAAACACAGCTGTGAAAGCCTAATCATTTCTTAAAAAAATAGGTAAACTGCTTTTTAGATAAGCATGAGGGTACGATGTAGATTTTTTCATCGTTAAGTATATGTTCTCATTTTCTGTGGTTTCCTTGGCTCAGTTTCTATTTTTTTAAAGCCAAAGATAACACAGCCTCTTTTATATTAATCAGTCAACAAACACAGCTGAGAAGTTGAATGCTAAGGAGTTCGAATTTTCCTAAAGGTTTGAGAAATGTCTTAATATTTCACAGTATGTCAACATTCTTATGACATCCCATTATGTGGCATTATATACATTTTCTTGTACAGTTTGTCTCATAAGTTTAACAATTACTAGGTTAACTAAGAGTAAGTCTTGTCCTCAGACCATTACCTTGTGTCACAAGATCATAAATTTAAAATGCATTGCGTTGTTTTTTCTATAAAGAAATTGTATTTTATAACTTAATTTTTTGTACATTATTTTCATGATTTTTATGACAATAGCAGTAAAATAATTACTGCTTACAAAAACATACAGATAGAGTTTTTATAAGTACTAACTAACCTCGTTTTATCCCCATATGTAAAATTAGTATGTATCTCTAGAACTGGGATCATGCATTTTTAAAAACCTTTTACAACATAGCCTACTCTGTCTAAATCCAACTGGTACTACTGTATTTTGTGGCTAGACTAACTTTGTGACTTTGAAAAGTGTTCTTCACATTGCTTTTATACGGCATCAATTTCACTGTGCACCAGAGGTGACTGAGAAACATATTTTGTTGGTTAAAAATATTACAGTAAGCGACTGTTCTCCACGCAATTTTCAAATAAGAATCAATCAAATCTTGTGTGGTGATGTGCAAATTTTCAGTCAGTTTTAACTGGTTTTGCTCTTCTGAAGGTTAAGGTAGTTTAATGGTTGAAAGCACATTGCAGTGAAGCTAGCTGCACAAGTCGAAAGTGTACAGGATTAGGATTTCATTTCATTTTAGCTGTTGCCATGTGTGTTTTCTGTCCAAGCTGCCTCTTGCCGCCGTTTAACCCATGCCTTTTTAAAGACAAGAGGGGTTGAGAACTTGAGGGCCTCTGGCTTCATTTTAACAAGGTGTCACTAGCACTTTGGTACATAATTTGTCATAAATGTCAAAGGTCACTGGATGTTCGAAACCTACAGCCAGCAGATGGTCATTATGACAGCAGTTATGTTTCAAAGGCAAAGGATGTTTTGTGGTATTTACTTTAGTGTGTTAGTGTTACACCTCAGAGTATATCTGAGAAGATTCTAGCTTAAATCAAATCATCCTTGTAGTTGACTGCTTAAGAGGTAGTACCAAGAGATGGAGCAGTTTTCAAAGATATTCCACTTGGTTACTCCAGTCTAAAATTTACACCATGTAATTTTTTATTTTCCTCCTTATGCTCAAGCACTGATTATGGATTTCCTAGTTCTCATTTCTGAGTTAAAAAAAAACAAAATTAAGTAAAAAAGCAAAGTATCAAAATGTGTTAATGTGAGTTTCTATTTCTAGCCAGATCGTTGAAATGGTATAAAATGTTAAGAACTATAGATGAATTTCTATACTACAACTAAATATTATCCAATAGCAATGTCAGATAAAACAAATAGAAAATGTTTTATTAGATTCTACTACACTTCTAAATTTGTTAGTTTAAACTTCACTAATTTATTCATTATTTCATCCTAGTTTTTACTTATGCCATTTTATACTAAACAATTAACAATTTTGACAGGTCCTAAGTGCTAATATTGAAAAACAAAACTCATATCCTACCATATTTCCATTAGGCAACCCCCGCAGAATTGGTGAAGTGTTTGTGTTAAATAAAGAGGTCCACCAGTTCTTAAAAAAGCTTTGTTCTTAAAATCATGAGTTTAGCAACAAGAAGAATTGGACATAATCTAGTACAAATAGATACAAAGATATGTATTTCTATTAAGCTTCACGATCAGGAAGAGAGAAGATCATGAAGATAGAGACTGAGACTGGTTGAAAATAAAAAGAGAGATTCTAGTACTGCTCTAGTAGAAGTGTACCACTGAATGCCTGAGCATACAGAGAATGTGAATGATGATCTCCTAATCCAGGCAATAAGTGACATAGCCCTGGGGGAAGAGGCTGATGGTAGCTGTGGGGCCTTCACCTATCGACTTATCTGTGGGGTCACCAACTCCATGAAACTTAAAAGTCCTGTGAACGTAAAATTCCTCACTACTGTTGCTGATAACTTTTCTCACAGAAGATGCAAGGGGCAATAAGAATTGTTACTCTGAACTTGACTTTGATCTATAAGGAAGAATTGCATAATGATCTGAAAGTGGCAACGGCCTTGGGAGAAATTAAGACAATATACAGGTAGAATTAAGTCTGGCTGCATGTAAGAGAAAACCCAGATGAACCGCTTTAGTGCATGAGATTTGATTCATTGCTGAAAAAATCCAGAGGCCAGTGTAGCAAAATCCAGGGTTAGTGTAGCAATACACAAATTATTGCAGATCCCAGGCTCCTTTCAGCCCTTCATTCAAAACACAACAGGTTAAGAACATGGATATAGAACCCAACTTCACCACTTTCTAGGTGTTTAATCTTTGGCAAGTCATTTCATCTCTCTCTCTACCTCCACATCTACATCTACAAATAGATTTATAACTACTCACTATAAATTATTTTAATGGGCACTGTTAATTGGAACTATGGATAGTAATTTGTAATAATTATTCAAAACTAATAGTGGCTAACATTTAATGAGTGCTTCTCATGTCCAGGTGCTGTTCTTAACTCTTGTTAAGTAAGGTAATAAAACTGTGAAATGCAGCATCAAACACCAGCCCAGGCAATGTGACTACGCGATTCCTGCTCTTAAGTATTATTTAGGGATGAGGAAACTTAGATTCCTACCTCATGTGATTGTCGTGAAGCATACATATGCAAAATGTAAAAACTAATTCCTGGTACATAGTAAATACTACAAATACTGCTGGCCATTATTATTGCTACTGCTTTTCTGATGTGGTCCTCTTCAGCATAGTCCAAGTGCTCCAACCACTTCATCCTCATTAAAGGAAAACTTCATATCACTCTCCTATTAGAACACTTCCTATATAGACGTAATCTCTACTTATATCCAATTGGCCATATTTTAGGCCAGGAACATGAGAAACGTGGTCTTTATTCTGTATCCTGGTAAAATTTGTAGAGTTTATTAATCAGGAAATGAAGAAAAACTAAATATTGGGAAGACACAACTACCAATTAACTGCTATATGACATCTAGGAGTTCATAAAAGTGTAAAAATTGTCTGTTGGAGATTCTTAGACAGACATGTATCTTAGATTTTTAGGAAAACTATGTATAAAATAAAATATAGGCAGAAGTGCAGGTATGATCTGGTATCTAGAATTCCATCCTTCAACTCCCCCAGAGAAGACTCTTAAGGGCAGAACAGTTAAACGAAACAAAAAAAAAAGCCAAACCAATTAAGAAATAAACAAGACTATCTCAAGAAACCATAAGGTTTGTTTTGATGAGCTAAGAATTACAAGTAAAATATGTCATAGACCTCTATGACCAACACCAAGAAGAGAAAGTCAAAGACGAGATAAAGTTTTAAGGATAATACTGGAAAAAGGCAAGTTTATTTTAGCTATGCATGATGTATAAAGATAAGCAAAAAAGGGAGAAGCACTTGCTTTGGGGAGATGAAAGTGAAATATAGAATTACTCATCTTTTAGTCTTCATCTTCAACCTCTACTGTGAAGACTCTTTATACTGAGTATAACAAATATCATTGAGACAGTTACCTCTGTCTGCTGTGCCTCCCTGCATTTTCCTTTGAACATGCTGTTTCTGCTATCTGGAATATCCTTCCTCTCTTATTCACTCATGAAACTCCCACTCAGCCTTCAACAGCTAGTTCAAACAATAATCCAAGAAAGCCCAGAGAGAGTGGGAGAGTTTCCAGAAGACATATCTGTCAGATGATATCCAAGCTCCTTTTTGCACAGGGGTGGGATAAGACCAGCTAGGGGTGGCCAGATGGGTCAGACTCAGAATTTTAGTTCAGACACTACAGCTCATTCTAAGCAAGGAAGTCAAGAACAAATAGATTCAGCCC
Organism: Tursiops truncatus; assembly: GCF_011762595.2. Lineage (NCBI taxonomy): Eukaryota > Metazoa > Chordata > Mammalia > Artiodactyla > Delphinidae > Tursiops > Tursiops truncatus. Next base: position 74,057,193 of record NC_047036.1, read on the forward strand.
ATGGGTAAATGCCAAAGTTGGGACAAAATGGGAAACAAAGTCACGTAACAAGTCCAGTGAGATGAAAACAGGGCTTAACTACTAGTTCATATTAGGTGGAAATGTTACAAAAAGAGTTCAGTTTTATTTAATGTAAGATTTAATAATGAATTTAATATGAACCTTAGTGATTTCCACAAATGCCCCTGGATGTCTTAAGAAATGTCTCTGGCTATTTTAAGTTGTCTTTTCTAGTTGCCAGCTTCAGTCTCGTCAGCTGTTATGGACTTTCCAGGCAAGTTATGGCAATTAAGTAAGATGACGCACACAATGCACCCTGTTTTGCTGCTGACACAAAGTATTTGCTCAATACTATGTAGCAGAAATACCAGCCTCCTGGCAGTGGCTGGCGCAGCAGAGCTGCTCTCTAAGCAGCTCTCCAAGTAGCAGGGTTCCGAGACTGTGAAGTTGGCCTCCAAGTTTCTTTGCAGGGGGACGGGTGAGACAAGTGCTGACTGGGTGCTAGCTGTGAGGAGAGGGTCTCTTGAAGATAATATCTCAACTCAAAAGAGTGCCTCCAAGCATAGGATTCCAGGCACTGGAATTCCAGGCTCCGAGGCATTCAACTCTCTCTGCAGAAGTTGACTATTTAACTCCATAATATGCAAAGGGCCCAAACTAATCACAGGTGTTTTGGAGAAGAAAAACAATGTTGGAAGATTTGCTCTGCTACACACTAAGGCCTATTATAAAGGAAGTGTGTAGCAAAATATACTTCTACCACCTGTACCTGAGATTACCTGTTTTGTTTTGTTTTGTTTTTTTGTGGTACACGGGCCTCTCACTGCTGTGGCCTCTCCCGTTGCAGAGCACAGGCTCCGGACGCGCAGGCTCAGTGGCCATGGCTCACAGGCCCAGCCACCCCGCGGCATGTGGGATCTTCCCGGACCGGGGCACGAACCCGTGTCCCCTGCAGCAGCAGGCGGACTCTCAACCACTGCACCACCAGGGAAGCCCTGAGATTACCTGTTTTTAAAGGCCTTCACCAGCATGGGTCAGCATCTTTTAAGAAAAAGCCTGGAGCTGTGGGTTCACAGAACAGTTGCAGGGAGGGAACATGTTTTCCTCCCGGGGTATATTTAAATCTGGGAGGTTGCTTTATGGAAGAGGGGCTGGAATAAGTCGCTGCTGCAGGTGGCCCAGCTTTAGCAAGACCAGCTTTAAGTACATGTTGAAAATTTTATCCCCTAAAACAAAAATCTAGGTCTGAGTTTATGTTAAAAGGAATTCCAGAGAGAAGAAATTCCTGGAGCACTTTTTAAAAACAATGATAATAGCATTCATCCTTACAGCAAAGGAAAGATTTGTGCCATCCATTAAAAAAAAAAGTCACACAGCTAACACATAGGAGTATCCCATTTCCTGGAAACTCAATAAAATCAATTTGCAGAGGTATAGGGGTGCACTTTCCTGGGATCTTTCACTGAAATCCTCAGAGTAGAAAACACCTGGGTTAGAAAATACCAAGAAGCAGTCCATGTTCCCTGTGAGACTCGGGTTACAAGAAGTATAAACTCCATGAACCCAGACATTTTTGACTGTTTTTTACTACTGAAATCCATAGACCTAGATTAGATCCTGGTTCATAATTTTCAGAAGGAATGGAGAAGAGCAGAGATTAGAATGACTCTCAGAAGAATAGCACCTTGGAAACCCTGAACAGAAGCCAGTCTGACAATGTAGAAAGCTATGTGACTGGTAGGGTTTTGGTGCTCCAGCCAGGTGTCAGGCCTGAGCCTCCAAGATGGGAGAGCTGAGTCCAGGACTTTGGACCACCAGAGACTTATGGCCCCACACAATATCAATTGGTGGCACTCTCCCAGAGATCTCCGTCTCAACACTAATACCCAGCCCCACTCAACAACCGGCAAGCTTCAGTGCGGACGCCTCATGCCAAACAACTAGCAAGACAGAAACACAACCCCACCCATTAGCAGAGAGGCTGCCTAATATCATACTAATTTCACAGACAACCCAAAACACACCACCAGCTGCAGCCCTGCCCACCAGAAAGACAAGATCCAGGCCCAACCACCAAAACAAAGGCGCTGGTCCCCTCCACCAGGAAGCCAACACAAGCCACTGAACCAACTGGGGGCAGACACCAAAACGCTGGGGGCAGACACCAAAAAAAATGGGAACTAAAAACCTGCAACCTGTGAAAAGGAGACCCCAAACACAGTAAGTTAAATAAAATGGGAAGATAGAGAAATATGCAGCAAATGAAGGAGCAAGGTAAAAAGCCACAAGACCAAAGAAATGAAGATGAAATGGGCAGTCTACTTGAAAAAGAATTCAGACTAATGACAGTAAAGATATCCAAAATCTTGGAAATAAAATGGAGAAAATACAAGAAACATTTAACAAGGAGCTGGAAGAACTAAACAGCAAACAAACAAAGATGAACAACACAATAAATGAAATTAAAAATACTTTAGAAGGAATCAATAGCAGACTAACTGAGCCAGAAGAATGGATAAGTGACCTGGAAGGTAACAGTGGAAATAACTGTCATGGAGCAGAATAAAGAAAAAAGAATGAAAAGAATTGAGGACAGTCTCAGAGACCTCTGGGACAACATCAAGCACACCACCATTTGAATAATAGGGGTCCCAGAAGACGAAGAGAAAAAGAAAAGGTCTGAGAAAATACTGGAAGAAATTATAGTTGAAAAATTCACTAACATGGTAAAGAAAATAATCAAGTACACGAAGCACAGAGAGTCCCATACAGGATTTATCCAAGGAGAAACACGCCAAGACACATATTAATCAAACTATCAAGAATTAAATACAAAGAAAAAAATATTAAAAGCAGCAAGGGAAAAGCAACAAATAACATACAAGGGAATCCCCGTAAGGTTAAGAGCTGATCTTTCAACAGAAACTCTGCAAGCCAGAAGGGAGTGGTAGGACATATTTAAAGTGATGAAAGGGAAAAATGTGCAACCAAGATTACTCTACCCAGCAAGGATCTCATTCAGATTCGACAGAGAAATTAAAACCTTTACAGACAAGCAAAAGTTAAGAGAATTCAGCACCACCAAACCAGCTTTACAACAAATGTTAAAGTAACTTCTCTAGGCAGGAGTTACAAGAGAAGAAAAAGACATACAATAACAAACTGAAAACAATTTAGAAAATAGTAATAGGAACCTTCATATTGATAATACCTTAAATGTAAATGGATTAAATACTCCAATCAAAAGACACAGATTGGCTGAATGGATACAAAAACAAGACCTGTATATATGTTGTCTACAAGAGACCCACTTCAGACCTAGGGACACATACAGACTGAAAGTGAGGGAATGGAAAAAATATTCAATGCAAATGGAAATCAAAACAAAGCTGGAGTAGCAATCCTCATATCAGACAAAATAGACTTTAAAATAAAGACTATTACAAGAGACAAAGAAGGACACTACATAATGATCAAGGGATCAATCCAAGAAGAAGATATTAACAATTGTAAATATTTATGCACCCAACATAGGAGCACCTCAGTACATAAGGCAAATGCTAACAGCCATAATAGGGGAAATCGACAGTAACACAATCATAGTAGGGGACTTTAACCCCACATTCACCAATGGACAGCTCATCCAAAATGAAAATAAATAAGGACACAAGCTTTAGATGACACATTAGACAAGATGGACTTAATTGATATTTATAGCACATTCCATCCAAAAACAACAGAATATACTTTCTTCTCAAGTGCTCATGAAACATTCTCCAGGACAGGTCATATCTTGGGTCACAAATCAAGCCTTGGTAATTTTAAGAAAATGGAAATCATATCAAATATCTTTTCTGACCACAACGCTATGAGACTAGATATCAATTACTGGAAAAAAAAAACTGTAAAAAATACAAACACATGGAGGCTAACAACACGCTATTAAATAACCAAGAGATCACTGAAGAAATCAAAAAGGAAATCAAAAAATACCTAGAAACAAATGACAATGAAAACACGATGACCCAAAACCTATGGGATGCAGCAAAAGCAGTTCTAAGAGGGAACTTTATAGCAATAAAATCCTACCTCAAGAAACAAGAACCATCTCAAATAAACAACTTAACTGACACATAAAGCAATTAGAGAAATAATAATAAAAATAACCCCCAGTTAGCAGAAGGAAAGAAATCGTAACATTCAGATCAGAAATAAATCGAAAAGAAATGAAGGAAACAATAGCAAAGATGAATAAAGCTAAAAGCTGGTTCTTTGAGAAGATAAACAAAATTGATAAACCATTAGCCAGACTCATCAAGAAAAATAAGGGAGAAGAGGAAAAGACTCAACTCAACAGAATTAGAAATAAAAAGGAAGTAATAACTGACACTGCAGAAATACAAAGGATCACGAGAGATTACTACAAGCAACTCTATGCCAATAAAATGGACAACCTGGAAGAAATGGACAAATTCTTAGAAAAGTACAACTTTCCAAGACTGAACCTGGAAGAAATAGAAAATATGAACAGACCAATCACAAGCACTGACATTGAAACTGTGATTAAAAATCAGCCAATATCGTTCTCAATGGTGAAAAATTGAACACATTTCCTCTAAGATCAGGAAAAGGACAAGGTTGCCCACTCTCACCACTATTATTCAACATAGTTTTGGAAGTTTTAGGAGCAGCAATCAGAGAAGAAGAAAAAATAAGGGAATCCAAATCAGAATAGAAGAAGTAAGACTATCACTGTTTGCAAGTGACATGATACTAAACATAGAGAGTCCTAAAGATGCTAACAGAGGACAACTAGAGCTAATCGATGAATTTGTTAAAGTAGCAGAACACCAAACTGATGCACAAAAATCTCTTGCATTCCTATACACTAACAACTAAAAATCTGAAAGAGAAATTAAGGAAACACTCCCATTTACCACTGCAACAAAAAGAATAAAATATCTTGGAGTAAACTGCCTAAGGAGACAAAAGACTTGTATGCAGAAAACTATAAGACACTGATGAAAGAAATCAAAGACAATACAAACAGATGGAGAGATATACCATGTTTTGGGATTGGAAGAATCAATATTGTGAAAATGACTATATTACCCAAAGCAATCTACAGATTCAAGGCAATCCCTATCAAACTATCAATAGCATTTTTCACAGAACTAGAACAAAAAATTTCACAATTTGTATGGAAACACAAAAGACCCCGAATAGCCAAAGCAATCTTGAGAAAGAAAAACGGAGCTGGAGGAATCAGGCTCCCTGACTTCAGAATATACTACAAAGCTACAGTAATCAAGACAGTATGGTACTGGCACAAACACAGAAATATATATCAGTGGAACAGGATAGAAAGCCCAGAGATAAACCTACGCACATATGGTCACCTTATCTTTGTTAAAGGAGTCAAGAATATACAATGGAAAAAAGACAGCCTCTTCAATAAGTTGTGCTGGGAAAACTGGACAGCTACATGTAAAAGAATGAAATTAGAACACTCCCTAACACCATACACAAAAATAAACTCAAAATGGATTAAAGACCTAAATGTAAGGCCACACACTCTCAGACTCTTAGAGGAAAATATAGGCAGAACACTCTATGACATAAATCACAGCAAGATCCTTTTTGACCCACCTCCTAGAGAAACGGAAATAAGAACAAAAATAAACAAATGGGACCTAATGAAACTTAAAAGCTGTTGCACAGCAAAGGAAACCATAAATAAGATGAAAAAACAACCCTCAGAATGCGAGAAAGTATTTGCAAACAAAACAACTGACAAAGGATTAATCTCCAAAATATACAAGCAGCTCATGCAACTCAATATCAAAAAGCAAACAACCCAATCCAAAAATGGGCAGAAGACCTAAAGAGACATTTCTTCAAAGAAGATATACAGATGGCCAAGAGGCACATGAAAAGCTGCTCAACATCACTAATTATTAGATAAATGAAAATCAAGTCTACAGTGAGGTATCATCTCAAACCAGTTAGAATGGGCATTGTCAGAAAATCTACAAACAACAAATGCTGGAGAGGGTGTGGAGAAAAGGGAACCCTCTTGCACTGTTGGTGGGAATGTAAATTGATACAGCCACTATGGAAAGCAGTATGGAGGTTCCTTAAAAAACTAAAAGTAGAACTACCATACGACCCAGCAATCCCACTACTGGGCATATACCCTGAGAAAACCATAATTCAAAAAGAGTAATGTACCACAATGTTCTGTAGCACTATTTACAATAGCCAGGTCATGGAAGCAACCTAAATGCCCATCGACAGATGAATGGATAAAGAAGATGTGGCATATATATACAATGGAATATTACCCAGCCATAAAAAGAAACGAAATTGAGTTATTTGTAGTGAGGTGGATGGACCTAGAGTCTGTCTTACAGAGTGAAGTAAGTCAGAAAGAGAAAAACAAATACCGTATGCTAATGCATATATATGGAATCTAAAAAAAAAAAAAAAAAAGCTTCTGATGAACCTAGGGGCAAGACAGGAATAAAAATGCAGATGTAGAGAATAGACTTGAGGACATGGGGAGGGGCGAGGTTAAGCTGGGATGAAGTGAGAGAGTAGAATTGACATATATACACTACCAAATGTAAAATAGATAGCTAGTGGGAAGCAGCCACATAGCACAGGGAGATCAACTCGGTGCTTTGTGACCACCTAGATGGGTGGGATATGGAAGGCAGGAGGGAGACGCAAGAGGGAGGGGATATATGTATACATATAGCTGATTCACTTTGTTATACAGCAGAAACTAACACAGCATTGTAAAGCAATTATACTCCAATAAAGATGTTAAAAAAAATACTATGTAGCTTTTAAACTCAAGAATAGTTTCAATACCTTGCATAAAATAAAGAGTTAACTGACGAGTTAACAGTGTCCCAATTTTCAAAAAGAAAATGTTTTATGACCACTTGAATAATTTGCATACATAAAGTTGAAATCACTTGCTTCCTCTCCTTCCACCCCCAATCCAGGTCCTCCTTCTGACCCCCTCTGTCTATGCCAATGTCTTCACCCTTCCTGGGTTATTCAGGCTCAAATATTTAAAGTCCTATTTGAATCTTTCTTTCTCCTTCGTGCAGCCATTCACTTGTCCCAGTATATAGATTCTAAGTGCTCTGTGTCACTCACATCCATTCCCATTAACGCAGTTCAAGTCCACATTTCTTTTCTCCTGGACCACTTAAAACCATCCTAACTGCCCTTTCACCTCTGCGCCTCCCCCACACTAACACACCCTCCAGAACCCTTCCTGGTGAATTTCAGCTCATGTATGCGAACCCATCATTGCAACATGTCAGGATCGTTCAAAATCCTAATCCTGTCATCTACAACTCGTTATCCCTCTATCCCCCGCCTCTGCTTTCAATGTCATTATCCAAAGCATAAAATTAAAATAATAGGCAATAAGATAAAGCAAAGAACTCTACTAATACAGTTGGAAACCATTTCCAAGGTCAAGATCAATTCAAAGCAATTTAATTATAAAAAAATTTTTTGGTGTCCTTCCATCTACAATGCAGTGCAATGTGGAAAAAAGCATTTCACAGCCTTATCACCATACAGCCCTGGTTTGAAATCCCAGTTTTCTACATGATAGTAATTTGGAAAGGAATTTTAAGTCCACTGAGCAGGCAAAATGGTAATATTATACCTAACTTACAAGCTTTAATGTTAATTAATAGTATAACAACAAAAGGCAATCTAGTTCAATTTTCAGAATATGGTGAATATTTAATATATTTTACTTAAAAAAATTTAAGTATCACACTAAATCTGCAGAAACATAAAGAGTAAGACACAGTTCCTGTTCTCAGAAAACTTACAGTCCAGTTGAGAGTGATTATAGATGTGATAAGAAACATATACAAACATTAATAAAAATGTTGACTGTAAGTCCCAGTGAAATACAATGGGATTCAAAGTAGAAGTCACACCTGTCCTGAAGGTTGGGCCTTGTTGATTGTTCTTGAAATTTACTTGAGGGCAGAGAGGAATCAGTGAGTTTTTAAAGAGGGAGTTAAACGATTAGAACTAGACTTTAGTAAGGCTCACAGAGAGTTATTTCATAGGCTTATGGAGAGAAAGCCAGATACAAAGATATTAAGCTGGGCTTCCCTGGTGGCGCAGTTCGTGCCCCGGTCCGGGAGGATCCCACATGCCGCGGAGCGGCTGGGCCCGTGAGCCATGGCCGCTGAGCCTGCGCGTCCGGACCTGTGCTCCGCAACAGGAGAGGCCGCCAACAGTGAGGGGCCCGCATACCGCAAAAAAAAAAAAAAAAAAAAAAAAAAGATATTAAGCTTACTTTTCTTATCTTACTTGACTCTTATGCTGCATTTGAAACTATTGACTGCTGCTTCTTTCTTGATCTTCCCTCTCTCTTCTTTTCTTCAAGCTACCTCACTCTCAAGCTCTTGTCCAAAAATCTTTAGTTATTTCTCAATCTTACTTCTGACTTCTTTTTCTCTACTCCTATCATAATTATTGATGTTTCCTAAGTTCTGTCATTTCTTCTTTTCATAGCATTCCATTACACTTTCCTTAAATGATTTTATCTAAAATCAAAATTTCAAATGCTGCCTGTATCTTGGCAATTCCCCAAATTAAATTTCCTTTCAGAACACACTCTTGAGCTGAAGACTGATATTTATCTGGCTCCTAAACTTCTGTAACTGAATACTCAATCACTTCTAACTCAAGTCAAATTAGTTACCGACTTTAAAATGAACTATTACTCACTCATTCATTCATTTATTCAGCAAATAGTTGTTGAGCCTTTGCTATGTCCCAGGTACTATTACAGGCATTTGGGTTTCACCAGTGAATCGAGATATCAATCCTTGTAGAACTTACATCAAGTTCACCCTGGCAATGGAATTTTTGTACTGTGATTCTGACCTTGACCCCACCCCTAAACCCACCAACTCTTTCTAATCCTCAGTTACTCTTCAATGTCTTCAGGATAAAAATTCAAGCATCTCAGAATAACATTGAAAAAAACAAAGAAGACAAATTAGTGACCTAACCTATGCTTACCAAAAAAAGGTATTTTTTTGCCATAGTTTGCAATTTATATAATTTATAATTCATCATGTGAACAATGTTCTAGTTCACTCTTAGCCTTTGTGCTTGCTATTTCCTCTGTCTGAAAAGTTCTCTCCTCTTCACCCATGCCCCAGCTAGCTAATACCTACTCATTCTTTGCAATTCAGCCAAAGCATCAGCTCTTCCATGATCATTCCTCCCATTCCCTAGGATGGATTAAGTGACCTTCTCTATATTCCTAGGAACATTTTATATATCCTATCATATCACTCATCCACATCTACTTTTATCTCAGCACAAGTACTTTCTGAGTTAATGAAATATGGAGACTTTGTTGTTATTCTGATTCCCTGTGCCAGTTATCATAGTAATGCTTCTCAGCTCCAAATCCATTCTTTGCCCAGCTTGGTAATGCTATGGCTGGACCTTGCAAATGTTTCTCCTTTGCCAGCTGACTTGATGCAAAGTTTTCTTAAGAGAGGGCCCTGGAGGAACACAGTAAAACTAAAAACCAGACCTTTCTTAGGGACTGGCCCACTCACACACTCCAGCAGTTTTCTTGACCACTTGACAAACCTTTTGTGGGGACCCTCTCTGGCCTGATGGCCTCCTCCAGCAGGTTTCTCAGTCACTCAAGGGAACATTCCTAAGGATGAGGTACAACCCACCCCACCCTTGAGTGGGTTTCTCAGCTCCCATATGGGTCATTCTTAGGGGCCAGCTGGACCCGCTTCTCACTACTGCAGATTTCCTAAGCACCGGCAGGCTCTGTGTTTCTGTGGCAATCACGCTTTCTCCCAGAAGCTCTGAATCTTTGCATTTGGAGGAATTATTCTTCTAAGGTCTTAGTTCCTTCTTCTTCACCCTCCCTTGGCCCTAGGTAAAGTAGTTGCTCTCTGCATCTGCTTTTTCTCTAGCCTTAGAGTCCTTTTTTAGCCTTTTTTTTTGCTAGTTAACTCTTCATATTGAATTTTCCCTATTCAAATTACTGTGCTTTTTTTTCTCCTGGCTGGACTCTGATATATTCCCTAGCTCAATGCTGGGCATGTATTGAGAACGAAATAAACTATAGTTGAATTGCTTAAATAATGATCAAAGAAAGAGGCTAAAGGTCTAAACTGCTATATCAGCTAAAGAAGGGCTAAATGTAAGAATCATTGAGAATTCAAACTGTACTGGAGATGGCAACCAATTATATATGAGGGGCAAGACAGCCAATGAAAATACCACAATTTTGAGCTTAAGAGACTGGAAAAGTAGTGTTACTATTAAAAGAAATAGACAACTAAAGGAGAGAGCTTCTTTGGAGGGAAAGATGGTAATTTTAAGTGATTCTTTAAAAAATAATAAGCTTATCTCTTGAGAGAATGGCATTTCCTGGGGTGTCCGGAGTATATGTGGTTATATTAATCAAGTTACTCCAACAGCTAAAACATACAATCCCAGAATCTCAACGAATGGCTTAATGGGCAAGCTGTCTCTTTCTTGTTGACATAACAGCTCAAAGTTAGTGTTCGGCTAGAGAGCTCTCACATGGTGATTTAGGGAACCAGGCTCCCTCCATCTCATGGTTTACCTTTCCCCAGGGAGTCCTCTGTATCTGGATGCATGTAAGGGAAGAGACAGAGAAAGGAAACTGGTTTGGGGAGTAACTGGCTACATTCTTATACCTATGGCGCGTTTCGGTGAGAAAGGAAAAGGAGAAAGAACAGTCTATACCTCTTTGACCTTATTAGATTATATTAACTACCCAAGTTTATGTGAAGTGATCCTAAATGGTCTCACTGCGGAGTGAGATATGTGAGAAATCAGCAAAAACTCCCTTTTTAAGGAATAAAATTTTTGTCTGGGTTTATTTATAAAATTAGTTAATTAACTTACTCTCAAAATAATGACTCTATTCAGTGACAGCCTGGTATATTACACATAGCTTATAAATGAAAAGCTAGCCTCTCTAACTAAATTGCTACTGCTGACAATGGGCACTACTGGATACTCAACTTGTGAATCTTGACCTCACAAGCATCCTTTACATCATTTCAGAAGAAATGTTTCCTTGACATAATTTTACATCTCAAATATAACAATGATAACTAACACTTTATTACTATGTGCTATATCATGTCACAAGTGAAACACATGGATTATTTTACTTAAGTCTTGCAACTGCCATAAGTACTGCCTTAACCTTCACTATGGCCATTGGAAATGTATTTTATTACAATGTTGGGAAAAGATGGAACCTTTACTCCATATTCCCCTTGAGCCCTTTTTCTTCTTCCACGTAACAACCTGTACCACTGTACCTTGTAGAGCCTGCCTAGGAGTTACCGTTTGGGGACAAATTGTAGGGAGAAATGGCATTATTCTTTCTGCTGAGAACATGCTTTTAGTTTGAGAAGAATTCAAAATTAATTTCTACAAAGAAAAAATATTAAAAGTTCAATGCTATATCAGTATTGTAAATATAACGTTTTAGTAGAAAGACATCTGATATTGTATAATATGAATAGAAATAATAATAGCTAATACCTATAAAGAATTTACATAGCTTCCCATTGAATTTGAGATTAAATCCAAACTCTTTAAAAGAAATTTTCCTCTATAATAATGAATCTTGAGCCACACTGCCAAAGTCATTTTGAGTTATTTTCCTATTAGCTTATGTTTCAGCTGCAGTGACTGTTTCTTTTTCCTTCAGTTTCTAGAATATTCCATGCTTTTTCCAATTTCACTGACTTGCAACATAGCTGTTCTTTCTTCCTGGAAAGTTTATTCTTTTAATTTTCTCCTTCTTTCCCCTTCCCATCATTCATCTCACTTCTGAAGAGAAACTGTCCCTGAGTAACTAATGTATAGATTAGTAGTAGATTCTCCTAATATTTGTTTTTTATAACACTTTCTAAAGTTACTTCATAGTAGTTATCACAATTTATTATAATTGTTTTATTTATTTAATGTTAAAGCTGTATCCTTAATTTCATTTTTTAATTCATTCATTCAAGAATTCTAGTAAAGGAAAGAGAGGAATGAGAATGCAGTTAGAGATATATATAAAGTCAAGTACTTTTAACATATGTAAGATAATTTTGAACACGTTCATTCTAGTTTGTTCTGGCTATGTAGTGTTGGGTAACAAATTATCTCATACCTTAGTGACTTAAAATAACGACTGCTTTATTATACCTTATGATCTTGGGGATCAGGATGACTACTTTTTTTCCCCAATGTGGCATGAATGGAGGATGGGCTGGACATTAGAATCAAAAGTGGCTCCACTCACATTTCTAGCATCTTGGTGGGGATGGATAGAGGGAAGGCAGGGCGTAGTTGGGAAACTTGACTGAATCCTTCTAACATAGAGGCCTCTGGTTAGTCAGACTTTTTTTTCCTCATTTTAATAGAGTTATGTCTCTTACTTGACTAATTTTCAAAATATATGGTTTCTAGTCAAACATTTTATATGGTCGCTCATGGCTCCAAGAGAAAGTGTTCTGTTCCAGCAAACAAGACAAGCACCATGGCCTTTTATGAACTAGCTTCAGAAGTCCTATAGTGTCATTTCCAGCATACCTTAATGTCCATAGTAGCCACATGGCCACCCAGATTGAAAGGGAAAGGAAATTGATCCCATCTCTCCATTGAGAAGTGTTAAAGAACTTGTAACCGTGTAGTAAAATCTCAACAATAATAACATTCTCCAATATTGTGCTAATTGAGTTCTGGATAAACAAGAATCAGAAATTATAGCCCTAAGCTTAAGGGTCATAAAAAATGATTAAAAATTGTTTAACAGTCATAGTTCATTAAAAAATACATAATTTTATTTTTTACTTATCTTACATAATATATAATACATAACAAATAATGTATATTCCACAGAACATACAATGTTCTCTGGAACATTCCAGAAGAAACATCTCTTCCTCTCTACCCATCAAATCCTATTCATCTTTTGGGTTCCCATCAAATCCTATTCATCCTTTAGGTTCCAAATTAAATACCAGTAACACTTGTAATTTGAAGTCTTCCTCAAATCCACCAGTCAGAACAAAGCTAATCTCTACTATACTCCTAGAATACTATGAAAGTATATTTACTATAGGACTTATAACAATCCATTTAAAAATTCCACATTTCTTCTGTTAGAATATGTGTGCCTAATAATCATGGTACAATATTCTGATGTGGCATAGAGCACATACTCAATAAATGGATATTAAATAATGAGTACTTCATAAATCATAAAGCACAGAAAATTTGATCAACAAGTTTAGTACAGAAAAACCTAATCATGAATTAAACAGATATTTGTAATCTAGGAAGTATATTTATAATAGCATTTCTGTATGAAAAGTCATTTCAAGTCATAAATAACAACTTGGAAAAAACCATTGTGAACTCTATCATTGTTCAATTCATATTCAGTTATGTCATGTATTTCATCTGGAGGAGTTAAGAGCACCACATGTGCTTGCACACTCTTGGGGAGACTTACAGAGTATTTTAGTCTCTAGTAGTGGATAAAAGCATAGATTCCAGAGTCAGACTGTCTTCATTCAAATACATTCTTCAACACTTACTATTATATCCTGAGTAAACCATAATTTGAAAAGATCATGCACCCGGATGTTCACTGCAGCACTATTTACAATAGCCAAGACATGGAAGCAACATAAATGTCCATCGACAGAGGAGTAGATAAAGAAGATGTGGTATATATATACAATGGAATATTACTCAGCCATAAAAAGAATGAAATAATGCCATTTGTAGCAACATGGATGGACCTAAAGATTATCATACTAAGTGAAGTAAGTCAGACAGAGAAAGACAAATATCATATGATATCACTTATATGTGGAATCTAAAAAAAAAAAAGATACAAATGAACTTATTTACAAAACAGAAACAGATTCATAACCTTCAAAAACAAACTTTTGGTTACCAAAGGGGAATGGTGGGGGGAAGGGATAAATTAGGAGTTTGGGATTAACATATACACACCACTATATATAAAACATGTAATCAACAAGGACCTACTGTATAGCACAGAGAACTCTACTCAATATTCTGTAATAATGTATATGGAAAAAGAATCTGAAAAAGAATGGATATATGTATATGTATAACTGAATCACTTTGCTGCATACCTGAAACTAATACAATATTGTAAATCAACTATACTCCAATATAAAATTTTAAAAATTAAATTAAAAAACCCACTAACTTTATGTTTTTGACTTTTAAAGGGCTTTAGTTTCTCCATCTGTAAAGTAGGAATAATAGTAACTATTTCATAGGGCTGTTGTGAAAGATAAATGATATTATTCAGGTAAAACTCTTAAAGTAATAACTGACACATAGTAAGAATTTATCAAAGATACTTCAGAGTTCTTTGTATTTCAATCAGAAGAATTAGCACTTACTTATGAACATATCTAACTTCTTTTTTCTTATATTTTGAGTTCTTGGAGGCAAGCAAACTTGTCTTAAGTAACTGATTAATCTTTATAAAACAAAAATTCTTTATAATTACGATTTGCATTTTGGTTTACAGAGTTCTTTCATGTTTATTATTTATAACCTTTTTGAAAATGCCATAAAAGGGCAGCCAGAGGTTCCAACCCCATAAGACTACATTTGGGTTTAAAATTGTCCATTCAAAAAAAAAAAAAAGTAACCTGGTGGGAAATCTATATTAAACAATTTCTAAGGTAATTTCTGGAACCCTATGATTCTGGGAATTATTTAAAATTTTAAATAGGATATTCACTGAAATAAATATACATACTGAGAGGGAACAAATAACAAATATTAGCCTAATTAATTTTCACAATTTGAACACAATTGTGTATCCAGAATGCAAATACTGGAAAGCTATAAGTACTTAAAATTAAAATATTTATTTATATTATCACACCTTCTCAAATATAAGATTATTTTTGTTTTGGCATTTATGTTTTAAAATCAAAGACAAATGTTTCCAAAGATAAAGAAATAAATCATCAAAATAGTAAGTATACCTGCACCTTCAAAGTTTTGCTTTATACATAATTGGTGAAGGTGCTTTGAGTCAGGAATAAGTATTTGCTTTAAAGGTCAATAATAAAAAATCCTTATAGTTTTATCACTTGTTACCTTAGAAGAAAAATTTACCCTTTACATAAGACCTTATCAAATAAGGTATAGCTATTTACGTATATATATGTACATACAGAAATATAAATAATGATAAAGTACACGTATATTCCATACTTGGATTTTCAGTAATTAAATTGTCATTTTATTAATGGTGTTTCCCTAAGAGGCTAACCACCAGTCACGATACTGAAAAAGTTAATAATGGAATTTAAATGACACTTGGAAATTGTGATTGAGTCCCTCGTGGACTTTCAAGTTTTACTTCCCATCAAGACACCTACCTAGAGAATCTTCAAGATTATAAAACACAAATACCTTGATATTTAGTGAGGGGATAAAAACTATGTTTCCTTTTTATTTCTTTTCTTTTTCCAACCTGTACTTGTCAACTTTCTTCTCCTGTGGTGTATAGATTCTGAAAGATACCTCTTCAAACATGGGTATCCTTTTCCCATAGAAGAGAAAATAAAGTAAAACTGCACTCAAAAACATATTCTGCCTAGAAATTAAAACTTGAAAAGAGAGATAAATTGTGTTTGATTTTGCATCTCACTTGATGTGCAGGTTCTCTATATAGCACATATGTCTTACAAAATAAACCATTTCTCTTAAAACTTAAACAGCATCCATTCCCGCGCATAGCTTTTGCCCAGGAATTTCAGAATGTGTCTTATAAAAAGTATTAGGGAGAAACAGCGTACAGAAAATCGAGGCAGTGTAGGTAGGTAGCCGATTAATGAAAAAAGAGCCCCAAATCACTCTAAATATTTAGGCTTGATGGTTTAAATGTGCTTATGGGGGTGACTCTTAGCCTGTTTGAGAGATGGTCAGTTCATTCATGACACAATGCAGGTCCTCAGACACACCGCTGTGACGGGAAACAAGAGTGGGACAGCCCCACCCTCACTCATTCTCCTCTCCTACAACACCCCTGCTCACAAAGCCCCTTTCAACTGCTCCTTTATTCTGGATGTTTACTTTTACTCATTCAGGTCTCTTTTTGCCATCTCATGCACACCATCCCCCCAACCCTCCGCAAGCTGGACTCTGACACAACCCAACCACAAGCCTACCACTGAAGAAAACAAACTGCAGGCCTAGGATTCAATAATTTTGTATAAGTGCTTTGTGAAGTTTCACTTTTCACAAAACAGTAACTAAAGGTACCTTTATGCAAGCTAAAATAAAGTTCCTGGAGAGAACTCTTCTACAGTAACAAAGGAAAGATATAGTATAAGCATTTTGGAGGGTTTTTTACCTTGATATTTTAAATAATCAAACATAGGCAAATATTACCACTTGAGTGATATAATAATGGCAAAATAAAATATACGTTGTATTCTAGAGTTGGTGTGCTTGGTTTTGAGTTTGGTTTTATTTTTAAGGTGATTTTTATAATTCAGAGATTTTTATATCCTTGAGTATGAGATAAATGAAGTGTATATATTACCATATAAAATTATATATATATAATATTTCCCAGTGATATGTGATAATATACAAATAACTTTGCAAGAAGTTATACCTGTAAAGGGATGGTGGACTTTTAAATTAAGGTATTCCTTAACTATTAATCCAGAAAATTGACAAATATTTAACAAATGTCTAAGTTTTTTAAAAAATAGCATAATCAGATCAAAGGAATGTTTATAATGACATCACCATTTACAGTTGGAAATTTCAACACTTGTGTAAGTTTATTAGACAATTCTCCAAGTCATTTGTGTAAAATGGAATAGATTCTATTCAATCTTATCTTTTGAACAGGAACTACCTTATTTAAAATGTATTTTAAATAAAAAAATTAAATACTGGCAGAAATCTATGAAAAAACTATTTTTAATTTGAAGTAAATTAATCAAGTACAGGTTATTAAATCCAATGGAACCTACAAATTTACTGTTTCATATTTTTATGGTACAAAAAAATCATTTAAAGTCAGCTTCAGTTTTTTTAAATGAAATGCATATTTCAAATGCTATGGGAACCCATAGCATAGTAATCAAGATTTATAATAGCTTTACTCAACTATAATATTGTGTTTTTTAAAATATCTTTAAAGCAAAAGTTAAAATAATTTTTCGTATCAAGGAAAAATGTTGCTATTTCCCAATACCTCCACCTTTACTTTAGAAATATTCCCATGTTCAATGAACTATTGAAGTCTTTACTTTTACATTATTAAAAATGATGAAGTTTTATCTTTTTCATATGTGATAAAAGAGTTACATAAACCCATTTGAATATTTCGCTCATTTTCTTTAAACGTGTAGCTCATGTATGCATGTTTTAATTGGGATGATGATCCCACTCTTTTAAACTCTCAGATGCTTTCATTAAAGCACATGTGCATGCAAGCAACGATGACCCTTTAGAGCAGTCATAAATTTAGTCACTGGGAAATGAGAAGGCTTCACAGATGACTTAATTTGCTGTGGGAACCTGTGCTTCCTCCGCGTGTAACCTCTGCATTTGGCTGCCTGTGACCTTGAGCACCATCCACCTGCTGGAAGCCATGTTTGATTCTCTGACCAGGGAAACGCCTGCCTGACAGCAGAATGGTATCATAGGACAGTGTGATGGAATTTTTCTTTCTCTGTCATCATTAAGGGGTTTCCCCCTATGGTGAGGGGAATGAAAAGTACCATTTAATGTTCTCTGGAGAGTGGCAGGGGGAAAAAGGCTCAAAGCTTTGCATGCTGCTTTCCGAGTGGGTCATTTCAGTCCTTGTGGCGAATGGGATGTCCCCATGGAATTTGCCATAGACTGTCTGAAAAGAAAGGGATTAAGACCCTTTTCAGGATGGAAATGTAACAAAAGGACCACTTTTATGATGTAGAAGCATAAAGTAAGAGGCTCTATTGTACAACTGATTGCTAAAGATCTTTGAATTGGGTAGCCTAGCCTGGTAGGCCCTATTGCCGCCGGATTTGGAGGCCTGTACAGGATGATCCGTCTACACTAGAAGAAGAGTTCTGCTCTCATTTAGGGGCAAGTAAGAGATTATCAGTTTGTTCCTACATGATTTTTTTTCACACTTACGGAACAGTGGCCTGTAGGGAGATTATACTCTAGTGAAAGTTGCTGCTAATTAAAACAAGTAATTAGTGTTCCTCCAGGCTTTGCGGTTTCACTCACTTTTGCCCGCCAGACAGCATTAGTTTAAAAGCAATCCAATTTCTAGCAATAACAGACTGTAAAAAAGCCATTTAACAAGTATATAAGTGTAAGGTTACAGTTCAGGCGTTGATTTATCTCCTCTGGGCTATTTAGAAATGCTGTAGCAAAGTTGAAGAGAAAGAAAGTTAAATAGTTTTTTTTTAAATTTTTAACATTAAGAAAAGAAAAAAATGGCTACATGCCTCAGTCCGTTAAAAAAAAAAAATGACAAGCAAAATCTGGGAGCATATGAGATTTCCTAAATTGCATTAGGAAACCAAAATTGGATTTAATGCTGTTTTCTCATAGAACCCTCACTTAGCATTTTGTAAACAGATCATTTCATTAAGTCCTTTTGTTTCTTCTCTCGCCTTTGCTGAAACAAGGACTTTTTATTGACTGATTCTCATTGAAATGAATTGGAACAGTAGAGTTTAACACAACACGTTATTACCTCCTTTTTTTTCACAATTCCAAAATGACTAGCGTGGCTCTAGTTTGCATATCTGGTGGGAGGATTTAGTTAAACTAGAGAGTTCTTGAGAGAGATTAAAAAATATTTTATTATAAAGAGATATAACAGAAATTAATATTAAAAATCATACCTACACTGAATCACGCCCTGGTAAAATTTTTGTCTAATTGCTCAGTTTTTGTAACCTGACATCCTTCTATAATTGCTGCCGTTGCTGCTTAAAATGATTTATTTCTGAGGTGGTATCATCAAAGACATGTGTGCTATTGTGCAAGCAATTCAGTATAGCTCAACATTAAAATCAACCATAAGTCTACTTTCCCCATAACAAATGAATTTATAATACTTTAATTAATGCACAATTTTCAGATTCGTGGGTTTTCCAATGCTATACTTTTTTTTTTTTTTTACAAAAAAGTATGCCAACTATTCTTCTGCAATACACAAAACTTTGCTATTCATTTTGTATTGTGCTAACCAGGTAATGTTCTGTATGTGAAAAGATGTTTATCATAAACTGTTAACACCACAAAATGACAGCTACTGTCGCATATTCAACTAGTGGATTCTGAATTTAATCATCTTCTTTAATGAATTACAACTCATGAAGTATTAAATAGCCTGATTTTGATCATTTCAGGTTAAAATAAGATTGTAGACCGATCACATTTTAAATATCAATCTGGAATATGAAGATGTCTTTCATAAAATCTGGCAGCTTGTTTAAATTGCAAAATAAATTTTCATCATGAAACTTGTGAACTCTAAACCATATTTTATAATTTCAATATATGCTGTTCCTTTCCTAGAATTTATTTCCTATGATTATTTAAAGTGTAAGAGGTTTGGCAACCAAGCTCAAAAAATATGTTGTATGTAGCATAGGGTCAGTAGGTAGACTTTGTTTGAATCTTGCTTAATTTTTTAAAATATCTATGAGAAGAAAAAGTATACTTGGCTATAACTATTTTTTCCTAAGAAGGAATCTGTAAAATAATGAACACTGCATTCATTACTAAGTGTATTTATTATACAGATCATTTTTCCAATAGACACTCAGCTTTAGAAATTCTAAAATCACCTTATAATTCTTGGAGAAAGTTTAATGTGGTATATTGAAAATCTTTCTGCCATATCATGCCTTTTTTCCTGATAGTTAGAACAATGCTCAACTGGCATTTTAAGATATTTTATTTTTTGTTCTGCCTTTTAACGGTATAAAGCTTCCTTCAAAATCTGCCTTTGATAGTATTTGATTTTCTTAACTTGAATTTAGGCTGCATCTATCAAGTCTCTTTCTGAGCTCAGAATATGCTTTTTATTTCAGGACTGATAAGCTGGAGAATGTGACTATGGCAGCACAGACCTGGGGCACCAGAGGGCAGACTGTGCAGAGACCCGAGAGCCTATTTACGGGTTGTGATGGAACCCTCAAGGACACCACAATAGCTCTCATTCTATGTATTAAGCCATATTTGCACAACAATTCCATTATAATACAGAGATAATCTTTAGAAGTAATTTTAAAACAGCAAATGTATAAATGCTGAGTCTCAAGTAAAAGAAAACAATTTTCCTAAGCCAAATGTCTTTCATAAGAGATTTCAATGGTCATTTGATTCTGTTTTAAAGATAATTTGACCTTATGATTCACCCATTTCTTAAATGCACGTCTCAAATATAATTGTTTTCATTTGAAGTTAAAAAAAATAGAACAGCTAAATAACCCTTTGTGATTCGCTTTACTGCTCTGTAGTGCTTTTGTCTAACCAAAGAAAACTCTAAGCACACAATTATTAGTATTAAAATTGATGTCTCCAAGAGTTCAATACCAACTTTGTAAAAAGAAAAAATCACATACTGAAAACAGTGCTGACTCCAGATCCTCTTTACATTTTTTATATATTCCTTGCAATACAGCTATTTAAGTCCACCCAGCTAGACCATACACAGTCTTTGAAGATAGAGATGGTATTATCTTTATATAATGTAATAAAGCTCAATAAATGCTTATTGAATTTAATATAATTTAATGTAATTTAATTTCTTTGTTTTTTTAATCAATATTTTACTAAAGATATAGTGTAAATAGCAACTTTCATTGCAAAATAATTTAGGGGTTTCTAGCAAAGATAAAATATATAAAAGATTATGTAGTCTATGAAACACGGTATTTAAAGAAGATCAGACCTGTGTCATTTCATACCAGGATATGCTTCTACAGAGTATAGGATTTATCCTCTACACAACAGCACTGGACAGGAAGAGTAAAATTAGCATTTACGAGAAGCTGCATCAGGCCAAGTACTTTATGTACATTATCTCATTTATTATAACAGTTTTGGAGATGAAGACTCAGGCGCTTAGAAGGGTTAAGACACTTTCCCAAAATGGTAAGGTGAAGGGGATTTATTTTAAAGATTGTTTTAACATGTTTCTGGAGTGCCTGCTATGTGTCAGTCACTGTGCCAAAGCACATTGTGGGCATCTGTGGACAGGATGCATTAGCTCCCTGCTATCTGGAAACATGCATTCTAGTAACTTATAGACAAACGCACAAGTAAAAATACACAAAATAATATTAGTGACAAGTATTATAAAGGAAATAAAGATAATTTTCAATCAATAAACAAATTTGCCATTCCAAGGTAATGGCAATTGTTTCCATATTATTTTGACATTTTGAGCCTAAATTCAGGCCTTTACATTTATTTCTATCCAATTTAATCTTGGAGCCATAGTCAGTTTTCCCTAGATTTTAACTTCTTTATTAACCTCTTTTTGATTCCTGATGTGTTCATTCTCTGAAAAGCCTGTGGTCACTCAGACCACACCACTCATGCCACCCAGAGCCGAGGCAGATTGCATTCAACTTTTGCAGATTCACTTTATTCTTCTGAATTTATTTATTTATTTATGGCTGCACTGGGTCTTCATTGCTGCGCATGGGCTTTCTCTAGTTGCAGCGAGTGGAAGCTGCTCTTCCTTGTGGTGCATGGGCTTCTCATTGCAGTGGCTTCTCTTTGTTATGGAGCACGGGCTATAGGTGCACGGGCTTCAGAAGTTGTGACACACAGGCTTAGTAGTTGTGGCTCATGGGCTCTAGAGCACAGGTTCAGTAGTTGTGGCGCAGGGGCTTTGTTGCTCCGTGGCATGTGGGATCTTCCTGGACCAGTGCTCGAACCCGTGTTCCCTGCATTGGCAGGCAGATTCTTAACCACTGTGCCACCAGGGAAGTCTGTATTCTTCAGAATTTAGGCTGCTACTTCAACCTTCTCCCTAAGGAGAACTGATTTTTCAGTTCCAATTGGTTCCACTAAATTTTATTCCATGCTGTCTTGACTTCCTCCCTTCTCGGCTGCTATTTGTTTGATCTTGTATCTTTTATCACAAAACCATTGGGATACTCGCATTTCTTCAGTATAATAGCTAACATTCATTAAATGTCAATTATGTGCCCCCGTTATTCTAAACACTTTTCTTTACAATCGCATCTCATGTAATCCTCCAACTTCATAAAGAAAAGTATTGCTGTCATCATTGTTTTACAAATTAGGAAAATGATATGCAGAGAAGTCATGTCCCCAAGATCATACACTAGGAAGTGACAAAGCCCAGATTTAGAAGAAGAAGGCAGTTAAGTGATTTTACTGTTAATTTCATGTTTCAGAGTCTTTTACAACACTGGAGCCATCTTCCATTTTAAAATGGATGACCATGGAATTAGGCCTTTTTTCTCCCAACATTTTTGAAATGTGTTTCCCTGAAGTTTAGGGTATAGATTAAACTATATTCAGTGTTCCTATCCATAGTAGTTATAAGTTCTAAGTTAACATTACGCTCTCCTAGGTTTTTAAACACCACTTCTCCAACCCATATTTCGCTGGAAGGGAGAATGGAAGAACAGAAAGGCATTGGGCATTGGCTGTGCAGTCATCCAGAGTCGTATTCAAATCTAATTTTGCTGTTTATCAGCTGTGTTACTTTGGGCAATTTATGTAATTTCCCTTAGACCTGGTTACATTTTTTTCTCATCAAGGATTATATAGGTCTTGGGGGGTTATCATGGGAAATCAATCTAATACAAGAAAGTGGTTTGGCACACGCTTTGCACTCAATAATTTTGACTTTATTTTTAATTAAGATTGAACTGAATTCTTTTCATTATTTCTTAAAAGTTTGAGAGAAAAAAATTTCTAAAAATTAAGTCAAGTTTTATCAGGTGCTGTGTTGTTTGGCTTTTTGACATCATAGTCTGCACAGAGTCAGCCATATATTCATTCATCATTCATTTGTTTATTTATTCAGCAAGCAAGGCAGTAATCAAGTATTTATAATAGAACCATTATACCAGGCTCTGTACTAAACAGCAAGATTTTAGTGGTATGTGAGAGATAACTCCTACAATCAAGAAGTTCACATTCGTAAGATGTGATATCAGGTATAAGAGAAGTAAGCAAAGGAGCTAAGCTTATGTTAACATCTATATTGTGTAGAATTATCTACATCTTCTCTCTTGCAAGGTGGTCTGCACTTAATAGTTCCCTCAATTCAGTTTCAACTGTAAAAAGTTTATATAAATGTCCTTCTAAGATCTATTTCATCTCTGAAATACTATGTCTCTATAATCATTTCATGGTTGGTTCTCTTTCTTTTAATTCCTACTTAAACACCATCTACCATATTTCCAGTCTAAGGTTTATAGAATTTACTGGAAGTAGAGTGACTTATTTGCAACCATTATCACTTTCTACTCCTTCCATTAGGTCAATTTGTACACATATGTGCATAATATTATGTTTTAACTCCTGCCCAATTTACCTGATATCTTGCTGAAGGTATAAGTTTTGTAACAGATTGTCTTCTCTATTCTTCCTAATGATTCCTGGGGACCTCCTATACCCCCTTAACTACTTTCTTCATTTTTCCATTTGTTTCTCAAAGAATCTTATTTTATAATATATCCTGGGCATTTCCCCCATCTTTCTCAAATCTTATTAAAGTAATAATTTCTGCTACAAACTAAGTTGTCCTGAATATGTCTAGAGAATAACCAACAACAGAATACTCAGGCCATTGCAATATGAGGAGCATTCAATTTAGATTTGAAAACATGTTGGAAGTACAAATTTCAACCATGGTATCCTTGGATTAAACCTCTAGAAAAAGTTAAGGAGGAACAATTTCACATATTGTTGGACAACAAAGGCAGAGTCTTGGTGACCTTCAAGCACATTCCAACCTAGCATTCTGTAACTCCTATAATCTGTTATTCTTTTCTTCCATTGCACTTTTGCCACATCTATTGGTGTGTTTATCATCTGCCTCTTATCCTAGTAGGTAAACTTCACAAGGAGAAGAAAGTTTACTTACTACTATGCTGCCAGGGCATTCCTGAAATACTCCCTGAAATAATGGCATGAATGGATAATAAACACTGAAAATATAATGAGGTTAAAGTGCTTGAGTTATTATCATATAGTATTTGGAGAGACACTTGTTAAAAGGATTTAATTTTGACATGCTAGAGCAAAGAAGTTTTACAATTATTATATAATATTAGAATTGAAGTTAAGAGTCACAATTACCATCTGTGGTTCCAATTTGTAATATATCACTTCACTGTGAAAAAAAAATTTTTACTCTCATGGAAACATTACTGCTGTATCCACAAAATAATGAGTAGTCTGTAGAATGCAGACTTGAAGCCAAAGTTGTCTTTCATTCTAATCCTTACACCAACAATTTCATTCATGAAATCGTTTTCTATTGAGTGTGTACTATGTGCCAGACACTGAAAACAGGGTGCTGTAGATGCAGAAAAGAAAGCTATAATCACTGCCCTTGGGTATTTTCTGGCTAAATAAGGTGAGGAAATCAACAGTTGAGGCAGAGTGTGGAAAAGGTTAGTATCTAAATAAAGCCCAGAATTACAAATAAAGCCCAGAGCAAGGAAGAAGGGAGCAATGGAAGACATGGATGTCAGAGAAAGCCTCCAAATGGAGACAATTAATAAATTGAATTCTTAATAAATAGAAGTTTTATAGGATGATCAAAATAATCAAGTTCTAATATTTCCACAATAACTTATTTACCATGTGGACTAGCAACTTACACTAATTACATTTGATTCTAGGCAATTTGATTCATGTTTAATGTACGCATTCTTTGTTCTCATACTAAAGAACAACCTGTAATCCATGAGTTTTGTTTTAAATGTAAATGCCAACAATGTTTCTGTTTCTTATTTAGTTCATGTAGTTCATTTCTTACTTAGTTCAGCAGCACAATGAGAACATTAAACCACCTTTTGAAGACGCTTCTCCCTACAAATAAACATCTGTTTATTTCCCTACTGACTTCAAACTCTGAAAGGTGTCATCTATACTTCTTATGACCATTTTCTTTTAACTAAATCTAGACTTTTTCATTGCTTTCAAAACTTCCACCTTTTCTTTCTCTCTTTTTTTTTTTTAACATCTTTATTGGGGTATAATTGCTTTACAATGGTGTGTTAGTTTCTGCTCTTTCTCTCTTTTTAATTTGCTATTATTTTTAAAAAGCCATTGAACAGTATACTCTTGTCTCATCATCATTGCTATTGCTGTTAATTAACTAATCAACAAATGTATAATTTCTTCTGAAAATAAATGAGCCCCCTTGATCAAAGTTTTCACTATAATTCATAAGTATTATATTTATGCATTTGCTAGGGCCTAGGACTGAAGATTTATTATAGAGAACTACCATGAAATTAAATACCTTGATAAATTTTCCAATATATTTGTTGAAAAGAAGTATATGGTCTTCATTCAGTCATCATTTGTTCTTTAATTCCCAGTTTTAATAACAAATTGTATCTTGTTAGTTGTTCTTTCAGTAAAGATCATGAGTTTTAAGAGTGTAACAAGTGCCTTTTCTAACTTCTCTCCTCCCTAGATATTTACTATCTCCTTGAATAACTTACATCTATTCCAAACTTTCCAAAAATGTCTCTTTCTTTCTATTTCAATAAAAGCATCCCTACCAACCTTCAGGGCATGGCTGAAGCTCACTAGGTGAAAAGAGCAACTGCAAGTGAAACCCAAAGGTGAAGATCCCATGCTTTGTTCTCTATTTTGTAGAGAACATGGTAGTAAACAAGCAACTTATTTTACTAAGTTTTCCTGGGCCTGAGATTTGGCAAATGAGAAAAGTAGATGAGATCGTCTCTAAAATCCCTTACGGTTCTTATATTTTATAATCCTATTATAAATCAGTCTCAATTACAAGGACACTTGGGTTCTGTGTAGTTAAATTTATTCTGGGCTTTTATTTTTGTTGTTGCCCTTGTCTTTCTGTGTGTTGTTTTCCTATAACCACTTTGATGGATAGGAGCCCCTTCATCTGTCCTTTGCAAAGCTGCATAATCTTTAGCAATTAAATTAGCCAAGCTGATATAACTCATGACTTCCTTCATGCTAGAAATTTTGATGCAAATTTTGTACAACTAGAAACTTGAACTATGAAAATTTCATAAAATTCAATTTTCCTGTTATGTATGGTACTCTATTTACTTTGGAATTTTACTGATGGTTTCAAGTTTGCCTGAACCAATGGTTCAGAGAACCGTCTTAAAAAAAAAAAAACTAAAGAAGGTGGTATTTATATTTGTGCTGGCCTTCAATTCATGCTGTGTCTCATAATGCAACCTAGTATGAGACGTGTGATTGAGGGATACTCCTATCAAACAACTATTCAGAGAGAAGTGTGTGTGATCTCAGTCCAGTTTAGAGCAGAGTTGTCCACCTGGAAAACCCTAAACTCAGTGAAAATGATCATCCTATGTGTTGTCAGTCTCATCTAAGAAGTTCAAAACTGAATGTACCCATGGACCATATTAGTCCTTTAAACTTTCAAAGGGCATCCTGTTCATCAAAGACAGGCCTTAGTCACCTCACCCCACCAGTTCATGAATGATGATCTTTTTAAGAGCCTTAAGTCAGCTTTAAAAGAGAGCACTAAAATAGGATTTAATAAAACAGAAACAGGAAAATTGAAAATAGGAAAAACTTAAGGTGGTCTAACATTGCAGGGCTTGAAGGCATTCTTCTTCTTGTATTAAGCAATCTAGTGTTAAATGAACAAGAGGAAAATAGCAACAAAATAAGGAATATTTTTAAGGAAAGGTTTATTTTACTCTAGAAGATATTTTAACATCTTTATTAGACCAAAATAGAGTAATTCAACACCAAAACGAAATGCAAGTTGGATTCTTATAGGATGTATATTTATATAAATTGTAGGTGCTTGATACCTGCTTAATGATAATGATGATAATAGTGATAATTTTGATCATGAAGTAATATGAAAACAAAATACTTTAAAAGGAAGTTCCTCCCTTGAGTTTAGGAGGTTCCCCTTTTTTATCATCATTTTAAGAAGCTTAGTATTGTCATTAAGAAGTGCATATTAATTTATAACACAAGAATAAAATTATCTAACCATGTTTATAGAACCACTGATATTAAGAGAAATGTTGGTTGAGGGCTTAAATTATTCCCCCAAATTCAGAAGATTATAGCCAAAGCTAATTTAATGTGGTCATATTATTTCCAATCTGAGTCTTAAATAAATTATATAACCTATTCCAAGACATACTATCCTTTGAAACATACTTTGATCCAATCACTTAAATAGTAAAAATCTTTTTGCCTTCTTTGAAGAATATTGTGTTTTTTTCTGTTTCTTGCTTGTTTGTTTTAGTTTAAAATTATGTACCATAGTTGAAGATAAAACAGCCTTCCAAATTTTAGTTTGGTAACCAACTGGAGCTTTAGCCTCTCAGGACTCTTCCAGATTTTTATTTTACTTTTTTCCTTCTTTTGCTTGATCTTTCTTCCTTTGTTTTTCTTTTCTCTTACTTTCAACTGCATGATAAATTCTGGTTTATGTCTCACTGAAGCTTCAACACTAGTTTTAATGAAGTGGCTGAACTTTTAACCTTTGAGCCCAACATACTTTAAAACTATCACCAATATCCATTGTATTTTTTTTCCGTAGTTCTGTGTCAGCTATTGTGAGGGTTAGCCTTTTAGTGTATAGGACCTTATTTACCCAGGTTCTTTGTAACATCAAATAGAGAGGATTTAATTATTTTACTGGTCTTCCTCAAAATTCTTGGAAAAATAAAGTGCTGGAGCCTCTAACCCTCCACACTCGCCAATCCTACTCCTTGACTGGTAATTGGTCTGCACATAAGGAGGTCCTGGCTGTCAGTTTTCAATGGAAAGTCACTTATTAATAACCAGGCTTCAAACTTCCTAACACAAAAGGATAATTTTTTTTAACCAGGTCATCTTAGAGCATCCAAGCTCATTCTCCTCAGCCATGCATTCCGGTGCAAGGTAGCACAAGCAGCATTTCCTTGAATTCCACAGCCAAACAGCTGGGATGCCTTCAAGATGCTCAAAAGGAAAGAACACTTTTTTTTTTTAATGTAGAATTTATACTTATATTTTCCTCTTTGTGCTATTACAAACATTTATAATTGTCACTCCAAGCTATGTCCTTCTACGAGGAACCAAAAACTCGGCAGTTCTGTTTTATTTGTTGGAGGAATAATTTGATGAGCAGCGAACACTAGAGGGGGAGCTTACCCGTTCAGGAGACAGAAAGCTTCAGACCCTTTGGGAGAGGATGAGAGTGATACTAGAGCTACTGACTTAGACAAGTCAAGCTAAGACTTGGTCAGCCATGGTTCAGAAGCCAAAAGGTCAAGAATGGTAGGTGGCCAATTTACTGTCATCTTCCAGAAAGGCAGGGAATCATAAGTAGAATTGAGAAGTTTAGCTGCTGCTCACGCCATGATATGGAATATTTTAAAAACCCCTCTGGAGGCAGTTTTAACAGGAGGAGTAGGATTACAGAGGCTTTTTCCCCTTTACTATGACTGTCTGTCATTTAAATGTCTAAGGAATGATGGAATGAATTATCATAAAATTTTGACAAATTTGATGGCTCAAGCAAAAGGGGGAAATAGGCACTCTGATTATTAGGTTCTAATAAGACATGACATTTAAAATGAGTTTACATGGCAGTTAGACCTTTGCCTTTTTTCCTCTTGATTTAAAAACACTGAGATTATTTTCTTTGAAAAGAAAAAGACTTATTTCAGTTTCTCTTCTCTCTAGTTTAATGACTGTAAGTTCTATTTTACCTCTTACACATTTTTATCTTCTATAACCATAATCTATTTGCTTTCCACAATTTGCCTGAGCCTGACAAATCTTAAAATGTATCTTGAAAGCCAGTAGAATATTTTAGTAGAAAGATTTAGTAGAATTTTAGTAAAAAAAAAAAAAAAGTGTAAGCAGCCCTTTCATTTATTAGTTTATTTTTTCTGTATTACGTTACAACGCAGTAGATAAGCCTATTGACTTAAAAGAACAAACTGTATTTTCCAAAGTGAAAAAACAAATAAATAAAAGGGGATTAACCAAAGTACTGAAAAACAACATTAATTTTCTCTGATCTCAACGTCTACTTCTTTACCAACAAAAGAGCAAGTTCTATTTGTAATAAACTATTTCATTAACCCACATGAGCAACCTCTGATATGATGTTTATGTTACTTACTGAAGAGTCGTGCTTTTTTTAAAAAAAGGGATAATTCAACCACAATTAGTCTGACCTTTGGAAACATCTTGAACTTTTAGTTTAAAACTAAAATAGTTTGGGACATTTTCCAACTATGTACCTATTAATGCTATAAGAAAATTATTTATTTACCAAAAATATAAAGCACTTTTAAAAACACCTCTAGAATGACTTTCATTGTGTCAGAACTTGACAATGAAAAGAAGCAGCACTTGATTTTAGTGAATAAACTGTATGTGGATGATGTAACTGATCAAAACCTGACTTTTCCTAATATTATTTTATTTACACAAATAAAACAATGTGGTTTAATACGATTGTTTTTCCTGGTACATTAAAAGGTGGATTTATTTTTGCTTTCCAGGAGATTTCCTAGAACTGTGGTGACCAGATCTTTAAAGTTCTCTCCTGATTCCAGTGGTGTTATTCCCCAGAGGTTTGTTTAAGGCTAGTAGGTATCTCCCACAGTCCTGGATAGCAATATTTACTTAAACATTTTTTTATTTATATAGTTAAATAATAAAGCAGAGGGAGCTTGGATTAAAAATACTAATTGTAAGCTTCTACAGTTTCATATCACGAAAGCCAACTATTGGGCTATGCAGTAAAATATATTTTGAGGTTGCTGGTCTGGCCCTCTAGGGCAGTAAATGTAACTTTCCCCTTGTATTGTCAGGACTAGAGCTATTTTGCTCACACAGGAGAAATGTTTAGTTAACATCTGTGGTCCCATCACAGGAAAAAAAATTGTCATATGTTAGGAGATGCTTCTAGGTTCCCTGTATTAATTAATTTATTGAAACATTTTAATTCCTTAAATCTGGTCAAAAAGTAGGTAGCCAAGAAAAAGGGCATTGGGACTGTGAGTAAACATAATACACTTGGAAATTACATCCAACATGAACCAGACTTCTCTCAAGTCCCTTGATCTGTTTGGTGCTTGATCTGTCTGATCAAATGTATTTTCCAATATTTCTTTTATTTATATTTCAAGTGACTCATTTCTTTTAAATCTTGGATTTTTAAAAATTTTCTTAGTTAAATTGACCTAGGTTTAGATATTTTCTCTAATTCTAACTTTATGCTTTATAAGCTAAGTAAATTCAATCTTGTTTTATTTCTTCCATTTCCATTTCATATTTTAGGAATTTGAAAACAATTAGAAGAAAAAGAAGCAAATCTGTGATATTTATATTCATTTTATGAGTTTCATTTATTTATTATACATTAAATATGTTCCTCTTTTAACTGTATTGTGTCACAATTGCAGGGAGGAAAATATTTACAACTAAATCATCATTAAATGTCTAAACATCATTCAGACACATAAAATAAGATTCAGACCTAGAAGTATGAGTGAGAGAAGATAAAGTATGATGCCTGATCTTAAAAATAGTTTAATAGAAAATTAATAGCTAAGTGAGTATTATATTCACTTGACAGTGAAGACTCAATAACTTTTGATAAAGTTTGTTTTTTTCCTTACTTAGAAGAATGCATCAATGTAAATATCTCTGCTAATCACTACCAATACAGCATGGAAATCCATGTCAACATTCTTCCTTCAAGGGTTTTAGAATTCATTTTCAACATTTCATGGAAATGACCTGCTGTTTGTTCTGTGTCCTACTGATGATATATTTTACTTTGAAACCCAGACAGGACCAGAATGAGAGAGAGAGAGGT
This sequence comes from Tursiops truncatus, assembly GCF_011762595.2. Classification (NCBI taxonomy): domain Eukaryota; kingdom Metazoa; phylum Chordata; class Mammalia; order Artiodactyla; family Delphinidae; genus Tursiops; species Tursiops truncatus. The sequence goes on from NC_047036.1 coordinate 74,088,379, forward strand.
AAGAATATATTTATAAAGGGGAAAAATAACAAAGACCAATTGAGGAAGATTTGAAATCAAATGATGGATTTTTTTTTTAAAAGTACTTCATATAATTGAAGCCAGATAGCTACATAGAATTGTGTTAGGAAATGTGGTTAACAAGATAGGAATGTATATGTCTTTAATATCAACTTGTTCTCATAGAGGTTCATGTTTCAATCAACCAATCCATCAATTGACCCATCAATCAAAAACTATACTGAACACCTACATGTACCATATTTAACTATATTTAACTCTGACTTATTGTGAACCAGACAAGAAAGGTGAGTACTATTATGAAGTTTGCAATGTAGCAGGGGTTCTGATAAGTAAATGGACAAATATGATAAAGTAAAAGCAGGCTATTATTGGTGTACATAGGAAGAAACCTTACCCAGATTTCAGAAATCAAAAAAGATTTTGAGGGGAAGTGGCAAAACAGGCATGAATGGCTGAAAAGAATTAAATTACTATAGAAAGAAAGAGGGAGGGGTTGAAAGGAAAGAATGTTTAAGGGAAAATGAGCAAGAGAACGCAAGGGAGGGAATGGTGGGAGAGAGTAGTATGTGAGCAATGGCCGGGCCGGATATAAAGGAATTTGTTAGCCACGTTAGAGTCCAGCTTTATCTGGGAGTAGTGCAGAGCTGTCAAACAATTGTAAGCAGGGGAATGATCAAAGATTTGCATTTTAGAAAGCTTGTCCTTCACAATGTGGAAAACGGATTGAAGAGCGACAAAACTGAAGGCAAACAGTTCGTGTGGGAGAGATGAGTGTGGTTTAATCGAAATCAGTGACAGGTTTATAGAGAAAAGCAGCCCTATTGGGCAGCTGTTTAGAAGGTAGCATGGACAGAGGTTAGTCTTAGATTGGATGTGATAGAAAAGGGAAAAAAGGTAGTCAAGGTTATAAGCAATATATTAATTATACCAAATGATTTCACTGTTTATTATTCACTGGGTTTATCTGAGCTGACTGACTACAACCCCAAATATAAGGAAATGATACCATAAGGAAGCACATGACATAAACAAGTTTATCCAGCTATATATTCTCCGTAATCTTAAACACCAGGATGATATTTTGACATGCAATCAGGTTTTCTCATTTTACTGAGAATATGACTCTTTTGTAACCATTTCAGTTTTACTAGTAATTTCCAAGTTAAAAGAAAATTATATATATTTTACATAAAATTACATAAGGCAAAAATGTCCAAAAATAAGAACAATTGTAGCATACTTAGATTCATAAATACTTGCCGACTGATGAACTGCAGAGAAAATACTTAATAACTTACAATCTTTTTTTCCAATTTTAAAATAAATGGCAATATTGAACAAAAAAAAGCACTTTCGAAACAAATATTTACAAACTTGTGTTTGTATAATTATTCACATAGGTATATATGGAAATGTTTGCATTAACCTTTTAATTTAGTCCTATTTATTTACTCATTCAATAAACTATTATTTTATGAGATATATGCAAACATTTATGCAAGTTGTTTAATATAAAAGTCAAAGGAATTAGATAGCCTATTAGACTCTCTCATTCCAGGTTTATTATTTTTAAGCTTTGCTGCAGAGGGAGAGACAGAAGGGGAGGAATTTAATTTGTACCAAATAATTCACCTGTATTCTGAAAAACAGACTGAGGGAAAAGGTGAGAATATCTTGGCAATAGTGAAAGTAGAGATTTACCTAGAATATTGACCCCAAGATTTATAGTTTTGACAGGAGTACATCCCTAGTTCCTTTACAAGTTTGGGTGCAGAATCCTGTGATCTGGCAGACTCTTTTTTTTTCATAATAAACCTCCCTAGTGGTTGAGGAAGAAAGTACATGAGATGGGGTTACAGCATGAGTCAGGATGTGGAGTGTGGAATTCTGTTAATTTCCTGCTCTTGATTTGGATGTCTAATGCCCACTTTTCTGATGAAGGAAATATTTTCAGTTCCCTGAACTCAGAACAAAATTACTATCTCTTTAACCACTTATATCCCTGTAGTCCTTCCAGGAATCAAGCCAAATATTAAGAGAAAAAAGGTGTAGCCTATATCTGCCAGTTCTTAACATTTCCTTACGATTCTCAAACCCAAGTACATCTAAAATTTTAATTGTTAAAAAAAATCTATAAAACATAGAGCCAAATACGTTTAGACTGCTGTTGGAAACAAAGTTGACTGGAGACTCCTAGCCATGCAAAAAATGCTAGGTAAAATTTGTGTTATGGAAAAATTGTCATTACAAGATTTATTAAGACTTCCATGTTACTCAAAGAAAGTTTCCTATAGGTAGGATACCATATGTCTTGGTTTTCCTGGAACAATCCACAATTTGTCTGTTCTCTGGCCTTGTTAATAATAGTGCTCTTTCATTCTAAAAGTATATAAATTTGGATGATAAAATACATGGTTATCTTACTAATATAACCTTAGCACCATAGATGCTTGAATAACATTGGTATATAGTGCTCTAAGAAGGAGCTCATTATTTGGACATGATGATAAAGGGACATGGGGTTCAATATTAATCTCAGGTTTTGATATTGTACTGCTTCTAGGAAATGACATTAATAAAGACAAGAAAGTTACAAAATAATGAGAACTTATGTCAAAATTATGTAAACAAAGCAGTGAGTATACATGCTTTGTGCAGCTGGTGAAAATAACACTCTAAGCTACTTAACCTTTACTGGTTATTTTCATGATTGCATTGTTTATAAGAAAGTTCCATAAGTGAATTTCAAAAGGATCTCTGACTCAGGCGTCTGTGTATGGTTGTTGTTGGGGATTTCTAGTAGTTCTCATGAAGAGTGAGGAGAATGTCATTTCCTATCAGTGAATGACACTATCTTTTGCCATTCAGCACAAAATTTTAGACTTCAGATTCTCATTGTTTATTAGTAACCCATTGGGAGGTGCTACTTACATTATTCTTTGCTCATCTGAATGAGTCAGTTAGTTAAAAGGTGCAAACTAGGAAATACGTTTTTATGAAATTTGAAAATCTAAAGTGAAATTGATAAAGAATTGATTTAAAAAAAAAGAATTGAAATTGCCCGGCAAAAGACCCAGTGAAATCGATGGCTTGCAATGTGTTAAACGTGTTTATTTGCACTTTCAAAGTTCAGATTTCCTCATACATTTTCATACTGATGGAGATAAAATGCTAAAGTCTTAAATCCCTCTATGCCATGCTGAGTTGCTAAGGGCTGTTGAGTTTTTGTTATTTCTCCTCTCGAGTTAGCTCTGATTACGCCTGCTGAGTGAAAAATTTGTATTTGCCGACAGAAATAGGAACCACCCCACGTGCACTTGCACTCAGCAAATGCTCCAATACATCACAAAGATTTGCTCAACCCACCTTCAGAGGCCAAATCGAGCATGTTATTTTCTGTTTAGGTCTGATTCTGGAGCCTATCAGTCAGGAGTGTTTTCCAATCTCTGATTAAAGCAAGGCCTACAAAGCTGGAAGTGTTCACACACAGTCTCATTAGAGTGCTGGATAGAGTGACCCAGGCCTTCTAGCACAAAGCTCTGAGTGAACTTCAAATATGAGAGTGCATCAATCAAATCCAAGCAAGGCTTTTATGTCATTTTTCTACTTTGCCTTTAAAGTCCTATAGGAATGCCCTTTCCAGCTGTACAGCCGAAAAGCATTCAATAGAAACAAAAAAGCAAAGACCCTCAGCCCCCTGCCCCCTCCAAATGGGTATGGTTTTACCTCCCCCACCAAGCATGAGAGAGTCTTCTGTGCTTTTTAAATTATTTAGCATGTTCAACAATGCAACGAAGAATATAGTCGCATCACTCAATGGCTCTGTGTTAATTATTAGTACCCATTTGAAAAGGAAACCAGTAAGGTCAAAGGCAATGAGATTGCATATTGTATGTCTTAAATAGAGGTAGCAGAGAGATTCGGGGAAAAAAATAAAGCAATGCTCATGGAGGCTTTTCATTCCTAGCCCCCAACCCTAACCCCCAACTTCACTTCTTGCTTTTCTTGTGTTGGCGTATACCATTAAGAAAACAAACAAACAAAAAAGCAAAAGAATAAAATCATAAAGGAACATCAAGAATCTTGGCAGGAAAGATGATAAGGCGTTAAGTCAGAGAAAGAGAAGTCAGACATTTAGTTAATGTTTGTTTTATATACTGCTCAGGGCACTCGAGTCATTTTCAAAAATACATCTTTAAAAGATCAGCAAAAAGCAAAACAATATAAATTTGCCCACTAATATCATTAGAGGAAAATGCATGAGTGCAGTTAGCAGTGATTATTAAATTTAGGTACTTTTGCTTCCAACATCAGGCCAAAAACCATTATAACACAAGTAACATCAGTATGAATTAAATAAAATGAATTAAATAAAATGAGGCTTTTGAAGCCTGAAAAACAAAATAATTTAAAAGGAGAAAATAAATCTCTCCTGCAGTGTAGATAAAGTTTTCTGAATTTTACACCTCTCTTTAAACAAGTGAATTGTTCAACTACTCAAGCTATCCTATGTTCATCCAATTAGGAAGAGCAATATACCGGAAATACATTGTACATCAAAATATTGGGCAGATATATTGCTTATTCAAGGGAATTCCCTGTATGTGTACATTTGTTTCCATTTCTAAACTTTACTAAATGTGAGGCAAATACTACCCACAAATAGCACTTCACCCACTCAAATATATTGCAGCATGTAAAAGAGTGTTTGAATTTAGAGCAATATATATATTTTTTAAATTTAGCATGTGTTTCTTTACAGGGCTTCAGATGTTTGGAAGAATTATGCAGATTTTATAAATGAGTACTAGAGCATTATGCTACTTGATAGTGTCCCATCTGTGCTTCCCCTGTAGTGTTTGACAGGGCATCTGTGTAAATTGCTTTTTTTTTTTTTTTTTTTTTAGTTAATTAGTTTACTGCATAAAACTTAATGCACTACCTGATAAAAACTTTTGTTCATTTCAGCACTTTTCCCCCCTAGAGCTGATGTTCATCTTTAGCTTTAGTCAGGCCTAACTTCTTCCTTTGTAGATTTCCAAACTGAAATAATAAAACAATGCTTTTTCCCTCTTTTTCTTATAGGGCATAATACACTATGCTTGTGTGACAATAAATATTAAGAGTGTAAGTAATAATTTAAGTTGATCATCCCAACATTTCATATATTTTGTCATAGCTTCCCAACTAAAACATCTTCTAACATGTTTTTCAGGGATATCTTAAGAAAAGCTTTAAAAAAACTTCTTAGAGAACAAATACACATAGTTATGAAGTATATACAACCAACCTTGCTTTTCTCTCTAGGGTATGTTAGCCTCTATTTAAGTTGCTTAAGTTATGTCAACATAGGACCAAAAATCTTGATGAAATAAAATAAACAACAAAGACAAAACAAACTATAAAATCAGTTTTTCATTTGCCTGTATCTTGTTTAGGAAAGATAATAGAAATCCCAGACGATAAACTAAAATTTTCAAGTTCATCTCGATATTTTTTCTCTGGAGAAGCAACACAAACTAAAGGAGATAAACATCCAGGACAGAGAGGAGACATTCCACAAACACTTGATATGTAATACCTATCATTAGTTAAGGGCCTAAGTTCTAAATCCAATCTATATGAGCTGCGTAATTGGGAAAATTTTTTACGAATCTATACCCCAGTTTCTTTATGTTCAAAATGATCTCATAGTGGTATTTACCACACAGATCGTTATATTAAATAAATTTATACTTATCAGTGCATAAACAGTGTCTGACAAGTAACAATTGCTCAAAATATGTTAGCTCTTCCCATGTTGATTTTGATGAGAATAGCTGTTTTGCTAGAAATATAAGCTCACATTAGTTCACACAATATATCTGAAAAATGTAACTATTACTTCTTCAAAAATTAAAATACGTATTTTATGAAACATATTTAATTCAAGAAGACTTATCTTAGATAATATGTAAGATATATTCTTTTTTAGAATAACCAAGAGGACAATCCTATAGAAATACATTTTATTTTATGAATCTTTCAGATTGAAGACTTAGTCTGCCAGTTTTGAATGATATAACTTTAGAGCTATTTATTTCTTTTTCTAACATTATGGTCATCATATAGGTAAGTTTTATCCATAAGTTTTAAACAGCATACTATGTGAATATTTTTTCCATTTATAAGCCATATAAATTATTTGTCCAATGATGTTAACTATTTATTTAGTGGGCACTGATACTGTAATTGAACTATAACATGAGGTACTAATATTTGTGCTCCATTATGCTCTCTGTCAAATAAATTTTCTTTAAAAAAAGAAGAATACAGATTGAGTTTGACGTCAAATTTACCTTATTTAAAAATTTGGAAAGCCGGTCAATGAGGTGCACTCTTGTTCATCTAAAAAATTCAATGCAAACAAACCAGCTAGAAAATGGAATTTAGAACATTTCAATACGTGAAAATCAAAATCAAAATGTCAACTTCTCTGACTTGGAGCAAACTGAATCATGAACTAAACCCTCACACTATGTAAATATATAAAAACTTAGTAAGCTCCACGAATGTTCTTAGACTTACATATAATATCTATTCCATCCAATAGCATAAAAAGTTTAAAAGTTAATTACTCTGTAAGATAAAAATACTTATATGCATTTGCCTCAAGGTTTAAAGTATAAAGGGTTCTAGCAGTTGTTTCACACTCAAGGGGAAAAAAAGAAATATCAATTTGACACCAGTCATGAAAACTACTGAAGAAGGACTATTTTGTAGTTATGGTTTGCCTTTCCCATGTGGAAGACGATACTTAGTATAATCTTTGTTGAGAGGCAACAATACTTTAGCAGTGTTTTCTCACATTAAATGTACTAGTTACTCCAAAATCGAATCTCCACATTCCCTCTAGTCTTAGTATGCTCACCTTCACAAAGGCCAGAAAATGAAAATTACACACACATTCACACACATACACACAATGCATTCCCAAAAGTTAAAAATCAAATAAAATGTTCTTCAATTTCTCATGCCTAGTTTGGAAAATTTGTCGTAAGAAATATTTTATAAAAATCAAATCTACATGTGACTTTCCAGTCATTGAAGATTCTTAATGGTATATGAGACTGAGAATTATTCAATTTTCCATTGATAGAATAGAAAGGTTACTAATCACACACCTTTCCTGGGTATTCCATGCTATTCTATAAGAGCTAGTTAAAGACATATGGATTCCATTCTTACAATGTAAGTGTTACAAAGAAATACTATTTGGGGAAGTTCGGATCAGATTAATTTTTCTGAGCTTTATTCTATCTACTTGACAAGATATCCAACCTTCTTGGTAAATATGTTAAAGTTAATACCCTTTTCTCTGCAAGCAAAGTAAGTAATAATCACAACTATGACATCATTCCCATGTACTATCAAACATGATCTACTTTCCTTTCTTTAATAAAATCTCCCCAGCATTTAATTTTTAGTTTTCTTAACTTTTTTTTAAGATGGCATACCTTTTCTAAAACAGTACTCAATTTTATATTTATGAAAACACAGAATTCTGTGCCTACCTTCAGTATTATCATTATGACTACTTTTTATCCAAGGGGTAAAAAAAGGAAGCCAATTTTTCCAAAACAGAACTTTATATAGAGAAATTTGAATTGGTCAAACGAGAGGTGAAATACGCACACTGACAGTAGTACTGACAAAGCAAAAAGTATCCAGCCAAACTTAAAGAATTTCCTAAATTTGCTAATCATTATTTTTTAGACCAAGTTTCCACCCACCTACCCCCACCATTATATCAGGTTGAAGTGTCTAAAAGAAGATAGACCCCCAAAGAGCAGTTTAAAATGCTTTAATTTTTTTAATGTGATACTGTTCTTTTTAAGGGTTCTTTCATATGTGATCAGTCAGAGATACTGACTTTTGTGAGTTAACACAAAAGTGAAATAGCACTTTTAAGTGCTGTCTCTCTTTGGAGATTTAATGCACTTTGTAATATCTCTGAGATCAGTCAGGGAGAGACGAGAAAAAAGAAATTTGATTTTGAGTCTGGACCAAAGCTCGGTGACTTGAGAGGCACCTAAACATAATGAAAGGAAGAAGTTTCAAAGAGAAAGTTGGCAGCTATGACCAGAATCCACAGGGCTAGCAGGACTGACATCAACCAGAGGCAGATTTAGAGGGGTACCCTATGATCTCTCTTGATACCATTGACACTTCAAGACCCAGTTTCATTGGGGAACAGTCCAGTAAAAGAGCATCTCCAAAGGACACAGCATGGTTGCGGTATTGAGAAAGACATGAAAATGCCAGCACCAAGGGTCTAAAGCTGTCTTTTTCTCCTCCAAAGATCATATATATCTGGGGAAAGCAAAAGTCAACATCTGAAACCTGCTTTTTCAAGCTTGACTTGAATGATATAAAGTTGGCCGTATAATAGCTAGATGCTTACCTTTCTTACCTTTCTGACCTAGGTTCAGTCTAATGTAAGAACAAGTCATTAGCTGATTCCTGGTAGTCTTCACTTACCTCCTGGTGAATAACTTTCTACTCTAGTATTTTATTTTTTTAATTAAAGTAACTGTCAGCTAAATTTGTGTCAAATACTGAAAATCAGCATAGAATGCTCCCATCAATTGGTTGTTCCCAATGTTTTCAAAGATCTATGTATTTCTGCTAACAGCTTTGAAGGTTGAAATTGATGCCCAAGTAGCTATGTATGAAATGTAAATTCTAAATTGGGTATAAACAGTATCTGAACAAATAATAACAATAATGATCTGTGAATTAAAGAAATCATGCAGCTATTTTAAGCTAGAATGTGTGTGTTGACAAAGGGGGGTGGGTGCTTGAGTTCCATAGACCTTTAGGACACTTATGCAGCATAAGAAAACAAAAATCTAGAACAATTATATTAACTATGCATGGGATTTTAAAAGTATGGATCAAATGGATGTATCATGATGATATCGATTCTAAAATGGCATCTTTCCCCAGTTATGGAGGCTAAATTACAGTTGAATAATGGTTATAGAAAGTTTCACAAATTTGCTTATATGAGAATTATGTTCAGAATGAAAAAAAGAATTGAGTGATTTGTCAAAATAACTAAGGGAAAAATATCACTTTCAGTCTAGATGCTCAGACAATTGAAGGAAAGAACTAATAATTACCATTTCAAATTTGCTTATGCTCAACGTCAGTATAAGACAGGATTCTGTGCCTGCCTACTGTGTTATCACCTCCAATTTATCATTTTGGATATCTCTTCATGACAGCAAAATATCTGATTAATTTAATGCAAAGAATTAGTTACATTTAGTGGAAAAATTAGCCTAATGCCTTTCTTTCATAGAACATCACTTGAAACTTCACATTTTTAGGAGACTCTTAGCATTTGATGGGCACTTTCAAAGTTCTTTAACTGGAGCCCAATTTCAAGAAATCAAAAACTTCCATACAGTAAAATCAGCACTGCACCTTTACTATTAGCCAAGATATCTATTTTGTGAAACCAATTCTAGAGGAGTTTCTAAGCAACCCATATTTTTTGAAGTAAAGTAAGTTTGATTTCTTTTAATTATTAAGTGAAGTGAGATGAGAATATGTAAGTTTAGTCACAGCTATAAGCTGAATTTATGGAGTCTCATTCCTTATTGTCAAAGTTCTAACAAGATTATCTGATGGCATTCTAAATACTGACAAAGAAAACACGGTCATCCCAAAAAGTACCAGAAATTAATCCATTAGAAAGGTATTTATTAATATGTAGTCTGTGGTTATTTACAAATGAGTATTAAATATCAATGATATAAATAGTAAGCTAAAATATGAAAATGGTCTTTTGTATATTATAAGTACTTAAAACAAAGTAAGTTTTACCATCTAGCATCCCAAACCCTTCTGTCTCTTTAGGCATTACTTTTTCCCCTTCAAATCTAAACAAGTATCTTATTCTTACATGGAATACTTACACTAAATGTAATCCTTGGCTCTATTTTAGAAAGAAAATTATCCTGCTGGTCTTTACAGAACTACCACACCCAGGAGCCACATATTCTAGAAATAAGTCTACAATTTTGGTCATACATCCATATTAGCCAACTGAAATTCTATAAAAAATAAAACACTTTCTTGTTAGTTTGGGGTGTCTTTTCTATCTCCTACTCTAATCTTTACATAGCTAGTCTACGATTTTCCTATGAATAGTATCTATGTTTTCTTTGTTAAAAAAAATCTATTAAGTCATTCATGTTTCAATCTATTAAGTCAATCTTATGGCAAACATTGGGCGTAATATATATCACTATCTTTTCTACTCATATAAGAGCATAAAAGTTTTCATAAATATGTCTATATGAATGTTGATGTCAATTATTTCATTCCACAAATATTTATTTAAATCCTACTACATCCCAGGTTCTGAGGATACAGAAATGAACAAAATGGATGAAGTTCTTATTCCCATGGAATACACAATCTAGTGGGTGGAGACAGAATATGTTAAGTAGTAATAAATTTTATCTATAAAATGAAGGCAGAACACACAAACAACAAGAGACTGTAATGTACCCGTATGTACCCATTTATTGTATGATTCAACTGATGTTAACAGTATGATCTTTCTCCTTATCATGACACCCCTCCAGCTGAATAAGTTTTGTTTGCCTAAAGTATAAAGTAGAAGGAAATAATAAGGGAACTTTATCCAGGAAATCAAATTGTCATTCTATCAGTTCATTGACCTAAAATATTCCCTAATGATAAAACATTAAAAGTTCAATTCAACTAACATTTAGTGGGCAGAATTATGCTACATGATTTAATTTGCATATGCATACCCTCTTATTTAAGATTTGCCTCATTATTTTGATGCTTATTATTATATGTCATTGTACTTTATACTCTACAAAACATGTGATCTGACAAGTCAACATTCTAGCCCTTGAATCTCTTCTATTGCTATATTGTGGAATGCTTCATTATAAGGCAATACAATTATTTGAATAGTATTTATTCATGTCCTCTCTTTAGTTTGGTGGTATCTCAAATTTTGAAAAAAAGTGGCTCTACTGGTTTTAAAAAGATCCAGCCAGGAATTTGTTTCTGAGTTCCAATTACTTAAATATTGTTAGCTTTACCTCATATTTCTGTCTTTCAAATAATCCCTGCTTTCAAATTAAACATGATTCTCAAAATATTGTCCTTCTTGATTTCACAAAATAATGTTTCTTTCACTAATATAGGAAGGGTGATAAAAAAAATTCTAGAAATTTAATTATTTTCAATTATTTTCAATACTATCCACCGACAATAATAAATAAGAATTTGCTGTCACTAATTTCTTTTAAATTCATACTCCTTAAGTAGTCTACATAGTTAAATAAGAAGTATGATTCTCATGATTTGTGATTGCTGTCTTTAAAATACACTAATATATTTTCGTGAGTTAAGTTAGTAAGCCCCTAACTTTTCATGAGAACTACTGGAAAAAGAAGCAAAAATGGCAAAAACAGCTGCTCCGTAAATAAATATGTGGGCCAGCTTTTCTAGGTAAATATTTAAGTTAAAGTGGAAACGTTTCTTCAAATCTTTATTATTATAAAGTTATTCTATCCAATAGGTGATTCCAGGAACTCCACATCCTATAAGGGATGGTTGCTACGAAACTTGTTTGTAATTTTAAGAGCAACTATATTTAGTACGGAATTTCATGATTGCATGGCAAGCATTCCATACATACCATCTCATTAATCCTCTCTATAATCTTTAAAGCTATTAGAACACATTTTTTGAAGAGCTTAATTTGTCTCTGAATCTTCAGCTCCTTCAGAGGACACTTGAGAAGGTATGGAAGGAGATTTATCTCAATTTGTTACTTTGCAATATCCTTTTTGTGGCATATAGGAGAGAAATGGATATAATTTCTTAAATGATAGTTCTAAAAACATGAGCTATTGGCCCAATTTAATTCTAATTTCACTGATAGCTTAAACACCAGCTTTTATTATGAGAAAACATGTCTATAGTCATGTTCCAATTGCTGTCTTTCTGTGTTTTTCACTGTCCTAGAGGAGAAAAGCATACCCCACAATCTTATCTAAAGGAGGATATGAACCAGAGTTCACATATCAGGAATGATGTATATCTCAACCACGGTGAAGGCAGGAATTTCTAAACTATTTATTTTTGTTTTCCAAAAATATTTACATTGACTAAAATGAGCCATAGATGGTGACAGATTTTGTGTCACCCTTCAGAGATGTATCATCTATTGCTTGAGGCCAAGAAATGAGTAGTTTCCATAATTAGGAAGCAAAATTGAATAATTGGACTGTGGTTCATAAGGGTTTTTTTTCCTCTAAGAAGGAAAACCATGTAATATGTAAGTCCCAGTCAAGTGGGCTTACTTGATTTATTCTTTTTAAGCACACAATTATCTTGTGCTCATCTAACATAACTACAAATATTCAAGCATAGATATTTTTTCATTCTCCTTCATCAGAATATCCAGACAATAGTTTTCTATTCATTTAGAGTTTTCTTTGAATAAAAAGGTACTCTTTAATTTTAACATAACTTTAAAGAAAGATTAAGAAAAATAAAAAAGTGTTACCCCTAATAAATGAAGCATTTGAGAGTCATACGAATTACAACATTGTGAAAAGATACAACTAATTTAACTCATACTTGCCTCTAAGGCAAAGATTTATTTTAATGATTAACATTTACAAATATTGTATTTATTTTATTATACCTTAATTCATTTTAATTTCACATTATGTTGTCTAGTAGAATGTGTTTCACTAGGCAAAACCACTGAGTACTTATAACTTCAGTTTATCAGTAATGATAAACTGAAAAAGGTTTTCAATTGCTTTTTTTCAATCATTCATTCATTCATTCACCAATTCAGCTTATATGAATTGAATGTCTACTATATCCTGGCTGCCAAGGATATAACATTAAGAAGATAAAATTACAGCTATAAAGGAACTTGTAGTCTAATTCCATGAAGGAAATGGACTATTACTGTTACCTAATTTAAGCCTGAGGGATTTGTTCTAATCCAAACTTGTTCCTTGAAATTTCATCTAATCTTGGGGCCTTCATTAACTCAATAAATTAGCTTTTATTTCTTCTATCTACTGAATGGCACCCTGAAAAAATACCCAAATAGTCAGTGTGTGTGCTACTTTTCCAACTTTCTGAACCAAGGCTTGTTTTGGAAAATGTTGAGTAGATGAATATCTTTGCTTCACCACATTCTTTCTAGTTGACTCATCAACTTTTAAGATATGGTTCAATCATTCAATCCATCCATGAACTTTAAAGAAAATTTAGAAGGACATGTGGAGCCCTTCAGAAATCAGGCACTAGAAAAAAGTTATAATGTGGATATCCTATAACACTAACCATGGTGGGTTATTACTGGTGTTAAAATTTGTAGAGAACTTTCAGGTTTTTGAGTATCTTGAGACACATACAATGTATACAGGAGCTTTTATGTAGGAATCATTCAATGAATTAATTATACAAACACATATGTGTGAGTGTGTGTGTATGCATACATGTATATATGTGGTACTTCACCTCTGGAAATTTTCTTTCTTGGAGTCACATATATATGTGTGTGTGCTTATGTGTATATACATACCTATACACAACAAATGGAGGAGTTAAATTTCTGGGGCCTCTAAACTTTAACATTTTCCAATAGTTTTGCCTAGTTCCTACAATTAAGTCCTAGCCCTTTCTCTACACATTATCACCAAATGTTGGCAGCAATAATGTGTCTGAAAGTATTATAAGGTCATCCCCAGAAATACCATCTCTCAGAGAAGCAATAACCTTGGGCGCACTGTTTGATCATGGTACATCAAAAAATTACAAGGGTAAAGTGGGACAAGGAAAAATGGGTGTTAAATATAATACCATTTCTAGAAATATCCCAGTGGTCGCATGTCACAACTATAAAAATTTAAAAGTTAGATTAGCTTGTTCTTTATTTTTAAGTTTGATTTTTAAAAGAATGCATATATTTGTTACTTTCACTGAGAAATTTTCATATAACATTATCACAATGTTATTTTAATATTATATGTAACATTATTATTTCCAATATATCAATATTAGGAATGAATCAATACATTGGAGGAAACATCACCTAGCTTTGCTTTGCATCTGATATTTTCACAGGATGAACATTTAAATTTTAAGTAGTAGATGGCAGTTATTGTCTAGCTTATAAATAAGAAAAATAATGCATAACAAAATTGAGAGATAAGTATAAACACTTCATTGATGTCACTAGCCTCTGCATTTTTAAAAAATAATTTTTCATCTCTGTGGTACCACTTTTATCTTCAGATGCTTAGTAGCTTCATGGTCTCATTAGACACCTTCTTTTATCTATTCATATAGTTTTCAGAAAAAAAAAACAATGTATAGCTAATTATGTTAACTGTCTGCTAGGTATTTGCAGATTATTACATTATTTTATTTATTATTACATTACTATGCTTTAAGCCAATAGACTATATTGCTAAGGATGGTAGGTCCTAGAACCTGACCTAAAATCTTTCAGGAAGAAATAATTTATGGGCACTTATGGGAATGGAGAGGGATGGTTTTCTAAAGTAGTTCAGCAAGCATTTACCTAGCACGTACTGTGTGCAAAGTACTGAAAATGGCAAGAAAGTCAGTGCATTCATTCCACACTACACACAGAGTCTTTTGGCAACATGGTTTCCATTATATATTCCAAATTACCCTGGTTGTCCAATTCACAGAACTGTAGTTGATTTAAATGCGAATTAAAAGTTTAATAATTTGATAATACTGTAATTTTTCACCCCTTCAGGTCTACCTCCAAGACTTAACTGATTGAATAGGCTCACTCAGTTCAAATATATTGTGAAGATGTTTTAACCATATTAATCTTTTATTTATAGAATGTCACTAAATAGCATTTTGCCTATAACTGTTCTCTCTTTTTGCTCTGAACTTAATGAACTAACTTTTAAAGAAAGTTATTAAACATGGACACCCAGCACGTATAACCATGTATTTGGGGTCGGAGAAGGAAAAATGATGAAAGTGAATAACCAGGACATGTGTTCACTAATTTCTTTCTTTCCCTGCAGAATGAGGATAATTTTATAAGGAGGTCAACATTCATGTTTCACAAGAAGTTATCTCCCTGCTAAATCATAGTCTGACTACCTTTAGAAATGAATCCCCCTAAGAAAACTAAAAATCAAGAAAACTAGTACCTCAGGAAGTTGTACCTCAGAGCTCTTCTGAATTGGTTTCCTCACTTTAAATTCATCCCCCACTACTCTGCACTCTTCAAGGGGATACTGAAATAAGTCACAAAGAGTTCTACTTTTCCCCCTGCTCTCATTACTTCCTACAGAAAGAAAATGTGGTCTATTCTCTTCTGCTCCAAACTGAAGTAACTGTTCCATACATTACATATCTCACTGTGGGTTAGTACATTGTCATAGAGATAACTCAACTTAACAGCTGATTGGATGTGTAAACATGCCAATTCTAAATAGTCCTTTCTAAAAACTTGTATGGCACCATGCAGGATTTTCACAAGTACCCTAAACAATTCTATCCTAAAATTCTGTTTTACAATCAGGATCCAGTCTCCTGCTTCTTAAGGGAGTAATAAGAGAAGAGGAAGGCAAGCAGAGAACGATGTTCAAATGGGTTTGGGGAAATCAAAGGACAAAGAAGATTGGTGCTCACTGCTCACATGTATTGTACTACAGTAATCAGAAAAGCTATACCACCCTGGTGTTACCCTCTCAACCAGCACGGATGGTGCAGGAGGAGGTGAGTAAAGATGACTCAGTGGGGTGTGTACTTATTTGTTCCTGACACAATCTATGCTCCAGTAAGTCAGAGGAACAGCGAGAAGTTTCCTGTGGCCCTAAAGAGAGGCCAAAAATTGCAATGTCTTTTGTATCTAGGAGATTATTAAAGCAACTATGAAAAAGAAGCCATGTAGGTTCATAAGGGAGGGATACAGGTGGGCTGTGCTTGGTCTAAAAGGCAAACTCTTTACGTAAATAGATGCCCCTGCAGATGCCAATTTAGGTGATGGCAACGATGGCATGCAAGATGCTTATCCCCACCTCCAAGCTAGGCCACTGCATAAGCCCCAGAAATATAGACTTCTACCAACAGACATGGGTAGAGAGCACCCTGAATGGTTGACATCATTTTCCAAGTGAAACACTGAAGTAGAACCTAAGTTCATTTATAGAAAATTACAATGTTATGCTTCTTACACAACTGTGATTAATTATTGAGATTCATTCCTGACAACACTGTCATTTGTCACTAAATGATGATCACTTCTGCTAACTGAATAGAAAAGAGATTGGATTACCAAAAAAAAAAAAAGATATACTCAAATAACATACTCACAACTTGGTCTAGAAAGGCTGCCATTTATTTACTGGGTCTTTGTTTTCAGGATTCCACATAAATATGGAGAATAACAGTTTAATCATATGCTGTAGCTTCAATGTAGCTTCCATATGTTACTTTTATGAATTGTGATTTCTTAATTTTACATCAATATCATTGATGCCAAAATGATGGGATAAAATATAACTCAGTTCCACAAATTTCTCTCCTGGGGTAAGACTGGGGGCAGATAGCCCAAGTTTTTAAGGTGAAGTTTCTTCTTTGATTTTCTTCACATCTACTAATACCACTACCTAAGTAAAAGCTAAACCCAGGTCTTCAGTAATTTCAAAAACTCTTTGGACTTTTGGTTTAAATGTCTGCTTTTTAATAAGAAAATATAATTTGTTACCAAATTCAAAATACTGAGAATTGTTTTTGCCCTCTGTGAAAAAGAGCCGGTGTGTGTGTGCCTGGTAGCTCCACCTCAGCTCGTGGTAAGGCAATTCCCAGTTTACTTAAATGAACCTTAGAATTGTCCTTATATGTAGGTGAAAAGAATAGGAATTTAAATAACATGAATTAAAGATCAATAAAATGAGAATCTACTAAACCAAAATGAAAAAGAAATTATTTCACCTAACATTGTCTATACTGGAAATTTCAATAGAAAACAAATCCATTAATTGTATCATATGAGATAAAGCTTAGAATGCAAATACATTTTGCAGGACAAATTGACAAGTTCAATGTAATTTGTAAATGAATGATATGAGACTTTTACTGAAAGTTTTCACTTTAATAAAAGCAGTTGCAAAAAAAAAAAAAAAAAAAAAAAGCAGTTGCAGGGAGAGTCTGAAGGCAATGGATGCCCAAATTTAACATATTGGGCAGGGAGGGGGAATGACACAGAAAGAGAAGGCCGTGTTGCATTAGATTAATGTCATAATTAGTCCCATTATCCAGCCATACTGGGACTATAGTGATTCTCAAATAGTACTTGACACCTCAAATGTACTACTGTGTTTCATTTCTTCAACATATTTATTGAGCTCCTACTATCTCTCAGGCATTCAGGATATAGCAGTGAACAAAATTAATGAAACTCCCTGCCCTCAAAGAACTTCCAGCCAGGACAATAAGTATATAAATAAGCACACTATATATTATATTAGAGTTAAAAGAGCGTCAGAGATGGATAAAGTAAGGAAAGAAAATAAGATTTTGGTATTGGTAGGTTTGTAATCTTAAATTGGGCACTGGTAGAAGGTATAGAAAGGTAATTGAAGACCTGAAAGAGATGAGGGAACAAGACATGCAACCATGCTGGGGAAGGGCATGATGAAATATTGGAAAAGCCTGGTGTGGAAACAATTTTGTTGCATTTCACTCCAGCCATGTCTGTGGGCCCCCTTCATAGTATATGTAGTTCAGCTTATTGCTGGGATTTCTAATTCTGTTCACATAATTTTATATATAAATATATATATATATGTGTGTATAATACACATAAGCATGTGTGTTGATATTTAGGTACATCCTCACACACAATTATGTATTTATATTTATTGTATAAATTCTATTTATGAAAAAAATTTTTCATGATCAGCATTTCAATTGATCTTATCTAATAGACAGGAATGGGGCATAATGAATTAGACTAGAAAGAAATCTTTCTGTTCTCTGTATATCTTTCAAAATAAGAGTTATAAAGCTTATCAGAGTATTTTTAACTGAGAGGGTAATTTAGAGACAAAAATGAGAATACACACTGTTATAGCTCATTAAGTCTTTTTAAAAAAATAAGCTCCCTAATTTAACAGTTAAAGACCTAATAAATTTTATAATTAGGAGCTACTGTACTTCTTTTTTAAAAACTTTATTTTCATCTTTGGATGAAAATTATGACAATTCTGCAATATCTTCCTAGTTTAAAAAAATTATTATATATTTTTGTGAAATTCAAGGGACACCGTCAACCCCAGTGAAGTCAGATTGGCCCAGATTTGCAACCCCGTTTATCTTCATAAGGACAGTCTGACTGTGACACCTCACCTTACATTCTACAGAGGGGCTACATATAATATTAAGGGATTTTTTACAGAAAAACATGCTGCTTAAAAAAAAAAAGAAACAGCCTTTCTGTAACAAATCAATGTATTGCAATGCATCCACTCAATAGCTGCGGCTTACATACGATTTGGGAGATTTTGTAAAAGAGAAAAGGAGAGAAGGAAATGAAGGCAAGAGGAATGGGAAGGAAAATGAAAAAAATGATACTGCCTAGCTACAAGCTGCAGAGGGAAATTAATATTCAAAAGGTTAAGGTGTCTGTGAAATGTATGTAATGAGTAACACTCATAGTTTGTTACTATAGGTTCATTGCCTCTAATGTTGAGGACGGCACATGGATAATTTACGATTCCCATTGTCCCCTCTGCAGGGATTAATTCTGAATTATTTATGTACCTATATACGCAGAGAACTGAAACATTTTAGTTAAAGTCAGCGACTCACTCATAGTCTTGAAATTATGCAGCCCTTGTTGCTAAAAATGATGTTAGCCTCTTGTGATTTAAGTCATAACATTTTATTTTCAGTCCCACTGAGAGAGAAGGCATACAGGAGGGGGTAAAAAAAAGATATATTTTTTTCCAGAATAAATCTCAGAATGCATTTTTTAAAGATGTAAATAGATAATGGTAATTTTGTTGAGTCAAATTATTGTTGTAGAGAGCATGTAAGTAAACCTTTATTTTATTCATGATTTGTGATTTTGTATTGGAATACTCTCTGACTTGTTTTCATACTGGGATCTTTAAATACGAAGCCTCTGCATTTCAATAAAGGGAATTCCACCTACGTACTAATTAATCAAAGAATGAAATTTCATTTTTGGAAAATTATTCTAATCCATCAGATTTCACACCAAACCATTTCATTTAGTCAACTGAATTCAGAAAAAGTACTATTTCCACTTACACTCCTGCGATTACTCACTGTTGTTAAAGGCTCCTTTGACTATATCAGAATTAATGGAAAAAAATGCAGGTATTACACACTTCCCTGAAAAAATAACAGATTATATTCTGAACTCCATTATGTGTTTGATAGGTGCTAACCTTATCAGCAAAAGACTATCTTGCAATTTTTAATAAATTGCAATTTGAAACATTACGTATATTTAACATGCATTTTTTTGCTTGTTTTGGTGTAAATTATAGTTTCCCATATCAAAATTTTGATTGAAAAAATCAAAATGCCTTATATACAATTATTTTTAGGAAAAAAATGTGAATTATAAAAGTCTCCAAACAACTGATCCTGTGCCTTTAGAATTCAGATTACTCAGTCTCTTCTGATCTTAGGAATCATGTTTCCCTAAAAACTAGGGTGCATCTCAAGTAGACACAATGCTGGATAGGGTATTGAGTATGAAAATAGATAAGGAATTCGAATTTTGCAAAAGCAAAAGAATTTATACATATATATGCACCTATAAGACATCAATTTCCCTTTTAGCGCCCACCCCATACAATTCAACAATTGCTAATAAATTAGGAGGAGGGGCATATTGATGTACTGCTTGACTCTAACACAAAGAAGTGTAGTTAGCAAAAAGCTGCAGTGGGTAATGAACAGTATTTTAACTCGGCAGTTTAACCTCCTTGTCTGTCAGCTGTGACCTTTTACCAACCCCAATGAGAGTCTGATTTCTCACTTTTGCTACTCACTGCTGGATGAGTGAATGTAGAATTTGACAGCGAGAGGTTTTACATGAAAAGGAAAGGTACTTAAAAAGCATGTTTTGTGATGATAGGCTACATTTATTCACTGTTCATTACGCTGGGTGCAGCAGCAGCGTTGGTGGATTGATTGGGTGTGAGCGGCTTGTCTGCTGTGGAAGTGAAGAGGCGTTATTGACCTGCATGGGAGCCTGAGTGACTTCTAGATGACCCCCTTTTCACCTGAAATTGACCTTGAAAACAACCTAGGGTTCACTCCCATTTAAATAGAGGGAAATTCTTCAAACAGCGTGTGGATTATTAGAATTGATATATTGAGCATTTCCTTTTTTCTTTCCTCCCTATTTTTTTTTTAACTTTTACAGAGGTAAATGTGTGTAGGGGGTAAGGCGAGTGTTGGCTTTTAAATTTCCAGACCCTGCAGCTGCTCTGCTTGGTGTTTGTACAGATTTATGGAGGGAGCCAACCAGACTTTAGACTGCTTGATGTAAAATTTTACCATTCATCATTATTGATTATAGTCCACACTCTGTGACAGAGCCCAAACCTTACTATGACAATTGCTATTTCAGTTGTTATGGACCATAATGGGCCATAGGGATGATTTAAAGGAGCACAATAGCTATCTGTAATTACACATGAATAATCCATGAATTCTACACCACAACGCTTATGATCAAACTCTAATAACCAAGGCTTGAGACATTTATTCTTGTTCTATCTTTGGCACCTGTGCCAAAAGTTGCCAATTTATGAAAGTTTAAGCACAACAAACTTACCCCTCCCATTTTCAAAGTTAAGTTTTCATTCTTAGTTAAAAATAAATCACACTCTTGGAAAGTGATAGAATACTCCCTTTTTACAGATGGTATAATCAGTAATTGAACTCACTTCTTGTTTGGAAAGGATGCCTATTATTATTTCATCAATTAGCATCAAGTAAATATATTAGATATTTGGTAGAATAGCTGGTAGAACCAGAAGAAAGAAAATAGAACATTTATTACTATCATTTTCACTTTTTAAAAAAATGTTTTACTTGAAGCCTTTAGTCTCTTATTTGGCCAAAAAGTTAAAGGAAAAAAAAATGAAGAAAGACCATATATTTCCTTCAACGGTACAATGGAAATGTGATAGGTCTTACACAAGTTTTAATAACTGTTGAAACTAATACACTAACAAAGGGATTCATATCTTATACCTCAACAGTAAATTATTCTCTAATTTTATGTGGAATGGGGAGATGGAGAAAATGTATGCTCACTGAACTTATGCTAATGTGTGGCCCCTAAGGTCTAGAGTGCTGGCACAAACACACCTAATAAAAAAAAAATCACATTTATTAGTGGATCCTTAAGATATTCCCATGTCTACAATATATCTTGGAGTGGAGACCACCCTATGGATATGGTCATTTTAAAGATATTTTTAGGAGTGACCAATTCTTTCCTTGGTATTTCCAGAAGACTCCAACACTTATTATAGATCCAAGAATCAGATATCTATGCAAAGTTTTTGTAAGCTTGCTTCTTCAAGCTCTTAGAATTTGTGTAACCAATGGCTAGATTTAGACTATTTTGAGATTTTGATTTCCTGACAATTTAGGGGAAAAGTTTTGGCAGTGTTTTGGGTCTGTCTACCACGTATTCCAGAAAAGTGTCCCTTCTGCCTGGCTTATGACAACATTTCAGTAGTTCAACCTATTTGGGGCATGGTAGTCTTGTTTAACTCAGAAGCCTTTTTCATACTGTTCAAATATTTACATGAGGGGCTACAGGCTTATTAGCAATCTGGTGAAGTATTTGTAAATCTGGATCAAAATTCTGACAGGATATTTATTGCATTGACTTGACCTATTTTCTATCTAAAGCCTTACTCCATAATTCTTGTTTCATCTGATGTTAATCCTATGCATAAAAGGCAGTAATCAAGACATTTGTACACAGTAACGCTCTAGCATCCACACAGGAGGATTCTACTAATCTGAGTTCCCCCGTACCTCCCTCAGCATGTGAGGGAGGTGCTTACACTTGTGACTGTTTCAAAGCTCCACGAGGCCCTAGCTTAACCAATGCATGTTATCTATTACATTTTATTTTCCTCCTCTCTCAATACAGTGATAAACCACTGCAAGGGTCCTCAGCAGGTTAGAGGACTTGCCAATTACAATTATCGTAATGTAGGATTATATTATGCTTTTTTAATTCTTGGGAACATTTTTTCCCTTCAAATCATTCTAATATTGAAAAGTGTTTTGGGTATTCTGTTAAGTGGGTTTCACTGCAAGACTGAAATGTAACACTTAAGTTTTTAAAAATAACTACTTTAAAATTAAATAAAAGATGACAGTTTTTTTCCCCGAGTCAGGTAAAGGATTTTTTTCAAATATTATTTTCTTCTAACTGTTCCCATTTGTCTATACATCAAATAAACTCAAATCAGGGACATGTTTTCTTGAACAGCAAATTCCTTATGGAATACAACAAAAATAAAGACTTGTAATTGGTATGACATTAGAAACCCATGTACTTATCTAGTCAGCCTCCATCTCATCTTTGTTCCTACCTCTCTGTAAAGGGTAAGGCAGTTTTGCCCAAAGGAAGAAATAAAAGGGAATCCTCATTAAAAGGTACATTAACGGAAAAATAATGGCTTTATTGGGGACATGTGCAGAAAGGGATGTTTGAGTAGTAAATGATAATTTACTTTTGAGGTATATTAAAAAGGTTTAATCTTACTGATCATGAGTTAAATTGGATGTTTTAATCAGTTAGTGAGTGCCAAAAATAATTATGCCAGAGTGCTTAGTCTGCAGAACGTGTACACAAAGCATATAAATCCTTTGCTTCCCCAGGGATTTCTCAGAATAACACACAACTAAGAGACAAAAGCGATATCAAACTCATATAAATTAACATTGCAAATGATCTGAAAAATATAATAAATAACATGATCCTATCACTTTGAATATGCAGCACAAGGAAGGGTGTCCAACACAAATATACGCATCAATCTTCTGTATCCTTACTAAACTTTTTCAGTAAACTTTTATTCCATTTACTTCCTACAGTTCAATTCAAGGTCATTCCTTTCATTGAGAGAGTGGGGCTGGGTGACAGAGCATAGAAATCTGTGTTTCTTTGAGAAATGAATGTGAAAAATAGGATTATTTTCCTAATGAGTTTTTATTGAGGAAGTAAAATAAAGAAGTTGGATCCAAGGACCTTGCAAGTCCTTTGAAGTTCCAAAATTTCTGTGATTTTAAGATTAATACTGGCCACAATTTTGATACTACCAAATAAGTAAGCAATTATAAAGATATGGGTAAAATCATTTCAACTCTTGCATAATGAGTTTTGAACTGAATTATTTCTAAAATACTAACAGTTACAAAGGTTAGTAACTGTTAACTAAAAAAGGTTAGTAACTGTTAACTAACAGTAGACCATATGCTTTATTCCATTTATGTGAAAAATGTAAATAATATGTATAATTTTATGTGTTAAATTTGCCACACTCCCTTAAATCCTAATTTAGATTTCTTTTTACAAATCTTACATGAACTAAGTACATCTTGATAGTTTGGTTCATTACAATATTATAATCTGAAAAGTGATATCTTCACCATTTTTTCCGTTGATAATGGGACAATTTTTTTAAGTGCAAACAGCATTTCCTAACATAATAGTAAAATCTTTTGGGCCATATATTACTTCCAGTTACTATTTTAAAGTATTTTTTAAGAGTAAAAAAAATGATTAAAGTTTAGGTAGCCACACAGAAAAAAAATTAAAAGTTCCTAAAATGTGTGTTTCTCTTTAAACAGTAGAATTCACCCTGGAATATTTATTCATGTTTGATGTAAAAGCTTATCATTTTCTGGAGGTTGATGATTATTGAAAGCTAAAAGAAGAGTGGGATGAGGTTAAGTGAATCATCAGTTACACATCTGATGCTTTTCCCATCGTGTAACTTAATTGGTTTACACTGACTTTGTACTGGAGTATTTAAGGACAACATGGGGGCTTTTCTGCAGATCTGAACAGCTACTTGATTTGTTAATGAACAAGGTTATCAGTAGCCAATTGCTCACAGCTGAAAAACTGCATGCTCCTGGTTAGTCCATTGGAAAGGGAATTTTTTAGATGTGGCTTTTGTGTTTGACACTGTTGCCTTTTGGGTGATTTGGGTACATCTACCTGTCCCTTTTGTAACCCAGTTTCATTACATGCAAAAGAGAACTACTACTACAAATTTTTACTCTGTGTAATGGATATAAGGATGAGCTAGAATTACTCCTCTTTAGAGCATAGGAATAAATGTGTCCCCTTTATCGTGTATCATGTATCAGTTATCACTACTCTTATTGGGGATCAAATATCCCTTTGAGAAGCTTATAAAAGGTAGAGACCTCTACCCACAAGTTTGTGTGTAAGTACACACCCACAAGTGCAACATTTTTCAACAATATGAATATGTTCATATACGTCAGATTAAGAGACAATTCAACAGAATTATTTTGAAATCCACTTCGTTTAGTGCCCAAAGTATGCTACTTTAAATAGAAAAGAATTTCTAACCAATCATACGGGAAAGGAGCAATTAGGTAACATGTAATAAAGTAAAGAAAAATTAAATGTTTTCCTTCAAATAATGGGCCATACCTCATGGACAACAAAATGTATATTTGCAAAAGGAATATACACATTCATTTGTGTTACCTCTCCTAGGACCAGGATCACTGAAAACTATTTTGTACTTATCTGAGTGATGTAGTACTTCATCAGATATGCAGTTTTCATTTTTTTCTAGATTTTCAGTGTAATTTCAATCATAAGATAAATAACAGATATATATGTATATAGTTAATAACCATTCTGAAAATGAGATTTAGAAGTGAATTCAGTGCTCTTCAATGTGTTATTTTTTATTCTCTCCTATTCCAGTAGTTTCCTTAAATATTATCTTAACCAGAAGAGATACTTTAAATGACTGGACAGTCAGAGACTTTGTTTTTAAATTTCATTACTTTACTTACCTTGGTAGTCAATAATTCTTCCATTCAGAGAATACACGCAGAATAATCAAATGCTGAAATGTCAATGGTGATATCTCATTGAAGTTCTAAAAAAGAGATGAAGAAACTTCATAAATACATTTGAACTTAAATTTTCAAGTTAGATTTTTATTTGGTACATTATCATGAATGAACACATTATTTTCATCATTCCATTTCCAGAGAATATTATCTTGGTTTACAAAAATAAGAAGTCTGTTTGATTTTTTTTAACTTGAAATTTAAAAGAAAAAGCCTCCATGGTCAGGCATTATAATTATTTTCTTGCATATACCTTTAATTCCTTTGCCGCTCTCTTGATTCTGGTTAAAACTAGATTTCTTCCTCCTCTGCTCCCACATACGTACAGCTGAATCTGACTAGAGAAAAACACCCCATCATGCTGACTGGTCTCACTTTATATTGCTGTTCATAGCCTACAGCCTTAATGATGTCATATAATCATTAAATATGTCTCTAGTCCATTCACATGTCTATTCTCCTAGACAAGTATTTCACATCTTCTCACTCTTCAGACCTCCGCATCCTCTTCCCTGTCTTGACCCAGCTGATGACATTTTTTTTCCTTCACTGAAAAAAAAACTGAAGCAGAGAAGAAACTCCAAAGAATCTACCCTTCACATTCCCCAGTACATATACTTGCATGCTCTGCCTTCCTGCCTGATGTCATTCATTCAATTCCCAAGCTCTTTTCTCAGTGAAAGTCTGAATTTCATACAAGTTCCCATCTTTCATCCCTACTCAAAGGCATAGCACCAGAAATTCTGCCCCTCAGTTAATCCTATAACACTCTTTGCTAGACCTTCCATTGGCATATGGGAAATAATATGCTGATTATGATAATATTATTTCTCACATCTTAAGACTTTTTTTTCATCTTTTTGTTCCCTTTTCAGCAAAACTCCTCAGCAGACTTTTCTATGTCTAATTCCTCCCTTCCTATACTTTATTAATGTCACCCTAGTCTGGACCACCACTACCACCACTGCCAAATTCCTCTCTTTGATCACAGCTCCACAATAGTACACCCACTGGTCAATTCCAAGTCCCTGTCCTACTTGGCTTATCAGCAATCCAGAGTTGATTACTCTTTCTTCCTTGAGACATTTCCTTTGCCTGATTTCCAGGCCACAGTCTCATTATTTTACTCCTCATGCCTCTTCTGTCTCCTTTCCTGGTTCTTCCTCTTCTCCTAAGCCTCTTAATTTGAATGATTCCCAGAACTCAATCTTTGATCTCCTCTTTTCAATCTAGGCCCCATTCTTTGGTGATCTCACATTGTTCCATGGCTTTAAATAGTGTCTATATGCTTACACTTGCAAATGTATATTTCTAAGTTAAATATCTCTCCTGAATTGATGACCTGACATAAGCCATGTACATGTCTAATACACAAATCCAATATATGTCCAAATCTGATCTTCTCTCCCCAAATCTGTTCTAGCTACAGCCTTTAGACCCTAGTTGATGACAACACTATCCTTTAGGCCAAAAACCATGTTTAATCCATCTGCAAATCTCATCAGCTCCACCTTCAAATACCTAGGATCTAACCACCTCTCACCTCTCACCTCTCACCTCTCTGCTACCATCCTAGTCAAAACCACCTTTTTCTCTCATCATCATGGCAGATCTCCCAGCATATACCCTTCTCCCCTACAATTTACTCATAGTGCAGCAAAACAGAGCAATTCTATAAAATGTAGTTGTGATCATGTCCTATCACTGTTAAAACTCAGCAATGACTCTCCATTTCAGTTAGAGTAAAAGCCAAGATCCTTACAACAGCCTAAAATTACCAACATGAACTGGGGCTTGCTTCCTCTCATCCCATTTTACATTACTCTCCCTCTTTCTTGCTGACGCCACTCCAGCTCCACGGAACTGCTTGGGGCCATTGCTCTAGTTATTTTCTTTATCCAGACCATTCTTCCTGCAGATATTCATTAAACAAACACTTTTCTTCCAAGTCTTTGCTCAAATCTTATAATGTGGCCTAAGAAACACATTTAATACTGCAAACTGAACTTCTTCCCCCAAAACTCTTGATCCTCCTCAACCTGCTCTAATTTTTCTTTACATCTATAGCACTTTTCTACTTATAATTCATTATATAATTTACAAATTTATTATATTTATTTTTAATTTCTGTTTTCTCTTATCACTAGACTACAGGTTTCAGAAGGCACCAGTCATTTTCTGTTTTGCTGACTGATGTATCACCACTCTTTTTAAGACCCTGCCTGGCACTTATCCATGAATATCTGTTGAAGAACTTTGGTTAAAAAATTAGCAGGAATTCAAAACATATGTATGTTTAATGTCCTTTTGAGAGCTCTCATTAAATGTCTCAAAATCTGTATACTTTGGTTTGCAAATCTTAATTTTAAACCTAAAAATTTCAGTTAAATATTCCAAGAGTTTCATTTCTTCAAATATTTGTTAAACACTGTCTCTGTAATAGTAGTTTCAAGGAATTCATGTTCAGAGACAAGAGACAGACAAATGTCTACCATAGTATAATATACTATAATAAGTGCTATGATAGAGTTATGCACAGGATATTATGAGAGTATAGGAAACCTAACCTGAGGAATTCTCCACCAGCTGGCAAGGAGAAGGTTCTGAATTGGAGCAGAGGAGGGGATGTCATTTAATCAGTTAATACATAGTATGTGCTTACTGCATGTCAGATGCAGTGAGGGTCATGGGGTAGAAATCCTTTCAGCAAGCTGAGTCTGAAGTACCCATATGACATTTAAGTCACAATAACTTGGTGACTTTTCTATGAACAGGTCTTGAGCCCAACAGTGTTGTCTGGGCTGGAAACCATCCCTATATAACTGGTGGTTGAATTAGGCATACATGAGATTTCTCAAAGAAATAAAGCTATAGATAGAAATTAGAAAATGTAAGATCTATCATAAGTTCTAAAAAATCTATTTTATTATTCAAGTATATAATGTAAATCAGATAAAAATTTAAAAAATAAAATAACATTAGAAATTAGGAGAAAAAAGCACACAACATATTCCCTATTCCCCTCTCTCCCAATTCTGCCAGATAAACTTTTCTAAGATTTTGAAAATTTTTTCGTAATACATATATATTTTATACATTGAAATGTTAATTTTAAAGATTTCATAGAATATATTGATTTAATAAAGTTTAAGAATTTTAAATGCATTTTATTAGGATTACATATTTTATGACAATCTTTTTCTAATATGTTTTATTTCACAAAGTGATATACATCTCTATATATACTATAAGGACACATTAAGACCTTTGATAGTTAAAGCTTATCAATAACAAACTACAAAAGTAGAGAGGTAAATTTCCAAGTTATCTGTATAATACAGTATTTAAAGTAAAGTGAATAAATCAGTTAGTAAAAACCAGATCCTATCAGGTGGAATTCAGTGGCTTCTAGCAGTCCAAAGTTCTCACGGAGAACAATTGGGAGAAAGTGATAAAACAAACAAATCATTTGTTTGAAGACACTGGAGAGCTGCTGAGGCACCAAGAACTGGAGGGTCTAAAACTTCAGGGAGGAGAGAATCTTGAGTGAGTGAGCTGACTTTTGCAGCTGCTTTTACCATGGAACCTTTGCCCATTCTAGGCTTCAACAGGAGACTGAGAATTAGGGTTTTGGACTAATAGAGAGTTACTTCTAGGAAACAGAAAAACCAAAAGAGCTTCTGATAAAGATTTGGAAGGGAGGCTTAAGTATATGGCTGGGTTTTACCTCAAAAGAATGACCAGATTCTGGGGCTGCACGGAGTAGGAGGCTAAAAGCTAAAGCATAAAATCTCTGAAAAGTAGTTTGAGGATTTTATCAACCTCACAGAATAAAAGAATATGAGATCTGCCAAGAGAATGGGGCCACAAAGTCTTCTCTATCCACTCAACTGGAAACTCAGGATGAACCAGTGATAGGCCAAGCCATATCAGAGCTACAATGCAGCATCAAAGCGACACGTCCTTGATTCGCTCAGGTGATCAGCTTTCACTACTTTTGTCTACCAAAGAAAAGAGTGAACCCGCTCTAAAGAAAGATAACATCAGCTGCAGCCCCCACAGCTTTTATATATAATATTTGACATTTAATCAAAAATTATTTGGCACACTAAAGACAAAACTCTGTGCGTGAAAACCAACAAGGAGAAAAAAACCCACTCAGGTCCATAGATCATCTAATTATTAGAGTTAAGGGACAGGTTCTAAAATAATTATGATAAATATATTCATGAGAATGAGGGAAATGAAGATAAAAGAGGGAAAATTTTAACACTGAATTAAACCTTTAAAGAGAATCAAATGGAAATTCTAGAACTGAAAAATAAAATATCTGAAACTAGGGACCTATTAAATGGTATCAACAGCATGTTAGACATAGCAGAAAACTGTTCAACAGAATAGAATACGTCCAGGTCAGCAGACTATATCGAAATGATGAACAAAGGCAGGGGGAAGGAAAGATACATTAAAGACAATGAAAAGCATAAAAAATGTGGGACAAGTGAAAACAGTCTAATATGTATATAACTGGACTCCTAGAAGAAGGGAAAAGAGAGAGAGAGAGAGAGAGAATGGGAGGTAAAGAATATTTGAAGAGATACTGGCTGCAAATGTTCCAAAACTTACAAAAGACATTGACCCATTGATTTGAGAAGTGCTATGAATCCCACGCAGAATAATTACAAAGAAACTACACCAAGCACATCATAAGAAGATTGTTCATAAGGCAAAGACAACTGAAAGTTAATCAGCAGTGAAAATGAATGAACTACACCACACACACACACACACACACAAATCTATGAATCTAAAAATGAGAATCTTAAAAAATCTATGAATTTCTAAATGAGAGAAGGCAGGCACAAAACTCTATGTTCTGCATAATTACATTTATATAAAGATCAAAAATAGGTAACTCCAAATATTCAGTGCTATAAGTCAAGAGGGAGAATAGTGACTAGAAAAAGATACAAGTCAAATCTGGGGTCTAGTAAAGTTCTAATTCTTAATCTTGGGGCTGGTTACAAATAGGTATGTTCACTTTGCACAAATTCATGATATACGTTTAGGATACTTTACTTTTCTGTATGTATTTTATGCTTTACTAAAAGTTTACATTAATAAAAAAATGGATACTGTAGGAGGAGAATACAGTCCCAGGTCAATATGGTGGATGGAAAATGGAAATTAAATAAGAATCAACTAGGAAAGTTGGATTTGGCCCATTGGGATTGTCTACCTGAAATATGACTCAAAAACATAAAAAATGAAATGATCATAATTATTAAATAGCCTTAGGAAGTTCTGTAATAAACAAACACAAGGACCTGTGAAAAACATTTTGGTAAGGAAATGTTTAAACCTGATTTCTGATTGTAAAACCCAAATTCTGATTTCTGGATATTGACAATGCTTTAACTAATGGCAGCAAAGAACAAATTTTTGAGTCAGGTAAAAATTGTAGGATTTAATGTTCTAAGGAACCAAAAGAAAGCAAACAAAAATAAAAATCTCATTTTTTTAAAGTAATAAATATATACAATTTTACCATTTTTTACACAGTACTGCCAACTGTATAATTTTCTACTGGATTTCCTTCTTTTCAGCCTTGATTGTCTGACAATTTTTAAATAATGGTGTTAGAATTTAAGTGAAAATAGAAAACAAAATGTGAAATGCACAAGTCAGTAGGGGTGTATATACTTAGGCATAGAATTAAGGTGTAAATTTTTGGAAAAGGATATAATTCTAGCTTACTTATGGGGATTACAGATATGCTACATGATAAGAGATGTGACAGAAAAGCTGATTCAGTAGCAATAATAGTAGGTGACATATTAGCAATATAACTAAGTGCCAACCAAAGTCTTTCACAGTTACTATGCCAGGACTAAAATAGAAATCAGACACGTGTTTCTATCAGATGGGGTTCACTGGTAAGATGCAGCAGTTGCAGTCAGCGCAGAAATTGAAGATAAATAAATTCATACTTTAAGAGCTTACAGCATCTTCTGGCAATTGAAATTCAGGTTTCATTTTAAATGACACAAAGTACCAAATAATGAGGTATTAGGTGATTTCAAACACCTTGCCAAGTAGTGAGTCTCAAAGCACACATCAAAAATCTCTACATAATCATTTCTTTTCAGTTCAATTAATTCTTACAATGTACTGTGGCAAAGACTGATAATTGCCTCTCAATATCCATTCCTTGCCTCTTTTTTACCAACAGAATCCCAACTTTTGATGGACTGCCATGCACTCAGCTAAAAGACTACATTTCCCAACTTCCTTTGCAGATGCAGCTATGTGACTGAGATTGAGTCAGTAAAATGAAAATTAAGTATTATATACTTGAAGAGAGGGGAGTCATCCCTTATCTCTTCTTCCCTTATCCTGTTTTCTAGAACATACATATGACAACTGGAGTTCCACTAGCTACCTTGGATTCCATGGGCACACATTAGGAGTGAGAGAGGGATGATCTAAAAGGAACACGATACCCGAGTAGCTTTGGAGCAGCCAGACCAGCCCTGTTCTGCCTACCTCAGGGAATTTTAAACACTAGACAAAAATTAACTATCTAGCCCACAATTATTTAGAAGCAGTGTAATATGCAACTAAACCTAAATCTGATGCAAGTACATATTAAATATAGGAAGTGGTGTGTACTTGCTATTACAAAAAAATACAAAAGAGAAATAAAGCTCACTTTTGCACAGTGGAGGAAACCTTAGAATTTAACATGAGTGGAAGCGTAGGCATTGTTCACGCTGTTCTTCAGTAAGTGAAAAATGATACTTTGGTCAGAAGTGCAATTTAATCTTATCTTTCTGATCTAATTTAAAGAAGGTAATTTAGATCTATTATCTGCCATAATTAAGAAGTCAAATGAAGATTAAAATAAGTCAAGATCTCATTGGGTAAAATATCTAAATTATCTTATGAATACACTAGACATTTGAAGAGTGAATTCGGATAATCACTTCCATTCATTAAGTGTATTCAGGGTTCTGAGTTATGCGTGATGCATGATCATTGTATTGTAATCTAATGATAACATAAAGATAAACCTAATCAGTTGTGGACAATACAAAATACCAAACCAAACCAGTCATTCCTTAATTCATATGGTTATATAAATCCATGTTTAACACTCACTTAAAATAAGAAAGGCTAGGCTTCCCTGGTGGCACAGTGGTTGAGAGTCTGCCTGCCGATGCAGGGGACGCGGGTTCGTGCCCCGGTCGGGGAGGATCCCACATGCCGCGGAGTGGCTGGGCCTGTGAGCCATGGCCGCTGAGCCTGCGCGTCCAGAGCCTGTGCTCCGCAACGGGAGAGGCCACAAAAAAAGAAAGGCTTAGAACTATGATTCTCTTCTTGAAAGCACCACCAGAACAATACTGGATCCCCTGCTTTCTGCCCTCTTGATCAGCAATTAGAAAACAAAAATCAAGATATAACTAGATATAATCCAAGATAAAACTGACTCTGAGATATAAGAAAAAATTTCCCTAGAGTTCTGAGATCCATGCATAAGTGTCTTCTGCTCCTGAGAGAACAATCGTTCTGAGTTTGCTTTTCAATGAAAAGTATGTAATATTATTTGGTAGGAAACACCCCCGGTTATATAGATTTAGGACACAAAGTCCAGTGTGAGTTCAGAGTTATTTTGTAACCAGAGCACTTAAAAGCTTGTAATAGTGAAAGAAATAAAGAAGTAATTGTTCCAACTATTTATGTATGTATATTTCTGTTACATATATGAAATCATGCTACCACCGAAAAATCCCTATTTAGGCCTCATTCTGTAGCTGTGTACACCCCACAGACATATTTAAATATATCCAAAACATTCACAGGAATAACATTTCAAACATTTACTCTTCCTGTGCGCAACCACATTTTGCCTTGAAAATTACTCCAAACTTTCCTATTCTCTAACTCTGATAAAATGCTCTTAGGTCCCTGGTTTGAACACCCAGTACTGATTCAATGTCGTTGCTGTTATACGTCCACAGATTCTTTTCAACTCCTCCCATAAAGAGAGGGAGTCTGGGGAAATTCTCTGGTGGTCCAGTGGTTAGGACTCCACGCTCTCACTGCCAAGAGCTCAGGTTCGATCCCTGATCAGGGAACTAAAATCCCACAAGCCACACAGTGTGGCCAAAAAAAAAAAAAAAAAAGGGAGAGAGAGGAAGTCTATTTCCCTACCCACTGAATTTGGGCTAGTTTTATGATTTGCTTTATAATGAATAACATATGACAGAATTGAAGTTGAATAAACTGTGTACAAGTTGTGTGATGTTGCCCTGAGACTGGCGTGTGAGGAGCCAATCTAGACTCCTGTAGGGTAACAGCCCATGAAGAACTGAGGCTCCCCAGCCAACAGTCTACACCATCTGCCATCTTGGACATTCTAGCCCAGCAGATTCTCCAGTGAAATGTAAATCACCTGAGAAACCAAGAGGCAAAAATCAGCAAAGGAATTTCCCAAACTCATGATAGATAGTAAACCGTTGCTGTGTTAAACCAAAGAATCTAAGGTTGGCTTGTTATGAGGAATAGAGAGTTGATATAGTATCTCATCTTCTTCTCTCCCAGTAGACCCCCAGATTGATGACTTGGGTTTTGAACCATCTAACTTAGTTCTGGCTTTTTTCAAATATCTACTATTAAAACACAACTTGAGGAACATTTTCTCCCTATGTTCATGGTCTGCAGCCATGGTAAAGATATCCAGTCTTTGAACTACTACTGTCTCTGCCTCACCCAGGCCCTGTAACTCTGTCCTATTTATTGTCTACCTCCTTCTCTGGGATGCCACTGACCTGGTCTGCTCTGCCTATACACCAGAATGGAATCCTTAGATATCAGTCAGATTCACCCAGATTCACCCAGTAAGGTTCTTCCTTAATGCCTCAAAAAAAAAAGTTAATTCTGTACTTGAAAATGGCCATAGGATGAATAAACAAATACAAAAATGCACACCTTAAACTATAAAGAATTGATTAAATAGGTAATTTAAGAATATATATATAATGTAATAGATATTGGTTGACATACCACGAAGTATAAAATCTTGAAGTCTACATGTCCTGTGACTTGGGGGCTACCTACCAAGCTTTCCTCATTTGGGTATAGGTGAAGTTTTTAAACTTAAGTCCTCAAATACCTAAGTCCTCATTCTGCTTTGAATAGCGCAGGCTTGGTTTTATCCTCTACACATATTTTAATCTTCTAGTTCTCAAACTGATTTGCTAATTGCAGAATAAGCTTGGCCTATCATCAATTGTTCAACGTCTAGTCTGAGCTTCACACAGATCATCAACCAAGATACCATGGTATAAATATTTCTGATCCTGAATAGTGGGTAGTGTATCCATGTACTTACAATAAATATTCCTATAATGTACTAGGATTTCTGCAAAAGTTTCATTGAAAATGGGATTCATGAAGTGACTGATGCAATCGTGACAATAGAGGTTTCTGTAGTTTCTGCTTTTCTATTGAGAAAAATGTAATAGATTGATTGTGGCATTGGAGATTCTCTCCTTGACTCATAGTTTCTTTCTCCCTTAATTGTCACTTTTTATTTATAATCAAGTGCCCTTATATTTTATTCAAAGCATTTTGTCACATAACTATGTATACCCATTGCAGACTATTTACAGTCTCCCAGCTATCAGCTGCTTCCTCTAATTGTCTGCTATCCCAAATTAAACTATTTAACCACTGTTAAGTTTCTGTGAAATTCTGGTGTATAGCTAAGTAAAGTTAATGATATTTTTAATAGCCTTCTCCTCTTGTTAGTAAATCCTTAAATATTTTCTCCTTTCATGGAGCTCAGAGAATATGGTCTACTATATGTACTAGAGAATCATAGAACAATTTATATTTTTATACAATTCTTTGGCCAAAATGAAGCTCAATATACAAAGTCTAGAAATACAATATATTTTTATCAAAATAGCCCACATTTTTTTGTGTTCAATAATGGAAAGACAAAATTAGACCCTTCTGCAAACTTCCATTCTGCACATCTGGGCCAATTTAACCATCAATACTGCCCCACTTGTTAAGTTAATTCCTATTTCTCATCAAGGGGAGGACATAATGCCTACTCTAGGGTAATGGCATGGTAATTCTACATAAAGTCAGACTTAACGATTTTTATATTTAATAGGGTTCTGGAACCCAATTTCCACCGTAGGAGTCGGGGGTGTTTCCCATACCAACAAGCAATTCTGACACCAGCCGAGAGTCCTAAATTTAATTCAATCCTGGAACTACCTGGAGAGATTCCACCGGTTGAGGGCTCAGTCCCACAAGACTGCTCTCTCCCAACCCCCCAACTTCCCTGCCACGTCCCCAGCACACACACTCACTTCAGATGCCAGTCTCAAGTTCAGGTTGTTACCTGAACTTTTGACCAACTGGCTGTAAATTAGAGGTTCCCACAAACCTCACTCAACCCTTAGGTTCCGTTAATTTGCTAGAGTGGCTCACACAACTCAGGAAACCCGTTTACTTACCAGATTACTGGTTTATTACAGGATATAACTCAGGAACAGCCAGATGGAAGAGATGCACAGGGCAAGGTATGGGGAAAGGGTGAGGAGCTTCTTTGCCCTCTCTGGGCGCACCACTCTCCTACCACCTCCACCAACGCGGAAACTCCCAGAACACTCTCCTCTTGAGTTTTTATGGAGGCTTCATTACACAGGTACGATTGATTAGATCATTAGCCATTGGTGATTGAATGAACCTCTAGCGCTAGCGCCTTCTCTCCTCCCCAGAACTCAAGGTGTGGGACTAAAAGTTCTAGGCCCCTGTGATTGGTTCACCTGACAACCAGCCCCCATCCTTAGGTGCTTTCCAAAAGTCACCTCATTAACATAAACCTAGTTGTGGTGGTTAGGGGCTTGTTATGAATAACAACACTTTGTCTTTATGACTCTGAATCATTTTCAGGAACTGAGGACCAGAGACTAAATATTATACAAAAGATGCTCCCACTGCTCTTATCACTCAGGAAATTCCAAGAGTTTTGGGAGCAGTGAGCCAGGAGCTATGGATGAAGACAAAATTCATGTGACAAATATGTATGTGGACATCTGAATGACCAAATATATATTTCTTATAAATCACAATGTTGCAGTATTATAATTTGTAACCCAGATTTGATCATTGGTCTCTGGATATTTTTCTGAGCCTAATATTTCATCTTATTCTTTTTTTTTTTTTTGCGGTACGCGGTCCTCTCCCTGTTGTGGCCTCTCCCGTTGTGGAGCACAGGCTCCGGGCGCGCAGGCTCAGCGGTCATGGCTCACGGGCCCAGCCGCTCCGCGGCATGTCGGATCTTCCCAGACCGGGGCACGAACCCTTGTCCCCTGCATCGGCAGGCGGACTCTCAACCACTGCGCCACCAGGGAAGCCCTTCACCTTATTCTTAAGTTCTGGAAATGGTACATCCTTGGAGTTCTATGTCCTCTGAGAACTAAGTTCTGTCTTGTTCCTTCCAGGGACTAGAGCAGAGGTCACAAAGTCAAATTCCCACAGACACTAGCAAGACACATAGTGAGTGAGACTGGCAAGATGCAAGGTAGTAGAGAATGTTGAGGCTTACATGTCCCCTGTGAAAAGGACAGCTGCTTAGCTGTGACAGATGGTTGTCATATAGGAAAACTAAATCTGTTATTTTCTTATCCTCCAATTATTTCCAAAAAACCCCCTAAAATCCATATTTTTCTAAGAAATTTCCCAAAGCTTTAAATGTTAGCAAATAATGTAATAATAACAACCTTAGTCATACACACATACACTCACACTCAGGCACACACCCTCCTGTGAGCAAAATCTGGCTCAGGGTTCCATTTTGCAAATTTGAGGTTAGAGCTTCGTCTCAAAAACCTTGGCTATCTGATAAATGGGAATCTTTATATGAATAAAGATATTAATAATAACAAATCTTTCTTTGCAGAAATGTAGAGGTATTTTTCAAGTTAGAAAAGAAATAGACTCTTTGAAACATTTTTGTACTGAAAAGGTAGAATGAACAAGCTTACCCTTGATTAAGTTGCTTGAAATGTCCTATAGGGACCAGGTAAGAAATGTAAGTCTATCAACCCAGATCACTGGGGGAAAATTCACAGTGTGAGGAGACCACCATGTCACAAGGAACCTCTGAAAGGAGGCTTAGAGTCATTCTGCTTTATCCTCTTTGTTAAAAAGGTAACTAGGATTGTTCACAAAGACTCAGGCTCTCAACCAATAATTCCTTACTACCCAAGAGAAGTTTCTATAGCATGAAAGTGAATGGGATTATTCTGTTAAAATGACCTTTAAAAGAAACCAGAACTTCATCTAAATTAAGAAAAGAAATACATTCACAATATAGGTTTTAACTTATCTCAGAAGCAATCTTTGGATTTATAAAGTAGTTGTGTCAGTAGGTAAGGAGGAGTAGAAATTACCTCCTTTCTGATGTCTATGTGAATTGTCAATATAGTCACAAGTGAAAAATAAGCTATGTCAGAGATAAGAATCCATAAAAGACAGGGAGGTCTTCCATCTCAAGACATCATCATGAGAAGCTGTTTACAGGGAAATGACTGATTCTTGTTGTCAGTTTTCATTTCCCAAATTCATCCTTGATGGAATCAAGATGTGAAGTTTCCTAGGTAGATTGGGAATAAAGATAATATCTGACTTCCATGGGACAAGTGTTCTAGGTTATTGAAAAGAATGTATCGAAAAATGTGTTTTACTATATGCAGTAGTTAGGATTTGGCTAAGATTCAGTGGTTCTCTATGGGGGAGTGATTTTTCTCCTTAAAGACTATTTTGGTTGTCACAAGTCGGTGGGAAAGTGCTTTTGGCATCTAATGAGAAGAAGTCAGGGATGACGCTGTACATCCTACAATGCACAGGACAGTCTCCAAAACAAAGAATCACTTGACCCCCAAATGTCAGTAATGCCAAAGATGAGAAACCCTGAAGTGGAGTGATGTTTAATACTCTATCTTGTGCTAAATTACAAAGACAAAAATTGTACTTTAACAGAGTTCCACTGCATAATACAGATAATTTTGAGTACGCAGTGTGATACGAAACAAAGAACATGATTTTAGTTTCAGGTGAAACTGGTTTAAATCCTACCTCCTCCACTTTTTAACTATACGAGCTTGGATCTGTCTGTGTCTTGGTTTTCTCATCTATAAAATGATGATATTAATAATACCAAATTCAAAGAGTAATTGTGAAAATAAGTAAGTTCTCGTACACAAACTACCTAAAACAGTGGCTGGCCCACAGGAAGCCCCACATGAATGTTAGCTAAAAACATACATAAGTGAATGATGTTAAATAAAACAGATGTAAAATGCTTATCTTCCTATAGCAAATTCCTCCTCTTTTAACCTAGTTGGTGAAATAAAAAATATGACATTGACTTTAGTCTTAGCAAGGAGCATAATAATTTTACAATGCTGCACCTGTTATTCTTCAGTTCTTTCCATTGTATTCCAGTCTGGCTCACCTCTACTATTTACACAACACTAAGCAATGCAAAGGTGTAAAGCAAGATTCCTATGTCTTTTCTCTAGTTCAGTCATTCCTAACTGTTGAAAATTAAACTTTATTTTATGTGGCATATTTCAAGCTTTTGTTTCCTTCAGCTATGGCATCAATTCAAGAAAGGATCGGGGCTTCCCTGGTGGCGCAGCGGTTGAGAGTCCGCCTGCCGATGCTGGGGACACGGGTTCGTGCCCTGGTCCGAGAAGATCCCACGTGCCGCGGAGCGGCTGGTCCCGTGAGCCATGGCTGCTGGGCTTGTGCGTCCGGAGCCTGTGCTCCGCAATGCGAGAGGCCACAACAGTGAGAAGCCTGCGTACCGCAAAAAAAAAAAAGAAAGAAAGGATCAAATGACATAACAGCTGTACACAATTTTCTGATATATTTGCAAAAGTTTTTCTTTTTTATTTTAATGGAAGGATCTTGAACTCTGTAATGTACAGAAAAGTATACATATTTTCCAAATTGTTTTTTAAATTGGCTGGCTGTATTTTTCTAGAATTTCTGTCTTTCACTTTTTCCCAGTGTCCTTCAAAAAAGGCATATCAGATACTTCAGGATATCTTCACTTTTCTGAAGACTGAAATAAGAATTAAAAAGTGTAGTGAAATACTCAGCCATCATGTTATTTTTGGTAGAGCTGTGTTCTTTTTAATTGGGGGCTTTACATTCATTGGGAATAAAAAATCTGTTTACTCTGCTGGAGGAATTAGGCTCTGAAGAGATTGTTTTAGTTCTCTGTTTATGATGATTTGTTAGCTCTTGACTGCAGAAATAATTTTGTTGTTTACATTAATCTATGGTGGTAGTATTAACTTCACATCATACATAAATATAATTATTGATCATTACCAGCTGTAATTCAGTGTTAGAATTACAGATTTACATAATTGTGCTATTAAGTATAAACTTGAACTTCATATCTGGGGTCAGAAATAACTGGAGGCAGTAGAAACAGAAAATTCTGATTATATGTCATTCATATTTTAATACACACTGTTGCAATTTTGATCAGTGTTAATGTAAATATTTTTATGTACTTTACAGCAATGAGATGCTAATGGGTGGAAATTATAGCAATATTGATCTAGCTAATAAAATGTAATACATTAGTAAGAAAGGATATTTATTATATGCTTCAACTATTACTATACATTATCTGCCTAAGGAATGTGAGCTTCATCACAGGTGAAGAAAGGTTTTTGAACCAAACACTATAAGCTTCTTCTCATTGACAATCATGGTTTTTCTGTTCTGTGTCTTTTATACTGATGTGCATTCAAAAAGGGCAATTCCACTTCTGTGACATTAAAATATCCTCTCTTGATATAATTAGTATGTGAAAAACATTCTATGATAATCAAAGTTGACTTGTCTAGAAATATTCTTTAAGATGCTACATATGTCTGTATTATTTAAGTCCATAAATGGATTATATATAAACAATGCAGTAAGGCCTAAATTCTAACCTTAGAAATTCAATAAGCTAAAATGCTTCACGAACACCAATACTTGCAAGCAAATTTTCAAATGAAGTAATTTGGGTTATGATATCAAAAACTCAGTGGACTTCTAACTTTTTAACACTAAATTGATACGTTTTTAGAGCTATCTTTTTGGGGATTTAGAAAATTAAAACTGGAAAGGATCATAAATATTAATTAAGCTACTTTTGTTTTCTTTTACTGATTCCTGTATATTATTGAATTGTATGAGATTGCCATTTTTGTGGATCAAAACTGATCAAATGGGCTTCCCTGGTGGCGCGGTGGTTGGGAGTCCGCCTGCCGATGCAGGGGACGTGGGTTCGTGCCCCTGTCCGGGAGGGTCCCACGTGCCGCGGAGCGGCTGCGCCCGTGGGCCATGGCCACTGAGCCTGCGCATCCAGAGCCTGTGCTCCGCAATGGGAGAGGCCACAACAGTGAGAGGCCCGCGTACCGAAAACAAAACAAACAAAAAAAAACAAAAACAAAACAAAAAAACTGATCAAATATCACCAATTTCATATGGTCCATCCCAGCTATATATCCATCTATTCATGTGCCTATCTGTCTACCTATCTATATCAATCTACCTTTCTAAATATTTTTTTCAAAGTAAAGATAATAAATGCTTGTGGACAAAATTCCAAAATACAACAAAGGTAAAAATAAAACACAGAATTAATTTTTCCTTCTCTCTCTTATCCTTAGTTAGTTCTTCTGCCCTAATTCAATTCTTAAATTGTGATTTATCTATTTGTATAAATGGTGTTATACAAATGGCTCTTATTCTGCAACTTGCTTTTATTTAACTTTTTAAACAATTTTTAAATTGTGGTAAAATCACATAACATAAATTTACCGTCTTAAACATTCTTTTTTTTTTTTTTTTTTTTGGCTACACCGAGGTTTTTGGGATCTTATTTCTCCCGACTAGAGATCGAACCCATGCCCCCTGCAGTGGAAGCACAGAGTCCTAACCACTGGCCCACCAGGTCTTATACATTCTTAAGTGTAGAGCTCAGTAGTAAGTATATTCACATTGTTGTGCATTCAGTCTCCAGAACTCTTTTCATCTTGCAAAGCTGAAACTCTATACTCATTAAATAATTCTTTATTCCTCCCTCTTCTCAGTCTCTGGCAACCATCATTCTACTTTCTGTCTCTATGAATTTGACTATTCTAGGTATGTCATATGTGACATCACACAGTATTTGTCTTATTTTGTCTGGCTTATTTAGCTTAGTATAATGTCCTCAAGTTTCATCTATATTTCAGCATAGATCAGAATTTCCTTCCTTTTCATGGCTAAATAATATTCCATTGTATGCACATACCACATTATGTTTATTCATTCATCCATCATTGGACACTTAGGTTGCTTCCACCTTTTGGCTATTGTGAATAGTGCTGCAATGAACATGGGTGTGCAAATATATCTTTGAGACCCTGCTTTCAACTCTACTGGGTAGATATCTAGAATTGGAATTGTTGGATCTTATGGTAAATATATTTTTAATTTTTTGAGAACAGCCATACTCTTTTTCATAGCAGCTGCACCATTTTACATTCACACCAACAGTGCCCAAGTGTTCCAATTTCTCCACATCCTCACCAAAATGTCTTTACCACTTTGTGACAAGTATCACCTTTCCTACAGTTTCCAGTAACATGTTCCTTGTACCTATCTGAGACCTCATGAGAATGACCTTTAATGTCATATTTCTATTAACAATCTGGTAAAGGCAATGTGGGCTATTTTTTTTTTTTACTTTTTTGTGCATTTATTGGCCATTCAGTTTTCCATGAAATGCCTATTCAAATGTCTTGCTCATTTTAAAACCAGATACTGATGGTTATACAGGCAGACCTTGGAGATATTGCAGGTTCAGTTCCAAACCACTGCAATAAAAGGAATATCACAATGAAGTGAGTCACACAAATATTTTGGTTTCCAAGTGCATAAAAACGTTATGTTTACAGTATATTGTAGTCTATTAAGCATGCAATAGCATTATGTCCAAAATACAATGTGTATACCTTTGTATTGTATTTAAATACCTCAATTTAAAAATACCTCATTGCTGAGAAATGCTAACCATCATCTGAGCCTTCAGCGAGTCACAGTAGTAACATCAAAGATTACTGATCACAGATGACCATAACAAATATGATAATAATGAAAAAGCTTGAAATATTACAAAATTACCAAAATGTGACACAGAGACACAAAGTGAGCAAACGTTGCTGGAAAAATGGTGCCGACAGACTTGCTCAGTGCAGGCTTGCCACAAACCTTCAATTTCTAAAAAAACATAATATCTGCAAAGTGCAATAAAACAAGGTATGCTTGTGTATAATGTTATCTTTACTCTTTAATATGTTTATATAAAAGATATTTATATAAGATATTATATTCCATCTAATGTACAATTGTACTAAATACTGCATTTATGTGTATATACATGTGGGTGGGTATGGTCATCAAAGAAATGGAAAAATTATTCATATTTAGGTTGTCACATTTACAGAATCCTTTGTGTAAAATAAGTTAAAGAGAAGGGGATATATGATTATCTTTCTGTTAAACAGATCTAGTATTTTCCCCTCTAGGACACTCTAGTATTAATGCAGTGTCAATAGAACATTCAGACTTTAGGGTAGCACCAAAAGGCTGAGAGTTAAAATATGGTACAAAAGGAAATTTTTGTAAGCCATTTTTGAGACTGCTATAATTTTAAAAGATGACTGTTTTAGGCACTTGAGATCAAGTTCAATACCAAAAGTTTAAAATCTTTGAGTCAGTTCAAGAGGAATGGCCAGTTCTATGGCATCTTCATTCATATTCTAGCTCAAAACTAATTTCCTTCAGGTTCACTCTTGACACTCCATGTTGACTGGAGCTGTCCCAGCACTCTTTCTACAGTTAAGTACTTTGCTTGCCCTACTTTAATTCACATTGTGTTTGTCTGTTCGTTCGTAAGTGTTCATGAAGTTCTCTTATCTTCAATTAAAATAAACTCCAGGGTAGCAGGGATTGTGTTGAAATGCTCCTTCTCTATCTTTCCCGTGAGCCCTTTTAATGTGTTGGTGTGTACAAGTACATGACAGATGCTGCTAAATGAATGTCTGACCTTCTAATTTGCTGTAACGTTCTTCCAAAGTCAACACTCTCTGCCGATCCTCTTCCTATGAAAGGAGTTGTCTTT
The DNA here is from genome assembly GCF_011762595.2 of Tursiops truncatus. Classification (NCBI taxonomy): domain Eukaryota; kingdom Metazoa; phylum Chordata; class Mammalia; order Artiodactyla; family Delphinidae; genus Tursiops; species Tursiops truncatus. The sequence continues at coordinate 74,131,928 of NC_047036.1, forward strand.
GATGTACTACAACCATATCATTGAGCTCTCTGTCTCAATCTTTCAGTTCTCCAATGAGCAGCTGCAGCCCTTTTCCATTGCTCCTCGACAGTGGAAATCTCAACTTCTGACCCTGTGTTCTGGAGTCAGGCCAGGAAGGAGGCCGAAGGGTTCATAGGTGTTTCCTCTGCCCCGGAAAGGGTCGGGTGTGGGCAGCCTCACCTTAGAAACGCCAGCCACGCGCGCTTGCCCAGAGAGGCGGGGGCCAGCCCCAAGCCCTGGAGCCCTGTGCCCTCGCCGGCCCAAGCAACCCTGCCCAAAGCGCCAGCTCCCCGGAGTACGCCCCCAATGTGGGCTCTTTTTATAGCATGTGTCTCAGCCTCTTCTTATTGTACAGTTCCAAAGCTACTTGCACATTTTGAAGTATTTGACTCCGCAGCACCTCCACTTCTCAATACCAAAATCTGTATTCGTCAGCTTGAGCTGCCCTGAAAAAACCGGGAACTGAGTTACACAACCAACTGAAACTTACTTTTTTACAGTTCTGAAGGCTGGGAAGTCCAAGATCAAGATTCCAGTAAGGTTCAGTTTCTGGTGAGAGGTGTCTTCCTGGCTAGCAGATGGCTACTTTCTTGCTGTGTCCTCAAAGAGCAGAGAGAGCAAATTCTCCGATGGCTCTCCTTTAAAGACAGGAATTCTAAGGGATCAGGGCCGCACTCTTTACTGTTATCTCACTCAAACATTATTACTTCTCTACTCCAAGTGCAATCACACTGGAGGTTAGAGCTTCAATATGTGAATTTGGGGGGACATAATTCAGCCCATAGTGCACTTATTTTTTATGTTACCATTAAAAATGGGTTCTTGTTTTTTCATTTTATTTTTATAGAAAAGCCATGAACTTTTGGTATTGCTTTTGTAATGAGCAATCTTAATATTTTATCTTAAAGTTTCTAATAGTTTTATGGTAAACTAGGTTGGCCTTTCAGATACATAATATCTGAAAATAATATTTTTTTCTTATTCAACATTGTCACATTATGATTTCCTCATGTCTAATTGCATTGCCTAGTATTCTAAGAACATTATTAAAATAGTGATGATAGTTGGTACCCTTCTTTTTTACATGAGAGAAAAGTGAGATCCAGACAAATTGTTTCTTACTCAAAGGTATATAAAGAAGGAAAAATATTGTGTTATTTGATACAACTCATCAATCCCTTTGTTGTTTGTCCTTGTTGTTGACGACGATGATGTTCTTGTTCTTGTTTTCGTTATTTTCATTATATTTGGGAAGGAAAAAAAATACTTGAGTAAAAATCATGTACACATAGATTTTGGTGATATTTATAGACAGGAGGTTGGGGGTTTGTAGTTTGAAAAATTTCACAAGCAAATATACTTCACAGATTAAGAGAATGATAAACACTAAAACAGACTGCCTCCTCATGAGGACAATGATACAGCAAATGCTTAGGTGAGCACTCCTCAAAATTCATTTCCTCCAAAATGTTTTGCTTTCCTTCTCTGATAAATCCCCCTCAGTTCTTCCAAAAAGTAAGATATAAGGAGAGGAAACCTCATTTGGATGCTAATCTCCCCTTAGCATCAGTTTCAGTACTTTTCAGCATCAGTACTTTTTTGTCAGGAAGTTTTGAAATACGTTTACAAGTCATTCAACAAATAAGTGACACTCACTTGGACTAGGTGATAGATATATAAGTAAAAGTAAATAGTGGTTTCTGAACTACTGGAGTAGTTGCTGGAGCAATAATGGTAGCCATAATGACAACAACAACAACAAACAGAGGTTATTACATTTCTAATAGTCTGTTAGTGGACACAGTGAATATTTGAAATAGTTAAGCCTGACTAAAGAGGTCTCCATACTGTAAAGACTTGGAGACCCACTCAACCTTTCTACAACCTGATTGTTTTCTCTGTAAAACAAGGAGACTTGTGAAACAGCCTGGAATTTTATTCCATTTCGTATAAGGTATTCCATTTACCTAATTTTGAATCTTTTTTGATGTTAGCCTGTGAATTTCAAGGGTTTTTGGTTGGCTTTGCTTTGCTTTCAGTAATTCTCAGTTGATCACCCTATGCATGTAATTGGAGGGGAAAAGAAGAGGAAGAATCAAATAAATGGTAAAATACTAGAAAGGTTTTTGCTGCTGTGGCTGTTGTTTGGTTTTCTATTTTACTATCTGAGCACATTAATTAAGGCTTCTTTTTTGAAGTCAGGTAAAGATGGGAGCTCTTCTCACCTCACCTAGTACTAGTGTCTTCATCCTCCTTCACCACCAAACCAAGCAGCTTCCAGCACCTTCCATCTTGGCCATCTTCTCTGCCAGTATACTACACAGCCATAATTAATGTGTTCTTAATTTTCCAGATTATGTGGGTCCATAGTTTTTCTACTAACCTTTGAAGCCAACTGCCTATGTACCATAAGTTCCAGCCTTGCCTAATTACTTGCAGTTTACCAGACTCTCATATGTCCAAGTCTTTGTCCACCAAACTTTCTGGGCTTCGTATATTTTCTCCACACCTAACCCTTTGTCACTTCAACCACCCTCCATCCTCCAATCCCCCTGCTGCCCTAAAGTTCTTCTCTATAGCTTTCAAATAAACATTGACTCATTTAACAATATTAAATTCAAATGGCAATTCATCAATATCCTGCAGATAGGTAAATATTGGCTACCGCTTTTTGCATGCCTCATCTATAAGCACTCTATCCCTTCTTTATCACACTACCTTTAATACTTTTTATTCACTCACTGGAATATCTGCTAGATGAAGGCAGGGGTTTTTACCTGTTTTATTCACTGTTGTATCCCTTAAAATCATGCCTGATGGGTGACAAGTGCCTAACAACTATTTGTTTCATATTGCTTTAATTTGTTGACATGTTTATATCCTTCTACTAAACTCCAAGTCTCTTAGTACAGAAGCCATGTTCTATTAATTTTAGAGTTTCCCCTTAGAAGACAGAACATAAATAATTAATTAATGCTTGTTGAAGTTGCTTGCTTAAAATAATCTCATATTATTCTATAATATTTTGGAAACCCTACTTAATTTGCATTGAGATTAGAAACCAAAGACACTTAAGTGAATTTCCCAGCCTCATTAGCCTTTGAAGTTATTGTTCCCCTTTGCACCGACATGAAGCACTAGAGATGCTTCAGTAAAGAGCAGATGCTTCCTCTGATAGGGGACCAAGGGTCCTCCAGGAGGCTACCCAATTCACCATCAAGGTTCCAGGCTCAACAACTCAGCCTCAAGGATATAATGAAAGTTTAGTAGAGGAGACAGAATGCAATGGAAACTAAAGAACTCTCTCTTTTCTGTCCTTTCTTTATTCTGCTAGCTTTCTGAAAATCTGTATATGGGATGAAACCTTTACCTCTTGATCCAAAGAACATGACATCGAAATAAATTGTTCTTAGTAAAATGCAGCATCAGACATTCACAAGTCATACAAAACGTTTTTTAATCTTAACCTGATTTACTTGCAATGTGAATTACTGTCCTTTGCATTTAAAGTTTCCTCATTTGTGAAAGGGGATAAGATGCAGACCTCTTCACAAGATCACATGTCACTTAACTAATTAATATTGTAATTATAAAGTACTTAGAAAATATAATGCACTGTACAAATGCCAAGTGTTGTTATTAGAATCATTTGAGTGCTCAGCTCATCTAGATTTACTACTTCAGCAGGGCAAATAATTCTAAACAGTAAGAAAGCCTCAACGATGCATACTAATTAATCTAATTTAAACATTTATTATGTGCTGTAAATATGCCTTGTTAAAATATACATTTTAGTTAAGGCTACCATTAAAGCCATCCTTCAGAAATTGAGTTGCTTGAGGTCTGCATAAAATGAATTCTGCTTTGGCTTTTCGTAGTGACAGTTTAGATCACATTTATCTTACAAATAATTTCCCTGTTGGTTTATTTGTTTATTTGACTGAGTGCTGATTATCAGGGATTCAGCTAATATTAATTTTTAAGTGAGAATAAAAGGAGGAAAATTGACACACTCTCTTTGTCTCTGTAGCGGAAGATCTGAAAAGAAACAATATATTTTTAACTGCCATGCCATTACTTTAGTCTAATATTCATTAGGGTGCCATTTCTAGAAAGGAAATACCCAAGAGTGGAAGATAGAAACATGATGTGTGCTTTTAGGGAAAACTAGACTTTGGCAATAAGAGCCGGCACTATCTCTATAGGTTACATCTGCAGGTCCCAGAGTTGACAGAACATTAGCAAAGCTAAAAGGAATTTATGTGTGGATCCTTTTTGCCACAGCACATCAAAAGGCAAAACACAATGACTAATTCTCCATGTAGAATAAAGAGATTCTGTGAGGGTTGTTTTCTATTTAAATGAATCCACTTAAAAAAAATTAACTTGTTCCTAGTGGCAGCCGTTTACCCACTACAGTCAAAAGCTGAATTCCATATTTAGGTTTTTCAATTTCTTTCAAAAAATACATGCTAGCTGGTCAGTTGGATCAATACGTAAACCTTTTTCTCCATAGAACTGAAAGTAGAATTTCTATCGCTGAGTATAAAATACATTTCCCCCGGTGGAATACTACCTTCTGATCCTTGTAAGTGTCTTCCTTCTGTCAGAAACCTAAAGACACATATTAACCGTTGCAAAATAATAATAATAATAAATACAAAAAGAAATAACCTGAGGCTTTTCTGACTTCCTTAATATTCACATCAATGAAAATTTTGTTAAATCTCTAATTACTTTTAATTTCCTACTGCAGATTACACAACTGCCCATACTTTTCATCAAAACCTATAATATGCCAATAAATGAAGTTATCACCCCACCTATTGACTCTGTCCTAGCAAATACTGTCCTGTCACAAAACAATGTACTTTCACAAATGACCACTCATTGGAAATGGCCACTTCTCTATAGCTGTGAGTGGGCTAAGAACTAGAAGAATCAGAATACACATCAGGAAAGCAAACTTCAGAAAAATGAAACTACGATTATGTTTACTTCCTTGTCTCTTCATTGTCAGACCCATCAGGTAATTTCAAGTTTCTGAACCATCACAATGAAAGAAAAGCAAACTCCATCACCATTTCGGTTTACAAATAAAATGTATTTTTTGAGATTAAAAAGCCATGTACTGGAAAATGTATTATAAAAAGAAATTACATTTAAGTGAAATTAATTACAGTTCCTGAGTAACAGAATAAACATATTGATATAATTCTCTTTGCAATATTCCATAACCATGGTGAAAATAAAATATTCTGAAACAAATTTACATTTGTCTTTCTCTTTCCAGCTCTCCCCTATCACATTTATCTTCTACCTATCTTTTTAACTTAATTACGTGGGTAAGAACATTAATTATAAATGCAGTTAAGCCCTGAAATCACTGAATTTTATTTTTATATGTTATTTACTGTTAAATGCAAACTTATATATTATCCTCCCAAACAGCTTCATCTCATTCAAAGGGCCCCTTAGACAAATTTTCAGTTTGATGAAAAACATATTTAAACTACTTGTATTTTTCAGCAACCTGACATCTCTGTTGAAGGTCATATAACTTTTATAATAAGGGACAAATGAGGCATCTAAGGAAGCATTTATCATCAAATTTAACTACTAATTTTATACTTATTTTCAATAGAAAGCAGAAATTGCCTTTCCATAACAAAAAATATATAATTATATTTTATTAGTCTCTCTCTCTTTCTCTATTTTATTTCTATTGTGATGGCCTATTACCTATGTTGCTATATAGTAATATCTTGATTTACAAATTACCTGCGAGTTGAGCAATTATATAAGAAATCACCCGTGTAAAAAAAAAAGCTGAAAAACTTATGTCATATAAAATGTTGCACTTTGCAATTTTAGCTTTATGACAAAAACACCTCTGAGCACAGATTGTTTGAGATAAACAGGCAGGTCCTAAGGAAGTCATGAGGCCTGATAATTTGCCTCCAGTGTAAAGAGTTCTTTACCTGAAGCTTTAACTTACCTAGGGCTGACCTTTGTTTTCTCTTGTTTTTTAAAATTCTACTCCCCAAGTAAATAAGGAAAAATCTGATTATTTTTCAAGGATTGTGTTGATTGGGCTGTTAATTTAAAATGTTCCTTGTAGAATGACTAAATTGATACCTATCAGCTACATGACTCCCCAACATCATAGAGTGACAAAGACTAGATCTTAACCCACACATCTTTTTACTGCCCCACTGTGACGTTCAGAGCATCTTCAAGCACAGGGACAGCAACGCCTTAGTTTGGTTGCTTAAGCTGCTTGGTAGTAGTTCCACTGGTATTTGGAAGGGACTCTAAAGGCAAGTCTGACTAAAGCTTTTTAGCATCAGTTGCTGGAGTGGAAAACTGGTTTTCTGATTTCTAATTTTCTCCAGAAAAGAAGTTTTTCATTAGTGAGTCCTACTTATTAATGAAACTATTACTCTACTGGCATTGTTTTCTACCTTCCCACCTTAGCTCCCTCATAACTAATAAAATACATAGTATAATTTTAGTAGGAATAAGATTCTATCCTATATACTGAAATGGGGAACAAATAATTAGAGAAGGCTGAAGCTATGGGAAGATAGGTAATAAACTCAAAGTATTTGAATAAAAAAGAAAATTCTATAGTACACAGTGATTTCCCACACATTGCCAGGGCAGCCAAAAAATCAGCTAATTCTAGAGCTTGATCCTGAACTTCTCTAGGCCATTTCTAGACCTGCTCCAAATTACTCTTAATCACGTCTACCTTTAAAAATCTCAGAAAGGGGCATGGCAGGTGTTGTTATAGAAGGAAAGGCGCTGTGTAAGAGTGGACTGAAAAGGGAGGAAGGCTAAAGATGAAAGAGCTCTCAACCTTCTGGACATTCATTTAGTGAAATTAAGGCAGTAGTGTATTCCGTGTAGAATTACCACACTTCAATATAGAATATTGTAAAACTCTAAGGAAGAGGAAATCAGTCCAATGGTTTGCCTTCATCTTTTACACCGTCAACTACAAATATCAGAAACTGAACAGAACTTTGAGTTTTCAAGAATACATCAGAAGCCTGTGAAAATCATGGACGACATGCCAAAATGTCCTTGGGAAAACACCTTTTAGGCTACTAACATAGTCTAATACTACTTAAGATGCAACTGACCCTTCCATTTCAAGGATATACTTTTCCTCCAGGCTTGTGATTTGTAAAGGGGAGATAGTGCTGGCTTTTGTATGGCTTTAGCTTTGACTCTTTCTCAATAAAATGTTTTATGATTTAAAAATACCTTTTCTTCCTCCTTGCATGTATTTCTGTAAAGTCTACCAAATCCCATTTGTTACTCTTTCTCCAAAAATCAATAGGAATGACCTAGTTACACAAATCAAGAGCTATAAGTTTGAGAGGATTAGTCCCATTGCCATAAAAAATGAAATACATGGTTCTTAGAAATTTGATCCAACGTCATCCTGTTCTGCCATCTAGTTTATATAAAGCATCTTGAGACTTCATGTGAATGATTTATACTGTTTAAATCAGATTCCTCTAAAGTAATGGAAAATATAGGTGTAATAACAATATTGACCTTTGAATTACAAGAGTTTGAACTGCATGGGTCCACTTATATGCAGATTTTTTTTTACTAAGTACCTGCTACAGCACTGCGCTATCTGAGGTTGGTCAACTCCACAGATGTAGAACCATGGATAAGGAGGGCCAACTATAAAGCTGTTACGAAGATTTTTGCTCAGAAGGTTGGTGCCCCTAACCCCTGTGTTGTTCAAGGGTCAAATGTAGTAATAAATATCATTTTGTAGTTCCTCACAATATGCTAATTCAATATAAGGTTTTGTTTAATCCCCAAATGGTCCTAAACGTTATTACCATAATTTTGTTTCCAGCTTTATTGAGATATAGTCGGCATATAACACTGTATAAGTTTAAGGTGTATAGCGTAATTTTTTCATATATGTACATATTGCAAAATAATTACCACGTGTTTAGTTAACACATCCATCACCTCACATAGTTACAATATTTTTCTTGTGATGAGAATATTTAGGATCTGTTCTCTTAGCAACTTTCAAATATATAATACAGTATTGGTAACTATAATCATCATGCTGTACATTTTATCTCCAGAACTTATTTAAATTATAACTGGACGTTTGTACCTTTTGACACCTTCACCCATTAACCCCACCCCCTTACATCTGCAGCCACCAATCTGTCTCTGTTTCTGAGTTTGGTTTTCTTAGATTCCATGTGTAAATGATATCGCATTTGTCTTTCTCTATCTGACTAATTTCATTTAGCATAATGCTGTCAAGTTTCATTGAAAATGGCAGGTTATTCTTCTTTTTATGGCTGAATAATATTCCAGTGACCATGTATGCCACATTTTCTATATCCATTCATCTGTCAATGGACACTTAGGTTGTTTCCACATCTTGGCTCTTGTAAATAATGCTGCAATGACCATGAGGGTGCATACATCTCTTTGAGATAGTGATTTATATACCTTGGTTACATACCCAGAATATGATTGCTGAATCATGTGGTAGCTCTATTTTTAATTTTTTTGAGAAATTTCCATAACGTTCTCCATAGTGACAATACCAATTTACATTCCCACCAACAGTGCACAAGTGTTCCCTTTTCTCCACACCCTCTCCAGCATTTGTTGTTTGTAGATTTTCTGATGATGGCCATTCTAACAAGTGTGAGGTGATACCTCATTGTGGTTTTGATTTGCATTTCCCTCACAATTAGTGATGTTGAGCACCTTTTCATGTGCTTGTTGGTCATTTGAATATCTTCCTTGGAAAAATATCTATTCAGGTCCTCTTCCCACTTCTTAATTGGATTATGGTTGACACTTGAACAACACAAGTTTGAACTGTGTAGGTACACTTATAGGATCCAAGATTTGTTGAAACCATGGATATGGAGAAGTCGCATATAAGGAGTACTACTATAAGTTATATGCAGATTTTCGACTGTGTGGAGGGTCAGTGCTCCCAGCCCCTGTGTTGTTCAAGGGTCAACTCTATTCATTTTTTTACTACTGAGTTGTGTGACTTCCTCATATATTTTGAATATCAATCCCTTATCAGATATGTGGTTTGTATCTAGACTTTAGCTGAGTCTAGGTGTCCAAAATATTTGATTTGCTATTAGACTGTCAAATAGACTTCTTAAAAAGTATTAGATGAAGCAGAAAGACAGAATAGACAAACTTCCTTATATATTCTTGCTTTTAGAACCATCCCAAAACTCACATAAATACTGGAAAAAATGTACAAATTCTGGTGATGCAATACAGAGAACTATGCCTAAAGGAGATTACTTTTGTCATTTTGTAAAGTATAGGTAAAGAACTTATGTGTGAAACATATTAGGGAGTATCAAATTAAATCCTGTTGAACTGAAGAAACAAACTAAAGGCACACAGATGCATCAGATCTAATACATCAGTAATATTGAGATGAACATCCATGAATCATGAAATGTTTAGCTGAAAATGTTATTTAGTAAGAATCTAGTCTCTTTTTTTAATCATAAGCATGAACATTTTAAAAGACTGCATTTTAAAAGATGCCCAATGGTTAATGGGCTATGCTTCAGAAATGCATATTTAATTTTGTTGGAAAATCCATTTCCAAGAATGGTATCAGTAAATAAGAAGGGAGGGGATGAGTAGTATTCTACTGTATATATGTACCACATCTTCTTTATCCATTTGTCTGTTGATGGGCATTTGGGTTGTTTCCATGTCTTGGCTATTGTATATAGTGCTGCTATGAGCACTGGGGGTGCAAGTATCATTTTGAATTAGTGTTTTCATTTTTTCCCAATATTTATCCAGGAGTAGAATTTCTGGATCATATGATAGTTCTGTTTTTAGTTTTTTGAGGAACCTCCTTACTGTTTCCCATAGTGGCTGCACCAATTTACATTCCAACCAACAATGCACAAGTGTTCCCTTTTCTCCACACCCTCCCCAACACTTATTATTTGTAGACTTTTTAATGACGGCCATTCTGACTGGTGTGAGGTGATACCTCATTGTGGTTTTGATTTGCATTTCTCTAATAATTAGCGATGTTGAGCATCTTTTCAGGTGCCTGTTGGCCATCTGTATGTCTTCTTTGGAAAAATGCCTATTCGAGTCTTCTGCTCTTTTTTCTTTTTATCAAGTTGTATGAGCTCTGTATATATTTTGGATATTAACCCTTGTTGGTCATATCACTTGTAAATGTTTTCTCCCATTCAGTAGGTTGTCTTTTTTGTTTTGTCAATGGTTTCCTTTGCTGTGCAAAACGTTTAATTAGGTCCCATTTGTTTATTTTTGCTTTTATTTTTTTTTTTTGCCTTAGGGGACAGATCTAAAAAAATTTTCTATGATTTATGTCAAAGTGTGTTCTGCCTAAGTTTTCTTCTAGGAGTTTTATGGTTTCAGGTCTCAAAAACAGACACATAGATCAATGAAACAGAATAGAGAGCCCAGAAATAAACCTGTGCACCTACGGTCAATTAATCCATGACAAAGGAGGCAAGAATATACAATGGAGAAAACAGAGTCACTTCAACAAGTGGTTCCGGGAAAACTGGACAGCTACATGTAATACAATGAGATTAGAACATTATCTCACACCATATTCAAAAAATAAATTTAAAATGGACTAAAGACCTAAATGTAAGACCTGAAACCAATATTTTTAATTGGATTAAATAGATCATAATGAATATTTTTTGCCTTTCATTCTAACAAACACTCTGAGTCATAGCTGTAAAGGCTACTGGTTGTTCTTTCCCCAAAATACCTGAGGTCTGAAAGGAGAACATGGGTCAAGGGGAAAGTTGGTCCTTTCTGCCCAGATTTAGGTCGTGGATGCCCCATGCTTAACTCTCAAAGAAATAAGAGAAAGCAAGCTTTCTCTACTATAACCATTCTCACCTAATATTTCAGTGAAAATAAATAAATAATAGGCTTCTTCCACTGGAGACTCACCAAAGAGACAGTCCTAAAGATCTCCCTCCACCACCCCCCTTTTTTCTTTCCCATATTAAGGAGCTCTTTGTGCTAGTTTCAAAACAAGAGGACTTGGAGACTATGAACATCATTCAAGATCACTTCCTGCCAGAACTAGAGTGTACCCTTGATGCTGCCTGAAGCTTGCCTCTTTAAGTGAAAGTCACACCAGAATTCTTTTTCCACTCCTCCAAATTTTTAATAATGGGAGAACCAGTAAGCTAACTAGCCAGGAAAAAACCTTGTTAAAAAAAATAAGTAAACACTTAAGTGCATCATGCTGTATGCCCAGATATATATTAACAAAACTCTACTAAGAGATGACCCACAGTAGTATATTCCAACTCCTCCTGGTAGATTGTTTTCCAATAACATGAAGATATACTCTCTACTCTGTTTCTTTTTTCTTACTTTTGTTGCCTTGTCACACTTTGAAGGTGGCACTTGAAACATTTTTTTTAATTAAGCAGTGAAAAGCTCCACACTTTTGTTCTCAGTGGTAATTCTAACATTAACTCTGTTTAGCACAGCTGTTCACACTCCATAAAATAAAGTCTCCCTTCTGATAGGAGCAGTGGAATTTAAGCCTATGTTTTGCCAGAGATTTAGATGTGTAACTCAGAACTCAAAAGAGTTAGAGACGTGAAATCAAATACAATAGCTCATAGATGAAAAGTCACAAGAAACTTAAACCATAGAAAATTAGCATTAAACTTTCAACTTACATATTTAGAATTGAAACATTTGGATATCCACATTAGGAGAAATATAATTAACAAAGTATCCCTTTCAAGTTGTAATTGTTGGCCACTTAAAACAATTTGATCTCACAAATTAAAAGAAAAAAAATAGTGGAGTCTAAGCAGATGCTTCATAAGTGAGTCTTTGTTCATTCTTATAAAACATAAATATAATACTATTTACTACTTCAGCAGTAATTTCTATATAGGATTATACATTGCTAAATTTAGTAATCAGAGGGTCTTGTTTTGTTTTGCATGAAGCATGAAACAGGATTATGTGTAACTGGAAACATCTAGATACACATTATTATTACTCATAGAAATTTAATTAATATACTAATCGATAAAATAATACACATCTTTCAATATTTGGAATCAAAAATGTATAATTCTGTGGGCAAAATAAAATCCAATTATAAAATTCAGAAAGTCTATTTCTGTAGGATTATCCTAAAAGTATTGAATCAGTAGATTTGAAATTTAGAATTAAAACTTACTGCGTGTAAGATAAGGTTACAATAACTAAGAAAACAATTGACATTTTTTAATAGATCTCCATTTCAGGTACAAATAGTGAATACTTAATGAGAACAATGACTGAAACAAAAATTCTGGAGACTCACAATCTTGAATGTATTTTGTCAAACTTATTATCTTGGTACCTTATAACTAATGTACTCTCAAGGTACACTGCTGTGTGATACATTTCTCAAAAGGCCATTTGCTCACTTTATCCAAGTGTCCACCCCAAACCTTACTATTATTACTTAGCACAATAATATCTATTCCCTTCCCCAGGACTCTTTTCTGCTGCCAGCAACAGTAATGATCTTCCTCATATACCATTTGCACTATGTCATTCCCTACTTAGGGACTATATTCCTTCTTATATATCCCTAATATCACTATGAAGACCCTAAAACATTCTAAACAGAGGCACTTGAAAGGGTATAAAATAGTCATAAGTATTCTGGTGTTGGTTGATTCATTTGTTCATCCAATTCATTTGTTCATCCAATACTAACTGAGTGCCTATTATGTGCTGGGTACAGCGAACATTGTTGTGAACAGTGCTAGTAATGAAGATGTGATGAGGCAAACCCAGATTCCTTCCCTCACGTAGCTTATGCCTTCATGGAAGACAGACAGTAATGATCTAGAAAATAGACCAACAAAAGACTACCAGGAACACCTGCAGTTGAACAAGTTATATCTATCACTCATTGCAAGGAGGGAGAACACACACCTTGGGAACTGTGGTGTGTCTCAATAAGGGCATTAGAAAGAATTGACCATAGGATTGGAGCTCTGGTTGAGTAATGTTGGGGAGAATTTAGGGGTAGATTGGAGGTTGTCATAAAGAAGGAACAAGTCTATGATTGGCTATTTCAATAAATCTTATCTACAGAGAAGGCAGATTAAGGCAAGGTTATAGCTATAACTGGTTTTCAAAAGCTCTAGTCACTCACTTAATGAGGGGAGATGGTGGTTATTCTGTGGGGTGCACGATGACCTTGCTGATGGGAATGTTCTGTGACATCATGCTCTGCAGGAGAACAACATGGCTCAGCTGTAAGAGGGAGATAAGTTTGTAATGACATTGAGATTGAGGTCTAGGTTTAAATGTCATATCAGTTCCCAGGCATCCAAGGTTGCTTTTTTTCCCTCATAGATTATTCAGAAGATACATAAGATAAGAAAATCAATATCACTAGGACTGATTTACATAATGTGGCCAAAAAAAGACATCTTTGTGAAGATGGCATTAAGCTAAGACCTGACACATAGTGATATGAAGAGATTATAAAAGAACCTACCAGGCAAAGATGAGTGCAAAGAACCAAAGAGAGCAAGTGCTGGGCATGTTTCAGAACCAGAAGGAAGATCAGCATATCTGAAAAAAAGCAATGGAAGCATTAAAAGGCTGTAAATGTGGGTGTATGGAATGACTAGTTAGTGACTTCATGCTAGGCCCAAACACAGGTATCTGAGTGTTATGGGCTAAATTGTGTTTTCTCCAAATTTATATGTTAAAGTGCCAACCCCCAGTACCTCAGAATGTGACCGTGTTTGGAGATGGGGCCTTAAAAAAAGTACTTAAATTAAAACAAAGTCATTATGGTGGGCCTTACTTCATTATGACCAGTGTCCTTATAAGAAAAGGAAACTGGGATACAAACAGGTACAAAGGGAAGATGATGTGAAAACACAAGAAGACAGCCATCTACAAACTAAGGAAAGAGGCCTCAGAAGAAACACCACCCTGCTAACACCTTGATCTTGGACTTCTAGCCTCCAGAATTGTGAAAAAATAAATTTCTGTTGTTCAAATTTCTGTTGTTTAATAAATTTCTGTGGTATCTTGTTGTGACTGCCCACCAAACTAATGCACTAAGTTACCAGGACATCACCTGTTTCAATGTCCAAAGCTATGAAATCAATGCTAAATGTTCACTGAATCAACGTTTAATTTTGTTTGAAAAATAAGTTGTTATATAGTTAGTGGCACCAAAAATATTCACCTCTCTGGGCTTCAAATCTATAGTGAAGAGTTAGGGCAAGAAGGTGACTGTATCTCTTCTAACTCTAAAATCATAGGATTTATCATAGAGGCCATTGGAATCATAATTCCAAAAATACAGCTCTGTATTTATATCATATCTTTCTTCTAAGCAGTTCAAAACACTTCAAAGACATTTTCATATCAATTCTCACAGCATCCTGTGAAGGCAGGTAGGTGGGAAATATTATCATTCCTATTTGACATTTCTATACACCTACTCACTTGATTATAAGATCATTTTAACTGAATATATAATTTTTTTCAGTGAAAAGAATATATGCCCAGAAAAAAAAATGATGTTCACAAGAAAAATAGTATAATTTTGCATTATCAGTCTTATGTGCTGAATGACCTGAACATTTGCAATATACACAATGACCCTTGAGATTTTAATTTAGATATTAATTCTCCTTCCTTTTTATACTCCCTTGAAAAAAAGATAGGAATATTAACAAAATGGCAGCTATATTTTGTTAGGTAGTACCAAACTGAGGATAATTGGTCTATTTTATCTACATATTTGGAATACAGTGTTTGTTTCACTTTTAAGGAGAGTATTGACATATTCTGAAGTCCAAAAAACTAAAAAATATCAATTATTCTTATTTTTTCCTTTAAGTAAAATATCAGTTTATACAATGACTTGTAATGAGAAATAGATTTTTGTCAGGAAAATCAGTTTTAAATAGAAATGCAACGTCAAACATTCGTATATTGGAAAAACATCTCTACACCTCAACTTATATCTCTCTCCCTTGAGAGGATAAAGACAAGCATCCCCAACTCGTGGTCCTTCCTTATTTCACAAGCTTTGTCTTGTACCACTCTCCCTCATGCTTCCTGTGCTTCAGATTCATGAATTTCATACATTCACTTATTGATTGATTCAATGTTGTAAGACATAGAGGTAAAATATTGAATAAGACCAAATTAAAAAAAGAAAAAAAGATGAAATCTTGCCTTTTGCAAAAATATGGATGGACCTTGAGGGTATTATGCTAAGTGAAATAAGTCAGACAGAAGAAGACAAATATTGTGTGATTTCACTCATATGTGGAATATAAACAACAAACAAACAAGATAAATAAACAAACAAACACATAGGTACCGAGAACAGTACTGGTTACCAGAGGGGAAGGGGTGGGGGAGGATGAAGTAGGTAAAGAGGATCAGCTATAAGGTGATGGATGGAAATTAAATTTTTGGTGGTGAGCATGCTGTAGGGTATACAGGAGTAGAAATACAATGTTGTACGTGTGAAACAATATTATAAACCAATGTTACTTCAATGAAGAAAAGAAAGCAAGAAAGAAAAAAAGATAAAATAAGGTTTCTTCCTGAAAGGAGTATACCTATATTAGACAAATAAGTAAACAAATAAAATAGTTCCATACTGTCATAGTTGCTGTAGTGATAATAAGCAGTGACATGGATGGAGGTAACTGGGCAGAGAGGATTTAATTTTTAGAAATGGTGGTTAAGTATGAAAAACAGGACTTATAGGTAAAATTAGATCTGAAAAAAAAAAAAAAGGAAGACCCATAAAAGAAAAGAAAGAAATGGTGGTTAAAAGTATCTATGAGAAGGTGAAATTTTTGCTAAGATTTCAAAAAACTGGACCAGCTGTTTCAAGCTGAATTAAAAAGTTGAAGCAGAAATGACTACAAGTCACAAGGATGTAATGTTGCAGTGACAAAAGTGGGTAATCAAGGTGGGTTACAAAATTAGCAGGGCCAGACAAAATGCAAGACCCCTTGGTTAAAAATTATTAAGAATTTCAAGATGGTGACAATAAAGCATTAAACCAAGCATCAGGCGTGTCTGAGTAGGGACCTTGTGTAACTGCACAGGCTGTGTCCCTGTGAATCCAGGCCTGAAAAGGATGGCTCTTGTGGGTTGGAGGTCCCTGAGATGAGAGCATGTAAAAGTGGGAGCACTGGATGGGGGGATGGGCACAACATGATAGGGCTGCTTGTTCTGGTAACTAACGACCTGGAAGACTGAGACATCCACAAGAATATGTGATAAACAGGGATGTGCAGTCCAAGGAGAAGCATCCCTCACTGAGAGCAGGGAGTTAGGTCAGCTCTCTCCTGCAACTGCAGCTGTGTCCATCCATGGCCCTGGGAATCAGGTAAAAGTACCATTTTCTTTCTAGTTTCTGGGCTTTTGCAAGTCTGGAATAAACCCTATGCTCCACCCTGACTTCACCATTACTATGAGTTCCAGGGAGGTAAAGACCAAGTCTGACTTATTTCCCTCAGTCTTAGCCCATAGTAGATTTGAATCATGTGTTCAATTAACCAGTGACTTGAGGAGTAAATAATTCCATCATGTGGTAACTGACCCAGATAAATTTTTGGAAGAAAATATAGTCAACGTTGGAAAATTTTATATTATGGAGCTAGTTTGGGAAATAGCTCATCGAAAGAAGAAATTCCACCTTACCACTTTTTAAAATCTGTTTATAAGAGTAAATAAATGTATTTCCATCATAAGGGCAGTTTGGATCAAACATCAGACTGATTCTGACTAAATACCAAAACCTCTAGATGATTCTTCGTTCTCATTTTCTTAGCTCTTTTCTTCCAAGAATAGGATAGCTAGTAATTAACATAAGATTATAAAAATATTCCATAAGTATAGTAAGAGCTATTAAAATATGATGACAGATCATCAATCTAATCTACCATTTTTCATGTAATTTGGTTAACCAGGGAAATGCAAGTCACTAGAACATCTACTAAAAATTACATAGTGAGTCCAAAGAATACCCAAATTATTCCTCTTGTGATTTGCACAAATAATTTAGATTATTCAGAATTTGTGACAGTCTTCAACAATATCATTATTAACACAGATTGTCACTTACTTCCCTAGAAGGAATGAGCCCTCTACATTGCCTTCAAAATGAGAAATATACAGAAAAGTAAATATGGTTTAGTTAATATGTGGAATTCTGACTGCTCACAGATATCACAGAAAGGGTTTATGTTCAGGTAATAGTTTGGGATTATGATTCCCGAACATGTCTGAGAACATCACTTGAGATTCTTTTTTAAAAAATACAGATTCCCACACCCCTCCAGGGGGATTCAGTTTCAAAATGTATGGGATGGGAACCAACAAATATATTTTTTTTATTGAATTTAAAGTACTGTTTATGTTTGGACAATTTTGGAAAAGACTGAGTTAGGCCTTTCAAAACAGACAAAGCTGATCACATGTTGACAGAGGACTGATGTGAATGTATATGTTAATCTACATCTGATTTTTCAAAAAGATTTTTAAAACAACGTTATGAAAAATTAGAAAAAAAAACCCTTCTATTTCTTCAAGAGGATAGCTTTACTAATATGTAAAATAAGTTTGTGTTTAGCAATGTCTTATTTTTTTTATGCATTAATTCTCCCTACACTTGGCCAAAGGCTAACTAGTTTCAGATTTCTATGAATGTCTGTCTTTCCAAAGGCTAACTAGTTTCAGATTTCTATGAATGTGTGTCTTTTCTGGATGGTCTGTAGCACATATTCAAAAGTCTCTTTCCATACCTGACGGTTAACCTTCTCTGGGCACTGGAGCCTAAGATTGCTTAGATATGTACCTTATAAGCTGTATGAGAAAATAACTTGCCATTACCTGGAAATAAGCTGCTAACTCCATGAACGTTTCTACACAAACATTTTTTAATTACCAACAATGTATATTAGATTATTGGAAAAGTGAACAGTCCCTGTTCTTGTTCTCCCCTTCTTGCTTTCACTAGTCATTTCCCATGTCGGTAAGTCCAACTGGGATTACTCTGATTAACTCACAATGTGAAGTTGGCATGGCTGTGTAGGCATAGATGACATTCATATTCCTTCCATGAGCATACTCTAACAATGTTGTTATCTGCATAAGTTTTGTACCATTCTATACCACCAGGTGAAGAAGATTCAGGTTCATTATGTGCCTTATATGTATATGTGAAAACTTCCAACACAATCACATTCAAAAACACAACCCTGAAATTCTTGGCATCCTGGGCACCCATGTTGGACAAGAGGGGAAGGGTTATACAGTAAGAATGATTAGTTTTCAATTTATAGACATCCATTATCTATGGAAAAGGAGCCAGAATAAACCCCTCAAATGGTAAGGCCTCTTCATGTAATATCCTCCCAGGTGGCAGTTCAGGCACTAATCACAAGAACTTCATTAGGTCGATTCAACCCATGTCTAATATTTATAGAAAATGCTAGCTGAAATCAAGTAGTTTGTCATGCAAAAATTATTAATGAATCTAGTATTTATGATTCAGAGATCCTGAGTTTCCAACAACTATACACATCTTTCTCTTTTTGTATGAATCTGCCTCAAACCGGTAGTGTGGACTGAACTTCTATCAAATTAATGCATTTGACCTTGAAAGACTGACAATCTGAGCTTGTCCCCCCACCAGACTTTCCACTTTTGAAAATATACTATGGGGTTCTCCCACAACTTCTTTTCCCTCCACTACAGAGGTTTCTTTTTCCATCACTCTACTTATTGGAAATATTAGTGGCCTAATGTTATTACAGTCACAGCCTTTTTTTTGGAATGCAGATTGCCTGGTTCAGCAACTGTAGATTAGATTTGAAAGAAAGAGATTCAAATGCAGTAATGCTGCCAGAAGACAGCTCCTTCACTGATTTAGAATCAGTGAAATGTGTGACAGGAAAGACTATGTGTTGGCAATTGGGCTTGATACATCTTTCAAGAGCAAAATGGAAACTCTCTTCCCTTGGTTTGCAGCTATAGATCACTAAAAACATCTCAGAAGCAAAAGGCTGCAGAGGCCCTGCCTTCTCCTTCCTCCTTTCCCAGGGTGGTGACATAGATTTCAAAATTAGATGTGTCAAAGCTTTCACAATTCATTGCTGAGGCACATGCCTAAAACTGTCTCTTATTGAAAAAATATATTAATTATATTTCTGCTTTTTATCACGTAAATTCAGGGCTCATGAAAGGAACCAGATGGACAGCTTTTAGAAATATATCCTTCCTTTGATTAAAAGACAAGGAATGAAGTTTCTACATGCTCCATCTCTGAAAAGCTTCCTCCTAAAACTTTTAGCCTCATTGAAATGGTTGGAAATTGTGAATGCTAGGTTTCCACTGTGTGTGTATATGTAGAGGAGTAACTATTAGTGCCAATATCAGTCTAAGTTTCCTAGTAAATATTATATTTATTGGATTTTTGCACCTTTAAAGTTGAAAGCACTTTAATTCATTAAACAGCATTCCATACATCATGTGACTGCAAAACTTTATGAAAATTAACAGAGTACATACAACTCCAACATTTCAAATGTTGTTCTTCCTATTCTGAAATCTCTTACTCATTTTATCAGATTGAATTTATTTGTCAGTAATTTTATCTACTAAATAACTCATCTAACTACTAGAAATATGTATTTTTTAAAATTTTATGAAGTAAATATTTACTTAATACCCATTATATATCAGTCCTACTGTAAGATAGTGATATAGTGGTAAACAAAAAGACACTACTGAGGGCATTGGCATTCTAGTAGAAAATGCCAAAAGCCAAGACCAAGGAAAGTGTAAAATGCTACGATATCAAACTAAGCATATAATTTACTCAGATTTGAGGGTCAGAGAATATGAAAAGGGTAGCTGCAGAAATCTGGCATCTTGCAAGAACCTGGCTCAGCTAATCTGGTTCAAGTGATGGCTTATGGTGGGATTTGGGGGTGGTTTTAGGTGAGTTGGTGAAATGTGTTTCATATTAAAATTTAGAAATTCACAGCTTAACTTTGTTTATGAGGCTCTGGTGCCAATATGTTACTGCTAGTATCTGGTTAAAAAAAATGAAAAAATAAGTACATAAATAAATGCATTATACAAAAAACTATAATAAGGAAGCCAAGGGCTAAGGGCAAAGACTCATCACCCACCATGCAGGATATCTCTTAACAATATATTAATATTTTAAAAATTGCTCACATCTTACAATTCACCTTGGAGCATGATTTCTACTTCGACCTTCTTCCTTTTCTGGTCACATTGGCTTTGGGACACAGCCCAACCCAAAAGACAAGAGCAAGAATAAACCTAAAGACTGAGCTTAAAATTAATGTCCTGGCTTACTGATCTCATGGTAAAATAGAACTCCTGGCACAACAAATCCTATTGGTTTATTCCATTTGATGGAAGCTCTGCTGATTTTCCTGGCTAATTATTAAGATTAGTTAACTCTAGTATTTAATTCTCAAGTATTGACAAAATGCTAAATTGTGTATTTGGTGATGTTCCGTTGCGTGCTTCTTCCAGAAACTGGAAAGTAAAAGTTTGTACTTGGTTGCGGGTATCCTGGGTTAAGTAGTAAGGCTCAAAACCTTAGTTTTCAAATGCTAGCTTTTAAAAACCTAGGCCCAAAATAAAATGAATTATACACTTTATATTATACAGTACTCAGTCTGAGTTTGATTCTTAAGAATCACTTTTTGTAGATTGATATAATTTCCATCAATAGTGATTTGAGATGTAATAACATTAAAATAATAACTGATTTCATATGTTTGAGAATTACTCTGCCTTCTAACACGATGTGGTTTTAATTCTGAAGAGGATTTCATGAAATGTTTCTTCAGCTGAATTGATTTTCATGGTGTTAAGTATAGAAAATTATACTTCCTTTGGACTAATGTTATTAGCATCATCTTGGAGCTCTACATCCCCTAAAATGTTGCTTATTTTCTGTAAAGTCCTCCTGACCTACCCCAAAACACTTGGACACTCCATGAGAGTAGGAAGCTTCACTACCTTGTTCATCAATGTATTCTGAACACTTAAATAGACTGGCTCATAATAACTGCTTGTTATATATTTTTTATTTGAATGAATGATGGGTGAATGATCCCATGAAGTGTATATAACTGGAGTCTAGAGTCAGTCTGAAGTTTCTATATGAATAATAAAAATGAGCAGGAAATTTTTTGTAATGTTGATAAAAACTCATTTTTCATTGTGCTTTGATATAACAGTATATCCAGTTTGATCCCCATAGTTATTCTATGAAGAAAGCAGTCTATATTTTACCTTTTGTATCAAAGTTGAAACCTAAATCTGTGATGGTGACAGTATGAGAGGACAAGACTTTTTTTAAAAGTTTTTTTAAAATTAATTTTTATTGGAGTATAGTTGATTTACAATGTTGCGTTAGTTTCTGCTGTATAGCAAAGTGAATCAGTTATACATATACATATATCTACTCTTTTTTAGATTCTATTCCCTTATAGGTCATTATAGAGTATTGAGTAGAGTTCCCTGTGCTTTACAGTAGGTTCTTGTTAATTATCTACTTTATATATAGTAGTGTGTATGTGTTAATCCCAATCTCCCAATTTATCCCTCCCCCCTGTTCCCCCTTGATAACCATAAGTTTGTTTTCTATGTCTGTGACTCTATTTCTGTTTTGTAAACAGGTTCATTTGTACTATTATTTTAGATTCCACATATAAGCGATATCATATGATATTTGTCTTTCTCTGAGAGCACAAGACTTTTGAGCTGGAAATCACTGGAGTCTTTGGAGAGAGCCAGCATAGTGCTTAAGGCTTGGACTAGGGAACCGACTGCTTGGAGTGAATCTTGGCTCTTCCTTTTACAAGGCCATGGGTGAGTTATCTAAGCTCTTGGTGCTTCAGTGGATTCATCATAGAGTTATTGTGAGAATCAAAGCACTCAACATTTATAAATTACTTAAAACAGTGCCTAGCAAATGGAAAACACTCCATAAATATCAGCATTTATAATTTCAAGCCGAGGGTGCTTCCTACCCTGGACTAGAAAGAAAGGGCTTTCTTCAAAATTTTCTTTAAAATTTACCTTCAACTATTTGTACATATTTTATGATACATTTTACATCATAGAAACACGTGCATACTCTAAATGCTATATTTAAGTGCTGTGATTCTAATATTTTATTTTCTATTTATATTTTTATTATATCTATCATAATTTATAGGGATTTTTAAGTTTCAATTTAATTTAAAATACTTTATCCAGGAAGGAGGAGTAAATGGAGAGAATTCACTCAATGATGAAACAGAATTTTATGGGAAGTAACAAACAAACAGAAGTGGGAATTGTGTCTCTCCTCTCAGTTAGCTGACTATGTCAGAATACATCTGTAAGGACAATGTTCCTAATTCATCTTTCAAATAGGAAACAGTTCTTGTCCCAATTTTTAATTGATTTGGTGATATGTAAAAACTAAGGACTGCAAAATCGTCTGTCAGGAATGAGAATACTATGCCAAATATTTATCATAAATATATATATTTCTTCAAAATTGGCTGAAATCCATCCATTTCTGTTACTCCTGAGTGGTGCTAACTTCAAACTAGATTAGGAAATGAACAGGTTATTCAATCTGATTCAACTGAGGAGTCATAAGGATAAAAAGCAAAGCTGCATATTTAGCATACTACTAGTACCAAACTGAATTACAAGTGATTTAAATACTTAAGTTGAAAATTAAAATCAAAGAAGTACTGAAAAAAATTTTAGGTGACTATTTTTATAATCTTGGGGAGGGGAGAATTTCATGAGCATAGCATCAAAAAGAAAAACCAATAAAGAAAATTTTATAGGTTTGAATACAAAAAAAAAGCAAAGCTTTTGTATGACAAACAAGCATAAAAATTTTTAAATCAAAGAAAAATTTAAAAAAAAATATTTGCAAAATATGTGAAAGTCAAATACTAAGTAGCTAAATCTTATCACCTAATAGATTAAACACAGACAACTCAACTGAAACAAATGAGCAAGGTAAACAAACAGGCAAGTCGAAGAAAAAGAAATACAAATGAACATATAATAGATGAAGAGATGTTAACCTCTCCATGTAGTTACTACCAATTAAAGTAATATCGTTAAATTGTTCAAAATATTAACTTGGATTAGTAAGAGTGATAATGTCCATTTGCTGTGAATGGTAAGGGTAAATGAGTATTCTCATTATGTAAAGATAAAAGTATAAATTTGTACAATGTTTCTGAGAATTATCTGTTGACAGATAAAAAATAGATAGAAATAGACAGATATAATATATACTTACATATGTATTTATATGTATAATTTTCATACCAAAACTCAAAATTTCTAGTTATAGGAATTTAGTTTATGCAAAAAATCAAACCAAATATGTAAAGGTATGTACACATACACACACATACATGTATGTTAAAGTTGAAAAATTAGAAAAAGAATTATGGTACACATACAATAAATTATTATAGTCTGTCAAAAATGGTGATATAGCTCCATGCTGAAATAAAAAAGGCCCATAATATATACTCAATAAAAAAAAGACTGTAAGTCAGAATGTAGATTACAATCCCTTTTATTATATTCATTAGAAAAAATTGGGACAGTGTTATGCCAACACATATTTTTTAACAACCTTTAGTGGGATTTGTTTTTTCATATTCTAAAGTTCACCCATTTCAAGCATACAATTCAAGGGTTTTAATAACTTACCGGGTAGTGCAACCATGACCATAAATCCATTTTAGAACATTTCATACCCCCAGTTAGACCTCTTATGCCCATTTACAATTAATTCCCCTTCCCATTCCCAGCCTCTGGCAGTTGACAATCTATTTTCTATCTCTATAAATTTCCCTTTTCTGGACCTTTCATATAAATAGACTCATGCATGTGGTCTTTTATTCTGGTTTCTTTCTCTTAGCATGTTTTTGACATTCAACCATGATTTAAAAGGTGTCACTCTTTGTTCTCTTTTATTGCTAAATAATATTCCATTACATCGATATACCACATTTTATCTATCCATTCACCAGTTAATGGATATTTAGGTTGTTTCCAGCTTGGGGCCATTATGTATATGCCACATATTAATAGCAATTATCTCAAGGTGTTGGGATTCCAAGTGCTTTTCACTTCTTGCATATACATTTCTGTATGTATTTATACTTTCTTAATAAGTATAAATATTTATAAGTATCTATAAATACTAAGGGTTAAGGGCTAAGGGTTAATTAAGGTAGTAGCACTGTTTTTAATGGGGCTCAATGTAAAATGATGAGACAGCTGATTTGTTTAGAAATTTAGATCCCAGTTGAATAATTTGCATGGCAATTTTTCTCTGCACCCCTATCTATCCCCTTTATGCTGATTTATATAGAAGTTTATAAAACTAAGAAATTTGGAAACTTCCCAAAATCCTCTTAAAAATAAGTACATAATAGCCAGTTTTGTCTGTTGAAAGGCAGTTGACCCAGATACCATTTTTTTAAACCTACTACTTTAATTTTTAATCACACTTAACTTTATTAAATGTTTGAATATTTTGATGAGACAGTTGAATGCATATACATACATAAATATATTTAATATTTTATAGAATATATCATGCATAACATACCATATAGAAACATATAGCAATAGAAATGTGAATAAAGAATTTTCTAAACATAAGTAACAATTTGAATGGTTTTGATATATTATAGTGTTTGTTTTTAAATCATTTACACTCCTTGTCTCCAAACATCAATTTATTGCATATTTTACTGGGTCCCCCTGTGCTAGGAATTTACTGTGGGAATGTAAATCATACAGTTCGGCTTTCAGAGAACTTTAAAGAGCAAAACTTATGAAAAGTTAACCTTTGAAAAGATGAATTAAGGTTAAACATTAATAAGAAACAGCACAATTTAATTAGCTGCCCTATGTTTTGTGTTGTACTTTCAAATAAACCACAAAAACCTAATTCATAAAGAATCTACAGGTGAAGCAATAAATTCCTCACCAAAAGAAAATTGATCCTTTGTGTATCATCATCATTATCATCATCACCATCTTCATCACCATCTTTTATAATTTTGAGAATCTGTACATTTAAAGTTTAGAGGAGTGTTTGTTTCTTTTGTTTTGTGTTTCAAAACCTGCCTTAATCATGCAACACTGAACTGGAATATCACTAATGTCCTGAAGCCTGGATTAATAAATTGCTTTTCATAAATCAAGACAATTATGCAAATCCCATTAAGCCCTTAGTACAAAAGCAGAAATTTTAACTGGTATATGCAGGATATCCCATCTCTGGGAGCTGACACACCATTGGCACTTTCTTCTGGGAGAATGAGCTGCAAACTGGGCTGATGTATTATGTTCATTGATGACTGGGAAGAACTTGATGAGTTGAATTTAGCGCTAAACCTAGAGAACTTTGAAAAGTGAGTTTATTGTGGCTAGCCTGAGAAGAAGAGGCTATTTCAGAATTGTCAATGTGGCCCTAAGATCAAAGTGTACACTTCAGTAGATACAAATTAATAGTAAACACAATTTTCAAACCAGTATCCAGCAGTACCAGGTTTAGAAAGAAAGCTTCTGACATATTTAGGACAATCTTGTAAAACTGGAATGATAATAACCTGACTCATTAGGTGAGAATGGATATTAAATTAGACAATTTATAAAGATTTTAGCACTGTTCTTGTTAACATAACAAGTACTCAATAGATGCTACCTACTTATTGTCCTAAGGTACATAGAAAAGACACTGTTGAATTTTGACAGGAATGACTCTCCATAAATTGCCATTATACACTAAGGTGGTGTGAAAGTAGCCAGGCAGCCTTTTAAAAAGTGTTGAATGGAGCCTAGATACTTTTTACTTTCTTTAGGTGTCACATCTGAAGGGGTCTCACACATCTAGATCCATAGATTAGTAGGAAAATGGGAAATGCTATTTTCTGTCATAACATAATGGCAAACACTGAATATAAACTTTTATGCAATTATAATATTGCATAAAAATCAAAATGTAGGAAATCAATTTCAAAAATACTTAAACATGATTCCTTTATGTATTTATTTCTGCTGGATACATAAATTCATTTTCTTTTTGTTATATATTAGGTGACTCTGAAAATAAAATCAATGAAACCTGCCTCACTTTCAGCTAATTTGATTGCTTTTTAAAAAAATGTTTGATTTTTAACTAATTTAGACTCACATGAAATTGCAGAAAAGTCCTTGGTCCCTTATCACCCATCTTTCTCCAAACCTGACATCTCCCAAAACCATAGTACATTATCAAAACCAGAAACTGATTGGCACAATTCAATAAACCAGACCATAGATAGATATTGCTCAGATTTCAGCAATTTTTGAATTCACTCATTCTTGCATGTTTTTATATATAGTTCTATGGCATGTTACCACGTGTACATATCTTATAACCACCCCTGAAATCAAGGTACAGAGCTGTTTCTTTATCACAAAGGAACTCCTCATGCTGCCCTTTTACAATCACACCTTCCTTGCCTTCCCTAATCCCTGATAACCAATTTTCTGTTCTGCATCTATTTAACTATTCTTTTTAAAGGAAATAATTTCAATTTAAGACATAGCTGTGAAAGATTTAATAACAATTCTTATCTATGTTTTTTTAATGCATGTTAAGTAGAGAGATTATGTGTTCCTCATTGGGGGCATTTGGAAATGGGTCATATAGGTGCAATAATTAATAATATGAAATTTTCAACTCTGGCAAGAATTCACAGGAATATAAATTCAGTTTATGAAACAGTGAGATACTGATCGTAACTGACTGGTTTTCAGGGGTACAACTTAATTCTTATGGGTCACACTCGTTACTGTCTTAGATGATTGTTAGTTTAGAGATGCGTGAGAAAAGAAAACATAGGCAGTGTTTTCCATTTTTAAATAGGAAAAAGGAACCCACTGCTTTGAAGAACAACCAGAAATCTTCTTGGACTTAAATGAAATCTTTTATTTTTTCAACTGGAAATTTCTAGTGAGTCTATATAATTATAGCTTGAAAGTATGGGTAAGGCAATGTTTAATGTTTTAATAAGCATGGATCTAAAACACAATAATAAAATATCTTTCTTAATGTTAGTAAATTAATCTTTGAATAACAAATTTTAATGCTCTCAACTCTATGTCCTTGCATACTTTTTACACAACATTCTCAAGGTTTTTCTTTCTCCTTCCCCAAAATGGAAGTTATTTATTTGGGCTTTTATAATATCTTTCCACCACCTAGACTGTACTATTAAGTACAAGTCATTTGCAGTTTTAAACAAAAATGACAATAAAATTGGTTTATTTTTCACAGCAAGAGTTGTAGGTAAGTTTTAAGGAACCGAAGCATGAAAACAGAAGACCCAAGAGTTGAACTGCAAGGAAACATTGGGCAGTTCATGCTAAGTAGGACTAAATCCACTTGTACCAGTGTATTTAACTCTGGGGGTCAAGAACCTCAGACCCCCAAATTCTTATCTCATCATTAATATTTATTGTGTTGCATGAGCTTTAGAATTCTAGTACTCAGGTATATGAATGCTTACTTGAAACAGAAGTTCTTTTATTTTTTAAATTTTTTTTAGTGGGAACATCTTCATAGAAAAATAGTGGACAATTTTCTATCCAATAATATGCAGTCCCACCATACATATTTTTAAATTTCTATTTATTTATAACCCCACCTTTCCCCACAGAGTATTCGAAGCAGATTTCTAGGAAAAGACTTTTATTATGAAGTAAAAGAGAAACAAAAATCAGAACCAAGGAAACGATTATAAAAATATGTTGATGATAAGATTCTGCATATCTAACATGATTATTCTTGCTTAAAATTTGTATCTGAAGTTTCCAGCAGTGAAATCAAAGTTATGTGCCCTTATTAGACAGGAGGAAGAATTTAAATTTCTCAGACTTAATATATAAGACACTAGTTCCTAAAAATATTGTATAGCAAATACAAACATAAATTTTATTTCAAGTTTTCTAAGAAAACTTGACAACATAATAATAAAATACACTTTTGTGAATATGATTCCAGGGAAGATATCAAATACTCTCCAGAATGAGGTTATAGCCAGCTCTGGAATCAATGGGGCCTCAAATGGCAGCATCTTCCTCAAGGTGAGAGAATGATAGAGCACCCTTTATTTACTCCCCCTGATCTGAATTCCACCTAATGTACTCTTCTGGTTTTCTAAAGTGGTCCAGGGTTTGAGTTAAAATTATTTTAAGGAATGGTTGAATGCTTCCCTGAACCTGACTTTTGAAAGAGCCCACACTGCTATGATTTTGCATTGTTGTTTAGTTTCAAACCATATATGTCTCTAATAAAAGGTGCCAAAGCTCTTTGTTATTGTCATAATGATATGAATTAATGTTTGAATCTTATTAAAAGAAATTTCACTACCATACAAAGAAGAAGTACCTAAAAACGAAGGCAACAATTTCTTCCAGATTGGGTACCTCAAATGTCATATTTTTTGTGTGTTGAAATTAACTACCTATTTCAGTTGTATCAGCTTACAGTGGCAGGAAGATAACATGGAAGATAGTATAGCATAACTAGAAAGTACCCAATCTGGAATCCAATGAGTTTTCTTTATCCTTCTAATTCAAAATGTACTTCATTAGCTTATGACGGATTTAAAGTACGTAAATATATTGTCGGGCTATTTCTTTTTTCCAACTCTTACTGTTTCCAATGTTAATTATATTGATAGGTCTGGATTTACATTCTTTTCATGTTGTAGATGTCTAGGACAGAAAAGCACGAATTAATTCATGTCTAGGATGAAAAATGCATTTATTTATGTATAAATGAAAAACAAAAGAGCAACTCTATCCTTCACATATAAATTCATCACTTGGTGACAATACAAGATGTTCTTGCTTGATTTAGATACTTGGTCTTAAAAGAATGCATCGAATAATAAGTGGCTCAGGTTATGCAGGAATATTGAAAACAAAACTTCCTTTAATCTATTATTGACAGGAAGGTGACTCTTCTCTAAATTTCACTGGGAAGATTACTTCATGTTGAATGTCAATGAAGCTTCTGTTCATGTGCTTTTGCAAACAATGAAAGTGGCATGATCCTTTCCACATCAGGCCAGGTAAAGGACTCAGAAGATTTCCTAAAAAAAGCTATCTGTCTTTGAAGGTGAAAAAGTGGATGAAACTATTATATTTTATCAATAACTTCAGTCAAGATCTAAAGCCAATGCAACTTGTGTATACAGAAAATTGGGGTTCTTGAACAGATGAGCAACCAAAGAGGTTTTTAAAATAAATAAAATGGGCCTTATCATCCTAATTTCAGGTAAAAATGAACCTAATCTTCAGAAGACACTATATCCTTCTTGTCAAGTCTATTTCTTTGCTCTTTTAACTTTTGCTTTTCCCCATATAGCTTAATGTTTCTCTGCACGATTTCTCCCTCCTTGAATCACCTTGAATCACCTGAAAAGTATTTGAGACCATCTGACAGCTTCTGCTTGAAATCTTACCACTATGGTTTCAAGTTCTGTTCTACCACAAACTTACACTTACCCTGAGCAAATTATTCTACCTCTATCCTCATCTAAAAAAAGGAGACAAATACCTATAGGGCAGGATTGTGGGAAAAATCAGGTAACATATGATCATAATGCCTAGTAGGTGCTATATAAATAGTAATATAATTTGTTTTATTTTTCTATTAGTGGACTTCTACTTCTGGTGATATACCAGTCAATAGTGCCTAAATGAAGTTGCTTTCCCAGTGATGGAGAACTTAATTCTTAAGGATAAGTTTCAATCTGTCTCTCTTACTCTTTTACAGAATTCATGAGGGCATTCTAAAAACGTATCCATGATCTTAGTTCTTATCACATAAATGCCTTTCCAGAAGCACATTTGTGCTATAAGATTGAAGTGGTAGCTAGTTGTGTTGGAGGGCAAGGGGCAGGAACAAGACAGAGCACAAGGAATGTGAAAGACAATTTAGTGCTTCCTCCTAGCCTGCATTTCATCTTACCCTTTGCTGTCTATAGACTATTCATCAGCATTAACATGCACCAAAATCTCCTTTGAAATTTTAATCAATTTAACATTGGTGTATTTATAGATTAGATGAAATAACTTTTGCTGTCTCTTCCAAGCACCTTTGTCATTTGAATGGCTTACAGCCCTCATTTTTCTCAATATGAATTTCGAGATATCCTTCTATTTCAATCTTGTTTTCAAAGGACAAGGTGGAAGATGACAATGGTAATGAAGATTAACGGAAAGACTAATTATACAGTCACTGGTGGGGGGATGAGGCATACGGCTAAATCTTTCTGTCACGAATATTCATAACTAGTTCAGTTTAAATGCCAGATTTATGAGAACAAGTGATCCATCTCTATCATGCGCCAGATGCTTTATTTAAGGTAGGTTCAGAAGAATCTTAATTTTTTCATGCAAGGCTATTCACTGTATATCAATCCTAAAACTTTGCTCTCTTTCCACTTCCCTGTGTATGTCCTACTTACACTTAACCACAGACATTTATATTGTCTTAAACAATGATTATATATTAGGAATCTCTGTATTTTTTCCACACTCAAAACATTTTTTTTCTTTTTAACCTGACAACTGTTCATTTGATTGGTGACAAATCTGTGTGCCATAAACCCAACATGAATGGATTGCTAATCAGTAGATTTAATTGCATAAAGGAGGTACTTTATTTTATACCTACCAACATTTTGATACTAGTTGATATATACTATAGTTATTTCAACTACAGTATATATCTAGTATTAAATTAGCACATGATTTAAAGGCTAAGTTGGCCATAGTAAGTTAATGTCACAACTAATGTAAAGAAGACTTAATTGTAAACATCCATTTGGCAAGTGTGTACAATTATAACTATGCCCAGTTAAAATGATAAATATATCAATTGAAAAGAGATTTTTCTCTTCCTATTCTTAGATAATGGGTTTTTTCCATCTCAGTTAATAAAAACAATAATTAAAATTATTCAAGGAAATATCTAAGTTATATGTAAATAAAAATGAAAACTTAAGAGTTTAATAGTTGAGGAGAAATGTCTGTTGCTTAAAAATGCATTCTAGACCATCAAATTCCCTAAAGCTATGGACTCTACCATTCTTACACATAGGAAGTATTGCTCTTGGTCAATGTATATTGAGAACTTAAAGCAAAAGCCAGAATTTTGATCTTTCCATACAGTTACTTTTGAGGCATTGCTATAATGATAAAAGAGAACATCTGACAAATTATTCTAACAAGTATTTTTCTCAAGTAATTTGTTCTTAAACAAGGGAGGGAGGTCTCTAATCTGATATTTAATTAGCGCTCATCAAACACAATCCAAAGTTCATAATCATGCCACTTAACCCTCAGTTTTCCCTTGGCCAGGTGCCTTTTCAGTTTGGGATACTTGTCAGGCTACTAAAAGTTGCTATGAGTACTTTTATCAACCGTAATGTGAGCAAAACAATTCATGGCTTTGCGTAGTCTATAAATCTCCATTTGCCAAAGGAATTATTACTGTGTATGGATTACAGTCCACCAGAACACTGTGAGTCTATCAAAGTCTATTATTTCAATTCACTGTGACATACGCAGTTATGAGATCCAGGAAATGTCATTCCAAGTTGACCCCCAAGAAAAATGTTTGAAATAAGATTGTTCCTTTTGGGTATTTCTTCCCTCAGCATTTACTCAATACCTTCAAGCTTCTTTGTGATCTCTGACTGTTCCCAATGAATCAGTTCTCCTTCATATCTCTAAAGACATTTCCAGGTCTCTCCCACTTCTAAACATGGCATTATTTCTCTCCTCCTGGGTTCACAGCAAATATTTACATTGATAATTGATCACAGTGCTTTTTCCTAAGTTTCAACATGGCTTCAGAATTTTCTCAAGCTTGCACTCAAAAATAAAACCACTATTCAATTAGAATCAGCATTGGAAAATGTAATGTATATCCATCCTTTGCCTTAAACCAACTAATAGCTGGAATATTAGACAGGTAGAGGGGAGTCAAAGCAATAAGTCAATGCAGTAACTGGTACTTTTAATATCTCTCAAAGAAGTTGGTTGGTTATAAATGAAGTTCATCCGAATATGTGTTGTGCAAATAGTCCAAATCGTTTATGAAATATGGAGCGGGGGGCAGAGAGGAAGGGAGGAAAAAGAAAGAAAGAATTTTTTTGTAAATATTTTGCTTTGGGCTTATATGATAGTTTCCTATTGCTACTGTAACACATTACCAGAAACTTTGTGACTTAAAACAATACAAGATATTTTCTTACAGTTCTGAGGGTCAGAAGTTGAAATGGCATGTATGGGACTAAAATCAAGCTGTTGGCAGAATTGTTTTTTATGGAGGCTGTAGGAGAGACTCTGTTTGTTGCCTTGCCTTTTCTAGCTTCTAGAGGCTGCTTGTATTGCTTGACTCATAGTTCTTTTCCTCCATTTCAAAGCCGCAATAGTTGGTCGAATTCTTCTCACATCCAATCACTCTGAATCTCCTGCCTCCCTCTTCACTTATAAGGACCCTTGTGATTACACTGAATTCATGGGGATAATCCAGGATAATCTTCCCCTTTCAAGATCCTTAACTTAATCACATCTGCAAAGTTTCTTTTTACCACATAAGGTAACATATTCACAGGTTCTGTTACTTAGATCAAGAACATCTTTGGGGAGCCATTATTCTGCCTACCACAGTCTCTATCTATGAGCAACAACAAAAGAAATAAATCAGGACAAGGAGATTTAAATACCTATAGTAGAGGAACTATACTTTAAATATCTCCTTAACAATCTGCTTCTGATTATGTTTGTAGGAATGTAGTATATTGTTGTAGGGAGCAGGAAGGAGAGTAATTATGCCTGGGTTGAACCAAATCTTGTCTACTCATTTACTTACTGTGTGTCCCTAAGGGACAAGTTACTTCAGCTCTCTGAGCCTCAATGTTTTACACCTGGGAAGGGGGTGATAAAAATGATTGTCTCATGGTCTCCTTCTAAAGATAATATGCTATAGTCCATTCAAAGTGCTTAGTACAATCCTTGGAACACAGTAAATCCTGCCCTTATCTTTCCTGGACCTGTTCCTTAAAACACATAACATATTCCATAAAGTACTGTTAAATGAATGTTGCATGAATGATCTTACCAATGATGCCACTGTTGGATTTAATCATTTAATGATGCAAATTTCTTTGATTCTTCTTTGAACAGCATACGAACTTAAACTCTAGCACTTTAGTCATCACCCCAAACTCCATACAACGAAGACAACGGCACATTTAACTCTATTCTGGTCATTTACCATCTGGTAAACTAAACAGGTCAGAGATAACTTTTAGATCATCCTGACCATCTTAATAGAGTTAAACTTTACCTTTTTAAGATGTGATGAAACATTGGTAACTGAGATGAG
The DNA here is from genome assembly GCF_011762595.2 of Tursiops truncatus. Lineage (NCBI taxonomy): Eukaryota > Metazoa > Chordata > Mammalia > Artiodactyla > Delphinidae > Tursiops > Tursiops truncatus. The sequence continues at coordinate 74,165,568 of NC_047036.1, forward strand.
CAATTCATATTATTGCTTGAGACCTTATTAAATCTTTGTTCATTATATGTAGTATTAGCCAGTCAATATTCATTTAGCTAACTAAAGCTTTCAGAGTTCATGCTTCCATTTCTTTCAATATGACATTTCTTTATGTACAACATCCAGTTCCAGGAGGAAATATTTTTTTGACAGGTACAATTAATATTTTAAAACTGGATGGAATAAAATTAACACCTCCATGGCACCAAAGCAAAGCAAAGCAAATCAAGAGAAGGGAAGAGGAAAGTCTTGCTCTTCCCTAGACAAGATAGAGAGATTAGCTCTAGTCTAGTGACTTTTAAAATTAAAAAAAAAAAATCTAACTTCTTAATCTGGGATATAACATAGCTAATTGTGTTAAAGCATTTTAGAACAGATAAACAGATCTAATTTTACTTCATGTTTTATTCTCAAGCCTCTAATGCCAGCCCAAGGTATCAAAAGGACAGTAAGGACAATATATCAAACAATTATATTAAACTACTCTATGCGATAAAAATAATGGAATTTCTAGAACAGACCTGGATCCAGTCCAAATATATCAATGTCTCTGCATACTGTTGTACTTCCCTGTGCTTCATCTCTATCTTTCAGCAAGTCAAATCTACCCTGTGTTCAGATATTACATGTTTATTTCCCTAGAATTTTAACTCTAGGTTATTTTAGGGTTGTCAAATTTTGAAAATGTTATCAGTAATTTTAATTAATTTCATTTCATTCAAAAAGAAAAAATCATCAAAAAGTAATAAATACCTCAGTGAGCAAAAGCTAGACGGTTTTGTGTCAAGGCTTTTACAAAGAGAGAGAAAATTCTCATAATTTTTCATTCCACAATTAAAATAGAGAAAATTTCCTCAATACCTTCTAGAGTTAAAAATTAAATTTAGAAGCTTTCTATCCCAATGATTTTATTGAAAGTATTATACCAATATATATAAAAAAAACACAATGTTTAAAATCTCTTTATTTAACATTGATCTGATACAAAAGACAAAACCCACCTTGTTATTTTAAGTTGGATATGCTATCTGGTGGGCTTTCCCAGGAATTTAAGTGGCAATATTTCTGATAACTCCAGAGTGCCAGTTGTTGAAAGTTCTTACCATCAAATATATGAAAGTTCATACCATCTAAAATAAAGATGTTAAATTCCAACCACTTAGTATGAATCTGAATTCCCAGAAAGCAAATCTATCCAAATAAATTTCAAGTTGATTATATTTGAACCTAGTGCATCTGATATTATAAGGCTGATAGAAAGATGACTCAAATGGAAAATTCTAATATATATAAGCTAGTAGACAATATGGGTTAAATATAATTAGGCTGAACTAAGGTTACTCATATTAGTAGAAAGATTATTAGCTACTGGAAATTAAAGGAGTTTTCTTTCACTAGAAAGAACTAAAGTTAAGTTGAAATTATTTGTGTAAATAAATAATTACCTAGTAATAGATGATTATACAAACATTTTTGGGAATTAGACTAAATTAGAAAGAGTACATCTAAGAGCAGCCTAAGGAAAGCATTTTGCCACCTATTTAAAAATGATTAATTGGTGTTTGTGTGCCACTGGCCAGAGATGGCATGTACAGAGCAAGTACTACAACTTTTCTTTCTAAATAATAAGTAGAAAAATAAATTTCATTGATTATGAAACTTTTTTCCATTGAGCTTAATATCTGGCTTCTAAGCAACTACTACTAATCTACTAAATTTGTAGGTGAGATGAGAACTATTTCTCATCCTTGAAATCAATTATCGCAGAAATATCCACCATCAAACCAACTGCTTTTCTGTGAAAGTTTGCCCTTACTTTGGATTGCTGCCAGTAAGTAGAAATGCTATGGGGACATAAAGGCATATGAAGGGGATATGAAAAGAAAATTAATTGGAAGAAGTATTTTTGACCACTTTAGAGTTTTTGTCTATATTTTTAAAATAACCAACATGAACTCATTAAATCAGGAATATTACTGTGTAATACTGGGAGTTTGATAGTGTTCTAAACTTTAATATATATCAATAACAATCTTTTAAAAAGACAAAAAATCTTGCTTGCATGAAGCTTACATGCCAATTTGGAGAAAAAGACTATTAATTAATAATTAATAGATAAAATCCACATCTTGTTAGATTGTGATAAATATGACAGAGAATAAACAGAGAGGGAACTTCCTGTTTCATCTCTAACCAGGTAAAGAGTTTAGAAGTTATGACTCCCATCTTTACAACAAGAAAACCTAGACAAACTGGAAAACAATGACTTTTTTTGACCCATCAGAAAGCTGAGTCATGAGGCAAATTGCCACCTTGAAATCTGTTTGGAAATGTACATCCAGAGAGATATAACAGATGAGAGGTGATAATGTGAAGCAGAAGACAATGAAGTCATAGGCCTTACTGTAGAAACACTTAAGTAGTAATTTTGACAAATGATCCAAGAATTGCAGTACAATTCCAAAAGGTTTAACATAATTATAATTGGAATACCAGAAGCAGTAGAAAGAGAAAATGGAGCAGAAAAAATATTTGAAGTAATAGTGGATAAGACATTTCCAAAATTCATCCAGGTGTTTTAAAAATCACAGATCCAGGAAGATCAGAGAACTCCAAGTAGAATAAAGACTCCACCCTCCCCCCAGAAAAATCCAGATCTAAGCGTTTATAGTCAATCTTCAGAAAATACAAAACAAAGAACATTTTGAAGGAAGCTTGAGGTGTAGGTAGAATGCCTTGCCTATAGAAAAACAAAGATGAGAATTAAGTGACTTCTCATCAGAAACCATATAAAGAAGAAGAGTCAAATATTTAAAATACTGATAAAAAACCCAACTCACCAAACTAGAATTCTATATCCAGAAAAATTATCATTCAAAATAGAGAAATAAAGACTTGTGCAGCCAAAGTAAACTGAGGGAATGTCTCACCAGACCAATATTGTAAGAAAAATTAAAAGAAGTTCTTCATGCTGAAGGGAAATTGTATAGGTTTAAACCTGAATCTACATAAAAAAGAGAAGAGTGTTGGAGAAGTAAGAAATGAAGGGAAAACAAAATCTTATTTTTTATTTGATCTAAAAAACACCTGTTTGCTCAAAGTACCTACAGTAACAATATGCTGGGTAATCATAGGCTATGGATAAGTGAAGTGCATGACAGCAATGCCACAAAGGATGGGAAGGAGTATTGAGAATGCTCTAAGTTACCTATACTACATGGAAAGGTGCATAGTTTTTTTTTTGAAGGTTGATTTAGATTCATTTAAAATGTACATTGTACACTCTAGAGAAATAAATTTAAAAATTTTTTAAAGTATAATTGATATACTCTGAAAAGAGGTAAAATGGAATCACTCATATAGATGCTTAATTAATATCAGAGATGGCAGAAAGAGAGAGGGAAAAAAGAGGGGAAGAAATACAATGATTAAATATCAGCTAAACTTAAAACGTAAATGATGTAAATATACCAATTAAACTTTGTAAGTTAAATGAGTGAACAAACAAATATAAACTAGAGACAATAGTATATTTTGTAAAAGAAATCCACTTCAAATATAAAGACTCCAATTGGTAAAAGTAAAGGGATAGACAAAGATATATCAGAGTGACACCAAGTAAAGATATGCTGGAGTAGGTATATAGTAATTTCAGACAAGAAAACTTCGAAACAAGAAATATTACCAAAGATAAAGATGAGTATTACATAATGTTAAAGAAGCCACCTTCAAAGAAGACATAAGGATTCTATAGATGTCTATACCTAACAGGTTTTCAAAATGTATGTGGTAAAACTGATAGAGCAAAAAAATAAATATAGAAATTCAATAATATAAAGACTTAAACACCCTTCTGTCAGTAATTCACAGATTAAGCCAGCAGAATATCACAAGGGATATGATAACTGGAAAAGTGTTATCAATAAATTTGATGTAATTGACTTTTATACAGTGTTTCACCCAACCAAAGCAGAATATACATTATACTCAAGTTCACAAGGAACATGCACCAAGATAGTCCATATTCTGGTTCATAAAACATGTTTAAGAAAATTTAAGATAATATAAATAGTAACCTTCAAAAAAGAAATTACCAGACTAAGAAGGTTTTACTAGTTAATTATGACAAACATTCAAGGAAGAAATTCCTCGACAATTCTTTCAGAAAATGGAAGCAGAAGAAACATTTCTTAACTAATTCTATGAAGTCAGCATTACCCTAAGATCAAAACCAAAGAAAAACATTACAAGACAAGAATACTGCAGACCAGTATCTCTCATGAACATACATATAAAAATCCTCAACAAAATATGAAAAAAAGTTGAATCCAACATTGTATAAAAAAGAATTATATACCATGACCAAATGAAATTTATTTCCATTAAAAAAGGCTAGTTTAACATTCAAATATCAAAACAGTCTACCAGGCTAAAGAAGAAAAATCATCTCATCGTATCACTTAACACAGAAAAAGCATTTGACAAAATCCAACACCCACCTGTGACAAAGATTCTTCAAAAATTAAATAAGTGGAACGTCCTCAACTTGGTAAAGAACACCTAAAAAACCCTGTAACGACTATTATAACTAAGACACAGGATTCTTTCCCCCTAACATCAGGAACAAGGAAAGGATTTCCTCTTTTATTATTTGTGTTTAATGTAGCACTTAAAGTCTTACTGCAATAGATAAGAAACAGCAATACAAACATACACAAGGGAAAAAGCTGTTATTTTTTGTAGACAGTACAATTGTCTACATGAAAAAGCCCTTGAATTTGCAAATAAATGTCTGAAACGAATAAGTGAGTATATAAAAGTTGTAAGATACAAGGCTGAAGTAAAAAGTCAATTGATTTCCTACATACCAGCAATGAGAATTTGGAATTTGAAATTCCCAAAATTCATTTACACTAGCATAAAAATGTAATTCATGGATATAAATCTAATAAAATATGTATAGAATATGCATGCAGAAAACAAAATCCTAATGAAGTATATTAAAGAATAGGTAAAGACGTTTTCCATGATCATTAATTGGAAGACTCTACATTGTTAAATTATCAATGATTCCAAATGATATACAGATTCAATGCAATTCCAATCAAAGTCCTAGCAAAATAATAATATATATACATCAACCAGCTGATTCTCAAATTTGTAAAGTCAAAGCTTCTGACAATAGTCAACATAACACAGAAGAACAAAGTTGGAGGGCTCATACTACTGATTTCAAAACTTACTCTAAAGTGACCACAGTCAAGGCCATGTGGCATTAATGAAAGAATAGACATATAAATCAATAGAACATAAAAGAGAGCTCAGAAGTAGACTTACATTTGTACACACCACACAAATCTTGATAAAGACACAAAAGCAATTCATATTCAAAGTTGTTTTTCAACAAATGGTCCTGGAAAATTTGGATGTCTATATGCAACTTTACACATTACATAAAAATTAAATCAAATTGGATCAGAGATACAACTGTAAAATGGAAAACTATGAATCATCAAGAAGAAAATCTGCATGACTTTGGTGATGAGTTTTGAGATGCAACACCAAATCATGGTACGTAAAAGAAAAAATAGATAAACTGAACTTTATTAAAATTAAAATATTCTCTTTAATTCTTTTAAATTAATTGAGGCTTCTTTTAAAGCCTAGTATGGGTCTATTCTGGCAAACATTCCTTATGCATTTGACATGATTGTGTATTCTGCAACTGTTCAGTGGAATGTTCTAAAGATATATGTTAGTGTGAGATACAGATTGTTGGTTTATGTTGTTTCCTTAAGTCTTTCCTTGTGTATCTTTTGACTACTTGTCTATTATTGATAGTGGAGTAATAAAGTCTCCCCCAGTTATTTTTTTTTTTTTTTTTGCGATACGCGGGCCTCTCACCGCTGTGGCCTCTCCCGTTGTGGAGCACAGGCTCCGGACGCGCAGGCTCAGTGGCCATGGCTAACGGGCCCAGCCTCTCCGCGGCATGTGGGATCTTCCCGGACCGGGGCACGAATCCGTGTCCCCTGCACCGGCAGGCGGACTCGCAACCACTGCGCCACCAGGGAAGCCCCTCCCCCAGTTATTGATGAACTATTTCTCCTTTCAGTTCTGTCTATTTTTTATTCATTTTATTTAGGTGCATGTAAGTTAGGTATGTATATGTCTATATGTGTTTTTTTCTTTATATATTCTATTATCTTGCTGATACTTTCTATTTTAATATTTGACTCAAGTTCATTTGCAATTTCCCATTGGAGCATTTTTACTTACAATACTGCCTTAAAGTCCTTGCCAGATAATTCCAACATCTCTGTTATTTTTCGTTGGTATCTCTTGATTTCATTTTCCCATATGAGTAGAAATATCTGTGGTTCTTCATGTGCCAGGTGATTTTTGTTTTATTGTGTTCATTTTGAATATTACATTTATGAGACTTTGGGTCTTATTTATATTCTATGAGAGTGCTTATCATTATTTTAGCCTTGTATAGGCTGTGTTTCCAATGTCAGTTCAGTTTTCAAAGCCTTTGCAGTGCTATCATTTCTATCCTGCATATGTATAGCCCAGTGATCAGTCTGAGACCTAATGAGAGATCTATTTCTTAGCACACTTCTTAAAGTCTATGGTATGCTAATTAGGATCAGACCCATGTTTGCATAGGTCTGGGGATAACCCAGGAATTAATAAACAAAATTATTGCTTTCCCAAGGTATTTCTTCCCTAAATATCAGTGGTACTTTTTTTTTTTTTTTTTTTTTTTTTTTTTTGCGGTACGCGGGACTCTCACTGTTGTGGCCTCTCCTGTTGCGGAGCACAGGCTCTGGACGCACAGGCTCAGCAGCCATGGCTCACGGGCATAGCTGCTCCACGGCATGTGGGATCTTCCTGGACCGGGGCACGAACCCATGTCCCCTGCATAGGCAGGCAGACTCTCAACCACTGCACCACCAGGGAAGCCCCAGTGCTACTTTCAAGTCCACTGGGTTTCACTTTTTGGTCTTCTGGTCAGAAACTGTCCTCTACTGTGATTGCACTTCCTCCAGAGCTATGTGGCAGGAGGACGAGGGAGAGGGATAAAAATCAACAGTTTTGTACCACCCTCTTGGAGATGTAGCTCTACCAAAGAGAAGGAGTTTTGGCTGCAGGAAAACCTGTGTATGGAGTGCAATAGAAGAGAGAAAAAGGAGAGGTGAAAAATCAAGAGATTTCTCCCACTGTCACTGAACTTTAGGAGTTTCCTTTTCTGCTCCTCAAACCAGAGCTAGACGGTTTCTCCTTGATCTTTCTGTGTCTGAACCATAGTGCTCACTTCTGAGTTTTATAGTGCATTGCATTCAGGCCAATAAATATTGGAGGAAAAAAATAATAAACTCTGTTTCATGGTACTTCAAATTCTAGTGTTCTTTCCTTCCCTGCCTGCTGATTATTTACTTTTCAGTATTCTCAAATACTGCTCAAGCAAGTTGTGGAGGTTTGATAGTTGCACTCAGTGAAAGGGAAATGTTGGCATGTGTTTATCTTTACTGGAACTGGAAGACCATCGTTTTTTTAGTTTTTCAACATTTCAGAACAATTTTAAGCCATCATTAAACTTTGGTAATTTGTTTTCTTACATTTTTTGAAACTTCTGAGGGGGGTTTAGGTGGACTTCAGTTGGAATAGAATAATTTAGAAGGATGATGTTTAACCTGATGGCATACTTGAAACTACACCAATCTGATGAACTCATGTGAAATATTTTCTATGATAAATTCTGTCTCTTCAATTTCCTATTTCAACTTCTAAGGCTGCACTCTTTCAGAGAAGATTATCTCCACGCACATTCTGGAGCCTTCAAAAATGTGTGTTGGGAAGAGGAAATTCACAGGTTTTGATCCCCAAACAATTCTAATTTTCTTTTTAAAAGAATGAAAAGGGGCTTCCCTGGTGGCACAGTGGTTGAGAGTCCGCCTGCCAATGCAGGGGACACAGGTTCGTGCCCTGGTCCGGGAAGATCCCACGTGCCATGGAGCAGCTGGGCCCGTGGGCCGTGGCCGCTGAGCCTGCGTGTCCGGGGCCTGTGCTCCGCAGCGGGAGGGCCCACAGCAGTGAGAGGCCTGCGTACCACAAAAAAAAAAAAAAAAAGAATAAAAAGAAAATCACATTACTACTTTTTCTCCTCTCAACTTTTATCCTTTTTTATTTTCAATTATTTTCCTTTCTTTCATATTTGCAGTAGATTTTATGAATATATCTCTCCATGAAAAGGAATTCAGGTAGCCCCTAACCAAAAATAAAGAAGTTGGTCTAGCCAATATCTGATGACATTATTTTTATTCATATCAGAAGACAAACATATTGTTAGACTGAGAAATTCATTATAAACTTTAATTCAAAACATTCAATCCATTGTCATACATATATATATATATATATATATATATGTCAGTTTACAGTTTTTGTGTACATATTTTTTTCTTATTTCAGACAATTTCTCAGGGTCTCTCTAATGTCATCTGAATTTTACAGAAAACTAGATTTTAGAGGGGCTAAATAATATGGCCAAGACAGTATTGATATTGACAAAAGTAAAACTAGATTTTAGATCATTTAACACCTGGGACACAAGTCTCTCCAAACAACAATGTGTCTCTTAGAAGTTCAGGTTTAAGGAAACTTGCTTTTATCATTTGTGTAAAATTGTTTAGCATCATTTCTTCTATGAATAAAATTATGACTGGATATTTATCTTCCTGATTATGATTAGATGTTGGATTTTCTTATGGATTCAAATATATATGTAGAAAAACATGATATGGTGAGCCTAACTCAGGGAAATGCTAATAACTCAGGTTTAATCAATAAGTACATTGAAGCTTCTACTGCTTCTGTAACAAATTCCATACGTAAAGTTGCCCGAGAAAGTCATTTGATGAGTTAAATGAGAGTATACCTCCTAATTTGTTTTCATATTTAATTATCCATTTATTCTTTTGATTCATAGGCAGTAATTTCATACTGTTGATTCCCTCTTGACCTTGTGCTTGTAACTGAATCTGAGATCTGGCTTGTGGCCCAGGAATATGTAGAAAATTGTTTATATAAGCAGGAAGCTGCCTTGAGCTGCACTGCTTTGATTTAACGTTATAACTGTACTAAAAGTAGCATAGCTTTCCCATTTACTCTCTATTCTGTTCAAATCCCTTGTCATTATAACAGATGTTTGGATTATTGTTCTGTAAACCATGTCAGAATTTCAATCTGTAGTATCTGTTTATTATTCTCCAAGGGTGATATTACAAATGTTCTCATGCACAGTTAATACTTATAAAACAGTCTGTCTTATTTCCCATAAAAAAAAAAAAAAAAACCTACCAGAAAATTTTTGATAATCAGAATAAATATACCTAACTTGGGGCAGAGTGTTTTAAGTGTATATGAGTAAATGATCCCAACTAAAAGTGGGCAACGTTTCAGAAAGTATTCCAATCATTAAAAAAAAGCTTTTATCTTAAGTCTTATAAGATAATGATTTTTTAAATGTTTTTAAGTATATGTGTAGTTAAAATTGAACTACCATAATTAAATAATTTTATTCTGCTATTGAGATATAATTCGATTTATATTAATGTCTGTGAAAGCCATATCTGCTGATAAAACCTCATGGTTTTGAAGTGTGCCACGTTAACAAAATAAAAGAATTATTGAATAAAAGAATGTGAAGTCCGGATGCTTATAAAGATATACCAGTAGTGTATGGGGAGAATATCATTGTTTAAAATCTCTACTTGAGTAGAAAATCTTATTACCTTAAAAAAAAAAAAAGAAAACAGAGTCACTGACAGCTTTTTCAAATACATTTTTAAAGCCTGAACTATTAGTTTCCTCCTGTTGTTTGAATGAGTTATTGCAGCTTTTACAAGGGCATGAAATGAGATTTCCTGAGGTGACAGTCCAATTGGATATTGACAAAGAACAAAATCTCTGATAAATCATTTGTTTCTCCTTTACATTTTTCTATTTTAATCCTTACTCTAAAGAGAATTGGTATGCTCTAAATAGAGCCCACGTCAGATGAAGGAGCATTATGCCCGCTTATTACAAGAGATGTGAGCACACTAATACTCTGAGGAATAATCTGACTATGTTTCTAGAAGACAAGCTTTGTAGCCAAATTAGAAATGTTTGCAAGAAAATAATTTGTTTCCCTTATTTACTTCACATACATTTTTATCTTTCTTGTTATATCCCATTTCTAGCCCCTCTTTCTTTTGAATGTAAAAATGGCACAAAAAAACAGGAGAGGGGAGAGAGAGAAGAGCCTACTCTTTGGAAATGATTTAGAAGGAGAGCGACAGAATTCTTCTGGGAAATAAAAGGAGAGGGGAAGGGAGAGTTTAAGAAAAAGGGTCAATTAACTACTCCATCAGCCCCATCGAAAAAGGTACTGTATCTTTTACTTCATTCATTTCACCTTAGAGAGTGGACACAGCTACCACGGGGTTCGGAGTCTGCAAGAACACCAACGTGTGTTACGTTTATATTTAAGATTTTTTAAAATGAAGGGAGAAAAAAACACAAGGTCAGCTTCGGAAATGATGAATGCCTTTTTGCTGAAAGCTGTACTGAACGTCCTTGAGTTTAATCAAAACTATTTGTTTTTAGTCAGCTTTGCTGTTGTCTCTTTTACTCTTGTCCACTGATAGCTTGACATTAATGACATCATAAATCATGTGAAGTGGCAGCTTGGGTTTGGTAGCATTTCAAGTGTTTGTTGAGATGTCCCGGACTATCTGGGGGGCTGGTGTAAGGCTGGCTATCATCCTGCACTGAATCTTGAGTTTATGGCATGATTCGGTCGGTAAAAGCACAGAGTGCATTATTAGTGCGATGGGCCTTCGTTAAAGAATAACCGGCTCCTTGTTAAATGCCAACTTCAGAAAGAGATTATCGAGGAGGTGGATTTATCTTTAATTCTGTTTCTTCAATTTTTTAAAACATAATTTTCCAATCCACTTTTAAAATAAAGACCTCGCCCTCTGTACTTGTCAGTTCCTATGGTCATTCAGTACCTGTAACGTAAAGTGTGAGAGTCCATTTGCACTGTTCATATTCCCAGTGTCCAGTCACTTGAGACTTGAACAGTGGGTACAGTTTGAGCGCTCCTATCACCTACACGTTTTAAAAGGCTCTTCTTACGCATAAATCATCATCTGTACATTGAAAATGTATTCTTTGAAACATGTCTAGCTTTTATCAGTTTTTTGTTTCAGAATGATTTCACTGGATCATTCTGTTTTATGGCTTGTTATCTGTGTGACTGTTCTTAGAACATGCTTTTCGTTATCATTGTACTCTACTGCTAAGGAAAGAAAAGATTATTCTTTAGCTGTTATTTATTTAATGGTATTTTGTTATACTGTAAATATAAATATGTAATATAAATATATATATGAATAATATGTAGATCATTTACTTCCTTAGGCCAATGTATTACCAAGTGAAAGAGAGTTACTTTGTTTTATAAGACAACTGGCAAAACGAGATGTCTTTTCTTCCATCATGGAAAAGGATATCATCTTGAAATATGCATCGCATATTATAAAAGAGTACTTTTCATAGTGTTGAGATAGTTCAGTCAAAATATATAAACACTTGTGCAGATTTAACAGAAAATGCAGTTTTCACCTATATTCAAAGTGGATCCAAATTAGATCATTGCTACACAGTCCCAGGACAAAACACTGAATAGAGTGACATCAAATAAAACCCATCATTTGACAACTTGGATAATTTAATCCCTTGGTTTTAAACTGAACTTGAGAAGAAAAAAAAAACGTTGTGTATAGATATAAGTACAGATTCTTAAAATTATCCCCTTAGACATTTATCACCTATTTTTATATGAATGCGAAGAGGTTATTTCTTCATATGGCAGCAAAGTTTTTTAAAAGTAGTTTTGTAAAAAGAACCTAACGATATATAGTATTAAAATATTTTTTCCTTCATTTCAGTGAGACACATTGACAACATAAAATGAGTTTGAACATTTGACTCTTCTTTAAACAGGATTGGTCCCTGTTATAAAAGGATTTCTTTTCTCCATGACAAATGATAGCAAATAATTATAACAATAAAGCAAATCACAGGTGAGCTCAATATAATGAGAGCAATACAATCCAACTCATTGTGACATGTACTTCAGTTCTATGGATTTCTTGCCAAACCTAAGGGAATATTAATATGAATTTTTAGATTATTGTACAACTTTAAGAAATGTTCAAAATATTGTTATGTAGTTTCATGGTATCTCTCACTGTACTGTATGGAGAATGTTCTCATGGAGGTGAAGTAATTTATACCTCTTTTGCCACCAGACTTCTCCTACCTCTTTTCTGCATATCTGTCTCCTAAAAAAATGACAAGGTTTTTGTTTTGTTTGTTTCTCATTGAGTATTTAATAGTCTTCACTTTCATCTGATCTAGACACGATAGAATTAGACAGGCATTATTTTTCTTCAGACCCTAACTATGTGCTGTGGTGCTCTAATTCTGGTCTGCTCTAGTCTTCTAATTTAGATACACCAAATAATTACTTTTATCCTCAGAACAGAGAGAGTGAATTTCAGCTTGCTTCAGAAAGAGAGAATGTACATCCTTGGTGCGACACAAAATGTTTGGATCTCCCAGCATGCAAAGGGAATCACTTACATGACTGGCCCAGAAAAAGTTATCTTAGGCTTCGAGGGTGCAATTTTCAGTTTCTGCACGCACCTATCTTGAAAACACTTCTGACACATCAAATATATACTTAGCAAATTTCCTTTTTCCTATTAATAAAAATAACATTACTGGACTTCCCTAGTGGCCTAGTGGTTAAGAATCCGCCTGCCAATGCAGGGGACACGGGTTCGAGCCCTAGTTCAGGAGGATCTCACGTGTCTCGGAGCAACTAAGCCCACGCACCACAACTACTGAGCCTGCGCTCTAGAGCCTGCGAGCCACAACTACTGAGCCTGTGCGCCACAACTACTGAGCCTGTGCTCTAGAGCCCACGAGCCACAACTACTGAAGCCCGCGTGTCTAGAGCCCATGCTCCACAAACCAAGAAAACCCACCTCAATGAGAAGCCTGCGCACTGCAACAAATAGTAGTTCCTACTCGCTGCACCTAGAGAAAGCCCGTGCACGGCAACAAAGACCCAATGCAGCCAAAAATAAATAAATAAATTTTAAAAATATATCATTACTTATAAGTGGGCATACAGTGCTTTCTTGGTAAAACAGGACATTGTTTGTCCTTTTATTAATGAAGTGCAACATCAAACTAATTCATTACTTTCATTTACTAAAGTGCTGATTCTAAGAAATGTTGCTTTCTAGACCTCAGCAAGAAAAGATTGGCAGAACTATTTGGGAAACTACCTCATACAGAACCACTATACCACCCCTCTCTGGAAGGTGGGAAGACATGCTTCTCGTGCTTGTATACACACATGCATACACACACTTGCCCATGCCCATGTTTATTCATACACATAATTATGCCAAGATCAGACAGAATGCTGAATTAACAGTTTCATTCATCCTGAAGATTTTCATTTTAATTTAAGCTCCTATTGGAAGGCTGATGAAAAACAAAAGCTCTAAGTCGATTCCAAATGAATCAAATTCCAGGTCATGTATAAATAGTGAATGATGGCAATTACAGTGAAGGATCTGAGGTACAATTTATTTTTAACTAACAGACAGCACCTGACAGTATTTATATATCAACTTGTTCTTAAAATCCTCTCTCTGGATGATAAACTGATTTATTTCACACCTAATTGTCTTTTACCACTAATCGTGATGTATATATAAAGTTTCATAAGTAAAATCATCTAATTTGGCAAGGGATGTATTAAAATGAAAGAATTTGTGTCATAAAATAAAGCACAGAAACTTGTTTTCATGATTGTCAAATACAATTTCATAAATATATTGCCATAAAGATCTTCTGCATAACTTTTTTCTTATGTTAAGATGGGATTTCTAGAGAAATGCATCACTCAAAAATGTGTGCTTACGGAGGAGAGAAGACCCCCATGCTTTGAGCTATTGCCCCCAAATGATAGTGCTGGTGAAGATGAGCTACCATAGTCAGGGTCCTTCAAAGGCATACTTGTACAGCTACCCAAGAAAATCAAGTACAGAAAACTCACTTCTATTCTCTAAGAGAAACAAAGGTGAACTGGCAGATAAATAGCATTTAGATGTATTCCATGGAAAAATTCTCCTTAATTAGAACTTTCTCCCTATTGAGTTTATCCCTTAATTTTATTTGAATTCAAATTTATTCTTTAAAACTAAGGACTAAATATGGTCTATTGGTAACTAATGAAAAGCAAGTGACGATGTCCATGTGGCTCTGAGTATTCACAGAAAGCAGGTCTGCCACAAAAGGCAGTACAGGTTGTTCACTGTACGAGGACACATTGCCATGAGCATAAGAGGGTATGAAATCTAGTTCTCATGCCATGCACCTTGGCAAGATATTCCTTTTTCTATTTGGGATAAAAGTAAAAGTTCACCAAGCTGGACATCCAGGAAGCTGTTTGTCTAGAGGTGGTGACTTTTTCTAATTCACATAATGGTCACAGACCTTTGTGGAAAGATCTTTGTTTTTATTAGTTAAAAAAAAAAGGGAGAATTACAGTCTCAAAAGTGAGTTTAAACTTGTTTTAGGTGAGACAAAGTCTGACCTTTAAATTACATAAAACTAGGAAATTTTAGAAGAAATGTCTCCTATGGTGTGTAACTTCTAATGATGAGACAACACTATTTCCCTTCACTGAATTCTCCTAACCAAATTGCTTTACTATTTCATAGCTATCTATCTTTGTAGGATTATTGTACTTCCTTTACATTTAAATTCCTTTCAAATGGTCATGTACAAATGTGCCTAAAGCTTAGCTACATCCATAACAGAGCTATCAATACAAAGACACTCACTTCTTCTCTCATGTTCACAAAGACTAAAAACAAAAACTGAGCTAAATAAACCTCTTTGGGAGAAAAGAATTTCTAGAATGTGCCCAAATTTTCAAATTGAAGCATTAAAGAACATAATTTGGCCTATTTCCTTAGGTTATTGATGTGCTAGTGCTAATCTTGCACTAGGTCAGGGTTAACCCCAAAGAATAAGCTATTGAGCTTTGCTAAAATCTTTGAGGTACTTGTCAATAATGATCTGGCTGTGACTCTGGTTTCCAAGTCTCAGTCTCAAATAGTGTTGTCCGCAATAAAAACAGTTTCCCAAGCCCTGTATGAAATGTTTTTTCTTTATTAATTCCATTAATATTTATTGACCACCTACTAAAGACATTTAGAGTAAAAAAGGGTTTATTGAAAGATAATTTTATAGATTTATATATCCTTTTCCATCACATGAAGCATTGTCTAACATCATTTAGTAGAAAATATACTTAGTTTCAACTATATCATCTTGTGATAATCTCTTACATTCAATGAGATAGTCATAGAAAATTGTGTTTTTTTTCTATTGAAGACACACTGGATATTTTTAAAACAGCTTTAAAAATATGGAAACCTTTTATGTACTTGCTTTTATTGAGAGTGCTAGTGAATAACAGAAAATCACAAGAGGTATATGACGTATGGACTCCAAAGCAGTATTTTACTATAAAAGCAGGGAACCCTGCTGGCATATGTAATTTAATGTGCACCATGCCTCCCCTAATTCAATCAGGTCTCTACATCCCTTCTTTTATATTCCAATTGGATTTCACGTGCTAAAGCCATCAAGATTTTCAGGATGAAATGAATGCTTGTATTAATCCTGCAATTTCCATTTAGAACACAGCATCGATTTGATTAATAAGGTTTGATGCTGAATAATTATATGGCAAATATGTAGGCTATAGGAAAACCACAGATGTGACCACCAGCAAAAGCCTTGTGGGAGAAGGAGGTCAAAGGAAAGCAATGGCCATGACTGAGGTGATGAATTCTTTGGCTTTTCTTTTATGCAATTAACAAGCAGGGCTTCTATTAATTTGCCACCCCCAGAGCCTTGACTGGTCAGATGCGTCTGGGTCAAGGGTCATGGGGCAGAGTAGGGGTCAGCATCACAGCAGCCCTGAAACAAAATGGGAAAACTAAAGAAATCTAAATGATATGGCTGAGTATACATTCTGTAGTACAGAGGGATGGGAGGAAGTGCATCTCCTTAATGTTAAGATTGCTGTTTTAGAATAATAAAAATGTTCTCTGCACATTTAATTCAAAGTAATCAATCTAAGGTGCAGTGGTTGAACATCCAATAAAAGAAAATCAATGTGGTCTCTACAAGGGAAGACAAACAATGCTCGCTTTTACTAAAGGGATTATAGGTTAACATTTATTCAGTGTATTGTAATCTGATGTCAAGTGGTATAAAATCAAGCCAACAATCCATTACCACCCGTTATAGGCTAGGTGCTGATCTCATGCAAATTGACTTTTCATAGAACTTATTAAATCATTTCTGTGTTCTAGCTATGAAACATTTTTCTACAGCGGTTGAACTTCAATGAATTTTATTTCAGATCTTTTTTTTTTTTACATCTTTATTGGGGTATAATTACTTTACAATGGTGTGTTAGTTTCTGCTTATTTCAGATCTTGAATGAAAACATATCAAGAAGACAAATATGCATCATTTCAAAACAAAGATTTTTTACAACTTTCTTATGCTTCTAGTCATTAATTAATTATACAAAATACATATTATTTTATGTTTCTATGAAAACAAACCAAAAAACTTGGTCATGATACTGGACCTGAATTATTTTCCTCCCAAATTCTTTTATTACTGCAAATGTCATTGTACATGTTTGTCTATTTTTATAACACTTTGAGATAAATTGCAATGCCTTTCCAAATTTTGATAAAATTTAGATTTCCCCAGAATTTAAGAGAAATAATTCATATTTTATCAGTACTATACATGTTCCTAATTTTGAGTTTATTTTCTGTAAAATAAAAAGTCTATATTTCACATTGTAGACATTATGAGGTAAGGATATTTTTTAATAATATGTCTCATAAAGTAGATTACATGAATTCCACAATTGGGGAATTAATAATTATTGAAATTCTAAGTAACTTAAATATACGTAACCTAATTGAGTAATGTTTTAGTCTAGTGTAGTCACTACTTGCTTGGGCAATAAGGATTTAGAGTGATTACTGCACCTCCCCTCCCCAAAATGTGATGATCTTTTGAAGTATTATAAGAAGTTAGTGATCTTTCATTAAACATAATAAAAAATGGCTAGCAAACCTGTCAAAGTTAGCATTTTTTCTAGAGCAACTGTGCTTATTGTTAGAATTGGGACCACTTTTAAGTGTGAGGAAAATCATTACCACATGTTTGAAAATATTGGTGATATTTTGCAGATTGTATTACTCTGCAGCCTGGTGCTACTTCAAAACATTTCAAAATTGCTTGATAGTAGAAAGGGAAATTGAATTTGACACTATTTTTATTATAAAAGCTAAGTTTAGTTTACCACCCTTGCTTTGATGGAATCTTTTAGCTTTTTATTTGTTTGGAAGTAGAAGTTTGCCTATTCTGTATACACAACATAAAGAAACTTAGAGCCTATTATTTTAATTCTTATTTACAAAATCTAACTATGTATATTATTGAGTTATTCATATATTAGTATTTTTACAAATACTGAAATTTGTAAATTTTGTCACAATAATGGCTTCCATTATTATCTTTCTCAAATATTGTGATCTTAACTGATATTTAGACTAAAATACATTATACTTTTGCTGACTCTGCA
The DNA here is from genome assembly GCF_011762595.2 of Tursiops truncatus. NCBI lineage: Eukaryota > Metazoa > Chordata > Mammalia > Artiodactyla > Delphinidae > Tursiops > Tursiops truncatus. The sequence goes on from NC_047036.1 coordinate 74,183,410, forward strand.
TAATAAAACTAAAAAAAAAAATTTAACCATATTTGTTCTATTATGGTAACTAATTTGGGCTTCTGTCATTGTTGCCTTGTTTTGTATTTTACGTAGTAAAATGAATGTTTCAAAGAATCCACTTATAAAGTGGATTCTTTGAAATCATCTTATAAAGCCTATGGATCAAATCAGAAATAAAAGTAAAATGATTACAAACCAATTTCAGTCAGTGAACCAAAAAACACTTATACAGGCCACTAGCTCACCTGTCCAAGATCTGAATTTGGTCAGATTTATCCCATTTACATGAAGCACTCTGAACTGATGAAACTGAAATCTTAAAATCTAATGATGTAATTTAACATGACCTTGTAACATAGTTTGAATTGACCAGATACTCTGTTCAAATGTTGAATTAACCCTAAGACAATACATTCTTCATATTTAAAATTAAATTGAAAACAAAGTGAAAAGCTAGTAAAATATGTTGAGATAGAATTATTTATATTTATACTGTAAGTTCTAAACCTGGATTCTTTCCAGGATGTGGATTTTACCAGGAGTTTTCATGAGCCCTTCATTTCTTGTCTCATTTCTGTTAATAATAGTTAGAAACACTTGCTCATTTCTCCTGTACATAAACTGCCTTTGCTATTCTGCTTCTCGTTCCATAGCAAAAAAAAAAAAAAATTATTTAAAGAGTAAAAAGTAATCAGATACCAAACAAACAAACAGAATGCAAGTGAGTCTTGTGGAAAAAAAAAAAAACCAACTGATTTCTCTTCATTTTTATTTGTAGAAGATTAGCTTGCTTTAGGGGATCTAGATAACACGAAATCACTCCACAACCAGAAGCGATGAAGATATGAACTCTAGGCTAACAGTAACGGCAAAAATCATTTCAAACTGAAGGCAAAAGCACTTCATTTTGTGCACAATGTCTGAATGCCTTCCCCTGGACTTTAAATGAAAAATGGAAAACATTTTAGGAAATACAGGGAAGCACTGAGTATATGGCACTGAGAGGCATTTTTGATGTTTTTGCACTTTTGTGCAGACAGCCATTAAAGGTTGCCAATGGGGTATTGTAAAACCACAGTTAACAGTGAATTTTAGATACATATAACCAGTTAAAAGTGATTGAATATCAAGGGTTGAATAGTGCTTATTATATCTGCTGTTGGGAGACTTCAATTCATTATCGTAACAGAATGAAAACAGCATTGCTGCTGTCCAGGACATGCTTGTAGTATTGATTGGGTTTCTCCAAAGTCTTCTCTTAGGATGCAGAGTGCAGTCAAACATGCACAAACATCACTCAGTTCCCCTGATTCTGTCACGTGCTCCTTGTACCTCAAATGAAAGCAGCCTTAAGACACAGGAAAATGCTTCTTTATTTGAAAGCAGACAGGGCTCTAAGCCTGACTCCAGGGGCTATGCAGATGTGGTGACCTTTCTTCCAGAGACCAGATTTTACACTCAAATTGTCATTAAAGCTCAATTTTCCCTAGAGGTTCCCAGTCAACTTGTGTGCTCTCTCCATTAGGGTTAAAAGTCAAGAGTGGCACCATGCCCACCATACATACTAAATGAAATGGAACATAAATAAAAGGGGGGAATGACCTGCCCTCCTGGAGAAAAGGCATCATCCACAGTCTACGCAGATGTAGTCAGGCCTGGTCAAAATTGCACAAATCCAGGACTGACACTTCAGCCAGAATGTCACAGGATCCTGTCTCTAGCAATGTACCTCTGAACAAGGATATTATTCCCTCCTTTTAATTTCCAGAACCAGTAAAAAGTATTGACTAAACCTGTACAGATCTAGAAACCCTATATCTTTCTCACACCCTCTGCCTGTATCTATAAGCTTAATTAATCTGATAGCCTTAGGAACAAAAAATTAAAAAGAAAAGGAAGAAAAGAAGAAAATGACATTAGTCTATAACCAAAAAGTAAACTGTTTTGGGGTCTTTAACTTGGAGTTTGGCAGAGAAAGTGTATACGACAATAGAATTAACTGATAAAATAGATTTTTTTTCCCCTTGCCTATGTAGGACAACATGACCTTAAAAAATGCCATGATCTCTCAATCTCGTAAAGTAGTTCATTTTAAGGTTATCTCATAAATGAAATTTGGAAAAAGGAAATTTCTCTAATGTCTCAAATGAATCAGCCTAATGTTTCAGGGATGGGAGATATTCTTGACCTATTGATATGTTGTGTTGGCCCCCCACAGACCTATGCCAAGAATATGCTTCACCAAAGTGGAAGCCTTTCTGCTTAATTAGGCACGTCTTGATTTGAATCGCCAATGCAGAGAACTCCATTTTGTTCTTAAAAGGGGGAGAGGTGTTGAGAACTGAAATTGTTCAAAGAAACATTTCTTAAAACTTCAAAAAATCCCATTATAGGGAACCTGAAAACCAGGAAAGGTAAATCCTGATCATATCCGACCTGATTAAAACAGCAACAATAGATGTGAAAGTGGGATATACTCCAACATCCCAATATAAGATCTAGTATCTGGATTTGGCCTACTGCTTTTAGTTTTATCTATAGGTTTGGGGCAATTCTCTCATTTAAAATGGTGTTTTGTATCTGAGTAAAAATGCAGAGTATAACACAGTGTATGTTGTAGCAAGACTTTGATTGTTTATCAAAAGACATGAGTTCTAGCCCCAACTCCATTATTTGTGGTGTAACCTTGAGCAAGTCACTTGCCCTCTTTGAACTTTTTATTTTTAATCTGCAAACTGAGGCTAATGACATATGCCTTGACTATGTCTAATATTAAATGAACTAATTCATATGAAAGTTTTAGAAAACTGTGAAGATGATAGATTGATAGATCCTATTATCAATTTGCTACCTAAAATTTAATCTACCTAAGATGAACAAAATTCCTCTTGCTAACTTTTGGGGCAATCATGGCTTTCTAGATAACTTTTGCCTTTTCCTATGTTCCAAATTTCCCAGAAACAGATTTTTTAACAAGGTGTCAAAGCCATCCTTAATGAGATGATTCCCAAAGTCAAGGTCATCCCCCTTGGTCTTTTGCTCCAAGTCTCACCCTCCACTGGGGCTTCATCTCTACATAGCTAGCATGGCACCCTTCACAATAGCCTCATTGACGAAGGAGGTCCCACATTTTTCCCTTGAGTAATCACTCTGATTTTTTTTAAAAAAAGAAATTATTATTAGTGACACTATGATCCCTACTCTGTCCCAAACTACATTTTTAGCTCCTCTTCAATCTGATCCATGCCTTTTATTTCATAGTAATGAAACCATTTTTTTTTCCTAATAATGTTCAGAATCACTTTTTTTTTTTTTTTTTTTTTTTTTTTTGCGGTACGCGGGCCTCTCACTGTTGTGGCCTCTCCCGTTGAGGAGCACAGGCTCCGGACGTGCAGGCTCAGCGGCCATGGCTCACACGCCCAGCCGCTCCGCGGCATGTGGGATCTTCCCAGACCGGGGCACGAACCCGTGTCCCCTGCATCGGCAGGCGGACTCTTTAATCACCGCGCCACCAGGGAATCCCCACTTGCATATTTTTAAAAGCGATTTCGGCCTGCCTCACTAGATCGTAAGCTTAAAAGAGGAGGAGTGTCCTGTTCAGGTACTGAGCTTGGTACCACAGATGCCACAATGAACTGATCCCAGCCTTGCCATCATGGAACATATGCAGTCTTTGTCTTTACAGCCAATTAAAGATGGTTCCAGGGCTTCCCTGGTGGCGCAGTGGTTGAGAGTCTGCCTGCCAATGCAGGGGACACGGGTTCGAGCCCTGGTCTGGGAAGATCCCACATGCCGTGGAGCAACTAGCCCCGTGAGCCACAATTACTGAGCCTGTGCGTCTGGAGCCTGTGCTCCGCAACAAGAGAGGCCGCGATAGTGAGAGGCCCGCGCACCGCGATGAGGAGTGGCCCCCACTTGCCGCAACTGGAGAAAGCCTCACACAGAAACGAAGAGCCAACACAGCCATAAATAAATAAAATAAAATAAAAAAAAAAAAAAAGATGGTTCCAAACTTCCCACATGCTTTCCCAGAACACATGGAGGAGAGTTAATTCAATCTCCTCCTTCCCCGTAATGATTCTTGTGACTTTCCCTGTCCTCAGGAAGCAATTGCATAGATTATACAGTGTTCAATCAATGAACGTTGCAATCTTGTATATGACTTACCACTGCTCTCATTCCTCACATCTCCTACATTCTCATCTACCCCCACTTCCCCACCCTGTCTTGGTAATGTAAAACTGGTTCACATCCTTTGAGAACAAATTAACTATCATTCGTTAGTGAAGGCCTGCTATGCCCAAGGCCCTTACCACACATGATTTCCATTCTTCACTGCAAACTCATTTTGCAGAAGAGAAAGTTGGGACTCAAAACTGTAAATTAACTTTATTCATGCCATAAGATAGTAAATATCTGTGCTAAGAATTCTTGAATTCCTTATCAGGTCATTCTGACTCTGAAGACTGTAATATATTCCCTCCTAGCTCAGTATATTGACTCCCTTCACTATATATTGACTTCCATAACTCCATTTGGGGGCATGCGTTTTAGTATAAATCTGCATTCCATGATGTCTCTAAAACCCATCATTGCTCATGCTCTAATTTATAATAATTCCCTGTGATCCCATTATGCTTCATAGATTCTCAGAGTACTTTTACATAAATAATCCCATTTGATGCTCACGGGAAACCCGAGGAATGCTGGACAGGTGTTACAACACACATTTTATCAAGCAAAAAAAACAAAAAAACAGGTCTTTAGGTTATAGAATTGCTCCAGTTATCACAATTAGAAGCAACAGAATCATGCCTAGGCTTCACGCCTCCTGACTGCACACCAGAGGGCCAAAGCTTACAGCATCACATATTATTATGTGCACCTATATTGTAATTACAGTTTAAAACTTATTGGTACAAATTTAACAGTTGAGAAATTCAGGGGTTCAAATCTCCAACTTTATTTTGTCACAACTGGACTTAATTTCTTCCTTAAAACCCTATTTCTGCCTGAGGGTAGAACCAACCTAGCCACATCCAGGAAAATGTGGTCCAATTCTTGATGACTCGAACACTTGAGGAGTGATCGCCTTCTGACTGTTCCTCCTCTTCCTCTGGACCTTTCCTTCTTTTACTTTTCCTCTTGGTCTGGTGGCCTGTGTGTTCTCACAACATGAGGTGAAGGCGGTTGGCCCAGGCGTATCGGTGCCTGCTTGCATTGGCACCAGGGAGATGTGGGTTGGCCGGCCTGAGCTTTAGATACTGCCTTTGGCCTCCACTGCATCTACCACTTACTCCATGGCCACAGGGTCCATCCTGCACTAACTGTGTCGCTTTGGTCCCAACCCAACCTTTAGCCTCTTCTCTGGACTTCTTAGGAGCAAAATAATTATAGGATGTTCTCTATTGCTGTTGGGCTGCAGGAGGCTTGAGAGCTATCTCCAGTCCACTTACTGTCTTGGGTCCTCTTTCCTAAGACATACCTCGTTGCTGTCAAACACTGGTTTAGAGGACCTCTTGCCACCCCAGAATTCCTCTTAGAAGAAAACTATGAGTTCCCTCTGCTATTGAACACCAGCAATCCCACCGAGTGTTACCATTATCAGACGCTCCTCTTCCAGCAAGCCTTGCCCAGTATTAACTGCATATTATTTCTTTTCACAAAAGTTTTACATAGCACATATTATTTGTCAGGCACTGTTCTAAGAAGTTCTACTCTTATTAATTCTATTTTATAGATGAGGATATGAGCCAAAGAGAGGCCAGAGTATGCCCAGAATTACACAAATAGTAAGCAGCAGAGCTAGAATATGAGTTTTGGCAGTTAAAAATGACGGATTATGAGAGCGATTCACATGAAGTATATTAACCACACCAGTGTAATGAGGACCTTAACAAGATGCCATTTATAAAATTTACCCAAATGGTCTGAGAGACATTAAAGTGCCTCATATAGACTAGTGCATTATGCTTGTCTGAACTAGCTGATGGTCCTAAGGAACTATCCTTATGGGCATGATTCTATTTACACGTCAAGAGATACAGATGGCTCTTTCAGAGTGGGAAATGGTGAATCTGTTATATCATATTCTAAAATATAACAGTATCCAGGCCAGGTATGTATCCCAATAGTAAATGTTTTATATTTAAATTCAACATAGTCATGTAGGTGATTATAGTATATAGATAGTTTTTAAACATATTTTACTCATATTACTGGCAGAGTTCTTGAAAAGAAAAACAGTAAGACTATTTGAGAGAACGTATTTGAGAAGTATTTAATGTACTTCATTAAAGTAGTTATCTTCAATATTTTAGAAAAGTAAGTGTTTTATCATTTCTAACATTTTGTGAAATTAAGCTTGGAGTCATAGACATTCCTCACAACTGAATTCCTTTTCCTGACATATAATAGTTTTTCTAGAAAACCAAAAGGATTGCTATATCCTTAAAGAAGGAAAATCATCCATTATAATAGACACCTTTTTCTTCCAGGCAAGATAAAGTCACAGGACCAGATTTACCCTCCCACATTACGTAACCAAAAACATGAACAATGGTTTTCAAGACACTGGACATCAGGCAAAAAAGGACACGATTTCTGAGTGACAAGAAACAAATGAGGCAAGCTCTTTTACTGCCCCAGTCCCAGTTGTGAGAGTGTTTCTGGCCTGTGGTGCCAGAATGGGGAGCATGGGGTGCCCAGGGAACTCAGCAGACTCCCTGAGTTGAGGAGATGGAACAGAGAGTCCAGGGAGATGAAGGCAGCTGAAATTCACAAGACAGAGTTCCAGAAAAGAGAGAAACGAACAGAGCCAGAACACTGGAGATCTGCAGAGGGTCTGCCTCGATCATTGTATGCTTGGGTGCTGAGCAATTCGCGCTCTGAGGAAACCATGAGGCTGGGGAAAGAGCCATCCAAGAAGACGAGAGGTAATAGTGCTCAGCACTCCCACGGGACCAAAATGGAAAAATATAATTAGAAGGATCTTGGACTTCCCTGGTGATGCAGTGGTTAAGAATCCGCCTGCCAATGCAGGGGATACGGGTTCGAGCCCTGGTCCGGGAAGATCCCACATGCCGCGGAGCAACTATGCCTGTGCACCACAACTACTGAGCCTGTGCTCTAGAGCCCGCGAACCGCAACTACTGAGCCTGCAAGCCACTACTACTGAAGCCCATGCGCCTAGAGCCTGTGCTCTGCAACAAGAGAAGCCACTGCAATGAGAAGCCTGCGCACCGCAACGAAAAGTAGTCCCTGCTCGCTGCAGCTAGAGAAAACCCGTGCGTGGCAACGAAGACCCAATGCAGCCCAAATAAATAAATAAATAAATAAACTTCAAAAAAAAAGAAGGATCTTGCCTCAGTATGGACAGGGATCCTTAGACTAAGCATTATTTGGGCTAACATATCTTGAAAGAAAGACCCCGAAGGATCAAACTCTTTCTAAGTAACTTAACTGCATCACAAAACAATGCACAAGAATACTTATAGGAATACAAAATTATCCTGCACACAACAAGGTAAAATTAATAATGTCTGGCATCTAATAAAAAAATACCAGTCACGCAAAGAAGGAAGAAAGACCCATAAAATAATCAATTGAAATCAACCCAGAGCTGACACAGATGTTAAAATTAGCAGGCAAGGACACTAAGACAGTTTATTATAATATATATTTAAAAAGTTAAGTAGAGATATAAAGATATAAAAATACCTAAATCAAACTCATAGAGATTGAAAAAGATTAAAAATAATGAATAGAGCATCAGTAAACTATGGGACAACTTCAAGTCATCTAATACATATTTAATGGGCGTTCCCAAAGAAGAGGAAGGGAATCGATTACATCAAGTGTTGATAATAACGTGTAGGAGCTGGAGTTCTCATACACTGTTGATGGGAATTTTAATGATACAATCACTTTGGAAGACAACTTGATAATGTAATAAAATTTTTTAAAAATATCGACCGTATGATCGAGCCATTTCACTCGTAGGTGTTCATCTGAGAGAAATCAAAGTATATGTCCACACAAATGATCATAGAAATTCTATTTGTAATAATCCCAAAATGGAAACAATCCAAATTTTCATCAGTGTGAAAGTATGAAGAACCCTAGTATATCGATATGGAATCCTATTCACTTTAAAAGGGAATGAAATATTCTTTCACAGTAAAACATCAGTGAATCTCAAAATAATTATACTAATGAAAGACACTAGACCAAAAAATACTATATGATTCTATTTATATTAAATTACAGGACATGTAAACTCATCTTTAATGACAGAACATGGATCAGTGGTTTGTTAGGGGCAATATGGGGGTCAGGGAGGGTTGGGAGAAAGGGATTACCAGGAGGCAGGAGGAATAGGGATGATAGATATGTTCATCATTTTTATTATAATGGTAGATGCATGAGTGAAAACCTTTTAAGTTGTTTAACTTAAATATATTCAGTCTATTGTATGTCAATTATATATTAATAAAGCTGCTTTTAAAAACCACATACACATAAAAAGAATAAAAGAAATAGTTTCACATGAGCAAAGAAGGTTTTTATAATATGATTTTATAGAGCATGATGGGGCCAATTAAATTTTGTTTCATCTTTCACTTCTTCCTCTAATCTGTACTTGAGTCATTAATCATATAAAATCAGATTCTTTAAAGAAAAATTTTTGATGGAAAATATATTTTCCATTATATTGAAAATAAATTTATAGGAATTTCCTCCCTATTTATTCATTTTTATTGAAATACATTTGATTTACAATATCGTATTAGTTTCAGGTGTACAGCAAAGTGATTCAGTTATATTTTTTTCAGATTATATTCCATTACAAGACATTGAATATAATTCACTGTGCTATACAATAAATCCTTGTTGCTTATCTATTTTATGTATAGTAGTTTGTATTTGTATTTGTATTAGTTTGTATACTCCTAAATTGTCCCTCCTTCCCTTTCTCTCCCTTTTGGTAACCATTAGTTTGTTGTCTATATCTGTGAGTCTGTTTCTGTTTTGTATATAGACTCATTTGTGTTATTTTTAGATTCCACATATAAGTGATATCATATAGTACTTTTCTTTCTCTGTCTGACTTACTTCACTTAGTATGATAATCTGTAGGTCCCTCCATGTTGCTGTAAATGGCAATGTTTCATTCTTTTGTATGGCTGAGTAATGTTCCATTGTATATATGTACCACATTTTCTTAAGCCAATCATCTGTTGATGGGCACTGGGGTTGTTTCCATGTCTTGACTATTGTAAATAGTGCTGTTAGGAACACTGGGGTGCATGTAGTTTTTCAAATTAGAGTTTTCATATTTTCTGGATATATACCCAAGAGTGGGATTGCTGGATCACATGGTAGCCCTATTTTTAGCTTTTTAAGGAACCACCATACTGTTTTCCATAGTGTACACATCAATTTTCATTCCCACCAACAGTGTAGAAGGATTCCTTTTTCTCTACACACTCTTCAGCATGTATTATTTGTAGAAGATAACATTTATTATTTTTGATGATAGCCAATTATTTTTAAGTAAATAATAAAATTATGCTCAATATTTTATTTTCAGGGCTTTTCATCAGAATATAATGACCTAAATTTATATGATCACAATATGTATTTAATATCTATGCCAGAATTTATTGGGAAAAGAAGTAGTTTGATTTAATAATGTACATTTGTGAAAAAGTTAAAGTCAAAAAATTGGATTTAAGGTATAATTATCAGATTGCCGAGAAAATTTTGAAGTTTGAATATTAAATGCCATATTTTTCTCTATAATAGAACATTAAAGCAATTTAGAATTTTATGTTATCTCGGGGCAATATGCCTAGACAATTGTAAAACCTTAGGTGTGAATTATCACTGGGGATTTTCATACTCTTTACCAGAAGATAATATTTTAGAAAATGATCGGTTTCAGAGAATATTTCCAATGGATAACAGAATCACTTCTATAAGATCAGAGAGAATCCTATCATGTGAGAAGAGGTTCCTAATAAGTTTTTTCTTCCTCTAGTCTCTTCTTCTCACAGTTCATCTTTCATATTGCTTCCAGGGTTTCTGAAATAAAGCTTGGGTTATGTCAATCCTCTATTCTAAAACCTTCCATAATATTGCAGTGTTTAAGTAGCTATTTAGAGTACATGCTTCATTATTTTCCACCACGGTTACCACTACCTCCTCCTATACATTCTAAGTTTTAGCTAGAAAAAACTTAGAAATTTTTTTTTATTAACACATATTTATTGACATTCTTCTCGTATGTTATATAAAGATCACTTCTCCACTGTGTGTGGACTGGATTGGAAAAGGGTAAGAAAGAATGAAGGAAAACTGTAGCATTAACCCTTGTGAGAGATGGTAGTGACTTGAAGTGTTGTAATGGCAGTCAGTGTTCACGGGAACTCTCTGCAGACTGTTCCTCCCTGCTTTTCCACCTAAAGATTCCGAAATAATATTCAGGACCCTACGGCAAGGTCATCTTGTTTATAACTTTTCCCAATTGCCAAGACAGATTCCTTTTTTCCTTCCACTATGCTCTTTTATCATTCTGTATATACTGCTATCATAATACCTATCCCAATTCAGAATAATTATTTGTTACCTTGCTTTATTTTCTAAGACCTGATATAAAAAGCTGGTATAAAGTTTCTTAATTTGTTGCCAGGGTCCCCTCAGGGAAAGCATGTCACGCTCAAGAGGATTAAATGAAGCACAGAACCCTTACAAGGTATGAAGAGAGTTACATGTAATCAGCAAGAGATGATGGAGCACCCTGGGTTAGACAATCTTAAGAAGCTGTTAGTCTTCTAAGCCTGAAGGGGAAAGAGAAGTGGGCCAGTTGCCAGAGCTACAGCTATGGCATCTCCTACTAGATGCTTTAATAGAGGAATTCAGCCACTGGCAAACTGGAGGAAACTCAGCCACTGCCAAACTTTTCTCAAATGGAGCACAGGAAAATAAATACCCTCACTGTACTCCCCATTGGCCTTCTGAAGGCAAGAGCACTGGTTGATGCAATCCTTACCGCCTGGCCTCCAGGACACGGGCAGGTCGGAGGTGGGAGAATGGCTCTGGAGGGCAAATGCAAAGCCTCCAGTGTTCAATACATGGAAACTAAATGAGTGATTGAATTAACAGATGGCAACACGTGTGAGAATCTATACATGGAAAGAGAATAGAAACTTGGGAGAGAGTTCATGTGAATCTTAAAGTCTGACTACAACAGGGCCAAGATGGTAGCTAAAGATTAAATTCCAAGTCTCTAGAAACTCACTGTCAGTGATTCATGAAGTGTTTTCTTAAGACCACCTGCATCAGAATTGACTAGATTACATGTTAAAACACACATATCTAGGCATCGTGTCAGGTCTAGCGAATCAGAATCTCTAGGGATAAAGCCTAGAATTTGTTATTAACAAGTACTCCCAAGGACCCTGAGTAACTTTGATCTTCCCTTCCTTCCCTCCTTCCTTCCTTCCCTCCTTCCAGAATTACTAATCTGAAGCTTCGTAGAATAATAAACTCCAGAAAATTGCAGGCAATTTTCTCCAATTTTTTACTTTACACTGGTTTTAACCTTCCTGATAAATTCTACCCCTTAGTTAAGGTGTTAGTTTTAGTTTCTTGAGAGAACATGAGACAAGCAAAACGCTCAGTGCAAAAAAATTGCCAGGCTGTGAGCCCCTTGGGGGTAAACTTTCACTGAATCTGAAGGAAATCTGCATTGGAGAGGCACATCCCTTTCCTTCTTCTTTTCTTGTGCAGAATGCTTCTCAGGGATGTCTCAACTCCCCAGCCCTTTGTCATAGACAGGTGGTCTGGAACCAAACTTCATCATTACTATGCACCCTAATCCCAGAGGTCCCACAGCCCTTAGGTTAGCAAAGCAAGCTCATTTTCAAGAAGCTTAATGTTAGTGATACTTCATCAGGTATTAGCAAATGGCCCTCCTAACAAATATATCATCAGAAGCAATGCTGCTGAAAGCAGCCAGTGCCCACTTGAGGCTGACAGCCCAGTTCCTAACAGAGCCCCACCGAGGACTCATTATGAGGTTGGGGGAGGATGAAAGTGGTGGGCCACATGTGTGAGAGCTGAAGCAGCCAACCTCCCAACCATGGCTCTGCAAACCAGTTCATTGAAAAAATATCCAGGATGGGAATTGGAGCTGTGTGACGTTGATATCAGAATTTTTTCTTTTCCCTTTTTGCCATCTTGTCAGAAGGAAAAAGATGTAGGGAATTTTTTTAACTTCAGGAAAATAGAATCTATGCTATCAAAGAAGTAGCTTTCCCTAGTAATAACTGATGCACCAATAAAATACATTGTATTTTGTTAAACATATTCTAATCAGGGGTGTCATCTCAGTGGGGCATTCTGAGGGCCTTTAAAATTAACCAGTGCTCAGAAATATGTAAAAATCCTTTGAAAAAATGTTAGTGGATGCATTCAGAGGCCCAAGTCCTTCTGATCGAGGCTCCCCCCAAAACAAAAATGTGATGCATTCATTTATATTCACTAATCAGCTTACTTACATATTGTGCTTCAGAGAAAAAGAGCATATTAGAACTTTGGATGCAGGAGAACCAGTTTTGCAGAATAAGAATTATTTTTCAGCTTAATATATATGTCATTTCACCTTCAAATTAAAGTATATTTTTACTCCCTAATTAAGATTCTTAAATCTGAAGCCACAGCTCAAGATCACACTGGAAAAACAGCTATGTAAAATGACTACAGTGTGTGAAATGCTGGTGTGTTCATGGGTTGCTTAGGTGGAATGAGATGTAGTTAAATAGAGCTGAGGAGGTCAAGGGACTTTGAAACAGTGATGTTATTAACATGGCTGGAGGAGCAATGGGAGGATGATGTCAAGATGTAAGGAGAGAAAGATGATGACACAAGTATTGAAATCACAGAAGCAGATAAGGGTTTTGAAGTTGGTAGATAAGAGCAATAAAGACAAAGAAAATAGTTCGCTGAGTTTTTGAAGGTACTGAAAAGAAGTTTGGAAGCAACAATAGAAAACAAGATGTATGCTAACTCGAAGGCCAGTTTTTCTGCTCCTGAACTCTCAAGTTGTTCTAGAGAGAACTCTATAACAAAATAACTGGTTCCATCATAAACTCAGCAGAAATCAGCCACGCGCTGTGAACTAATCAATGCTTTAATTTGTCTCTAAATTGACTGTCTCTGCATAAGGTTGTTTCATTCAAGAACATAGCCCCAGCTCACACTTAATTGTTATCTGCAAATAATATCACCTTCTACTTAAGTGAGATCAAGACTAATGACAATGAGCTTCCTTAATGCCTTTCCTGTTTCACTTCAAAACCCTCAGCTTCTCCTTCCAACTTCTCTTCTCTCCCTCCCATCACAGAAGCAGTAATTTCAGGGCTTATTCAATTGCGACCTCATTCCATTCTTTCCACATCCTCTGAGAGCTTGTCCCAGTAATCACATGCCTTTTCTCTTCTCTCACACATCTTTCTCTCTCTCACTCTCTCCCCTGGATCCTTCCCTTCAGACTGTAAGACTACAAACATACCAACATTTGTGCTCCCATTCACACCCCTTTCTTGCCCGTGTGCTCTCTTTTACTGCTAGTTTTCTCAAAGATCATTCTCAGAAGAAGAACCTCCATCTCTTCACTTTTTCTTTTCCCATTTGCACAATTGATCTAGTGAATCGCTCTCTCAGAGGTGTAATGATAATCTTCCAGATCTAAGATTTCTTTTCTTCCATCCTCATCTTTAACTGCTCTGTAGCATCTTCACAGCTCTCTGCCAGTACCTTCTGCAAAGCTGCTCTCTCCAACTGCTCCTTCTAGGACTTCTTTTCAGACTGTTATTTCTTGTTCTGCTCCCTACACAAAAGTTTCCAAAGTTTCCATCCTTCAGCCCTCCCTGACCTAACCTCTCTCTTTTTTTCCCTGAAAAACCACCTGTAGCAGCCTGGCTTTCACGATCATTTCTAAGCAAATATATATGTTGACCATAACACGTCACAAACTTTGTCTCGCTTCAAAACTCCCTTCTGATCAACTCCACCTCAGACTGAACCCAACACCCTTCTCAGATCTTCCAGTTTCACAACTCTGGGCCTCTCTGATTATAAGATCTCCTCTTTTCCTCAAATTCAGATAGATGCTAAATCACATGGATTCAACATCACTAATATCTCAGTCACTTCTCTGTTTCTGTCAGCACTCTCTTCATCATCTTTCATCTGGTGGCAAACAACACCTTTTAAACAATATCTTTAAAAGTTGGAATGTAAATCTAAAAGTTTGGAATCTAATGAATAAATATGGCAAACGAATCTACAAAGCTGGGGTTTCCTCACTGCGGCGTCCACTTTGAACCCCTTTTCAGTCTCTCACTGTAGCCTGACATAAACATCACACTTCCAGAAATATTTCGAAAGAGAGAACATTCTTGAGATTCCTGGGACCTTTTATTCTTCACCCTTTTGTTCACATTCAGAGACTTTTAGATTTTAGGTTATGAGCTGACTTCCCAGAATCTCCCAGCCAGGCTGGCTCTCTCTTGACATCATCCCTTGCTGCTTCTCTAGTCCCTCATTAAAATTCATCCGGTTTTTGCATCATGGTCTTATGAAAGAAGTTTGAGATTTGGAGTCAGAATAGAAAAATATCAAATCCCACCTCTGCAACCTACTGACTCTGAGACTTTGGAGAAATATTATGTGATATTTATTTGTCTGATGTCTGGCAATGTTTGATGGTATCCGTTCAAGAGTAACAATACGGTTTTGTAGGCAATACCAGAGAGAAGGTGCATTTCTGGTGAACAGAGTGGCAGGTAAGAAGATTCTTCCTATCGCCCTTTAAAATAATTCCTACTTGCTTCATTCTACATCATTCCCATGACAATGAGGATAGCTACTGTTAAGTTCTAATTTGTTTATTAAAATGCTTTAAAAAGTCATTTTTTTAGCCTGATGAAATCAGAAGTGGAAGAGGCTTTGAAAGAAAGGCCATGCTGGTGAGGTTGCCTGAAAGCTGGAGGGGGTGGGTATTGTGTGAGAGGTGGCAGTGTTGTCGGACAGATGGCAGGGGACAAACCGAGAGGCACAAAGGATGGGCTGGCAGTCTCAGGTACCCCTTTTGCTTAGCCAAGATTCAGAGAGATTTAGGGGTGTGAAGAGGAGGGAAAACCCAGGTGGACAGTCTTCCTTAACTAGCACTAATTAATTAATCTTTGCTGAGAAAAACCCCACTTCTACATAAAAGAACCCCGCAGTTCCTACAGTGTTGTTTGTTCATAGATTTTGGATTAAGTTTGGCCATTACAGACTGCAATGGGCATCCTAGGTGCCACTTTTTCCTCTTAAGATTTTTGTTTAGGGTGTGAGCATATGATTCAAAATCTAGGAATTTACTGCCATCAATAAACTTCTCAGTCTAACGTTGATGTTATTGAAGTCAAGGTAGCTTATGTTTCTGTGATTCTATCTTCACCACTCAATATTTTTTTCATCCTCAGGGTCATGTTCTAAATGTGATCTAAAATAGAGTCTTTGGCACAATGGTCAGGATCATAGTCTGTGAAGCCAGAGGGCCTAGTTTCTAATACTCACTCTACCACATACCAGCTACATAACCTTGGACACTTTATTTAACTTCTTTCTACTTCAGTTTTCTCATATGTAAAATGGGAATAATAATATCAACCTCATAGTACTATCAAGAGGAATAAAGAAATTAATACATGTAGATTTTTAAATCATGCCTGGCAAGTGCTTTTAAGTTAGCTACTAGCCTGGCACATAGTAAATGCTATATAAGTGTTAGCTGTTGCTGCTGCTAGAAGCTGTTCGACTGAATTCCACACGCTCTATTATTACTTTAAAAACAGTACACTGATCTATCATCTCAGAATTTATTCAAGTGTGCCAGATAAATGTCTGAATACGCTTACTCATCAAACCAAACATGAATTTACTCTGTAAGTTGAAGAGACGCACAGTGAAAACAACCATTTTATTTTTTTAACAGAATATTGTTTAAGTTTTAGTCACTCAATACAGAACTAAAATAGCTTATAAAAGCACTTGGCAGACGCTGGTGTTGATCAGTTTCAGAAGTAACGTGAGAACACAATAAAATAATCATTCAATGGATTATTGATTCATTCAATAAACAATTACTATATACCTTGCCCTTAGAGAAGTTTGAAGAAGACGCAATGAAAAATAAGACCAATTTCCTACCTTTTTGGAGTTATAATCCAGTGAAGAAAACTCAGATAAGTAAATAATTTTAAGTAATGGTGCTGAGCACAATGATAGTCAAGTGTGAAATGATATGGGAACATATAGAAGGAAGTGATTTGTATAAAGGCCGAGGCGAAGGGGTTGGGGGATGTGATGATGGTTTGGGGATGGTTATTGGAAGGCAAGTATTCATCCCACCCTTAACTGGGATCTCTGTGTGTAGGGAGAAAAGAAATTCATGGTATCAATATTCTTTTGCCCTCATACTTAAACTTTTTTTCAGCTAAGCCTGTAAAAAAATATAACAAGCATGTTGATTTGACTCCAAAACACAAAGCATTCAAAGTCTTCAAGCTTAGTAGGAAAACAATAATTACACAGAGCAATATCAGTGAATTATGTTAATGTAAAATTGCAGCTAATATTATATTTTGAATCCTAGGAGAAAAAACGTCCCAAAATTTCACCTGCAAACAAACTATAGGTAGAACTTATGGAGAATCACAGGAGAAAGTTTCTCCTTGACTCTTATGTTCTCCCTGGACTAATGTGATCTGTCAGGGCTCCTCCTTGGTAATTAGTCCCATGGAAATACACAGGTTGACATTCAGCAAGACAGGAAGATAGATCATTCCTGAGAATTGTTCCCACCATAACAGTCACTCAACCCCCTTCATATAGTCATTCACAACCTCCCTGGTCAAGTGTGGAGTCAGAAAGCAGAGAGAGCATCCCAGTCTCATTCAACATTATCCAGTCATAATAGTCAACTTTCTCTTCTTCTTTAAATGAAAATCTGTAAGAAAATAACTTCAAAAACTGTAATACAACTTGAGAAATATTAAATGGGTTTTTAGAATGTGTAAATACTTCTTTAAAGTTTCTTAAACTTGACTACATGCAATACACAAAAATTAAGGTGTTTTTGATAAATAGCAAATTTCATAGTATAACTTAAAGACATAAACTACCAATAGACATAAATACTTTTTAAAAGGCCAAACTTTTTGGTCATCGTCAGGTTCTCTAACTCTGATACTTCTACACTGAGTGTGAGCTCAAGAAGTTAGGGGAAGAGAGTTCGAGGGGCTCAATCCCAGGAAATTTTGAGTAGCATCTGCGGTAATTGGCTCACTCTGACGCTAACACTGGCACTGTAGCTCAAATTACAGACATCACAATTAAACTGTTAGTCACCTGCTATAGCCAGTTAGGAAACATTATGGATGGGATCTCTCTTTGCATTATAACAACAAAAATGTAAAATACAAAGGAAGAAATTTGACAAGAAGTGGACAAGACCTAAATAAGGAAAACTATAAAGTGATATATGTTTTTAAAATAAAGATTTGAGAAACTGGAGGACCTTACCATGCTCTGAACACATTAGCTAAGGCATCACTCTTCTCTACTCCACCACCCCTATTGCTATCTAAAAGATCAGAGACAAAGAAATATCTTTGACTGAAACAAACAAATATCTTGTTTCCATGTCTGCTTATTTATTTTCTGTCTTGGAGTGCTAAAATAAGCTTGTGAAAGTCAGTTCTTTGTTTTTCATCTTTAATCATGTCTGGCACACTCATTTTAAGAACTTTTAATATATAAAGAGTTATTATATCCCAATACATAAGATAAATTTTTGCTGTAGAAAAATAGTAAAGGACATTAAGATATAAATAATAAATACAAATTGATAATAAATTTTAAAAGTTAAATTTCAATAAATAGTCAAAAACATAAATCGAAAATACGTGGGATAGCATTTTGACGTCCAGTTTTTATAAATTTGGTAATAAGTGTCAAAGGAATTTTAATTGTGTATGCCCTTTGACCCAGTAATTCTACTACTTAAGAAGGAATAGGAGATACACAAAAAAGAGTATATGTATATACGGATCCTCAGTCCACAGTTCTCTCTAATAGAAAAATGGACAAAAGCACCTAAATATCTACCAATGAACTAATGAGTAAATAAGGTATGCTACAGCCATGTGAAGTAATGCTATGAAGAAGCCACTAAAAATTGTTTTCTCAAAGATTATGAAAAGATTTGGAGAAATACACGGAAAATTGATGACAGAAAACTCCCAAAACAATGCAATACTGCCTACACAGTATTATCTTAATTTGGAAGTATATGTTTGTGTAAATATATATTTTAAAATATTAGGGCACAAATACACCCAAATTAGCAATGACTCTCCCTGGGTGTTGCAAACTGTTTCCCTTAACATGCTCTTCTTTATACTTATAACGTTTACAGTGAAAATTACATTACTTTTATAATTTTCAAAGCCAGTTACAGTTATTTTTAATTGCCAACTGATTTATTCAAAACTTAACCCAGAACTTAGCTGTTAAGTCTACTGAGGACATATTACAAAAGGGAATATTGTCTGATATGTGTAGTCTAATTGTTTCATTGGAGAAAATTCACCCTCATACGTATTTCTACTTAGTTTTAGGTTAAGCCGTGTAATTTTATATTGTTTTCTTTCTTGTTTTTCTTTCTTTTTTTGGCACATTTGGTAGTTGACTTAATTTTTTCATAGATTAAAATGCAAGCATTTTATTAGTGTGCTTGAATAGTGTTGGCCCAATTCTCACTTTAGAAAGAAACAGTAAACTATGATCCATGAGTATGGATGGAAACTGAATGGTTAGTCACATTAGAGCTGTTACATTTCCTTAGCATAGAACCCAGATATCATAATTGTTTTAGATATTTCTGGATATCAAAATATATTTACTCTCAGATTCTTGATGATAACAAAAGCTAATCCTTGAGCATTTAGAACACAAGAAAGGCTCAGAAGAATTTATTCTCAATGTCATATATCTTTCACTATTATTAATAGTAGATGAACATGGATATTGTTTTAAATATGGATTCAATTAAGCCACACTCACATCAATGGCAAAGTTTACATATCCTTTCCATTTTAACACCTCATAAGCACTTTTACCCACCAAATTATAGACTTTCTTCCAAATCTCATGGTCAATGTCTATTCTCATTTCTGAATTTCGTATAAAAAGCAAAGTTCTTGCCACATTCACTTCACTCTACGTAGCCACACCTGAGTCACCATGGTCCTCTCAAATCCATCTATGACAGCTGCTGGGATGAATGCCAAGATTTTCTGCCATAAAATAACCCAATCTAGTAGAATCCAGATTATACTCCTAATCACACGGGGCTTGGGTTGTTCACTGAGTTTCAGATAACATATGTAAGATCATCCACTGGGTTAGAAACAATGGTGATGCAATCTGGAATGTGCTACAAAATCTTAAAAATCTTAAATATTATGCATTGAAGCCAGTAACTTTTCTCTGGACCAGACTGAGGTAACTCTCTCTCCTTGATAGAGTCTTGGGATTACCACCACAACCTTACACTCGGCTTTGACAGTCGTCTTTTCTATCACAATTTTAGGTGTCTGAATAAATAAGTTCCTAATCTGCAGATACATATATTTTTCCTTTAGTTTATCAAAACAATATCAAGGACAGATTCAGTACCAAAATTTTTCCCAGAATGCTGATGGCCCAAGTCTACATATGCTGAAAGAAGTCATCCTAAATGGAAAGTGTCTTAACCGAGTCTTCTAGGAAGCAGAGGATGGGGCAAGGGTTAAGGTGTTAACATTTTTTAGGAGGTGTTAGCCCTGGCGGTGAAGGTGAGAGAAAAGGTGAAGCAAAGCAAAGAAATGTGAAACCAGTATGTTATGATGTATTGCCACACTGGTTTCTGCTTAACAAGGAGCCACAAAGACACATGGTTGGTTGCCTTGTCCTCGTGCTACCTGGCACTCAGAACTGCAAGTTTTGCAAAAAGGAAGCAAGCCTTGAGGAGTCCGTGGGGAAGAGAAAGAAAACAGAAGCAATTGATGTACCTGACTCCTTCCCTTTCCCACTGGTCAAGATTCACCTCACAGAGAGCCAGCTCCTCAAACTTCCAGGATTTTCATGTAAGTCAGAAAGTGGAGGGGAAAATAGCACAGGCAGCATGTTGATCAAGAAAGAAAATGAAAGAACATGTGCGAATCTGAAAAGCGATCTGAGATTTGTGTCTCCACAAAGACAGGGACACTGTCGTCTATGTAGTTTTCTCATGTGCACAAACTGTAAGATTTCATGTTTAAGTATTTGCATTCCAAAACTCTGAATTATTCTTCATGTTAAGCATATTAGAAAGACAGGACTTTAAGGTTTGTGGGAAGTGGAATATGAATCAACTATCAATATGTAAAAATCTCATAAAGAAAAACTATAGATTATATCAGTAAAAATATTTTCTTTTTTCAATAAAAATGATTCAAAAATACTTTTTAAGAAACGACAGCAAATCCATCATTTTGTCTATTAAATCCTTCATCTAAAATTGTATTGTTCGTATCAAAGTATAGTTTTAAAATAAGATTTGGAACTTGTGGAATAAAATACATTGAATTTGAAATTTGATCTTCTCTGTTTGTTATACCACCATTATTAATACCATGAGTCATCATCAGGAACACTGAGGAATTGAACCACAGGCGAAAGCTTGCAGAACCGATTTGGCATGTGCTGCGGAGATAGTACAGCAACTTGCTTCCGGATATGAAGCATTTTGGTGCATATCAAATTGAGACTTCTGCTTAAATTCCAAGACAACAGGAAGGGTAACGTTTAACATCCCGATGCATGCGTAGTATTTATTTATAGATACATGATACCCCTGTACCTCTACATTTACATATGAATGTATTCAGAATTTGGTTTATCTATGTATCATAATATAGAGATATATTTGGAGAAAGAGAGGAAGAGCCCAGGACAGAGAAAAGTTATCTAAACTCAAACAATATTTAAAGCCTAGGATATGACTTGGGGGAGCATTAAACCATCAACAAGTGCTAACTTAATTTTAACTTTTACATATAGTCATTGTAAGGTTTTGAAAGTTTATCCTAATGTCTCTACCTGTAACTATTGTCTTTCTGGACCTAACTGAACATGTCAAAGTCCCCATGAATCTGTTCCTCTGCCCTCAGTTCTGATGGCATGCAAAATCACCCTCTAAGGATATTTCTTGAGATGTTGGTTAAAGCTTTGAAACTGGTATGAAATAGCTTGAGGAAGCATCATCCACTAAAATTCCCTCAAGCTCTCCGTAAATCCAGTTCAAATATTTAATGTTTAAGAATCCATGTATCAAGAGAAGTATCTCCATGAGGGTCTAGTGCCTATAAGAAAATTTCAGTGCAGGGACATTCTGAAGGTTTGTATCTGACCTTTCTTCAGTTTTAATCACTGAAGTCCTCGACAGCTTAATAATTTGAAGATGCTGGGTCACCATCTAACTTAATAAGGCCTGCCACAGAGACCTGGTCACCTCTGATTGCTCCCATAAGTCTTAGCACATCTGGTACACTGTCCCTGGGTGAGAAATGTTTTCCATAACACCCCTCTTGTTCACTACCCTGCATATAAATTGTTTTTATTAACCTGAGAATGATACAGCACTGTATATGTGTGTGAGCTTTTGCCATTTTCAGCTTTATCCTAAAGAGAGTTGATTGTTTTCTCCAAAATGGAATTAAACACTGTTTATCACCAATGTTTTCTTTTCTATTTTCTACCATTTTTTAATATGCGTCAAACTAGCCTTCAATTTGACATGAGATTAAAGAACTAAACATTGTAACAAGACTCTTCGAGACAATTTACAATATGCCAGAGTTGTGGGAAGAGAAGAGCCAGATAAAAACAATAGATCACTTTGAAAGATTTTCCCATTGGACAACATATCTAGATGTAAATATCTTAGGAGTATTCAATTGTATATGGAAATATATATAGTTGGATGATTGGCACATTTCTTTGCCCAGAACGATAAACAAAGTGATAGACAATCTATTCTGTTTTATATCAGTACATTTTACAAATCTAATGAAAGTCATATTTCTGCTTTCTTTGCAATTTCCCATATGGATAATAATAGCATGGAAGTTGATCCAGATGGATAAAACTACAGTTTTATAGTATGGCATTACATCTGTATCCTCCACCTTAACCTTAGTCAAGGAGGAATGTATCTCAGGGCCATTATAGTGAAGTAAAGAAAATTGAGCGTCTTGATAAAGAAAGTGGACCGACCCAAGACAACATGACTGCATTTTTATTAAGAAAAGTCTGCAGGTGGAAGTAGTTTGTGCTGGAATCCATCTTATCTTGATAAAAGCCAAAATATTTGCATACTGAAGTCATCTGCCAACCCATCACTGACATTTATCTTTTGAACAAAAACAGTGTTTAAATTCTCCTCTGATTTAATCCTATCTAACCTGAATTCATACACAAACACCATGTTGTTCACAAAAATATAAAAAAGGAAGAGGGAGTAGCTAGATAATGTGAGAGGAGTAACTATTACTCTTGTATTCTTCCTCTCTTTAATAACATACTATAGTTCCCTCAGTCTCCCAAGAGCTTGGAGGTTTTGTTGCTGTATTTACATTTTACTACTCAGCCACCTTTCCAGAATTTCCTTTAACTTCACATCATACAATTCATCTGCAAGGGAAGTTTCATGTGACTCCAATTTAAGATACTTAGATTAAAACCTTAGTTTTATCTACTGACACGAATCTAGCTACCAGATACATCTACATGCAGATATCACCGAAATCTGCTATTCACTTTCCCTCTCTTTCCTGTCCAGTGGAAGGTCTCACTGACATCCCTATCTAGACAATATTAAAATGTGACTTCTTATAGTTCTTCCCTATATCCTGTAAGATCATCTTCATCATATTTTTGCTAGCTGATCATTTAGCTATACGATCATTTGCATGTCCAATCATTTTGTTTTACGTTTTTATACAGCACTGCCCACACCTCCACATCTTGTGAAGCTATCTTTTTGTCAGGCTTTGAGGATTCCTCCCTTGGATAGTCACAGAATCTTAGGGTTCTAATTTGCGATCATAATTGTATAATGTTCAAGCCTGAAAGAGGCTCAAAGACCTATTCCGTCTCTCACATCGCAGCTAAGGGAAAATGCCGTAGGTGGCAACGACAGGATTAAAACACCAATCACTATATTTCAAGTTCACAGCTCATACTGCAACAGCTTGCGCTTACAACCCATAAGAACTGCTGCAAATTAGTCCTCTTCAAATTAGCAGTCTTAAAATTGTCAGTGCTCTCTGCACTCTTGTATTAATCAGGGTTCTCCAGAGAAACAGAATCAAGAGGGTATACATAAGATACATGTAAGAGGGTATTTATTATAGAAATTGGCTTACATGTTTATGGAGGCTGAGAAGCCCCAAAATCTGCTGTCTGCGAGCTGGACAATTAGGAAAGCTGGTAGTGTCCAAGTTGGAAGCCCTGAGAACCAGGGGAGCTGATGATGTAACTCCTGGTGTAAAGGGGTTCCTTCACTATTCTAAGTTCCAGGGTCAAGAGGTCTGAGAACCAGGAGCTCCAATGTCCAAGGGCAGGAGAAAACAGACATTCCAGGTGAATTAAAGACAGAGAATTTGCCCCTCCTCTACCTTTTTGTTCTATTTGGTCCCTTAACCAATTGGATGACACCCACTCACATTGGGGAGGGGATCTTCCTTACTCAGGCTACTGATTCAAATGCTCATCTCTTCTGGAAACACTCTCACAGGCACACCCAGAAACAGTATTTTACTGGCTACCTGGGTATCCCTTAGCCTAGTCAATTTGACATATAAAATTACCCAGCCCAACTGCACACATCTTCCAGAGGATCCCAGGCCAGGTAGATGTTTACACAGTGCTTTAAAACTTGTCAGTTCCCTGCCTCATCTTTTACTCCATTATCCCTCCTTATTCTCTCAGACATACTTGCTCACTCTTACTATATCTCTTAAGTCTGCTTTTGCCTAAAAACCATCCTTTAAGCATTGTCTTGTAAGCTACTACAGCCATTTTAATTCTATCTCCTTCCATTTAAAAGGTTTCTAAGTTTCACCTCCCTTAACTTCTCAGAATAGTCACTTTCTTCATCAGTGTTGATGCTTCTGATGATAAATGATTCTGATGATAAATCCACAAATATTTTTAGTACGTCCTATGAGTCAGTCACTGTGGAAACACTGAGGATATTTATCAGGCACCTCATATGCACCACTTCAGGTCATCTCTGCCTCACCTCTGTCTTGTCCCAGTGCCCATTGCATTACTGGCTCTGAGAGGGCTCTGGCCAACTTTAAGCCTGAGCCCTCTATTTCATGCTTGTGCCATCACTTCTCCCTCAACTATGGCCCACTGGAGGGGAAAGGGGGGGGGGTCCCTACAACCACATAATGAA
This sequence comes from Tursiops truncatus, assembly GCF_011762595.2. Lineage (NCBI taxonomy): Eukaryota > Metazoa > Chordata > Mammalia > Artiodactyla > Delphinidae > Tursiops > Tursiops truncatus. The sequence continues at coordinate 74,208,014 of NC_047036.1, forward strand.
GAAAGGAACTTGAGCCTTTTCACATATGTTGGTGGTAGCCAAAAACGGACTACCATTCCATTGTACTCCCACTTAGAACTTGTCTAAAGGACTGTGTTAGGGAAAATCTTACCAGCAGGCAGAGATAAGAGCAGTACACTGCATCATTCACTTAATATGGAGGGAGAAGTGATCTGAAGGATGGTTATACATGAACTCATGGACAGTGGGAAATTCCTTGGCTACTCAGTCATGGGCAGAAGAATGAAGCTGGAGGATTGCAGATAAGGAAGTCTTGAGTAGAGATCTACAGATGGACTTTTGGGGTAAGTGTAAAGCACGTAACTCTTTGTGTCTCCAGTCAATCCTCACAAGAAAAAATGTTCCCCACAGAGTAAGCCCTCAATAACCACATGGATAGGATGACTTGCCTCATAGATATCAACTGGCTTGTTTCCTCTGCTACCCCAGGGCCTAAATGAGCTTGTGCAATGCGACTATGGAAAGAGTGGACATGGTGGAAGGAATGGAAACTATGTATGGGCTCCTTCTCACAAAGCCCAGTCTAGTTACTGCCACTTCTTAATGTCTACCAGCAGCAAGATGGAGCCTGTGTGGGGCACCATTCCTTGAAGCAACCAGCAACTTGAGGGCTGATGGATTACATTGGAACTCATCTCCTTAAGGATAAACAATGTCTCCTTACCAGAATCTAAGAGATGAATTAGTCAAGATAAGATGAGAGAGATATTCCAGATGGTAGTACCAATATGAGAGAATGCCTAAAGGTAAGAGAGACGGTGGTCTGTTCCAGGAGCTGAAAATATTTTGGGTAAAAGTTCAGAGAGGTGGTAAAACATGCAGCTGAAGAGAGAAACGAGGCCAGGTGAAGAAGCCTTAAACACTCCTTCAAACCACAAAGGACTATTTGAGTCTATTATCACATTGGTAACCTGAAAGAGGTAAATCTCAGTTTGCAATGTGCCTTTAACAAAAGCCACATTAAATTCTAAAATAGCAAATGAGATTCCTGCATTTGAAGGCAGATCTGTTTCCAGCCCTCAAGGTATAAACCTCTTCTTTTGCTTGTCTTCTGTATGCCTCTCTCCATAAAAGCATTAGAGACCTGAGGAATGTACTAAATACTTGAGACTTTCATTATGAGTGTCTTCATAGAATCTCACTGTTGGAAGTTTTTTAATGGGCATCTAGTTCAAGGTTCTTCTTGGATCTCCTATTTTTTAATCTCAAAAGTGCCTTTTGTTTCTTATGGGAAATATAAAAATAAAATAAGGAAAAATAAATATCAAATTGAAGCTTTCATATAAATTGAGAGTCTGTGAAGACTGAGTTACAAGAATCTATAATTCAGAGATTGGAAACTCAAATGTCTTCGGTTGTGAGACAGGTAGAGAAAATGAGTAAAATGAAATTAGTGTACAATGGTAGAGAGGGATACAGAAATTTTTGCTAACCAGATTGAGTGTGCCTCTTTTAAAGACATTCAAATTCTTTCTTTTAAATTGAATTCTATGTCTATAGATAGGCTCACCTTGTGGTTTCTAATACATGGTACCCACCTGTATACAGTTGGTGGTTCCCAGAATTAAATGATCATGAAAATCACTGGGCAATCTACTAAAACATTCAAATTTCTGGGTTCAATCTTAAGATTCTTGTTTTTCTGTGATTTGTTTTAGTTTGTTTTGGTTTTACAGCTTTTCTCTTTGGTCAGCGAAATCACTGATTTAGGTGCATTTATTCAGCAAATAGTTTACCTAATGTTTAAAATTTGTCAGCAACTGTTGTAGGTACTAGGAATATAGTAGTAAATAAGCCTGTTTTCCTAATCTCATGAAGCTTACCTTCTAAGTAATGTAATAGAAATGGACATGTCTCTATTCTCAGTGACACCTTAATGAACTAAATTATGTTTACTTTATTAGCCAAGGATTAATTTAAGGTTTAAATTAGTCATTTAAAGAAAAAACTACTTATTCATCCATGAGTAAAACAAAACCATATAATCACTCTATTCTTGCACCCTTTTACTACTTCTATTATTTAGAAATAGTAATTCTACTTGATAGTCTATTTATAAAGTCAGTTCTATAACTCCAGTTTTATAAAATTATTCAGATAGAATAGCTTACATAAGTTTTACTCAATTAATATTAAATTATTCATTGACTTTTTAGTATTATTCAAAACAGGATATAAAAAACAAATTAAAAACATCTAAGAGACTAGAGTCAACTATTTTCTTTATTCTATGAACTTGACTTTAACACATATCTTCTTCCTACAGCACCTCGGCACTGTCTTCTATTTTGTCTCAATTTTTAAGGGCTGCTCATAGGAGGTAGGTCTATAATCTAGAGTACAAAATAAGGTTAGTTGTTTAAGACAAGTATTTCATGGCCTCCTACCAGAATAGAATCTTCCTCAAGAATCTTGCATTTTCTTCTTTTGAGTCACATCAAATAGTTTCTCCACTTCCACCCACCCTGGTCTCATCCACTGGGTGGTCAGCATACAGTCTACTTAACAACAGCTGGGGGAAAACAACCACCCTGAATAACCTCCATTTTGATATAAAAATTACAACTCCCAAGAGCCATAAAGCACTGTGGTCCTGACTTGCTGACCTCGGCCAACTGTTGTGGCCACTCACAAATGAACTCAGTAAGGAAATTAGAAAAACTCTGGAATGTGTTTTTTTGGCCAGAATAAACTCAATCTAGAGAGAGGAAAAGAGATTCTCCATTTTATTCTTCAGGGTAATGTCTATCACAGGGGAGGCCTAATGAACTCTCAAACACACCAAGATTTTTTTTTTTTTTTGGCTACACATCCATTTCAGGTGGACCCTCCTTTACCCAGGGTTCTTTGTGGGCAAGCAGCTGCACTGTGAAATTACTTTGGTAGTTAAACAAAAATAAAATATTTTCCCTTTTGAAGTGGTTAAAACAAGATTCTTCAGCTATCACAGAAGGAACCATGTAGCATGAGCTAGAAATATTATCTTATTAGACTAGTTCTTTCTTCTCAACTATTTCGTTCATTTGGACATTTTATTCAGTACTTACTAGGTGAAAGATACTAAGTAAAGTGCTTCATTTGTTTGTCTGACGTAGAAAAACAAAATCCGTTGCTAGCTGAGTAATTTACAGTGATTGCATTATCATCAAGCTTCTTCTAGATGACTGAATTTTTATTTAGGGCAGAGGACTTGTTGGATACATTCAAATGCATAATATACTTAAAAACAGGGTACTGTATAATCACATATGGGAGGAAAAAAGGTCTAGTGTTGCCAGAGTTAATAGCTCATACATTTCATGGAACAAGTTTGCTTTTGGATATGGCTGAAGCATAATAATTCCTAATGATTTTTCTTTCAAATCTTTCTTGTAAGCATACATCTGCTCCTTTTGAGATTTAATTGTAGATGCTGCCTATGTTGGCCAAAGGGAAAATATCTGTGTTCCCTTCACAACACCTCTCAGTTTGCATTTAATCAAAGGCCTGACTTCATTTGATCTCAGTTCCTCATCGCTATTTTTCACACTTCACCTTAGAGGCAATGGGGTTACCAAATAGAAGCATTGCTTCTGGAGTGATGGTGAGGGGCAAATTTCATTGCAAAGTTGAGCAAAGTGTTGGACTGGTGTGCTCATCATCCTTATTGAATTCTTTGCCAAGGAAATCCAATCCATGATAAATAGACAAATGTCTGAAATCATTGTGGCTCAGTCTCTGATGAGGCAGTTGCCTCCATGCTGTGTTCGTTGTTCCGGGATATTGTAAATACTAATATTTTATAAGCTCTGGAGCAGTTGAGAAATGAATCTCATAAACATAATTCAGTATTTCCAAGTTTTCAGAAACACACAGCCTGAAAGAATCTCACTCTTGGTCAGCCTGTGGGTTTGGACGTCAGCTCCGGGAGCTGTGATGGGCAGAGGAAATTTGGGATATGCAAAGTCTCAACTGCTGCCTTTCAGAAAGATAGGAAGTTTGAGTGTAATGACCATATATAATTTCTAGTGGTTTAAAATGATAGACTAGAAAAGAATGCCTGCATTTAAAATTTATAAAAAGTGTTGTAGCACAAATTAATAAAACCAGCTTGAAAAGATAGGTTTAAAAAAGCCACAGTGTTGCTTACTAAAAAGGCACCATAATTATTTATTTTCTTTTCCAGCAGAAACAAAGGATGTTATATCATATCGCATGCAAAGCATCAACTGAGGGTATTCTGTTAAAACACTAAACTAATTAAGTCACACTCTTTTTGAATTCTCACTCTCTGGCAAATTTTTGGATCTAACCTATATCTGCGGCCCCTTTCTTCCTTATGTGCTTATTTCTATATTCACAGAACCAAGCCTCCTTGCTCTTTCTCAATTCTTTTCTTCTCTCTCATAACTAACTGTGTCTTCTTTGAAGGTGGTGACTCTTCTGCCCACTAACCACTTAGGTTTGCTTTGCAGAGAAGCACCTCTCCATGTAGTATGTGTATCATTCTAGAAGTGCAACGAAAAATAAAGATAACGACTCCCTTTATATACTGGAGATAGCTTAGTGGATATGCAGACAAATGGATAAGGACTGAAATAACACCTACATCTTAAATCACTACAACCAATAAAAACATATTGATTAATACATGGCTAAAACACTGTGTAAGAGTAATAAAGTAGATGAAAATATTTTGTAAATTATATAGCACTATACACACATTACTGTGATTGTTTTCCCTTTAAGACACTGCACTGAGAGTGAATTAAATAAGATGCCAATTGCCTATCAAAAACGTAGCCTTAATTAGAGTTGGGAACCCCCCTCTTTGTATTAAAGGGCAATAATGATGGAAAGACCTGCTACATGTGGGATCTTTTCTTTATCCTAAGTCGGTGATGCTATTTGGGTAACAACTGATGAAAGGACTAGGGTGCCAACCAATTTGCAGTTAAGTGGCTAATTAAGACCCAAAGCAAAGCTGCCAGGAGGTTGGGTCTTCTAGCTTTAAAGTGACACATAAAACCAATTAGAATGGAGCTGGCTTTGCTAGGACATATTTAAATTTGGACACAAGTTTGGGCCCGTTATTACTTTATGTTAATATATTCTCTCATAAGACAGCATCAGAGAGAAAAGGGAATCATTTAGGACATAAGAAATAAATTACTTGGATTCACTGAATTTCAGATGCGAATAAAAAGCAAAACTATAAAACCCATTTCTATGTTTGCAGTCCTAACAGGGGTAGTAGAGTAATTAGATTTCCTAGTCTCAGAGGAAAAGAGAATAGTACACGAAGCATACTGTTATCCAAGAGGAGAAAAATCTCTTAATTCTTGCACGTGTTGTCACCTGTCTGTCATATTGTCTGAGTGTGACACCTAGCCCAGAATGGCAAGATTTTTAGAATTGTTATATTTCAACTTGGGACAATCCAGTGTTCCATTTAAATATAGCTGCTCTAATAGCAGAGGGGGAAAGACAGATTCTTTCTGGGTGTAGAGAGAAGGTTTGAAGTTGAGGAAAAGTAAAGAGGATTGGAGAAGATGGAAATTATAACACAAATTATCCACGTGGAAGGGAATACTGGTTGGGGGAGAGTAGACAACTTTTAAAATCATAGCGCCAGAGGCATCTGAGAGTTGTGGGAAAGCACAGTCCATTTATACCTTGCTCTTGTGATTTATGATGTCACCATTAAACCCCTTGATGGCATTATATCCTTGTAATTCGCAGTTGCCTAGCATTTTTTCTATATACAACTCAATAACTCATTGTGTAGCTACTTCACACACACATAAACACACACATTAGTGTGAATGTGTGTGTGCTGAATCTGTCATCAGTGGAAACCATGATTTTTGATGTAATAATAAGTTAGGTTAATAAAAGGCAAGAAATCACGGGTTGGATGTGTAGTCACTGTAATACCAGCTTTGTCATGAGGCAACGCAAGGAGACAGCACTGCATGTTACTATAAACAGATATCATTTAGATGGTGTATATATTCTTTTTAAGAATTAAAGAAGCAAAATTGCTTGCAGGGTCAGCCAAAAGTCGTTATTAAAGGAAATATGTGAGATTGCACGAAGATAAAGAAGGAAATATATTCAATTCACCTCAACATTGTAGTAATAGGATTAGAAAATAACAGGATTAGAAATATTAAACCTTCAGGGCTAAATTCTGCTGCCCCCGGAGATGTGTGGTTGGATCTCCTCCCTGCCCAGGGAATTTCTGTTTCCTTCCAGAGAGCCTGGTCCCGGCCAGTAATTGTGACACCATAAACCTGGGAAAGAGAAGGTTTTGGAACCTTTGCTTTAAGACTATAATACAACTAGTCATTAGCATTTCTGTGGGGGTGAGAGGTTCAACATCTCTTAAGTTAGCTTTTAAACTGACTTCTGTAATTATTCTCCAATGGAAACATGAATGCCAGCGACTTTCTGGAGAGTTATTTTTATTTCTATTTGACTATTTTAGCTGCAATGCTGGATATACACTGCTGGATCTCTGAGAATGTTGTTCTAAAATGCTATATTTATAAAATGACCAAAGAACACATGCTGCCTGGATTAAATTTATCCCAAGATGAGAGGTTTTATCTCTAATCATCTGCTTGTTGACTAATCTGGGTGCTTCTTGTGCAGGTTTGATAGTTGAAATGTAACAGGCTAAAGTAATGCAGATCCTAAAGGGGTATCCCTTTGTCTCTGCCTCTGCCTTCCTGAAACCTGGAGATAATGAACGCTGCTGCTTTAAATTCATCATGCCATAGAGTAACATCCTCATTGAATGAGACTGCTAGTTTGATACAAGAAAAAGTGGGGTGCTCTCTTTAAAGGCGTGTAATATATAAGATCACAAAATGATTTCGCTTCTCAGGAAAATATTTTTAAAATACATAGGATGGCTTTTCCACAATGTGTTTAAAGCCCACATGAAGTATAATTCTGGAGTATTTGTTTCTATGGAATTGTATTCTCAGCTATTCCGTGGTCCATGTCACATTATAATGTTATTATTTTCACATGAGTCTCATATATTAGACTGTGAACTCCTTGACCAAAGGGACCTGTACTTGCCATGCTTATATTCTCACCAGACTTTCACACAATTCCAGGCACATTACAAGCATTCACTAAATATACCTTAAGAAAGATTGACTATTCTGTGTTTAAGACACTTAATGGTGAGGAATATACCCCTGTTACCTGCAGTAACTTCTTCCAGGGGCTGCCTTTCTTTGCTTTAGGGTTTAGTTAGAAAAGTCTAAATTCGGATTAGATCCTGTGTCTTACAGATCTGCCTTCCATGAACTGAGGAAATCAGTAAGAAGGATATTCATAACAAGTTCAATATCCCAGCCTCTCTCTTCGGAAGCTTTTAATGCCGCCAAAGAAAAATTAATGAATGAGAAACTCTTAAGAAAGAGAGTTTGGGAGTGAGCACACAATCATTTGCCTTTCTGCTGTGCTATACTAGGGCCTATCAAAAATTGTAAGCAGCTTTACTGCTGGCTACATTTTCTCCCATGGGTTATTTCCTTTTCTATTAAGTAATTCCTTAATGCCCAGGGAGTTAAACATTCTGTTGAAAAAAGAGTTCTTAGCATCTTCTATGATTCAAAGCCTTACTGCAAAGTTTTTCTTGATCTTGTAATTTTAAAGTGCTACCGGTATAGTTAAATGTCTCTCTCATGATATATTTATTTTAGTGATATTTTTAAGGTTATGCACGTTTGAAGACAGATGTTGTGTAATAAGAATCTTACTCTGAAGCATTTTCTACCTCATTTTGCTGTTATCTAAAACCTTTTAGAAGCCAGCTACACATTTGGCCTTTTTTTCTTTTTTTTAATTTATTTTTGGCTGCATTGGGTCTTCGTTGCTGCACGCGGGCTTTCTCTAGCTGCGTCGAGCGGGGGCTGCTCTTCGTTGAGGTGCGCAGACTTCTCCTTGAGGTGGCTTCTCTTGTTGCAGAGCACAGGCTCTTGGCGCGTCGACTTCAGCAGTTGCAGCACACAGGCTCAGTAGTTTTGGCTCATGGGCTCTAGAGCACAGGCTCAGTAGTTGTGGCACACGGGGCTTAGCTGCTCCGCGGCATGTGGGATCTGCCGGGACCAGGGCTCGAACCCGTGTCCCCTGCATTGGCAGGCATATTCTCAACCACTGCGCCACCACGGAAGCCCTGGCCTTTTCTAATTCTTATCCCAATACAAAAATCAGAGTAGTAGCTAAAGAAAAAGGGAAAATCAAAGATATTTTCATTTCTATTTTGTTTTGTTTTCCCCTGGGGCTGATGAAAGCATCACCTCTGCAATTTCCAGCCAACATTTTAGAGGTGCATGAGAATGTCCACCAAAAAAGGAAATTCTTTTAAACACATTTTGTGAATGTATTTAGCGTTTCTTCCCTAATGAAAAGCATGCATTGCATTTATTGTCAAAGGTGGAAAATTTTATTTTCTTGATTTTTAAATGGAGATATGATTCAATTATAAATAGTCTTCTCTTGAAATTAGCACATCAGCAGAGAGAACTTATTTATTTGCCAATTTTCCCCTCTCCTGCTTTTGATAAAAATTGTAGACTACGGTCTTTGAATTTTTGTTGTTTCCAATGGTCCAATGTCTTATTGGCCTTGCTCAGGGTAGGAGCAGTTTTGGAAATGATATGTTGCTCTTCAGTATCATAGTGATGTATTATCTAAGAGCTGACATGGTTTTAGCAGTTTGGCATTTTAAAGGGACTTGCCAGAATGGATACAGCATACTGAGGTGTGAGTGTGTGTGTGTGTGTGTGTGTGTGCATGCACACATGTGAGTGTAATCCTCAAGTGAAGAGACATCTATTCTGGTATTAGCTGTGTACTTGGGCCCATCTACAGTTTGATTGTACATCGGTTATGATGTGTTTCTTTCTAACAGGAAGGATACCGATCTTGATGAATAGCTAAAAGGTAAGATCATTCTTAAAGGTGTGAGTGATTAATAATGGCTATGCACAGATTTTTCCTAAGAGTGTAAATAAAATATATCATTCACTTGAAGGGCAGGAGTTTGGCACAGTGATTCACAGTGCATTTAAAAGCATAAAAAGTCAAACCCAGGGTCTCTTCTAAGCATGTCAAAGAGGAAGCTGGTTTAACCATTTGAAATATCTGAGTAAATGTTGAAATATCTGAGTGGATGTAGAGAAATCATATGCCTTATGGAATACTGAAGATGGAACTAATATTATTAATTGCCACCAATTAAACACAATCAAAATTTTCTCCTTTAGTAGCTAACAAGTAATAGTATGACGGAGATAAGTGGATAAAAAAGATGGTGTTTGTGTACTATGGCATTTGGACTATACATTTCAATCCAACTAAGATTTACTACATAACCTTTAGATTAGCGGTTCCTGTGGGAAGTTGCTGTGTTAGCATAAATCGTGGCTTTGACATGGTCAGTATTCATACCAAAGTACATAGGGCCCTATTAAATTGTTAACTAGAGCAACAAGACTGACAAAACTTGAAGACAGAAGAATTATTCTAGTGGTAGTATCAAAGGACAGTAACAAGCAACCTATATAGTTGGTCTTTGTTAATTTCTTGCCAATGGTCTAGAGCTCATGACATTTTCACAATGCATACGACAACGACCTTCTTGGTGATACACTACCTGTCATGCTCTCCTATGGTCTAGCATCACAGGGATTGTGCATGTCACAGAAAGAAAGAGTCTCAACCCTGGGGTCAGGGTGGGGTTCACCATTTCTTCCATAAGTCCCAGTTAAATGGAAGAGCATGAGTTATGTCTTTCTAGTGAAGGTGGAAAAACAAGTGACTGTCATCATAAACTATGTAAAAAGAAATGTTGGTGACTGTCTAGGATCAAATGCCTATATCCACTGGAGACAAAAACAAGATTCATCATTTATACATATATATAATCTTAAGACATATATATATAATCTTAAGAATAAAGATTTACAAGTCACTGAATTTTTAAAAGACTTTATTGACTTAATGTCTTATAAAAGATGCCATGAATATCATTTTCCTCATTTCATGACTCTCCGTGTCAGGACAGAGGGCATACATCCTGGGTATGAGAGAAGGCACAGTGGCATTCTCTCCCTGCTGTTATCATGGCCCTTTTCCCTGTGTTCTTCGGCTGCCCATGTTCCCTGCAAGTCAGGGCTCGTGTAAACAAGCCAAGAAGGAGGCCTATTGATGGATGGAGATCTGACAAATACACTGACACCATCCGAAGCACCACTTTTGAACATGAAGGGCAAAAACGTAGGAAAGACCAAAGAATCATGTCACAGGTGAGACTTCACTCTACCAAAGTGTTCATAGGACTTTTGGAATCTAAACTCCCTTTGAGAAACTCTAAGGTAATGATACGCTTTTACTGACTTGAATACAGCATCATATGCAGCCCTCCCCACTCCTCTATACTGTCTCTCTTAAAATACACAATTTGAGAATCTTCTGCCTCTGCGTGTGTGGGCGCCAATATGTGTGGACATTATAGGTGTGTAGATCTTCTGAATACCTTGGGCTTCCTGGGGTAGTAGGATTTAAAATTGGTCCAGTTCTACTAAATAATACACGCCAGGATTTGGGAATCTTTGAATAAACACGGAACATGTTTCTCATAACACATATTCAAACACAGAAATCAAAGGTGTGTCTCCAGAATAGAAATATTTAAATGATTGTCTCCATGTGGTAAACATTCTAGTGAAACACTATCATGTGTTGTACTAAGTTCTAACTCCAAGTTGTATGTTTCAGGGTAAGTAAAAATGAAAGCATCAAGTGGCTCAGAGAAATCAGGACTGGGAGGGTGATGCTTGGGGGGTGGATAACTGTAGATGTACTAAAAGATACAGTAGTATATCACTCTCCAAATTTCCTTTTTAGGATGTATCTATTTGGGGATTTCATAAAGATACATTTATACTTTTGTTCACCTAATTTTAATGAGAACACCCTAATCTGAAAAACAAATACTATTTTAATATAATGTGAGTCATATGCAAATAATCACATTGTGGTTTATGGGTAAGTGAAATATACTAACCTACCGTCAGGCAGACAATTAAACAACTATGTTTGTTTAACTGAACCTTTGAACCTTTCCCAACAAGTGTGGATTTTTTTTCTCTTGACTTTGCCTCTAGAAGGTGAGGGTGAACAAATCATTTCCACTGTCTCTCCTGTCTGCTCCATGGCCATGGGAGTGAAGGAATCTATCTTAGTTTTCCTCCTCCTCTCCTGTTGCCTATCAGGATCCTTCCCAAGCTTCACTTTTCCCTGTCCTTTAAAGAAATCTTCAGGGAGCAAGTGGATGCCACTAACCACACAGTGAGTCCAGAGAAGGCCATGACTTCTTATTCTCACACTGGTTGTTGTCATGGCCAAATGGCAAAATGACACATAGAGTAAGAGTGAGATGACAACCAGATCACATCCATATCTGAAACGTAAGGGAGATGAAATAACTGAAGTGCTAAGACACGTGGCCATACTTACTTTGGATTTCCCCAAAGGGTACAGTCTCTAAAATCTATCCCTGATTTCATCCCTTCTGTGATGACACAGAGATTCTGTCATGTATTTTTATTTTCTGTTTTTATCTTTTTCTGACCATCATCACCTCTGTCCTCTCCAACTCAACTCCTCAGGATCTGGAAAGACCCCAGGTTTGCTTGGGCAAAAAACTTTCTACGCAGAGGTCCCCGCCTATGGAGTCACTAGTGATTTCAAGATCTAAAACATGATTATTATTTTCTTGTTTTATTTCCTTGTACTCTTCCATTCTTCCTTAATCATCATAGAACCATTTGCAGATTATCGCTCATTTAAGAGCCACCTAGCTCCATAACTTAGCAAATCAAGGAGTTGCTCACCAAATGACCAGCAAAGAGACAATCTGGTAGAACAGTAATATAAGGAATGAGTGTCTTTCCACTAGAATCTGCCCAGTTCTGGTCATCAGTACATTATATTGTACAAGGGGGGAAGCTATTCTTTATTGGAGTTGCAATTAGCTCTTCTATCCAGAATGTAGTCACACTTTAATTTTAATTGTTTGTTTTAAATGTGTTCTGCTTGACTCCTTTGACTAAAAATATACACCATCAAACCAAACAGGTGTTTTAGTGAGAAAGGTATTTACAGAACAATGCAGGTGAGGTATTCCCAGATTGATTGGATGCAGTTTTAATGACACAATCATCCACAAGTGTGGCTAACCCCTACCACATTCCAATGACTTATGTATCAACACCACAGAGTATAGGAAGATTCTCCCCCATTTAAAATAATTTGCAGTGACTATTTGAAATCACTAAGAAGAAGGAAAAGGAGGAGGTGGAGAGAAAAAAGAGGGAGGAGAAGAAGAAGAGAACTACTCCAATGAAAAATAATAAAATCACAGGAATACATTCTAATGATGCTACACTCTGCATCAGTTATATTTAGTCCCTTCTACCTCCAACTCACAACCCTCCTTTGGTGTTACCATGTTTAATAGACTTTTCAGTAAGTTCCAAAGAATCCATTAGGTATTAAAATTCCAGAAACATTATTTGCTGGAGACCAAGTGTACACAGATAATATGTTCAGCATCTGAATGTTACAGAAAACTTCTCCAAAATGGCCCATATGTTCTTGGAGAAAAAGCAGCAGTCCTGACAGTGAACCATGAAATATTCTGGAGGCAAATGGCAGAGTGCCAGTGTCTTAAGGGACGGCATTTTCCACTTTAAATAACAGACAAAATAATGCTTTAAAATGTTCTTGGTGATGCATGATTCAGTAAACCCTTCAAGGCGTTTTAAGAAAAACCTTTTCTTCTTAAGACTGATGTTGGAAAGAATCAGACAAAAATTAAGAATTGCTCTGCCAGGCAGCATAAAGAATCAATGGGGGTCTTTCTGAAATTCAGGAAATTCAATGAATCGATAGATTGTTAGGAACCAGGCCACACATGCTGAAAGTGATTCTTTATAAGGACTAGATACAGAGATAACACAAGGCTCTTCAGAAAACCCTGAGCACAAGCATGCATTAAAAGAAGCTAAATTGTGTACTAGCAGGAAATGAAAACAGCTTATTTTTTAACAGGCATCTGCAAATGGGGACATTTGGCAAGGGTAAACCAATGCTTAATTGAAAGATAAGCAATTTACAGGTAAACATCAAAATGTATTTTTTCATTTCTCATTTGATTTTTGTCATTTCTAGTTCACTTACCCTGTCTCTAAAAATGGCAAAATCTCTGTCATTAAATAATTTGGATTTAATTGACATTCCCCAAGGCAAGCAAGCTGGAAGTATAATAATTCCTTTGAAAGCAAACACTCTTTGATGACTACAAGCATCAAGTATGATCAGAGAATTCTTATTGGTCACTTTACAAGGGTCTATCCATCTTTATGTGGCCTATGACACCAAAATTAAAATGTATAAAGTGGTTCCTTAAAAATTATAGTCAGTGGGGCAGCTGGGTACCTAAAAAAGATTCTTTTCATTATTATGGAAGAAACACTAGACTAAACCACTTACTCTATCCATGGTTTTATTTTAAATAATTTAATTTACCATTAAGACATGAAATTTACCCAAGTGAAATCATCACAATTTCTTATGTTTTCTTTCAAAAAAGAAAAGTTTTTTTAAAAGGGAAGTGAAAGAAACCAAGGAAACTTTTAAAAATTTCATAAGCAAATTGAAAAATTAATTATAATAAGAAATTGATCTTAAATTTAGAGTTATTACTACTAAGTTTTCAGTTTACTGGCATTATCATAGTGTTCATTCATTGACAATTAAGCCAGGATCAGAAAACATATAGGTTTTGAATCCATTAGATAATAATACTGTAGACTATGATTTCTCCTTGTGGTGGGATTTTAACTGTGTCTAAATAATCTGGGGGAAAAGACTCTCTTAAAGTATTTAGGACACATAAAATTTAAAATCTAACACTTGCAGTAAAATTAAGTATTAGTTAAGGTAATAATGGGACAATTACACAAAAAATGTTGCACTTTCTATAGCGGATGCTGGCACAGGAACAAGATCAATGCATGTTCTCCATTCATTTGAACATTTAAAATATGTCTAGAGAGCTGGAGAGGGGCCAGGCAGAGCGGCCATGGAGGGTCAACGCTGGCTGCCGCTGGAGGCCAATCCCGAGGTCACCAACCAGTTTCTCAAACAATTAGGTCTACATCCTAACTGGCAGTTTGTTGATGTATATGGAATGGATGCTGAACTCCTTAGCATGGTACCAAGACCTGTGTGTGCAGTGTTGCTTCTCTTCCCTATTACAGAAAAGTATGAAGTATTCAGAACAGAAGAAGAGGAAAAAATAAAATCTCAGGGACAACATATTACATCATCAGTATATTTCATGAGGTGAACGATCAGCAGGGCCTGTGGAACAACTGGACTGATCCATGCTATTGCCAACAATAAAGACAAGATGCACTTTGAATCTGGATCGACCTTGAAAAAATTCCTGGAGGAGTCTGCATCACTGAGCCCTGAAGAACGAGCCATATACCTGGGGAACTATGACTCCATTCGAGTTACTCATGAGACCAGTGACCATGAAGGTCAGACTGAGGCACAAAATATAGATGAAAAAGTAGATCTTCGTTTTATTGCATTAGTTCATGTAGATGGGCATCTCTATGAATTAGATGGATGGCAACCATTTCCAATTAACCATGGGGAAACTAGTGATGAAACTTTATTAGAGGATGCCATAGAAGTTTTCAAGAAGTTTATGGAATGTGACCCTGATGAACGGAGATTCAATGCCATTGCTATTTCTGCAGCATAGCTTGTCCAGAATGGAAACACCAAATACTGTATTATTTGCAACAAAGTTAAATTTCTTCTGTCATACACTAATTCAAAAATTTTGATATTTTTCATTAACTTGACTGAACTTTATGTGAACTAAAAAATAAATAAATTATGTAGCACCCAGTGGGTGATCAATTTAGAATGTCTGAATTATATCTCTATAAATAATTACATTTGAAATATATTACAAAATCCATGAGCCCATATGAGGCAGAAATGAAGACTTAGAACAATGGGTAGAGAAGAAGTAGTTACATATTTGTCTATTGTATAATCAGTGCATATGATGATTCTTCTTAGTATCCAGGCTCTATCTCTTCCTGTTCAGGTTCAAGAACAATCTCTTGATGTTATTTATTGTCTAATGTGTCATTTCCTAACTAATGTCATATCTCACAATACATGAAAAAGATAGCAGTGTCATTACGATTCATAAAGCCATAGCTCTTCAGAATGCATTTGTATTGAAATAATATAGATCTTCTTGCTACTCCAGTTCCCTAATACCGTTTATTTAGTTACATCATTACTCATGACACTGCTCCACCCAATGGCTTCATTGTGCCATCAAAGGTAATAACTGCTTCACTGATGAGAACTACAAATAAATGTAAATCTTACCCAAAGTAGGCAGGAAAGTGTGAGTTATTATTTTCTGTTATTTCAATTTTATCAAACAGAATTTTATAAACATAGAATAACATATCTTCTTAATATGTCTTCCCTTGAAATCTTTAGCTAAAGTCACTGCATTCCTAGAATTTAATACCTTTCAATGTTGACCACATATGGCCACCAGTGAGGAAGATTGCTGAGGGTCCCATGAGCTGAGCAAGAACAGTCCTATTCACACAAGGAATGTCCATCCATTTTCAGCAAGGCTTAAGACTACCCAGGAGAGTATGCCTCCACATCAATCACAGGCAAGAGAAAACTTGATCAGAAGGGCTGATGCGGGCTTCCCTGGTAGCACAGTGGTTGAGGGTCCGCCTGCCGACGCAGGGGACGCGGGTTCGTGTCCCGGTCCGGGAAGATCCCACGTGCTGCGGAGCGGCTGGGCCCGTGAGCCATGGCCACTGAGCCTGCGCGTCCGGAGCCTGTGCTCTGCAACGGGAGAGCCCACAACAGTGAGAGGCGCACAAAAAAAAAAAAAAAAAGAAAAGAAGGGCTGATGGGCATCAAGGAGCAACATCCTGGAAAGCCCTCCAAGGAGACAGGCACAGCCTTTGCCAGAGATCTGCCTGACATGCAGTGCAAAGCCTGTGGAAGGAGTAGGGAAACTGTCCTAGGTTACAACTGGGGGCAGGAGTGGGGTGGGGATGGGCACAAAGTAAAGATCAGAGAAGCCATATGACCTGGACACAGAGAGCTGAGAACTGTCCCTGTGGCCCAAGGGTTAGAGGCGGACTATCAGTAGCCTAGGGCCCTAATCTCCACCTGTGTTCAAAGTGAGTGAGATTCACCTGAAATCAACATGTCAGCACTATTCTGGAAGCTTAATCTCATGTGACCCCGTGAAAGAAATGCTTTGGTCTGAACTCAGGTGCCTGACCTGGATGGCCCTCTTGGACCCTGTAGGTCCTAGCCCCCAGAAGGAATCTTTAAAAATTTAGTGGAAGGCGTTCCAAAGTGCAGAGCTCCCTAAGATACAGTGCAGAGCTCCCTAAGATACAGGCCAGAAGCAGGGTTCCTGCTTGCTGGTATTGTGTTTTCCTCAAGTTTCTGAAAAGCCCTTAGATACAAACCCTGTCTTCCTATAGCAGCAACACATGTCCCTTTCCATATTACCAGTAATTTCATGTTCAAGTGTATTGCCAGAGAGTAGGCCACCCAATAATATCAGAATACCCTTGCAGGAAAGGATCTTGTCTTGCATTTTTGCTCTGCTCTCTAAAACCTGGCCCAGGGCTGGTCACATAAAAGTCAACAAATACTTCTCGGTTCATAATAGCTAGTTACCAAATACAGTTAACAGGTAAACAATAAAACTGTTAAACAAGAGAAGTCAAGAGTCATTAATACTGTAAAGGTAACTGTTACTGGAAAAAAATTCATAGTAAGTTGTTCTTCATCATTAAGACTTCAACCTAAAGAAAACAGTGCCGTACACCAATTCTTCGGCCAGAGTGAAAGGGCCGGGTGGATATTCCATTTACTGAAATTACTCACCACACTGAGTCCTCAATACTGTTTCTCTTCCCTTTTTTCATTTTCATTATGAGAAAATACATGTCTTCTTTCTTTTCACTAAAATAAGTTTAGTACATCATTTTATGTCAAAGTTAATAATGACCTTTCTCTATGACTAACCCTCAACCTACAGTGACCTGTTACCTAGAATGAATGAAGTACCATTTTTTTATACATGGTCTATACCACATTATACGTATGTGTACAAGTATACGAATCTGCAAGAGCATTGTGCATACATATGTATACTGTATATTACTTAGATACATATATATACATGTCTCATCTCCACAGGAAAATTATATCCTTTATGCCAATGAGCATATTTCTTATAGAGCATGAAGCACTTTCCCAGACAGAGAAGGAAGCTGAGAAAAGTTTCTTATGTTTGATTAAAGTTTGATCCCACCGTTGGATGTCTACCCTTTGAAACTTTTTGAGAACCTTGATGCTCATTAAAATATAAATGAGATTTAAGAGTGATAGGCATCAGTAATTAAGAAATATCACATTTAGGGCTTCCCTGGTGGCGCAGTGGTTGAGAATCTGCCTGCCAATGCAGGGGACACGGGTTCGAGCCCTGGTCCAGGAAGATCCCACATGCCGCAGAGCAATTAAGCCCGTGAGCCACAACTACTGAGCCTGCGCGTCCGGAGCCTGTGCTCTGCAACGAGAGGCCGCGATAGTGAGAGGCCCGCGCACCGCGATGAAGAGTGGCCCCCGCTCGCCGCAACTAGAGAAAAGCCCTTGCACGGAAACGAAGACCCAACACAGCCAAAAATAAATAAATAAATAAATAAGCTTTCATTAAAAAGAAAAGAAATATCACATTTAAACAATTCTGTGGTAATAAAGGTAGCAGGTAAAAAAGTTAAATTAGTGTGGATTTCCCAGGGGATAGATGTACAAGTCCAGGTGATATACCTGCTTCCCAACAGTTCTTTCCCAATACAAACCAAAATCATCACCAGTCATCACCAGTATCTACCACTGCTACTAGCAGTACAACCAGACACGCTAGGTTATTAAGTTCTTGGGAACTGAAGCCATACATTATTCATAATTCTATCCTCAAGTAAATAGGACATAGTAGTACTCAATAAATATTTATTGAGGGGATAAATGAAAATCAACACTGATTTGCCTTCTTAAACTGATCCAGTCATATCTGGGTCAACATGTGAAAGCTAATAATATAATTTCCTTTCTTTCACAGATTTTACCAGAAGTTGCATAGCAATAATAATTACCTTGCCAAAGTTGTGAACATTATACAGGAACCATGTTCCATGGTTACTAGGCTACACAGCTCACTTTGCTCATTCTTCTCAAGGGAAACTAAGCAAGAAGATACAGGTGGCTTTTCTTTTCAATCATCACTGTGAGCAAAAAAACCCCAATACAGTCATGTGTCATCTTCATTTATGAAGCCAAAACAGGAACAGATGATCTTATTATTTAGGAAAAAAGAGAGAGAGAGAGAGATGAACATGGCACACTGGAAAATGTGTGGGTGAGGAGAAAAAAAGTCAAGTGCAAAATTTATAGTTTGTGGTAAAACATTAAGTGGCAATGAAAAGTCCTCAGCATTTTATCAGTAAGGGCTTAGAAAATGGCTGCAAGATAGTCCAGATAATAAGAAATTGTCATATGCTTTTAAAATTTAGATTGTCTTTTGAAATCTGATAACGTATATCATCCTCAAGATTAAGCCACATAAACTTGTGGAATATCGAATACTAGGGCTTACAAGCATGTTCTGATTATACTAAAATTGAGTTATTGAAATTAAAAGAGATTTTTAGTCCTATTTCCAGTTCAAAACAAGATAATCTTCCATAGCATCACCATCAGGTGGATTCTGGAAGATAATTATTTTGCACGCTCAGTTGAGGTTCTTGATGCTATCGCAGGAGGTTACTACAGGTTTTAGAGCAGAAGAGAGCCAAGATACATAAACTTTATTGTTATTGTTGCCCATTTGACAAGATAGTGTCCCAAATGAATGGACATTGTCCATTCATATGGAAAACAAAAGCCTGTTTATCAGCTGGTTAATTGCGCTCCAACATGAAATAAGATTCCCATCAGTGAAGCTTCCTCACATTTGTATTTCTCACCTAAATTATAAACTATCTGTGAACAGAACCATTTTCAGCAACCAAGTGTTTATCATAATGAAGCACATCTGCCACAGATGACTGCTGACCTTTCAACTTTTGTCAGCACTCTGGCAGCTTGCATACTCATAGGAAAGGGGGATGGATGTGTGTTTCCTGGCACTGTCATCTTCCTTTATTTGTGTGGCTTAACTCTGAAATGAGGAAATAACTAAGTAAAGCCAGAACACTGAAAATATTCCTTACACAAAATGAGTCTGGTGAATGCATTTATTTCCCATCAAATTTTCTGGACTTGGGAAAGGCTGAGTTTTTTGTTTTTGTTAACTCATTTTACTATTTTCTTTTCAAACTTAGCAGCTGGAAAGAATTATTCATTGTATATATAATTTTTAAAAAGTGGTTACTAACAATTAATTCAGCCTGTTTTATATCTGTTAGGTCACCCAGGAACCCCCATAGACTCTTATTTTACCGATGGGAGGAGATTTAAATACAGGGCTTCATCTTTCGTCTGTGGAGTTTTTTGACAAGCTAGATGATCAGTCAAGAGCAAATTGAAAAAAGGCAAAAGTAGATCCCCCCTGCACAAATAGAGTAGAGAATCTTAACTCTGATAATAAATCATTACTAAACATAATCATAATTTATGGAATACCTTTAACAGGTACTGCACTAAGATCGGTATTATATACAATCTCCATTGACATATCCAGGTTGTGCACAACCTCAGCGCACACACAATGCAAGTCTCACAAGGTAGCCTTCTGGATGGGTGCCGCTTACATGGTTTTGACTCATGTGAGCAACAGAGTAATGACTGCATTCATGAATATGTGTAGCCCTGTCACACAATTTCAATAAATATTCTCTCTCTCCATGCCCCCTTTCCTTCCTAGCAGCACATGTCTGGCCATATACTTGTCCAAGTCACTAGTGGGTCCTTTTTACAGATGAAATAGTGTAAAGTCTATTCCCTGTACTTCAGGAGCTAATCATCTCATTTAATTCAGTAAATGGATGGCCTTGCCTTTCATGTTCTTCCTAGTGACCCCCCCACCAATTTCCTTTTTGGAAATCCCCTCTTTCTCCTGGTGTGTGAATTTCTAGCCTGGTCCTTCCCTTCTAGAAAGGTGGGGGGGGGGGGCAAATTATTCTTTTTTCTAGACCATTAGCAGAGTAGGAAGTTCTATCTATGGCCTAAATATGACAATTCGATCTGTCACCATGATGGTATTCTGACCACTCTATTCCACCTGTTGGAAACTTACTGTGCTATTACTTCCTAAAACCTGTCCTTCCTGAATTTTCCTTTTTTTTTTTAACATCTTTATTGGAGTATAATTGCTTTACAATGCTGTGTTAGTTTCTGCTGTGTAACAAAGTGAATCAGCTATACATATACATATATCCCCATATCTCCTCCCTCTTGTATCTCCCTACCACCCTCCCTATCCCACCCCTCTAAGTGGTCACAAAGCACCAAGCTGATCTCCCTGTGTTATGCGGCTGCTTCCCACTAGCTATCTATTTTACATTTGGTAGTGTATATATGTCCATGCCACTCTCTCACTTTGTCCCATCTTACCCTTCCCCCTCCCTGTGTCCTCAAGTCCATTCTCTATATCTGGGTCTTTATTCCTGTCCTTCCCCTAGGCTCTTCAGAACCATTTTTTTCCCTCAGATTCCATATACATGTGTTAGCATATGGTATTTGTTTTCCTCTTTCTGACTTACTTCACTCTGTATGATGGTCTCTATGTCCATCCACCTCACTACAAATACCTCAATTTCATTTCCTTTTATGGCTGAGTAATATTGCATTGTATATATGTGCCACATCTTTATCCATTCATCTGTCGATGGACACTTAGGTTGCTTCCATGTCCTGGCTATTGTAAATAGAGCTGCAATGAACATTTTGGTACATGACTCTTTTTGAATTATGGTTTTCTCAGGGTATATGCCCAGTACTGGGATTGCTGGGTCATATGTTACTTCTATTTTTCATTTTTTAAGGAACCTCCATACTGTTCTCCATAGTGGCTGCGTCAATTTACATTCCCACCAACAGTGCAAGAGGATTTCCTTTTCTCCACACCCTCTCCAGCATTTATTGTTTGTAGATTTTTTGATGATGGCCATTCTGACCAGTGTGAGGTGATACTTCATTGTAGTTTTTTTTTTGTTTTTTTTTTTTTGTGGTACGCGGGCCTCTCACTGTTGTGGCCTCTCCCGTTGCGGAGCACGGGCTCCGGAAGCGCAGGCTCAGCGGCCATGGCTCACGGGCCCAGCCGCTCCGCAGAATGTGGGATCTTCCCGGACCGGGGCACGAACCCATGTCCCCTGCATCGGCAGGCAGACTCTCAACCACTGCGCCACCAGGGAAGCCCCACTGTAGTTTTGATTTGCATTTTTCTAATGATTAATGATGTTGAGCATCCTTTCGTGAATTTGTTGGCAATCTGTGTAATCTTCTTTGGAAAAATGTCTACTTAGGGCTTCTGCCCATTTTGGATTGGGTTGTTTGTGCTTTTTTGATATTGACCAGCATGAGCTGCTTGTATATTTTGGAGATTAATCCTTTATCAGTTGCTTCATTTGCAAATATTTTCTCCCATTCTGAGGATTGTCTTTTGGTCTTGTTTATGGTTTCCTTTGCTGTGCAAAAGCTTTTAAGTTTCATTCGGTCCCATTTGTTTATTTTTCTTTTTATATCCATTTCTCTAGGAGGTGGGTCAAAAAGGATCTTGCTGTGATTTATGTCATAGAGTGTTCTGCGTCTGTTTTCCTTAAGAGTTTTATAGTGTCTGGCCTTACTTTTAGGTCTTTAATCCAGTTTGAGTTTCTTCTTGTGTATGGTGTTAGGGAATGTTCTAATTTCATTCTTTTACATGTAGCTGTCCAGTTTTCCCAGCACCAATGACTGAAGAGGCTGTCTTTTCTCCAGTGTATATTCTTGCCTCCTTTATCAAAGATTAAGTGACCATGTGTGCATGGGTTTATCTCTGGACTTTCTATCCTGTTCCATTGATCTATATTTCTGTTTTTGTGCCAGTACCATACTGTCTTAATTACTGTAGCTTTGTAGTATAGTCTGAAGTCAGGGACCCTGATTCCCACAGCTCTGTTTTTCTTTCTCAAGATTGCTTTGGCTATTCAGGGTCTTTTGTGTTTCCATGCAAATTGTGCAATTTTTTGTTCTAGTTCTGTGAAAAATGCCATTGGCAGTTTGATATGGATTGCATTGAATCTGTAGATTGCTTTGGGTAGTAGAGTCATTTTCACAATGTTGATTCTTCCAATCCAAGAACATGGTTTATCTCTCCGTTTGTATCATCTTTGATTTCTTTCATTAGTGTCTTATAGTTTTCTGCATACAGGTCTTTTGTCTCCTTAGGCAGGTTTATTCCTAGTATTTTATTCTTTTTGTTGCAATGGTAAATGGGAGTGTTTCCTTAATTTCACTTTCAGATTTTTCATCATTAGTGTATAGGAATGCAAGAGATTTCTGTGTATTAATTTTGTATCCTGCTACTTTACCAAATTCATTGATCAGCTCCAGTAGTTTTCTGGTGGCATCTTTAGGATTCTCTATGTATATTATCATGTCATCTGCAAACAGTGATAGTTTTACTTCTTCTTTTATGATTTGGATTCCTTTTATTTCTTTTTCTTCCCTGATTGCTGTGGCTAAAACTTCTAAAACTATGTTGAATACTAGTGGTGAGAGTGGACAAGCTTGTCTTGTTCCTGATCTTAGAGGAAATGGTTTCAGTTTTTCACCATTGAGAATGATGTTGGCTGTTAGTTTGTTACATATGGCCTTTATTATGTTGAGGCAGGTTCCCTCAATGCCTACTTTCTGGAGAGTTTTTTTTAATCATAAATCAGTATTGAATTTTGTTGAAAGTTTTTCTGCATCTATTGAGATTATCATATGGTTTTTCTCCTTCAATTTGTTAATATGGTGTATCGCATTGATTGATTTGCATATATTGAAGAAGCCTTGCATTCCTGGGATAAACCCCACTTGATCACAGTGCATGATCCTTTTAATGTGCTGTTGGATTCTGTTTGCTAGTATTTTGTTGAGAATTTTTGCATCTATGTTCATCAGTGATATTGGCCTGTAGTTTTCTCTTTTTCTTGACATCTTTGTCTGGTTTTCGTCATCAGGGTGATGGGGGCCTCATAGAATCAGTTTGGGAGTGTTTCTCCCAAACTGAACCTCAGCTCCTAGCCCCTGCCTGCCCCGGCGGGTGAGCAGACAAGCCTCTCAGGCTGGTGAGTGCTGGTCAGTACCTATCCTCTGTGCGGGAATCTCTCCGCTTTGCCCTCTGCACCCTTGTTGCTGCACTCTCCTCCGTGGCTCCAAAGCTTCCCCCACCCCCACCCCCACCCCACACCCCCGTCTCTGCCAGTGAAGGGGCTTCCTAGTATGTGGAAACTTTTTCTCCTTCGCAGCTCCCTCCCAGAGGTGCAGGTTCCGTCCCTATTCTTTTGTCTCTGTTTTTTTCTTTTGCCCTACCCAGGTACGTGGGGGAGTGTCTTGCCTTTTGGGAAGTCTGAGGTCTTCTGCCAGCGTTCAGTAAGTGTTCTGTAGGAGTTGTTCCACTTGTAGATGTATTTTTGATGTATTTGTGGGGAGGAAGTGATCTCCACGTCTTACTCCTCTGCCATCTTGCCCTGAATCTTCTTGAATCATGGTCTGAAGCCTGGTCTGCCAGCTCCCTGTTAATTGTGTAAGCCCCCACCTGGATATTCTTCCAGTGAGTTCCCTTTTACTATTGTTAACCAGAGTTGGTGTCTGTTGCTTACAAGGAAGAACCATTACTAATATATAATGCATGTAATTATGAATGATCATTTGTAATGCAAGATAACATACACGATATTGGGAGAACAGATAAAAATCTAAATATTTAAAGAAAGGGGAAATGGTAGTAGCCTCAGTTAATCAGGAGAGGATAATAGAGAGAATGACACTTAGGGAAGAGCAGAGTTTCAGTAGGTACGGTAGGACGGTTGACAAGCTTGTAGGCAGGAAGAAGGAGCAAAATGTACTCAGGAGACAATGTATAATTAACTTCGTTGGAGCGAGGATTGCCTCTAAGTGTTCTTCCTGCCACAAACATTTGTTTAGCATCTTCTACTGTCAGGAACTGCTGGAACACAGAGGGTGTTCATGTCGGGTACCTGCCCCTGGGGAGCACAGGCCAGTCATCTCCAGTAGAGAGGGAAACTCTTACTGTGGGTTAGCAAAAATTTTTGACTACTGCCCCAAACCTATTCTGTGAGAAAAATAGTATCTTTGCCAAAGTAAATTTTTGATGTTACCAATGCATTACTTACAGGTAGAAAAAGGAAAGTAAATGCTAGATTTAAATAAATGCATTTAAAATGGTAATGAGCAGACGTTTGAAGCCTTCAAGGGTAGCGCTCCATGAAAATTGTGAGAATTTCTAGCTTCAATTGATTCTCTTTAGCACTTGGAGTAAGTGTGAAAGCATTCATAAAAAAATATATATAACCTATATGTGAAGAAAAATTTAATTTCACAATTGTGATTGCTTTATATAATTCTCTGAAAAATCATTACTCATACATTTGCTTATTTCTGACAGATGTTAGCTAGTTTTTTATCTTTTTTTTTTAATCTTTAGGGCACAGGTAAAGCAAAGATGATTTCTACAGGCCGTCTTATTGTGAACACAGTTGATATCTTCTATGTCTTGATATACTACTGGTATTTAAAATTCCATTAAGTGTAAAGAGAAACTGCTTACTTGGTAACCAAATTGAACCTTCCCACTGGAGGAACATGGGTGGCAAACAGCCGTATGTAACATAGTGGAAGCATTTGCATATGTTTAAGCATCTCATCAAGCATAAAGTACAGACTGCCCACACAGATACCTGTGCACAGTCCCAAGGGTTGCTGATCCAGAATAACTGCTCCATTTCACCTGAACTTAGAACAGTTGTCAATAGTGATGATTTCTCATCGTTGGGATTAAGCAATGACGGACATCTGGATATAACATAGTTTACTTAATCAATCTTTTACAGTTCACATTTAGGTGGATTCCATTTTAATTACCTGGATTATCTGAGTATTTATCTTGGATAAATTCCAAGCAGTAGAATTGTTAGTATATATATATATTTTCAAGGTTTTTGACCTATAAAGCATTTGTTTGTTTTTTTCTTCAGAAAAAAAAAACTGTACCAACTTATACTCAAACAGCACTGTGTAAGTCACTGCTACATAGGCTCTTGAACTTCAGTCCTGGTGCCCAGGGGGAGGAAGAACACGGGGTCGGGGGGGGGGGGTGTAGGGCAGGGTGTCAATCAAATTGTTACATGAATGTCTAATCTGAATTTCCATTCTCAGCCAGAAAAGGGATAAAATAGTTTAAGTTGCCAGGTTTTCACATCCCTCTTTCTCTGTTTCTCAGTATTTGTTATATTATTAAGATAAAACTTCTCCTTTATAAATTTTAAACTATATTAATAGAAAGTAATAAACTTTCCTAAACTATTATCACAGAATTTCACTTCCCAACATGAGATATCCTTCTGTCTTATCTATCTATGCAAAGGGAAAGTCAGGATTTGGACATTTTCTACCTATCTTCATCATCACATCTGTGTCTTTGCTCATTTCATTCTTTGTCCAGCAAGGCTCTTTCTCCTCTTGCAGACCTCTCCTCAACCTCTCTTCCTTCCATTTAGAGTACAAGCCCCACCTCTGCCACACTGCCTCCCTGGCTACTGGCTCACAGTGGTCACTCGCTCCACTCCTCAGCCCTGGCACTGCAGACGTGCAACCTAGAGGATCGCCATATTGGGTAAACTACAGTTACTAATGCATTTTGGCTGAGCAGATTCCAGAATGAAAGCATTTATCGCCTACTCTTTAAAAATGACTGTCAGCTGGGTATTTCATGCCTTCTCTTGACCACCTCATTTTTTGTCATTAGGGAAAAAAAATTAAGTCTTCATAGAAATAAATAGCTCAAAAATAATCATCTTATTTATAAAATATATGAAACTTTCTGTTATTTCATGATGATGGTGACCACATAGATTTCTATACTTTTAAGACCTTGAGTTTTTTCTTGAACCCTCACTAGGAATTGTCAAGATATGATTGATCCAAAGGTCACTATTTTTTTTTAAAAATTGGAATTCTTCAACTGTGTATTAGGAATCTTGTTAAATATAATGAAATGAAGAATTAAACATCTTCCTTTTGAAAGGCTCTAGTTGTTATTCCCAACATAATTCTTTCTACTTTCTCATCACACAGACACACAGGCACACTGACACATCATCCACAAATAAACCTTTGGTTTTAAAATAATAATTATTCTATTTTCATTACGAAAAAATGTTCATGCAAGTACTGAGTAGTCATCGTTAATCCTGGTTCATTTGAGCCCTCCTCCCCCCTGCCCCCTGCTACAAAGAGAAATCAGTTCATCAAACATGCATACGTTTAATTTCACTTTTTAAAAGTTGAAATTTGGTCTATTTCCTCTCAAATCTTTGTCTCATATCACTGTCCTATATAACTCCCATGCCCAGGAGTTTTCCTAATAACCAAAAGCAATATTAGACTAATCCTGAATTTTAAAACAATTTTATCTGTGACTTTTAAGTTTAATAGCTCTAAACTTGTCAATCTCAATCAGGACAAGAAGATTTTTAAAAAATATTCCTTTAATTAATTTATTTATGTATTTATTTATTTATTTGGCTGTGCCAGATCTTAGTTGCAGCATGCAGGATCTTTACTTGTGGCATGTGGGATCTAGTTCCCTGACCAGGGATCAAACCCGGGCCCCCTGCATTGGGAGCCAGGAGTCTTAGCCACTGGGCCACCAGGGAAGTCCCAGGACAAGAAGATTTTTAATCTTACTGTTTTCTTTCGGAGTTTTTTTTTTTTTTTTTTTTTTTTTTTGCAGTACGTGGGCCTCTCACTGTTGTGGCCTCTCCCGTTGCGGAGCACAGGCTCCGGACGCGCAGGCCCAGTGGCCATGGCTCACGGGCCCAGCCGCTCTGCGGCATGTGGGATCTTCCCGCACCAGGGCACGAACCCGTGTCCCCTGCATTGGCAGGCGGACTCTCAACCACTGCGCCACCAGGGAAGCCCTTTTCGGAGTTTTTTCATGAGGACCATCATAAAAATGTAGTAGAAATATTACTACAAATAAGGACTATATGAAAACATTTTCAAGTGTTGGATATAATCATTTCTATTTGGGCCTCTGAAATAAATACTCAAAAGTGGCAGCTTAAGTTACAGCCACTGTAAGTGAAAAACAAGAACAGAATCCAGCAATCTTGTTCACTTATCTGTGCAAAGACATATTTCATATGCAATTGAAGAAAATTCTCATCTGATCAGTTTGTTAAATATTCTACAAATTAACTTCTTGAAGACTGAGTTCAAGTCTGTATAAGGTGACTGTTTTCTCTCAAGGACTTTCAACTTCCACACTTGAAAAGCAAAACAAATTATTGTCCATATTTAATAGTGAAATAAATACACAGCATTCAGTCATGCTCATCCTTTTAAGATTTTTCTCTTCCTTTATAGCAAGCAAAAGAAAAAAGTTGTAACCAGGAAAGTAACTTCCTCGTATTTGTCTCCTTTTATGTCATTCGAGTTCTTTCCTTCCTCCTTCATTTCTCTCAGAAGATTTAGACTATGTGGTAACACCTGCTGGGGTGGTAACTGCAGTGGAGCTTTGCCTTCATGGTGCCCTGTGAGTACTTAGAGTGACACAGATCACTGTCTCTAGACTCTTGCTCGTCACCTGGTTTGAACCGTCTCCATGCCCACGTCTTCTAGGCAGGACCTAGAAGCCTGGGGCTCTGGTCAGTTTTGTCTCTTCCTCAGCCCAGTGGAACTGAGGCTAGGATCCCTGTCCTTCCACTACGGGTGGTCAGCAGACTGGAGTGCGCCAGTATCTGAGAAGAGGCCAGGCTTCTTTTAATTACCAATTACTCTATCACTTCCGTTGTTTATCTCTCTGTACCTGGAGCTCATGCAACAGACAACTTAATACACATTATTTAAATAATCATCAAAACCTTTCCTGCTTCAGCACTTCCCACCTTTCTCTGGAAAGGCCTGCACATTTATCAGCATTTATAACTCCAAGTGCCCAAAGTCAAGTTTCAGTTCCAGCAAATGGGGAGGGGGAGGTGACTTTAAAACAAACTGACCAGACATTGGAACAAAAACGACAGGAAGATTAAGGCCGTCTGTGAAGATGAAAGTGTAAAGAGATCTTGGGGGAAAATAGCTGGAGAGGAGAGTTTTAAAAATCAAACTCATCAGTTGACTCTTATTCCTTTTTTTTTTTTTTTTAACATTTTAGCAACGTGTGCAAGGAGTTTTATTTATCAAGCCAGATCTCCCATTCTGTAAATACATTTCAAAAAAAAAGTAAGAGGAAAGTAGGTTCATAACCCTTCAGTAGTTTCCCCAAAGTTATTTAGCATTTTTGTCACTAGAAAAACACTTAATAATTTGAGAACATTTTCCAGCAACAATACATTGAACTGAAAGGAAACCATTGGGTCGGTGTGGAAATGCTTAGTTGCTTCTCCTATACTGAACTTGTCTGTGCATACATAGAGAACTTATGACATATTCCCTTGTTATGTATACACTTTTTTTGTGCAACAATGCCAAAAAGTGATTACTTGGAGACTGAGAATTATGCTGACAGTCACCTGTCATTCACTGTCCTTTATTCCGACAACCTCAGGCATTCAGGCATGGATTTATGGGTTTTCCCCCCTTTTGCTTTATTTTTAAAGGGGTTGGGGGATGGGGGAGAATATCAGAGGATTCAGTCTTGAATAGACTTTTGTTTTGCTCTTTCTTTTACCTCTTGACTGTGTCAAATGCAGTGTGTCTCTCATGCAGTTTCTCTCTTTAGAGAGCCTCGGCTGGGCCAGCTAGTTAGTATTCAGAGACAAGGCAAAGAGGATAAAATTCTTCTCTCTGCTTGCTGAGACTGCAAATAAGCAATTAGACTAAAAGCAACGTATCGGAGAAAGAGGACCATTGCAGACATCATTGTTGACTGGAACCTGCCAATATAACTTTAAAATTGTAAAAACTTCCTAGCAGGGAGAAATAGTCACTTAGAGACACATAAGTTGGTTAAGACACTAAGTCAGTATTCGTTACAGACATTTCTGCTTTGTAATGTACTCTGAACTGTAAGATTTTGCATTTTATCTTGTTTACTTATTGTAATGAGAAACAAATGGGTGAAATCAGCAATGGTGATAGAAAATTCAACCTTTTATTGTATTGCATGTTATGAGAATGTTTTCTAGATGGGTATGTTACTCCCATTTTCATCTGAGCTCACTTTAAAGGACTGTACTGGAAAGCTGAAGGTTACAGACTGTTTTATGTCTGACCAAGCAATAACATATAGCTCTGCTGAATAGTTGTATGAGAGGTTTACACAATATATGCCAGCCATTTGCTGGGTATCAATGATGGTATGTGAAGTAATTCTTAAGACTCTTCTTCCTCCCTTTAACATAGACATTTTATGCTGGGTGCTAGCAGTTGATGCACTTCCTATGCAATTACTGTGCAATCACACGCAGTTACTCTGTTACTAAACCGGGATTACCTAATTCCATTTTGTGCTAGACCAATCTCCAGTGAGCCTTCAAGATTGTCCAATTGCTGGGAAGTAGCAAGTAGTCTTTCTCTTGATTTGATATATTTAATCTGTCCCTTTTCCTCTTTCCACCCCCATCCTTCCAAACCACGTTTCCCAAAAGTTTAGAAATGCTAGCCTGATGAATTTATTTTTACATATTCTAAGGCAGGAAAAAGAAAGGAATCTGGATTATTGACATTCTTTACCGGAACTACAGTAGACTAGAGTTAGCAGAAAAAACTGCTAATCATCACAGTTTTCGTGTTGGAAGCAATTTGCCTATAATTAGTAAGTTGATAAATACCAACAAAATGGGTGCTAAAACGAACAACTCTTGTGCTGAGAGACATTTGACTCTACATTACACTTTGCATTTTTATATATGCAGCATTACATTTTGTTACAAAGAACGACAACTTTAGTGGCAGCTGAAGCACTCTAATCTGTCTTCTGAAGGAAAGCAGACATACATCTTAATATAACAACTTCTTTTATAAAACATATCTGCTTTTCAAGGAGTAAGCAATGCAAGGATAAGAAAAGAAGTTGGTCTTTTATTTATTTTATATAAAGTGGTAACGAAAGATGGAAGATTTATTTTGCCAGATAATGAAATGCCATAGCATGTAACATTAAATGGTACCAGTTTCTTAGGGTATATTCTTCTTCATTGATAATATCAAATTCACATTTGTTTGTAGGTATGTTTTCTACATTTCATATGAAATGATTATTGTGTTAAATGTTTCAGTTCCATATAGAATCAAACCCATGGCCATTTTTGTCCAATTTAAACAATGAAATTAGTATGGTGTACTAAAACGTAAGACAAACGTTTAAATCAAATGAACAAGATATGGTATACTGTATCTTTGAAATCAAATATGGTTATATGTCTGAAATGTTTTAATAAAAGCTTTTAGCTTTTGCAAGGGTCTAAATCACAATAGGTGCATTACACATAATAAAGGGATATGATAGCTTTATCAGTGGTATGCTGAAATTCTGACTTTCATAGTTATCAGAAAACATAATATCACAGTAAATTTAATCTATATGATCCGATAGAACAAAAGAGACTATCCTAAGAAAGAAATTGTAAGGGTATAAATAAATTTCTTTATGTGAATGTGGCTGGGAAAAAATACATCTTTCTAGTGCTTTTTAAAATGGTAACTGGTGTTTATAGACACAATTTTAGGAGCACCCTTACCTACAGCCACTTTATAGGTAGCTTGATTAGCACATGGTTATCAGAGATCTTACAGTGCCTTCATACTAGAGACCATGTGGTCAGTGGATTGATTGGTAATTATCAAATATCTTCTAAGATAGCCTTTAAAATATATTCTTGTATCTTAATACATTTGATTAGGTTTTCTTCTCCTTTCCCTTTTATCAGTATACCTTTGGTATTCCTAGATACTGAATGAGATGGTAAAAAATGACCACCAGCAAAATAAATGCATGTTTTTCTTCCCTTCTTCCGAATATTCTATAGTGGATGGTAAAATATGTAAGCCATTTCAAAGTCATGTAAACCATCCCAAATATGTCAGGGAAAGAAGAAGAGACTGCAATTCATTAGTTGTCTGCAATGAATCAACATGAAAGAGAACATTTTCAAGGCCCAAGTAACTTTGTTTTCATTTACGGTTCATATCAATAATTTTACACCAGAAGCATCTTGCTTATTTGACATATAGTATATCTTTGATCAGTAACAGATTATTATGAAATAAAAAGGCAAAGATTTTGAGAAAGTATAAGTTGCAGTTATTTCTGAAGTAAATATTCCATCCCATTTATCATTTTTTTCTTTTTCTTCACATCAATCCTGGTTGAAACTTGGACTTCGATTCATTTGACATATGCTTTTAATGATGATTTATTTGTAAGATGGGATGAAAATTCATTTTGTACACGTAAATTTTTCATGGTATACTATTTGATGAAAAACAAAGTAATATTGTGACATTGAAATTTAATCTTGTAACTTCTTTTGAAAAGCCTTTCTCTTACTTGCTTTCCAAAATCAAGAACAATACATTCAAAGAGTCTGAGATTAAAGAGTGAAGCTATGCAACTTGGATCTGGTCAAATTTGCTGCCATTTTTTCACTAGTATTATTTAATTTATTGTCTTTTTCTTTCAACATGTAACTCCCTTTAAGAGATAGCAATATTTTGCATGTGGCATATAACCTATCTTCATGGAATATTTATTCCTTTCTAAAGCAAAATTACATATAGTGAGCTGCGAGTGTCTTTCTTTGTGCTTGGTTTATTCCCAACCTTTTTTGCCATTCAAAAACAATGCTGACACATGCATGAAATGACAAATAGCATTAGTCTAATAAAGGAGTTAAACCTAACCCAAAGCACAGTCATATATTAAATTGTTTTTAAAAATACTGACCTAAGCACCTCTATGAGATGTTATCAGTAAAATATGAAGAAGAAGAAAAAAGACATTTGGAAGTGAGATGTGCTCTCCTTTGTAGCCTGTATAATTACTGATTCACCATCATGTTTGCTTGTGATGCCTTTGTCAGATATTATTTCTTGTCTCTTTGGCAAAGGAGAGGTTTTGAAGCCTTTTTTTCCTGCATCTGGTGACTGCCGTCAAGGCTCAGACCAAGCCTCCCAACATATCCAAAAAGCTTTTGGTAAAAAAAAAAAAAAAAAAAAAAGCTTTTAAGCAGCCCCTCATATCCACTCACCAGGTCAACACATATGTTTTACCAAAAGAAAAAATTCTGACATTTCAACATCAGCTTCAAACACCAGAACTGTAACTTAGTGACAATTTTTCATTAGGACCTGGTGTTGAATAACTCTTGCCCACTCCCCTACAGAATGAAATCTAATACAACTGTTATGTCATCTTCCCTAGTAAGTGATGATTTTCTAGAATTTGATGATTTACAAGGCTTTTCTAAAAATGGTTGGCATTGCCAAGTAGAACTTCGCAACACACAGTAAGTCCATCCAGAGTAAGATGGAGGAAAAAGTTTAGTTTTCATCCATTTACTTCTTCCTGAGAAGTTAAGTGAAAAGGTCATGGTAAAGCTTTTCATATCAGCAACAAAAAACGGGAAAAGAAATCATTGTAAAACATACAGTGATAGGACTATTTTCTATGTAGATCCAACTATGTGGAGAACTAGTCAATTAGGCCTCACAGTTACTTTTAATGAGGGTTGTTGAGGAATAAGTGGAAACATCTGTTAGCCATGAACCACCACAGTGGCTACACAAGAAAAAACAGTTCTCTCTTCTATTGAGTGGAACTGGTCTTCACGGAACATTCTTATTAGTATGCTTAGAACAACCATGCAAATCTCTAAGCCAAATTAATTATTCTTGGCATTCCCAAGAGATAATCCCACAGTCATTTTTAACCAAAGGCAGGGAGCAGGGGAACCCTTTCTCTGCACATGTTTTATTATGGTTAGCAATGCCTAATTGTCCTACTGTATGTCGCCCTATTTTACCAGCTACAGTCTGAATTCATTCTCATCCTCTCCTTAAAAGTTTGAAACCCCCTAGTGACAGGAATATTAATGTGCCAACACTGTCATATCTATTTCAGCTCATACATATGCAATGTCTTTGTTTTCAAAGATTTATGTCAGACTTTGCTGAAGTGAGGTATTCTACCATTTTAGATAATAGCATGCCAAAGTGATGCTATCAGCCACATTCAGCACTCACTCAAGCAGACGGGAGGAGCACCCATTCCTTCATGGCTTAAACTCAGAGAAACTGTTATTTATCCTTATTTGATGAGAAAATCTTTCAGGGGGAAATGGTGTATTTTTTGAAGAAGATTATGGCCATCCTGTGGATTATCTTTTAATTAAGAATGGATGATTTGTGCCCACTCTGCTGTAGCAAACATCTTGCTGCTAATGAAGTTTAAAAAGACTTACTTTATTTAATTACAGCTAATCACCAGGGTAAAATGTGGAATTTTCTTTGATCCTACATGTATTGTGGTAATCCCTTTGGCAGATAGCATCTCCTCAAAATATTTTGAGGTTTTCAGTCGGTCACATCTTAGCAAAGGTAGAACCATCTTACACTAAAAAATTTCTTTCATTCCTTCTGTAGTTGCCTATCCTGACATAAAAATTACATGAAATTTTCTTATAAGTTTTAGGTGGTCCTTTAGACAAAGAGTGTTGAAGTCTTCAAATATCTGAATCTTTCACTTCATCCAATATTCAGAATAGGGTTCTTTGTTCTTGTTCAATGATTCGATTAAATCAACATTATTGGACAATGTCAAAGTACCAGGCACTGTGCTGGGTACTAGGAAAACAAACATGAAGAGAACACAAGCCCACAATAAACCAACCTTTAGAGATGAATTGTGTTCACTTGCCATTACATTCAGTGCGTGTGGACATAAATAGGTAAATGTGCTTTAAACCCAGGGATTGCTTTGTCTTTGGTTTAAAACCAGGAATTGCTTTGTCTTTGATTTGGTTTGTTTCTAATGATCAGATTAGAATTTCTTTGCTTACTTGAGCCTTCTAGGATAAAGCAGGGCTCTCCTTTTGCTTTTGCTCCTCTCTTGTCTCTTGCCTTTAGAATCAAGTGCAGTATGTTATCCCCATTTTCTGGCTTTCTTCTTTCATGAATCTCAAAGAAAATTAATTTAAGAACTCATATATGTTAAGCCAGCCCTTATTCCAGGTGATATCTGCCTCTGATTTTTCGTCTTTTTAAATACCAGATGTAATCATTTCTACAAATGTAATTACTAGAATGTAATTCTGTGGTATGCTTCCTAATATTTACTCTTTTGAATGTAAATTACATTTTTTTTTTCCTGAAATACAAGCCCATCCCCCAAATTAGCATGGTTTATGTCTTTATTCTCTAAGAGGTCATCTTGGTTTTTTTAATTACCTTTTTTCCCCTTTTCTATGATTTGTTCTATAACCTTCAGTCCATGTGATCCAGAAGATGTAGACTCATTAGATCTAAAGACACTGAAGGGAAGGTCCTATAGGCTCCTTGAGGGAGAGAAGAGCCACTGGGGGTGGAGAGCAGAGGGGACAGGACAGTAGAGACTTGCAGTGGGCAGAAGAGGGCACCAGCGTCTGAACAGAGCACAGATAGGCTGCTTTCATTTGAAAAACAAAACTTGCTTGGAAAATGACCACATCTAAACCAGTCAAAATGAATATAGGTTCACGAGTTTACAACTGGCTGATATCAAGAACATAAAAATCAAAACCCAGACGTTCCCCAAAAATGAACTCTCACCAAGGCAAATAATTTCTTTTGAAGCTATATAAATAAGCTATTAAATCATTACCATTTTTCACTTAAAAAGAAGAAAAGAATCATTTGGGCAGAACTGTTTGCTTCACATCTCCAAATATTTTGTACTTTAACAAATTCGAGCTTCTGTGAATTCTTTTGGTTTGTCAGGACTTGAGCAGATTTAAAGTAGATTTGTCGTCAAACCAGTACACAGGTCTACCTGGCACCTAGGGTTCCTATCACACAACAATGACAACTCTCTTCCCATCACCTGCGTTTGAATGCTTAAACACATCCCACCCCTGCATACTCCACACTGTCCCACACCCAAGTAGTAATCGATCTGCCACTTTCCCCAGAGCTCCCAGCATCCTAGTTGTAAGCAATTAGACTTACAAAGTGATTCAGGTTGCAGGAAGCTCTTCAAAAGTGCAATTCATGTCTTTAAAAAAAAATTAAACATTATAAAGTAGGAGAAGCAAAACAGAATTGGCGGTTAGTTCCTGTAATACACTAAACATCTGCAGTTTTGTCTCTCCACTGGGATGTGGGGTTGTGCTGAAGTCACATCCTGATAACATCTGCACATTACTGATAGCTTTTGCTTTATTCTTTATGGTCCGCTGATGAGAGATTCTTCAGCATCCCTTCAGTCATCAAGACCCCAGTTGGATTTCTTTGCTTGTGACAGCCTTAAAGGTGGTCTCATTTACATCTGAGAAAATGTCACAATA
Organism: Tursiops truncatus; assembly: GCF_011762595.2. Taxonomy (NCBI): domain Eukaryota; kingdom Metazoa; phylum Chordata; class Mammalia; order Artiodactyla; family Delphinidae; genus Tursiops; species Tursiops truncatus. The sequence continues at coordinate 74,243,938 of NC_047036.1, forward strand.
TAGGAAGATATTTTCAGTTTGATGTTTCATCCCTTCCTTTTTTTATCCGGATGCTAGTTTTAGCTTTTCAAATGAATGTCGATCTCAAAATAGATTTTCCATGAAATATATTTTGTCTGATTTTTGAAACACCATGTCTACAGCAGAAGATTTTTTTCCCAAAAAGTTTTCAACAAGGAATGGCACCTCTGCTTCTACTTGCACTGCAACAACAGCTAAGATGCCACATTGGGGGCTAGCTGGTTTGATATCCAGGAACACAGAATGTACAACTATTTTAAAGGTCAAGTATCGACAGGATCTGAGCTGCTTTTATTTTGCTAATGACCCCAGTTACACTGGAGCTGAGTAAATACTCAATAAACAATGGCATTAACATATATAGAAAAAGTGTTTATTTTACATTTCCAAGACAACTGGCAAATCTCCTTCCCATTCCAGAAAGGCTTTGAGATCCTAGAAGTTTTAAAAGATGGGACCATTAAAAGTAATATAGTGTATTTTTGTAGATAATCTTAGGATACCTGAAAGGATTAGTTATATTGCTGAATACATCTTTATAAATGCAGCAAGCCAGTGATTAATGGCAATATATAAGATAACTTTAAAGAGCCCCATTACCCATAAATTTCAAAAGGATTATTTGATTCTGAGTTTTAATTTTCTTGACCAAAATTTTTCTTTGCCGACCAGGAATTCACAGAGTTGACTAAGTTGTTTAACTGACATCCTTTTTAAGAGCTGATATTAAGCAGCTCTTTTTATTTTTCTTATTTCAAAATATTTGGAGTGTCTTTTAATAAATCACTGATTTCTAATGTAATTCTGTTGCGGCTAGAGAATATATACTTCGTAAGATATCCTTTGGTTTTTTATTCATTGAGACTTATTTTTTGGTCTATCCTATTGTCTACCTTGGAGAACTTCCTGAATAAACTTGAAAAGAATGTGTATTCTGTAGTGTTTGGTGGAGTGTTCTATAAATGCTATTTAGCCCAAGAGTGTTTATAGTACTGTTCAAATTCTTTGTATTCTTATTGATATCTCTGTCTATATATTCTATCAATTATTGAGAGTGGAGTATTAAAAAATGTCCAATTATGATTGTGAATTTGACATCTTCGCTTCACGGATTTTAAGTCTCTTTTTATTAAGTGAATACACATTTAAGATATGTCTTCCTGATGAATTGACCCTTTTAGCATTGTGAAATGCCCTCTATTTCTGGCAGTACTCCTCCTCTTGAGGTCTACTTTGTCTGATATTAATATAACCACACAGCTAGGAAACACAGATTTTATTTTTAAGTGTCTGGCTACATTTGTGGGTCAAATATTTAGAAAGAGTGCATTCAGCTTATCTGTCATCTTGTGTTCCCATAAAGATCAACCACAGGGGCTAGCTTACCCTTTCTTACGGGTAAGCCGCGCAGCCTTCCGAAACTAGAGCAACGAGGGAAGGAGACAATAAACCATGTGAAAAATGAGTGAGGATGTAATATGAAATAAACCAGGACATAATTTTATTACTTAGAAAACCCATATCTGTAATTTTAAAATTATTTTAGTATTTCCTGAAATTTTGAACTCAGTTATGAGCTGTTATGGGTTGAATAGTATCCCCCCAAAATTCATGTCCATCCAGAACCTCCGAATGTGACCTTATTTGGAAATATGTGTTTATATATATTTTTTGTTGTTAGAATTGATCAAAAATACAATACTTTCTGATTTTTCCTCACTCCCTTTCCGCACTCTTCTTGCCTCTGAACTCACACAGAGAAATATATTTATGGATTCTTAAAAAATACTACTATGCAATGTGTACATACGCTTATAGTAATTCCACTTCAAGTTTGTCCAAAGACATATATTAAGGGACCTTGATAAATGTAAGAGAGAAAGCATAAAGTTATAATCTTAGCAAAAATATTAATAAACGCAAGCCAATTCTAATTTTGTAGGGGAAAGTCATGATTGTAGCATTTGCCAATTGCTGTAGTGTAAATACTCCCATCGTGACTGATGTCAAGCTACTGCATCATAACATCACTAAACACAGTTGGGAAGAGATGTGGAGTAATACATAATTTTATCTTATTTGAACCATACAGATACGTGTGACCTCAAATGCATAGATAATAGTAAAATAAGTATGAAGTGAATAGTTCTGAGTATTTATTACCTTTATTTGCATATAAATTATTTAATTCTAAGTTTACATAATTCCATTTTTAATTATGATTGTATATAAAAACTGACTTACAAAAATCCTGAAACCTTAGCAATTGGCTCTCACAAGCCAATACAATCTGGCTACAGGACAGCACTACTTATTCACCTAGTTTGTACAGTGATTTTCTCATTTTGGTTTCCTTTTTTTTTTCCTCCTATGAAGCCATCTCACGTAGTTTTCAGACTACATGAAGATGCTTGACTCCAAACACTCAGAATATTTATCACTATTGATAGGATAAATTCTTAACTTTAGATAGTCTGCCATTCAGGAATTTTGATCTAGACCTTCTAAATATTACTCACCACTCAACTTCATGTTATAATTTACCCTACCCACACTTAAATTCTCAGTTTTCAGGACACTTTCTATATTCTTATGCTGTACTTTTTGCCTAGGATTTCTTTCTCCCCAAATCCAATACATACCACAAGATCAATTAAAAAATTAAATGCTGTGTGAATTTTCCCCTTTCTCTCTAGCTAGAAATCACTTATCTCTTTGCTTCCTCTCCTATAACACTTTACCTGTGCCTCGTGCCTCGTTACAGCATTTATTTTCTACCTTGTATGCAATATAATTTTATTGCATGTATATTATGTGTAAGGGAATATTTTTATTACTGGGAATATTGAAGGAAATACAGACTCTCTGTTCCAATGACACAGTTTAGAGAGGAAGATAGCAAATCCACAATTGTAGTAGACTATGTTAAGTGCTATAGCAAAAGAATGCGCCTTATGCTGAGAAAGCCAAGCAGAGAAATGGGGGAAAATTATGAGGCTGAGAAAATATTTTCTGCTTCATGTCCTGAGGGAAGATAATATATGTGATGCATAGATGTAGCAGAACTGAAGGGTACATGGAGGGAAGAGGCAAGAACTGAGGTGCAGAGGCTAGGCAGAAACGTTTTATGACAAGAAGGTTGAGCTTCATTCTGTAGGAAATTTTAAAAGTATTCTCCAAAATAAAACAATTGAATAGTTACAGATTTGCACCATGTAATAAATATCATATTATTCTAGCAAGAGTATTTAAATTACTCTCTATGTCTTCCAGGGCAAGACTGCTCAGCCTTTATTGCCTGCTTATGTTTCACGTACACCCAAGTTATCATTTCCCATGTTTCTCATTGACTCCACTGATTGATGACTTCATGCATCTCACAGAGCACTGTATGGACCCTGGCACAACTAATTAGTTTAACAATACCATCAGGGGCATCAGAGTGTGATACCCCTCCCATTACCATACAGATAACACATGGAGTTAGCTGTCTTTGGATGAAATGGGAGTTTAGCCACAGTGTGTCTGGAAAAAGCTATGAAAAGATAAATGGATTATCGCTAGCTACTGTCACTAGTGATAGAGTGAGAATTCTGTTCACTGTACATACCTCTCACACATTACTAGATGAATTCATGGCAGAAAGTAGAATAAAAAAGTGGAATTCTTTCTACTAAGCCCATCCAAGACTATTTTAATTCAACTATTAATAATACTTCATCAAAAATTAAACATTGGAAACAGATACAAAACTAGATAGGATGTTGGGCCAACAGGAATAAATTGGAACTGTTTCAGGGAAACTGGGATGTATCATCACCCAACTACTAAGTCTTACTCCAGTGGCCAAATACATGGATTTGAATTCCCAAATTACATATTGTTTTCAGACTATGTGTGGGCCCACATTTTATTAATGTGTGATATTGCTGGCAGTTTTTAGATTTTAATTTTCTGTTCCAAATTCCAAGATGTCCTTTTCATATCTTTATATTTTTACCTCTAACGAGAGCAACTTGCCAACATTCACCACAGTCTTTACTATAGATTCAAAAACGGTATTCATTTTTACATGCTAAAGAATCCTAGAGAAGGTACAGATTTTGGAGGGAAGATGATCTCAGTCTTGAGCATATCAAAAGTGAGGTGTCTAATAGACATGCATGGGAAATTAAGTAAGAAATTGGATAGGTGGATCTGGAGCTCAGGAGAGAGCTCTATGCTGAAAATAGATTTGGAAATCATCAACTTATAAGAGGTTATCTGAAAACAGGGGTGTAAGTAGTGTGTTTGCAGGGAGAGTAAATAGAGTCAGAGGGCTCAAGTGCAGTACCCTGAGAAACAATGTATATTTATATACATATCTAAAGGCCCTGGGACTGCAGGATCCATTTTTGCTTGGTGTAAACACTTCTTGAGTTATGTACCGAGGCAGTAATAAACATCGCCCTCAGAACTGCTCTCTCTAGGTGTGCCCCCAGCAGCCATATTTTTCCACATAATCTCACTCTTGGCCATGAGGGCCAAGCCAAGTCTTATGGCTGGGCATTCACTTTGAGCCAGTTGGAATCCCACATGGTGAGGAAGTATAACTGGACTATAATATCTAAACTCCAGGATGGTAGAGCAGCCATAGTCTCTCTCTAGAGAGTATGGGGAAACACGAACGCAAAGGCAAAGAGATAAGACATGGAAATTGACCACTTTCTGGGTTTCCTGGTACAAACATTTCTGCTCCTGATTCAGCCCTTAGTTTGTGCTGCAATTGTTAATCAAGTACTTCCATGTGCCAAGCACTGGGTTAGCAGGCATGGCCACAGCGATAAGGGAATAAGTTCCATGACCCCTTGGAACATCCCTTGGTATATTCCCTTTCTTAGAATTCTGTATCTCCTTAAACTAAGTCTCCTCTTGATTCAATGGTAGCCTCAGCTGGTTTTTACTGATACAAATCAGAAAGCCTGAGCCTTTAAATGGCTAGTATTTGTGTCCTCCACAGAGCAAACCATGGTATCTTAATATATTACCTGTCTCTGATGTGCAATAAATGTTTGCACAATTAATAATAGAATTAATCAATAAATTAATTGCTATCTAGTTTCAATAATCCTATTAATTCCCACCATAAGTCTAGTGTTAGCTTCTAGGAGCAAAGCATCTTGTGGCAAAAATGTTGCTTCCCTCAAACATTCTGCCATGAGTCTAACCTACTTTAATCAGAGCCTTCTAGCTTGTTTACTTCAAAAAGAACAAAATCCTTTAAGCAGAGAAGTTCTGAAAAGCAGATCGACATCAAACTTATTTGCATGTTTAAAGCAGGCAATTCGTGCATGTGGCTCTGCTTAGATTTCTATGAGAAAGCCATATTCCATTTCTTGCCGTATTAATTTATTGTTAGCCATCTTTAAGGATAGTTTTATGCCACTTATTTTTATCTCACTTATTGAACAGTTACATAGCTGAAAACATGTTATCCTGGGAACAGTTAAATCACAGGTGATTATGATGTTTAGTCATCCATTTACTGTTGCAAAACATCCCCTCTAACCCAAAGCCCTGAGGCAAAGAGTGACGTGAACACAAAATATACAGAAGAAACCATAAAGTGTAGCTCTTACTGTTACACTTAGCACTGGACAACAAAATTTTCCATGAGCATCCATGGAATGAGATTAGAATCCTGGTACTATCAATCTCTGTCTCCGTAACTTCTGCAAGTTACTAAAACTCCTAACCCTCCATCCTCAAACTTGTCTCCTAGGGTTGCTGTGAGGATTCAATAATGCAATCCAAGTAGCTTGTTTAGCCGAATACTTTGTTCAAAAAATGTTATCTAGTATTATTTTTATTGCTATGAAATTTGTTTGCCCTAAGAGGCAAAGTCAAGATAAGAGCAGAAAATGATGTATGAAGGTAGCTATTCAAAGATCCTCGGTCATGGTAACCACAGGCCAGATCCCACGCTTCAACGTGCGACACCCTCAGACTCCACACAACGTGAAAGGCTGCTTCACATCTGTGCATTCAGGTTTCAAAACGTAAGTTGAACGTATCTATTGTCTCTCCTCCACAGAATATGTAGTGTGATATTATTCTTCCAACATAATCACACTGCTGGTTAATTTTCTAGAGATTATGTTCTTTGAACCCTAGGTCCTAAGAGTGGAATTGAATTGGACTGAATTCTACCTTCAGTCTGGCAATGAGAAGATGAGGGAATCTGTGAAGTTTTGGGTGTTCTCTTCGAGGTTCCCAGCCTTCCATTTATGTTCCTCTTTCCTCGTCTCAATGGTAATTCCACCCACATATGCAGAAGCATTGATTTTTCAAAGTTTCTTTCTACTATCTTTCCCCCTACACATGCTCATCAAAAAAGGAAGAGATCTAATGTCTGCCATTTATAGTTGCTAACTGATTGATTGACTGATGACACTTTAGTGTGAATGAGTTTCTGCAAATGCCTAACCATAGTCAGGCCTGTGTATTTTAAGCCTTTTCTCTCAAATTATGGAATGAAAGACTGTATCCCCATTAAAGTAATTAAGGCATCTGTAGGAAGAAAGGCAAGAATGCTTCTGCGAGGTAAGGCCTACACTAAAGGTAAATCTGCTTGATTCCTTTTAGGATAATTGTACATATGTTCAGAAGGGACATGAGGCCTCTCCTTGAAATGGCCTCTTAATCACTTAAGGGTAATGGACTCAAAACGGTCTTTTAGAGGCCTGTTCCTGGGTGCCCTGTTGCTACTGTTTCTTGACTTCTCTGTAGGCCTGGAGCCGTCCTTTCCAGGACAAGTGTATTTGTCAGAATCTCTTCTACAGAGGCTTCACTTGATTCCAGATCAGACCAGACAATGAGAGCAGAGGGCAAGCTCACTAGAGCATAGTAGGTGGTCAGAAGAAGGAGCCAGAGGTGGGCTATGGTGTGAGTTAAGACTAGCAGTCAGCATGAGCATCATGCTCAAAAGATGCTGAGTGGAGATTCTAGCTCTCTGGATTAATTAATAAGATGCTCAAGGAGCCTGGAGCAGACAGACAGAAATCCAAGTCATCAGCAGAAGAAAATGGAGACAAAATCTTTAAAATCAAGGTCTCAGGAAAAGCTGCGGTCTTTGGGAAGAACATGGCAGAATGAAAGTGCTGGTTTGGGAACCAAGACTAGATGAGTAACCAAGATTCCAGTCCCTGGAAATCATTACCACGTTGGACTGAGGCAAAAGGGTCCCAAGCTCTGTGTCTTAGAGAACACTTCTGGGCTCTTCCTCCAGCCTGCTACTCTCCAAGCAGTGAGGAAGACATGATGCTAAGAAGACATGCCCACCTGGATCCTGAGCCCATCCCTCTACACTCTGCTCTAATGGCCCTGAGCTTGCTTCTGGGGCCTGAAGAGGCCCTTTCCTTGTCCATCCTTTCAGTAACTGACAGCACTGCCTGCGTGGGTACAGTTCCGAGCTGTGGCTATGAGGTGGCTGTTGGGGACGATGGACAGAGCCTGAATGTGGCCATGTGGCTATAACATCCACCCACATGCACACAAGATCCTTCAAAGTGCAGAATAAAGCTGGAACTGGGAAGAGAAGAGGGAATGGCCAGGGGGCTTCCAGTGGTGTTTCTGGTCTGGTGCTCCTTGAACTTCCCTGAGCAAAAAACTTGACCCCCAAAAGCCTGTGAGATCGTCTTGAACTTCCAGGTAAGAATTAAGAGGTTACAGGTCACAAGGTTAGTAGTCTCCAAAAGGTAAAGAATTAATCATTTCATGACTCTTCCTTTCATACTTGAAGGATAAATCCCCTACTCACCTTCTCTTCTAATTATATCCTTTCTCCTATTCTAACCAGAATGCTCAAATGTGTAGGGTTTTACTTGTTTAATTAGTGCTTAATGTTTTAAAAAATTCCAATTTTGGAATTACAAAATCAAATACCTTAGGGTCCAGGAGTGGGAAGAACCTGTGGTAGCTTCAGGGTACAGGAATCACCCACTGGCATTTACAGTGAAGAAAAAAAAGTGAATAGGAAGAAATTAGATGCACTACTTTACTATCTCTAAATAAAACTTCTTCCCCTTCTTGACTTCATAGAATATATCCCTATGCTCTTTTTGGTATTTCTGGAAATAAAGTTTCTGTTCAAAGAGTGTGCTATTGGAACATACACTTTTATTAATTAACATAACATATTATTTGTGTTCTTAGCTTGTTGTGCTTCTCATTACTAAATCTACTACAAGAAGAATCTATGTTTAATAAGAATATTGTTCATAATCCTATCTCTGTGAGATACTTTGCTACATATGTCCTAGAATTAATTAGTCTGGTTAAAATGCACGCGCACACACACACTTCCTTGCTTTGATATAAATGTTTTTTCTCACAAGTACATGAACGTTTTGAAATCACACAAGAGATGTTTAATACATAACGTTGGTCACTTAGAAAGCTGATTCTTAGAGAAAATATGGAGAGTACAATTGTTAAATAATGAAAACAAAAATTCAAACCACCAAATCGGAATGGATACAACAAAATTAGTGTTGCCAATTTCAAATTAGTTACTTTAGGAAGGCAGACATTTATTCCACTACTCAGTATATTTTTGGAAGTCCTCTTTGGTGAATTTTTGGGTACCATTGGTCCAAATCCTTTGAAATATTCTTGGTGGTGGTGAATCTTCATCAATTGAGGTCAAATTGTATTTTTAGAGAGAGCATAAAGCCAATCAAAGCCAAGTCTACTGAATGAGGTAAGTGATCACGCTGAGTCGTTCCACTTCTGATCAGAATCAAAGCCATATATAAACCCCTGAGTGGTGTGTTTATGAAGTTTCTACTGACAATGAAGACAATTTTAGATGAAAGTTACAAATATGCTGAGTATCATTAGAATGTGTGGTTATGATTCCTAAGACAACGATTTTTGAACAAAAATTAAATTGGGGTATGTAGCTTTTAATGTAGTTTTTTTTAAGTAGAAGGATATTAGTTTTTGTTCTCACACTATACATCAAAATTATTTCTAGGTGAATTAAAATATCCTTTTAAAATTAAACAATAAAAATCTAGAAGAAATTACAGGCAATTAGCTAACATCATAACAACAAAGTGAGAACCTTTAAGGAATATATTGATATTGATACAATTGATGGTTTAAAAAATACATCAGAAAAAAATGCGCTTAGAAGATTAAAAAACAATATGTGGAATAAAGAGACTTAGTAAATTTGCACATTTTTGAAATGAAAAAAATAAATTGTTATACTCAGTAAAAGGAAAGAACTACTCTCCTAGTCTATGGAAGTATAAATTGGCATGATTTTCCTCTAGGGCAAGCAAATTGGTGCTATGTAAGAAATGCCTGAAAAACATGTGCACTCTTTGACACAGTAAGTTAATTTTTAAGAATGTATTAGAAGGAAGTTATGAATGTGCACAAAGACTTATATTCAAGTAAGTTCTTGATATCAGTGAAGGAAAAGCAAACCTGATGCCCAACTACAGAGGATTCAATTAGTAAATTTTGGTATTTCCATATAATAGAATAATTAAAGACAGGAAAATGTTTATAATATACTGTTTGTCAAACAATAACACAACTGCAGCCATTTTACTTCTTTGGACAGACATTTAATCTGTTTTAAAATACTCTTAATAATTTAATGAGGAACAGACCTTTGGCACTGCGTGTGTATGTGTCTCACATTGTTACTTTTGAAGCACTCCTTTGCTGGCTATGTTGTAAGAGCTATTCTTTCTGGATGAAGCGTTGTTTCCATTCATGGACATTTTCTCACAGCAACGCCATACAGTCTGGTCCACCTAAGAGATGAAGATGCATGGGAACCTCCTTTGCTGCCCGCACAGAGTCGCCTTCTTTGGTGGGCACATTGTACTGATTTACTTTTTCCTCCTGAGAGATGAGGTTTCTACTCTCTGAGACATTCAGAGTAGGTGATTTAAAGCTTGTGATTATCACTTCAGGGTTGAGTCTGTTTTTAATGACAATTTAAATCAGAGAGAACAACACTGTTTAATCTCCTGATATCCTTTCTATACCAGATGACCACTTAAACCCTATCTTCCTGCATTTCTTTGCACCTTTTCACATGTGTTTTCTTTTAGTTAAAGCTAAGAATATGATTTGGATTATTCATTTATTTCGGTGTGTTAAAACTTGAGCTCCTACATCATATTTCAGGTTTGTTTAATAGCTTATAGGGGTTAAAATACCATCAACGAAGTAACCAATCCTGCATTCAGCTACATAGCAGAGGGCATTTTCTCAGTACTTGCAAAGAAAATACCCAGAAGAAGATCTTTTAGAAAAGTTGGTATGTCCCAATTAGAACAAAGGATTTTTTAATCTGAAAAGAGGCTATTGATAAAAGGGTGATACTGAAAAATAGCAGATTTTTTAAAGTTCTACTAAAAAGTCACATTTTAATGGCTTCTCACAAATATTGATAAAATAATTTTAATCACCAGATGTATATTGTGGACTCAAGACGAGATAAAACATATGCCATGTCTGATTTACTTACTAACGCCCTAGAAAATTAAAGAAATTATTTAGAATTTTATTCATATGAATAACGTTCTATCTAAGCTATAAGTATAATATGGTTATATTTCTCATTTGGTGAAAGGTGATTTCAGAAGAGCAGTATAGAAACGAGGGTTAAAATCATGGACTTCAGAGTCAGACATATCCCACTGGAGCCGTGGTCCCACCGCAGGATACCTGTCACCTTGGGCAAACAGTTCTATTTCCTCCCACATACCAAAGGCATAATAATGCATATCTTGAAAGTTATAAGATATGCATTATAAATGAAATAAAATCATATATGAGGGACTTTGTGGAGTTCTTGGCTCATAGTAAGCACTAAGTAAACGGTAGTTGCCATTATCATTGCTAACACCAGTTTTGACGCTCGTTAAATTTCATGTTGTTCTCTCCCTAATTGCCTCCTCACGAAGTTAGGTTGCCTCTTCCAGATCCATTTCAATTTTAACTTTTTTCCTAAGACTTCCTTGATTTTTCTGGCTTTTATTGATCTAATTGTTTCATGACTGATTCTTACCCCTTAACACAGATGCCTCCTATTTTCTGAATTCCTTAAAATTGTATTTATTATATCAATGTTCTAGTTATTTATTGCTACATAACAAACCCTCAAACTTAGTTTAAAACAACAACCATCTTACTATGTCTCCTGATTTTTGTGGGTCAGGAATTTGGCCAGGTGTTGGCCAGGTGATTCTTCTATTTTGCAGGGCATTGACAAAGTAATTGGTGGTATTCAGCTGGTAGCTGGACTGGTATGGAGGGTCAAAGATGTCTTTCCTCACATTCTGGTGCCTTGGTGGGGTTGGTGGGAAAATTGGGCTCAGCAGGTGTGCTAATCCCTACATGAGGTGTATGCATCTTTATCCAGCATGGTGGGCTCACGGTAATTGCCGGACTTCTTACATGTCAGCTCAGGCCGCCAAGTTCATGGCTTTAAATGACTAAGAAGTCATGTAGCATCACCATTACTGGTTGAAGCAGTCACAAGCCTACCCAGATTCATGGGCAGGGGACATAGATCCCACCTTTAATGGCAGGAATGTCAAACAGTTTGCGACCATGGTTTAAAACTGCCAAAAACTCCTCTGACACAAAGAGTCTTTTGAGAGTAGAGACTATGTCCTGGTCATATTTACATCACCAGCAATGTCTTATAGGTCAGGAGATATTCAATAAATAAAAATAACTATAAGCTATAAACTTCTTTTAAAATTTGATTAAGAGCATGCCTCTGTCATATTCTGTATAAAGAAAAATCAAACTAATTATTTTGATGTTTTTCATATCAGAATCTAGCCTTGCTGAATTTTACTACCATGAAACCATGACCACATTGAACATTTCCTTATTACTGTCACCTAATCCTTATTAATTTCTGCCTCAATCTCCCTTCTTTCTCTCTCTCTCCTGTGTGTGTGTGTAAGACTTGAAGTCAGATATACGGTGTTTTCTACCAATAATACTGTGTGAGCCACTTCTTTTCTTCAGAGCTAAATTTCATCTTTTTAATAATATTAATATTAAATTAGATAATATTTAAAGTTTCACACAACTCTAAAACTCTGCATCTGTGGGTTTACTCTTGTTATAATAACCATGGGAGAGCAGCATGGAGTGGGAGAAAGAGCATTGCTATGGAAGATAATAGGACGTGGAGTTTTGTTCCAGAGCTGCTGCCTGCTAGTGGTGTAATTCTGGAGGATAATAATTTCTCTACTAAGTTCCCAAGATTGGGGTGAATCCAGTGAGATAATGTATACAAAGTATCTTGATCAACTATAAAGGACTGCATGTCATGATTGCAAAACATTTCTCTGCCTTCCTAAAGGGATGGAGTGGACGGTCCTACAGGATTTTAGACAGGCACTAAACACAACTTTGGAGCACTGCTGTGAACAGGCATCTATGCTGGAATATCTACAGCTCCAGATCCTGCCACTAAGCCCAGCCCATGTAAATATCACCCTCTTTCCTTACTTGGCGGCTGCACTTCTAATCATTGAAAACATGCATATCGTCAGAGAAAGGCGTTGAGAATTCAACTGCTGAGCCCGTATAGAGAAGTTATTCATTACCGGGTTCAACCCAAGGTCAAAAACATGAAACCTCAACCATTAAGCAAAATGGTGACAGGCGTGGTAGTGATGACCCAGAGTGACTATACTGCTCTTGGGAAACAAGGACAGGAATACAGCAGGCCTGGAAAAGTTTGCCAAGTCAAAGTCAGAAACAACCAGGCCATAGTCCCGAGGTGTATATGAAGCAGCACGTTCCAGATGGAATACAGGAGGACAGCAAAGGGGAGGCCAGCCACCAACAGGAGAGGCTATGGAAATCCTCAGTGTCTGACTGTGTCTTCAGGGTTCGTTTCTTTCCTCCAAAACTCCCTCTTCCCCATAGTCAAGACACCCTCACCTCGACAAATCCCATGAAGACATAGAAAGGGCTATATTCTCCTTCCTGCTGCAGAAGGCAGTTTGTCTTGGCCTCCCAGGCTCAGAGTCGACTGCGCTTACTTCTTGAAATCCATCTCTTCAGCCAGCTTCAGCCTCGCTACTTTTTTAGACATATTACACTCTAACTTTTCCATTGGAAGGATGCTGAATTCAGTAGGACTGGAGAATTTGTTAGAAGTTAGTACTTGTGTTCCCTGCAATGATAATTGTTTCCTAACTTATTTCTTTAATTTGTCTAAGCTAAACAGAAGACATCACTATATCAAGGCAATATTTAAAATGCATAGATCTATACCTAGTGCCTGGGTATAAATGGAACTGTAATGGTTCTGGCTGTGGAGCTATAATGCATGGTAATGTATGACAAGAGAGAAAGGAATGGCCGAGTTCTGCTTTCTATTGTCCTTAGAGGTGGCTACAGAAACACACACCCAGATATGAAAGTCAAGAAGGGGTCATGCTCCGCTTTGCCTTTGTTTATGACACATTTTTGCAGACCCATTTTTGGCCTGCCGCTGCCAAGGACTCTCACACAGCTCAGGGTGTCTGGGAAATGCCTGTTTCATTAAGGCTCCTGAACCCTATCATGTTACACTTCAGAAGTAGTGACCAGCTTACTTAAAACAAAGAAGCTTTGACCTTTCTCCCCTTCTGAAACCAAAAACAGATGAAGTTAAAGTGACTCATTTCCGGCTTTAAATATGCTCTAAGAAACATTTTCTCAAGTAGTTTTGGGCCTCAGGTTTTTCTGTTTTTTTGGTTGTGTTTTTGCTTTAGTTTTATTTCATATCTTTACATAAATATCTCCTTCCCTTTTTGTCAAGGACAACGTAGTTATTACTTATATTCATGGTGCAGCTCACTACCCTTTTTTTTTCCTTCTAGATTTCTTACTTTCTTCCCTTTTTTTTTTTTTTTTTTTAATCTGTGTTGTTTATAACCATGACCCTTGATCCTCCAAGTCTTAAAACAGCTTGGCTTTCAGCAGCTAAATCTGACAAGGTCAGCATTTTTCTGTTTATTCTGAGAATACTATTTACCCTCTGGGGTTTTTAAAAGCAATTCTGTAAAACATCACTTGGAAAAAGTTTGTAGCATTCATAGAGACTTCCATAAAGTCAGATCACAATAAACGACAACTCTTCCTCTGATTTTTGAACCCTGGGGCAATCATCACTATCGGAGTATTTGGTCCCTAAGCAGCTGCTAACCAAAAATTTTTAAATAAAATTATAGGTTTAAAATAATCTAAATTATCTAAATATTTATTTCACTTCAGTAGGATGAGCTTGCCAACTTGAATCAAAAAACCAATCAGACAATTCTTCTGTCTTGTTCTTCAGAAAATATTTCCATTCGAAATTGCATAATACAGTATATTATTTTGTTATGAATTAGAATAAGGAGAGAAGGCAGACCTTTTTGGTAGTCAAGCCATAGAAGAAATCTACTTTTGATCAGTATGTAAGTTGTGAGTCAGCTGGGGATCATAACTTGTGTTTAAGGAGACAAAAGCTGTTTCTGAACTGGTGAAATTGAGAATGTTATTTGAAAAGAGACTTATGTATTTGTCAAAGATTCAAAGATAATCCGCCAGGCTTGGATACAGTTCTCCATTCACTGGAGTGACTGCCAATGCCTCTGCTTCAGCATGAACACCTCAGAGCCCAACAGCCCTTGGGATCAAGCTGAAAACATTACTTCCTAGCTGTACAGTTTCATCACAGAACGTGTCTCCGCTACATACGGAATTCCCCTTCAAGAGGCTTGACAGTGAATCCAAAGTATGTAATGTGTTCAAATCTCATTAAGAAGTTCATTCACTAGACTATGAGAGGAAGACATTTAACTCTAGCAAATGTGCTGCTAGTTCAGAATGCACTACTTTAGCAAATAGACATCTTTTTGGTGGTGGATGAGGGTTGGAGAGGGGGTGAGGGGACACTTATGCCATTGGGAACACTTCGTGGTTTCTTCTGGAAGAGTAAGGATGCTCGATGCTCTGGATCAGAAGAATCAAGGAGCAGGTGCCTGGGAGGATAAACACTGCTAAGTTTGCATTTATTCCTTTAGCTCTAACTGTACATTAATCTAATAAGATGGTCTAATAAAATAATGCATTTTTCAAAATGCTTAGCTAGCCCTTCAGGAGGGGTGGGCATTTTTATTATTTAACAAGGAGTGCATCATGAAAAAATTGGTGAATAAAGGAAGCTGGCGCTGTAGGCTGCTCTGGCCTCCAGGGGTCGCCCTTCCCTTTAATGACTGTACAACAATAGTCTGAGACCCCACCCCGAGGGACTTGGGTCTTTTAGCAGTTTCTTGTGCCCTGGTAACTCTGAGAATCCCAGACATTGCTTACATGTTACAGAATGTGTGCTCGTTTACACTTTCCCCCTCAGCCAGCCATCTGTCTCTGTCTGCTGCCACACCCTCCTGCCGGCGACCTCTTCCTGCCGGAGTCTGACTTCTCAAACGCTCTTTCTGCTCCCCTCGTGCCATTTTGTGCTAAGTATGGATGTAGGCCTGTCTCATTACTCCCCACAGCCTGCAGCGGGCTGAGGTATTTTACAGAACTTTCCTGGAGGCTTAGGGAGAGCAGAAAGAAACAGAAAAGAAATACAAGACAGGACACTAGATTTGTAGGACTCCTCTCAGAATGTGTACACCTTCCCAAGGGGTTTCCTGCTAAATGTCTTTCTCCTTTACACACACACACACACACACACACACACACACACACACACACACCCATCTTACACTATGTTGCACTGACCAGCTGCCTTCTCCCTCACCTGGAATCAAGACCCTGACCTCCTCTGTGACTGCCACAGAGGAACATTCATTTTCCTAAGAGGAAATCTGATGTGATATGCAAAGAATATAACACTTCCTATTAGCATATATGCCAGCTTCTATCTCCAATGTCTCAAGCTTTCTCATCAGAATAAAATCTTTGCTTTACCTTATTTTAATCAAGATATGGAGGGGCAGGTGGGGGAAAGCTGTGCAATTTAAAAGGCAAGCAAGATCCTTTTTGACCCACCTCCTAGAGAAATGGAAATGAAAACAAAAATAAACAAATGGGACCTAATGAAACTTAAAAGCTTTTGCACAGCAAAGGAAACCATAAACAAGACCAAAAGACAACCCTCAGAATGGGAGAAAATATTTGCAAATGTAGCAACTGACAAAGGATTAATCTCTAAAATTTACAAGCAGCTCATGCAGCTCAATAACAAAAAAACAAACAACCGAATCCAAAAATGGGCAGAAGACCTAAATAGACATTTCTCCAAAGAAGATATACAGGCTGCCAACAAACACATGAAAGAATGCTCAACATCATTAATCATTAGAGAAATGCAAATCAAAACTACAATGAGATATCATCTCACAGCAGTCAGAATGGCCATCATCAAAAAATCTACAAACAATAAATGCTGGAGAGGGTGTGGAGAGAAGGGAACCCTCCTGCACTGTTGGTGGGAATGCAAATTGATACAGCCACTATGGAGAACAGTATGGAGTTTCCTTAAAAAACTACAAACAGAACTACCATACGACCCAGCAATCCCACTACTGGGCATATACCCTGAGAAAACCATAA
The DNA here is from genome assembly GCF_011762595.2 of Tursiops truncatus. Taxonomy (NCBI): domain Eukaryota; kingdom Metazoa; phylum Chordata; class Mammalia; order Artiodactyla; family Delphinidae; genus Tursiops; species Tursiops truncatus. The sequence goes on from NC_047036.1 coordinate 74,260,588, forward strand.
TTCAAAGAGTCATGTACCACAATGTTCATTGCAGCTCTATTTACAATAGCCAGGACATGGAAGCAACCTAAGTGTCCATCAACAGATGAATGGATAAAGAAGATGTGGCACATATATACAATGGAATATTACTCAGCCATAAAAAGAAATGAAATTGAGTTATTTGTAGTGAGGTGGATGGACCTAGAGTCTGTCATACAGAGTGAAGTAAGTCAGAAAGAGAAAGACAAATACCGTATGCTAACACATATATATGGAATTTAAGAAAAAAAAAATGTCATGAAGAACCTAGGGGCAACTAGGGGCAAGACAGGAATAAAGATGCAGACCTACTAGAGAATGTCCTCAAGGACACGGGGAGGGGGAAGGGTAAGCTGGGACAAAGTGAGAGAGTGGCATGGACATATATACACTACCAAACGTAAAATAGATAGCTAGTGGGAAGCAGCCGCATAGCACAGGGAGATCAGCTCGGTGGTTTGTGACTACCTAGAGGGGTGGGATGGGGGGGGTGGGAGGGAGGGAGACGCAAGAGGGAAGAGATATGGGAACATATGTGTATGTATAACTGATTCACTTTGTTATAAAGCAGAAACTAACACACCATTGTAAAGCAATTATATTCCAATAAAGATGTTAAAAAAATTAAAAAATTAAAAAAAAAATAAAAGGCAAGATGAGAGTAGCATTAACATATATACACTACCAAATGTAAAATAGCTAGTGGGAAGCAGCCCCATAGCACAGGGAGATCAGCTTGGTGCTGTGTGACCACCTAGGGGGGTGGGATAGGGAGGTTGGGAGGTAGACGCGAGAGGGAGGGGATATGGGGATATATGTATACGTATAGCTGATTCATTTTGTTACACATCAGAAACTAAGACAACAGTGTAAAGCAATTATACTCCAATAAAAATGTATTTAAAAATAAATAAAAAAGGCAAGATGTTTCTGGATTCTAGGCATTCATTTTCATACAGATATTGACATCTACCTAAGTAAGTACCCTGTTCCACTGGGGAGTTCATGATTAAAATGAAGTGCCCAGTGTGATTTAAGGAGAGGTCCTAATGTCTTGGGATCACTCAGAATAAGGGAAATAAGTGAATTAGAGAGTCACCAGTATAAAAGGACAAGGTAAGAACTGGATTCTAGAAGCTGGCAGGTTAATCAGCTCAGATCTTAGGCTGTATAGACTGAGGAACTGTTAGGAGTTAGAAAAGATGATGACACTTCCAAGGCAAAAGCAAAGACTAGAGGGATTGTGTATGGAGAGGCAAGAGATGGAAAAGAAAACTGCAAAACTGATCTCAAACTTAATATACTGCATCTCCTCAATGAAATGGATTTGCCTGTTAAAGACTAGAGATTGATTTGAAAAAACCAGAATGACTCACTCTGGGTTAGCCAGGGGCAAAGACCAGAGACGTAAAATAAAACTTTCACTAAGGACTGCCATTGTGCTTTCACTTGCCCTACTCTCCAGAGACTTATACCAGGCATTTGGGCAGGGCAATAATTTTGTGTCCCTGCAAACCAGTATAGTTTAAATATTTGTTCACATTTATTCAAAGCAGGACCTCATGAGGTAAAGAAGGAAGATGCCTGTTGGTGGCAGCTTTTCCCTCTGACCCAAACTTGAATACTTCACTCAGTAAATCAAAGACATTTCTGAGAAGATATTTTGGTGACCAGCTATTGTTATTTGACCAGTTCATTCCCACTCCAAGTTAGCCTATCAAAGTATTTCTCCCAACAAGGTGTATAACTTTCCTTGGAAATTTTCTAATAAATTCCATTCTTCCATCTTATTAATTTCCCAATGATGTCCTAGTGTCCCTTGCAGATGTGGGTCCTGGGCACCATCTAGCTGGTCTACCTCTCAATATGTCTTTGCCAGTCTTATGCCACTGTCACTTGGAGTTACTGGTGTCAGCACTACTGAACACACATCCCCCACTCCCTACTTACCCACATGATAGAAAACAAACAGTGCATTTCAGAGCACAAGATCTCTCCTCATGAGGACTCCCACTAAATGCTGTTGAATTGAAATGAATAGAAGTGGTGGGTCTAAGGGCACCAAAAAACAGTACAGATGGAGGCCAAGATGCAGAAGATGTACATCGAAAATGGTCCTGAGCTTCAGTCATCTGGGTGTGATAAGTCAAATGAAGTTTGGGGCCACTTCTCTGTGCTGCTGTCTAAAGAAAAGATTTAAGAATTTTTCCTGAGAAATAAGGCTACATTCTAACTTATTTAGTAAACAGAACTTTGGACTTCTCAACACCACTATTTCATTAACATGTTTTGCATGTAAACTTCTAATTGGTTTCTTTATACTCACTTTAAAAATGAATATATTCTTCTGCATTAACATTTTATATAACATCATGGTCTAGGCATGTACATGTACTGCTAAAATTAAATCATCAATAATCACTATCTAAAATGAACTACATTCCAAAAGCTCTGGCTAATGATTTATCTCTTCTTCATGGAACTGATCTCTATCAGATTGATTTATGTAGCAGCCAATCACGTTTCAGTAAACTGCAGCATGCACATGCATCTTTAAGTGATGATAAGGTGTGACTGTCCATTTATTTGTACAACACTGGCAACAAAAAAAAAAGAAAGAAAGAAAGAGAAGATGGAAAAAGAAAGTCCCAACCTCTTTCAAAAGCTTCACACAATGACCAATTCCTCTAAGAAAAGATAATGGCCAATTCTATAACAAATTTCAGAATAACTGACACACTAGGATCAAGGATATGCAAAAACATACACAAAAATGGTGAACATTAAAATGGTGACATTTGCTACAGAGAATTCTTTGCCTTTGCATGGTTACATTATTTGCTTTGATAGCAAGGTACCTTTTTGCACATTTACATTATTTGCTTTGATAGTAGATGCTTTTGTTAGTTGTTGAAGTGATTGACAACCTCATGCTGTTCTATTTAATTGCCTTTTCTGCAATGCAAGGTTCTATGTTTAGAAGACGCTGTTTCATAAATAAATCCAAAGTGTGTGTGTTTGTGTGTGTGTGTGTGTGTGTGTGTGTGTACTACAGAGGTTTCACTTCTCAAGTCAATTCTGTAACTGTTCAACTACAGCTGTTGCTATATTTATCTGTATTTACATTAGGGTTCATTCTCATCCTTCATGTTTTTTGCCTTTTCTATGTTTAAGGAGATTAATGGATCTTCTTAAGAGAATGAGAGCTTTTTCTTACAGCTCTTCAATTTTGAAGGAAGGGTGGAGGTATTGGACATATAATGTTTTAGCAAAACGTGTAAAACGTTCAAACTTTCAAGGCCTAAACAATTATTCCCCACAAGATTATCTCTAAGATTTAAAACCTGTAAGGATTGCTTTCTCCCTGAATTTACATTCTAGCTTTTGGATTTGTTCTCTCAATAAAGTCCAAATAGTAATTTTTTCCCAGTTAACAAAATATAATATAGAAATACTACTGATAAAGAGTCTTATCACATGATGATTTCAAAAATATTCTCTCATTGAAAGCTTGGTCAATCTTGTTATGATATAAAAAATATGCAGCTCAATACAAAGATCTTTAGTGATTTTATTTAACTTAACCTAAAAATTAAGTTCAAGTAATTCTTAAAATTAAGTTATTATTATTATGATGTCTTATACTTATCTTCAGGATATATTTCAAGATGGTTATTACTGTTTTTTTTTTAATTTTGTCACTCTTTGTTATTTTTCACAGGTCTAGATGATTTTCAGCACATTTGATAACACATTCCGTAGGAATTCTACAGGTCAACACACATGGTATCAATACTGTGGTGACTTTTCCTCCAACCCTCTATTGTGAGCTTAAGTCAAAGAGACAGTGATTTTAGAGGCAAAGAGGTAGAGAAATAAAGCTCAGACTAGTGTTTTCAACTGGTCTGAGAAATAAAAGTTGGATCAACTGTGATGTTTCAATTGTCAAATGAGGCAGGGTGATTTAGAGAAAGTGCTTAAATTTAAATCTTGACACTACCAACTTGTAGCTGTGTAATTGCATATATCTCTTAACCATTCTGAGTTGTTTCTTCATCTGTAAAATGGAAATATACACAATATCTACTTTCTAAGAAACAGCCAACATTGGATGACCTGGAAGGGAGGGAGCCAGAAGAATAAGTATTGGCACTCAGTCCTCACTTTCTAAATCTCCTCTCTCATTGGTTAAACCCAACTTGAATCCAGAGGGCAGGAGTTCACTGATGCAATTCATAGGGCAAGACTCCAGGGCAGAGGCAGGGTGGAGAATGGTGAAGAGTAGATCATGAAGGTAAGAAAAATATCACTGTACATATGAAAGAAAGCAATAAGGTCCTAAAGTAGAGAACCCAGAGAGAAACAGATTTTGATAATAATGTCGGAGTAAGACTGTGGAGGAGGTAACACATAGATGGAGCTCTAAAGAATGAGAAGAAGCCAACCACATAAAGAGATAGGCAGAGAGAATTCTAGGCAACAAGAATAGTGTTGGCAATAGCCCTAAGGTAGGAAAGAGCCCTTTGTGCTACGTGATTTGAAAGAATACTCACATGGCTCTCATGTGGCTTTCATAAGTCAAGGTAGGAATACAGACCTAATTGGTTGTACAATGGGTTTTAAATAGGAGAGTGACATTTGGAAGAATACTGTGGATGCTGTGCGAAGAATGAATTGAACAAGAAAAATGAGGGGAAAAAAAGGAAAAAGAACAATTTTTTAAAAAGCTAAACATGCAATAGAGTAGATGTCACAAGGCAAAACCAAATGATTAAATGGCAAATGAGTCATACAGACCGCAAAGTTCATAAGTGTTCAGAGAAAGGACAATGCCTTTCTACTTGAGTTAATAATGAAGGATTTATCAAAAGACAGTTTAAACTGGACCTTAGAGGCCGATACAGAATTAAAACAAGTGGAGAGAAAGGGGGAGCCAGTTACAGAATAAGAAGAAATTAAAGTCAGGTAATTACAGAAATATTTGGCAAAGAATGAAGAAGGCTTTTTTTTTGAGAGAGGAGCAAAGGAAAATGGAGTTGGGTTCCGGAAGAGAAGAACATACATGTTTCTGGGCATTAGTTAATTAATTTTCTGGTCTTCCCAGGTAAGGTTTTAATTCTTAACCAGGTCTTTCGATAAGTTTGGCGAGATTTTCAGGTATTTTGGACACTAGAAAGATACTTTAGGATTTGCCCACTCAAATCATATCACATAACCAAGCTATCAGCTACTGATCCAACTTATGCAAAGCTGGTTCTCAAAGATCAGAAATACCCAAATTAAAACATACTCAAAACAATGTTTGTCAAGCCAGTAACATAAGCATTGATTACATTACCTGCTATTTTAGAGTATCTACATCAATGCTTCTTTGGTACAGAAAATTGAGAAAGAACTATATTTGTTCTATTTTTTTAAACTAGGAAATCTGATTTTATTGATGATAGAAAATGAGTTGTCTTTTTATTGGCCTACAAAACACTGGGAAAAGTAGAGACAGCATTTATACATATTTCTAAGAATATAATTTTAATTTTATTTTTTTTTTTTTATTTATTTATTTTTTTTTTGACATGGGTCTATTTATTTATTTATTTATTTATTTATTTATTTTTTAACATCTTTATTGGGGTATAATTACTTTACAATGGTGTGTTAGTTTCTGCTTTATAACAAAGTGAATCAGTTATACATATACATATGTTCCCATATCTCTTCCCTCTTGCGTCTCCCTCCCTCCCACCCTCCCTATCCCACCCCTCCAGGCTGTCACAAAGCACCGAGCCAATATCCCTGTGCCATGCGGCTGCTTCCCACTAGCTATCTACCTTACTACGTTTGTTAGTGTGTATATGTCCATGACTCTCTCTCGCCCCGTCACAGCTCACCCTTCCCCCTCCCCATAACCTCAAGTCCGTTCTCTAGGAGGTCTGCGTCTTTATTCCTGCCTTACCCCTAGGTTCTTCATGACATTTTTTTTTCTTAAATTCCATATATATGTGTTAGCATACTGTATTTGTCTTTTTCTTTCTGACTTACTTCACTGTGTATGACAGACTCTAGGTCTATCCACCTCATTACAAATAGCTCAATTTCGTTTCTTTTTATGGCTGAGTAATATTCCATTGTATATATGTGCCACATCTTCTTTATCCATTCATCCGATGATGGGCACTTAGGTTGTTTCCATCTCCGGGCTATTGTAAATAGAGCTGCGATGAACATTTTGGTACATGACTCTTTTTGAATTTCGGTTTTCTCAGGGTATATGCCCAGTAGTGGGATTGCTGGGTCATATGGTAGTTCTATTTGTAGTTTTTTAAGGAACCTCCATACTGTTCTCCATAGTGGCTGAACCAATTCACATTCCCACCAGCAGTGCAAGAGGGTTCCCTTTTCTCCACACCCTCTCCAGCATTTATTGTTTCTAGATTTATTGATGATGGCCATTCTGACTGGTGTGAGATGATATCTCATTGTAGTTTTGATTTGCATTTCTCTAATGATTAATGATGTTGAGCATTCTTTCATGTGTTTGTTGGCAGTCTGTATATCTTCTTTGGAGAAATGTCTATTTAGGTCTTCTGCCCATTTTTGGATTGGGTTGTTTGTTTTTTTGTTGTTGAGCTGCATGAGCTGCTTGTAAATTTTGGAGATTAATCCTTTGTCAGTTGCTTCATTTGCAAATATTTTCTCCCATTCTGAGGGTTGTCTTTTGGTCTTGTTTATGGTTTCCTTTGCTGTGCAAAAGCTTTGAAGTTTCATTAGGTCCCATTTGTTTATTTTTGTTTTTATTTCCATTACTCTAGGGGGTGGGTCAGAAAGAATCTTGCTGTGATTTATGTCATAGAGTGTTCTGCCTATGTTTTCCTCTAATAGTTTGATAGTTTCTGGCCTTATATTTAGGTCCTTAATCCATTTTGAGCTTATTTTTGTGTATGGTGTTAGGGAGTGTTCTAATTTCATTCTTTTACATGTACCTGTCCAGTTTTCCCAGCACCATTTATTGAAGAGGCTGTCCTTTTTCCACTGTACATTCCTGCCACCTTTATCAAAGATAAGGTGTCCATATGTGCATGGGTTTATCTCTGGGCTTTCTATCCTGTTCCATTGATCTATATTTCTGTTTTTGTGCCAGTACCATACTGTCTTGATAACTGTAGCTTTGTAGTATAGTCTGAAGTCAGGGAGCCTGATTCCTCCAGTTCCTTTTTTTGTTCTCAAGATTGCTTTGGCTATTCGGGGTCTTTTGTGTTTCCATACAAATTGCGAAATTTTTTGTTCTAGTTCTGTGAAAAATGCCAGTGGTAGTTTGATAGGGATGGCATTGAATCTATAGATTGCTTTGGGTAGTAGAGTCATTTTCACAATGTTGATTCTTCCAATCCAAGAACATGGTATATGTCTCCATCTATTTGTATCATCTTTAATTTCTTTCATCAGTGTCTTATAGTTTTCTGCATACAGGTCTTTTGTCTCCTTAGGTAGGTTTATTCCTAGATATTTTATTCTTTTTGTTGCAATGGTAAATGGGAGTGTTTTCTTGATTTCACTTTCAGATTTTTCATCATTAGTATATAGGAATGCCAGAGATTTCTGTGCATTAATTTTGTATCCTGCTACTTTACCAAATTCATTGATTAGCTCTAGTAGTTTTCTGGTAGCATCTTTAGGATTCTCTATGTATAGGATCATGTCATCTGCAAACAGTGACAGCTTTACTTCTTCTTTTCCGATTTGGATTCCTTTTATTTCCTTCTCTTCTCTGATTGCTGTGGCTAAAACTTCCAAAACTATGTTGAATAAGAGTGGTGAGAGTGGGCACCCTTGTCTTGTTCCTGATCTTAGTGGAAATGCTTTCAGTTTTTCACCATTGAGGATGATGTTTGCTGTGGGCTTGTCGTATATGGCCTTTATTATGTTGAGGAAAGTTCCCTCTATGCCTACTTTCTGCAGGGTTTTTATCATAAATGGGTGTTGAATTTTGTCAAAAGCTTTCTCTGCATCTATTGAGATGATCATATGGTTTTTCTCCTTCAGTTTGTTAATATGGTTTATCACATTGATAGATTTGCGTATATTGAAGAATCCTTGCATTCCTGGAACAAACCCCACCTGATCATGGTGTATGATCCTTTTAATGTGCTGTTGGATTCTGTTTGCTAGTATTTTGTTGAGGATTTTTGCATCTATGTTCATCAGTGATATTGGTCTGTAGTTTTCTTTCTTTGTGACATCCTTGCCTGGTTTTGGTATCAAGGTGATGGTGGCCTCGTAGAATGAGTTTGGGAGTGTTCCTCCCTCTGCTATATTTTGGAAGAGTTTGAGAAGGATAGGTGTTAGCTCTTCTCTAAATGTTTGATAGAATTCGCCTGTGAAGCCATCTGGTCCTGGGCTTTTCTTTGTTGGAAGATTTTTAATCACAGTTTCAATTTCAGTGCTTGTGATTGGTCTGTTCATATTTTCTATTTCTTCCTGATTCAGTCTTGGCAGGTTGTGCATTTCTAAGAATTTGTCCATTTCTTCCAGATTGTCCATTTTATTGGCATAGAGTTGCTTGTAGTAATCTCTCATGATCTCTTTTATTTCTGCATAATTTTAATTTTAAAAGATGACTATATAAAGCTATTTTTTGAGACATTGAAGTTTCAACCTCATTCTTGTACTGTGCATGTATATCTCATATTGAACTGTTTGGTTATATTTTCCCTAGAAAATGGCATCAAATATTCAAATTGTTAGGTTTTTTAATTCCAGAATGCATTTAGTTCTCTTAATGTAAGAGATGTAATTGGCAATATACTTAATTCTATAAACAATTTTTAATCTATTATATTCAATAAGTATATCAAACAATCGATATAAATATTATATATTCATGTGTGGAATTGAAGTCAGAGCATTTAAGACATTTGCTCAAGGTTACATAACAAGTAAAGGGCACAGCTAAGACTTGAACTGAGAAATGATTGGGGAAAATAATTTTCTCACATCCCTTATTTGCAATATTTTGAACCTCCCTCTGAGGGCATCAGAGTCAATAATAAAACTCACAGTAGTGTCAGTTCCCCTGTGAAGAAGATGAAAAGTTGTACATGTATTAGTATTTCACAATAAGGCTACCAAAGACCAAGTGAAATTCAGGTAAAAATAAACTAGAAACCTTTACCAAGACTCATGTTACAAAGTGGCTTTACTTATGGGACCCAAACACACCTCCTAGTTTGTAATGCTATTGTCTCTGTGATTGATTGTTTAATTCATCAGTACCACTCTCATGAGATTATAAGAAAACGAACAACTGAATATTAGTAATTCAAATAGATCCATTCTTGGAATGATTTTGATTCCCTTTCTATGCCCATCTGGAACTCACACTTTGTTCAAGGCTATGCTAAATTTCCACCCACTCCATGTAGGCTTCCTGACTACAGAGACCATTATCTCTCTCCCTTTGCTTTCCATACCCCACGTTACTTTGGGGCATTACTTTTCCCCTAATGAGTGCAGTCTTAGGGGGTTAAATCCATGTGCCTGTCTCACCTGTAAAACATAGAAGGAGTTTTGGCTCCTTCTCTCAAAACTTTCCTCTTACCACCTCATTACAGCTCTTCACTTAAGTTTAGCCAACTGCATCCTCTTTACTGGGAATTTGAATCTTGAGCAAAGTAACACAGAAACAGAATACAAGAACAAAAGAGAAAAAGTCATTTTAAAGGACCACCTTAGAAGCATATACAGGAATTCAATTCATACTGCTGAATTAATTTTCAATGAGAAGAGTACATAAGAAAATAAGTAATCACCAAGTAAGAAAACTATTCATTGAGTTACATTTTCCCAGTAAGATCTGAAAACATCATAATGCAAACTATTCACTAACCACAATGTCTTCTATAAAATAAAGCTGAATTCATGTCGAAATTCTACAACTTTTTGCTAAACACTAGACAAAGACTTTTATCTCATCATTAAAACCCATTAATAAGAACAACAGAAGAGAGAGGAATGTAGAATTAATAGTCAAAGTCAAGTTAAGTAATAAAATGGAGTTCATCATGACCCATGGCCTTTTCTGCAGTATTTTAGTGCATTCCTTTGATAAGCAAATACCAAGATCACATTGCATTCATAACACCCTAGGAACTTGCACAAATAGAGAATGATTTCATTTTTTATTATTCAAAAATTCTAAATGATTCTCTCAGAGTGTTTGTGAACAGAATCATTTTTGGTATTTGGAAAGTTCATTGTGTTGACAATGATTTTCACAAATAAAAGAATACATAAAATGTAGAATGCAGTGTATAGGGTATACATAAACCATAGAAGTAATAATAATACTGACTACTGGTATAGAACTTTACTGTTCAAAAGCACTTTAATGATTGTGGTTTGAATGATTTATATTGTACGAAAGGAATTTCTATGGAGAAATTTAAAAAAAGATCTTTAAATACCACTCAGACATACATTTAGAGACAATGTTTTCAGAAAAAATTTTATCCACTACATATAGTATATAATACACATATATGTTATCTCATATATATATAATTTTATCATTAACTGGCACAAGAACGTATTTTATTTTTACCCAGAATAAGTAAATGTTGGCTTTTTATACACAAATGATAAGGATGTTATTTTTCACAGTAATGCTTAAAGCACTTGGCTTTCCTAAATAATTCATGTAATTTTTCCTCTGTTAATACCCATTTGTATAACTATGTATGATGAAAGTTAAAAAGTGCCCCATCAGGAAAGGATGAAAGGCTGGCAACACTTGAAAAATTATAAACTAAACAGAAGTGATGGTTATGGTCCCCCTTTCACATAAAAAAATCATAAGTTATTTCCTGTTTGGTCCCATTTCTCAGTTGGAACATACTCTCATAGAGAGAACATGAATAGATTAAAATCTAGCTTTTTTCTTCTTTAAGAAAACATAAGCATAATCACTTTTTATTTCTTTTAAGTAGTTCAATAAACAATGAGAACTATTTTAAAACTACAGGCATTCCATGGGAATCTCTCTGGAAAGAAATAACTTACACTGAATGTCATTTTGTGAGTTAAGTTTATGGAGAGCTATAATCTTTTTGCAATGTAGAGTGCAGTAAAAACTAATTCATACATGTCCCTTTTCATCCAATGCATACAGGAGACCCAAATTTTATCTGCCTGAAATGACCTAAGGTGATTTCTTTTTCCTTTGAGAGGCAGAGGAATATTACAATTGCAGGTACTTGTCAAGAGTTTCCTTAATTTATAAATGATCTGCTTGATGCTGAGTGCTCTGGGATGTCATAGTGCTGTCCTCATAGGTTTTTTCAGATCATCGTCCATAAAGAGAAGGTTCTACCCAATAGATGGAAAGGGTGTGGGGACAGGGAGAGGATGACAGCAGGAGGTTCCTTAAACCAAGTTCTGCTGTACAAGAATTGGAGAACTCTTATCAAGATCTTAGGCAGCAGAGACCTTCAAAATGGTGGAGGAGTAAGACGTGGAGATCACCTTCCTCCCCACAAATACATCAGAAATACATCTACATGTGGAACAACTCCTACAGAACACCTACTGAATGCTGGCAGAAGACCTCAGACCTCCCAAAAGGCAAGAAACTCCCCACGTACCTGGGTAGGGCAAAAGAAAAAAAAGAAAAAACAGAGACAAAAGAATAGGGATGGGACCTGCACCTCTGGAGGGAGCTGTGAAGGAGGAAAAGTTTCCACACACTAGGAAGCCCCGTCACCGGTGGAGATGGAGGTGGCGGGGGGGGGAAGCTTCAGAGCCACGGAGGAGAGCACAGCAACAGGGGTGCGGAGGGCAAAGCAGAGAGATTCCCACTCAGAGGATCGGTGCCAACCAGCACTCACCAGCCTGAGAATATTATCTGCTCACCCACTGTGGCAGGTGGGGGCTGGGAGCTGAGGCTCTGGCTTCAGAGGTCAGATCCCAGGGAGAGGACTGGGGTTGGCTGCATGAACACAGCCTGAAGGGGGCTATTACACCACAGCTAGCTGGGAGGTAGTCAGGGAAAAAGTCTGGACCTGCCTAAGAGGCAAGAGACCATTGTTTCAGGGTGCATGAGGAGAGGAGATTCAGGACACCGCCTAAACAAGCTCCAGAGACGGGCGTGAGCTGCAGCTATCAGCGCATACACCAGAGATGGGCAAGAAACACTAAGGCTGCTGCCACTGCCACCAAGAAGCCTGTGTGCAAGCACAGGTCACTATCCACACCTCCCCTCCTGGGAGCTTGTGCAGCCCGCCACTGCCAGGGTCCCGTGATGCAGGGAAAACATCCCCAGGAGAACACATGGCATGCCTCAGGCTGTTGCAACATCACGCTGGCCTCTGCAGCTGCAGGCTCACCCTGCATTCCGTAACCCTCCCTCCCCCTGGCCTAAGTGAGCCAGAGACCCCTAATCAGCTGCTCCTTTAACCCTGTCCTGTCTGGGCAGGAACAGTCACCCTCAGTCGACCTACAAACAGAGGCGGGGACAAATCCAAAGCTGAACCCCAGGAGCTGTGCAAACAAAGAAGAGAAAGGGGAATCTCTCCCAGCAGCCTCAGGAGCAGTGGATTAAATCTCCACAATCAACTTGACACACCCTGCATCTCTGGAATACCTGAATAGACAACGAATCATCCCAAAATTGAGGCGGTAGACTTTGGGAACAACTGTAGACTTGGGTTTTGCTTTCTGAATCTAATTTGTTTCTGGTTTTATGTTTATCTTAGTTTAGTATTTAGAGTTTATTATGATTGGTAGATTTGTTTATTGATTTGGTTGCTCTCTTCATTTTTTTAATATATATATGTATTTTCTTTCCTTCTTCTCTTTTTGTGAGTGTGTGTGTGTGTGTATGTTTCTTTGTGTGATTTTGTCTGTATAGCTTTGCTTTTACAATTTGTCCCACGGTTCTGTCTGTCCATTTTTTTGTTTCTTTTTGAGCACAGATTTTAGCGCTTGTTATCATTGGTGGATTTGTTATGGTTGCTCTCTTCCTTCTTTTTCTCTTTTTCTAATTACTTTCTAATTTTTTATTTTAAATAATTTAAAAAAGTATTTTAATTTTAGTAACTTTATTTTATTCTTTCTTATCTCCCTTTTCTTCTGAGCCTGGTTGACAGGGTCTTGGTGCTTCAGCCAGGTGTCAGGCCTGTGGCTCTGAGGTGGGAGAGCCGAGTTCAAGATATTGGTTCACTAGAGACCTCCCAGCTCCATGTAATATCAAATGGCAAAGCTTTCCCAGAGATCTCCATCTCAACGATAAGACCCAGCTCCACTCAACGACCAGCAAGCTACAGTGCTGGACATCCTATGCCAAAAAACTTGCAAGACAGGAACACAACCCCACACAAAGCGGAGAGGCTGCCTAAAATCATAATAAAGTCACAGACACCCCAAAACACACCACCGGATGCAGTCCTGCCCACCAGAAAGACAAGATCCAGCCTCATCCACCAGAATACAGGCACCAGTCCCCTCCAACAAGAAGCCTACACAACTCACTGAACCAACCTCACCGACTGGGGGCAGACACCAAAAACAATGGGAACTATGAACCTGCAGCCTGAAAAAAGACCCCAAATACAATAAGTTAAACAAAATGAGAAGACAGAGAAACACAGAGCAGATGAAGGAGCAAAGTAAAAAACCACCAAACCAAACAAATGAAGAAGAAATAGGCAGTCTACCTGAAACAGAATTCACAGTAATGATAGTAAAGGTGATCCAAAATCTTGGAAAATGAATGGGGAAAATACAAGAAACATTTAACAAGGACCGAGAAGAACTAAAGAGCAAACAAATAATGATGAACAACACAATAAATGAAACTAAAAACTCTCTAGAAGGAATCAATAGCAGAATACCTGAGGCAGAAGAACGGATAAGCGACCTGGAAGATAAAATAGTAGAAATAACTACTGCAGAACAGAATAAAGAAACAAGAATGAAAAGAATTGAGAACAGTCTTAGAGACATCTGGGACAACATTAAATACACCAACATTCGAATTACAGGGGTCCCAGAAGAAGAAGAGAAAAAGAAAGGGAATGAGAAAATATTTGAAGAGATTATAGTTGAAAACTTCCCTAATATGGGAAAGGAAATAGTCAGTCAACTCCAGGAGTCCCAGAGAGTCCCATACAGGATAAATCCAACGCAAAACACGCCAAGACACATATTAATGAAACAATCAAAAATTAAATACAAAGAAAAAATATTAAAAGCAGCAAGGGAAAAACAACAAATAACATACAAGGGACTCCTCATAAGGTTAACAGCTGATATTTCAGCAGAAACTCTGCAAGCCAGAAGGGAGTGGGAGGACACATTTAAACTGATGAAAGGGAAAAACCTACAACGAAGATTGCTCTACCCAGTAAGGATCTCATTCAGATTTGACAGACAAATTAAAACCTTTACAGGAGAGCAAAAGTTAAGAGAACACAGCACCACCAAACCAGGTTTACAACAAATGCTAAAGGAACTTCTCTAGGCAGGAAAAACAAGAGAAGGAAAATGCCTACAATAACAAACCCAAAACAATTAAGAAAATGGTCATAGGAACATACATATCGATAATTACCTTAAATGTAAACGGATTAAATGCTCCAACCAAAAGACATAGACTGGCTGAATGGACACAAAAACATGACCCATACAGATGCTGTCTAAAGAGACCCACATCAGACCTAGAGACACATACAGACTGAAAGTGAGAGGATGGAAAAAGATATTCCATGCAAATGGAAATCAAAAGAGAGCTGGAGTAGCAATTCTCCTATCAGACAAAATAGACTTTAAAATAAAGACTACTATAAGACACAAAGAAGGACACTACATAATGATCAAGGGATCAATCCAAAAAGAAGATATAACAATTGTAAATACTTATGCACCCAACATAGTAGCACCTCAATACATAAGGCAAATGCTAACAGCCATAAAAGGGGAAATCAACAGTAACCCAATCATAGTAGGGGACTTTAACACCCCACCTTCACCAACGGACAGGTCATCCAAAATGAAAATAAATAATGAAACACAAGCTTTAAGTGATACATTAAACAAGAGGGACTTAATTGATATTTATAGGACATTCCAACCAAAAACAACAGAATACATTATCTTCTCAAGTGTTCACGGAACATTCTCCAGAAGAGATCACATCTTGGGTCTCAAATCTAGCCACAGTAAATTTAAGAAAATTGAAATCATATCAAGTACCTTTTCCGACCACATCACTATGAGACTAGATATAAATTACAGGAGAAAAATCGGTAAAAAATACAAACACATGGAGGCTAAACAATACACTACTAAATAACCAAGAGATCACTGAGGAAATCAAAAAATACCTAGAAACAAAAGACAATGAAAATACGACGACCCAAAATCTATAGGATGCAGCAAAAGCAGTGCTAAGTGGGAAGTTTATAGCAATACAAGCCTATCTCAAGAAACAAGAAACATCTCAAATAAACAACCCAACCTTACACCTAAAGCAATTAGAGAAAGAAGAACAAAAAACCCCAAAGTTAGCAGAAGAAAAGAAATCATAAATATCAGACCAGAAATAACTGAAAAAGAAATGAAGGAAACAATAGCAAAAATCTATAAAATCAAAAGCTGGTTCTTTGACAAGATAAACAAAATTGATAAACCATGAGCCAGACTCATCAAGAAAAAAAGGGAGAAGACTCAAATCAACAGAATCAGAAATGAAAAAGGAGAAATAAAAACTGACACTGCAGAAATACAAAGGATCATGAGAGATTACTACAAGCAACTATATGCCAATAAAATGGACAACCTGGAAGAAATGGACAACTTCTTAGAAAAGCACAACCTTCCAAGACTGAACCAGGAAGAAATAGAAAATATAAACCAGCCAATCACAAGCACTGAAATGGAAACTGATTAAAAAGCTCCCAACAAACGCCCAGGACCAGATGGCTTCACAGGCGAATTCTATCAAACATTTAGAGAAGAACTAACACCTATCCTTCTCAAACTCTTCCAAAATATAGCAAAGAGAGAAACACTCCCAATCTCATTCTACGAGGCCACCATCACCCTGATACCAAAACCAGACAAAGATGTCACAAGGAAAGAAATCTACAAGCCAATATCACTGATGAACATAGATGTAAAAATCCTCAACAAAATACTAGCAAGCAGAATCCAACAGCACATTAAAAGGATCATACACCATGATCAATTGGAGTTTATCCAAGGAATGCAAGGATTCTTCAATATACGCAAATCAATCAATGTGATACACCATATTAACAAATTGAAGGAGAAAAACCATATGATCGTCTCAATAGACGCAGAGAAAGCTTTCAACAAGATCCAACACCCATTTATGATAAAAACCCTCCGGAAGATAGGCATAGAGGGAACTTACCTCAACATAATAAAGGCCATATATGAACAACCCAGAGCCAACATCATTCTCAATGGTGAAAAACTGAAAACATTTCCTCTAAGATCGGGAACAAGACAAGGTTGTCCACTCTCACTATTATTCAACATAGTTTTGGAAGTTTTAGCCACAGCAATCAGAGAAGAATAGGAAATAAAAGGAATCCAAAACAGAAAAGAAGAAGTAAAGCTGTCACTGTTTGCATATGACATGGTACTATACACAGAGAATTCTAAAGATGCTACCAGAAAACTACTAGAGCTAATCAATGAATTTGGGAAAGTAGCAGGATACAAAATTAATGCACAGAAATCTCTTTCATTCCTATACACTAATGATGAAAAATCTGAGAGTGAAATTAAGGAAACACTCCCATTTACCACCGCAACAAAAAGAATAAAATACCTCAGAACAAACCTACCTAAGGAGACAAAAGACGTGTATTCAGAAAACTATAAGGCACTGATGAAAGAAATTAAAGATGATACAAACAGATGGAGAGATATACCATGTTCTTGGATTTGAAGAATCAACATTGTGAAAATGACTATACTACCCAAAGTAATCTACAGATTCAATAAAATCCCTGTCAAATTATCAATGGCATTTTTCACAGAATTAGAACAAAAATTTTCACAATTTGTATGGAAACACAAAAGACCCCGAAGAGCCAAAGCAATCTTGAGAAAGAAAAACGGAGCTGGAGGAATCAGGCTCCCTGACTTCAGACTATACTACAAAGCTACAGTAATCAAGACAGTATGGGACTGGCACAAAAACCAGAAATAGGGCTTCCCTGGTGGCATAGTGGTTGAGAGTCCACCTGCCGATGCAGGGGACATGGGTTCGTGCCCCAGTCCGGGAAGATCCCACATGCCGTGGAGCAGGTGTGCCCATAAGCCATGGCCACTGAGCCTGCACGTCTGGAGCCTGTGCTCCATAACGGAAGAGGCCACAACAGTGAGAGGCCCGTGTACCACCAAAAACAAAAACAAAATCAGAAATATAGATCAATGGAACAGGATAGAAATCCTAGAGATAAACTCATGCACATATAGTCACCTTATTTTTGATAAAGGAGGCAAGAATATACAATGGAGAAAACACAGCCTCTTCAATAAGTGGTGCTGGGAAAACTGGACAGTTACATATAAAAGAATGAAATTAGAAGACTCCCTAACACCATACACAAAAATAAACTCAAAATGGATTAAAGACCTAAATGTAAGGCGAGACGCTATAAAACTGTTAGAGGAAAGCATATGCGGAACACTCTATGACATAAATCACAGCAAGGCCCTTTTTGACCCACTTCCTAGAGAAATGGAAATAAAAATAAACAAACACATGAGCTAATGAAACTTAAAAGCTTTTGCACAGCAAAAGAAACCATAAACTAGATGAAAAGACAACCCTCAGAATGGGAGAAAATACTTGCAAATGAATCAACTGATAAAGGATTAATCTTCAAAATTTATAAGCAGCTCATGCAGCTCAATAGTAAAAAAACAAAGAACCCAATCCAAAATGGGCAGAAGACCTAAATAGATATTTCTCCAAAGAAGATATACAGATTGCCAACAAACACATGAAAGGATGCTCAACATCACTAATCATTAGAGAAATGTAAATCAAAACTACAAGGAGGTACCACCTCACACTGGTCAGAATGGCCATCATCAAAAAACCTACAAACAATAAATGCTGGAGAGGGTGTGGAGAAAAGGGTACCCTCTTGCACTGTTGGTAGGAATGTAAATTGATACAGCCACTATGGAGAACAGTATGCAGGTTCCTTAAAAAACTAAAAATAGAACTACCATATGACCCAGCAGTCCCACTTCTGGGCATATACCCTGAGAAAACCATAATTTGAAAAGATACATGCACCCCAATGTTCACGGCAGCACTATTTACAATAGCCAGGACATGGAAGCAACCTAAGTGTCCATCGACAGATGAATGGATAAAGAAGATGTGGCACATATATACAATGGAATATTAGCCATAAAAAGAAACGAAATTGAGTTATTTGTCGTGAGGTGGATGGACCTAGAGTCTAGTCATACAGAGTGACGTAAGTCAGAAAGAGTAAAACAAATACCGTATGCTAACACATATGTATGGAATCTAAAAAAAAAAAAAATGGTCTGAAGAACCTAGGGGCAGGACAGGAATAAAGACGCAGACATAGAGAATGGACTTGAGGAAATGGGGAGGGGGAAGGGTAAGCTGGGACGAAGTGAGAGCGGCATGGCCTTATATACACTACCAAATGTAAAATAGATAGCTAGTGGGAAGCAGCTGCATAGCACAGGGAGACCAGCTCAGTGCTTTGTGACCACCTAAAGGGGTGGGATAGGGAGGGTGGGAGGGAGACGCAAGAGGGAGGGGATATGGAGATATATGTATATGTATATGTATAGCTGATTCTCTTTGTTATAAAGCAGAAACTAACACACAATTGTAAAAGCAATTATACTCCAATAAAGATGTTAAAAAAAATAAAAAAACAAGATCTTAGGCAGTACTACCGACGATAAAGGAATAAAACACTAAGGAATAAAACATACCATACGCTAGACCTGAAAATTTGGGAGGGGATAATGGGCATTTGTGAAGGTCCAGTTACACACACACATCCATTATGGTCCTGGGTCGAATATGTGGAAAATATATTGATGTATCTGGAAAACTGGTCACTTCTCTAATGTGTGTAATTTTTGATTTGGTGTTTATTTCCAGGCAGCCCTTCTTAGGAAATCCCTGAAAACCAAAGGGCCTTTGCATTGGTTTCAGCGTCATGGAGGAAGAGAAATGGGGATCTGTGTCATACGCTGGAGGGGTTGGGGGGAAGAACTCCAGAAAATCTGAATGTGCTGGGGAAGCCAGAGGAAAAAAAAAAAAGAAGAGTGATATTTGTGATCTTCCAGAAGAAATAATAAAGTGGAGGAGAGGAAAGGTAAAGGCTCCTTATTGGTATTTGCTTTATTCTATCTCTCCTTTCCTAGGATTATAGGTTTCATAATGAATAAGAGTAAATGAGCAATTAGCCATTAATAATTTCAAGCTGGAATAATACTTGGCTTTTGTATTGCACACATTTGTACATGTCGCTTACTTGGTATTCATATCCATTAACCACATTTTATGAGTCAGAAAAATGAGGATTAGAAATACTAGTTTATAGGTCTATTAATTGGGGAAACAAAGACTAGAACCTGAGTTTCTAATTTTCTATTTTGCCATAAATGCAATGAATGTGTTTAGATACAACTCTTTTCCTCTGAGAAGAACAGGAATGAGTTCCAAAAGCAAAACTGAGCCTAAAATACTGTAGTCAATGTGTACTTCATTATGGATATTTTAGTGTGAATAATTACGGGCTGCCTTGTTGAGACCTGCTTTTGCTCGTCCATTGCAACAACAAAATCTTTTAAAAATAACATCGACCTTTATTTTGGTTTTCTTGAAGTGGAGGGTGCAGGTATTTATGTGGTGCTTCACCCTGCAAATGTTCTGCAAGATGCTTTAGATCTTTTCTCTCCCCAATATCCCATGGAGGAGACAGATGTCAAGATCTCTCTCTCTCCCTCCCTCCCTCCCTCCCTCCCTCCCTCTCCCCTTCTCCTATACCCCTCTCCTTCTCACTAACCACTCAGCATCATATTGCTCTCCCTTTGGTTTCCTCCTTTAAGACCCTTGCTGCTCATACCCTACCCCTCAGAAAGTCCCACTGTTCCTATATGTGGCCCTCTCTGCCTGCCATGTCTTCAGGAATTATACCCTGATCCACAGCTCCAAGCTCTCTTAGCTCTGGGAGCAGCTCCCCAGAATTCTGGTGGATAGAATTCCTCATCCTCGGTATATATTTATCACTAAACTTCTTTCAAATTTTTTCTAATTCTCAAATAATCGATTTTAAGGGCAAAGTACCTCCTTCTTGGGGGCAGGTGCATGATTCACAATGGTTCTCTCTTTCCAAAAATGGTTTTTTGATTCATGACCACAAAACCAGTCTCTTTCTCTGGAATATAGATGATTGATTCATGATAGGCGATTACTTCAAGGGTAGCTGATCCAAGCTGGTAGAATCAGCTTCTCTTTCCCAGAAACTTGAAATTTAAAATCTAGAGACACAGACTGAGATGTGCCAGGGCTGACATGAGCAGTAGTAAGTGGGAGATGAAGCCACAAACCAAACTCCTGCCTCTGAGCTCCCAGAGCTTCCCTGCTGCCTCCCCACCCAGGGTCCTGGGGCAGTTCATCCTGGGAGTCAATGAGACCCCCAGTATTATCCCAGTTAGTCACCTAGCTAGAGCCAGTTTTTGCTGCTGGAGGAAACCATTTTCCAAAAGGATCTAGACCAGGAGATGGTTGGCCGTTGAAAAAGTTCTGCAAGTGGGAAATCATAAAGGTGATGGATACTTCAAACCCTTTATTTTAACTTAAGATATAAACTGTATACATATTTTCCAATTATTTTTAGATCTGCTGATTGGAGTTTTCACTGTTATCCTTGTACAAACTACAGCCAAAATTGATAACTGTGATTTCTAATTTAAACTTCTTCAAAGTAACATGGGGGTTTTAAGCCAATGGTAAAGCAATCTGGGTACGCAATCATTCCAAATTTTACAGATTTTTTCCTGATTCACAATCGTCTTACAATAGGTGATTCCTGAGCAATATTGTTTTAATGATTTGCCCTTACCAAGTTTTCCCAAGTATTTGATTTAGTTTCAGCACCCACAACTCTCTTTCTCACTAATTCATCAGGAAACAGATATTAAATTACATAATTATAATACTATAACAGGCATAAACATGTTTGAAAACAAAACAAACATCCCTTACTCTTATGAAGCATTCAGCTCACCAGTAGGAGAAAAAGTGCTCAAGTATGATAGAGAATAACCATCTAACACTTGCATTTAGCATTAGTGCATTTTATAGGGGAATAGAGGGCTTCTGTTAATCTAGAGAAGTGGTTAAGTGGAGGTATATTAAATGAGGATCCACTGGACTTAAAACCAAAAGAGGCCTGGCTAATATAAGACATGCAATACCAGGTCAGAGGAAGAAGTTTAAGTAGATAAAAATACTGCATATTTAGCCTTTTTCACAATTTTACATATGTTAATAGTTTGATACTAAAGAGAAAGCGTGGCTTAGCGAAATAAATCAAAAGCTGGCATTTGGGCTTAACACTGACTCTTACCCAAGCTGAACATATCTTAACAGACAAAACAACTACAATTGTCAGCCACCAAACAACTATATACTTCACCCACGTTATTGAATTCAGGTAGAAAAAAAAGAGAAAATTGAGAGAATTTTAAAATTCTCTGGAAAAATGTGTAGTCCTGATCTTTATAATCAAAGACTTCACTTTCCAACAATAATCATTAACTGTTTATTATGACTGAAAAGGGATTTAATCAATAAGTGGTCATTAGGAATTATAAAATGAGAATTTTAAAGAAAATTTTAAATATAATATAAAATACATGCATATCTGTATATAACTTCAGCCAATATTATTAGACACTGGCTTTTAGTGGTACTACGTTTCTGATTTTCATATCATTAGGTTGTGAACTTCTAACGTTCAAAGGCCATCAATATATATTGATTAATCTTCAAAAGGAAGAATTAATCTGTAATCATGGATAGTGAAATCTACATGGTATTGATGATCCCTAAATCAGAAGTCTACAGGCATTCGAGGATTAGCATATATTCAGCATATCTACAGGCAATTCAGATCTGATGAGATCCTTTCAAAGGATGCATTGATACACAGGACATCAAACTACTAACTTAGCTAATGGAATTGCCCCCAAATTTCTCAATTGGACCAGCCCTGCAAAGAATGGCACACTTCCAGAATCACAGCCCAGCTCAGGATCTCTTGTGTTTATTTTCTCAGATAAATTGTGTGTAAACTCACACGACAAGGAGGAGTCATCAACGCTGAGTTCCTACTCCGCAAGCCAGCTGACATCAAGGCCAGGCCTGTTGCCACCCAAGGCTGCCAGACTAAGGGTGTGAGGAGGACCGACAGAGACAGATGCTAAAGGAACAGCGGAAAGGGGAGCTAAAGCTGTTGATCACAAGTGGTGGGGATGCTGTGAGGCACCACTGGAGGCAAAGTGGAAAAGCTGTCATGTTCCGGGTAGCGACGGGAGTGCCTGTGGGCAAAACGGGGGTAGCTCGCACGAGAGAAATAATGTCACACGGCCCAAGAGTGAACGTGCAAGCAGGACTGCTAACAGCAAAAGCATTCTCCACCAGCAGCTCCTAGGCCAGGAAATACTAAGTCATTCACACAGTGCCTGTGGAACTCTCCGCAGGCCTCCATTGATCTTGTGGTCTGCACTCATTCACGTGGCTTGAAATACCTTCAGCTCTGTCATCTGTAAACACCAGCAAAGATCGCTCCCTCTCCCCCGTGGTTAGGAGGGACAGTGACAATGCCTGAACAGGCTCTGCAGGCAGGTTCAAGTTGAGGTAACAATAAAGCATTGTCTTTTATATATCCCTCCCCCACCCTATGAGACATTTTAGGGACTGGAATGTAAAACCTTCATTTTAGAATCAGGATGAAGCTGGGTGCAGTATCTCAATCTGATCAAGTTCCTACACATGCATCACAAATATTTAATGGTTATCTCAAATGACACACCAATTCTCATCTCATCTCACCAAAGATGTCTCTGTTTGAATCCCAGTGCTTTGTGGGCACTTCTCTCATAATACTTATATCACTCTATTTTGAAATACAGTAATTTGCTCATCTAATTCATCTATTCAGCAAACATTTCTTGAACACCTGTCATGTGCCATCACTGTGCTAGACATTGTCTTGTTAAAGAACACGACAGAAAAGTTTCCTGCCTTCATGGAGTCACAGCTCAGATGACAGACATTGTAAACGTTAAACTATGGTGAAAATTACAACTTATCTAAGTGTCATGAAGAAATATCAGTTGCCTAGGTTGTAGCCTCTGCTCCCGCCCAACCCACCCCCCGGACCAGTCTAGACCAAAGTGTCTAGTCTGTGTATGTCCAGCAGCAGTCGGGACTATGGCTGGCACAGAGCAGATGCTTACTACACAACAATTTATTATATTTGTCTAATGAGTATCAGAACAATTTTTTTTTTTTTTTTTTTTTTTGCGGTACGTGGGCCTCTCACTGTTGTGGCCTCTCCCATTGCGGGGCACAGGCTCTGGACGTGCAGGCTCAGCGGCCATGGCTCACGGGCCCAGCCGCTCCGCGGCATGTGGGATCTTCCCGGACCGGGGCACGAACCCGTGTCCCCTGCATCGGCAGGCGGACTCTCAACCACTGTGCCACCAGGGAAGCCCCAGAACAATTTTTTATAAGACTGTAAGAATAATTGTGAGAACAATTTGATCCGTGATGTTTTAAAAGTAATGTCTTTTCCTTCCCATCAGTACATTTGCTGATGGGAAGGAAAATTTAAAATATTTAAATTTAAAATAAAATTTAAAATTCCTTAAATTTAAAATATTTGAAAGTTTTGGAAAAAAAACTAATATTTCTAAGAGACACACACTATTTTTAATGTGCTAGCTTTTTCAGATTTGAGCTGTATTTTTGGAAATCTAGGGCAAACATTTAGTGTAGTTCACTCTAACATTTGAACCTGATTCAGAGGCCCCACTCTTTTTGATGCTTAGGCTAAAATCCTATCCTGCTTTCCTCATTTTAAGGGAAGTGCTTATGAAACCTGTGTGTTATTTAAGACTCTCAAATACACTTTTGAACAGGGTACAGAAAGCCAGAGCGAAAAATTATGCTGCGTGTTGAAAAGCCTGACACATGTAAGATTCCACTGACCTGAAAGGGTATGCGACGCATCTATAAGACTCAGTTACTCTTAGCGAAATAGTCTGACTACCCAAGTAAGCAGAGTGTTGTATCCTCGAGCTTTCTGGAGGCTCACCTCTGCTCACTGCTGCTTCCAAGACTGATAATGAGTTGCCTACAGAGGTAACGCCTAGCGCAGTAGGGGACCCCTGAACTCCGCTCCAGCATTAAAGACAGTATTGTTCCGTGCCTATGCAAATATGATTGCAAAACATTTGGAGAATCATCCATGGACAAATCTGAAAGTATCCATAAGCCCGATCGCAGAAATCTTGAAGATATGTCTTTATTATAGGTTTCCTTGATTTGAGACACAGGTTTGCGTATGCATCATTATCTAAAAATCCTCTTCTGATTGTGTGCTTTGAATTTCCTCATTGCTCATGACCAGAGATAGATGAACTCTAGCAAAGCTAATGGTCATACAGAGGTGATGGATGGCTTGCTAAAAACATTTAAATCTACATTTAAATCTGTGATTGCCCCCATTTACTCTTCATAAAGGAGTGTGATTCAATCTACTGAGGCTTACTTTCTTCTAAGATACTAGGACACAAAAATATATTGTGTCAACCCTCAAGGAGCTTATGTTTTAGTGAGTAGAAACCAGTGTTGCCCAACTAACGCTAATGGGAGGCAGAAGCTAAATACAACCGCAGAAGTATGAACGGAAGGCCATGAGGTCACAGGATAAAAAAAGGGGGCCCTTTGGAGGCAAAGAGACAAATCCAGCAACAGCAGGCAGTAATGTCCAGTATCTAAACTCTGTAGGCTATGATACCAGAATGAAGAGAAGGGGCTAAAAGCAGCATCAGGAAGATGATGTGCTTTACTGAACACTGCTGGAAGCAGTGAGGGGATGGGACCAAGGAGGGCAGGGAGCTCTGCTGCCGACACAAGTTCATCCACTGGATGTATCTAACCTTTGGAAAGCAGTATCTGCGGGGATTATTTATTTAGTTTAAGTTTGGGACCTTATCCTTGTGAGAATCCAGATGCTTTGGTACTTTTTATCTTCAGAATTTAACAGAAAATTCTATCCTTGCCTAGGGTGGCATTTGCTGCTATAAATCATGACATGCTGGGTTTTAGCTGCAGCTGTAAGCTGAAATATGTCTCCTTTAAACTTCTATTCAGCGGTCCCAGTTCTGCCCTCAGGAACTAACAGAGATTAAGTTGAATCCCTCTTCTGTGTGGCAGCCCTTGAATTGTCATTATGAGGGGTCCCTTTCGTTCACTTCTCCGGGTCCCCAGCTCCATGAACTATTCATGTTGATATGGACTCTGCTCCCTATGCTGTCCTGGTCATCTTCCTCTGCACATACTCGAACCTGTGACATCTCTCCTAAAATAGGGAAGCCACTCGAGGCACAAGGTTCCAGAGTGCTGTGACTGGGAAGGAGTAGACAGGAAGGGCTACCTTCTTCATCCTGTGCACTATGCTTGTAAAGATGTCCTTGAATGGCCAGCAGTCTTTCTAAGCAGCCCCTCATACTATTGGTGCTCCTGTGTTTATAATGCACCCACACTTGGAGACATTTATCACAGGAACTTTGAAAATCCATCTGTTCCCATGCCAACTCCTTATTTAACCTCAAACTTTACATTACTTATTAGAGCAGGAGCAAAATTTCTATCACATCTCATGGGGAAAAGGAGCATTTATAACTGGCAGCCAACATCTATTGAGCTCTCATATATGCCAGATAATATTAATCATTTTAATGAATTACATCCTTTAAAAAAATTAAACTATGCATTTAATCATAAAAATATGAACAAACAGCAAGACATCAGACAGTATAAAAGGACATAATATGAAAATTAAATCTTATTCTTCCTTTACCTTATCACACATTTCCACGTTTTGTATATCCCACCAAAATTTTTCTGTGCATATGTTATATATATTTTAATATAAAATCTAAAATACTTTAATGTTAGATGGTTTTAATCTAACTAGTTCTTGGCAATTTTTTAAAATAAATTTATTTTATTTATTTTTGGCTGCGTTGGGTCTTTGTTGCTGTGCAGGCTTTCTCTAGTTGCGGCGAGCGGGGGCTACTCTTCGTTGCGGTGCGCAGACTTCTCATTGCGGTGGCTCCTCTTATTGCAGAGCACAGGCTCTAGGCACGCAGGCTTCAGTAGTTGTGGCTCACAGGCTCTAGAGCTTAGGCTCAGTAGTTGTGGCACATGGGCTTTGTTGCTCCGAGACATGTGGGATCTTCCTGGACCAGGGCTCGAACCCGTGTCCCCTGCATTGGCAGGTGGATTCTTAACCACTGCGCCACCAGGGAAGTCCCTTTGGCAATTATTTTGTAACATCCCATACAGGGCCATCTAAATCTTTCCAACAGCTACATGTATTTCATTGTGTGGATGTACCACAATTTGCGTCTCATTTAATTCTAAGAACAATCCTATGCATGGGTCTTATCTTCATCATTAAACATACAGAAAACTGAGGTTTAAAGAAATTACTACCTTGGCTCAATGCCACACATTTGAAAAGTAACTCAGTAAGGGTTCAAGTGCATATGTGCCTGACTCTAGTGTTTATCCATGTATAATCCCTCTAGAAAAATAATTTTCAAGGGTAGATTTCATAATATTTCACAAACATATTTTTAAAGTGCATAATGTGTCTTCCTTTACATTTTGCAAAAAGATACAATAAGATTTAAAAAATGGCTCAAGCATTTTACTATGGCCAGAATTGTCAAAATAGCTCAGACTGTCCTGACATAGTTCAGCCTCTGGATTCCATGCACATCAGTGATTTGCCAGATCCTAATTGCAGAATGAAAGAAGGAAATAATATAGTCCATACGCATGAGCACTGTTCATTTCTATACCATTTAGAATTTTTGTTGTACAGGTGCCTTTTGTTTTCTTTTATTTTTTAAATTTATTTCCTTTATTTTTTTGGCTGTGTCGGGTCTTAGATGCATTGTTTTTATTTTTTTAATTTTTTTAATTTTTATGTATTTTTTTTTTGCGGTATGCAGGCCTCTCACTGTTGTGGCCTCTCTCGTTGCGGAGCACGGGCTCCGGACGCGCAGGCTCAGCAGCCATGGCTCACGGGCCCAGCCGCTCCGCGGCATGTGGGATCCTCCCCGACCAGGGCACGAACCCATGTCCCCTGCATCGGCAGGCAGACTCTCAACCACTGCGCCACCAGGGAAGCCCCTGTTTTTATTTTTAACAGAAATCGTTATAGCATCCAGAATTATCTCGTCATGTATTGAAAATCTGTTTTATTTACTAAGTGTTAATATTTTTATTTACCCTATTTCAGAAAGCCATAGTTGGTCCTATCTCCTGGACTCATATGCCATCATTGTTTCCTGAATAAAGCTGCTAACTGCATGCAGAAAATATTAAAACATGAATATGATTCTGCTAAACATGTCAAGGGTCAACAAAATATTGTAGGTCTGCTGTGCTTCAAACTGAGTCAAAATATATTGCTTAAGTTTGTTCTTTTCAGTGCCTGTTTGAGAAGGTGAAAAAGATACACCTGTTGTATTAACACATTCACTGTGCAGCAAGGCTGTTCATCTTTACAATAAATAAATTAAGATTTTGGGTCCTCTTGCAATTCTCAGTTCAATCTGACTGACTCTGGCACCTCTCTAATCAAATATATCCACATGATATTGTAAGCTGCATTACAGTACATTAATAGCTTGTAAAGGGAAATTGATGCAGCATGATGGACTGTTTTCCTGAAGCAGTGACAAACTTATCAATGATAGATGCACTAATGGATATGTTGAATTGCAATAAATATAAATGCAGAATAGCAACTGCAGAGCATTAAAAATGTCATCTTGTGAGTTTAGGTATTTATGAGGCTGAGCCAGCTGGAAACATGAGTGGTGCATTCCTGTGAGTCGCCGCAACTCTGAGGTTCCAAGGAAAGCAGAGGCCCTTTCATCAAACAGGTCAGGCTGCCGGCAAATTGTTGTCACAGCTGTGCCATTGTCAATTAGGCCTCCAATGACTCAGCCCTTTGTTTTTTTCCTGCTTGCACATCTCACCCCACCTTTCCTCTGGGCTTGGGTGCTTCACTCCTGCAAGCTTTCCAACACATTTCCCCTCGGTGACTCTTCTCACATGCTCTGATTCATCTTCCAGGCATTGATCTAAAACTCAGAGAAGTGACATCGGGGAAGCATCTCAGCTACTTCAAAAGGCACTACTATTCCTTCTGGGCTATTTTGGCATGTCAAACCCAACAAGCCAAGCAGAAATGCTCCGTGCTGTTACATATTTGCCTCTGATGTGTCTGGTGCACCTGCCCAGCCTTTCTGAACCCTAAGGACTCCGTTTGATGTCAGCAAAATCCAGCAGGACAGCAGGGTCCAGGATGCACTGGAGGACAGAGGCATCTCACGTGGTTTTCGTCATGCTCAAGCAAAAACCACAGCATCAGGACCACGTCACAGACGCACTGAATGTTTTAGGCAGTAAGGGAAGTATGGAAGTATGTTTTGGGAGACCCAGTTATTGGTTATGAATTTTTTGAAACATGCTGGAGTGGCAGATTAAGAGATAGCAACATTTTTTAGTATGTGCCAATCTCAGTCTCAGGTTTGATAATGGGGTGTGTTATAGTTACCGAAATATGCCCTTTTCATTTCTTGGGCTTTCATCTGCATCCAGTGTTCTCATAAATCGGTACAGATTTGTTGTCAGCATATTAAAGTAAATTACACAATACTTTTTGGAATCAGTTATCACCCCGTGCTCTTGATGTGCTCTTAACAGAATATTATCAAACAGGTTATTTTAGAAGATTACTAGACTTGCCAAAATAAAATAAATAAATATCTGGCAATTATAATTTAGTTTTGTATGAAAATAAGTTACTTTGCTTGTCATTGATTCTGCTTACCATCACAAAACCATCATTACTAAACTCTGTATTAAAATTAGTGGTGTCCCTCTGTCATTGTTTTTCAACAGAAGTAAATAACATAAGTAACAGAACTAAAGAAAACAGCACTGCGCCACACATTGTAATAAAAATAACGGCATGATACTTTTAGTCTAAACATATTCCTCATCTAAAAGCCTACACATAAATACAAAGTAAAGGAATCTCATAAACCTGACCCTTCAATGTATTCTGGTTGATTGGTTAATCAATTGTGAAATATATAGAAACCATCTCTGCCTTAAAATCAAACTTCAGTATAATGCTAAATCTCACCAAAACTTGTATCAAGTATTTTGATTTTTTTTCATATCTAAGGCAAACTATCAAGGACATTTCACCCCAAATTAGTAAATGGAAGGAAAATGTCAAAGAAAATTGTGAGAGAGATAACTTTATTGGAATTCCCTCCACTATTATTAGTCCTCAAATTCAGTTAAACAACTTTTTATTAAACACCAGTTATAATTCAACTTTTTAATCTCTGGTGATGAAAAAGCTATCCACTGAGTAAATATTTATTGGGTATCTGTTAGGTGTCAAGCGAGGAATATAAAGGAACAAGCAAAATTCTGCCCTCGTGGGGTCTTATATTATGCCAAGGTAAGGGGGAAGATAGAATACACATTTTAATGTAAACAATAAAAAATATTAGTTATTGATGAGCATAATGCAATGCAAAGAATTAAAATAGGGTGATGTCAGGCAGTAATAGGCTGCCTTTCTTAGAATGGTCAGGAAAAGCCTCTCTGAGGTTGATATTTAAGTTGAAAATTACAAATGATGATAAGAAGTCAGTCACATGAACATAAAGGGGGAGCATTTCAAGTAGCAGAACAGCTGATGCAAAGGTCTTGAAACAAAGACAAATTCGGCAAGTTCAAGGATCAGAAAGGCTAATTTGACAGGACCATAGATTCTCTGAGTCAAGACAGTTTTATTCTAATTATGCCATTTTTCTTTAAAGAACTTAGTTCTTTATTCAAGATAAAGAAGTCACTGCCATGGTATGTTTTGCTCTCTCTGTAAACTGCTTGTGTGTGTGTGTATGTATGTGAGTGTGTACCAAAGCGTTACTCACTATTTTCCTGTACTTGTTTCTGCCTTTTCTCTTGAATAGCCTTGGGTCTTGAGCCGCTGTGGGAGATGACTCTCCTCTAAAGGCCAGTTCTCAGCCTTAAGGACACCTAGAAGGATAAACAGCCTTAAGGATATCTAGGTAGGTTAACTTGGGAATATGGAAGCTTGATTCAGAGCAGACATGCCAGGATGCTCGAAGCATATTGGCCCTCCAAAGAGTTTCTATACCTTGAGCCAGCTGAGACAGAAAGCAGCCTCTTGCAGCCATTTTAGAGTATGTTGTCAGAATTTTCAAGGGCATGACAGAAGATATGGGCCTCATGTTCCCTGAATATAGGACAGTTCTGTTCTCTGGAAAGAATTTTAGCTTGATGAATTCCTTGTTTGAAATCCTGATAAGTAAATCTCTGTTAATGGAGTGATAGTGTTGCTGCCTTTTATATATCCCTAGATTTTAATGAAGTCATTAAATTCATTTTTAAAAGAAGATAAAGCCAGATATCAACCTTGACCTTGAGCGTCTCATTGACAATCACTTTTCATATAATAGAAAACATAACTTTGAATGACAATTTTTGGTTAATTTTTCCATGGGGGAAAAAAATAAGTTAATCACTTTATGACTCAGTTCCCTCATCTATCAAATGAGCAAATTTGTTTAGACCTGCTAAGGTCCCTCACGTTGCTAACATTTATAACTAATAAAATATAAACTACTATATAAATGTAGACTTCCATTGTGTTCATTGTTAGTAATAAAGGAATTCCATGCATACATGTACCAGAAATTATATTGTATACAACTTTGCAGAACTCAGACAATAGTAAGGTGTTTATTGCAGCAATGTTGTGAAGAATGGCAGCAGAGAAACTGCTATTGAAACAAGAATAGAAACAGGAACTGAATTATATACATAGATGAAATCTGTCAATTAATTCAGTTTCCATTTGATTGTTATTCTTTTAATCTGGACTTCTCAACTACATAAAACAGTTTCAAAATTAGTATTTTATTAGATATTTTCCCTAGGCATTGTTGACTTGTAGTCCATGGAATTCCACGGTCCCCCCCTACCAGTTGTGTTCCTGTATAACCTTTGAAGTGGGCTTTAAAAAGTGATGATTTGTGAGGTCTCATAACGGGCCTTAAGGGCTCCTTCCTGTGACTGTCCTTTCGTGAAAATCTCTGAGAAATCCAATGGTCTCTCAGCTATTTTCTGATGCCAGTTCATCTGTCTTCCTAAAAGTGAAGTAGAATCTATACAGTTTCTCCAAGTTGCCAATATATACTAGGCACTCCAACTCTATTTAGTATCGCATTCAAATATTCACAAGGATTAAATATCTACTCCGTGCCAAGGATTATGCCAGGTCCTGGAAACACAAAGAAGCAATTAGAGAATTCACATGTAGACTCATTTACCCAAGGAGTAAAATTTTAATTTAAAATATTAGTCGGCACAATAGACCTTCAGTCCATATTGCTGAAAGAAAAAATAAAAAGTAGCCTTTGGCACCCTTCTGAGTAGACCATAAAGAGTAAAGGATAGAAGGAAAACTAAATGGTTACATCAGAAGGTAGTATAGTTTGATTATAACTCATTATTACTTTGGTATAACTCATTCTCAGAGCAGTTAAGTTTGGGGTTGCGATATTCTCATTCCAAACCAGCTTGGCCACAACTTGCTTTCATATTAAGGGTCAACAAAGAAAACCCTGGAGATAGCACAGCCACCTGACAAGTTTCACATTAGGACAAGACCCATGCAACTAGCTGGTGCTGAGTCTTGGTTCACTGCACAGTGCTACAGATATGGAACCTTGAAAGCGAGACTCCAAGCAGGGTCACTTCCAATATGGGTGCCAAGAAAGAGAAGGGGCCGATGAGTGGAAGCTGGCAGCAGAATGAGAAATGCAGCAGTGAGCACATGCCAGTGATGAGATATTTTCCCTCTTCTGCTCTTCTAATAGTTATAACAGCAGTGGCAGAGACCCCCTAACGGGTGCTAGAGAAAAGGGCAGGAACCTGGGCATAGAGGCTCTTGCTCCAGATTGAAACAGTTTATTTCAAAGGGCAGGAAATGCAAAACTGGAGCATCTAGAAGCAGCTCACCATTTGAAGAAGGGAGAGGGATTGTACCTGTCTTCTCTATTTGCTTATTCAAAAATATACAAATTGCATTAAAATCCCAATTCATTGTCAAAATGTCAGCAAAACATAGAATTTGAGTCTCATAAAATAGCTCAATTGTTTCCATAAACATTTTGAATTTATTCCTAATGACACTAATAGCTTAATACAGTATTTTTAGGGTATGAATCTTATTTCCTAAGACCACATCTTTACATCTATACTGATATAATCATTCTAAGAACTATTGCAATCTTGACTTCCAATCACAAGATTAAATAAACTCTACAGAGAGGGGTGAACAACACAGATCCAGAAGTTTCTGACCAACACTCTGGTGATACATTAGCCCAACTAGTTTGATCAAAAATTTCAACAAAAATAATTCATTCTTTACTGTCAATGTACAGTTTAAAACTTACGTTTCAGATTAAAAGCACTCTATCTGGTTCTCTTATTCCAGCTCAGCAGCAAAAAAGGATAAAGTAAGATTGTTTTTAGAGACGCAAAAGCATGTTCACAGAGTGTACTTTGGCCATTCTTGCCTTGCCTTTCACGGAGACATGTGTTTATGTCAGTACCTCTGCATGACATCAGTACCCAGAAGATAAACACAGTCATAAAAGGAGAAGTATCACGGCTCCTCGCCTGCTCACCAGAACATTCACTCAACCTATTAACATTTATTATACATCTTCTGTGTCACAGAAATTGTACTAAATTCTGGGTTAATGAAAAAAATATAGCCCCTGTTCTCAAATAGTTCACAGTCTTTTGAAGGAAATGACAAGCTGACAGACTAGAAACATGTACAGTCCTGAGGATAAAGAGGGGTGGGTGAAGGTGGGGTCAGAAAAGTCTTCCTGACGGCTTTAGCTGAGTGTTGAAGGTTAAGTTCAAATTAGGCAGGTAAGGAACAGGAGTAAGGGTTCCAGGCAGAGGGACCAGTATGTGCCAAGACTCAGAGGTGTGAGAAACTGCAGAGAGGGTGACAGAGGAGTCTCGTAGTCCATACTAGCAAGTATGAGTCTTTAGCCAAAGGTAACGGAGAGCCACTTTAGGAAAGTAATAGTATCAGATTTGCGCTTTTGAGAAAGCTGTCTGGCAACTTGCATGGGATGCAATAAAGATACCACAAACTGGACACCATTAGAGGCTAGTGCAAGAATTCAAACAAGGCACTGGGAAGGTCTGAATCTCTTCAAACTCTTATCACCATCATCATCGCTAATATTTGTGAGAGTTTACAACATGGTAAGCACTGTATGTACATTATCTCACTTGATCCACACAATAATAATAGTGCCATTTTTATGCCCATTTTACAGCTGGCAAAAGTAGGTAAGAGACTTGCCCTCACAAAGTAGTAATTAGAAAAGTCAAGACTGAAACCCAACAAGTTTGATATTAGCCCCTCACGCTTAAAGATAATGCCGCACCACTTCCCGTGATTTACTGAATCTGAAGAGAAGTTGATCTACCACTTTCTGGATATAAAGCAATCAGGTGCTAGTGAGGCGGGGAGGAGACTAGGACTCCCTCAATCATCAGGCAGCCTCCAAAACAATGAGCCCTCCACCACTATGTGCTCAGCAGAGACAAAAGGGGACAAATATTCAAAAATATATAGTACAAGAACATGTTTTGTGACCAATAAATGAGGTTAAAAACATCAAACTCTTAACTAGAAACCTACTATACGTTTTACCCGAAAGAAAAAAAAGTCAAAAGCAATCAGTTGCTCTCTTTACTCATAGGCCTTTGAACTATGATTTTATTTTAATGCCCCAGATTTTGTTCCTAACAGTTGTATGGTTACATGATTCCAACTTGCTCCCTTTTGACTAATCCATTCTCTATGAAAAGAATGTTATATTCATATTACTGTACATACGTTACATTATCAAAATACTGACTATTAAACTTAGTATTTCATTATTTTGAAAAAATACGGCAATCGCACTCTATCATAAAACGCATTTTATTTGAGGTGACAGTTTCCAGACCCACTCATCCAAACGAGAACTTCATTATTTCTGGCAAGGATCCCAGAGATGATCTCCATAACTCAAAACTTAAATATCACTTTTGTTCAGGACCAACTATTGTAATATTGCCAAAAAATGCTTGAAATGCATATACCCCCAAATCAATCTTGGGAACAAGAGTGGATATAGCAGGTAAGAATCTAATCTCTAATTTCAAATACACTTAATATACAGAGATGTATCCCTAGATGCAGAGAGATAACTTTGACCACAAATGAGATGCAGTATTTGTCAATATCCCAGTATACTTTGTCTACTTTTTATTGAACAGGAATTCCCTTTTTCTATGTGTAAAATTAACCTATTCCACATTTTCTAAAGTAAAGAACCTCAAACTATACTTAATGAAAATCCAAGAGCAGAGTAAAAAATGCTTATTTCAGTCCTTACTAATTAAAAAAAATTTTAAATACTGAAGTACAAATAAAATCAATACACTGAAAGTCTTGAATTACATTACTAACACAGATACTTCCTACTGCTGTCACTTAACTTCTGTTAGCCTTAACTTTGGTTAGTCTTAAATATTACTTCAACAACATGAGGTTAAGTTTTGGTTTTCAAATTAGTTTGAAGCTGAATGGAGAAGTTATATGCCATGTGTTGGACTGTAAGCCTTTTGAGAGTAGGGACCACATCCATTCATTACTTTTATGCCTAGTCCGATAATGCCCTCTACCTGAACATCGCTCACTAAATATTGGTTAAATGGAAAAGTGAACGGAAGATTGAATGAAATAATGAAATAAAAAAGAATGTAAACAATATGCTGATGATTCAGGCAAAACTGTTCTTTCGTAA
The DNA here is from genome assembly GCF_011762595.2 of Tursiops truncatus. NCBI lineage: Eukaryota > Metazoa > Chordata > Mammalia > Artiodactyla > Delphinidae > Tursiops > Tursiops truncatus. The sequence goes on from NC_047036.1 coordinate 74,295,955, forward strand.
GAGAGAAAGGAAGATTCAAAAACCTGGGTTATTAAAATTTTCCACTATAATTGAACTCATAGGATAATTTGACTTAAATTCACATGATAATTTCTCTCCAGTTACAGACACAATAATCTGATATGGGCACAGGGCCAGCATTAACACTGGATCACTGTGATCCCTCAGAATTTGCACTGTTTTCTTGGACTTGGTGTTCTTTCCCATAAGATTATTTCTTACCACTGTTTAGCATTTATATTTATGTCTGTTCATATCCATTTCTCTAAGTAACCAATGTGATAAATGAAATGTCTCTATTTTGATCAAGATAATATAAAATTGAATTAAACTACATTTAGTCCCAATTTCTGATTGACAATTTCTTATCAGTACTATAGGTTTAAAAATACTTGCTAAATTAGCATGGGACCTATCTTCTTACATGTTTATTTTCTTGTCATTTAAAAAGATAACTCTTTTTCTGACTTAAAAAATTTGAAATAAAAAATGCATGTTTATCTTGTAATCTAGACCATAAATCTGTGGTATTTTTATTTCATCTTTATAATCAACATATTTTCTTATCTTAAAAAAGAAAAATAAAATTAATCACAAAGAAAATGGGGAATAAATATTGTTAAAAACACAAAATGTACTATATGGGAACATAGGTCAGGGAATGAACTAAGGTCTACTCAGAATTAAAAATTAAACTATCTTTTCCTGACATGATTCCAGGAACTTTATGAAATATTTGTCCCTATTATTAACTCTTGTAACTTTCATGGTTGTATGGTTTTTAATTATTTCACAGCATGGCATGAACTGAATTCTCTAGAGGCAAACACTCATGAGTCCATCACCCAGCATTTACTTGGAAGAAATAAGTGAAAAGAGCATTTTAGTACAACATTTCATGTAAGTAAATGTCTTGGGTATTTTCATAAACTCCAAAGATTCAAATTTTAAAAAAAATGACATTCTCATTTTTGCTCAAGTATTTTTTGATCACCTTCTGCAATTTGACTCAAACTTCACATTCATTTTTGTATTAGAATCCTTAGTATGCAAAGTTCAACATATTACTTCATTGTCTTTGAATCACAGAAAAATTTTAGGATTCAATACAACAAAGTTTAACTTACCTTAAAAGACACTGGTTTTCATGACCTCTTGTTAAGACAAACTAGGTTCTCTGGCCAAAAACAATACAGAGACTGCACTGTCTTCTCTTCTCTCAGACCCAGTGGGTTGATGGTTCCCTCTCTGTCTGTGATAAGCACTGCGGAAGACTCTCAGAGTTTGTCCTCACTCCTGATGCCACACACCTTTTCTTGGCACTTCATCTGGTCCCAAGGGAAAATTCCTGCGGAAATTTTCCTCTCCATAATCTCTTGACAGATGGCTGTGCTGGCAAGAGTCTCAACTCTTAGGAGCGCTCTAATAGGCTTTTATTCTCCTGCATTGCCTCCTCACAGGTTTTATTTTTTTAATTGCACATTGGTTAATGCCTCAATGTCCTGACAGGCCACAGCATCATTGCCCCCTTGGAGTACTCCCAGCTAATCTGCTTTTCTGTTTTTCATTTCAGTAAATTTGCAAAGCTAGTTTCCTTTTAATGTTCCATTATTTTTCTGCTCCTATACACAAAAGCAGTTAGGGAAAAAAAGGCTCAAGTATTTACTTTAAAGCACAAACTGAATAAATACTGAACACTTCAGATACAAATAAAGTAATTTTGTATGGGCACTGATAAAGTTGTAAACCAGAAAAAACAAAATCTTACAAATACCAGTTTCCTTCACATTTCATGCTTTCCTCTGACAAATGCCTTTCTTATGCACTTTGTTTTCTCTCTCTCTCTCTCCCACCCTCATCTTTTTGGGGAAATAAAAAGGAAACACACCCTGAAATTAGAGGTTCAATTGTCATCTAGATGATTTACTTAAGACAGTAAAAAGAACACTCAATTCTTTCAACCTCATCCTTAAATGTGGTGAAAACAGGGATGATTCAAATATGGATAGCAAACTGAAATGCCTATAAATTTAGGCAAGATATTTCAGCCAAGTATGAAGTGTGGAGTGGTGGGACATGGCAAGCTGGATCACGTGTGCCATTTTCAGAGGACAGCGGCTGCTCGTCTCCAGCCCGTCACCGTCTGGTAGGAACTCAAACTCTGCATTGTGAGAGCTATCTGTTTTTCAACAAAACCCCCATATCTGACTTTTTATATGTGAAAAATCTCATGCTTTTTAAATCTTAGCAGAAACTATGGCAACTAGCCCAACACCTGTGGCCCAGCCTCAGCCTCATTTTGACCTAGATCATACTGAAATGAAACTAATGCCAACACAAAAGGACTGCCCCTTATTAGTTATGAACTCTTTTCTCATATGTGAAATGATGATGAAAATGTAGACTAGTTAAAACAAGTAAAAAACATATAATAATCCTTATTAAAGAAGTTAGGAATCCTTATCAAACTAGTTAGGAAGGGTATTAGCCCAAGAACAGGTAAATGGTGTGGGCAAAGTAGAGCTCAAATCTGGAGAAGGACCAGGTTCATTAAAAATAATAATTAAAAAGCAATTTAATGATTCATAAATTTTATTTTATTTTATTTGGATTTCTCTCTACCTAACAATAATCTATGTAATAATTATTAGCTTCTTCCTAATTTCACAACTCATGCTAAATGCAGAAAATAAGAAACGTTTTCAAAATTCTAATTCCATTACTAGTAAAATATTAGATTATAGTCTTCTTGAATGTGTCTATATATGTACACATATTTATACATAATTTTACACTTATATTTTATGTTATATACATATATACTGACCTTTCTTTATAAAAGTATACTGTATAATACTATAACATATTTAACTTTAACATACTAATAATACACTAATATATTAGTAGTGTGTTTTTTTTTCGCTCAAGACTAAATAGTATCGTTTTCCCTATTTCAATAAATAATCTTCCCACAATGTGATATTTAAATGGTATCCCATTGTTTAGATGTAACATAGTATCCCATTGTTTAGATGTAACATAATTTATCTGGCCAATCCCCTATCACCAGGTAAATTTTTTCAATTTTTTTTTTTTTTTACAATGAAGTGTCTATAATTAACAACTGTTCGCTTATCTTTGCGCACATCTATTATATCTTATCGTGTCAAAATATATGCATATTTTCCTTCCAAAAGATTGTGCCAATTTACAGTCCTATAACTGTGATAAGTGAATTCATTTCTCTGCATTCTCAACAAAATTGGATATAATCCCTCTAATTACTTTAGGTGGAAAATAGATTGTACAGTATTTTAAACCTTATAAAAAATCGTTTTCACATATACCAGCTGAATTACTATTTTCCTTAATGTTTTTTCTCTTGACTGACTGGAAGGACAGGTTTATCTAGCACTTCTTGGATCCAGCAAACTCTGACATGGGGCAATGGGAACCATCCAGAGATGGACCTGTGGTCTGTCAGCTAAAGTATCTGCACCCCTGCCAGCAGCAATGGGCCTTTCTCTCTCTTTGGGCCCCTGATAACCCAGCACTAATCAGACACTTCACACATTGGTACTTGGGATGGTGAATTTTATGTCAACTTGACTGGGCCACAGGATGCCCAGATATTTGATTTAACATAATTTCTGGGTTTGTCTTTGATGGTGTGTTCAGAAGAGACTAGAATTTGAATCAATTGTCTGGCTTAAGCAGATTGCCCTCCCCAGGGTGGGTAGGTGTCAGCCAATCCCTTAAGCTCCTGAATAGAACAAAAAGGCAGAGGAAGGGAGAAGTTGTTCTCTGCCTGACTGTTGAGCTGGGACATTGGTCTTCTCCTGCTTTGGGACTGGCACTTATACCATCAGTGCTCCAGTTCTCAGGCCTTCAGGCTTGGGCTGGAACTGGACCATTGGCTTTCCTGGGTCTCCAGCTTGCAGGTGAGACTGTGGGACTTCTCAGCCTCCTTTATCACATGAGCTAATACTTCACGATAAATCTCTCTCTCAATAGATAGATACATATCATGTTAGTTATATAGATATAGATATATAGATAAAACCTGACTAATACCCAGACTGACACAGTATTGATTAGCTAATCAAAAAATGGGGAAATTTGTCAGCTGGTAAGCTCTTTTCAATAAGAAGACTTTAAAAATCAATGGCTCATTGTAACATACACATAACTGGGAAGAGAAATGTGATATCAAGACTAGTGGCCATTGCAGCCTTGTTCAGCAGTGTAAGTAATACATATTCTGGACAAAATATTCTAGATACTCTGGACAGAACCATCCTATACGGTATGGTTTTGGAAGGACCTACTTGGCTCAGTAGTTGCCATATGGAGGGTCCTTTGTAACTGTTCTCAGAAGCTATTAAATCTCTTTGAGAAAACTCAATCTCCCATCTGAGAAGTGATTCCTCTCAATGGACCCAGAATCACTGAGTGACTTTGGACAAATAACCTCCTATACTTCAGTTTCCAATCTGTAAGATGAGAATGATAATTGTAGTACCTATCTCATACTTGGTATCATAAAGATTAAATATAAATTGCTTAGATGACTGCCTGATATAGATAAGACAATTTTTTTTTACTGTTATCAACTGTACTTTCCATAAGTTTCTCTAGTTTCACAAACCTGAGTATATTATAATAATTTATCTTTGATGTAACCCCAAAAGTGAATTTTTTGAGATCAAGATCTGTTTTCCTTTACTATCACAAAAATGAACACATTGTCTAGAAAATACAAGGCCCTGAATAAATATTTCTTTAATGGTGGATGGGTAGGTAGATGGCCAAATCTTTATGCTGAATCTTTCCTGTTGTAATTCCCCTTTCTGGTTTCTAGTTCTAGTTCTTAGTTTCACTCTTTAGTTGTATAGTCTTTAATAAACACACACACTCCAGTTAAACTGGAACCAAAAAGGATTACACCTAAAGTCAATCAAAATATACTGAACCCTAACCTTAAACAAGGCACTCATTGTCTTATGGTTGTTTCCCTCATTAATGGCATGTCTGTCATAGAGGACCTATAGCATGACAACTGATACTATAATTAGAGCAGGCAAAATATTAGTCTTCACCTTAAGGGGAATATATTTAGTTTTGTATGAAAGATCATGATTTAGCTTCTAAATAAGAGCATTATCAAAATGTGATCATTAGGGATGAAAGCTGCTGTCTGTAGAACAGGTCGTCAGTGTGGATGTTGGACCACGTGACCTAAACAATTTAGCTTTTGTGCTTCAGAGAACTGTGGACACACGAAAAGCTAACAGAATTCTGGTGTGTGATCCAGATTATTTGCTTAGTGGTTTTTAAGGTTTAAGAAGAAATTACCTTTTCTTGTTTCTTTCTTTGAGGTAAAGCCTGTTTATACCACATATTAATTGTTCTGACTTACTACATAGGTGTCATTCATGTAAAAAAAAAAATAGCTCATTTTGCATGGTTCCAGAAATGACAAACTCTATCTCAAGAATAAATTTCCACAAAATTCAACCCATTTTCATCTGAAATAAACATTAAAAATTATGTCTTCCACATCAGGCAGAGAGAAGATTTCTGAACCCTCAACACAAGAAAGCTATGGCAATGTTTCAGAATATAACTGAATGCTATATATAGAGAAAAAAGCATAGTTATCATATGCTTTTGTATTCAAATCAAGGGAGAAAAAACGATTTCAGTCGGATAGTCTTTAAACAGAGTGTTGGAAACCTGTGGAAAGATGTGAATAAGCGATTATTTGGGCTGGTTTTTATGCCCTTGAAGTTGGTCATACTGTGTCTTTTCCTATACATCCTAAAAGATGAGTTAATTTTTATTCAATCCTCTATTAAATGCCAGGCAAAAGAACTTTTTTTGTTGGTATTTAAATAGAATTAAAGAATGTTAGATCTTAAAAGAAACGTAGAGCTCATCTTATGCAATTCCCTTCTTTTTACCCGTTAAAAGAAGAGGGTGAAAATCAAAGTTATTAAGTGGTTTTCCCAAAAATACATTTAATAACTGGTACAACCAAAACAATCCCAAGTTTAATGCATTTTGAAATATAAGAAGACTTCCTTCTGTAGACAATGACAGGCTTTGATTCCCATAGAGTTGCAAACCTCAATTTTAAAAGATCTAAACTTGATCAGGACACATTTCACTAGGAACCACCATGAAAAATCACATGCCATCCCAAGTCTATGGGTGCACCTGTCATATTGTACAAATTGGAAAGGGATGACTGGAACTGAAACTGTGAGCACACTCTCACCCAAGATTGACATGTATCTGCTTATTAAAGTATTAAAATAATTCCTTACTAGGTCAAGTGGCCCACATGCACCCCCTGGTGCCCTTTGTTGGGACTCTTGTCTCCCAATAATTCAGCAACCAAGGTGTAAGTACCAGCATGTCAGGAGTCTCCAAGACCCAACTCCTTCTTGAGACTGGCTTCCATTCTGATCACTGATGTTCACGGTTGTTAAATATATTAATATTATCCCTGGATCCACTTTCTCCCTTTTCCTTCTATAAATGTTAAAGGGCAGCATTTGATTCAACTACCCTGATACATCCTTATTTATCTGAAGATAAACTAGGCATAATGAATAAGGGTTATTCAATGAATTAATAAGAACCAGAGTTTTAAATATCTAATGGTTCCTTTGAAAACTCAGCTAGAGGTCTTCCCTGGTGGCACAGTGGTTAAGAACATGCCTGCCAATGCAGGGGATGTGGGTTCGAGCCCCAGACCGAGAAGATCCCACATGCCGCAGAGCAACTAAGCCCATGTAGCACAACTACTGAGCCCGTGTGCTGCAACTACTGAAGCCCACATGCTTAGAGCCAGTGCTCCGCAAAAAGAGAAGCCACCACAATGAGAAGCCCTGCTCACCGCAACTAGAGAAAGCCTGCGCAGCAACGAAGACCCAATGCAGCCAAAAATAAATAAATTTAAAAAAAAAAGAAAATTCAACTAGAGTGCTGCTCTGAAAAAGTCTAAGGTAACTGTTGAAAGATTAAAAGATACTCTGTTTAGAATCACCATTCAAACCATATAGTCTCAGGTTTTACCCCAAATCACAGTCTTGTGGGCATAACTTTGTGTCCTTACCTAGTGATATCAATATAAATGATCCCTGCTTCAAGCCAGGAGCATGGTGGACAAGTTAGATTCTTGCTAAGTCTTGGAGGATTTTAACTCCTGCCTCCAAAATTACCCCTAAACCTTGTGAAAACCGGCTCATCAAGTTGACAAAACATGTAGTCTAAAAAGCAGTGAAAAGTAGTCAATGAACACCCTCCCCGTTAAAAAAAAAAAAGAAAGCTAACAGTGGAACCAAGTCAGTGGTTGAGATTAGATAGAAAGAGGAAATTAGAACTATAATAAAATATGACATAAAAGGCCAAGCAGCACAGCATAAATAAAATAGTGCATTACAGGAAGGGATCCAAACCAATACAAACAACTGCAAAGGGCCTTACTGGCAGACTTTCAGACAGAGAATTTGAGGAGGACAGAAACATTTAATTGTTGAGTAATACTTCTTAAATGATGTTTTACCTCAAGGAAATCATATCAGTGAAGAATGTGAAAACGGTTGGGCAGCTGCGTCCACCCCTTCTAACCAGAGCCCAGCTGCAGGAAGAAAAGCCAGAAACAGAGAGGAGACAAAGAATAATGAATGAGAGGATGAAATCCAGAAAGAAAGAGAAATTAAAATGAGACAGTGAAAAATTAAGCTGCAACTCAGAAAGGCTAGGAAAAAAAAAAAGCTTTAAACAAACTGTAGCAAATGTAATTTCGAATGTTTTTAAACTCAACTATTGAAAACAAATCTTTCCGAGACTAATTTGTAAGACTGGCAGACCCTTGAAATTCTTGCCCCAGTGGTGGAATGACTGGAAGATTGTACTATGCACTCACAGTATAGGCCCCCCGGGTTGCCAAGAGCTATTTATAAAGTGGGCATAATTGAGAAAATGAGTGTATATTTGGCTATTTTTCTCTAATATCTGACAAAACAAAGTACAAAGCCTCTATAGTTCTCTGATACGGAAAATATATGATTTGTATCTTAGCAAAGTATATTGGAAACTTTGTATTGAAATTATTATAGTAGTCCAGGGCCTTACAAATTTTACAGTAAACAGACTTACGGGAGGCAAGTCAGCTCAGTGGTGGGCTCAGCTCTCAAACCAGCTGTATTTGAAACCCATTTCTAGCTTTGTGTCCTTAATCCCTTAAATTCCTTCAACCCTTTGAATTTCAGGTTACTCATAACCAAAATGAGAACAATAATGATATCTAACTCATAGGGTTTTGTGAGGACTTCGTAAAACCCTTAGTAGAATGCTTGCCAAGCACTCAATAAGTGGTAACTCTCCTTATTCTGTGTATCATGGGTGCCTTCTCTGGTACACTCCAAAAAGGTCTGCTTTGATTTAATATTTAGTGCCTCTTGTTAATACATATGTTCAATAAGGCAGTAACTATTAGATACTAAGATCATGTCTATAATGAGTCAATAGATAAACGTATGTTGAGCATTCTCCCTGGGCTCAGCACTGCAGTGGGTAACGCAAAAGATACAGACCCTGCCCAAAAGGTGCTTATAGGTGAAACAACCTGCTACCAATTCCAGAGAGCATATCTTTGTGTTAAAGGGGGTAATATAAAAATCTAAATTCAACAGGTGTTAGAATTCAGGGTAAATCAGTGAGAACTGGGATAGTCAGAGAAAGCTTTAGGGAGGAAGTAAAAAAATAAAGCCTTGGAGGATGTGCATGATCAAGACAGGCATAGAGGAAAAAAAAAAAAAGAAAATGTGCTCCCTACTAAAGGAAATGATGCCAGCAGGATTATGGGTGAATATGGAGGACAGCTGAGCCTGGCTTCCTGGCTTGACTAAAGAGAATGGAGCTTTTTAGAGAAAAAAATGGGCAATGGGGTTTTTTTGGAGCGCTAGAGTAGACTGTGGAGGGCTTTAAGAGCCAGAGGAGTTTTTACTTGAAATGATAGGAGATAAGGATTGTGTGTTATGAAGCGAGGTGATAAAAACAGTGTTTCATAAAGACTGGCCTTATTAAAGGATACAGGGAGATCAAAATCAGGACAGAGCAGTATGGCAGCTTGGAGGATACTGCAGTTACCTAGGTGTGGAAAGAGGGATGGGGAAAGAGAAATGGAGGTTTTATTGTGAGTGAAATGGCAGTCACTGGAGGGTTTTGAGCAAAGGAGTGACATTCTCCTATTTATCTTTTATTATATCTCTCTGTTCAGTTGAGAATACTTTGAGAGGGTCAAGAGGGGGAACTGGGAGACCTGGTAGGACGCCATTTAAATAGTTCAGGAAAAAGTGACGGTGGCTTGGCTCTCATGTGAGTGGAAGGGGTGAGAAGTAGTTAGAATAAATATTGTGAACAGGCTTCACAGGCAGGCATCTTAGGCAGTCTCATGGAACTCCACCCTTGGTTTAATGCTCTGCTGTCATAGTCTTGAAATTCTTAATAACTGAATAAATGGTCTCACACTTTTTATTTTACACTAGAGCCTCACAAATTACGTAGGCAGCCCTGATTGTGAATGTAAATATCAATATATCAGGATTTATTAATGTATTGGAGTTGGGGCTATGAGAGAGAAGAAAAGTCAATGATTACTCTGGGGTGTTTGGCTTGAATAGTTAGAAAAATGGATTTAGTGAGATGCAAAAGACTGTGGAACACAGAATTACGGGATATAAAGTTTGAGATGTTTACTAAGCATCCAAGTAGAGATGTCTGGAGTTCAGAGAAGGGTTTCAGGCTGGATATATAGGTCTAGAGTAACCAACATTTGCATAGTCTTTGAAGCCATAAAACTGAAAGTGAACACCTTCGTATGGGGTATAAACATAAAGAGAAGTCTAAGCACTGAGCCACAAGGCAGTCCCACCTGTTGATGGAGGTGATGGGGCGCCAGCAAAGGTGACAGTGCAGGACCAGCCAGAAAAATACCAGACATTCAGAAGAGTGTGTTGCACCGGAAACCAAAGAAAGAAAATGTGTCAAGAAAATGCTGATGATAATTCAAGTAAAACGAGAGTGGGGATTTGACTACTGAGTTTAATATGGAGGTTATCGGTGATAAGAGCTGTTTCTGTGGAAAGGTGGAGGCAAAGGCCTGGTTAGATTTGATCCAGGAGAGCAAGAGAGGAGAGAGCTAGGAAACTACAGGTATAAACTACTCTTTGAAGAATTTTGCTGTAAGGGGTGGAAGAGAAAGGGATAGTAGCTGGAAGGAAAGCATTGGTACCACTGAGAGGGCAGGCAGGCTGGATGTTTTAGGGTAGAAAAATGAAATGTGATTTTAGATTAACAGCTTGATTTTAGGTAGAGTTGGTGATTGTGATGGTCAAATGGAAATGGCTAGCAGGCAGCTAGAAAGATAAGAATAGATGTGTGAGAAGACAATTGAAATTATCCACGGTTTAGACTTTATTCACACAGAGGTGCAATTTGGGGCTGTAAAAATGAATTGGCCTGGAATAAAAGTGTACAGAGAACAACAGAGGATTGAAGAAACTAATATTCTGAGTCAAGTAATAAAACAAAATCAAGAGCACTGGGCTACATTCCCAACTTCTAACTCCGTTTAGGTGTAGCTGTATTTCCATTGGCTAATTAAGGTAATTATCTGAATAATTAAATATCCACACAAAAGCATTCGTCCAAATTAGCTGGATATTCTACACGAAAAGAGGATCTATCATTTGAGAAAGTCTATTATTGGATTCATTTTTTCTGCTTTTCTCAGTCTACACAGACTGAAACGTTATGTAGAAATGAACTAGAAATTACTACCTGCTAGCTGACAAAGAGGACCTTAGCTTCTACTAGGATTTTCACAACCCTAAAACTGAGATTTTTAAAGATAAAGGCATAAACAAGACCACATAACTTAGGCTAAAACATACTATTTGTCAAAATGTACGTTACTATCAATGAAGGAAACTGAACAGCAATGATTGCTCTTCACCGAGGATTCAGCAAAATCCTCACAGACCTGGCCTAACGTGACCTGTAACCTTTAAGGCAAAATCAAAGGAGAAAGAGCTTTCTGAGCAAAAACTTGCCACACACACACACACACACACACACACACACACACACACACACGTGCGCGAAAATCAAGGCCAACCAAACAGCCCTGGAAGTGGAAGGGAAATTTGGGCCTTTTTCATAGCAGGAGGCAAGTCAATGCTGTCACTCACTAAAACGACACTGGTCACAGCCAGCTCAGACCTCAGCAGGCACGCACTGCTCAGAGCAAACAGAACAGTTCAGACTGGGGGGCTTCAGATGCTCCTGTTTTCCTTTGTTTTCCAAGATGATCCCACTGACAATGATTATTGTCTAAGGACTGTAATCTAAGAAGCATTATATAGAAACATAAGAAATGTCACATTGGAACTGACAAACGAGCCTTATTATGGCTCTGACAGTGGCACCAAGGGACATTTCGTGGCAGAGCGTGAATGTTACTCTAGCAACCAAAAGAATATTACTTCAAAAAGTTCTCCCCCCACTTTTTTGAGGCACTTCAATAAAGAGCTCAAGAAGAGGACCTGGGAATGTAGCCAGAAGAATACGCTTGGCCTAACCCTGCTTCCTCTGGGCCCCAGAAGGTGGCAATGATAACAGCTTCACTTCAGAGCGTGGGGCAGCGCCTTGGGAGACAGAGAACCTTCACCAGGAGACCAGCATAGCCATGTGCTTCCAGGCACACAGACAGTGTTCTCTGGAATGTCATCATCTAAGCATAGGTGGCAGGTATAGTGTCTTGGGTAGCCAAGATGATTCCCCAAACCTGTATTTCTGGTCATCTCTCTGACCTTGGCCTGGGCATTCACAACACTTGCATCTGAGCCAGACATCTCATCTGAGCCAGACAACTCTGAAAATAACTCAAGCAACAAAATGAGCAACTTTCCTCATTACACACAATGGATGCCTTAGGGTTTAGGGCTCCTCCTGAGAAAACTGGCTGGATTGGGATAGGAGCGAGGGATAAATCCCAGAAGTTTTAATAATGGATGTTGGGAGACAGCAGCTCTTTCCACTGTGTTAGGTTGGAAAGAGGAAGCCTGGAACCAGTGGTGAGCATGTTCCTGGAACCAGTGGTGAGCATGTTCCAAACCCGCGCGGAGGGTTCCTGTCTGCACAGGAGAGAATGCGACCGCTTTATAAGGAGCAGAACCGGATAGAGTGAGAGCTGAAGCCAGAGAGCGAGAGACACCCTGATAACACTGTGTGAGTCTCTGAGTCCACGGAATCCAAACCACCCGTGAGTTAACTGGTCACATGAGCCTATGGATTGTATTTTCCTTAAAATCACTTTGCAATGATTTCTATCACATACGTATGAAGAGTTCTGAATAATATCAGAGGAATATATAATTATAGTAAATAAACATACAGAAAAAAATTTAACCTTTAAATACTAAAATCATCAGGTAAAAACAAAAATGCGCTTTTTCTTAGTCTAATTTCACTTTCATTAATAACAGCTATAATATTTTGTGTACCTATCATGTACAGACATTGTGGCAATCCTAGGAAGTAGGAATTATATCCATTTAGGTTCAGAGAGATTAGTTATATGAAACTACAATTCTATCAGATACTAAACAGAGGTGAGATTTGGCTCTAATTTTATCTGAAGTCTAGGCATTTAATCACTAACTTATATTACCAGGCCAATAAGCACTAAAACTAAGTATGTGCATCATGGTAGCTATTGGCCTTCCATCTGCTTGGCAAGTTTTGTCATCTCCCTTCTAATAACAGAAGGGAAAATAACGCCCAATTTAGTAAATATGAAGATTAGATTTAGAAATAAGTATAACATCTTAAATTGTTGTAAATGCTATAAATTAGTACAAACATTTTAGATCATATCAGGAGCTACAAAAATTTAGCTAAAACCCTGTAATTCTACTTTTAACTTCCTCAAAGGAAATCAAAATATAAAGTAACCCAAGGCATAGGGATGTTTATTACAAAATTGTTCTATAATTAAAAGTAATAAGTCAAATGTCTGTGATAATGGATTAAGCAATTTACATAAATTATAGACATACTTATGTGTTTATCATATAATGTGACATGTAGTGGTGTGAAAGTACCTGTTATCTCTTTTTTTTTTTCTTTGCGGTACACGGGCCTCTCACTGCTGTGGCCTCTCCCGCTGTGGAGCACAGGCTCCGGACGCGCAGGCTCAGCGGCCATGGCTAACGGGCCCAGGAGCTCCGCGGCATGTGGGATCCTCCCGAACCGGGGCACGAACCCATGTCCCCTGCATCGGCAGGCGGACTCTCAACCACTGCACCACCAGGGAAGCCCCAGTACCTGTTATAATGAGTGAAAATAGGATACAAAATTTTTATACAAAATGTAAAAATTTTAAATATTCATAAAAATAAAGATTAAATGAATGCCAAAATCTAAGGGTGTTATTTCTAGGATGTTATGATTATAGGGGTTTTATGGTAGAACAGAGTTATGATAATTTATAAGAGCATCATTGTTATTTTAGAAGACTCCAGTTTGTTAATTTTAGGTTTATTTTTCTTATTTGCAATAAAAGCATTTTCCCTTTCCTAAAAATGTTTCTAAAAATAACTCATAACCATTTATATTTGTAAATTATAATACTGGCTCTAAAATGCCATGAATACCACCACCAGATTGGGAGCTCCTTAAAGGAACAAAAACGTTACAACAACTCAGTAAATACTTTGGAAACGAATTACCATTCAATCCAAAAATATATCTATTATGAAATTCAATGGAAATAAAACTAAGACAGCTACAGGAAGTAGAATGGGGTAGGGGGGAGAACATATCAAGCTATTTTCTTTGAAACTTCACTCAGTTAAGTGCATAATTAGATGGGGGGCACGGTTTAAAAGTAGGATATACCTCAAACAGCTCTACTTTTCCAGAGTAGTCTTTTAATATTTCATTCATCAGAATTTTATTAATCAGAGGACCATATTGTCCTGACACCCTTGTGAAAATTAAAGGAGGTGTCATTAATAATTAATGCTGAGACCATGGGTGTAAACCAGGACCCTATTTATCAAGCATTTTTTGGTGCAGAAACTGAAATAGGCACTGTGAAAGTAATTAAGACATGGATTCATCCCCAAAAGGTGGCTTGTTATTATTTTCATAAATATATTTTGTATAAAACTACTTTCACAAATCATATAATATTCTTCCTCTACTTAAGGCATATTTATTATGTAACTGAAACAGAGCAGAACCCTGCGGTACTTCCCTCCTCCATGTCCTCTGCCTGCCTTTTGTCTGTGGAAAAACTTGAGCCAAAGCTTAATCAGAGAAGTGAGAAAAATTCAGGAACAAAGGAAAACAGTCCAATAAGACTAAATAATAGTTTAGTCATTAAGCATAGTCAAGGACCTTTAGTTTCTCTTCAAGGGCTATAGATAATATTCTGAGCCATGTCCTGTGAGCTGTCTATAGATACCGAAACCCCCAACAGGTGGGAGACGTTAACTACATGATTACCAGGCTGCAGCCCTGACATAAGCTGCCACAATTCTGAGAACTTGCCTCAAAGAAATGGAAACAAACCAACCCTGGAACTCAAGACTAGCTATACTTAAATCAAGATGACATTGATCAGACCACTGCATGACCAATTTCAAGATGACTGTCAGAGCTGACTGTGCTGTTTCTGCATGTAGCCCCCTCCTTCCAGCTATAAAAGCTCTTGCCCACTGATTGTCAGGCCGGGAGTCGGCATTTGGACAGGAGTCTGCGCTCTCCCCCCAACCCAGCTGCTGGCGTCCGAAACAAAGCAAACTTTCGTATCCGTCAACCTTGCCTCTTTATTGGCTTTAGAGTCGTGAGCAGCTGGACCCCACTTACGGTACCAAAACTGCTCTATGCCAGGCTTCCCTGGTGGCGCAGTGGTTGAGAGTCCGCCTGCCGATGCAGGGGACACGGGTTCATGCCCCGGTCTGGGAAGATCCCACATGCCGCGGAGCGGCTGGGCCCGTGAGCCATGGCTGCTGAGCCTGCGTGTCTGGAGCCTGTGCTCCGCAACGGAAGAGGCCACAACAGTGAGAGTCCCACATACCACAAAAAAAAAAAAAAAAAAAACCTACTCTATGCCTATGAGCCTTCTAGAAACTGGGATACAGCAATAAAAGGAAACCCCTGTTCGTTCCTAAATTCTAGGGGAAAATGGGAACAAACAAAAATCAAGTAAAATCTATTGTGCATTACAAAACGAAAAGTGGTTAAGGAAAAGCAAAAGGCCTGAAGAGTATAGCAGATGGATGGTGGGGATGGGAGGAACAGATTTTGATAATGTAAACAAGAGAAAACTCCCTAAGAAAAGGATATTTGATAAGGGACCTGAAGAAAGTGAGGAATAAGCTGTGAGTATACAGGGGGAAAGCATTCCAAGCAAAGGGAAGATCAAATGCAGAAACCTTGAGGCAGCAGGCTACGAGGAACACTGAAAAAGCCAATGTGAGTGAAGTGATCAATGGGGTCGGTGAAATCAGAGGGATAACCAAGTATCAGATCATGGAGACCTTGATGTAGTACTAAAATTTATGGAATTCAAATTTATCTATAGATATGATTTTTATATATGTCCATTATACCCCAATTTGGCATTCATCTTCCCAGACGTGTGTTCTAATGCTGTTGGACTGTCCTAATAATACACTTGATTATTTTCATTTCCAATTTCAGAAATTGCATTCTATTTTGGATTTCCACAACCAAAACTGAATGTAATATTGTAGGCTTCCTGGTGCATGTGCACCATGATTTTATAAAGTAGATAGTAACCACAGCAATTGGTTGGGGCTCAGACAAAAGATGTTTACAGGGAGGAGCATTTTTTCATTGGCATTATTCTGAAGCATTAGTGCAGACTAACTTTTAATTCGTTTTGTTTTTAATTTTAGTTCTACAGACAACGTCCCTTTTATTGCCTTCACCCAGGGTGAACTGCTTCTGCAGTCCATTTTTAGTATGCCACGCCACACAAATTTTAAATACTTTTCTTTAAATGTATAAAGCTCCAGCCTTATATATTTAACTGATTACTTAATTTCAACTGGGTCCTCCCACATGCATGTCAAATTCTGCAGCTCCAAAGCCAAATTCATTTGATCTTATTCTTCTTTCACCAAATCTGCCCCAAAACGCCTTTCTTACTCAGAATCTTAAGGGGAAAATAAGGCATTTACTCAGTTCCTGAGCCAGAAACTCAGACATCAGCCTTATTCCTTATTCTTGACTAACCTCTGCATTTCATCAACCTCCAAATCTATCAATTCCAGTCCCCAAAATGTTCAACATCTGCTCTGCCTTTGACAGACATCAGCATACAACTGGCTACTCAGTAGCCTCCTTCTTCTCCCTAACTCTCCCCACCGAACCCCAACCTTCACTTCATCTTTTCCTCTAATATTAGGGTGATCTTTCCATTGTGAAAATCTAATCTGCTCCAAATGCTTTAGTGGCTTCTGATAATAGGCTCCACGACATACTAACAATGCCATGAATGGGCCCTGCCCACCTATCCAAATTCATTTCCAATTATTTCTCCTTCACCCTTTAGGTTCCAGCCCTACTAGACTCACTTTCTACACACCCCATGCTCTCTTTTATCTTCTGAACTTTTTGAACATGTTTTCCTCTCTACCTAGAATGCAAAATTGGGAAAACTCCTTTAAGTCTTACTTCAGATGATACTCTTGGAAACAGAAGCCCTGGGGTAGGGAGCAGTGGCAGGGGAAACTTTTCAATCCATCTTGTCTGTTCAGTAAACTGTCAGCTCTTTGAAGGCAGGAGATGTGCCTCTTCATCTTGGTTTCCCAGAACCTATTCCAACACCTGACACTTACAATATCCTGGGAATAAGACTTTGAAAATATGAAATCGGTGCACTTTCTGCTACTGACACTAAGCTTTGAGGCTTTTTTACCCCAGAGAGAGAGGGTGATGTCAAAGAAACGAATGGGAGAAGAAAGATCCTATCTGAAGGGAAGACAAAAGAAATAGTTACTTTGGTTCTAGAGAGAGAAGAAAAAAACATGAGATCAGGATTAAAAGTTAGGTTCCCCACTTAGGGGCTTACAGAAATATCTACATAAAATGAGGGGAGTTAACCATGATAGGACACTATGGAAACCCCAGATAGTCTGAAGGATAGGGCTCCGCCTCTTTTATGGTAACTCACCATGGACCGGGGAGCAGAAGCAGGTTCGTTCATCTGAAGCTCAGCAAGCCAAAATGCTGAGACGCCAAGGTTTGCAGCACACAAACCCAGTTGATCAACCCAGTTGACCAGTTGTAGGTTGATCAATGAAGCAGCCGGGCAAAGAGATGGTTAAAACTCGCAGCCCCAAACCCCGCAAGGCAAGAGGCTGCAGTATTTATGGGATATCGAATAAAGGGGCAGGGTCGTCTGAGGCTGGAGGGCGTGGGGAAAGAAGACTGGAAAAACGCGTGGTAATCAGCGTTATGCACATGCGTAATAGGCTACAGGCCTCTGCTCGTTCAAACTTGGAGGCTCTTTGCACGATCTGAGGGTGGAATTTCAGCCCTCTGATGTCAAAAGGTCACAGAGCGGACATTCGCACATGCCCAGTTGGAGAGTTGGTGGTCCTATCCAGTCTTAACCAGCTCAGCTGGAACTCTACACAGCTGACTCCAATTCCTGGAAAACAACTCACGCAAACATCTTCTTGTTTAGGCTTCCTGCAGCTTGGAGGACATGCAAGACTTTGTAGCAACAATTAAATTGACCTTGATTAGTCAAGGCAGGCTACAGGTGATATTATTTAACTAATGATTACCCACGGTATCAAGGACAGAACATCACTTGTGGAAAGAAAGGTCTCAGTAGATGATTCTAAAATGGCTCGTTAAATATTTATATTAAAATATATCATCTTTATAGAGTGACAGTGACAGACTAGGATTCTTGTACCAGTAGAAATATAAGAGAAGTGGGAGACAAACCTTAGAAGAGAAGTCTTTTCTTATAAAATACATAAAGCATGAGAACAGGGATATGAAATCATAGAAGACTCTCCTGACATGTGGGAAAATTTCCAGTTGAAAAATTCCAGTCACCTTTTTTTAGCCATGATACATGTTTGAATTCCAAGGTCCTGACGTTTTGAAAAGGTTTGTACTGTAATGGCTACAGAAATCTCATGTACGCTTGAGTCATTTATGCTTACAATTCATCACTTTCCCACCAAATTATGTAAAAAGAATTGGGAAAAGCCAGTTACATTATGTTATAAAATATTTTTTGACTCCTTTTTGGATTTCCTTATCTATTTTAAATGTCAGCTGAGCTAAGCAAATACTCTCAATCCCCATTCAATGAAGGTATATCTGATGCCAGTTTAAACTAAACCAGAACATTTGCCTTAAATTTTCCAAAATAAATTCTATAAAATTACAATGTTCTCTACTAATAAAAAAAGAGCCTTTTTATGTGATATTCATGTTTTATTTTGCTGCTTGTTTGAAAAATGTGTTTTCAATTAGAAGTTTGATTAGGGAGACAGAAGAACAAGCAGAAAAATTTTTTCCCATCTCAACCTAAAATTATTATTAAAGAAGTTTTTTATTTAACTAAAGTAAGGTCCAAGTAACCACTTTCCTATGCCTGAAAGCTATACTGACATCAGCAGTTTTATGGAAACGTTTTGCACTTCCAAAACCAACAGGTAACTTAGAGATCACTAGAACGCTAATGGCCATTTTCTGTAGTTTTACATAAAAAACAAACAAGCAAAAACTGCTGCGCTATCCATAAAGCAAAACAATAAAGTCTATATGTAACACTCTTATTTCCAGTATTCATTCTTTAAGTATGGCCTGAGATGAACATTTGCAATGCCATTTAAAATATTTTATTATTTATAATATTTTCCCCTCAGATATTTGAATGGATAAGAAGGTTTTATTTTATAGAACATTTACTGGTCTAAACAGTATTTGAGCTCACACAAATTGCTGTCCACTTAAATAAACAATGTTATGTAGTATTGATGAGCTGCTTGTTCCTTAAGATCTCAATCCCACTTCTCAATAAAATCAGTCAGGAGTCCATGATTAGCCAACAAAGATGGTTGAAGTGGGTGTTGTTACAAATACCTTGGTTTAGTTGTTTTGAACAGACTTTAAATTGTATTAATAAAGCTATAATGTGCAGGTGATTAGGGACTGGAAAGCTGCACCCTCAGATTTGGTGCTAAATTAAACACTTCACTTGTTTGGGGAATTTATGTAAATATTAGAGTATAAGACATTAAGATTTTATTTAAATAATTTATTTTTTACCTAGAGGTGTTTAGCATTTTTATTTAGCCCGTTATTTGTTTATATCATGTACATCTTTATTTTACAGTGTTGGATGATGTGAATGACGTGGTTACACAGGGTGTTTAGGAATATTATTCCAATAGAGAAGATGAAGAAGAAAGCTCTCGGTTTAACTGAGATATAGTATCCTTGTTTAATACTTCCAACACTCCCTGGAGTAGTTAATATTCTAATATTTCTGAAAGATAAAAAAGGGAAAATTTAGAGCAGTTAAATGATTTACCCATGGCCATACAAATAGAGAGTGGCAGAGGGAAAATCTGAAGCTGACTGTGCCTAGAGACCTTGTTTTGAACCTCCACACCATGTGCTCCAACACAGAACTGGCTTTTCTATTACACTTTGGGCTTCCCCTTTCCTAGTCATTCTTTTCAATTTGGTCTTTTCCATCTCAATTCTGGTTTGTCTTTGTATCTTTCTTTGGTTCCTATCAAGAAAGACTATGCCATTCTGAATTAGCATGCAAAAATCAAGATAAACTGTAGGTGTGAGAAGAAACCCTTGCAAACAGCCATATTACCCCTATCAATGTGCTCTTGCCATAAGCAAAGCAACTTTTGACAGTCCACTTATTTGAAAGATTTCATTGGTGGTAAGTAAAGAAAAAAGTTGGACCATCAAGAATTACCACTCACATACCGATTATTAAGGGCTTACTTGATGCCTGGCACTGAATTTAGCCATTTATATACAGTATCTAATGTAATCCCTACCACAACCTTATGACATAAACATTATTACTAGTAATTTACTGAGGAGAAATTTGAGGCCTGGAGACATTATGCAATTTACCCAAGGTCATACAATTTAACAGGTTAAGCAGAAATTTAGACTTATATTTGATTAATTGCAAAGATTGTGATATATTAACCATATGGTAAAACTGCACTTTAGACCACTTGGCTGTGCTCCTTCTTGAAAGAATATTTTGAGTAAAGAGAGAGATCAACACTTAAGTGACTCAAGGTCACATTCTCAGCACAGGTATAGCAAATGTTCACTAATCACTTCCTAAAAAGTATCAAAGAACAATTTTTCTGAAAGAAGAGAGGAGAGAGGGAAGGGTGGGGGGAGGAAGGAAGGGAGGATAAAAGGAAGGAAGGAGGGAAGGAAGCAAAAAAGAAAATCCCTCCTCACCTCCTTGGTTGATGGTTAAACTCAAAGTCCTGAGCCAAATGAGCAGATAAATCGTGAAATCAAAGCAGAATCTTCCTTTTCACTACAGGGGAAGGAGTTGTCTTATCAAATATTTTCACATTTTTCTTTGTCATTATTTCTATCTGTTTAGTCACCGCACCACTGCTTGAAGCAGAAACTGAAGCCAGGGGAAACGCCAAAGGCAAGGACCACTTTACAGTGATAAAGAGATTGAAGCAGTGGCTCCTCTTCCCCTGCAGTTCCTGGTGGGGCCCCATGCCAGGAAAGGACTCCTAGAGTCTCTAGATGGCAACTGAGCCTGAATGGGATGTTAAAAGCTTTCACTTATCATTCTGGATTGCATGTTTCCACTCTGAGTACAGACAAGAGGGAATAAGTACAGCCAACTGCCAGAAACTTTTTATTGCCTCAGTGCATACCTCTTTTTTAGCTGGATGACTTTTACTTTTCCATTTCTTAATTGCTTTGTTTGTTTGTCCCTTTTTCTCAGGGCAGTTTCTAAATACGACTTTGGAGAGTCTTCTATGTTCAGAACAGTGACAGAACCACAAAGGTCTCAAGCTAAGCATGAAAGCCTGGATCTAATATCTTCTCACGACTTTCCTCCCATCTAATAGGGCTGCTTGCTTATCTTGCTGCTATGATACCAGGACCGATACAGATGCTCATTGAGGAAAAACTAGGAGTGGCAGAAAAGTAGACAGAAACATTTCCTTGTCAGAACTCTGATTTGATAACTCATCAAATTGCACACACATTATGCAACCAGACAGCCTACGATGGTGAAGTGTGCAGTCAAGAAAGTGAGAGATTGAGAAAACCGCCTCCTGAACTTGCTTGGCCAGCGGTGTAACGTTCTCCAGCAGGAAAGAGTAGGTATTCACAAACACTCACTTTTTATTTACGGAGATGCAGGAATGGATTTGATCGTGTCTGTGGAGTGTTTTGTGGCCTTTGGAATAAAGGCGTTCTACAAGTATATATTTCTATGTAGAGTTGTGTGTGTGTGTGTGTGTGTGTGTGTGTGTGTGTGTGTGTGTGTGTGTGCTCTTTCTCTTGAGTAGTAGGGCAGAAAGGGAGAATTTCCTACAGGATCTGCAAGTACACTTCATCGTCTCTGTATGTTGTATGCTCATATATCTAAACATTTTTACAGGTAAGCTGCTTTCTGTCTTACAAAAAATGTCTCTTGACTGTACTGGGGTCTTAAATATCCATGGTACAAACTGGCAGCTTAGTGCTTTTCATTCAGTATCCAGCAGACGAGCAAATCCCAGGGCTGAGCTATTGATCCAGCTGAACTCACAAGCACTATGTCCTTATTCTTCTGGTTCAGTAGGCTTGGATGTAGTATACAAAATAATTTGCTGCATTCTTCAAAGCGGATTTTCCCCTGGGGTTGGAAAAACACAGTTGGAAAATTGCGAAGATATTTCACTGCATTCAACAATAAAAAGAACATTTTAAATAAGTTTACTGATATAAAGAAGCCTACTTGTTTTGTTTATGTTTGATGATGTTTTTGTTTTATCTTATTTTGTGGCTATTTCCACGAAAAAGGCCAACAGGGTAAAACTTTAATCAAAATTCTTTTAAAACAATTTTAACCGGCCCACTGTAAGCTAAGCTCTTCCTCACTTATTACTCAGGGTTTGGGGAAAACACTTAATTTTCAAATCAGCTTTTATTAATGTTCATGATCATACTATTATTTGTATCTTTACTTTTTATTCATTTTTCTAATGTATATATCATATCAGTCTCAAGATATGAAATAATATTTTTCTGTTTCACATGAAAGACAAAGAAGAAGAGACAAGATAGAGGAACAGCTGGTGGTCACCATGAAAAGAAGGAACACATCAAGGTCCTTATTTATTGGTCTCCTCTCTTGTTAGAGGCACAGGGTTCACTGCTCAGGAAGATGACCTGGATGTTCAGTCCAGGGAAGCCAGTTAGCCTTTGAATTCAAATCAGCGTTGGACCAAGACTTACAGGCTAAGTGATCAGTGCTGGTCTCTGTAGGGCTCAGTTTCTTCACCTATAAAATGATCCTCCATCATAAAGTCAGTGTGACATTCAGGTTAAGAAAGAAATGTATTGAAAGCATTTGGCACAACCCTGGAAGAGAGTAAGCACTCAAAAATAAGTACTTAATATGATGAATTGTAACATATCAGTAGCAGTAATGGTAGAGTCATGGGGACACAAAACCATAGATCAAACTCAAATAAGTCAGACTCTTAAGAAAACTGTTTACTGCATAGCACATGTTCAGCACTGTCTTAGATGTACTAGGCACTGGGGGATACCAATTAGGAAGAATAAGGTATGGCGTCTGCCCTAAAGAACTACCTAGTTAAAATGATACATGGGGAATATGTTTAACACAGGACAATTAAGTAACAAATGAATACTAAAGGAGATAGAGTTCATAGAATAGAATAGTAATAGCATTCATTATCTGATAAAAATGCAGAACTAGGAGACATATATGCATATATATGTATATAGATAGATAGATAGATAGATACACACACATATATTTAGAGAGAGATGATTTCTTCAATAGTTTTATCTACAACCTCCCACACCCATGCAACAAAGATAAACAGTAAACTGTCAGAAAACACAGCCACTTCACCGTTATCTAAATATTAAGGAATTCTAGGAAATCAATTTCTATTTGATGAGCTTAAAAAGCCAATCATGAAAAGAGTAAAGCAAGACTTTGAGTAGCCTCAGAAGCCCAATGTCAAGTATTACATTTCGGTTTGCTTCTGGGAAATTAATCAGGTCAACAAAGCTTATATCAATAAGAAATGAGGGAAGTGGGGAACTCTTTTTAAACAAAAGCAACAATTGGGCTATAATTATATAATCAATAGCCTCTTTTAATGCCTGGAGCATCAAACCGAGGAAGATTTTATGTATAGGAAGAATGAAAGCATCATTGGCTAATAATCATCTTGGTGATTACATCAAGTAAATGTTAATAAATTATTAAGACAATATTGACTATTATTAGCTTTTTTACTTATTATACATAATTTGGTTGAGTTTCAGGGCACAAAGATATTCAAAATGTTCACACCTATTGTCCAGGCCCCTATTTTGCTGGTGTTATCTCACACTGGTGAGATTTGAAAATAAGAACTATTTAAAAAGAGATCTATATAGAGTTTAATTTTATTACTTTAGATTTACTTGTATATTTATTAGTTTAACAAGTATTTTAGGATCTGGGGACACCAATATGCATAAAACACATGTATATAAATAAAGCAAACATATAATAAGTTATAAATTGTATATTATATAAGAATTTTTAGGTAATGAAAAATAGCTTTAAGAAAAATGAAGCAGAATACTACATGAATAGAGATTCTTTTTAAAACTCTCTAAGGAGGTCAACTTTGAGCAGAGGCTTCAGTGAAATGATAGGGTGAACAATGCATGCAAAGTCTAGGTTAAGGTCATTTCTAAGAGGGAGGGATAAGAAGTTCAAGGCCTTGATGCTGAAGTGGATTCAGGTTATTTTAAGAACAGCAAAGAGGCTAGTATGTCTAGATGCACAGAGAGGTCTAGAAACTTGCCTGAAAGTTTGCTCTAAGTTTTGAAACTGAGAATTTTAATTTTTATGTCTACACATGATTAACTTAGTTTTATGTATCCAAAAACTGCCACTAACTGTGTTCTGTCAGAGCACAGAAGAAAGAAGGTCAAATTAATTTAAAGTAGTCCCAGGATGGTAACCCTAGGAACCCAGCACTGTTAAAAGCAGAAGCAAACAGTAGTCAACAGACACAGCAAACTAGAGAAGTAAACCTGCAATGTCTAAGCTGCTTGGAATTAGTGGATACAGAATATTTATATCCCATAAGACTTCAGGGCAAGAATGATTTTCCCGAGTTCTTTAAACTTAAATGAAGAAATAATTCCCAAACTAACAACACTGTTTTTTTGTTTTTGTTTCTTTTGCGGTACGCGGGCCTCTCACTGTTGTGGCCTCTCCCGTTGTGGAGCACAGGCTCCGGACGCGCAGGCTCAGCGGCCATGGCTCACGGGCCCAGCCGCTCCACGGCATGTGGGATCTTCCCGGACCGGGGCATGAACCCATGTCCCCTGCATCGGCAGGTGGACTCTCAACCACTACGCCACCAGGGAAGCCCTAACAACACTGTTTTAAAGCACATTTTTTAAAATGCTGCTTAATTACAGATCCAATAAAAAAACACAGAAAAATTAAAACTATATAACAGGAATAGCAAATACGTGATTTCAGTTTGTGTAAAAAGTTTGTCTCTTCATAGTTGCAGCCTGATTGATGTGCTGAAAATGATTCCAAAACTCCATCTTGGTTTATTTAGCAATGTCTGCTATGCCATTTTAAAATCTAAGAGTAAAAAAGTTTTTAACAAATATAGTAGAGGGTTAATATCCTTAATATATTGACCTCTTTCAAACCAATAGTCAAAATTCTAATACCCTCATGGGAAAGAAAAAAATGGGCAAATTATATACAATAAAATCTAAAGAAGCAGAAATATAAGTGACCAATTAGCATAAGAAATATTTAATTTTTCCAGTAGTAAAAGAAAAAAATTAAATCAACCATGAAACTCTGTATTAGCTTAGCAGATGAACAAAAACATAAGGGAAAAAAATCACTCATCATCAGTGCTAATGAGTGATTAGTGAAACAGCCATGACCTGGTGACATATAAAATATTTTCTTAGAGAGTTTCAGATCTCTCATAAATGTATGTCTCTTACCAAATCAGGGTTCCCTGCATAATAAAGAGAATCGCTCCACAATTTTATCATTAAGCAGAACAAAATTAATTTAATGTGACTTCTATCAGTGTTTTGTCTGTATTGGGTAAAGATTTAATTATTATCTGAGTCATTTTCCAATATTTCAGATAAGTGATGCTACTTTTTACTAATTCATTTGAAAAGAAAAACCTAAAAGAAATCTCTATTTCTTTATGACAATTGATATAGTAATGATTTCTAAAAATAAGGCCCAGAGATGACCTGGATTCCCATCCAGGCATATTTGAGCCTAGAAATCTGAATTTGTAACCAACTCCCAGGAGCTGCTGATGCACATAATTTTGAGACTCATGGACCCAGAGGAAGCAAACAGAAAAATGAATCCATACCAGCACACATCAGGAGTCACAGATGTGCCTCAGAAACACACATCTGCAAAGCAGCAAGCAGGTGAAATAAGGCATTGCCACTTATCAAGGCCCTTGGAAAATCAGCCTGGGAATGGCCTCCAAGAATGGACCTCACGTTCGACCTTGGCAGCTGACTTCCCAGGCAGTCCTATGCACTGAGGCTGAAATGGATGCAATAGGACAACTCAACAGGTGGAACTAGTCACCAGCCAAACCTACCGGGGCAGCAGGAGGCCAGCTGTGTCATTCCCCTATGGGCATTTCCATCACGGCCACCCTTCAGGTCAGCACACACATTCTTTGGCCTCAAAATATGCCTTTTGCCTTATGCTACTGAAAGTTACAATGGATCCAATTTTCTGAACCTCCGCTTACTGCCATATCTTCCTGTCATCCTCAGTGATCATGAATTGCATGATTTTAACACATACTCACAAAGATCAGTATGTATTCAAACTCTACAGTACAGAATAAAGAACAAATTCAGACTTTACGAAAGCTACATATGAGAATCCTTTTTCTAGCAATCATAGACAGGTGAGTGGTGAATATGATATCTGACATGATGGTGGGACTCTGACGGCAATAAAGTATAACTGAGTGTCTATCAGCCTGGTTCTGGCCTGTTTGTTCACGCTCCAGGCCAGTTTCATGAAAGGGAAAAAGAGAACTGTATTTTTCCATTTGTAGAGCTGTAAAAAAGAAATGACATTTTTATTTATTACATGAATAGTTTTCAATTGTTTCTTAGTTTATTTGAAACCAGTGTTTAAAATTATTTCTGAGAATGTTAATAAATTTTCTTAAGTAACAAATTGTGCTTTTATCTACATTTTCAGCTTTTCAGTATACAAAGAGGGCTTGCAAAATCACTTCAGTGTTTTCTGTAAAAGCCTAAATGTAAACAAAAAGTAAATACAAATGCCAGGAGTCTGTTAAAATTCGACAAATGTGTCCTCTACCCATTTTTCTTTGCTTGAATCGGGTTCTTTGTGTCCCCATTTCCCCCAGCCTTGGCCAAGTGCATTTTGTCTCTCACTAGTGCCCTGAAGATGATGATACAATGGTGTGCATTCAGTGCGGTGGCATGTGCAGAACTATGGCTCAAGGTCCCTTCGTTGTTTCCTCAGGGCAACCATTTCAGGGAGTGAATTATTCTTAAGGATGGGCACTACAGCCATTTCTCAATGGCTAAAAATCAGTTTCTTCCAAGATGTTTTTTAATGTAAGCATTTTTCTTATTCATAGCATAGACATAGTAGCCCATGGTCATACAACACATTTTAAATAGTACATTAAAAAAAATGATAATATTATCTTTGCCCCCCAAGCCCCACCTCCAGGACGTTCATAGCTTTGGAGAGTTTGGCTGGTATTTACTTTTATTATAATTTTGTGTAGGGAAAATTTAATTTAAAGTCTGTGTAAATGATAAAGTAATCCAAATAGTAGTTGTATCCATACTCATCACTGATCACTAAGTGGGACTGATTATAAATGTACTGGGAGACTATCAGAAAGGCACTGTTGACTTACTTTACATAGATAAACAAGCCACATAAAAAATGAAAGCACAATGCTTACTGAATTGTAAGTGATTAAACATTAATGACTAAAGCTTAGTCAAACACTGAAAGTCTTAAAGTCTTCCACAGTACATCATGTTGAGTGTCAACAGATAAAACAGAATGCCAATATTAGTTGTAATGTTCTTGAAAAGAGTTAAGCTTTGTCGATAGCTGTAAATGTACATCTGCCAATATCTAAAAATCCATCAATCTCTACACACTGTTTGTGTGAGGCTCTATTAGTCTGACCATACCAAAAACATCCGAGCACTGGTTGGCACTGAAAATAAACAAGTCTGAAAGTAATTTTATACTCATTTATTTGTTTCTTTTGTGCCATGTGTATGGACTTTGGTATTGATATAGTCAAATATTTATTATCCACACTAAAAGAAGGTTGAGATAGAATGACTAAATCAAATCTTTGTTTTATTTTTGTTTCTTAATAGCCTCTCTACCAAGTAGAATGCTGTAGTGAAAGCAAGTTTAAACCAGCATCTGTCATATGTCAAATAATTATTAAAGGAAGCACAAAAACAGTAATACATCCTGGTTTTTGTAATCTCAGGGAAGTCCCCAAACTCTATCTTCAGTCACTTTGGACAGTCATCTTGCAGGAACAAAATATAAGAATTCAGGATAGGTGGCCTTGTAATACTACAGCTCTGTTTTGTTCTGTGACCCACTCCTAGCACAGATGAATTTGTTGCCTTTCTGACAAAAAAGGTTGATTGATCCTGCTAGTGAAAGATCATTTCATTAGCTTCAAAATAGCCTTTTCGTACAAGGACCCAGGGGAGCAGAATTTTCCCCACCAATATGGGAAAGCTCTACTAGTAGAAGGCCATTCAGCAAGTCAGAGTATTACCAAAAAGCTACTGAGGGACAGTTTAGATATTGTAAAGCACATTTTCTGTATATTTGGGAATTGCAAATGGATCAGGCATGAGATGATATTCAGGAATAATTTTTAGTTTTATTAGGTATGATAATGTTAGTTTGACAATGTAAGAAGACACTTTTATCTCTTAGAGTAGGATGTTATATTGTCTGTATAATATTTGGTATTATCTTTCCCCCCATCACCATTCCACCCCACTGTATAGAAGACTCAACAAAACCTTCGCTTTCAATACCACATCCATTTAACTGTATATGTATTGTGGTGACTACATTTAAATATTCATTTATCTAGCTAACATTAATTTTGGCTTCATATAAGAAAAAACACTACACTTTGACATCCAAAGATCTGGGTTCAAATCTTCACTCTGTTTTTGATTAAGCCATATGATCTTGTTAAGAAAAAAAAAATCATTTAACCTGTTTAGATTAAGTATTGTTGCTTTAAAGTAGTATCTCTTTCTTGTCAATTACTTCATTATTTTGAAGATTCAAACTAGCAGTAAATTTAAAAATTCTTGATGAACTCTTAAGTGTTATATCCATGTGAGGTATTATTGAGAAGCTCCTATAACCCTAAGAAGATTGCGGATAAGAAATGTAAATAAGGGGTAAAGTTTACATTCAGGGGTCACAGAGTATAATAACATTAACAACTGACACCACAGATCTTTCAAGGGACAAGGCTGTTATTTTTCTGGGAAAATGCACTGAATGTTCTATGTTTGAAGGTTAGGCTGGATAAAGGCTTTGGAGGAAGAGGAAGCTGTTCTGTGTAGTACATAAAATAATCCAGAACTGTGGGTGGAGAAAATCCTTGAAGGAGGGAAGGAGGAGCAGAGATTCAAGGTAAAGTTTAAGATAAAGGAATTATAGAATCAAATAGGGCCACCTTTCAGTGATTGTTGATTTTTCTGCAAAATCTTTTCAACTCACCAAAAGCTTCATTTTTGTGGATTTTTGTGGAAACCAGTGAAAGGACTAAATTTCAGGTTCAGTGTGTGAGAAATGCTATGTACAGATATCAGAGGAGGCAGTATTTATTATCTTACGGCAGAGGAAATGCAGAAGAAAGCCCTCAGAAATCCACAAGAGTTGGGTTGATTTGACCAATCATAGGCTCTGGAATTTAGGGTCCTAGTCAAATTTACCAGGGTGGTTGAGAGACCAAGAGGCTTCCATTGGCACAGCGACATCACAGTTAAATATAACAAACGGTAAGCCACAAAATATGCTGTCAGAGAGATGTATAATATCATATGATGTTAAAAGAGAGGATATCACTTTCAGTTGAAGACGGCAGGAAGTTTGTATCCAAGAGAGGGATTTGAAACTTTTTGTTTTGTTCTGATTCATCTCATTCTGCTGGTTTTATATTAAAGTATGAGTAGAGTTTAAAGAAAATAAAGGCATGCTAGAGAATGTATTCCCCTTCAAATGAATACCCAAATTTCACTGTAGGAACTTAAAATTCACCCAAACTCTCCATTCCTGCCTTTATTTTTTGTTCCAAAGATCTTCATTTATTTCATTCAGTAAGTCAAAAAAAGTTTTACTTTGTTACTATTGTGTGTCAAATACAATGCTAGATACTGAGCTTACAAAAATGAGTAGAATACTGTCCCTCCCCTACAGAGCTTAGCCTTCAGTGAAAGGACTTGTCTTGATTTCCAATGCATATTGGGCTCATAAGCATCACTTCCCAAAAAGCATTAATGTCTCAAACTATGCTCTGACTTATGTTAAAAGTTGACAATGTACTATGAAGGTTTTTATTTAATTCCATTCTTATCATACTGACAAATATTTCCTGGGTGTTAAAAAAGGATCGTCTTTCAAAGCAATTTAAACTTTATACTATTTTTTCACTTCCGTAGTAAAATACAACTAGAGATGAGCCTACAAAACATCAGAAGTCTCATCTAAGTAAGTCACTAAGAAAACTTTGAAATGAGGTTGCTGAGGACACAAAAGTTTATAGGGAGGATGATTATAATTAGACTTTCTTAGCTGATATGCATACAGTACAAGAATGAAGTAAGCTAGGAACTCAAGAATCTGCCATTCTCTGTAAGTATAATTCTCATGATAAATAAGTAAATTGGCATTCCGATTTTTGTAGAGGAGTCCCTGCTTTGAGAAATATAGACTCTAATTCAGTGTTTTTTAATCGCTTTTGGATTACGCAATTCTGAGACAGAAAAAACTACACGTCTTTCTACAGAATAGTGAACATGTGACCCTACACACAACATTTTTGATATAGAACAGGGGATTTTTCAATTCCTGTTCTAGTTAGGGGAGGACAAAGTCAAGTTCACTAATGATTACAATAAGTGCTATTACTTGCAAGTCCATGATATTTACAGGACCTGAAGTAAATTACTAATATTTTAAGGTCTTGGACCACTTTGTGATGACTGTAGAGATATGATCTGAAAATGTGACTTTTTTTAAAAAAGAAAAAGACCAATCAAGAATGAAAAGAGGATTCTGAGATACTTAAGGTCCAAGCCGATCTTTTTCATGTTATGCCCCTGGAGGCAAAAGCAATCCCTGACATATGTATGGTAGATGCAAAATAACCTGTGTTGTAAAAAGCAAAGGTCATGGATATGCCACCAAGTAAATACTCATCCTTACAGTTTTTTGCCTGATGCTAAATGGTTCTTACAACACTTCTAAGGTAAAGACTCCCCATTAGATGCATCCCCTTGCATTCCCAACCCCTCCGGCAGGGTCTGAGTAGCCTTTGCATTTCTACTGTTGGTTGGGATCAATCCTGGGGCCATTAGACCATGATCTCTTTTGTTTTAAGACAAAATGTTAGACCTTAAGTATTGCTGTAAAATAAAATAATATCTTGGCGCTGCATTTAAAATAACAACCTGCCTAAAGGCAAAATTCTCTTCCCCTCATCACACAGTGATGAATCTGTATTTGTTGGGCGAGCAACCCTGTCCCCAGGCACTGTGAACAAGAATGCAGAGAAGATAATTAGTGCAGAACCTGAGAGAGATGGGCAGTGCAGGAACAATCCATTGCTGTGGGTGCAAAGTAAATTTGGCCCAAAGCACGGTCATAAAATATACACTGTGTTGATGATGAAGCTGGGGAAAGAGGACTGAATAATGCATTCTGATATTTTAAAGATAATCCTCTCCTCATCCAAATATTTTGACTTAAAGAAAGCCATTCTTACAAAGAGGAGGGTTTTGCCTTTTTTAGACATACTATTTTGGGTATGTCAGAGGAAATCTACATCATATTAGTCTAAAGATTAGAAAAACTATATTTTACTGATATATTTGAATTAATTACTGAAAGAATACCCTGAATTCTTTGAAATCTTGTGTTATTTAGAATTAAGAGACTTTGGCTTTAAATGTTTATTAAAGAAAAATTCCAGGAGTACAATACCTCTTGTAGCATTTTACCTAATTGGAGAAATGGTTACATAGGATCATTCACTTTGCAGCAAGGTGGAAAAGCTAATACCTTGTGGAAAGTCGTCCAGGCCCCCACTATCACCACAACAACAAATTCAACTTTCCAATATAAGTGCCATAAATTAAGTTTTTTAACACTAGTTAGAATATATATATATATATAAAGCCTTAAGGTCAAGACATTCTTTCATGAATCACAGCACAATACAAAATAAATAAGGAAGAAATCCTGAGTTTAAAATGATCATCTGTATAACAATGTGACTGAGGATAAGCAGATGTTTTGCTACATTAAACAAGGTCCTAAAAGCTTACATTAGGGGTTGATAAACTAGGGTCAGTGATCCAAATCCGGCCCATGGCCTGTTTTTGTATGGCCCTCAAGCTAAGGATGGTTTTTAAAATTTTAAAGGGTTGTAAAACAAAACAAAACCAAGAGGAATATATGAGAGAGACCATATGCAGCTCCCAAAGCCTAAAATATTTATTGTCTGGCCACTTCCAGAAATACTTTGCCAAGCCCAGGTTTAGATTCTAGTGTATTAATGGCTAGCCTTAATGTGCAACTTCGGATTCAGTTGGAAAGGCCACATTATTATGCTAAAGATAGCTCTCTTCTTCTGCAGCGGTCAATTTGTGCCATTTTAGAGACTGAAAAGATGGAAAATTTCCCTAGCAACAAATCAAATGCTCAAATTTCTAGTTAATTTAAATCACACTAACTAGATTTGGCTTCCTTATCAAAAGAAATGCCTTAGGAATGAAGTTATCTGATGATAATTTTAATATTGAGCAATTTTTTGACATATTTTGAAGGAACATGGATGTGAGGTGAAAGCAATGAAAAATTCTTATACCCAACTGTAATATTCTTTCCTATGAATTCTTCTTCAGAAAAAGCTATATCTCTCCATATGTTTTTGAATATGTGGCTCCACATAAGGATATGTGGGTATTTTGATCTAAGAAATTTTCAAATGTATTTATTCAATAACATAAAACTCTTTTAATAAGCTTACTTGTCTTGTGAACTAATTATATTGTTCAAAATTCAAGCTCAATTAATAAACTATCATTAGCATTATTGCTATATTGCTATTCCTTTCAAATTATACTCATGGAAATGTATTACCGTATGGTACTAAATTATAAGATTGATCTGGTCATGAGTAAAGATTTCCATATTATAAGCCAATAATATATTCCAGAATGGTCTTTTACATTAAATAGGAATTAATAAAATAATTTTAACAGAGTTATTTTTCTCTTTTAAACAATAAGTCATTATTTCTTGTAATGTGTGATTATTAATGAGGCTATATCTCTGAAAAATAAGTGATGTAGAGAGATATAAGTACCATGAAAGAGAATTTAATTTGAATGTTTTCACAAACCTAAGAAAAAAGAAATTTTTTTTCTTAAAGTTCATTTGAAAACTATTACAACAATTAAGAGAAACAAAGTTACATTTTGATGAGTGCATTTCAAGTGAAGGAGAATTTTGCCTCTATTTAAGGCTTTATTAATAAGTAGACTACTACTCTCTGTAATTTTAATTTAAGGTGCTCATTCCAATATCTGGGATGCCCTGAGAAACAGTAACAATATCTAGATCACATACCTAGATATTTCTAAGTTTTTAAGGAATGAAATACTGCTATTCTACTTAGGAGAAAATGTGTTTGTTGGTAGTCTATTTTTAAATCTTTGACAAATTCTCTATGTCAAACAAGGTCAAGCCACAAATCATGCCCCAAATCAAGTTAAAATCAAGTAAAGATCAATGACTTGTAATACAGATTTGAAAGGATGTGGGTCAATGTAAAAGCTGCAAGATTTTGTTCTTCATTATTTTAAAACGAATGCACATCTTCTGTGGGTAAAACAGCCCAAAGCCGTCTCTTTTAAATCATCTATTCTGAAAGGCACAATACCTCAAAACAAGCCTTTGACATCTGTGACACAGAAGACATGCAGAAGTCATTAAGGGTATCCCAAGGGGCTTCCAACAGTTGCTTCACTTTAGGGTGGGTGTGAGAAGGTTTAAAATTAAATTACTTTAAAATAAAGTTAGAGCACTAAGCAATTTCCTGCTTTTGACTCAGTAGGGTTTCCCGTGAGAAAAGAAAGTAGGCAAAAAGCTCAGACAGACAGACAAACATATTTACCCCTAGGTGGAAGGTACAAATTAAATTAGCCTGCTACAAAGGGGAGATGTTTTCTCCTTCTGTTCAAATGTCATGGTAGTGAGGAAACATAGTCTGGGGCCAAGAAAAATGGCACAAATGCATTCATCTGAGCTACCATTCATCCTGATCCAAGGTCTAAACAGAACACATAAAAGAACAGCACTGTTGAAGGACTTCCTCTCCTTAGTTACCAAGTTGAGATTTGCAAAGGAATATGGGAGCAGGGGGTGGGGTTCTTTCCAGAATGTTTCAATGTTGTTAGAAGTGTCAGAGGATGTTATGGAATTAATGACTGAATCTGAAATCACATCACTATAATTTGATTCTATATTTCATAGAAAGAGCTGTATTTTATGGTACACAGTATGGTGTGTTTAAAGGTACATTGTGAACTTTCTTTCCCTCTGTAGCTGGAAACCAATATAGGCACCTCCAAAGAGTCAAGTATCTATTATAGTGCCTCATTAATATGCATGTTTTTGGCACTCAGTTTGGTTCAGCTGGTATGCTTTCCAGTATCTCATTCTTTATTTATATGAGACTAGGAGGTGTGACCTATGGAGCCAGTTGGCTGTCATGAATTGGAATATTCATTAAGCCTCATGAATTATGCATTAGACTGCTTATAATACTGAGATCCACATTTGATCTAGCCAGAACTCTCAACTGCTTCCCATTCGATGGAATGATCCGCATTGTGGACCAAACTATATATGTGTTCCATACAATGCAGAAGGAGGAATTATGTATTTGCTACCCAAACATGCTTGGAGATTTTGCAACTCGTGTCTAAGTCGATTTCATACTTTTTGCATGTTTGAAGGGCACAGCAGACGTAGTTCTCTTCTGGCAAACTAGGTTTGAGTAGCATTCTTCTCTAGGCTGATTACTGTTTCCATCCATTACAGCCCTTGCTTATAAAAGTCACCAATGACTAGTGAGCAGCCTGGATTATAAAAGATAAGTAGCTATCTCCTGGTGATCCACACATAAAAGCGAAGCCAAATATAAAGGACAAGGAGAGTGCTTTTAAGAATTTAGCTTCTCTTATCTAAAATAATGAAATCTTTTTACTGATAATCTTATAATTTTTGTTGCTTTTTTTAGGAATAGGTATATCCAGGCCACATAAAATCTAATTTGTAGATTTTGCTGATGTTATAAGATTTTATCAGAAGTCAAAAACAACATATACTTGTTAGGCATTAAATATTTTAATTGTTAAAACATATGTAACAATATTAAATTTATGCCTGTTTAAATCCATGCTGAAATAGAAAGAAAAAAAACAGCTGAAAAGATCAACTGACAAAGATTAATATGATCTCTTGAACACATATTAGCAAGCTCAAGTGCTAAAGGCATTTCACTTTTTAGATTCTTAGTACAAGTTACCCAAGTTAAAATGCCCCCCCAAAAAATCTATTTTTAAGTTAAAATAAGGTCTTATGTAGCATCGATCTCAAACCTTTGATTACCATCCACTTAAAAAACATTCTACTCTTTCTTTATGTAGACCTGCCTTGGAAGGAGCCTCTATCAAGGGAAGTAATTATTATCAGTTAAAGTCTAAAACATAATTTGAATTTAGTCCATTCTGTTTGCTATATTCTGGAAGACTAGACGAAAGAATCTATAGCTGGCTCTACAAAAGGTCATGGGTGAGTCCTGGGTAAAATAGCATTGTTTACAGATTTTTTAGTGAAGAGATTAGCTGTCATTTATTTTCACATACCTAACTGAGGAGCTTTAGTGGTTCCCAGCAAGACTGTGTTCTCTTCTCTTTCTTAGCCTGTCACATCCTTGTCAGTTTCAATAAAATTACTTACCTGAATTATGCAAATGAGGTTTTGTTATGTCCAGCTCCCATCATTGTTCATCTCCACTACAGCTGAAAATTCTAGCAGACCCCTTGCTTACACTGTCTGATTCCAGGACTCCTTAGGTCAAGACCTTTCAACCTCAGAGCTTGACTTATGCCACAACCATTTGACAAATCGCCCAGACCCTCACAAAAGCCGGTTGAGCTCCAGAGTGGCTGCTCTCTCTATACACCACTGTTTCTCTGTTTTGACATTTCCTTCTCACTTTTCCTCTCAGTAATTAGACAAAGGGAGAAAAAGACATTTGTGTTTAAAGAATGCTTTCATTTAGGACTGTGATAAATGGCTCCCCTTTCCAAGAAGCTGCAATCCCACTGCAGGACAGAAGGTTCCTTCACAAGGGGACTGGACAGCGGAGGCCGTCCACCAAAGCCTTCCCGGACGTCAGCTTTGCCTCTAGAAAGCCTGCAGAGAATGCCCACTGATATTATCTGTATTTTCAGTAAAACTTGAAAAGGGAAAATGTAGCATGAACTGCCCTTATTAAAATTATCACGGTTGTAAATACAAGGACACTGAGTTTATAATTTGTGTTTCTGGGAATGTTTGGTGTTGGAAAACAAATTCGGAACAAAAACACACTGTGATTTTCTTAAGTCATCATAGTACCATTAAAAAGTCTCTCTTCAAGTGCTAAATTCCATATTATAATCTATCCCACTCCCCAGTATATTTCATCTATCATCTTGAAAAAGAATGAATTAACAAAACTATCAGAGATCTGACATTTTAGTGACCCGTGACAAATCTGAAATATTTGTGGGGAAGTTTGGTCGTGTTCTTTTTAAAATAAAACACAACTCTTATCATGTTGCAAAATGGAAAACTGGCCTTGTAATAAAAAAAGGTTTTTAACAGGGTGTAACTTACATTAACTATGTTTTTATAAGCTTCTTTCAGAGGAACGAGTTAATGTTTACTGTTCCATTGGGGAGGAAAGATTGCCAAACATGCAAAATAACTGAAACTGCATGTGACTCAACATTTGAGAGTTTCAGTGAAGAATGAGCATGTTCCTGTTCTTGCTATG
This sequence comes from Tursiops truncatus, assembly GCF_011762595.2. NCBI lineage: Eukaryota > Metazoa > Chordata > Mammalia > Artiodactyla > Delphinidae > Tursiops > Tursiops truncatus. Next base: position 74,332,773 of record NC_047036.1, read on the forward strand.
GTTAACCTGTCACCTTTGCTCACGGTAGTGCATTAATTAGAAAATCTCCAAATGACATTCCCAAAGGAGGCAAATCACTTCTATGGTCTGATATCACACTTGGATTAATAAACCAACAAACCTACCTTTGAAGTTTAAGGTATGATATATAACTTTATTCACAAATTAATGGAAAATAAAAGGAAAATTTGGGATATTTTACAAAGTACTCATTAGAAGTTGGCATATGACATTTATCTGATTTATGGAGCACTACCTTTAGAATCACTTAAATTAATCCTGTGAAATTATGACACTTTAAATATTTGCAAGAGAGCATTACTTTTATTTTACATTAATTTTAGGAATTAATAGATCTTACAAATAGCTCCTACTAATGGATTTGCAATAACATTTCTTTTAATAAAATGAAATCTGGCACATGATTTTAAAAAGCCAAGGTCGATTTGTGTAAGCAAGCTATTTGTGATTGCTTCCTCTTCCTTATGTTTAGCTGTGGGAGCTAAAACAATGTAAGTGAATAAACATACCAGAGTGTCTATCTCCAAAATCAAAACAAAGCCAAAGGAGGAATCAATTTCATTTGGATTTTTATTGAAATCTTTGTGAGGGAACAGGGTCTTTAGATGTTTCCCATGTAAAAGGCACTAGACCAGGCAGCCTGATATGCTTGAAATAATGTACCCTCAGGCCTAAAGGCCGGGATGCATTCCGCTTCAGAGATCTTTTCCAACACGCGGGAATGCATTTAGTGAGAAAAGGAAACCATGGGAACTCTTTTGGTAAACCTTTAACTAATACAGTATATGCTTAGTTTACAGTTTCCATTTATTCTGTGAATAGAACAGAGCAGAGGTGAACCTGCCAATGCATAATTGAGAATGAATATCAGTAAACCTTACAGATCCAATGTTTCAGGAGGAGTATAGCTTAATGTGAAAGGAGGTTCATTATCTTTGACAAATATGAAGTAATATTAGTCATATAGGTTCTCCTTATTGTACCAAAAAATCTAGAACTTTAAGTGTAAGTATATCCCTAACTGAAACTGTGTTGTGTTACTACATGAAGATTTCTAAAGATTTCTGGGCCTTCTCTTTTGACTAAATTTTGTGTTCTCCAATATCAATACACTTAAGTTTTTAGTTTGGTCTTCTTCTTTGTAGCGATCCATTATATGCTTCCATTTGACTTTTGTCAACAAAGTATATCTTTATTTTTAAAGCAAAAATGTCTGCTTTTTCTGATGGATCATACTCAACCAAATGATGATTTTCTCTCTTAATTTCAAGGAATAAAAATCTGGTTTAATTCTTTACTTAATATAAACTCCTTCAAAAAGGAGCCTGATTATTCAGAAAAGCTGGAGTCTAAATTTATTTACTCACTAACACACCACTTCCTTAAAGGTAGTGATAAAATCCTATTTCTTAGGTATATCATAAACACTCAGTAAATGTTTGTTGAAAGATTAATTTTTTTTGAGCAACTACTGTGTTACTTCTGCTCCTAGGAAGCTCACAGTCTAAAATTAAAAATGATGTGTAGGGCTTCCCTGGTGGCGCAGTGGTTGAGAGTCCGCCTGCCGATGCAGGGGACACGGGTTCGTGCCCCGGTCCGGGAAGATCCCACATGCCGCGGAGCGGCTGGGCCCGTGAGCCATGGCCTCTGAACCTGCGCGTCCGGAGCCTGTGCTCCACAACGGGAGAGGCCACAACAGTGAGAGGCCTGCGTACCGCAAAAAAAAAAAAACAAACTGTGTAAAATAACCATAAAACAAAAGAAGAAAGCTCAAACGCTGTATGGGCAATATCATAGGACTTCAAAGGACCTGAAAGACTATTTACAATGTTGGTTATCAGAGTAGCTGGTGGGTAGGAAATGTATCTGTCATTGACTATGAAGAAATGTACTTACTAAATCTGATTCATCAGTCAGAAGAAATTCTAGTCTTTATAGATTAGATGCTCTTCTGGAGTTTTAGTTGAACTTTTTATGATTCAGAACAACTATTGTGTAAGTTACATCTGTGATGGAATTTTTACAGAAGTCAAAAATTTCCTTAACTAATTTCAAAAAGATTATTCCTCATCAATCAGTCAGGGAGTGATTAAAGAAAATGTTTAATCAGTAGCTACATTTCCATCATCATTTTTCTTATCCTTTCAAACAGGTCTTTCTACCCAGTAATTAGTTGTATAGTAGAACCCAAAAAAAGTTCTTGCTGGAGTTATCATAGCTGACTAGGCATGACCTCTTTACGAAAGTATATGGCCTGAAACAAGACTGCATTTGATTTTGAAACTGAACTATGATAATGATTTCTAATTTCCGTTCAGGAGTAGAAAATTATGCAATCTGATTTATCAAAATAAGGGCAGCAACTTCTTTTTATATCTATTCTTCTCCTTACAGTAGGTTTTAGAATACTTTAAAAAGAAATACTTAGTGAACTTTTGAAATATATAGAAAAAACTTCTTGTCGTTTTCCCTCTCATTCTCTAAACACAACCTGCCCTTCCTCTTCCTCCTCCATTTCAGTGCATGGCACTCTCGTATCCCCCATTATTGAAATCACAGACAATTAGACCTCCCTCAACCCCTAAATCCACTCACGTATACAATATGCACGTATATATGCACCCTATATATGCATGTATATATGCACCCTAACATCTTACATATTTGTGTCTTATTTCACCCCCTTGTCACTGCCTTGATCCACAGCCTCCTAAATTCTCACCTCCACAAATGCTTTAGACCCTTAACCTGTCTCTCTGCTATCTGTCTCAGATGCTATACCTTATCTTCCCCTCTACGGACAGAGTCCTATGTATAACATGCAATCCAAATACACCACGGCTCAGTATACTTCAATAGCTCCCAAATAGACTTCAGAATAAAATCAAATGCCTTAGCAGAGCCCAACACTCCTCCACAGATGGTGCTCTTCTTCACACCTTACTTAGTGATTTGCATGCTGCTTCATCGATCCATCATGCTTTCACATGGTGTTCCCGTGGCTGGAATGTTTCTTTTTCCCTCCTCCTCAATCTCCACTCCACCTACCTAAGTACTGTTCTTGATTCCATCAATTTCTCCCAGAACCCTTCCTCCACCTGGTGCCTGCTTTATATGCCTTTCTGCACTCTCAACATCCTGCCTATTTAGTTGTCCTAGTATTTGTCTGTTTACACTACTACACCTTGAGCTCTTCCAGTGTAGAAATTTTACTCCAGTTCATTTCTTTTAATTGCCTAGAATTTATTTAGCTTTTGGTTAATACTACCAAATGAAGAGACTTCCAAAATAGAGGAATTGAGCCTTATAAAGTGTTTGATGATTCAATATTCTGTTTCCAGTAAGAGCAAGGAAAAAAAAGTGAGAAAAATTACAACAGTAGATATAATAATGATGATTTAAATACAGTATATCACTGAGGCTATGTAGAGAGAAAAATTAAAATTAATAGATACAGACTTTTGGTTTCAGCTCCAATATATAAAGAGCTAAGAAGTCATCACCCTGTCATACAGCAAGAAAAATCTGGCTAATCTGAAAATCAATGACATTTCTTGGACTTTGAAGAGAACTGTGGTTGCAGGGCAAACCACCACCCTGAAATCTGGAGAACAGGAGCATCCTTAGTTACAGCATAAGATGTGCTCGTGTGGAGCAGACGCTGGTAGAGCCATAAACGGGTAGGAACACTTAAAGGTTAATTTTTACAATTTGAATTTGGATTGCATGAGAATGAGAAACTCCTGGGAACCCCAATTTCAGGGAAAGCCTCACACTTTCATGGGCTTTACTTCCAGGAAACCTACTAGGTTCTCACAGGGAAGAGCTATGAAAGGTACTCCCCTGGCTCTGAGAGGGGAAGAGGAATCATTGTGAAATATTCCCAGAGCCTTCTCCATTAAAAAGGCTTAGGCTCCAAGGAGAAGGATTTTGCCAAACCTTATCGCAATCGGGGGCAAAGACAATCATTCTACTCTCAGTTCCCTATAGACTCTCTGTTTTATCTAAGGAGAAGAAAACCATAATCAACAAGAGTCAGAGCCTCAAGTAAATAGGTCAGGAATTCTGCACTCAGGGAAGATAATAGAGGAGAGGCAGGGGAATCAGACTACTGAAGGTCACAGGCACAAGACACAGACCCACTAAAATATGAAGATTTAATTGGAAGACAATAAAATACTCCACTTCTCCCATATCTTACTACCACAACAAAAGGACTTCAGTATAAATAAAAGTACATTCTAGCTGGAAGAGCTGGACACAGAATTCCTCTGTGGAGGAGCATTAGAGAAGCCCAATATCAAGGAGGGGGAAAACATAAGGGCAATAGAGGAATTTAAAGCCTTTGCAACCTGTAGCTACAGCACACATTACACGCAGTCAGTTCCTACTTGGATGGCCATAAATCTTCATAATGAAGGTCTATTTACCTCAGTTGCTATTACCCAATGCAGTATGTATGGCTTTCAAAAAAAAATTACAAGGCATGACAAAAGGCAAGAAAAAATACAATCTGAAGAGAGAAAGCAATAATCAGAAATGACACAGATGTTGGAATTATCAAATAATTTTAAATAATTATGATTACTATGGTAAGAGCTTTAATGGAAAAGTAAACAGCATTCAGGAACAGATGGCTTACGTAAGTAGAGAGGTGGAAACTCTAAGGAAGAATTTATATGATACGCTAGTATTAAAAATATTGTAACAGAAATTAAGCATGCCTTCAATGGACTCATTAGTAGACGGGATATGCCAAATAATCAGTGAACTTGAGGGTAGGTCAATAGAAACTTCCCAAGGTTTCTATTCTGAAATGCAAAGAGAAAAATGAATGAAAACAAAATATCCAAGATGTGTGGAAAATTTTCAAAAAGTATAACAAATACCTAATTGGAATATCTCTAAAGAAGAAAGAACAAAGCAGGAGAATTATTTAAATTTGCCAAGATTAATGATAGACCTTAAACCACAGATTAAAACAAAACAAACAAATAAAACCCCCTACCTACGCATGTCATACTCAAATTGCAATAAATGTAAGACAAAGAGAAAAACTTTTAAGAAGCCAGAGGAAAAGACACCTTATCTAGAGAGAAATGAAGATAAGAATTATAGTAGACTTCCCACCAGAATTCATGGAAGCAAGAAGAGAGTGGAGTAAAATATTTAAAGATCAATGGAATAGAATAGAGAGCCCAGAAACAGACCTACATCAATATGGTCAGCTGATCTTGGACAAGGGTGCAATTCAATGGAGAAAAGAGATTCTTTGCAGCAAATGGTGCTGAAACAAGGGGCACTCACATAAACAACTGAACATAGATGCAGACCTTATAACTTTCACAAAAATTGCCTCATGGTGGATAATAAACCTGAATGCAAAATTCAAGGTTGTATAACTTCTGAAAGAAAACATGGGAGAAAATCTAGGTGATTGGATTTGGATGAGTTTTTGGACACAGCATGGACAGCACATCCATGAAAGGGAAGATTGATGGGTTTTATTTTATTAAGGTTAAAAACTGCCCTTTGAAGGATAGTATGAGAGATAGTATGAGAGAACAGGCCATATCTTGGAGAAATATTTAGGAAACACATATCTGATAGGGGAGTTGTACCAGAATAGAACACTTAGGGCTCAACAGCAGGAGAAAAAGTGAATCGAAGAATGGGCAAAAGATCCAAACAGACACCACACTGGAGCCGATATATGATAACAGGTAAGGATATGAAAGGTCAATCCACACAATTTGTCATTAGGAGAATGCAAATTACTTCCTGTATGGATTCCTGGAAAGGAAGAAAAGAATGATAAGTAAAAAACTAAGGGAATCTGAATAAAGTATGTACTTTAGTTAATATATCAATATTGATTCTTTTTTTTTTTTTTTTTTCTTGCTGGGCGCAGGCTTTCTCTAGTTGAGAAGAGCGGGGGCTACGCTTCGTTGCGGTCCGCCGGCTTCTCATTGTGGTGGCTTCTCTCGTTGTGGAGCATGGGATCTAGGCACGCGGGCTTCATTAGTTGCGGCACATGGGCTCAGTAGTTGTGGCTCGTGGGCTCTAGAGATCAGGCTCCGTAGTTGTGGCACGTGGGCTTAGTTGCTCCGCGGCATGTGGGATATTCCCGGACCAGGGCTCGAACCCGTGTCCCCTGTATTGGGGGTCCGATTTTTTTGTTTGTTTGTTTCTTGGCTGTACGCAGGCCTCTCACTGTTGTGGCCTCTCCCGTTGCAGAGCACAGGCTCCGGACGCGCAGGCTCAGCGGCCATGGCACACTGGCCCAGCCACTCCGCGGCATGTGGGATCTTTCCGGACCGGGGCACGAACCTCCCCTGCATCGGCAGGCAGACTCTCAACCACTGCGCCACCAAGGAAGCCCAATGTAAGATTTAATAATAGGGGAAATTTTGTCTGGGGTACATGGGAAAAAATTCTCTGTACTGGCTTTGCAGATTTTCCATAAATCTGAAACTATTCCAAAATAAAAATTTTATTTAAAATATGTATAAAAATTGAAACATGTCTTTCTACAGTCACATGTGTACATGGATAAGGGGAATTTCAAAGTCACTTTCAACTCTGTACATGCCTTATTTTTAAACATAATCATTTTTAACATAGACTATAATTCATTTTTCAGTTAGCAAATGCTTCAAAGCTTTTCAACAATTCTTAGCATACAGCCTGACCTTTAAGATTTTCATACGTTTTTCCATAAGAAAAAAATGTTTCCTTGTAATGAGCTTGATCTTCTGTTGTACTTCCTTGACCGTGACTAACAAGGGCTGACAAGGAAGCATTCTCTGCCCCACCTCCCTCCTCCTCAGCACCATCCTACCCTGCTCAGGTTCCTTCGTCACCCCCAAGGTGAGGCTCCAAGCTGAAGTGGTACATGTAAGCCTCTCACTGAGCATGGCTGAGGCAGCCTGGGATGAGAAGAGTAAATAACCGTTGTCACTGAGCATTTGTATCTATCCCATGTTCTTGAGAAAACAAGTCTCCAGTTGCCAGCATAGACAATTATTCACTTTGGGTTTCAGCAAGGGAACTCCAGAAAAACCTGAAGTGGAATAAGCTATCACTTAACGTATCTATTCCTCAGCTTTCCCATCTGCTAAATGATAAGACTTGAAATGGTCCCTCACTTTATCTCCTAATGAGAACAAACCCTAAGGTAAGGCTCAAGTAAGAAGTTCACCGCGGATTCCACTCTGCAAGGTCAGTGTGATCCCAGTGCTAAACTACCCCCGAGATGCAGGTGCTGAACTGCTCCCAGAGTCACAGGCTCCTGGAGTGAAATGTTCTTGGTCATATTCATTCCCTCTGTTCTCCCTCTCAACAGGGACAGAGGGTATGAATATGAGGGTTCTCCCTCTCAAAGGGAGGTCAAAATAAGGCCCTGGAGGGTAAGAGTGAGGAAGAGATGTATGCAGTCTTTCCTTGGCAGACAAGTATTCATTTTTACGAGTTGGAAGCCTCTAGCTCCCTCCCTTGAATCAGGGCCTGCTGCAGCTCAGGCTGCTGCAGAATGTATTTGTCTTTCCCCACACATTATTATTTTATTGTTATTACTCTCATTCCTTCCTAACTGTGAGCCAATGAGCAGAATTATTTTTATTTACTCTGATTTTTGGATGCTTGAATATATTACTTCAATATAGTTTATAATCCCTATAATAGCACATAATGGGTATACTTTAAACATTTAAAAGTAATTGGGCACATTCAATATGTCTGTGACATATAACTTTATAATGACCTATCTCTTTCTGTATTAAATGTTTCATGTTAATAAATTCTAACCTATTTTGTATGTTTCATATTTGAACGTACAAACTCATAAAAATAATAACTGCCATGAATTTTTCTGGTAAACTTGTAGTGTGAAGCTGTAATGGAACTACTGATATCAGAGGTAAAGCTCTATAATTGAGGAAATCAAATTGAACATAAAAATATTATAAAATTCAAATTTAATAGGATTCTGACCAGATCTAAAAATAACATATTGGAGATGCATTTGAATAAAACTTCTCCTAATGTCAAGAAAGCAATATACTCTACATTATGGCTGAGGGAGATCTGTGTACAGATGAGTCATCTCTGGGTCATTTGTCAGTGACCCAGACTCCTGACAAAGTACAATTTTCATTGTAAACTAATTTTTATTATGTCATAGTTTCAATGTCATGTGTGTCACTAACACAACATTCTTCCAAAAATGGTGGGCTCTTCCATACAGAAGCTCTGCAGCCTCTCTCTTTGGTAAGTCTAAAGGATTAATAACTAAACATGATAGAGCATGATGACATGACATCATCCTCAGAGGTGACCCAAGAAGACACAGGGCCAGACCAGGCTCACATCCCTGGTGCACATTATTGTTGACTGTTGCAGCTGTTCCTATTGTCCCTTCAGACATGTGCAGGGTGATGGAAAGGATGTGTGCTGGTGGCTAGAGGAAGGGGCTCATCATCTTTGGAAGTCATTTTGAATAGCCTGGACTTCTTATTTTTCCAGAAAAAACACATGTCTCGTACACACATAAGAAAAGTAGAATGTGAAACTAAGGGAGAAGGCAGTTAAATAAACTGGCCCACAGGGTTTCAGGAATTTAGTAAGCATAATTTCAGTAGCTCTAGGTTTAATCCCTCATGCCTGCACTAGCTAATGCTTTATTTTTGTGCTCAAAGATATTTAGGAGCTTTTCTCTCCGGTCCCTCATTATTTATATTCATTCCATAACAATATTTCTCTTCTTTAAAGCTAGGCTGACTCATCAACAAAAACCTATTTTCTATCAGGTCCCTCTGTGGATAATGGCCAAATTTGGTCTAACATGATAACTGTATTTCTGACCCAGATTTTTTTTTTTTCTGAAATAATTCCACTCATTCCTTTTTGTCTTCACCTCCATGTAAGTCGTGCAGCACCATGTTTAAGGAAAATACTTATTGGATACTATATCAACTACCTGTTATAAAACACTGGTTTAAACAGTGGTCAGCTTTCAGTAAGTTCAAAAATGGTTGTTCTGTTAGGTAAAAGAAATTAAATTTTTAGTGATCTGATGTGATTTAACTGGACTTTTTAAAATGACTGTAGCTAAAATCTCCTTGAGTAGCATCTGAACCAGAGTTTTACCATTATTGAAACTTAATAGCAATTCTCCAGTGCATTATCAAGTGATTTTCATGGAATCTTGAAGATTCATTTTTTGTATTTTTTTCTACTGAAAAAATAGGCTAAATTACATTGCTACTGGAGTATTTGGGGTCAAAGAATAAATGTAAGGTAAAGAAAAGCTTCTAAAGTAAGAGAATCATTTCTAGATTGCATATTGCTTTTTTTTTAGCTTTCGACTTGCTGCTTTGGATACTACAAATCAATTAACCAAGAAGATCATATTTTACCCTTTGAAATCACGTTGCAAAGAAATATTTAATTCGACAACATATCTTTCCCTCAGGAAAACAGAAGTGATAAAAGTAAAGTACTTCTATAAATACATAGAACAAATTCTTCCTTTTTTGAACAATGGCCATTTTCTCATGATTTTAATAGAGGCAGCAATACTTTCTTATTTAATAAAGTTTGACAAAGTATACACACATTTTTTAAAATTTAAACTGTAGGTTATCTTTTTAAACCACATTATCATTTAGAGATGCACATGTTAACAATCCTCCATAAAGCATAAATGGAGGACTTCCCTGGTGGTCCAGTGGTTAGGACTCTGGGCTTCCACTGCAAGGGACGTGGGTTCAATCCCTGGTTGGGGAACTAAGATGCCATGCAACCAAAAAAAAAAAAAAAATACTATGACAAACTATACTTCAGTAAAAAAAAATTATTTTAAAAGCATAAATGGAGATGTTTAAAAATCACTAAAATATGAATCAGCAATAACAATAGTATGTACATGCCTGAAATGAGAAAATAAATGTAATAAATGCTTTCAAAATATTGGTTTGAAAATTGAATTTGTGGGGACAAATACCACAGTGGAGCAACACCAGACAATTAAAAATCCAGGCTTAGTCCTAACTCTGTCTGGCTCACTATGTGATCCGAGCAAATCACTTAATTTCTCTAGAACTCAGTTTCTTATTTGTGCAGAACTGATAAACCTTTTTGTATTCCCTTTTGTCCATTGGAAGTTATGCATCCATTATTTTAATGACTATTTTTGAATTAGCTCATAATTAACTATTAGACATCAGGATGGCAGTCCTGGTTGCTTGCAGAGGCTGCCCTTTCCAATTTATTCAGTGTCCCTTTATGATTAGCTGTTGTCCAGACTATGTCAGTTGTTAAATATTTTTAATGACAGCCTTAAATATTTATCTTGCATATTTGTCCCCAGATCCATCTTTAACAATATATCTAACCTCTTTACTAACATTACCAAGAACTTAGAAAACTTTTAATTCAATCTTCTCCTTCCATCTTCCACATTACTATTTTTATCACTTAAGTCTCTCATTTAGTTTAACCTCCCATTCTCCAAATATAAGTTTATCTTTCTACATGATTGCCAGCATATATTTATTCATTATTTTGTTCATCAATGCTTTATTTTCATTCCATCGTTCTGTGTTTGATTTTCTTCTCACTAAAATGTGTTATTTTAAAGTTCTTTCAAAAAGTGTCTGTGGGAGGCTTCCCTGGTGGCGCAGTGGTTGAGAGTCTGCCTGCCGATGCAGGGGACACGGGTTCATGCCCCGGTCCGGAAAGATCCCACATGCCGCGGAGCGGCTGGGCCCGTGAGCCATGGCTGCTGAGCCTGTGCGTCCGGAGCCTCTGCTCCGCGATGGGAGAGGCCACAACAGTGAGAGGCCCACGTACTGCAAAAAAAAAAAAAAAACGTGTCTGTGGGAATAAATGCACTGTCTTTCTTGCCTGAAGAAGTCAAGTTATGTTGCCTTTATTTTTGAATAATAATTTGGCTAGGCATAGATATCCATGCAAAAAAAATTATTTCCCCTAAACTCTTTGAAGACATTAATCTACTACCTTCTGAGAATAACTGTCATTTAAGATTTTCTCTTTGATGTAATGCAGTTTTTTTTGTTTTGTTTTGTTTTGTTTTTTTGCGGTACGCGGGCCTCTCACTGTTGTGGCCTCTCCCGCTGTGGAGCACAGGCTCCGGATGCGCAGGCCCAGTGGCCATGGCTCACGGGCCCAGCCACTCTGTGGCATGTAGGATCTTCCCAGACCGGGGCACAAACCCGTTTCCCCTGCATTGGCAGGTGGACTCTCAACCAGTGCGCCACCAGGGAAGCCCTGTAATGCAGTTTTATTAGTGTGTCTTCACATGGACTTATTTCTATTTATCATGTTTTGAATTCACCACTGTCTTTACAGACTTTGGATTTTGAGCATTCTTTTACTCATGAAGATTTTTCAGACCTTATTACCTTAAATATTTCCCCTCTTCATTTTTTTTCTTTGCTGTAATGAAACTCCACTGAATGTGTAGTGAAACTTTTTGATCCATCCTCCGTGTTTCTTCAATGACATCTGATATTATTTATCTACTTCTCTAGGCCCCATTTTGGGTGTTTATGACCCTCCATGTCACTAAATTTCTCTTCAGCTGTGTCTAGACCCATCCATATAAATTTGATTTTTAGTAACTGTGTTATTGATTTATAGATATTTTGTTTGATCCTTTTTCAAATGTATCTGTAATTTTTTATACATCTTGGGAAAGGCTGTCTAATATTGGAGTTTTAAAATAAAAAGATCATTGTTGCCCTATACCTGTCCTTCACATTTCAATAGCTGTATCACTCCTAAAGCCACCATTTTAATCTCCTACTTTACTCCTTAATTAGGTTTCAGCATTTTTTTTTAAATAAAATGAATTAGCATTTAGAAAGCATGGAAGAATATAGAAGTATTAAACTCAAATGCCTGCAGGAAAAATGCAAATAACATAAGAGGAGCCAGCCACTGGAAACTGTATCAGACTGGAGAGAAAATGGCTACTCAGCTGCAGACAATTTGTTGCCATGTGGAATGCAGACCTACTCTTGCTAGATATTCTGATTTTTCAAGAGAATACAAATATCCTGATTTTTCTGTGAAATCTCTCCAAGTATCAGTGTTAGAAATCAATTCATTTTTAGAAACCTTCTTGTGGCCATAAAAGCTTGTCTACTGGCCATATTTGGAAGCACACATTTGGGAATCAGATACCACGATCAAAATTTTAGCTTTTGGAAAACAATTTACTTCTCTAAGCATTTGTTTACATATCTGTAAAATAGACCAGGCCTGTTATAATTAAATGAGAAAAAGCAGATAATGCATCTTAACTAGTACTTAATACATAGTAGTTATTTAATAAATTCCTAGAGTAAAATAATCTTGAGGCTTATGAATATTAAACTGTATCCCTAGTATCCAATCCAGAGTGATACTTATTAGGTACTTATTAATAACTCAACAACTGATAGTTGAATGAATGATTAATGTTGCTTGAATAAATTTTAGTTTACCAAGTTGATCGTATTCCACATATATTTAATATATAGTACAATAGAGTTAGCTGATATTTTCCATTAAGTTTATGAAATTCGTATAAAACATAAGTAGCTATGAATCAGTTCACTCAACTTGCTAAGTTTTTCCTGAAAAAAGTTACACAAAATTACACATTGAAGAAAATATTTAGATATCAGTAGTTCTACTTACTAGTGTCCTTTACATACAAGCATGTGTTAAGTAGCTAATGTGTGCAAAGATCCCAACATCTAGATTCTGGAAAGGGAGGGTAGAGAGAAACAAACCTGACATTTTATACCACTTTCCTGGTTCAAAAGGACTCATAGTTTGGTAAGAAAGAAAATAATACAAAGGAAAAAAGAAAAGTATGTGTAGGTGGAAGAAGAGAGTTGGTTAAAATACAGCATTTCACTAGACTCCTCCAAGTTTCCAAATAAGGCACTGGTGTTCAGGAAAGTGCCCTTTTAAATTCTCTTCCACTTGCATGGTTGTTGGTAATGTGTACTAACCAAATCTCAAGACTGAAGAACAGACTGTTAGGGTAGTCTTTTAAGTCCTATCTTCAGCCATGACTGAATCATAGCTCTAAAATCATGTAGGTTTGGAATTCAAGAATACTTGGATGCTCACTCATCTTAGTTTGGTTTTATTTTAAATTGATTTTCATTTGTGTTATATTAAAAGAAGCACATTCTAGGTGTAGTTCTGGGCTTAGTAAATTTTTGAAGTACAATGTCAGGTTCTATCATTTTTTTCATGTGGTTTAGGTCCTTATTTGGGTGAATTCAGAAATATTAAAACTCTGAAATTATATAGGCTTTACCATAGATGATCCAGTCTTCTCAGAACTAAGCAACTCACCTAGATTCTTCTGGTGTGGGGCTTTGCTGAATTCTCTGAGAGGAATTTGGACCCTATCAGCATGCCTTCTCTAATGTCAAGAAACCAAATTAATCAATTTTACTTTGTGACATGCCTCTGATATTTTAATTTATGAAAATTATTTTGAATAGTTTCATTTCTCACTAAAAACTTAGGTCCCAAATTTATAAAATTGCCAAAAATTTCACAATGTAGACTGCTAAATGAAAATAAGAAATAAATTTTTTATACCCCGTAGCTATTCTCTTATGTGTTGAGCTTCCATGTGTTTGCCTTTTGTTTTTGTTTATGTGAAGCTTTACATTTTGCCATCAATATGTTATGTTGTGTTATGTTAACTTGTAAGCCAAGATATAAAGATAATAAATTATACACTTTCACCAACAGTTTAGTTGACTGACTAGTAAAATCTGATTTGAAAACTCAGCAAGAATGCAATAGGTTTTATGAGACTACATGAAGAGTATTTGCTGAGGAAAACTCCTACATGAAAAGAATTAGTAATTTAAATGAAATAGTAATTTGAAGGACAAGGACCTGTATGTCACAAGTGAGAAGTGAGTACACTCACGAGCTAAGAAGTCCAACCTCCAGAGAAGACTTATTCCCAGGGTTGTCTTTCATTCTCCTTTTTTATGGAAAATGCGTCCAACTAGTGATTCTCTAAAGATTTGAACTAACTGAAGAGTTTCCTACATCTTTTTTTCATGTGAGTCTTAAGAGGAGGGAATGATGCAGAGAGCTCATAACATATAAAGAATAAAGCTTTATGTATACAATAATAAGTAGACTTACACATTTTAGAAATTTATATAAAAGGTAACTAGTTCTGTATATAAATGATATTTATATAGCATAGTAGAAAAACCATAGCTTATTGTGGATGTGTTAGTTGCCATACAGAGATACATCATCTTCTTCAGTCTCCTTATCATCATAGATTTGTTCTTTAATGACAATAGCTTTGGCTCTAAATATGGGTCTTCTTAAGGCCAGCTTAAAAAGAGTTAAACTCTATTTTAGGAATGGTATTGTCAAAGTAGTGTCATTGCCTTCATCCAAAGAGTGACACCACTTGAATGCACTAGGAAGTGAAGGAAGGTGTCTCAGAGCATATGGCACCTAACTGTCACCTAAACTAAGTTTTTCCACCTTTTCACTACAAGGTCTCCCTTTTTTTTTTTCTTTTCTATTGCTCTCCATATTTGGAAATTTTTGAATCCTAAATATACTGTATTAAGTAAAACTCAATTTATGAATTCACATTCTCTTTGTTAATAATCATAGAGAGAAAGAGAGAGATTTTGTGAGATTCTGATCATTGCACTGCACTGAACTATTACAACTCAAGCCAAAGTGTCAATTTAGTCCTCTCAAATCATCTTAAATCTATGACCAATATTTATTTGACCTTAAATATAATGTATATATGTGTGATATGTATACAAAATAGGTTCATAAACCACTCGTTTAGACTCTCTAAAAGATACTGATTTCAAGTTGCTTTAGAACAAATTCAGATTCACAGAAACCCTTAGCTCATGTACAAAGGACACCTCTCTCAGGCGGGAGAAACTGCAAAAGAGAATGACATTTATGGTAATATTTATGTGTATGTGCTGAAAGTGTACATATACATGTCAGAAACAACCAAAAATCTATAAGTAATATAAAAACAACAGCAAGTGAGCCAAAAATGGACTGTGATTTTTAAAAATTTTACAACAATCAAACAAAATGTCTAGAAAGGATTAGGCCTTACCCATAATCAGCTAATGCAATTCTATACTTGTAACTACTGCTCACAAACAGGCTTGGATATTATTTTTCACTGAAGAAATAAACACTTGTCTTGGGACTGATTCCCATGTGGCAGAACCAGGGCAAGGCATTTATTGCTATTTTGCAGCTCTTTGAAAAAATCAGTCCAAAAGAGAACCTCTGCAGAAGACCCATCCTCTTCTTGTTTCTCTGATATGCTGCACTCTGAAAATGACCTGAAGTGAAAATGAAAATAAAAGAGCCACACAGAAAATTGAAGACATGATAGAGAAAGCAAAACCATTGCTTCCAAGCATCAGATTAGAGAGTGTTGCCCTTGTCCTGGAATTCCCCTGGAGTTACTTAGGACAAGAATCTGGTCCACTGAGATCAAAGCCAGGAAGAACAAAGCAAGTCATAGTGATAAACAGCCTACTAGGAAGAAATCTCAAACAAACATTGACAGTTTGTGGAATGACTGGGATAAAAATCAGCTGTTCAAACTAATCTCTCATTTAGTCCATCAAAATAAAGATGGAGTTTTCTGTGTCCCTGACGAGAGCTGGACACACTGTCTGACACTGAGTATTTTCTTCAAGAGGAAGAACTGTAATTTTTTAGCTCATTTACACTCACAGTCAAACCAGGTCTTTCTTGCTTCCGCAACAAGGAATTATTTTGAAAGGAGAAGCCATGTCCACTCAGACACGTCTCACTGTAGACCTCCTGAAACAATGAATGGGCTAGAATTTTCGAATAGTGTCAACCACACTAATTGTTCCATGATCCTAAGGCTTTTCTGTAGTATGCAACACTGGTCAAGCATAATATTAATAAATAAAGTCTTCTTGATTTTCCCCACTTCTTAATTATTTGGACAAAGGTAAGATATAATTTAGAACAAATACATTTAGTCCTTATGTGGAAAGAAAATGCCTTCATTTTTCTATAACTAACCCAATTTCCTTAAAAATTCTTCACGCTTCTGGGTGATAAAGACAGGGTTAGAGGTGACTATAATTTAGTCCAATTAGGTAACCTCAATTCAACTTTAATAATTAAAACAAGCTTTGTAAGTAACTGTGTTTCTGACTGGACAACACAAGAAAATGTTCAGTCTTGTAAAGTTTTACTCTCTGCCCCTGCTCCTCTCTCTGAGAAGGCATCTTGGTGTATGAGACAGTGTTGACATGTAGCCTTGTGTTGGGTAGGGAATGAGAAGGGTTTTACAATGTGCATTGTTCCTTCAGGGTCTTTGCAAGTCTCTAGTTGCAGAGTGGATGGACAAGCTGCTCCCTGGACTGGTGACACCTGAGAAGCTACTGTGCCATCCGGCTCTCTCATCATGACATGCTGTCACTGTGATGTCAAAATTCTCCGTAAAAGATGACCTCTTCACTCTTAACCTAGATCTGATGGCCCACCAGCCATATCAACAGCCCCTTCCCTTATTAGGGCAAATACGGGTCCCTGCCTGCTAAGTACATGCCATGGAGAGGGAGCAACTGTCCCAAGCCAATAAATCTTGCCCTTTCCTGCCCCCTCAGTGCCATATTGGAAGTGGCCTGGCTTAAGCCTTCTCCTGAAAGGCAGCATCATGCCTGTAAAAGCATGTCACTAGGATGCCAGTAAAGGTATGTCACTAGTTCCTGTGTCTTAAAGCTCCCCATAGAAACGTCTTCCTCCCTTGAAACCCAACAATGATTGTGGTAAGGATGGAGAACACTTACAAATGAGCCCTGCATTATCACCATTTTTTTTTTTTTTTTTTTGCGGTACGCGGGTCTCTCACTGTTGTGGCCTCTCCCATTGCGGAGCACAGGCTCCGGACGCACAGGCTCAGCAGCCATGGCTCACGGGTCCAGCCGCTCCGCGGCATGTGGGATCTTTCCGGACCGGGGCACGAACCCGTATCCTCTGCATTGGCAGGCAGACTCTCAACCGCTGCGCCACCAGGGAAGCCCTATCACCATTTTTTTTCTCTCTGTGTCTCTATTTTCACTTGCCCATAAGCCCTGGAAACTACAACGAGCAGATTTTAGTTCTATCATATATTCTTTTTATTCCAGGGTTGTCAACCTCATGGTAGAAAGTTCTATCCAGAAAGAATATGATTTCTATACTATAGAATATACTTTATGATTTGGATTCTAAAGGCTTCATTTTTATTTATTAAAGAAATTTACAGAATTATAACACTCCTCAAAAGACTGGTTTTCTTGATATGTTCACGAATGAAAATCTAAGTGGACAGTAAGTACATCCTGAATAAAGACCTTCTTGTTCTAGAGATTATGTACTATCCTCCTGCAGTGCAAAAACTCAGAGTCATTGGGTGGGAAGTCTCAGAGAAAAATAGAGTGATAAGATACAGCACTACATTCGAAAATATTTTTTTAAATATTATCCACATTATGCTTTGGACTAAGATTTTTAGATACATAAAAGTGATATAAGGTTTGACAGCATGACTTTATTTTCTTCAACACAATTTCCAGCTTGAAGATAATCATGAGACTCCTGATAACTCAGACTCTTGATCAATCATCTTAAGTAATGAAGAGCAGGTATCTGGAAAGTCTTTTGTAAAGCTGAGCTGTGTATCTCAATAAGGAGCAGTGAAGACTAATGAGTGACACAGACTGATCTAAAATCAGGAAACAATTGGACTGCCTGAAAGAATGAAGCATGGTTATTTACACTTTCAAATAAATGATTACACAAGATGGCCATACGAGAGCTACCATGGACCAGGAGCAGTGAGAGACCTTAGAAAACATCTGGTGATCAATGATGGCTTCTCTCCACTACCCTATTTTTTCAAGTGCCCAAGAAGTGATGAGGGTAAGGCATGAAACTGAAGAGTAGCAAGTAGAAAGAAAGAATTATAGCAGATATTCAGGACTATAGATTCAAAGATTGGCTGGAGTAGAGCAAAGAGGAAACTCCCTCCTGTGGTGTTGCTAAAACCTCTATTCCAATGCTTCCTGAGGAAATCAATTCACAAAAATTTGAAATTGCAGAATGATGTTGTCTCTGTATGGATGGCAGGTGGCTGGGGGGTGGGGGGATTGGATGTAAGAAAAGATGCCAAAGGCATGTCCTAGGACTCATGGGCAGTCAGAATAGTTGGTAAAGATCGCTTGTGTTTCTGACAGGAGAAAATTTAGTTGCCTTTGTACTCATTTTCATAGAAAGTTTTGGCATTTAATACAAATTATATGGTCTTTTCTGTCTTCTCAAACAAATCAGGATACTACGAAGTCATGTTTGTGGTCATAATTTGTTTCTTTATTCTAAGTGAGCTCCACATCTAACCAGCCCCTAGTCAATGTCAGCTGAATTTGGCTTCCTCTGTATTCCTCAGGGAACTTAAGGGACACACAGGTTGGCTGCATGCTCATAAAAAATAGTCAAATGATTCAATGGAAGCAACTTTTGCCTACATAGGGAGAATTAAACTCCTGTATACCTTCAAAACTAGAGGAAGCAAAAGTCCAATTATCCTCCTTCTTGTATCCATTAATCGTGAAGCTGATAAGAATAAGTACCTTCCTTTGACAGTTATGACCAAGGCCATTCATAAAATAGAGCTTCATGAATAAACCTGTTCTGGAGCATCTAGGAACAGGCTAGTATTAAGTGTAAAAAATTATTTCAATGAAACCTAGATTTCCCCCTCCACCAAAGTGAAAATGACATTAATATTTTGCGGCTAACTGAATCAACTAAATATCAATGTCCTTGGAAAAAAAGAATATAATCTATCCCAAACACTTGAATAATTTTGCCTAGGGCAAATAATTATTGTCAATAAAAATATCCCTTAAAAATCTAAGAATAATTTCATGTATTTATTCAATAAATACTAACTAAACAACTACTATGTGCCAGATATTTATCTAGGTTCAAGGGATATGACAATTAACAAAACATGAATCTCCATGCCCTGTTGACAGTGATGGTGTTCCCCACCTCATGATTGCTGCTAGAAAGCTTAGAGAATATTTCTACTCCACTTTAAGCAACTGTATAAGACCTTGTAGCAGCACATTTTGTTAACAGATCTCACTTGTGGCCCCCTCTAATTGTCCTACCTTTATTTTCTTTTCTAATACATTTTTATTCCTTATTTTCAATTTATTTTACTTTGTTATTATAAACTGCTAAAAATTTTCTTTTGAAAAAAAAATGAGATAAATTAGATTTAAAATTCTCTTGATCAACATGGAACAAAGGGAAACCTTATGAACTGTTGGTAGGAATATAAATTGCTGCAGCCACTATGGAAAATAGTATGGATTTCCCTCAAAAGTTAAAAATAGAACTACTATATGATCCAGTAATTCCACTCCTAGGTATTTATCCAAAGAAAACAAAACCACTAATTACAAAAGTTATATGCACCCCTATGTTCATTGCAGCATTACGTACAATAGCCAAGATATGCAACCCAAGTGTCCATTAATAGATGAATGGATAAATAAGTTGTATATATACACACACACACACACACACACACACACACACACACACAATGGACTATTACTTAGCCATAAAGAAGAATGAAAGTTTGCCATTTGTGACAACATGGGTGGACCTAGAGGGTATTATGCTAAGTGAAATAAGTCAGACAGAGAAAGACAAATACTGTATCATTTCACTTAAATGTGGAATCTAAAAACAAAACAAATGAATAAACATAACAAAACAGAAACAGAGTTACAGATACAGAGAACAAACAGGTGGTTACCAGAGAGGGGGCCGGAGGGGAAAGAAATAGGTGAGGGAGATAAAGAGACACAAACTTCCATTTGCAAAAGAAATGAGTCATGGGTATGAGATGTACAGTGTGGGGAATATAGTCAATAACTAAGTAATATCTTTGTGGTGACATATCATAACTAGACCTATTGTGGTGACCATTTTGAAATGCATAGGAAAAAATCACTGTACTGTATAATGGGAACTAGCATAGTGTTGTAGTTTAATTATATACTTCAAAAACAAACAAACAAACAAATAAACTATAGAAAAAGAGATCAGATTTGTGGTTACCAGAGGAAGGGGATGAGGGGAGGGAAAAATTGGAGAAAAGTGGTCAAAAGGTACAACCTTCCAGTTATAAGATAAATAAGTACTAGGGATGTAATATACAACATGATAAATATAATTAACTGCTGTACGTTATATATGAAAGTTGTTAAGAGATTAAATCACAAGAGTTATCATCACACACATTTTCTATTTCTTTAATTCTGTATCTATATGAGATGATGGATGTTCATTAAACTTATTGTGATAAATCATCATGACATATGGAAGTCAAATCATTATGCTTTATGCCTTAAACTGAGTGCTGTATGTCAATTTTATCTCAATAAAACTGGAAGAAAAATAACAGAGGAATGGATAAAGAAGATGTGGTACATATATATGATGGAATATTACTCAGCCATAAAAAAGAACAAAATAATGCCATTTTCAGCAAGATGGATGGACCTACAGATTGTCATACTGAGTGAAATAACTCACACAGAGAAAGAGAAATATCATGTGGTATCGCTTATATGTGGAACCTAAAAAATTGGTACAAATGAACTTTATTTACAAAACAGAAATAGAGTCACAGATGTAGAAAACAAACTTACAGTTACCAGGGGGAAAGTGGGAGGCAGGGGGCAGTGATAAGCTGGGAGACTGGGATTGACATATACACACTACTAGATATAAAATAAATAACTAATAAGGACCTACTGTATAGCACAAGGAACTCTTCTCAATACTCTATATGGGAAAAGAATCTAAAAAAGAGTGGATATATGTATACGTATAACTGATACGCTTTGCTGTACATCAGAAACTAGTGCAACATTGTAAATCAACTATATTCTACTAAAATTTTTTTAAAAAATAAGTAAAATAAAATTCTCTTGATCTAAAGTATTTTTCTGAGCTTCAAATCCACTGTTTGCACTCTATTCTTTGATGCTCCATAAGCATCTCAAGTAACAAACACAAAGTCAACCATTTATTTCTCAAGTCCTGTTCATCCATCTCTTATATTCCCTAGAAGGTTAATGCCACCACCTTCTATCAAATTGACCAGTACAGAAACTTACCTGTCATCCTCAGATCCTTCCCTTCAATTGTCCAACCCACATTATCAATTCCACATTCTAAATTTTCTGTAAATTTATCCCTTTCTACTTAATTAGCATGGGCATTGTCTGGTTTAACGACTCTCAGCCCAGGTTACATAGATTCCTACAATCATGCGTCTCACTTCCCTCTATAAAAGGATAAATCCTATATATTTACATATCTGATCATGCCATTTCACTGCTCAGTATTTCACTGAGCACACCCTGTTTCTCCACCATTAGGCCCTGTCTTTCTCTCCAATGAAGTGTGTGTGTCCATGTTTTAAGCTTGATCCATTATTTGCAGGCATAAATTTAAATAACATGTTTATACCCTTATTGTCAACATATTTTAATTAAAATATCATTAGAAAAGTGAGGGATTCTGGAAAAAAGGTGATAATAGAAGAATTTTTTTAACTTTCCATACACGAGTCATGATACTTTCCTTTAAAAAAAAATAATCGTAGCTAAATTAGATCAGCTTCCACTGATGATAGTCAAAATTAATAAATCACCTTTCAACCAGCTCTTACTTTTATATCAAAGCTAAAAATAGAATTATAAAAATCAATATTTTAAGAGAAAAAAAGTTAAAAATGAAGAAAACAGAATAGTAGATATGTGAGATTATGTCTGATGGAGTAATTGAGAAGAAAATACTTTTAAAAGAATAGGAAAAAGCCGTAAAGGAAACAATTTAGAATTTTTAAAAAATAGACATTATCTTCTATTCCTTTTTGTTTTTCTTTTACACATTCAACTGTAACTTTGGCTCCTCAACATTGTTTAACTGAATATACTTGGCATGCACTCAATTTTGTGTGTCATCCCACAAGTTTCATGTGTTCAAAATTTATTATGAAAGTTATTACTTAATGTAATTTTCACACTATTTTGACCAATATAAGCCATATTTGAGAATAATATCCGATGCCTATTCCTAACATTGCTTAAGAGTGACAGATTTATATGAACTTTTGAGTTTTCAATTAAGATATTTTTATTTGTCATCAGATACTTGTTGGGTTGACATTTTCCTTTAGATGACAGTTATACTGAGCTGAACACTGTCCCCCAAAATTCACGTCCACCCCAAAACTCAGAATGTGATCTTATTTGGAAATAGGGTCTTTGCAGATATAATTAGTTAAGATGCAGTCAAATTGCATTAGGTTGGGCCCTAAATTCAATGACTGGTATTCTTATAAAGAGAGGGAGATTTGGACAGAGACACACAGAATAATACCATGTGACAACAGAGACAGATATTAGAATGATGTTTCCATAAACCAAGAAAGGCCAAGGATTGTCAGCTACCACTGTAACTAGGAGGGACGCATGAAACAGACATTTCTTAGAGGTATCAGAGGGAACATGGCTCGGTTGACTTGATTTCAGACTTCTAGCCTCCAGGATTGTGAAAGAATAATTTTCTGTTGTTTCAAGCTACCTAACTTGTAATAATTTGTTATGGCAACCCTGGGAAACTGATACAGTAATAAAATAATTCTTCTGAGATTGAGTTATAGGAGAGGTTGTGATGATTTTGGTTGCAAAAGTCAAACACATTCTCTAAAAAGATTTGTTAAGAGGTATGATTTTATGTATAAATGGCTCTTTAACTCTCTCAAATTTGTACTTTTTCTTACCCTAAAATTTTCTTTTTAATCAGAAGATAGTTTATAATACCTATATAATCGAAACAGGAGAATTCAATAAAGTAACTCAATCCAAGGATATCAGATCCCCTCACCTCTATCCAATTTCCATCCCCACCCTCAAGGAAATAGGTAAAGCCCATATGGGTCATAAACCAGATGGGAGCCACCACTATCACCAGCAGCTCTTTACCACTCTCTGTGAAAATCGGCTAAACTTTACTCTTGTGAACTTACCTTGGAAATATTTCAAAATAAATAACTTGAAATGGACTAATTTTTCAAAGGAAGAAGGGACCTTGGAAAACATCTGCTTCATTCCTCCTCTCATTTTAAAGACAAGAAAACTAAGATCAAAAGAACTCAAGTGGCTTTCATTGGTTATACAGATAATTAGTGGTACAATCATAGCCTGAACCCAGATCTCTAAACTTTTCTGAACCTTCCTGCCCTTCCACTGCAGCTCCCATCTGGAGTGTCTGGCTTTGATCAGACATTAACAAACTTTCTTTTCCCATTTCTCATGTTTAAGAAGTAGACGAATATGTTTTCTTTGATTTTGCTTTTAGTGAAACTTCTACTTCAGGAGTTGTCAAATTATAATTTTAAATATGGTAAACTGTACTAATAAATAAATAATGGATTCAGCATACCTCTTCTTTTTCTTAAGAGAATTATAGGGTATGTGGCAGACGCTAGATTGACAGACTTGAAGCCTTATTTTCAAATTATTACCAGAATATTTAAATCACAAAAAAAGTATATGATATAATTGTATTTATGCTTACCTGCTTGGAACAATTTTTCAGTATGTCAGTGGATTGAGAGTAGCTTCCACAACAGAGATTAAAGATAGTTACAAATTGTGTCTATATCCAACAGCGATGTAATAGTAAAACACACAAACATAGAAATGTAATAAAACACACACACCTATATAAATGACACAAGAAAAACTGGCCTGAGAAACAGAAATGTTCATTTAAAAATCTACCATAAATTTGAAGGTGTAATCAATGGCCAAGTTCTGATCATGCCTGATGCCAAGAAGAAAAATAATGGCTAAGCAAATACCATTAATCACTGTATTTACATAACTATCATTTTCCTATGTAAAGAGCTACCCTGGTGAGTGTTATAACACTTGTCAATTAGTTCTAATTAGTGTTTCTTCCTCTAAATGCTTGACTCCACTTTCATTTACAATTGTTTGGCTGTCTTAACAACTACTGTACTAGATGTGCTGGCGTGAGGCCTGATACATTTTAAGCATAAACTATCAAGCCTCAACACCCCTACTCAGGTGAGCAGCGCCATGCTGTTCTCTGTGTAGGTATGGTAATTTCTTGGATTTGATGCGGGCATCCAAAGATGACCCAGTTGTCAGCTGCCCTCATGAAGATAAAGTAAACTTCTTCCTCAGCCCCAGGAACAACTAAAAGCTTCACATTGCAATAATTTCGCAACAATCAGAATTGGACCTGTCCATCCCTTAGGATATCTACAAACAACTCTGAGAGCAGAGGTTTAAAAGATGACTGAATGAGACGACATTATGGCAGCAAGCAACTTCAACACATGATGCGAAATAAAGTTTCTCATTCATGATTATATTTGCAATAAGTGGTGAATATCTAGAGATGTGAATATTGCATTTCATATACTTTCTACATT
The DNA here is from genome assembly GCF_011762595.2 of Tursiops truncatus. Classification (NCBI taxonomy): domain Eukaryota; kingdom Metazoa; phylum Chordata; class Mammalia; order Artiodactyla; family Delphinidae; genus Tursiops; species Tursiops truncatus. Next base: position 74,357,431 of record NC_047036.1, read on the forward strand.
TCCCAACAGAATTCTGACTTTCTTGGAGATGGCAACAGGCACAAATTTTTAAAAATTGTTTTGAAAGTTTGAATGTTTATGTAACTTCTCTTATGAGATTTATGAAAACACAAGTTATCCAGAAAATAAACTTTGTCCCTAACCAAAGGTTCCTTCTGACTTGCTCTGACTCTTTTATAGAAATTCACCTGTGCCTGCAGACTCTGCTCTTTTAGCCTTGTGGAAGCTGTGTGGCAAATGGATGGAGGTGACCAATGTTCCATTCATTCTTTCAAGGATCTTTAAGTGAAAGTGTGTCAGCCCTGCAAGTGGGCCATGGCCTGCAGCGCGATTATTGATAGTGCCCGCAGCATGGCCCACACAAAGCCTGAACAGACGTCTGCTAAGAGCGACTAAGACCAAACCTTCCAGTGACTCCAAAAGGTTAGGAAATGTTTCCTGATGGGGAAGAAAAAGAGAAGACTATCAATTTTCTATATCAGACATGGAAGCCATATTTTACACCCTAAATTAATGAGTAGAGACAAAAAGTATTCACAGAAAGTTAAGGAGATTCAGAATCTTTCTTGCAACATCTTCCTGTGACTCTATTATGATTCCTAGGTTCAAAACATGAAAGTTAGGAAATCAGGCACTCCTGGTTCTAAAAAAATCTTAAGAATATGATCTCAAATAGGAGATGCCCCATGAGAAAATAACAGGTAGAAAGTTTTCAGTTGTATCTATTTAACAACTTCTTTTATTTTCTAATTCCTGCCTAGAGCAGTTTAACACCCCTGAGAAATAAACTGAGTAGGGAGAAACAACTCCAATATCTTAAAGTCAAAGTGTAGTGTCAAGTTTGCATTGATCAGGAAACTGAATCAATAAAGTATCAAAGTCCCCACTCCCCCAAAAAAACCTCATTCCATGGAAAAGCTGATTGATTTCATATATATCAAAATATTCCTGAGTCCAGTTATATAATATGTTCTCACTGTTATTTTTTTAATATGAGCCTCTAAGAAATTTCCTTTAATTTTTTTTTAATTTTTAAAATATGTTATCTTTTAAAAACTTATTATTATTAGCTAGAGGTCAAAGAATCATTGGTGAAAGTTCAATCTTCATTCCCATATATATCCCAGAAATCTTCAACATCTATTTGAGGAAATAATAGGTGAGAATTAAGTGATTATAGACAATACAGATGGTGTATTTTGGGGTTTTTTAAACTTTCATCAAACTTAACTACTTCTATTATCTGCACCCAAAGATACATGGTCACATATGATAGCTTTGAGATAATAGCTTTGTGGGTTTTTTTGATGAAGAATTATACCAAATTATGTTTTAGGTTATAAATTACTGTAATAAAATTGTTAAATTGGTATTATAAATTGATTCACCATTTGGGGAAGAAAATTTGCAATTTCTATTAAATATTTTTAATAACTATCATTTATCAAATGCTCATCGTATATTAGACACTGTTCTAAGTATTTAGAGTCATTCTTAAAACAACTTCGTAAGGTACTAATATATTTCACTAAATCCTAAAAAGCTACTAACTATGAGGGGCACTGTTACATTATATATATCTAAGAGGAAGAAAAAAAAAAACTGTGAATTATACTATGTACACCATTTTCTTGCCATTTATAATTTTTATTTTTACTCTCTCAAAGAGCTTTTTTACATTTAGATCTGTACTTTATCACATATCACTCCTCTGCGTGCATAACATTGAATATATAAATTAAATCAATTGATTGAGATTCTTTACGTTTACAGTCCAATTCTTCTTGAATACTTTTTGACTCATAGTTAACAATGTCTGCATTTTTCTGCCAAATATTATTCACTGTTTCATCAAGCTTGTTGGTGATGCAATGTTTCTTTATAAAATTCGCTGCTAATCTCTAGAGTTTTCTTACAGGCTTTTGATACCCATTTGGCAACTTTTGTTACTGGCACTTTTTTTACTTAAATGAAGGTTTCAAAAGATTTTCAGACCACAACCAGGACTCATATCCATGCCGCCAAGGTCCTTAAATAGCTTGTTGGAGGGTTACAGGTGTTCAGTCACAGAACCACTAATAACAACCTAGGTGCACATATGTCAGCAATGACATCTACATCATGTGCTACCTGGTTGACAATGATAAAATGGCATCAGTGTGGAGATGGATTCTGGCTTCAGAAATGTTAAAATATGAGAATAAACGAAATACTAAGAAGAAGAAATAATGACAGACAGCTTTGTATAGCACTCTGTAGTTGGACTGTGTAAGTATGGTACAAGTATGCAACCTAGCTCTTCACCTTACTAGCAACATGACTTTGGATAAGCTATTTAACCTTTGTACTCTTTAGTTCATTCATCAATAAAATGAGCATAATAATGGTAACCTTACCTTGCAAGGTTATTGTGAGACTTAAAAGCAGGAATTAGCAATCCATTGTGGGGTATTTATTCTACAGACATACCCATGAATGTACAATTGTATATAAATATAAGATAGAAATATACATAGGAATGGCCATTGTTTTTATTGTTGAAAAATTAGAAACACTTAAATTTCAGTCATTATGTTAGTTATAAAAATGATGGAATACACAAGCAGCAGAATACTATATAACTATGAAAAATAATGAAAAAGTCTACATGTCCTGATATGGAATAATAACCAACCTATCCTAAATGAAAAAGCAAGTTTTTAGAATAGGATGGTCCCATATTCAAAATAAACAAGCAAATGAACAATAATACATATGTATGCTAATGTATGTATTGAATGTCTACATGTATGTATGTATTTGAATAAATGTGTTTGTTTTTAAAAAGTCTAAAAGATTATTACCCAAATTTTAACAGTAGTTTTATCTGAGGTATGAGATTATATACACTTCATACACTCCTCTATTTCTTGAAATTTTAAAATGTTTTAAATTATAAAACATTTACCATCAGAAAAAAGAAAAACCACTGTGAGACTATATATGTTATACATTTATTCAATTTGTATATTAGGTATATAATAAAGATAAAACTATATAGACCAATAGCATGTTAGGAAGATAAAAGAAATGTAACAGGATCTGAGCAACAATTTTCCCAGAAACTTCATCAAAAATAAAATTGCCTTGATCAAATTTTTTTCTGTCAGTCAATATTGACTATAAATACTCCTTCAACATCCTTTGACATGCTTTATTTATTCTCTGTACCCTTTCCTCTATTTCATATCTAAATGGGGAGTTTTCTCTCCCCAACATCTGCTATCTAGCTGTAGCAGATCCCCTCATCCCTCCTTGTAGAAGCAGTCCTACTAAAAATGTGGCCCATTTCTGAGTTTACCCTCTAAATGTGGATTCAAACAGTGGCCTCTAATCACTTGTACAAGTGAGGTTTGGGAAACTGCTCTCCTCTGCCTGGAATCCTGCTTTTCCTGTGTCCAGATCAAGTAGAAGACAGAACCATGAAGGTATTTGATATATGGATGCTCTCTACAGAGCCAAGCCATGGACCTATCATTAAAAACATATTTTGAATTTGTATGTGATTTTTCAAACACTTTACTTCCAGGTAAGCAAAATTCTTTCATAGAAGAAACAAAAGTAATAGAAGCCAACAGATGAACACAGAGATGAGGTGGCAGGTTATGCTTAGAAAATATTTGTTTTCTAGTGTTAGCTCAGATTAATCCATGAAATATTTTATGTGTTGCTACCAAAGAGAAGGAATAATACAAGAAGCTTACAATGACCTGCAACCAGCAGTATTTGTGCATCTCCATTCATTAAGGTCTCTTGGTTATCAACTAATGAGAAGTTTTCTCTCATGAAATTCGGCATATTCCTATTTAATTGATTCCTATGTGCAGGTACTAAGGGGTAGGTTTCTTAATACAAATATCTTGACATCTTTATTGTTAGCATAAAGGTATAAACTGGTACAAGCCTTTGGAGAGACAATGAAGAAAAATGCTCCTATGCAGATTTCTGAATTAACATCATAATCGTACTTTTAAGAACTAAGAATATTGAATTCTTAATGTAGGCCTAAAACTTTACTAAGCAGTTTACAAGGAATACCCAGTGATGTGCTGGTAAACCTGCTCTCCAGGAAGGAAAAGGAAAGCTCTAATTTATAGAATTTGCCAATTTCCATTATGTAAATACTCCCTCATGCCAATTTTAAACTACGTAGATTTTAAGACCCAGCTCACAAAATTCCTGAATAATTAACAATCGGCCACCTCCAGCACATCATCACATTTTATCCTCAAAACAGACCTTTATAGTAGAAATTATTACCCCCTTTTACAGATGTTTAAACTGAGGCAGAAATTGGTGACATTAATTTGCCCAAGTTCATACTGTTGGGGGGGGTCACAGGTCTTCCTTTTCTTTATGCGTTTGCATATGTATTATAATTCTAATCTTTTTCATAGAAAAAATGCAAATTAGCAACCAAAGAATAAACTAAATCAGAAAGAAGAAAACTCAAAGCCAAACATCCCTCTGGTGTGCTATTTGCCTAGAAAAACCTGCCACGGTAATGGATTCCAATGGGGTGTATAACTTAGCAGTTAAAAAAAAATACTCTAGCCTGAAAACAGAACTGACAAAGCTTTAGTACATGCTTGACATCTTAAGACTTTTTTAAAAAATACTTTTAGTAGCTACAAAAGAAGAGTTAATCAAGGGTCTAAAGTTGCTGGGTCCAAAATGTGATATTTTGTTGGGCAAAAATGAATAACGTTTTTTAATAATGATTATTCATTATTTAATAACAAGTATGCTGCAAGATTATAAATATTTCTGTGAAAGAGTAAAAAGAATAACTCTTACAGAAGATTTAGCAAAATAAGCTACAGAAAAGAAGATTTAGAAGGAACTACACGATGATTTTTCCATATTAATTATAAGTGTTATCCTTTCAAGGAAGTCTTAGAAATGAAGCTATTTCAGAAGAGAGCTAATATAGTAGAAAGAAAAAATAGTGAGCATGTAAATCACTCGGCACTGAAACCTGAGTTTGAATCCCAGTATTTTCACCTATGATCTGTGTATTCATAAATAAGTTGCTTAGTGTTTTTCTGAGCAAAAAGGAAAAATCATTGTTGTCCAGATTCAAATAATATGATGATAATAATAGCTAATATTTTTTGATCAATTTGAATGTTCCAGTTCCGGTACTAAGTGAATCACAGGGATTATTACATACAATCCCCTTACCTCAATGAGCAAATTACTACCTGATTTTACTGATGGGAATCTGCCCTGCTTGGAACACAGCTATTAACCAGTAAAAGAAGGACTCAAAGACAGGGCTTCTAACTTCCAAGACTTCTTACCCATCATTCCACATTTTGTATATATAATGAAAGAGAATGAGCACTTCGAAACCATAGTGATGTCATCTCCTTTAAAAGGGTGTGGTTTCTTGAGGTCTGGAACTGTGCCATGTTCCTCTCTGTACCCTCAAGTACAGTACCATACAAAATGCATGAATGAATACAGGCATGAATGAATGTGTTATTGGTAAGAGTTGAGCATCATCAATACTATACTACCATAATCCCAGAATCTCAAACATGTGTGTGTTTCATTAATCGTTTTGAGTTCCAAAGAAGTGGGTTTGGGCAGTGCTTGGTAAGCTAATTAATAACATTTGCCACCCAAATTTAAATATGGCAATGTATTTGTAAGGGATTTATTAGAAACTATTTTTTACCTGCTGAGTTGTAATTAAAAGATCTTTGCTGTGAATACTTTAGAAAATACTTCTTTACCATAGCTTTCTTTTCCAAATTTTGAAAGTGTCCAACTTCATCCGATTTCTGCCTCTGACTACCTGTCTCTAGATATTTAACATGACTAGGGCTCAAAATGGGACATTGGATAGAAACAAAATAGTGTTGATTACAGCCTCCAAGTTAACATCAATGGTCAAAAAGAACATATCATAACAGAATTTTGCTTAGCTTCATTTCCTTGTTCAATTTTTTTCACTATTTCTATAGTTTGGAATTATTATTTTGAGCTAATAAGAGCAACGTTGCTAAGATGATCTCTGTTTAGAACAGCTAATGTTTCTACTCTACTGTTACATCCCTCATATATGAAAACTTATGCTCCAAATCACAAGGGAGATGAGTACAATTCATTATCTTATAAAAATAAAAACAAAAGCTAGCAAACAACACAAGTCCTACTATAATAGATTAGAATTGCAAGCTTTTTTATAGGGCAAAAAATATAATTTCCCTCATTATGAATTGTTCTAGGCTTTTAAAAAATCAATTTTTTCTACATTTTTAGAGTATTTTGTGAAAACTTCCTTTCCTTCCACATGGTTACATTTCCATTATGATTTCTGATTTATTCATTTTCCTACTCTTCACACTATGTCCTTTCTGATACATTCTCTTTTTCTTTCTATTTATTCCATTACACTTTGGGCAAAAACAGTACCTTACTTTTCTTTCTTTCTCTGGCTCCTTACACAGTACATGGCACATAGTGAATAGGTTTAATATACATTAATGCTAAATGTTCAGTCATTTACATACTTTTTTCTTCATAATCTGGTATCGGAAAAGGAGACAGAGAGGGTAACGGAGGGAGCAAGAGAGAATGTGTGTTCCTCTTTTTTTCAGCCCTAAAGATTTATCTAGGGTTTTGTTTTGTTGGGTTTTTTTTAGCATTAATTGAGCACTGTCAGACATAGAACTATAAGTTAGGTCAAATAGAGTCTTCCAAAGAGAGATTTTCAAAAGGTTTAGAGAAATTTTTTTCATCTCAATAACTAGCAAGCATAATTCGTTCACTGGAGGGGGGATGGGTTAGGATAATCTGTAGAGATTCTTGTATTTTGTAGAACTAGCAATGTATAAACCACCCCCCTCAGCATTTAATCCAGTGAGTGTGTTCATCAGACATATTAACACAGAGGTTAACAAATAGTTTCTCAAACTTCTAATAGATGGACTGTGAATCAGAGATTTGTACTGCATCTTTCTTGATAAACTAGATCTGATCATTCTCATCATAAAATTCCTCCACAGCTAGCACACCAAGAGTATTGGTGTTGACTGACAGATCATGAGATTCTATTACAGTTCATTATATTCATAATCTGGGTACTCCTAGACAAAGAATTTCATGTTTCCCCAGTTCCAACCCAAGAATAACATAATTACAATTTCATATTTTTTTGTGTAACCCCAGTCCACTAGATTTAAGTACTCTGGTTTTCCCCTAGGACTCACTCCTCAAAGATTTGAAGCAGCTTAGAAAATACAAAGATTGGAGGCAGGAGGGGAGGGAGAAACTGCAGCCAACATGATGTCTTTGAGGAGTCATTTGACTGTGTCAGCACATCAAATAAAATGAGTGCAATGGAGAACAAGTGGGGTATTTTATCAACCCCTTAGAGCTTAGCCTGCCAGGGGTAACTGCCCTGGAAAAGGATTTAAAGGAAGATGAAAAGACTGCAATGAGGTTTCAGTACTTCTTACTCGGCCAGTTAAAATGACCATCCTGCAGGCCAGTATCATTGGGGACTCCAGAGAAGAGAGAGATCTCATTAACTCTAAGGGTGTCTTAATTTGGATATGGCCAACACCCCAAGCGTTAGAACTGTAATATGATGGCCAAACTGCAAAAGAATGATTCCCATTTTAGCGGCTTTGTAAAGGGCCATAAAATACTGTTGTACGGGAAACATCCTGGCTGGCTGGCCAGCTGATTCCCTTCCAGGCTCTCCTTGTAAGAAACTCTTCAGCAGACTAGAAAGGAATATAAAACTGTGAAAGAGCTGATCAGAGTGAACCAAGAAGTGACCCACTAAAGGACCCAGCGGAACACAATGCTGGAAATCAGTTCTACAAGAAGGGTTTCCATCTGCAGCAGTGAGAAGAGTAAATGTCTATCACCTATGGAGTATCACCTTTGGAATCTCAGAGCTGGTAGAAATAGCAATCTGCAATTAGTAATCCATGATTCTGGTTTCTGACCTCCCAACTCCATATGACAAGTTAGACCTGCTCAGATGTAAACTCTAACAAAAAATATGTAAGGAGAATACCTAGTTAACATGCCCTACACGTTTCACTCCCAGTAATTTATATTTCTATATTAAAACAATTTGTTGCCAATAGGATGTAAAGTACCATTATGCCTGCCTATGTCCTGGAAAAAAACCTATTACCATCCACATACTCTGGAGGGTTAAGGTTAAGTTAAAAGATTATTCCCTTCCCCAGCTACTTAGATTACCAAAAAAGATAGCCATGTAAGATTACTTTGCCTTTTCTGACTTTAAAAAGTTGCCTGCTTGCTACCTTTTTTTATCTGAAGCCTGTAGGCAGATTCTAATTTGGCCCTGCAAAAAAATCTGTTTGGCCCTGGGCTGAAGGAAGATGTTAATTTTCATGACTGTTTTAGAACACATCAAAATTCAGTATGCATTTTTTTCAGGATTTCAAAGCAATATGCTTAAAACATGCAATTTAGAACTAGAACATATAGAGCATTTAAAAATACTCAGGTTTTACCAAGAATCCATCCGGTCTATTATTGCAATAAGTAGGATACAAAGATATCTTTATCTGGTTGTGAATGAAACTCTGTCTACTTAGAAGAAAGTTCGAAGTAAAATTTTAGCTCTCTTAGTTCTACAGAGGTTTTCTAGCTTTGACAGTAGAAATTTGGTGTAGTTGGGGAAAAAAAGCAATTATAAAATTGAATATGCATTATGCATTTCTCAAAAAAATTTTGAAAGAAAATGGTTTCTAGTTTTTAATATGTGACTTTAATGTATCTTAAGTAACACTCTTGGCTTAGTCAATGAATGTAACAATAAAATGAGTGAGAATATGACTCATTCCACCATGAGGGTCTGTTAAGATGGACATGTTGAACATTTCTGTAGGTTTCATTCAGAGTATTTGTGCACTCGTATGTCAAGCGACGGAGGCTCTTTCCTGAGAACACGTAGATAAGAATTTTAAAAAACGGTCCAAAAGAAATGCATTTATAATTCTCCACCTCACATATACCAGAATGCACTTAGAATCAGCCTTAATGAATTTGCTCCTTTGGGTAAATTTTTAAAATTATTTGTTTGATTCAGTTTCTGTCAAATTAAAATTGAATTGGATTTGGCTTACTGTTCACAGTTGTATTAGTTTGCTCAGGCTGTCATAACGAGATACCACAAACTGGGTGACTCAACAGAAATTTATTTTCTCATAGTGCTGGAGGCCAGAAGTCCAAGATCAAGGGGTCAGCAGGGTTGATTTCTTCTGAGGTCTCGCTGTTGACTTGCAGATGGCCCTCTTCTCCCTGTGTCTTCGCGTGGACTTGGTTCCACACATGTGCATTCCTTGAGTCTCTTCTGTGTGTCCTAAGCTCCTCTTCACACAAGGACACCAGTCGAATTGGATTTGTGCCCACCCTAACATTTAAACTTAATTATCTCTTCAAAGGCCCTAAGCCAAATACAGTCGCATTCTGAAGTACTGGGGGTTAGGGTTTCAACATGAGGGGATGCAGTTCAGTCCATAACAACAGTGTTCACCAAATCATGAGATGTGCTCTGATTTAATTTGGGGTTGGCTCAATTTATCCATCAAGTCATTAGTGGCACACAGCCTAAGAATATTAAAGGTAGATAGGTAGATACATAGATGGACACATAGATAAAATGTAAGCATAAAAGAAACAATATTGAAAGTCATTTTAATTAAACAAATACTCCCCCAGCATTGTTGCCATATTCCGGACACTGTTGCTCTGTGATATGCTTTAATTAAAAGACAGACTCATTGGACAGATTCTTAAAATAGCCCCAATTATTTTTATATGTAATTAAAAAAAAGTAATTACTGCCATTGAAAGTCTATGGTGTTCTAGGCACTGTGGATAGATCTTTTAAATACATTATTTCAGTTATTGTCAGAACAGCTTAAGAAGTAGACATTGTTATCCCTGTCTTACTAATGGAAAAGTTAACGGTAAAAAATTTTAAATACTCTGCCAAAATCCCATGCTAGTAAGTGATAGAGCCTCGATCCCAACACAAGCCTGCTTGTCACGAAGGACCATGTTTTTACCAATAATCTAAACTGTCTCCTAAAGCCTCAGCAGAGTGTTCAAAGCTAGTTTTATTCAGTTCTGTCAGATGAGATATTTCTATAACCAGGTAAGAATATCAAGTGGGGGGACTTCCCTGGTGGTGCAGTGGTTAAGAATCCACCTGCCAAAGCAGGGGACACGGGTTCAAGCCCTGGTCCGGGAGGATCCCACACGCCGCAGAGCAACTAAGCCCATGAGCCACAACTACTGAGCCTGTGCTCTAGAGCCCACGAGCCACAACTACTGAGCCCACAGGCCGCAACTACTGAAACCCGCGCACCTAGAGCCCGTGCTCTGCAACAAGGGAAGCCACCACAATGAGAAGCCCGTGCACCACAATGCAGTAGCCCCCACTCACCATAACTAGAGAAAGCCTGTATGCAGCAACGAAGATCCAACACAGCCAAAAATTAATTAATTAATTTTTAAAAATTCTATTAAAAAAAAGAATATCAAGGGGAAGGATGATGCTGCAAACTAAATTCAACTCATATTTATTGATTTACATAGGTTGTATTAAGTACTGTGCTGGACACTGAGTTTAGGATGATGAACAGGACATAAGCCTTCAAGAAAATCACAAACTGGTCAGGAAGACAGACACTTAACATGACAAACTGCAATGCGATACAGTAAGTCCTAGAGACTTATTAGTCAGCAGGCTGTCTAAGGCATTATTTGGTAAAAGTACAAGAAATCCTCTAGATTATAAAACACACAAAATACTACAGCAGTTCTTACCATAATACTTGTGACTATCGTTTTAAAATTTAAAAATAACTAGATAAATGGCAAGAAATCCTGCTTGCATGTTCTTAAGGCTCAGTTCTATCACATTCTATTTCAGTAAATTCCAACAAAGCTCAGCTGAATTGTTTCATTTAAATTTTACTATAACATTTTTACAAGCCACAGTTTCTGGTCAATGATGCTTTGGCTATGGAACTGAGTACATGGTAATACCTATTCTGTACTTTAAAATACATCCCTCTATTTACCAAGCAGAAAGACAAATGCCAGTTAAACTACTCTTAGTTCCATCTTTCTGATGTTCAAGTGCAGGAACAATTATCTCCATCAATATTTAATGGCCTAATCCTAAGCAGACAGTGCCACAGTGTAGGCAATAGTCCTGTTAACATGCTGTTAATTTCCAAGCATAGAGGCAGAAATGGACTATACAGTTACTGAAAGTGCACAGCAGTACATTTCCCTAAGGTAAAATTCTCTCCACATTCTCTGGTCTACCTTCATTGATAGTAAGGGAATTAGAAACATTTCAGAGTTTTGTTCAGTGGGTTAAGCTTGTTCACTCTTTAAAATTGGTGGAGAGAATGAAGCTTTCCCACTTCTCCAGTATTTTGAATAACAAGGTTTGCAGCTCTTGGATTCAAGGCACATATCTCATGACCCCACCTACCTGCAGCTTTATTTTTTTTGGTTTGGTCTTTTTCTGATGTAATGCTTTAAATATCCATTATATAACAAGAGTCGTTGCCTAGATACTTGAAATCTAGACCATTGGACTTCAATTAGAAATCTTCCTATAAAATAAGAGATACAAATGCCAACATAACAAGAGTCATAAGAAAATGTAATGCAAATAATTTTTACAACTACAGCATGGATAGAGAGGACTTCAGTAGCCTAAATAATTTCATTAAGAAGATAGCATTGTTAACCGGATATGATTAGTTCTCTTTCTCTTCCTATTCTTTTAAAAAGATTGAAGACTGCGGGGGGGAGGGATGTAGGAGGAAAACCACCACGTAAAACCATCCTTTGGGAGAAAACAGCTTAGAGGAAGTGTGGGCAGAGAAATCATGTAAGGATTCAAAGAGCAAGAGTAACAGTAGAAGAAACAAAAGATCCTTCTTTATCTGTTTATTAATAGGCTAAATACATTCCTGGCAGCTGTACTTGAGAATAAAGTCTGTATTATCTTCCTTGTGACTTCAAGTTTGACCTTAAAAATTATCAAACCTCCTCTAAGTCTGATACAATTGGTTTTTAAACCCAACTTAGTTAAGATTTTCCACTGAATGGAAAATTTCCGCAATTTCCCTCTTAAAGGTGTTGTATTACTTAAAATGCTTTCGGGTTACTCTCATTATTTTTTCTTTCCTTTTTGTGCTTCATGAGAATCCACATTTTCAAGTGTTAACTATCAAACATAGTGTCCACATTAAAGAATAAAGCTCAAATACATTTCTCCTAAGTATAAAGGTAATAAACATCAAATTTGTCAATGTTATCCAACTGGAGTAAAAGCAAGAAAGCTTGATCAGTTTGGTAATCTGGTTGAGTCAGGTGAACATGGTAGTAGATACTCACTTTTCACAAATTGGAGGGGAAGGAACTTCATGTCTTTATACAATTCTCTAGTTCTTATAAAGAAAAGTGCAGAATGTCCCTGTAAGAATATTTCTTGTTTCTTTGCCAAATACAGTTCTTAAGTACTATGTTTATATAACCATCTGCCATGTTTACACAGGAGAACTCAAAGGCAGAAATCTCTCTTTTGTCAAAAGCATAGCCATTCCCATTCGCTTATCTATTAGATAAATTAATATGGAGTAGATTACAATCTTTCTCCATAAATGTTCATTAACTTAAAAGCAGTGTTAGGCCTAATGTAAAATGGAGGAGTGGATAATTTGGTCTTTTAAATGCTACCTTTCTCCTGTTGCCCTCCATCAGAAATCTAGTGACTGGTGATTGCTTGGTAGTTTCCATTCTACACTTCAGGTAGACAATGTTCCTGCCCATGTCCTTCCCTTCATTCGTTCAACAGATACTTGTCGAGCTACCACATGTCATCAGGCAGTGTTCCAAACAGGTATTTGGGTTATATCAGTGAACCAAACAGAGATCCCTGGCCCCAAGAAGCTTACATTATAAGAAGGGAAACAGAAAGAGAATAATAAACATAATAAATGAATAAATTATATAGGATATCAGCAGATAATATGGTATGCAAAAGAGAAAAGTAAAGCATGGTAGGGAAGATGAGGACTGTAGGGGTGCTCAATGTGGGAAGAAAATTATGCTCCCCATGAACTAGAAGTTGGCCATGAGGAAGTCTGGAGGAAAGCTCATAGGAGAGAGCTTCCCTGGTGGCGCAGTGGTTGAGAGTCTGCCTGCCGATGCAGGGGACATGGGTTCGTGCCCCGGTCCGGGAAGATCCGACATGCTGCGGAGCGACTGGGCCCGTGAGCCATGGCCGCTGGGCCTGCGCGTCCGGAGCCTGTGCTCTGCAACGGAAGAGGCCACGACAGTGAGAGGCCCGCGTACCGCAAAAAAAAAAAAAAAAAAAAAGCTCATAGGAGGACAGGCCAATGCCCAAATGCCCCCAGGTCAGTGTCTGCTTGATGTGTTTGGCGAGCCACAGGAAGGCCACTGTGCTGAAATGGGATGAACAAAAAGGGGAGGGCTAGAAGAGGGAGAAAGGATAGAGGCTGAGGGAGAAGTAGGGATCCTAGTAGGCCACTGGGAAGTTTTGCTTTTTAATCTATGTTTAATCTCATTCCACAAAGTTATGTGCCTTCTTAAGGCTCAGAGCTGATTGGTTTGATGATATATTTATTTATTCATTTAATCCTTTATTCCTTCATTCATTCAACAAATATCTATGGAGGGCATGGTACTGTACTAGGGATCATGATAGGCAGTAAGGATGTAACAGTAAGCAAAAGCGGACATAATCCCTGTCCTCAGGGAGTTTATGATCAAGCGAGGAAGACAGACAGTAATCTGATAATCGTAGGAGAAGTGCTGTGAAGCCAGTGGCACAGAGGCACATGGTGTTCTGGGAGTCTGGAACAGGAGGACATGACTTAGTCCTGAAGGACAGCGAACACCGCCCCAGGAAAGCAGCAATTCAGTGGCAAGCCAAAGATAACTAGGTGCTCACTACGGCCATCTAGGAAAAACTGGTGAGGGGAACAGCAAGCAGTAGCAGGGTGATTGCCGGAGACTAAAAGAGCTGGTGGAAGGCTTCCCTGGTGGCGCAGTGGTTGAGGGTCCGCCGGCCGATGCAGGGGACACGGGTTCGTGCCCCGGTCTGGGAAGATCCCACATGCTGCGGAATGGCTGGGCCCATGAGCCATGGCCGCTGAGCCTGTGCATCCGGAGCCCATGCTCCGCAACGGGAGAGGCCACAGCAGTGAGAGGCCCAAGTACCGCAAAAAAAAAAAAAAAAAAAAAAAGAGCTGGTGGAGAGTGATGGGGATGAGTCTGGAGAGGGGGATAGGGAGGTGAAAGTTGAATTTCTAGGGTTCAAAGGCCACAATAAGAAGTTTCTCTTTATCCTAAGTGCATTGGGAAGATTTTAAGTAAGGCAGTGATCCAATCAGATTTAAGTTTTAAAGATCATTAATCCATATTGAATATGTATTAATGAGTTTATATGTCTATCCTCTAGACAGTTTGTTAGCATTTTAAAGAGATCCTTATAGGGATAACCTTGAACCCAAACAAATCTGGGTGGGAATGTTAAATATTGTAACAAGCCAATGTGGAAAAAAACTAGTTGGTTTGGGATATTATTGAGCAGCCCATCAATTAAGTCACAAAACGAAGTCAGATTCTATGTACTAAGCCTATAAAATATGGCTTTCATTAAACTATTAAGATGTCAATGAAGAACAAAATATTGGTTTAGTGTGAATACTAAATCCCTTTCATTTCTTTGATAAGCATTTTGAGGCCTAGCGATATTAAATGACTTTCCCAAGGTCACAGAGAAATTTCATAGCAGTTTACACAGCGTAAATTGCTTTTAAAAAAGCAAAATGGGCAAATTAATTCAAGAGTCAAACTGGAAGGTGTGCACATGTTAATGACTCCTCATTTTTGTTTTCAATTCTAAAACATTATGGAACACTATGTCCATACGGCCTTTAAAATCCTGCTGTTCTCTGGGCACAGTTCATAAATCCCAGTCAAAATTCTCGCCTGCTATATCTTTCTCACAGCTGTGTATTGAGTCTTCTCAAATTAGTCCTCAGAGGGAAAGCTGTTTGGTGCATACCTTTCCTCTCCCTCATCTTCAGCACTATGCCCTCCTGCCATTATCACCGCCACACACATTTAATTCAGTCAACATTATTGAGCATCAACTATACACCAGACAGTCTGATAAGATACAAAGATTTTTTAAAAATTAAATTCCTATTCTCCAAAAATTCAGTGTAGTGAGAGCAACTGGCCTGTAAATGATTGGATAAAAACAATGTCGTGGTTTCTCTTTAGAGTTGGACACAGAATGTTGTGGAGCAAGACAAATATCACACCTAAATCTGCCATAGAAGAGGCTGCACAGAAATGACCAAAGCGGCTAGTTCTGAGGGACTTGGAAGAGTTTGCCACGCAGACAGGGGAGAAGGGGTACTTCCGGCAAGCAGAACTGCACGAAAAAACAGCTACTTCAGACGGTGTAGACAGCTACAGCATGGGGTAGGTATAGGGAAGTAAGGCACGATTAGACTACAGAAGTAACCAGGACATAGATCCTAGAGGAAATCTTATACCCTTATAAGAATTTGGAATTTTCTCCTTAGAGCAACAGAGAAACCTCGAAAGTGTTTTAACAGATATAAGATGTAAGGTAAGATATAGAGAAACTGATAAGATTTGCCTCTTTGATACAATTAGTAAATATTACATTCCTAGCACAGTTATTAAATGGTTTACATATTTCTGGCAATATGTTCATTGAGTTTGACAACTAGATTGGCATTCATTCTGAATTGTCATTGTCCTGAATTAGCAAAACATCCATTTTTTAAAAAATTTATACTGGCCCACACTAGATCACAGAAAATATTCTCCGTACAATAACTTGATATTCGTCGTCAAGGTTACATTATTTCTTCAGGGTATCAAATGGTACTCATGTAAGCTGAAAGAGTTGTGTCCAATTCCCTTCCCAGGGAAGAATTTGCTGACCATGAAAAAGATGTCAGTTAGACAAAATATCACAGTGTGTCTGTTCAGGGCATGTTGGCAAACAGTGCATATGGTTAGGCTCTCCAAAAAAAAAATGATAACATTTAAGTTTAGGGTTTTTCTGGTCTTTTTTTTTTTTTTTTTTTTTTTAAAGGAATGCCATGATTAGCAATAGGAAGCCTTAAACAAAATATTGGGCTGGCCAAAAAGTTCGTTCGGGTTTTTCTGTTAGATGTTTTGGAAAAACCCGAACAAACTTTGTGGCCAACCCCATAGCATTGAATAGATAGAACTCCCAACTCATTAGAATCAGAATGATCTATGAGTCAAAAAATTGCTGCCTAGGAAAGGGTTGACACAGTTAGAGCTCATCTTTGAGAAATAAGGATCTGCAAATAATTTCAAATGCATTAGGCAAAATGGCAATGGTATATACTGAAGCATTCAGGGAATGGCATTTTAAATAAATACTTTAAGATAATTTTTAAGTGAAGGAATAGTTATGGAATATTTCTTGATTATAAGATATTCATAAATTTTTCAATTATTGTCATATGATTTTCAAATGTGTGTGCATGTGCCTTAGGGTTTTGTTACAGTAATATATCTCCTCTGATACTCTCATTATCTCTTTGATAATTCCAAGAGATTTGGTATGGTTTATGTAATTTTCTTCAATTTATTTTTAGTCTAAAGCAACACTGCCTCTACCAAAGTAAGTACTGAATTTCCCAAGACATGACAACAAATATACACATATTTATGTCTTTCGATGACATTCAAGGCTTAATGTCAAATGATAACCGGAGATTTCTCTTCTGTCCAGTGTAACCAAAACACAAGAGGAAGCACTTAATGTTAAAGTATATTATATTTTATTGTGTTTTCCCCAGATTAAGTTTGTAAATTAAGCTTCCTTGAAGTGACATGAATGAATAGGGAATTTAAATTATTAAATTGGATTGAACATTTGCCGCTTATACAGAACATTATTCTCTTATTTAAAATTTGTGACATAAAAATGCTGTTGAAAATTGGTGTTTTCTACCTGCACACATTTTATGACTACAATGAGATGATACGAGTGCCACAAAATTAATTTTATGTTTTTCTATCTTAATGACCACACCTCACCCTTTCACCCTTGCCTTCTCCACCCTTCCTTTATGTTGTTTTGTGCTTGTAATCATTAAAAGTAGTCTTTAGAAACCAATATTATTTGAAAGCTAAGCTATATAGAAGATTCTTCAAATGCTATGTTAAAATTTATCTCTAGATTGAGCAAACTAAAGATTTTTTTTCTTGGATTACATCTTCAAAGGCTATGTTAAAATTTACCTCTAGATTGAGCAAAATAAGGATTTTTTTTCCTTAGATTACATGGAGTTGACACACCTCGAATTAATTTTACTCAGCTGTGTTTTGCTATGATGCCATCTGCCTATATTGAGGCACCCAAAATGAAACATTTCAGTGAAACTCATCATTGTTCATGTAGGACCTTATTGTGTGATTAACACATTGTTCCCTTTGTGAAGGCACATCTGGTATCAACATAAATAGTAGTTGAACTTCCTCAGAGTTCCCAGCATTTTTTTCTCCATTATGTATCTTGTAAATTATGTAACTGAACAACTTTTCTTTTTCCCATTATAAAACCTGGAGCCAGCTTTGAAACCTAAATACTTTAGTCTTACATTTTTTCTACTTGTTGTACAATTCTATGTATTTTAACACATGTATGGATTTGTGTGATCACCATCACAATCAGGGTTCAGAACAATTACACCTTTCCTGTACCTAAACACTGGCAACCTCTGCTGTTTTCCACCACCGTATTTGTCTTTTCTAGCTTGTCATATAAATGGACTTCTGCAGTATGTAATCTTTTGAGACTGGCTTCTTTCACTCAGCATAGCATCGTTTGTAAGGTTTATCTAAGGTATTGCATGTATTAGCATCTTGTTCCTTTTTATTGCTCAGTACCGGTTTGTACACTCACCCATTAGAAGGCTTTAGATGGTTTTCAGTGTGGGACACTAACATACAGAACTGCTATCAACTTTCATATACATGCGTTTGTGTCAATATAAGGTTTAATTTCTACAGATAAACATCAGGAGTGATATTGCTGATTCATATGGTAGGTATATGTTGAACTTCATAAGAAACGGCCATACTGTTTTCCAGAGTGGATGCGCCATTTTGCATTCCCACCAGCAATGTGTGAGAGGTCTATTTTCTCTACAGTCTCACCAGCACTTGTTATTGCCAGTATTTTTATTTAAGCCATTTTGTTTATTTATTTTTTTATACATCTTTATTGGAGTATAATTGCTTCACAATGCTGTGTTAGTTTCTATTGTACAACAAAGTGAATCAGCCATATGCATACATACATTCCCATATCCCCTCCTTCTTGACCCTCCCTCCCACCCTCCCTATCTCACCCCTCTAGGTCATCGAAAAGCACCGAGCTGATCTCCCTGTGCTATGCTGCTGCTTCCCCCTAGCTATCTATTATACATTTGGTAGCGTATATATGTCAATGCTACTCTCACTTCGCCCCAGCTTCCCCTCCCCGCTCCCCGTGTCCTCAAATCAAAACTACAATGAGGTATCACCTCACACTGGTCAGAATGGCCATTGTCAAAATATCTAGAAACAATAAATCCTGGAGAGGGTGTGGAGAAAAGAGAACCCTCGTGCACTGTTGGAGGGAATGTAAATTGATACAGGCACTATGGAGAACGGTACAGAGGTTCCTTAAAAAACTAAAAATAGAACTACCATATGACTAAGCCATTTTAATAGATATGTGATAATATCTCACTGAGGTTTTAATCTGAATTTCCCTAAAGGCTAAGAATATTGTACATCTTTTCATGAACGTATTTTCTTTGGTCATTTTAATTCTATTACATGTCCACTTTCGCTTTTCCTTCTTTTGTGGCTTTTAAATTTATATCACTTTGCTTTTCCTCTATTATTGAAGAAACTTAAAACATTTCTGGACTAAGTGTGAGTATAAATGCATAAGTTAAATTAAATACAAAATAAAGTCACATAAATGTAGCATTTCAACAAATTCCGATGTTAGTTTTTTTATTATTTTAGTCTTATACTGCATGTGTTTTATGGTCTATGAAAGGTATAAAGAATTGTATTTTTTCTCTTCTCATTTCTAATTCTGTTATTTTCTAAGCTCTGGAATGAAATCTAGAAGGAGGAAAAAAAAGCAGTAAATCACTGAAAGCAGACAAAATAATACTTCCAACAAAGAACCCCATGGAACTGTTCTTTTGAAATGTTATTACATTGTCTTTGTGTGTATTTGGCCCTGCCAGTTGCATTCTGCAATTCCTGTTCTCTGCCAGCTCTGGAGAGATGTAGAGCCAAATAACTGTGGGGTTTTTTTTGATCTAGTTGTCACCAAAAAGTTTGACAAAAGTCCCTTAAGCATTAGAACTATAAAAAAAAAATTTACAGCAAAATCGGTAAAAGCTTGAAGTTTAACTGAATTGGTTCTGCATTAAACCCATGATTTAGACCAGGCTCATTAAAAGCACAAATCTTGTTGCAAACCCAAGATTATTTCAAATGATGTGATTCATGCTCTAGATCACTGCCATAAAGGTTTTGGTAAAATATGATGGTTTCAATTAACTCTTCATTTGAAACTGTGTATGTAAAATGCACAGCTAAAAGCAAAACTCAAGTACTGTGTCTCATAAACAAAAATGCCCTGTCACTTTTCCCTGAAGAAGTTAGGGCAAATGCTCTGCCAGCTCATAACAGGAGATCACTGTGCTTGGAGCACTTCGCATGAAATTCTTGCCTGCTAAGTCTATGAATCTAAGCCCTAAAATGGAGAGGAATTTGTAAAGGCTTCAGAGGTGTCTATGTGTATTTTTTTAAGCTTCTCCAGGGGATTAGGACTATCTGGTTTTGGAGAAGTGAGTGACTTTCTGACTCTGTTGGTCTTCTTCTCTTTAAAATGGTTAAAAAGGTTTACCCTGAGGCCAGTCTGTGGTTTAGCAGAATTTCAAAAGCAAGAAGAAGACCGTACATCTGCTCCACTTCATTGCCACACTTCTTTAAGAGAGAAGGAAGGGAATTAAGGACAATGGAAGGACAAGAAAGAAAAAGGGAGGAAGGAAGAAAGGAAGAAAGGAAGAAAGGAAGGAAGGAAGGGAGGAAAGGGAAAGGAAAGAGGTTTCTGGAACACAATAAAACCTCAAAACATATATGTGGAGTGAATGAATGAATGAATATAAATTACTTAAAAGAAGATATCACAGTGTGAATGGATTTAGTCAATGCATAAGTGATGAATACTACATTCTTTCTTCTACATAAGGTGTGAATGGTGGCAGAGAATAAGCAGATGGAGTAAAGACTGCTCCTAAATGTAAGGGAAGGGTCCTGGAAAAGGACATGAAAGATGTCAAGTAGTTTTCTCAAGAGGACACTAAGATACAAAGATGCAAGTAGTTCACATGGTTTTGCCTAGAGCTGGTCCAGTTTAACTTTACCTAATCATCATTAATTGTTTGATGTGGTATATAGCATGTTCATAAGCCAGGTTCCAAGGGCAAATTTCTCGGGTTGAATTCCTGTCAGCAACTACTGACTAACTGTCCTTAAGCTTTACCATCTCTGTGCCTCAGTTTCTTCATCCTCTCAGTGAAGATTAGTGGAACCTATCTAATAGTGTTGTTATGAGTATTGAGTTAATGTAAATAAAAACACTTAGTTCAGTAAGCATACTGAAGCCTTAATGTGTTGGCTCTTATTATTCAGTAAAACTAAATTATGAAAGGTGTATCAACCTATTGTCCATAAAGAAAGAATGGGGCTATCTTCTTTGTGATTATAGGCCCTCAAAATTAGCCTCCCATCAGTTTAAGCACTTTTTCCTTTGACAGAAAAAGGCTTCCCAAGACAAGTTAAACGTTAAGATCCTAGAACTGCAGAGTTGAGAAATACACAAGGAGAGAAATTATTCTTAATGTATCAAGAGAGGCAATCCTCACAGCCCCTGCTGGTGACCTGCAGCTTGTTGAATAAAGCCAACTGCCACGCACAGGAGTAAGAAACTTGCTGCGTCTCAGGTCGGGAACACGACTAACAATTACTTATTGCCAGTAGTGCCTCACGGCAGACTGAAAAGACAACCATTCTCTGTCAGTAAAGTTATATTGATTGCATTCTGGGGAAAAAAATGGCATGTTGTTTGAGCTGAAATTTGGCCATAATACCTAAAGTTAGTGTTCTTAAGATTGTAAAAATTATTGGTGATAAGAAAACAAGACCGCATTTTTATATTTTAATTTTAATCCAAAGAGAGAAAACCCCAACAGAGTTGGCAGGAAAAAAACAATTGGAAAGAATTCAACTCTCCCAAATATTCATTGATACAGAAATTGTTTTGAACACAAGTGATGAGGAAATCCCACAAACTGAGTTGGCATGGATTAAAGGAATAACACAAAAAGTTGAGGAGGTTTAGTCCATGCAGAATGGGAAGGACTGAACGGCTCTAAAAGGGCTGAACTATACAGAACGCTAAATTCCTAATGTATTACTTACTAACAAGTTTTCAATATTAATCTGTTTATCCTTTTAACAAGATCATTCATGAAATCAATCAACAGTTAGTTCCAAGGGCAAAAGACTAAATTGCCCATTGACTGCTGCAAGAGCTTTCAAAAACACCTACTGATCAATAGTGATCATTGGTACAGCAAACTTTCATTTCTTTAGGGATTTGCTATACCACAGACTTTCTCTGGAACCAGTCTCATAATGCAGTATCCCTTTGCATCTTCAGTAACCTCATTAATGGCTGCCCTGTGTTCCCTGTCTACTTTTAATTTCTTCTAGTAATAGAAAATACTTCATAATGGAAGATTTAATTAACTGAGTTTCCAAAAAGCTATTTACAGTGAACTGAGAACATTAGCTTTAATTTTTATTGTTCAAGAATAAAGATACCCTTTTTAAAACAGATTAAATGCAGCAGGAAAACAACATTTTAACCACACTAAAGCATGGGAACCCACCGGCAAAAGACAATTGAGCTGCTGAAAAGACAAAGGCTATGACGGTCTGATCTGAGGAGAAAGGCCTTTCTTGAAACTTCTAATCCTTTCCTTAACTTTCCTTGGGTGACTCTCATCAGGCCTTATTCATATCTATAGAAGCTCTAACCTGGGTGAGGGTCCACTTTCCACAACCAGAAGAAAAGCATTATAGTAAGATATGCAAGAAGGAGGGTCCTTTCCTTTCCTCCATCCCGTACAATAGAATCTTTTTTTTTTTTTTTTTTTTTTGCAGAACACGGGCCTCTCACTATTGTGGCCTCTCGTGTTGCGGAGCACAGGCTCCGGACGCGCAAGCTCAGCCGCCATGGCTCACAGGCACAGCTGCTCCACGGCATGTGGGATCTTCCCAGACCGGGGCACGAAGCCGTGTCCCCTGCATCAGCAGGCGGACTCTCAACCGCTGCGCCACTAGGGAAGCCCCAGAATCTTGCATATTTTTCCAAAAATATATAAGAAGTTTTTCTAGGCTCATTAGAAATGTGCCTTTTACAGCTAGGCCCTATTTTCAAGAAATATGTCATTGGGCCACACTAAAGAGGGGGAAGAAAAATCAGTGTAACCTTGACAAAACACAGAGGTCTTGGGATCAATCAGCTAAATACTTGTTCAAAAATATTTTTTTTAATATTTATTTATTTATTTTGTTGCACTAGGTCTTTTAGTTGTGGCAGATGGGCTCCTTAGTTGTGGCAGATGGGCTCCTTAGTTGTGGCACGTGAACTCTTAGTTGTGGCATGCTTGTGGGATCTAGTTTCCTGACCAGGGATCGAACCCAGGCCCCCTGCGTTGGGAGGGAGGAGTCTGAACCACTGCGCACCAAGTAAGTACCCCAAAAATATTTTTCCACAACATTTATTATTTTATAACCTTTGAGCTTGTCCTGCATAAGTTTACTATACACATAATTTGGTTGACTGTTATTTACCTTACAAAGTGATAGAGCACTCACTGATTGAGTGGTCCCAATCCCATACATACACATCTATTTGGGGCATGCACACCCTTTGTTTAAAGTGTGTCTTTAAAAAACTTATGGAAATTAGCTGCTGAATATTACACACTAGCCATTTTTCAAAGTGAATATCTTTCACAGTTTTACCTTTTTCTCTCATTTACCAAATGAAATTAGACCACATTACAGACTAATACCTTGTGAATTGCATTTATTAGATCAGAGCCAGCCTGAGTTATAGAGGCAAATGCACCCAGAAGCACTAAATGCCCTGTGAAAAAGCAGAAAGGTAGCTTAAAGGTTTATAGCATCAAGTAGCTTTTTATCTGTGAAAGACCTGGGTTCAATTCTTTGCTTTCAGCCTGAGTAAAACTGACATTCATGACTATATCATGACTTGTGTCGCAAAAGCCACATTGTTGGTTCGCTACAAACATGGAAGCTGAACAAAGAATGGCAGCTACATATTGCACATTTCTGTAAAAGTGGAAATCATGAGTGTCGATCGGTTTCTGAGTCCACTATGCACAAACTAGGAACAGAAACTTATTTGTAAGAGCTCTAAAATTTACTCTTCAATAAAAGCAGAATAATTTTCATGTATATTATCCAAAAAGACTTGATACAGTTCACAAGAACCAAGCTCCAAAGACAAACACAAATCCCAAATTCTCTTTTTTCAGAAAGGTCTAAATATTATAGTTTCTTTGTGGTTGGACCTCTGAAGCAACTGATTTAAGAGTTAACTTTTGTAGGAGTTTCCTGCTCCCCCAAATAATTCATTACTGATGGTTATTCTGCCTTTGCAATTAATCAGGTTTGAAAGTGCTTCGTTTGGCGCATTGGTATTGTTTAAATAAATCTGGAAACACTAACCCTGTCACATTCGGGGGTCGAGTGTGGGAATGACTCTGTAGACAGAGAGGGTAAAATACTTCAAGGCGTATCCCTAAGAGATTTCCAGCTGGACAATCAGAATTTATTTTCTGAGAGGACAGTGTCCCTGTGCAAGTGAGCCCTATGGTATGTTTTAAGGTCTCCTTAACCTGTCTCGGCCAATTGCATAAATCACAGCAATAAAGTCTTCCTATTCAGCATGTTAGGGCTAGGGAAAGCTGACCAGCTTCTGACCTCTTATTCTGGGCTCCACCTGACCCTAACTTAGAAGTTCAGGCGGTCAATTGCAGGTCACTGAGGGCAGTCTCAGAGTCTTTTTAATTCCACTTGGGCTGCAAGGTTAAATTTACGCAGCACAGGTACTTTCCTAGGTGTTCTAGATGTGCTGCTCACGGAGCGCACACCTAGATGACCAAAGGAGGGGGGAAAAGGAGAAAAAAACCCACAAACTTTAAGTGGGTGTCCTCCGAACCAGCTCTGCGTTAGTATACACCAAGGCAGTCGTTTATCAGTATAATGGATCTACAGACAGCCTTAAACAATTGTCAAACATTCTTTTAAAAGCCATTAGTTTTTCAACTAATATATATCTGTTTTGTGCATTTGTTGAACCCTTCACTTGTCACTGAGAACGGCCTGTTAAACTAAGCAGAGGCCTGATCAGTTTTCAGTGAGCGCGGAGCCTCAGGGTTCACCTGGGTCAGCCACAAGATTTATGAGGCCCAGAGCCAGTATCTGATTGGGACTGTTAGTGCTAAAGAAAGCTGACACTTCCTCCCTTTCTCTCCGCCTCAAGCTCAACACACAAAGTCCAGTGACTTAACTTGTACATTCCCACTGGCTGCCTAAGAGGCAGCAAAATTGATGACCTGTACAGACACCAAAGTGGACATCAATAAAAAAAAGATGGATGTGAACGAGTGGAGTGACATGCCTCATTGCTGAGGGGACTGGGGAGGGGAGAGAAAAGGTTAAAAAAACAGTGGAAAGTTATTTATATAAGCTTCAAGGACAAGGATTTTGTCACTACTTGCCTAAGGATTTGCTCTTAAAATATTCTTTCCTCTGACTCCTATCCTTCCCCAGTTGGCAAAAAGTCTGGGGACCTCTGGTTATTACTATTTATTTTATTTGTTGGTTTAAGTTAAGAAATTTTTATTAATCATTTTTGGTCACAAAAGAGTGATACCATGCTATGGACTGAAAACTTGAAATATATGCAAGAAAAATGTAGGGTAACATTTTCAAAAGGAGCCAGGATTGATTAAGCATTACCATTGTGCTTCTTAATTAATAAGGATGATCAAAAGCTGAACAGATTACATTTTCTATAAACTGGTAGATGTAAATGCTCTGAAATAACGCGCTCATTGTGAAACATCTCCCAAGGAACTGCCCTGAAACACTGGGAATTATATTCTGGAAGTTGGAATCCATGGAATAATTTACCAATGGGAGATGAATAAAAATAACTGGATTAGACATTAAAACAGAAAACACACTCAGTATACTAAAGTGCTTGTGAGAAAAGTTATTTGGTAGCTAGCTAGCATCCCAAAATAGATCCAAGAAAGAGAAGTAAAACGAATCAAAGAATAATTTTCAGTGTTTCTTCTCTTTCATTTTTGATGTGTTTATTTGCCCTCTGGGATGTTTTCTGCATGCTTATAAATTATGTAAATGATATCCAAATCTAAAATGTGATCAGAGAGGTTAGGAGTGATTATGTACTCAGCCATATCAGAAGAAATGGCAGACTCCCTAGACCACAACGTTTATAAGCGATTGGTCCATTCTAACTCTGCCTTGATTTTGATGTTTTTTTCAGTAAACATGGTCTGATGGTCTAGTCTACAATCTTATAGCAGAAGACCACTGCAAAAATATGGAATTTATTTTTAATAATTTCAGGTACTCCCGATTATAATAGTGTCTATTATGTTGAGACAAACCCTTACTAGGTTCAAAATTAACACAGTAAGAATTAAAGCTGTCACACTGTCCTTTCTGTGTACAGAGACTGAACTTGACAACATCTGGAACTGAAGTTTGAAGTTCTTACCATTTCAGCAATGTTAAGATGGGTCACTTTCACAGTCCACAGTCAAATGTCTCTTATACTCCTGCCAATGGCAGAATAGGCTTTGCACTAACATCACAACAGAACTTGTGACAAGGTGGAGGGAGGAAGTCCTTATCTCTGGTGACTTTGTTTCCTAGCTCAGAATAGCATCCCACCTGGAATCAAAAACCTTAAGTGAGGTTGTCTATGAAATCCATCCTCTCTTCTGCCCAGTTCCTGATCCAACCTACCTTCCGATGCACTGCTTTATCCAGTATGCACAAAGCAACTCATGAGCACAAAGGTTTGCTGTTAAGGAGAGAGAATATCAGCCAAGTTTGTTTAGTCACCATTTCCATACTAAAATACCATATGGTACGCCATCAAATCATCTGTCAGAGGAGGCTTCTCCCAACTCTGCTACTTTGTCTGATACCATCTTAATTTTAGAAGTGGCACCAAACCAATCTCTCCAGTTTCCCCAAGTAAGACATCGCATCATTGCCCTTGAGATTCTCACAGACTCCTGACATACCACTGACTTTTCTCCAGGCTCAACAAGCGATCCCTTATTTCTGTAAAGAGAGCAAAGTCCCCACGAGTACTTCAATGAGATCAGGAGGAAGGATTGGCATAGGCAGTCTCAAGCTCAACTTATGAGCTAAAGTAACTACAAGCAGGAAAATGATATGAGTTTATAAAATCCCTGACCAATGTATGTTAAGGAGCATTTTTAAGAATTTGAGTGTGGGCTACTTATTTTTATTTCCCTTAACATCAAATGTGGTTTTGTTTGTTTGTTATTATTATTAGAGTAATAAACTGCTTTGGGTTTATTTTTCCCTCTTTATAACGAAGACTTGACAGAGTTGTGAGATTTACCTAGCATAGTGCTTGGCATCAAGTAGGTATTTAATACATTTTAATTGATTTACCCAGCTACCTCTGGTCTTCTTTGCAGCTGGGCCATCATCTGTCTGGGTATGGACTTTCAGGGGACCTTAGTCAAAACACATAGCTCAACATTTGACTGCAGTTTGAGAAGGTAACAAAAACGTCCCAGGTAACGTTTCACTTTCTCTGCAGTATCTAAGAACGTCTCTGGAATATCTATCTTAGATCCCAATGCCTGTTCATTTTCATCTAGATGCACAAGTATCATTGGAGACTTTGTCAATAGATGATTAAAAGATTGTGGTTTCATTCCCTGGGCCTATCAAAATCCATAAGGTCTACTAAAGGGTTGACTGGGGATTGAAGAATGACATTTCCAAGGTGTTCAGTGTCATCTGTTTGAGAGAGGATTTGAGTTCCTAGAGGGTTAAATGTAAGTCTAGTTCTTCAAGAACAAACTCCGGATCCCCTATCTGCCAGAAAACTTCTGATCTTCTCTTTCTAGTAAACTAATAACATGGATTTCTCATTAGCATCAGGCAACAATAGTTGAAAGTTCTCTCAAGCTGCTGAGGATTGAAGTCTAGTGTGCTCTTTTCTAGGTAGTCAGTTACACATCTTCTCTGGGACGCCTTCACTGAAGAAGTCCCAAGGAGACATCTTTCATATTTATCAGAGTAGAATGAAAGAATTCTTAAATTCTTAATTCAGGGTCTAGAGTATATGAGAAGATTCTCAGACCACTGGGACTCAAGGGACCATAGTCAAGGGAAAGTTCCTTCTTCCAGGCTCATGGGTTCTGGGAAGTGACATTCCAGAGTTTCTCCAACTTAAGGGAAATAATTGATTCTATCTCACTCGATCTGGAAGAAAGAGCTTAACAAAATCTCCTTGGTGTCCTTTTATGCAATATAAAGCTTTCCTGGAATTTAAAATCATATTGTTAATCTAAAAATCATGGATTTTACCAACAAATGAAGGCACCTGGGATATATAACAAAGAGGATAAAAATAACTTCACAGATAAACACAAAAGTTTGCCAACTCTCAGACTGTTTCTACTAGTAGTTCTCTCCTTTTGAGAGAGAATCATGGTAAAATGAACCAAGTTATACCCCTTTCTCCTTTTTGATATTTAATGTTATTTCTCAGTTTTAAAAAATCACATATAATGACAATTATGCATAAAGTCTAAAAAAAAGGTACTAAGAATTAAATTAGAGAACCAGCCAATGTTGGTAGTTTAGTGGAATCACAACCAAGTGAATTCAATACTCTTGAATTCATTAATTAATGTAGATGTTTCACTTGAAAGATTGAGTTATGAAGTTAATATCTCCACCTAAATCTCTATTTTATATGTTAGTTAATAGCCACATAATTCATATTTTCCTTTCTGAAGACAGATTATAAAATTACCAGATACCAATACCAACACAGTATCAGATATTCTATCCAGGTGTCTCCCCATAAGATCAAAGTCCTCCAGACATCTTAATGATTTAGTATATACACTACACCACCCAGAAGTTCTCTCAGAATTAAAAAAGGAAAAGAATCCACTGTCAAGCTGTTTTATTCAGAAAATATGGTGTTGTCAGTCTTTAACCATTGACAAATAGAGCATTGTCAGGATGGACAGCAGAGAATGCTCTTGAAGACGTCTGTGTTTAAATATTTTTTTTACTCCTACCAGGCAAACTTATACTAAACATCTGCTCAGTTTCTAGAGATGAGGCATTCCTGTCACATAAGAGCACTTCACAGGGACCGTGGATCTAGTTCTTAATAGCAAGGGACTGTTTATTGTGCTCCCACAGCAAGACAGTCTTTTGCCACAATGATCAGAAATGTTATTTCCACTCAAAACATGTCTCAATAAAACAAGCATTCTCTTTCAAAATTCCTTCTTAAGCTATTTGAACTCTACCAAGTAAAATATTTACTTGGCAAAATTACTATTTTAGAAGAAAAATATTTTCCAAAGTAGATGCAATTGAGGATAGCCTGTCTCCTTCTTAAATGGAAATAGAATCTCAGTTATTTTAAAAGATATTGTTTATTGTTATTTGTTTATTGCTATTGTTTATTATTATTATCATTATTTTATTATTACTTTCATAGGAAGGAAAAGGAAAAGGAGAAGGATGAGGGTGAGGGGGAAGAAAGAAGAGAGAAAGGTGTCTTTCATTTCTGCCCAGAATTATAAAGGATTTTCATCAATAGTTCCATTGAAATATGCATCTTGTCTCCTCCTAGGACTCTTTAAGTAGTTCCCTGAAAACATTTATTAATAATTTTGGACAAATAGTACAACCAAAGTGAAAAATGGCAGATATGTGGTTAAGTTAATTAAATGGCTACCTGCATTGATCCAGTAAAGAGATGTATACATAACTAGAACAAAAGAGTGCCCCACTCTGTTCACATAATCCAAGCAACCACCCCACCTAAATTTAATGTTCAGCCCCTTATAAGCATTAAGGCCTCTGATGGTTAAACAGCCTTCTTTGCCACGCTGGCATCCAATTTGTATTTTTCTCCCAGACATAGCCAACATTCCACAGCACAGAAATTTCTCTTTTTTTAAATATTACTTTCTACTACTTATTCTATTCTGCTACAATAAAACAAAAAATCTACATTGCAAACTGTGGGTAATACTTTGCAGTGTCTATTCCCAGGATAACTTTTTTGTTGTTATAATAAAAAATTGATTTATTCAAAATTAAGAAATAAAAATTCTAATGCTCACTTCACTTTTTTTTTTAACATCTTTAATGGAGTATAATTGCTGTACATTGTTGTGTTAGTTGCTGTTGTATAACAAAGTGAATCAGCTATACGTCTACATATATCCCCATATCCCCTCCCTCTTGCATCTCCCTCCCACCCTCCCTATCCCACCCCTCTAGGTGGTCACAAAGCACTGAGCTGATCTCCCTGTGCTATGTGGCTGCTTCCCACTAGCTAGCTATTTTACATTTGGTAGTGCATATATGTCAATTCCACTTTCTCACTTTGTCCCAGCTTACCCTTCCCCCTCCCCGTGTCCTCAAGTCCATTCTCTACCTCTGCATCTTTATTCCCAGGGTAACTTTTTAAACTATGTTGTGGCTCGCGATTGTGCCGATACTCATTCAACAAACAAAACTTACACCTCAATAAACAGCAAATCTGCATTTTAGATGAGAAAAGGATATGCAGTAAAAAGCACAGTTTCTAAAAAACAAGAAAAAAAGAAAAGAGAAGCCTGCAGTGCAAATTGGAGAATGGGATTTTGCCCCCTATTCCAGAGGATTGCTTCTGTCACCAAGTTTTCTCTCATTTCCATGAATTGCTTTTTCTATTAAGATCTGCTGGGGAAATAGAAGCAAAGGGTTGAGCAGAACTTGCTGGAGATGACAGATGGCTCCTCTTTAATGACTTGTAAAAGTGGCATCCCAAGTTTTATTTTATGGAACTCAGAAGGAAAATGCTAAGCAATGCTATAGATTTTTATCTAACATGCCCATTTTGCTTATTTGTGGAAATATTCTCATTTGACAATTATGATTATTGACACATTTCTAAAGAGCATGTCTATTTATCTTGAAAATATTAGGCAAATGCAAATCTAAGTTCTTTTCTACTTTCTAAATTATTATTAAGAATTAATATCCTTAAAATGAAGCTTCTGGTCAGTATAAGAGAAAATTTGCAACTAAGTGGACTAGTTGTAGCATGCAGGGGAGTTTTCTTCAGCTAAAGCAATTTTCCATTAACAATAAAGAACCTTAAGTTTGCTACTCTATGGCAGGTATTGCATGAAACATTTCTTACAAAAACTAAACAGTGGTTAAATTAAACCTCAGTGAAGTTACAGGTTAAAACAAAACAAATCAAAACAAAAAACCTGTTCATCCCCTCTGCAGATAACATCACTTTTTTTTTTTTGCGGTATGCAGGCCTCTCACTGTTGTGGCCTCTCCCGTTGCGGAGCACAGGCTCCGGACGCGCAGGCCCAGCGGCCATGGCTCACGGGCCCAGCCGCTCCGCGGCATGTGGGATCTTCCTGGACCGGAGCACGAACCCGCATCCCCTACATCGGCAGGTGGACTCGCAACCACTGCGCCACCAGGGAAGCCCCATCACTTTTTTTTTAAATGATACACATTTATTGCAAAAAAAAAAAAAAAAAATCACCAAAAAGTCCAATATTAACCATAGTCAAAATTCTGGTGATAATTTTTTCCCAGCTTGTCATTTATCTCTTTAATCTTATTTATGGTGAGTTTTGGTCATTAGATACTTTTGATTGTTAAGCAATCAGATATTCTTTTATGGTGTCTGGTCCACATGAAATGTCACAAAAGTATCCACATATTCATTATTCTAAAATTTTAAAACTTTCTATTTAGGGTCCATGTGCTTTTAATGGAATGCTTCTATAAGAAGCTTCATTGTCATGAAAATCGCATGCTTGGTAAATATTTTATTTATTTTTAAATTAGATGGCACTATTCCAATGTAAGAAAAAAAATTGTTACCCTATTTGTTTGAATATATTTTAGATAAGTTGTTTATTAAAAATATTATTGTATTTGAAAACACAACTCATATTCTGCTTTTCTTTGTATGTCCTATGTATTTAATTGTACACTGTACAGCTTAAATAACAAGGTGGTCAAATTTTAAGATAAGAACCCTCAGCTTTCACTTCTTCGTATGCTGTTACATACAATTTTTCTTCCTCAAATAAGCCAAAAAATAAATATCTTCTCTGATATGTATTATCTCTTTATCCTTCTTGTACTTAATATAGAATTTAAGATTTTACAATCTTAAAACAATTTAAAATGTACAATTATTTTATTCTTCCTAGACTTCATAGAACTCATAAGATCATAGAATCAGTCAAAATCAAACATTTTAAGAAGCTTCTGTATCAGATTTTTAGTTATAAAAACTAAACAGCTGCAATTGTATTTTCTTATCCGACTGAACCTCTAAACTTTTTTACATCACTTGAAAAGTTTAGTGTTATATTTTAAATTGATCTAACTCTCTGCAGCCTGTTTTGCCTGAGACAAAGACCAGGAGACTTTCTTTTCCTGTATCTTTAAACTAGTACATAACTTCTGTTTAAGGGCCTAGTGACAACTGTAATGGATAATTTACAACCTACAGGGCTTCTGGATTAAATAACAGAGGTTCTGTAAACCAACAGGCTTCAGACTTCGTGAAAGCACCAGTAATTTGTTTATTGCCCTTTCTCAGTTCCTCAATTACAATTGATCTCTGCTAAACAGTCTCGTGCTGCTAATTGTTGAGAAAGGGGGAAATAACTTAATCTTTATAGGCATCTCGTAGCCTAATGTTAGTCCTTATAATTCAGTGCCATAATTGCACCAAAGCACAGATAAATGGAATCCATACACCTAACTGTAGCCAAGGACTTTTGAAATTAATTTATAAACAACCAAAGTTGAAGAAGCTGTGTTTGGAACAGAAGAAATGGTGACTGATTGTGTCTCATATTGAGCCAATGACAGACAAACAAGAGCACTTGATTAGAGCTCTTGTCCTGCCAGATCAGTATTTGAATTCTACTGATAGGAGTTTAATCAGGACTTAATCTCCTTATCTTGTCTAGGGTGTTGACCAACTTTAAGTACTTAACATAATACAGAACCCCTACAGGCATTTCCACTTCAAAGCCTGAAGTGAAGTGGTTAGGTGTCTCCCTAATCTTATTTTTTTCCCATTAATAGTGTTGAAAAGAAATACTTATCAACTAAGTATATCCTAATTTAGTCTGTTTAACTTCTGAATTGTTTTAGAAAGGTTTGACTTATTCATTCTAATCCTTCATTTTCTTGACCCACTACGTTAGAAATTGAAAAATACTGTACACATACATGTGTGAAAAGCATGTCCTAATTTACACTGTTTAACTTTTGAATTATTTATTTTAGAAAGGTTTGACTAACTTATCTAAACCTTTATTTTCTTGACCTAAGAAAAAATATTAAACATTAAATATATATCCACACATATATATATATACATTAAATATCTATCTACACATACATATATATGTTTGTACAGTATGTGCTTTAAATTCTAGCTTCTCCCTTTAATACAGTATATCACTTGAATGTCCAGTTGAACAAGTAGTACATTAAAACACAAA
Source organism: Tursiops truncatus (assembly GCF_011762595.2). Classification (NCBI taxonomy): domain Eukaryota; kingdom Metazoa; phylum Chordata; class Mammalia; order Artiodactyla; family Delphinidae; genus Tursiops; species Tursiops truncatus. The sequence continues at coordinate 74,390,595 of NC_047036.1, forward strand.
GCAAAATCACCCTTCAAATCTTTTCAATGTTATGCATTACAGGTAAAGTTCAATGACAACTTTTGTAGATCACTCCCTGGACTTAGTATTCCACTTTTTCACATTAAAGTTTGTCCTTTAATCCTTACTGCAGCCCAATGAGAAAGAGCAGGTATGTTTACTCTCTATTTGCAGTAAGTTAAAACTGTTTATTTCACTATAGCATATCCTCCTAAGGATACATTAATCGTTAATCGTTTTTTAGCCAAAATGTAAATATTTGTCACATGAATTGTTTTCATGTCTCCACAACAGATTGAAATTACTTTTAAAAAAATTGAAGTAAAATTAACAAAATTGATAACCAAAATAATTAAAACTTCATAAACCAGATACTATTTATCTAGAAATGAGGACTTCTACATTTGGTATTTAATATACTCTTAGTATTTTAATTATTCCAAATGTTCAATAGTCTACTTAATTTTATGGTAGCATATATCCAAAACAGTGGATATATGCTACCATATACCCTCTATTTTGTCTAATGTACTTTAACTGGAAGATATTAATCTCAGAGATGAAAGATATTTTACTATTAAGAAAGATCAGTAAATTCAAATGTTCAACTCAGTTCAAGTTAATCCTTCATAAATTATTTAGAAGCAAATAGAAAATTTTTCTCACTTTATTATTTCTTCAATTATTCATTATTTACATTTTGCTCAACTCAAAATACTATACTTTGGAGCTTTATTTTTACTTTGTCTTCTCTGAAATAAGTTTACCCATTCTTAGTTTTAAATATAGCCATAACATTAAGTCAAACACTAAATATTCAACCATCCATGATACAACTAAATGCGATTGACTTTAGTGGGATATTCCCATCTAAAAGAGAGGCTTGAGAACAACTACACAGATAAAAGATAAAGTAGGCAAAAGCATTATAAATGTTGCCTCAATTTTCATAGAAGGATTTTCAGCAATTTTACTTTTTGAGAATTTCTATAAACATTACTTTATGGTATTTCACTCAACTCAGATTATCTGTGATAAATGCCCCTGTACTGACATGTATATAAAATTTTAAGAGATAAATTAAATAGATTATAAATAAATCTAACCCTTTATAAAAGATGTATATTAATGATATTTTAAAGTATATTTTAATAATGTATTTTAAACAAATATGTAACAGAAAACTTGATTTATGTAAATAACAGTCTAATCTTGGAACTGCTGATAGGATTCATTAAGTTTAAATTTGGAAAGATCATGTATCTCAAAAGATGTGTAATATTGAGCTAAATAACAATGTTAGCTAAGTAGCACTGAGGCATAAACAGGGAAAAATAAAATAAAAGCCTATTATTTCTTGACTATGTATTCTTCCTAAAGTAACTCAGGTACTTCCATTTTATTTGAATACTGCTTTTTGTTTCCTCTATTAAGTAGTGCTTAAAAACCACAACTTCAGTCAATCAGTAAACAGGATCATTACTTCTAAGTGTTTCAGATTCTAAATCAAGGGTTTCATTTAATTTTCCTAGCAGAATAATGCATATAGATGAGGATGTCAAATTGCAAATAACCTGTATTAGAATAGGGTTTACAGTGCTTATGGTAAGTAATCAACATTATTGACTTAGCTTAGGGATTTAAAATGCTGAAAAACACTAACAGAATAAATTGATTGGAAGAATAGAGAAGTACATCACTGTGTTAAAGATTTGAAATGAAAGTAAAACACATTATATGATTTTGTAATTTAAAAGTACATGTGCATATATAGATATGCACGTAGATGGATAATGTGGCATTATTGATTTAAATTCCCTATTGGGATTAAAGGAAGAATGCTTAGTTTCGTTTCAATGGTAATGTTGGCATTCATTATCAATATGATAAAATACAAATTGGTGGCTATGTAATTCAGATTTAATGCCCCTGCTGAACTTCTTTCCATTAGTAGCTAATGGCTATCCTGTTTACCTTCTATGACTCCAAATGCTCATTCCATCTTCTTTTCTGTGATCATCATGGTTGTACAGGAAATGATTTTGCTAAAAATGAAAATATCCTGCTTTATTTAAAAAATGATAGAACTTGCATCTGTAAACATTACTTTAATCTATGACTTCCATGATGTGTCAGCATTCTCAAAAGGAATCTTGTTCAGAGTTTATAAAATGGAAGTGAAACATTTTATAACTTAGAATAGTTAGTAAGAAAAAGGCTTGTTGAAATTACTAAAATGAAACATTTTACTCTCAGAATAGTTTATATTTTTCAACATATATACATAAAGTGAGCATTTCCTGTCCATTATTAAAAATCTTTTTATCATGATAAACAAATCTATCCATTGAATTGCTTTTCTCTATTCTATGTAGCAACAGTTTATTTTTAGGATGGCTTTCAACTACTAAGTTGGATTTATTTTAGAGAAAGAGGAGTACAAAAACTCCTATTAATTTATTTTAATTAAGCCCATTACAATAATACCTGGGGAGAAAACAATTAAACATTGAATAAGAAACAATAAAAAATTAAGATCATTTCCTCTTTGCAGTTGAGTTCCCTTAGTCATCTCTTTTTCTCAAAATAAACCCTTTAAGTCTCACAGATTTTTCAGTGAAACAGCATAATTTTAAATGAGGTTATAATACTGCTTCTTAATATTATTGCACATCTACTGTATATCAGACAGTGTTCTTAGTACTTAATGTACTTGCATAATTCTCCCAAACTTGTGGTATAATATAAAGAAATAAACCAACTTAAAAATGGGCAAAGGATCTGAATAAACATTTCTTCAAGGATATACAAGTGGCCAATAGGCACACAAAATAAGTTCAAGATATTAACTATCAGGGAAATGCAGATTAAAACCATAGCAAGATACCACTTCACATCATTATTACCACTATAATCAAAAAGACAGGTAATAGAAAGTGTTGGCAAGAATGTTTAGGAATTGAAACCCACATACACTGCTATTAGGAATGCAAAATGGTGCAACTCCTTTGGAAAACTGTTTGGCATTTCCTTAAAAGATAAAAAACAGAGTTACCGTAAGGTCCAACAATTAAACTCCTAGTCATATACCCAAGAGAAGTAAGGACCCATGTTTACACAAAAACTTATACAGATGTTCACAAATAGCCAAGAAATGGAAACAACCCAAATTTCTCTCAACTGATGAATGAGTAAATAAAACATAGTATATACATTCAATGGAATATTATTTGACAATAAAAAGGAATTATTTGATGTTACATGCTACAGCATGGATGAAACTTGTATACATTATGTTAAGTGAAAGAAGCTAGACACAAAAAATGACATATTGCATGATTTCATTTATGTGAAATACACAGAACAGGCAAATCTATTAAAACAGTAGAGTTGTGGTTGCCTAAGGTTGACAAGTTTTGGGGAATGGACAGAGACTGCTAATGGGTATGGGATTTCTTTTTGAGGTGATGAAAATGTTCTAAAATTGATTGTGGTATTGGTTGCACAACTCTATGAAGATATTTAAAGACTACTGACTTCTACACTTTTTTTTCTGGCCACGGCATGCAGGATCTTAGTTCCCCAACCAGGGATCAAACCCACACCCCCTGTGCTGGGAGGGTGATGTCTTAACCACTGGACCACCAGGGAAGCCCCTGACTTGTACACTTTAAATGGGCAAGTTGTATGGTATGTGAATAATATCTCAATAAAGCTGTTTTGTGCGTTTATTTTTTTTCTCTTCCCCCTTGCCCCAAAAGACAGCAAGAAAGGTATAGAGAAGTTTAACAACTTAACCAAAGTGACAGTGAGAGGTGATCCTGAACTTAAACCATGAAATCTGGCTCCAAAGTGCATGCATACACCCACTGAGCTTACTGACTCTGCTGATGCAAGTTTTGCTCTTCAATGTGAAGACTTATTTCATTGAATCAAATATTTTGTTTAAAAAGCCACTCCCGGGCTTCCGTGGTGGTGCAGTGGTTGGGAGTCTGCCTGCCGACGCAGGGGACACGGGTTCGTGCCCCGGTCCGGGAAGATCCCACATGCCGCGGAGCAGCTGTACCCGTGAGCCATGGCGGCTGAGCTTGCGCGTCCGGAGCCTGTGCTCCGCAACGGGAGAGCCCACAACAGTGAGAGGCCTGCATACCGCAAAAAAAAAAAAAAAAAAAAAAAAAAAAGCCACTCCGCAACCAAGCTCCAAATGAAAGTGTTTTGTGTTAACATAGATGGTAGTTCTTTCTATAATAAAAAATGACATATGGTGAATAACAAGGTTGACTAAGTCATTTCAAGGAATTATATGGTTAATTCTGAATGTCTAGATTCTTAATAAATTAGGACAACCTGCAAAGACTGTTGCTAACAACAAAAAACAAATTCTCCATAGATACTTAAGAGTTTTTATTACTTTAACCCCCAAGAATTTTAGTTATTATCCAATCATGTTTCTTAGTCTAGAAAAAAAAGTCACATGTCAAAACATATTTGTGCTTTTTGTTTGTTTGTTTGTTTTAATAGATCTTTATTGGAGTATAACTGCTTCACAATACCATGTTAGTTTCTGTTGCATAACAAAGCAAATCAGCCATATACATACACATGTCCCAATATCCCCTCCCTCTCGAGCCTCCCTCCCATCCTCCCTATCCCATCTCTCTAGGTCATCACAAAACACAGAGCAGATCTCCCTGTGCTATGCTGCTGCTTCCCACCAGCCAACTATTTTACATCTGGTAGTGTGTATATGTCGATGCTACTCTCACTTCATCCCAACTTCAACCTCCCACCCCGTGTCATCAAGTCCATTCTCTATGTCTACCTCTTTATTCCTGTCCTGCAACTAGGTTCATCAGTACCATTTTTTTTTTTTTTTGGATTCCATATATATGTGTTAGCATATGGTATTTGTTTTTCTCTTTCTGACTTACTTCACTCTGTGTGACAGACTCTAGGTCCATCCACCTCATTACAAATAACTCAATTTCGTTTCTTTTTATGGCTGAGTAATATCCCATTGTATGTATATACCACATCTTCTTTATCCATTCCTCTGTCGATGGACATTTAGGTTGCTTCTATGTCCTGGCTATTGTAAATAGAGCTGCAATGAACATTGTGGTACATGTCTCTTTTTGAAATATGGTTTTCTCAGGGTATATGCCCAGTAGTGGGATTGCTGGGTCCTATGGTAGCTCTATTTTTAGTTTTTAAGGAACCTCAATACTGTTTTCCATAGTGATTGTATCAATTTACATTCCCACCAACAGTATAGGAGAGTTCCCTTTTCACCACACCCTTTCCAGCATTTATTGTTTCAAGCTTTTTTGATAATGGGCATTCTGACCAGCATGAGGTGACACCTTATTGCAGTTTTCATTTGCATTTCTCTAATATTTAGTGATGTTGAGAAGCTTTTCACGTGTCTCTTGGCCATCTGTATGTCTTCCTTGGTGAAATGTCTATTTAGGTCTTCTGCCCATTTTTTAACTGGATTGTTTTTTTTTTTTGATATTGAGTTCCATGAGCTATTTGTATATTTTGGAGATTAATCTTTTGTCAGTTGTTCATTTGCAAATATTTTCTCCCATTCTGAGGGTTGTATTTTTGTCTTGTTTATGGTTTCCTTTGCTGTGCAAAAGCTTTTAAGTTTCACTAGGTTCCATTTGTTTATTTTTGTTTTTATTTCCATTTCTCTAGGAGGTGGGTTAAAAAAGATCTTGCTGTGGTTTATGTCACAGTGTTTTTCGGGTTTTCCTCTAAAAGTTTCATAGTGTCTGGCCTTACATTTAAGTGTTTAATCCATGTTGAGCTTACGTTTTTGTATGGTGTTAAGGAGTGTTCTAATTTCATTCTTTTACATGTAGCTGTCCAGTTTTCCCAGCACCACTTATTGAAGAGGCAGTCTTTTCTCCATTGTATGTTCTTGCCTCCTTTGTCATAAATTAGGTGCCCATATGTGTATGGGTTTATCTCTGGGCATTCTATCCTGTACCATTGATCTATATTTCTGTTTTTGTGCCAGTACCATACTGTCTTGATTACTGTAGCTTTGTAATATAGTCTGGAGCCAGGCAGCCTGATTCCTCCAGCTCCGCTTTTCTTTCTCAAGATTGCTTTTGCTATTCGGGGTCTTTTGTGTTTCCATACGAATTGTAAGATTTTTTTTGTTCTAATTCTGTGAAGAATGCCATTGGTAGTTTGATAGGGATTGCACTGAATCTGTAGATTGCTTTGGTCAGTATAGCCATTTTCACAATATTGATTCTTCCAATCCAAAAACGTGGTATATTTCTCCATCTGTTTATGTCATCTCTGATTTCTTTCACCAGTGCTTTATAGTTTTCTGAGTACAAGCCTTTAGCCTCCTTAGGTAGCTTTATTCCTAGATATTTTATTCTTTTTGTTGTAGTGGTAAATGGGAGTGTTTCCTTAATTTCTCTTTCTGATATTTTGTCATTACTGTATAGGAATACCAGAGATTTCTGTGCATTAATTTTGTATTCTGCAACATTACCAAATTCATTGATTAGTTCTAGTAGTTTTCTGGTGGCATCTTTAGGATTTTCTATGTGTAGTACCATGTCATTGGCAAAGAGTGACAGTTTTACTTCTTCTTTTCCAGTTTGTATTCCTTTTATTTCTTTTTCTTCCCTGATTGCTGTGGCTAGGACTTCCAAAACTATGTTGAATAAGACGGTTGAGAGTGGACATCCTTATCTTGTTCCTGATCCTAATGGAAATGCTTTCAGTTTTTCACCATTGAGTATGATGTTTGCTGTGGGGTTGTCATATATGGCTTTTATTATGCTGAGGTAGGTTCCCTCTATGCCCATTTTCTGAAGAGTTTTTCTCATAAATTGGTATTGAATTTCGTCATAATCTTTTTCTGTTTCTATTGAGATGATCATTTGTTTTTTTTTTGTTTTTTTTTTTTTTTAATGTGAATCATGAAGTTACTTTATTTTGAAAAGTTTTTGAAAAAGTATTTTGGCAATATAGATGAGGGCAATATTATTCATGGCTAGTGGATCTGAAAAGTGATTAAGGTAACACTGAATTCATTATTAAGGGTATGTAAGATTTTTTTTTTTTTAACATCTTTATTGGGGTATAATTGCTTTACAATGGTGTGTTAGTTTCTGCTTTATAACAAAGTGAATCAGTCATACATAAACATATGTTCCCATATGTCTTCCCTGTTGCGTCTCCCTCCCTCCCACCCTCCCCATCCCACCCCTCCAGGCTGTCACAAAGCACCGAGCCAATATCCCTGTGCCATGCGGCTGCTTCCCACTAGCTGTCTACCTTACTGCATTTGTTACTGTGTATATGCCCATGACTCTCTCTCGCCCTGTCACAGCTCACCCTTCTCCCTCCCCATAACCTCAAGTCCGTTCTCTAAGAGGTCTGCGTCTTTATTCCTGCTTTACCCAGGGTTCTTCATGACATTTTTTTCTTAAATTCCATATATATGTGTTAGCATACGGTATTTGTCTTTTTCTTTCTGACTTACTTCACTCTGTATGACAGACTCTAGGTCTATCCACCTCATTACAAATAGCTCAATTTCGTTTCTTTTTATGGCTGAGTAATATTCCATTGTATATATGTGCCACATCTTCTTTATCCATTCATCTGATGATGGGCACTTAGGTTGTTTCCATCTCTGGGCTATTGTAAATAGAGCTGCAATGAACATTTTGGTACATGACTCTTTTTGAATTTTGGTTTTCTCAGGGTATATTCCCAGTAGTGGGATTGCTGGGTCATATGGTAGTTCTATTTGTAGTTTTTTAAGGAACCTCCATACTGTTCTCCATAGTGGCTGAACCAATTCACATTCCCACCAGCAGTGCAAGAGTGTTCCCTTTTCTCCACACCCTCTCCAGCATTTATTGTTTCTAGATTTTTTGATGATGGCCATTCTGACTGGTGTGAGATGATATCTCATTGTAGTTTTGATTTGCATTTCTCTAATGATTAATGATGTTGAGCATTCTTTCATGTGTTTGTTGGCAGTCTGTATATCTTCTTTGGAGAAATGTCTATTTAGGTCTTCTGCCCATTTTTGGATTGGGTTGTTTGTTTTCTTGTTATTGAGCTGCATGAGCTGCTTGTAAATTTTGGAGATTAATCCTTTGTCGGTTGCTTCATTTGCAAATATTTTCTCCCATTCTGAGGGTTGTCTTTTGGTTTTGTTTATGGTTTCCTTTGCTGTGCAAAAGCTTTGAAGTTTCATTAGGTCCCATTTGTTTATTTTTGTTTTTATTTCCATTACTCTAGGAGGTGGGTCAGAAAGGATCTTGCTTTGATTTATGTCATAGAGTGTTCTGCCTATGTTTTCCTCTAAGAGTTTGATAGTTTCTGGCCTTAAATTTAGGTCTTTAATCCATTTTGAGCTTATTTTTGTGTATGGTGTTAGGGAGTGATCTAATCTCATACTTTTACATGTACCTGTCCAGTTTTCCCAGCACCACTTATTGAAGAGGCTGTCCTTTCTCCATTGTACATTACTGCCACCTTTATCAAAGATAAGGTGTCCATATGTGCATGGGTTTATCTCTGGGCTTTCTATCCTGTTCCATTGATCTATCTTTCTGTTTTTGTGCCAGTACCATACCGTCTTGATGACTGTAGCTTTGTAGTATAGTCTGAAGTCAGGGAGCCTGATTCGATCATTTGGTTTTTATTCCTTAATTTGTTAATGTGGTGTATCACATTGATCGATTTGCATATACTGAAGAATCTTGCATCCCTGGGATAAATCCCACTTGATCATGGTGTATGATCCTTTTAATGTGCTGTTGGATTCTGTTTGCTAGTCTTTTTTTCAGGATTTTTGCATGTATATTCATCAGTGATATTGTTCTATAATTATCTGTTTTTGTTTTATCTTTTTCTGGTTTTGGTATCAGGGTGATGGTGGCTTCGTAGAATGAATTTGGGAGTGTTTCTCCTTCTGCAATTTTTTGGAAGAGTTTGAGAAGGATTGGTGTTAGCTCTTCTCTAAATGTTTGGTAGAATTCACCTGTGAAGCCATCTGGTCCTGGACTTTTGTTTGTTGGAAGATCTTTAATTATGGCTTCAATTTCATTCTTTTGATAGGTCTGTTTATATTTTCTAATTCTTCCTGGTTCAGTCTTGGAAAATTGTATCTTTCCAAGAATGTGTCCATTTCTTCATGGTTGTCCATTTTATTGGCATATAACTGTTTGTAGTAGTCTCTTATAATCCTTTGTATTGCTGCAGTGTCAGTTGTGATTTCTCCTTTTCATTTCTAATTTTATTGATTTGCATCCTCTCCCTTTTCTTCTTGATGAGTGTGGCTAAGGGTTTATCCATTTTGTTTATCTTCTCAAAGAACCAGCTTTTAGTTTTATTGATCTTTGCTATTGTTTTCTTTGTTTCTATTTCATTTATTTCTGCTCTGATCTTTATGATTGCTTTCCTTCTACTAACTTTGGATTTTCTTTGTTCTTCTTTCTCTAGTTTTTTTTTTTTTTTTTTTTTTTTTTGCGGTACGCGGGACTCTCACTGTTGTGGCCTCTCCCCTTGCGGAGCACAGGCTCTGGACGCGCAGGCTCAGCGGCCATGGCTCACGGGCCCAGCCGCTCCGCTGCATGTGGGATCTTCCCAGACCGGGGCACGAACCCGTGTCCCCTGCATTGGCAGGCAGACTCTCAACCACTGCGCCACCAGGGAAGTCCTCTCTAGTTGTTTGAAGTGTATGGTTAGATTGTTCCTTTGAGATTTTTCTTGTTTCTTGAGGTGAGATTTAATTGCTATAAACTTCCCTCTTAGAACTGCTTTTGCTGCATCCCATAGATTTAGGGTTGTCATGTTTTCGATGTCATTTGTTTCTAGGTATTCTTTTATTTCTTCTTTGATTTCTTCAGTGATCTCTTGGTTATTTAGTAGCGCACTGTTTAGCCTCCATATATTTGTGTTTTTTACAGGTTTTTTCCTGTAATTGATTTCCAATCTCATAGCGTTGTGGTCAGAAAAGATGCTTGATACATTTTCAATTTTCTTAAATTTTCCGAGACTTGATTTGTGACTCAAGATGGGATCTATCCTGGAGAATGTTCCATGTGCACTTGAGAAGAAAGTGTATTCTGCCAATTTTGGGTGGAATGTTCTATAAATATCAATTAGATCTATCTGGTCTATTGTGTCATTTAAAGCTTGTTTCCTTATTTATTTTCTGTTTGGATGATCTGTCCATTGGTGTAAGTGGGGTGTTAAAGTCCCCTGCTATTTTTGTGTTGCTGTTGATTTCTCCTTTCATGGCTGTCAGCATTTGCCTTATGTATTGAGGTGCTCCTATGTTGGGTGCATAAACATTTATAATGGTATATCTTCTTCTTGGATTGATCCTTTGATCATTATGTAGTGTCCCTCCTTATCTCTTGTAACAGTCTTTATTTTAAAGCCTATTTTACCTGATACAAGTATTGCTACTCCAGTTTTCTTTTGACTTCCATTTGCATGGAATATCTTTTCCCATCCCCTCACTTTCAGTCTGTATGTGTTCCTAGGTCTGAAGTGGATCTCTTGTAGACAGCACATATATGGGTCTCGTTTTTGTATCCATTCAGCCAGTCTGTGTCTTTTGGTTGGGGCATTTAATCCATTTACATTCACGGTTATTATCGATATGTATGTTCCTATTACCATTTTCTTAATTGTTTTGGGTTTGTTTTTGTGGGTCTTTTTCTTGTGTTTACCCACTTAGAGAAGTTTCTTTAGCATTTGTTGTAAAGTTGGTTTGGTGGTGTTGAACTCTCTTAGCTTTTGTCTGTCTGAAAAGCTTTTGACTTCTCCATCGAATCTGAATGAGATCCTTGCTGGGTAGAATAATCTTCGTTGTAGGTTTTTCTCTTTCATCACTTTAAGTATATCCTGCCACTCCCTTCTGGCCTGCAGAGTTTCCACTGAAAACTCAGCTGAAAACCTTATGGGGATTCTTTTGTATGCTACATTTTTGTTTTTCCCTTGCTGCTTTGAATATTTTTTCTTTGAATTGAATTTTTGTTAGTTTGATTAATATGTGTCTTGGTGTTTTTTTCCTAGGGTTTATCCTGTATGGGACTCTCTGTTCTTCCTGGACTTGGGTGACTATTTCCTTTCCTATATTAGGGAAGTTTTAGACTATAATCTCTTCAAATATTTTCTCAGACGCTTTATTTCTCTCTTCTTCAGGGACCCCTATAATTCGAATGTTGGTGTGTTTAGTGTTGTCCTAGAGGTCTCTGAGATTGTATTCAATTCTTTTCATTCTTTTTTTTTATTCTGCTCCTCAGAAGTTATTTCCACCATTTTGTCTTCCAGCTCACTTATTCATTCTTCTGCCTCTGTTATTCTGTTATTGATTCCTTCTAGTGTATTTTTCATTTCAGTTATTGTGTTGTTCATCTCTGTTTGTTTGTTCTTTAGTTCTTCTAGATCTTTGTTAAACATTTCTTGTCTTTTCTCAATCCATGCTTCCATTCTATTTCTGAGATTCTGGATCATCTTTACTATCATTAGTCTGAATTCTTTTTCAGGTAGATTGCCTATTTCCTCTTCATTTATTTAGTCTTCTAGGTTTTTACCTTCCTCCTTCATCTGTGACATATTTTTCTGCTGTCTCATTGTTTTTTTTTATGAGTCGTTTTGTGTTCCTGTTTTACTCATTGTTCAGCCTGAGGCTTCCAACACTGGAGTTTGTAGGTTATTGGGTAGAGCTGGGTCTTGGTGCTGAGATGAGAAAGTCTGAGACCTTACTCCAATGAATATTCCCTGGGGTCTGAGGTTCTCTGTTAGTCCAGTGGTTCAGACTCAGAGCTCCCACCACAGGAGCTTATGCCCAACCCCATGCTCTCAAATCAAGGTCCCACAAGCCGCGTGGGGTGACAAAAAAAAAAAGAGATAGAGAGAGAGAATAATAACGAAGTAAAAAGTAAAGTTAGATTAGGAAACAAACAGATATGTTAGAAAGAATGTAAAAAAAAAGATGAATCAACAACTGGAAGGTACATCAGTACCAAAATAGTAAAAAAGAGAAGGGAAAAGAAAAAAAAAAAAAAAGGAGGCGGGGAAAGTTCTTGGCTGTGGAGAGTGGAGCCTAAGCAAGGGTGAGGTTTGGGTGGTGGGAGGGCCCAATGCTCAGGACCCACAGGGCTGGAAAAGGCCCTGGGGTTTGTGGGGGTGGGGCTTAGGCTCAAAGAACAGAAGGGGCCCAGGCATGTCCCCCACCCCTTGTCTCAGAAGGCAGGGAACCTCACCTGGGAGCCCAGCAGGCTCCCCATTTCCAAGTGGGCAGGGCAACCGCCCTCTGCTCCTCTCCGGGCCTCCCCAAGGGCCCCTCCCACCTGCCGGTCCTGATCTCCCTGGCCTCCCTCCTATGCCCCCAAGGACCCATGTGGCCTGCACAGGGGTTTGGAGGGCAGGGGATCTGGCCTGGGAGCTCAGTATGCTCCCCAGGCCCGAGTGGGTGGGGCAATCGCCCTCTACTCACTGCTCCCAGAGGGTCCCTCACACCTGCTTCTCCTGATCCCTCAGGCCCCCTTCCTATGCCCCCAAGGACCCACACGGCCTGGATGGGGATTGGAGTGCAGGGTATCGGCCTGGGCGCTCAGCAGGCTCCCTGGGCCCAAGTGGGTGGAGCAAACGTCCTCCACTCCTCTCCTGCTTCTCCCACAGCTGCCTGCCTCTCTTGATCTCCCCAGCCTCCCTCCTATGCCCCCAGAACCCACACAGCCTGGATGGGGCTTGGGATGGCAGAGAACCAGCTTGGGAGCTCACAGGACTCCCCAGCCACAGTGGACCAGGTGATCTCCCCCCACTCCTCTCCTGGTCTTCCCGGAGAGTTCCTCCCACCTGCCTCTTCTGATCTCCCCAGCCTCAGGGGCGCCAGTCTTGTCTGGCCTCCACTTCTCCTCCCCACTTGGTGCCCCTACATCCTACCAGTTCACTTTGGGGTTCCTCCCATCTCCTTGGGGGTTAGAGTCCCCCACGAGTGGCCAGCAGGTGCCCTAGTTGTGGGGAGATGATAACTCTGCGTCTTCCCACACCGCCATCTTGACTCCTCCCCAGAACATATGTTTTAACTTCTCCTTTTCACTTATGATTTTGTTGAAGGTGTGTGGAAATTCAGAATGGATTCATAGAACTTTACAGCTAAGGAAACTAAGAGACATGCTCATAAAATCGCACAACTGGAAAAACACATGACTCAAAGATGTCCAATAGTTTATAAAGTCACTCGATTCTACAGCGGTTAAACTAAAGTCATCATTATCAACACCTTCAAAATAATAACAATAGAAATAATCAGTACTTACTGGAAATATATTATGGGCAGGCAGTGCACTATATATGTCTTATCTCATTTAATCCTCATAGCAACCCTATGTAGTATAGGTACTATTGTTATTTCTATTGTATAAATAAGAAAACTGAAGCTTTGGAAAGTTAAATAACTTGCCCAAATCATAGAGATCCAAGTGGTGGATCTGGGATTTAAACACAAGCCTTTTTGATGTGTTCTTAAATACCATTATAAGCCTTAATCACAATCGATTCAGCAATCTCATCTTTTTTATTAAAAATAAATATTAGGGTTTTTCCGCAGAGATGGAACTCCCGGCTCGGGGTCTCTTCCCTCCGCCATCATGGAACAGCCCCGGAGCCCGAGCGGAGGGTGGCCTCACTGAGGCTGCCGGCTCTGGAGGGGCCCCGGCAGCTAAAGCCACGACAGTCATGCGGACAGCAGGCCGGTTGTTTCAACAAGTAACTTAAAGACAAAATGGAAAAACAAGGAGGTTTGTGCCTGAGATCATATTGATGTGAAACCAGGGATGGCCACCTTATGCCAGATACACCAGAAATACATCTACACGTGGAACAACTCCTACAGAACACCTACTCAACGCTGGCAGAAGACCTCAGACCACCCAAAAGGCAAGAAAGTCCCCATGTACCTGGGTAGGGCAAATGAAAAAACAATAAACACAGAAAAAAAGAATAGGGACGGGACCTGCACCAGTGGGAGGGAGCTGTAAAGGAGGAAAGGTTTCCACACACTAGGAAGCCCCTTCGCGGGTGGAGACTGTGGCTGGTGGAGGCAGAAAGCTTCGGAGCCGCGGAGGAGAGCACAGCAACAGGGGTGCAGAGGACAAAGCGGAGAGATTCCCGCACAGAGGATCGGTGCCAACCTGCACTCACCAGCCCGAGAGGCTTGTCTGCTCACCCGCTGGGGTGGGCAGGGCTGGGAGCTGAGGCTCGGGCTTTGGTCAGAGCATAGGGAGAGGACTGGGGTTGGCAGCGTGAACACAGCCTGCAGGGGGTTAGTGCACCACAGCTAGCCGGGAGGGAGTCCGTGTGCTTCTGTGTAAGATTTTGTCTGTATAGCATTGCTTCCACCATTTGTCCTAGGGTTCTATCCGTCCATTTTTTTCTGTTTTTTGTTTTTATCTTTAAAAAAATTTATTTTTCTTAATAATTATTTTTTATTTTAATAATTTTATTTTATCTTCTCTTTCTTTCTTTCTCTCTTTCTTTCTTTCCTTCTTTCCTTCCCTCCCTCCCTTTCTCCCTCTTTCTTTCTTTCTTTTTTTCTTTCCTTCCTTCCCTCCCTCCCTCCCCCTTCCTTCCTTCCTTCCCGCCTTCCTTCCTTTCTTCCTTCTTTCTATCTTTCTTTCTTTCTTTCTTTCCTTCTTTCTTTCACTTTTTCTCCCTTTTATTCACAGGCATGTGGATGAAAGGCTCTTGGTGCTGCAGCCAGGAGTCAGTGCTGCACATCTGAGGTGGGAGAGCCAACTTCAGGACACTGGTCAACAAGAGACCTCCCAGCTCCACATAATATCAAACGGTGAAAATCTCCCAGAGATCTCCATCTCAACAACAGCACCCAGCTTCACTCAAGATCAGCAAGCTACAGTGCTGGACACCCTATTCTAAACAACTAGCAACAAAGGAACACAACCCCACCCATTAGCAGAGAGGCTGCCTAAAATAGTAAGTCCACAGACACCCCAAACCACACCACCAGATGTGGACCTGCCCACCAGAAAGACAAATCCAGCCTTATCCAGCAGAACACAGGCACTAGTGCCCTACACCAGGAAGCCTACACAACCCACTGAACCAACTTTAGCCAATGGGGACAGACATGAAAAACAACGGGAACTACGAACCTGCAGCCTGCAAAAAGGAAACCGCAAACACAGTAAGATAAGCAAAATGAGAAGACAGAAAAACACACAGCAGATGAAGGAGCAAGATAAAAACCCACCAGACCTAACAAATGAAGAGGAAATAGGCAGTCTACCTGAAAAAGAATTCAGAATAATGATAGTAAAGATGAGCCAAAATCTTGGAAATAGAATAGACAAATGCAAGAAACATTTAACAAGGACCTAGAAGAACTAAAGATGAAACAAGCAACAATGAACAACACAATAAATGAAATTAAAAATACTCTAGATGGGATCAATAGCAGAATAACTAAGGCAGAAGAACGGATAAGTGACCTGGAAGATGAAATAGTGGAAATAACTACTGCAGAGCAGAATAAAGAAAAACGAATGAAAAGAACTGAGCACAGTCTCAGAGACCTCTGGGACAACATTAAACGCACCAACATTCGAATTATAGGGGTTCCAGAAGAAGAAGAGAAAAAGAAAGGGACTGAGAAAATATTTGAAGAGATTATAGTTGAAAACTTCCCTAATATGGGAAAGGAAATAGTTAATCAAGTCCAGGAAGCACAGAGAGTCCCATACAGGATAAATCCAAGGAGAAATACGCCAAGACACATATTAATCAAACTGTCAAAAATTAAATACAAAGAAAACATATTAAAAGCAGCAAGGGAAAAACAACAAATAACACACAAGGGAATACCCATAAGGTTAACAGCTGATATTTCAGCAGAAACTCTGCAAGCCAGAAGGGACTGGCAGGACATATTTACAGTGATGAAGGAGAAAAACCTACAACCAAGATTACTCTACCCAGCAAGGATCTCATTCAGACTTGATGGAGAAATTAAAACCTTTACAGACAAGCAAAAGCTGAGAGAGTTCAGCACCACCAAACCAGCTTTAAAACAAATGCTAAAGGAACTTCTCTAGGCAAGAAACACAAGAGAAGGAAAAGACCTACAATAACAACCCCAAAACAATTAAGAAAACAGGAATAGGAACATACATATTGATAATTACCTTAAACGTAAATGGACTAAATGCTCCCACCAAAAGACACAGACTGGCTGAATGGATACAGAAACAAGACCTATATATATATGCTGTCTACAAGAGACCCACTTCAGACCCAGAGACACATACAGACTGAAAATAAGGGAATGGAAAAAGATATTCCATGCAAATGGAAATAAAAAGAAAGCTGGAGTAGCAATTCGCATATCAGACAAAATAGACTTTAAAATAAAGACTATTAGAAGAGACAAAGAAGGACACTACATGATGATCATGGGATCGATCCAAGAAAAAGATATAACAATTGTAAATATTTATGCACCCAACATAGGCGCACCTCAATACATAAGGTAAACACTAACATCCATAAAAGGGGAAATCGACAGTAACACATTCATAGTAGGGGAATATATCACCCCACTTTCACCATTGGACAGATCATCCAAAATGAAAATAAATAAGGAAACACAAGCTTTAAATGATACATTAAAAAAGATGGACTTAATTGATATTTATTGGACATTCCATCCAAAAGCAACAGAATACACATTTTTCTCAAGTACTCATGGAACATTCTCCAGGATAGATCATATCTTGGGTCACAAATCAAGCCTTGGCAAATTTAAGAAAACTGAAATTGTATCAAGTATCTTTTCTGACCACAATGCTATGAGACTAGATATCAATTACAGGAAAATATCTGTAAAAAATACAAACACATGGAGGCTAAACAATACACTACTTAATAACGAAGTGATCACTGAAGAAATCAAAGACGAAATAAAAAAATACCTAGAAAAAATGACAATGGAGACATGATGACCCCAAACCTATGGGATGCAGCAAAAGCAGTTCTAAGACACAAGTTTATAGCAATACAATCCTACCTTAAGAAACAGGAAACATCTCGAATAAACAACCTATCCTTGCACCTAAGCAATTAGAGAAAGAACAAAAAAACCCCAAAGTTAGCAGAAGGAAAGAAATCATAAAAATCAGATCAGAAATAAATGAAAAAGAAATGAAGGAAACGATAGCAAAGATCAATAAAACTAAAAGGTGGTTCTTTGAGAAGATAAACATAATTGATAAACCATTAGCCAGACTCATCAAGAAAAAAAAGGGAGAAGACTCAAATGAATAGAATTAGAAATGAAAAAGGAGGAGTAACAACTGACACTGCAGAAATACAAAAGATCATGAGAGAGTACTACAAGCAACTCTATGCCAATAAAATGGACAACCTGGAAGAAATGGACAAATTCTGAGAAAAGCACAACCTGTCAAGACTGAATCAGGAAGAAATAGAAAATATGAACAGATCAATCACAAGCACTGAAATTGGAACTGTGATTAAAAATCTTCCAACAAACAAAAGCCCAGGACCAGATGGCTTCACAGGCGAATTCTATCAAACATTTAGAGAAGAGCTAACACCTATCCTTCTCAAACTCTTCCAAAATATAGCAGAGGGAGGAACACTCCCAAACTCATTCTACGAGGCCACCATCACCTTGACACCAAAACCAGACAAGGATTCACAAAGAAAGAAAACTACAGGCCAATATCACTGATGAACATAGATGCAAAAATCCTCAACAAAATAATATCAAACAGAATCCAACAGCACATTCAAAGGATCATACACCATGATCAAGTGGGGTTTATTCCAGGAATGCAAGGATTCTTCAATATACCAAATCAATCAACGTGATACACCATATTAACAAATTGAAGGAGAAAAACCATATGATCATCTCAATAGATGCAGAGAAAGCTTTCAACAAAATTCAACACGCATTTATGATAAAAACCCTGCAGAAAGTAGGCATAGAGGGAACGTTCCTCAACATAATAAAGGCCATATATGACAAACCCACAGCCAACATCGTCCTCAATGGTGAAAAACTGAAAGCATTTCCACTAAGATCAGGAACAAGACAAGGTTGCACACTCTCACCACTATTATTCAACATATTTTTGGAAGTTTTAGCCACAGCAATCAGAGAAGAAAAGGAAATAAAAGGAATCCAAATCAGAAAAGAAGAAGTAAAGCTGTCACTGTTTGCAGATGACATGATACTATACATAGAGAATCCTGAATATGCTACCAGAAAACTCCTAGAGCTAATCAATGAATTTGGTAAAATAGCAGGATACAGAATTAATGCACAGAAATCTCTGGCATTCCTATACACTAATGATGAAACATCTGAAAGTGAAATCAGGAAAACACTCCCATTTACCATTGCAACGAAAAGAATAAAATATGTAGGAATAAACCTACCTAAGGAGACAAACGCAGAAAATTATAAGACACTGATGAAAGAAATTAAAGATGATACAAATAGATGGAGAGATATACCATGTTTTTGGATTGGAAGAATCAACATTGTGAAAATGACTCTACTACACAAAGCAATCTACAGATTCAATGCAATCCCTATCAAACTACCACTGGCATTTTTCACAGAACTAGAACAAAAAATTTCACAATTTGTATGGAAACACAAAAGACCCTGAATAGCAAAAGCAATCTTGAGAACGAAAAACAGGGCTGGAGCAATCAGGCTCCCTGACTTCAGACTATACTACAAAGCTACAGTAATCAAGACAGTATGGTAGTGGCACAAAAACAGAAAGATAGATCAATGGAACAGGATAGAAAGCACAGAGATAAACCCATGCACACATGGTCACTTAATCTTTGATAAAGGAGGCAGGAATGCACAGTGGAGAAAGGACAGCCTCTTCAATAAGTGGTGCTGGGAAAACTGAACAGGTACATGTAAAAGTACAAGATTAGATCACTCCCTAACAGCATACACAACAATAAGCTCAAAATGGATTAAAGATCTTAATGTAAGGCCAGAAACTATCAAACTCTTAGAGGAAAACATAGGCAGAACACTCTATGACATAAATCACAGCAAGATCCTTTTTGACCCACCTCCTAGAGAAATGGAAATAAAAACAAAAATAAACAAATGGAACCTAATGAAACTTCAAAGCTTTTGCACAGCAAAGGAAACCATAAACAAGACCAAAAGACAACCCTCAGAATGGGAGAAAATATTTGCAAATGAAGAAACTGACAAAGGATTAATCTCCAAAATTTACAAGCAGCTCATGCAGCTCAATAACAAAAAGAACTAACAACCCAATCCAACAATGGGCAGAAGACCTAAATAGACATTTCTCCAAAGAAGATATACAGACTGCCAACAAACACATGAAAGAATGCTCAACATCATTAATCATTAGAGAAATGCAAATCAAAACTACAATGAGATATCATCTCACACCAGTCAGAATGGCCATCATAAAAAAAAAAATCTAGAAACAATAAATGCTGGAGAGGGTGTGGAGAAAAGGGAACACTCTTGCACTGCTGGTGGGAATGTGAATTGGTTCAGCCACTATGGAGAACAGTATGGAGGTTCCTTAAAAAACTACAAATAGAACTACCATATGACCCAGCAATCCCACTACTGGGCATATACCCTGAGAAAACCATAATTCAAAGAGTCATGTACCAAAATGTTCATTGCAGCTCTATTTACAAATAGCCAGGAGATGGAAACAACCTAAGTGTCCATCACTGCACGAATGGATAAAGAAGATGTGGCACATATATACAATGGAATATTACTCAGCCATAAAAAGAAACGAAATTGAGCTATTTGTAATGAGGTGGATGCCCCTAGAGTCTGTCATACAGAGTGAAGTAAGTCAGAAAGAGAAAGACAAATACCGTATGCTAACACATATATATGGAATTTAAGAAAAAAAAAATGTCAGGAAGAACCTAGGGGTAAAACAGGAATAAAGACACAGACCTACTAGAGAATGGACTTGAGGATATGGGGAGGGGGAAGGGTAAGCTGTGACAAAGTGAGAGAGTGGCATGGACATATATACACTACCAAACGTAAAATAGATAGCTAGTGGGAAGCAGCCACATGGCACAGGGAGATTAGCTCGGTGCTTTGTGACCACCTAGAGGGGTGGGATAGGGAGGGTGGGAGGGAGGGAGATGCAAGAGGGAAGAGATATGGGAACATATGTATATGTATAACTGATTCACTTTGTTATAAAGCAGAAACTAACACACCATTGTAAAGCAATTATACTCCAATAAAGATGTAAAAAAATAAAATAAAATAAATAAAAAATAATAAAAAAAATAAAGTTGGGTCATGTGATTTAAAAAATAAATAAATAAATAAATATTAGGAGAGCTAGCATGTTAGAAAAACTGTGACTGAAATTTGAATCATAATATGAAATTAAATTGTAAAATAATTTGTTCATATATATTTATTATATTCATTTACTATTACATTTATATTATATGAGATAAAATACAAGTAAAGCATAAAATAAAATGTATCATCACAAAAAGAATTAATTAGCTAGAATCTGGACTCACAGAGGTATTGTGACAGATTGTCATCCTCATCCCTAAACAATATATAATGGCAATGAACGTTTTTCTCATCCTGCCGCATAAATTAGATTTATATCAGAGAAATACACTTGCAGTAAATAATACATAGTTAATTTAATACCTTATTTGAAGTTACTGGTGTGCCTTTTGACAAAGACTTTGCCTCTAAAAATGATGGAATCAAATCAGTCACTTTGGAGACCCAAAGATATATTAATCGTCATGCACAACATAGAGACAGCTACAGTAGGAGGCGTAAGAGCATTGATGTCTTGTTAGCTGTGTGCAGCTCACATCGAATGAAACCAGTCTTAGTTAACCAACATTACCCTTTCCTATCATCCTTCTGCCTGGCCCGACTTCTCTCCGCTCTTCCCCACACTCCTACAATGCCCAGTCCTCTCCACCTGAGATTCTCCTCCAACTCCCAGTCCCTGGAGACAATCATGAACTAGAGTTGCCATGACAATTTCAAAGATAATTAGTTAGGATCAGCATTACTCATGCTATAACTTACATACTAATCATATGTTACTAATCCCATGTTTTATTGATTGAACTTATTTTCACATGTTCATTTTTTCCTCTGCAAAAATGATCATATACTTCCTATGACAAAAGATACCAAACATCTATTGATTTGCCATAAAATTTTACCTAGGAAGGTTACATGTGCACCCTGGAAAGCTTACAGACTTTAATGTACATGACAGTGAACAAAGGCAAAGAAAAATGAATTTCCATTTTTTTTTTAAATTTCACATCTATTGCTCAGACACCTCATGGAGCATGTCCCCTGAGGTTCTGTGGATCTCTGACCTGTCATCAGGCTGCAGACCCTTCTGCTTTAAGCACTAATCACAGTTATTATGGAAAGTCCTGTCTAAAGATAACAGGATTATATAATAATAATTATAATATATAATAATATAGCATAATATTTTAACATATTTTAATAATACAGCATTTGTATCATTATTTTTTCCTTTGAGAAATGCAATCTATTCATTTACATTTGGATTACGATTTTTATGTTTATTAACCATAATTCATAATTCTTGGTTTGGGGACAAGCAATTCTCCCCTTGAGGAGATTAAGATATTTGGACTGCAATATTCTTTATTTTTTCATGAGACATTTTAAGCTTTTAAACAGAAATACTGATGTTCCAAATTGGTTATTATTTTTTTTTTTTTTTGGCCCGCACAGCATGTGCGATCTTAGTTCCCTGACCAGGGATGGAACGGGCACCCCCTGCATTGGAAGCATGGAGTCTTAACCACTGGACCTCCAGGGAAGTCTCCCCCAAACTGGTTATTTCGAAACAATGAAGCAACTTCCAAATCCATGGAATTTCTACCATACACTTCTAAGTACAAAGTAGTAACTGCATCCTCCTAATCCATATATTTAAAAGAAAAAAACATGCCTCGTTTGCCCATTTGATCTTCCTTCACTTTATCCCTAGGAGCATTAGGATTTCCATTTGTCTCTGTTGGGATTGAAAAACTTAATTCTACTGCTGCAGGCTAGACCGGGGACATGCTCAATGAAGCAGCAACTCAGAGCCTATTTCTCCTCTCACGTTATTGCTGCTGCTGCACATGCTCAGAAAAGCTGCACCTTGGGTGTCCCACGTTGTGGTTATAGGCATTTATTTGGGATCATTACCGCAGCAGTTAGAGGATCCCTGTCTGCATATCCTGTAGGGTCCCCCAGTAGACACAATTTTTACAACCACTGGTGTGAGCATCCTGTTAATGACGACGGCTCTATCCTCTGTGTTGGTAGGTGGGGCTTTTCCTCTAAGTCCTGTTCAGGACACGTCAGGCAGCTAGTATAACATTCAATCGGGTGTTCTGTTCTCCTACCTGCTATTCATCTTTGTATGTTTTGCTTGGTATTCTTAAATACCATAATTCCTACTCTGAAAAGTTTATATATAATAAACTTTTATATACTACAGTATATAAATAATACTATATAGAATTCGATTATACTAGATTAGGGCTAATTGCCACCAAAAAAGAAAAAAGTGTGCTTCTTAAGAAACTCCGAAGCTCTTGTGACTTCAGTTAGATTTAGACCAAGAAGGATTCCTAAGAGCAAATTTAGAGAAAAAGAAAAGAGGTATTAAGTAGCTTTTCCTCTCTAGGAATTTTTAATACTATTTTATTGAATTAGAACAGTGTAACGTGTGAAATGTAGTATAATTTCATCATTTGACTCTAAATATCAATCTGCATTGGAAATGCATTTTATCAGTAATTACAGGTTCACAATCCTTTATCCACAATCTAAAATCCAACCAGACCTGAGAAACATTTTCATAAGGTGATTCAAAAACTCATCTGGTGGCAAAATCTGATTCAAATTCCATGAAGTTACTTATCCACTTAGTGTGAATACTCATACATTTTACTTCAGAAATATTTATAAGTGTGATTTCCTGATGCTGCCCCAGCACCCCCGGCCATGAGCATTATACATGGCATATGCACTCTCTAAATGCTAAAAATTATAAATTATGATAGCACATCTAGCCCAAAGTTTTCATATAAAGGGTCATGGATTGATAACTTTATAGCTGAATGCTAGTACTTACTTGGGAGCTATGCCTAATGTGTGTTTGTGTATGTGTGTGTATTCATGAACACACACAATTGAAATAAAAAGGCAAGAATCAGAAGAAAAGTTAAGAATATGTTAAACTTCAAGCTATATTGTATTGTGTAGAATAAAATTGAAAGAATAATAAATATAAACAAAAACAGGGTTTTCGCTAAATGTATTCGGGTACATCTGTATAAGGGATCCAAGTAGCCATAAAAATGAGTGTATTCCAGAGTATCTGGTGACATGGAAAATGTTCACAAAGCAGGTCACAAACACTTTAAATGAAATGCAACTTTTATAAAACAATATACATACATGTATAGAAATTAATGTGAGCAAATATACAATAACAGATTAATGCTTATTTCTGGATGATGGGTTTTTCAATGGTTTTTATTTTCAACGCTTTCGTTTTTCCTTAGTTTCTTTTTCTACCATAAAGTTTTATTGCTCTTATTTTTTTTTTCAAGTATTTGTCCAGATTTTTTCTTTCATCTTCCCTTAGCCTTTCTTAACAAACAAAACAAAAGCTTAAAAAAATATAACTGAGCCTCAGATGCTGAATAATTGTTTGCCCTTCCCTGGCTGTGTATATGAAAAGCTGGTGCAGTGTTTGTTTGCTCTGGTGGGTTAGATTTCATTTCATGAAAAAGAGAATTACACAGAAAAACACAAAGAAATTTTAGCATTTATGGCCTGTGCTTTGTATACAAAGATGATGTTATTGACTCCTTGACACTAGGAAGCTTCAGTATTTCTTCATGGCTGCAATTATACAATTTGGGAAATGAACCAGACACCATAGCTTCATCTAAATGATACCTGTAGACGTAAAGCGCCGTGGCTGCCATTTTTCTCCCAGCTTCTATTGCACACAGCAAAGCAATAATGTACAGTCCTAAACTCCCATTCTCTTCAAATTGTATGTTCTTTAAATAAACTGTATTTTAAATTAGGATCGTAAATATTACTCTTCCTCAACACATGATATGTGGCATCATCTTTGTGTTATAATGCAACATTTTAATAAGCTTATACAATATTATTTTATTGAAGTGCTGCAAAACACGAAACATTTTCACAGGGAGAACAAGCCATCAATCTAGACTTTTTGTGAATTTATATCCTTGAACTTTGAAGGCCAATCTAAATATTGATCTAAACTGCCCATACCAATCTCTAGGTCCCCAGGCCACATAACTCCATATGCAGCATAATTCCTTCTACAGTGGAGCTTATAGTCAAGGTCATAAAGTATTTTGTTAATGTATCAGCAAATATCTATTAAATCTCTTTAACATACATAATCTTTCCCTTATTTTTTAAGTCCCAAACATAGGTCTGGCCCTGTCCTTGGAGAGCTTATATACTACTTGGGAAGAACAAATATTCATATATGGGGAGTTAAATCACAATATAAAAATTCAAAATAATACGTGAAGAGAGGTTACAGAGATGCACGTGATTGAATGCCAAATATCTGCGAGTACTTTTAACTCAGAGTATTGTTGATTCCTGGGATTTGGACATTCATAATGCAAGACTATGAAGGAGGCAAGGCTGAGAAGGAGGCAGAGCTTCAAACGTGCCCTGAACAAGTTACAAGATATGAGCAGAGAGGAAGATGCACATTCCAGGTGGGAAGAATAGTATGAGTCGAGATTCAGAGGAGTTAAAAACAAAGATAATATAATTGCTAAGATTTCCTGAGGGTTTACTGTGTGCCTGGCACTGCTGACTCCTATAGTCTTCACAAAAACTCTATGAGATTAGTGCCACTATGAGCCCATTCATGACCACTCCAGCTAAAACAGCCTTCCCACCACTGCCATCCTCTCTCTCTCTCTCTCTCTCTCTCTCTCTCTCTCTCTCTCTCTCTCATATTACTCTGATTCATTTTCTTCATGACACTTTGATTGTCAAAATATACATCATTTATTAACTTATTTATTTCTTTAATGAAAGCTCCAAGAAGGCTGGGACGTGTTCAACCACAATATCCCTAGTGCCGAAACAATTTCTGGTCCAGAGTCACACACAATATATTTATGAACGGTATCATCTCCTTTTCCAAATTAGGACCCTAATGCAGTGAGAGGTTACAAACTAGCCCAGGGCCCCACAGTCAGGATTTGAACTCAGGTCTGTTTACTCCAGAACGATATGCTACACTATCCCCAAAGAATCATTGGAAAAAAATAAGTAGGTCCCTTTTGGAGAACATATAAATTTTCCTGGAGTTCTTGTTTTATTTATTTGTTGTTCACCGCATCCTAACAGTAGGAAAAAAATTATAATGGAATTTAGTGTCAGACTATATAGACATTGATTTTCAGTTTAAGATTTCTGAATTTTATTATGATAAGACATTATAGAATGTAAACAGATTTGGGGAAAATTAATGTATCTGTCTTGTATAGGTTGGAATGAGGAAGACTAAGCCTAAAACCAGAACTTTAATTGCTGAGGCCAGTCATGAGCATATAGCTTTTAGCACTGTATAGGGAGGAGAGAAAATATATGAAGAATTACAGAAAAAAATAATTCTTGTTATGTAAATCTCTCTGCCTGCAAAGTCTTCCATCCATTTATCCTCTATGGGAACCTTAGCCTTCCAGACTTGTATAAATCTAGACTCTCCTAGGATGCCTTCTTATGGAATTCTTCCAGCAATTCCAGGCCCAAGGCCTTTGCACATGCTTACATAGTGTCACACTAGAGTCTAATACGGTTAATGACATAGGGAAAAAACAAAGGTTTAGGTCTTCTGTGAGTTCCTTGAGAGCAGAGAGTAGGTTTTATCCATCTGTTTATCTCCAGCAACTACCACAGTATCGGGTACTTATGACACTAACATTCGTTGCATGGGCAAAGCAGATACCCTGAGATTCTCAGACCTGGGTGTGGGAGAAAGGTGGCCATTCTGACAGAAATAGGCACTCCGGGACTGTGCTGGAATGATAGCTGGGGGGTTATTGACAAATAGAGATGCCAAGAAGAGAAGCCAGGGAGAATGGCACATACATTTTTAGACACTAAATAAGCTGAAGTGTTAGTCAGGAGTCACGTTGAAATGTTCCACCAGAATCAAGAGGTAAGATACTGAAGTTCTGAAGGCCAAGATTGAAGATGTAGGATGTAAGTGTTATTCACATAAAGATGAAAGTTGAAGATGTGAGTGTAGATGTAATCCCTAAATTCACAGCAGCTGAAACAACAAGAGACCAAAGAACTAAGAGCTAAATCGTGGAATAAACCCACAGAGAGGAACCAAAGAGAGACACAGCTACCCTGTGGAGAACCACAGAAGGAATAATACAACATAACCTTCTCATCTAATTTTATGCAAATTTATTTTACAAAGCTTCTCTTTGCAAGTAATATTGTGTGTACCTCTTTTACTTTCAAAATTCAGCTTCTCTGAAAGCAAATATTGGTAGACATCAAGTTTCTCTTGCCCTCTCCGTCATGTTATTATCAAATCGTGAGTATTTTGGCATATGTGTGTGTTGGTGACTACTAGGTTATAAAGTTTTCCATCTGATCAGATATTACATACTCACCAAAACTTGTGCAGAATGCACTTATTAAAAGGAAATTGTGCAAGCTTCAATAATTTCTCTTGATTATCATTAATCATACATATTGCATTTTTAAGTTGTTCTAACAGATATTCAGTATCAACAGATTGTAATTCTCTAGCAAGGTATAAAATAGGCATTAAAACTATTTCTAAACTATCATATAGGATAATGTATGAAGCATTTCCCGTAATAGCAGATTAAGTGTCATAAAATACTAGTCAAGTACTAACATAGTCATTAATACTCTTCTTTTAACAAAAGGCAATTTCACAGCCTCATTTACCAACTGGAATATCCCAAGTCTACTTCATAATTAAGCTTTTTATTCATCTCTGTAAATTCTACTTAGTGCTATTTGGCAATTTCTTAACATAAATGCCCTGGATGTTGTTAAATTGGATTAATAGCTTTATAAGTAATATATAATATGTATATATTTAACTGTAGGTGATTTGACTTGTAGCCATCTCTTTTTTTAATACTCCGTTATATGTTTAGAATTTATTTTGTTGGAGCTAATTTTAACCTCAATATTTTACAACATCTCTTTATGATGTTAGTTTTATAAATAGAAGGATATGGAAGACTGGGGGTTGTGATCAGCCCTAGCTCTCCTCACATTGTTTTGGCCCGAGGCATGCCTGAGGATGGAATCATTTCAGGTGGATTAGAACCCAGATTAATAATCATAAAAGTCTTGCAACAGAATCTCCTTTTTAAAAATATATATTTCCAATTCTTTTCAATGCGGATGGAGTATCAAAGTAAACAACTTCATTAGGCATGTGAAGGCACATTTTAGAGAAAGTACATTTGGCTTAAAATTATAAGCATCTTTCTGCATCAGGTTTTTTTGAATTTAAGGACAATCTTTCAATTAACTGGGCCTGCTGCTACTACTAAAAGTAGTTTGAGTCAATAGCAGTTTGATTGGACATTCAGAATTACAGCTCCTGGAAGTTCTTAAAAGGTCAACTACTCCTTCTCCCTGCACTTAAGCAATTAAAATTGCACTTAAATATGGAGTGAAAAGACAGAAAGAAAGTAGGTTTACTGAAGACAAACAGTAGGCCAAGTACTGCTGGTACCAAGATGAATACGCCAAGGCCCCCATCTCAATAAGTTCACAGACTAACTTGGTTTATGGGCATATAAACAAATAATTGAAATAATGCATGCATAGTTTTTGCATAGTGCCTGGCACATAAGTCCTCAGTAGTGGTCTTTATTTTAGCTGTTAATAAAGTGCTCACCAAATGCAAGAAGTCATCAAGCTAATGCACAAAAATCCAAAGAAAACATACTCACATTTCAGTCTGCAGGATCTCGGATCAAAGTGATTTCATTCATTCATTCACTCCTTCATACCTGAAAGGCATTAATTACAGTATAGTGACTAAGGGTGTGGAAACTAACAACTGTTTGACTTCCAATCTAAGCTCCACAACATAACTGGCTGCTCCCTCATTAGGTAAACAGGGATGTAGCTACTTCACAAGAGCATCTTGAGGGTTGATGAATTTACATGATTTGATACTTGTAAAGTGCCTGACACAGAAAAAGTGCTTAACAATTCAGAGATTATTATTTTCATCACATTTGTATCACACGTTTACAGGGCAAAGTACTAGGTATTTTTGGGAACCAAAAAGAGTACACCCTTCTCCCCAGCCGCACTGTTCTCCCCGCACTCTCCAAGCCAGTCAGATGGTCTTTTTGGCTTCCTTGACGCTGTCACAGTTTGCTCCTATGTCTGTGACTGTCCCTCATACTGCTCCTTCTGCCCAGAAAACTCTCTTTTCTTTTTCTATACAATTCTTATTAACTCCTCGTATTTAGGTCAACTATCCCTTTCTCTGGAAAGTTTTTCCTGATTGCTTAGTTTAAACCTTGTTTCTTTGCTATCTGCTGTCGTAAAACTGAGTTCCTTCATGGCACTATGTTGGTTTGCAATTTGTTGTATGATACTAGAGGACAGGCATCTTTTCTGTTTTTCTCATAATTGTATCCCAGCTCTTAATGTAGTGCACAGTGAAGTGCATAGTAATCCTTCAATAAATATTAGTTAGAAGAATGAATGTACTCACAGTATTCTGATTTTAACAATATAGAATCTCCTACTTTAAATCTTACGTAATGAAGACCAAAGTCAGCTTAATGAGGCTAAGAAAGCGGCTGCATGGGTCCACTATCTCATTTAACTTTTAAAAACAACCCTATAAAATGAAGATTATCATTTGCATTTTGCTAGTGAAAAAGGTAAGCCTAAGAGTATTTAGGTAGCACAAGAATTCTAGTGAGAAGAGACTGAAATTGAAACATAAGTAGGACATATTCTTTTCTGCTTATTACACTTTTCTAAAAAAGCTCTACTAGAGAGACAAGGCCTCATTTGATAATGCATGTGGGGCTGAAGATAAGACTCCAGGAATTAATAAGTATGATCCACTGTGTATAGTATTTTATCTTCCCTCTCCACTTCTAAGCTGCACAATTTCAGTATTGGGTGCCTCTAGCCTTACATGTTCTCAAAGTAGGTGAGAGTCTCCGAGTTTCTTTTGAATCACAGCTGCATTTACAACAGTCTAGGAAATGGCATCCTTTGCTTATACAGTGTGTTTTGGTTTTGATCCAGTCTCTCATTCTCTAGCCCAAGGCCATAAATATAATGTCTCATTTAGGCCTTTGACTATGTGTCCTGAGCAAACAATCTGTGGATTCTATATTATGGCAAATCATAATCTAGAGGTCTCCAAAGAGAAGGCTCTTACCTTCTAATGACTTTTTTCATTGGTTGTTACATTTGTTAGAGGTAAATCCTCAGCCCTTAATTTCTTAGTTTATAAAACTGTTTTAAATTATAAACCCTGCATATATTTGTTAAAACAAAAATTCAGAGTAGTACAGAAGAGTATAAAATAAAAAGTTAAATGTTCCATTCCCAAACCATCTCCTATTCCATTACCAGAGGCAACTTATTTTAATGATTTCTGTTTTACTTATTTTATGGTGATTAGTACCATACGTTAATATTTGTAATTCTAGGTCTTTATCACTTTCAGATAGTATCTACTAACTTCCCACTATGAAAAATAAAGAATTTAAACCAATTATATACCTACCTCTCACCCCTCTCCTCCTCCCACTTCTTGTTTTTGTCCGTCATGTTTTATAAATTTTTCTAGTAGCAACATTTTATCATGAAATGTTAATCTCAATCCTCTGCTTAGTCTTTTTCCCTATTCTTAGACAATATCCATTCACTATGCACTGTATGAGATGAGGAAATTAGTACATCTACATATCCATTTCTGCCACCTGTTTTCCACCAACTTCTATTGGCTAAACATTTATTCATATTGTTGAAGTCTATAATATTTACATTCTATTCTATATTTATTTTTGCTTTCCACATGTTGGCTGTAGATGGATTCAAAAATTTGAAAACAATATATAACATTTATATAATTATTGTTATTAAGTAGATTATTTTTATTGTGAAATTAAATAAAGTAATTAGAGGGTTACCAGAGTTCTGTAGGATAATGGCTGCCACCTAAGTTTGAATCACCAGCATCTTCCAAAAACCATTTGGGATGAAAAGAGCACATAGTATCATCTGTATCCCATGCCAACAGCAGAACAAATAGAAAAGACTAAAACTTCAATTTACATGTAAGTGGGAAAACCTGACCCTAGCACAGGCAGTCTCTGAGAACCCTCCAAGGTAGAAAATGTTGGGAGACAATTCTACGTTAGGTCTCGAGATTCTACGTGTTCTGTGAGCAACTCATTGATTGCACTTTGTTTCAGACTATCTTTGCAAGGTTGTTTTTATAGTAAACAGCCATAGAAGATAGAGATAGTGTTTCTTTCTGGAAAAAAAAAAAAAGTCAGGCTTGCCTTGAAAGATAAATACAGTATCACCATCTGGAACACAGGATGGCATGCTTACTGCCCAGTATAGGGATGTGCAAAGCTTCGAGTTCCCCTCCTATAACACGTCCAAATTTATGTGCAGATATCCTATGGCCCTCTTTTCATTGCTCTATGGAAACTGAGGTTTAGAGAACTAGCAAAAATAATACTGATACTCTAATTATTGCTATTGCTGTGAGTAATAAACAGTTCTTCAGCTCTGATCCAGGAGTCTTGTGTCTTCTACCAGCATCCAGAAAACTGTCAGATTAGCTTACAAGTAGGGTAAAATCTCAAACTCTTCATTCTTGACAGTCAGGTGGGGACTATGAAGAAGAGAAGAAAAGAGTGCTAGGGGTCCCAATGGTGGCAAAATAGAGATAACATCAACAAGATTCCACTACAGAAAGAGATAGTCCTATCCTGAGTGGGAAATACTGAGAGGTCTGAGACCTGGATGACCCAAGCAAATGTTCCTAGAAAGTCAAAAGAAAGGCCCTTGAAAAGTATGCACACTAGATGTGGCAGTTTGGGGGAAGGCAACTCTCTGGGAAGGGATTTATGTAGCAATTAGAGTGTCCCCTAGAGGTAAATGAAAGAAGGAAATAGATGCAGATGAAGGTCCCTTTGAAGCAAAACAGCCTAAAGAATCAGGAGACACACCAGAAATAAAAAATAATTAAGGTAAAAAGTAAGAAGAGTATTCCTTAAAAAATAGAAGCCCTTCACACTCCACTAGAGCAACAAAAGAGGGAACAATTAAAACTGAGAAACCTAGTAAGCCTCCATATGCCTCCCTCGTCCAATACCCTCTTTTTTGGTGTGTATGGAACATGGATATCTTTAGACCACAAAGAAAGCTTTATTTCATTAAAGAAAGCTTAAATTATATTAAGTAGAAATAAAATAAATAGAATTTTCTGGTCACAATGAAATAAAATCCAAATTAATAACAAAATCATAAAAACAGAAGCAAAACACCCTTCCACTTAGAAAACTCTATTAACTCTTGGAGGGGAAAGAGAAAATGTAAACATATATCACAGAATCTCTAAAATAATGTTAATATAAACTACACAAATATCCAATCTGTGGGATAAAATTAGAGCAATGCTCATAGGAAAATTCTTTGCTTTCAATATTTATGTTGATAGAAGTGAAATACAAAAAAATAAAACGAACTTCTCGCTCAAAGGTGGAAAAAGAAAAATTAATTGAAAAAAAGAAGAAAAGTAAAAATTAATGAGTCAGAATTAGAAAAATAAGACAATAAATAAAATTGGTTATTTGAAAATTTTAATAAGATACATCAACCAGTAGCTAATCTAAACAGGAAAAAAATGAGAAAGTACATAAACTTAAGAAATGACAAGGAGAAATAACCATTTAAACGGGGATATTTTTAAATTGTAAGAGATCATTTTGCACAACTTTATGCAAGTAAATTTTAAAACAAAGGAAACTAATGTTAAAAAAGAGAGCGAGTGAGAGAGGTCAATTTGAAAGAAGCAACAAAGGTTTTAAAAAGCTATTCTATAAAAACACACCTGCCCCAGATGGTTTCTCAGGGGAAATCCATCAGACTTCAAAGATAAGATAATCCCAATCCCACATAAACTGTTCCAGAGCATAGAAACAAGAAAAACATAATCTGTACTTTTTTTAAATGAAAAGAGTATAATATTTATACCTAATCTGATAGAAACTACACAAGAAAAAAGCAACTAAAATCAAACTTCATTTATAAACACTATATTACTTTGCTAAGGCTGCCACAACAAAACACCACAGATCAGGTGACTTAAACAACAAAAATTTATTTTCTCACAGCCCTTAAGGCTGGAAGTCCAAGATCAAGGAGTTGACAAGTTTGGTTTCTCCTGAGCCCTCTCTCCTTTGCTTGCAGATGGTCAATTTTTCACTATGTCCTCACATGACCTTTGCTCTCTGCGCACAGAGACAGCCCAGGTGACTCTTCCTCTTCTTATTAGGACACTGAATCAGATCGGATTAGGACCCTTAAGACCTCATTTAATCTTAATTAGCTCTTTAAATCCCTATCTCCAACTACAGTCACATCGAGAGTTAGGGCTTCAACCATGAATTTGAGGGGAAACACAATTCAGTCTTTAACAAACCTTTCTCAATACTCCTAGATAAAATGTTAGGAAACAATTTGGTAATGCAGAAAAATATAATTATATTTCATTCATTACTAAATAGAGTATATCACAGGAATGCAAGAATAAAATTACCAGTCAAAAATGTCAGAGGTATTTTCCTTTTGACTTAGGCAGTCTCACCTCTAGGAATCTACACTGAAGATATTTCCCAACATGTATAAAGCCACATTTGTACACCATTATTGATTATTGTAGTATTGTGTAATAACATAAGACTGCAAACAACCCAAATGTTCATCAGCAGGAGACTGAATAAACTATGGTACATCCACAATATGCGGTCATAAAAAAGTGAGAAGGATCTGTGTATACTGCTACTGAGTGGTCTTCAGGATATATTATTATTATTATTAATATATATTATATATTATTTTATGAAAAAGTAAGGCATGACAAGGTGCAATACAGTATACTATCTTTTGTATACAAAGAAAGGAAAAATATACATACACATATACGTGTGTGTGTGTGTAAGAAAAAAGTATATACATATATACACATACTTTTTTTTTAAAGAAACATTTATGTATTAAGGGGGACAAAAAGAGTGGAGGGACTAGAGATATAAGTGAGAATTTCTGAGTATGTCTTTAAATATAATTTTGACTTTAAAACCATGTAAATATTCTACTGATTGAAAAAATAATTCAAAGAGAAAAAAAAAAACTCTAAAGCTGAAAAAAATGAAATAAGTGAACCTAACCATGCAGCAAATTGGCAACATAATTATCTAAAGGAAAGACTCATTTTAATTGTCTTTTGGATAAAGTACTCTATACATCCTTTCTGGGGTATACTCTAAGGACAAAAAGAACAACAAAAAAACTTAAACCTCACTCAACAGTTTTAATTTTGGTAGTAGTTATGACGCCATTATTTTGGCAGTTATAAGAACTAAATTCTGCAGTGCTTAATAAGGTGTGCTCAATGGGTGTCAGGTTTAAAATTTGCTATTTCCTCACGAATGGCAAATTCATAAGGTGCATTACAAAACAACGGGGTGAGAAGGGCATAGGAGTACTGGTGGTGTACCAAAATCCGTAGTGCAAGTAGGAAGAAGATAAATCTAGTCCCCTTTCTTTTTTAACTTGAGTCAACAAGGTAGCAATTGTATGCAGTTTAAAATTTTTTAGTCAACAAATACTCAAGTTTTGAGAAGGTTCGAGAAGCTGAAAACCTTAGCTCAGGCCTAAAATGTGTTCACGCTATATACTAGTGAAATTTGGCAAGTTTAACAAATGTGTTGCAATATCTGTTCTGAAGGACAGTCCATGATGCCATTTCCTGGTACCTGAAATTAGTCTGACCCAGAATAACAACTCCTATTTTCCTAGATAACATGAATGGTAAGAATTAAGCAAGTTATACATACATATTTGGATATGACGTCCAGAAAAACAATCCAAACCTTTGGGTTTCTGGAGAATCATCTTCCTATTTTGGAGACCGTACATATCACAAAAGACAGGCAGAGGAAGTGAGTAGTCTGAATGATAGAGCTTGAATGACAGAGTAAGAATGATGATGTTATCCCTCAGGAAAAGAAAAAGTAAGATTGTATATCATTTTTTTAAATTTAACTGTACAAATTCAAGCTGGGAAAAACCAGGTTTAACTGCTGTTAATAAAACCGTGTTTTATTAACATGGTTTCATCAGTTAAATTCATTACACCTGTAACCTGCCTTCATTAATCAAGGCATGTCGCCTAAACAAGAAGATGTTTCCCTGAGTTGTTTTCCAGGAACTTGGAGCTTGGAACTTCCAGCTCAATCCAGTTAAGACTGGATAGGACCACCAACCCTCCAGCTGGGCATGGGCAAGTGTCCACTCAGCGACCTTTTTATGTCAGAGGGCTGAACACTACACCCTCAGATTGTGCTATCCTGGCCATTTTCTGAACACCAGTCCCATGAAGAAGCCTGTAGCTCACTTAGGCCTCTGCAGAATGACGATTACCTCACCTTTTTCTTATTTCCAATCACCTTTCTCCACACTCCTCATGCTTCACACTCTTCAGCTGGTCCTGCTGCATTATTCTTCATCCCACAAATACCCCAGCCCCTTGCCTTGGTGGCGGGTGCGGATTTGAAATTTGTTCCCCTGTCTCCTCGCTTGTGAATAAACCCTCTCCTTGCTGCAAACCTCTGCAGCGGCTCAGCATTTGGCTTGCTGAGCATCGGACAAACGAAACTGGTTCAGCAACATTAATATTATTTGGTTTTATTTTATTTTACTTTATTAATTTTTAGAGACTTGCCCACAATTGTGAATGAGCCAACATATTATGATGTAGGTGCAGAGAGATGAATACAGTCATAGACTTTAAGAAGAGAAATACTAATCAGAACAAGGGAAGTATTAACTCCCTTACTGTAAACTGAAGACCAAGTCTAGATTCTATTTAATTCTAGGCATCCTGTCTTTAAAATGATATTGATATGAAGTATAAAAGGCTCAACATTCTGACCTCTTAGTTTCTTGACCTTCTTATCTTCAATGACCTTATCTTCCAACTTTCCTTAGTCTCCCTCCATCCTATGTGTGGTGGCTTGCAGAGTGAGGAGGGATCTGTAAGAGTTTATGCAGATTCTCTTGTCCTAAACTACCAGTTCTCAACCCTGGCTGCCCATGAGTGTAATCTGGGGAGGCATTAAAATATATTCATGTTTGAAACCCACTCTGGTATAATTAAAACAGGGCTGGGGTGAGGGGTGGGAGGAGATCTGGTCAATTTTTAAGGTTCTACAGATGTTTCCAATATGCAGTCAAGGTTGAGGATCCCCATTTAAAAAAGATCCTATGGGCTTCATGGGCAGGGATTAGTATTTCCCTGACAGTGCTGGTGGGATCTGAAAGGTATGCTTTCTGAGTTCATATATTTTCAAATACTGATTTATTAAAGTAGAAAAATATAGTAAGCTATTTAGGTGTTTTAGTCTGGGTACCTTCCCCAAACATTAACTTATGCTCCCCAAATTTATAAACATCATTTACCAGAGAAGGGAAAAAGAATACTTGGGGAATATTTTGATAAAAGCTTTCAAATCCAGTATTGTAAATAAAATTGATGAGATATTTTTTCCAGGTCAGATACTAAAAGTGTCTGGTGATTTACATATAAATATTTCACAATAGGAACATGACCTAGTAACTACCTCAGTGAAACTATTTTTTTTAAAGAACTGTTTTAGCATGATAGTTTTGAATTATAAACATATACTATAGGGTTGAATGTCTTAGCGGAATGAGAAAGGAAGTTAGTCTCACATGCATAGGCTGATAGAAGAGGACAGAAAGGATGTAATTAAATGTAAAATAAATACATACTTTGTTTTCTTAAGAATGAAGCAAGTGGTAAAAACTGTGGTAGATCTTTTCATCTGTTGCTATGCCAACAGGAAATTTTTAAATGGATCCAAGAAATGGGACAATTTTCAGGAATATTAGTACAACCTATTTCAAATAAGTAAAACTGTATTCATATTATCCCCCCCAAGGGAATAGAGTCTTGAGGGAATTAGTGCAGAATTAATTGATCAAGTTTTGTTTTGTTTTTTTCCTGTAACCACAGCAGGCATGAGACACAGAATCTCATGCTATATTTTTCTGAGATCTAGATCTGGATTTAGGTTAAACTTTTTGAGGATTGTGGGCAGTACTGTTCCCCAGTGTATAGGTAGCAAGACAGCATGTTTCTACCATCTTAAGAATGATTAATACATATAACAAGAGACAAAAGTCAATAAATCTTGACATGCATTTCTCAGCATAATACCAAGATGATATAGTTTTCAAATATAAAAACATCTTAACAAAATACATCTCATATACAAATTAGCAGCATCCTTTCTGAGTCAAAGAGAGACATTATTTTTTCTAAGGAGAAACAAAGATTAAGATGAAACATGACCTGAAATCTACAAATTATAGAAAATTATAAATTCATCCAATTCTATTTATGTGAGATAGGATTTTAACAACTGAATATTCAGAGAAATGATCAATTTCTTCACAGCTTTTTCTCAAGTAAATACAGGCATTTGGTTTTGGGGGGGAACGCTATTTTGTTTATATTGTAAAAGTACATTTAGGAAAACATTTTAGCACATCCAGAGGATCTTTCCTTAACTGGGGAGCAGGTCAGGAATAGATTGCCTCAGCAAAAAATAAAACGAAGGGCTTGCCTGGTGGCGCAGTGGTTGAGAGTCCGCTTGCCGATGCAGGGGACACGGGTTTGTGCCCCGGTCCGGGAAGATCCCACATGCCGCGGAGCGGCTGGGCCCGTGAGCCATGGCCGCTGAGCCTGCGCGTCCGGAGCCTGTGCTCCGCAACGGGAGAGGCCACAACAGTGAGAGGCCCGCGTACAGCAAAAATAAAAATAAAATAAAATAAAATAAAATGAAAATTTAGTTCAACTGCCTTTCCTGGAGGTATGTCTGTAAAGAAAGAAGTAGATAATCCACAGTAATTAAAAGTATTTTCAATTAAATGCTTGTCTGTATTGGTGAGTCTGCCTTATTGCCTATGAGAGAAAAACCCCTACTTCAGCTTCATTTCAAGTGTTTATTTTTAAATGACTTAATTACCAAATGGAGCAACTGTGAACTACGATTTCTTATCATATTATGATTTTTTTTTAAATTCTGAAGCTGAGAAAACATTTGAAAATGGGTAGCATGGGGGGGAAGCGGCATTCCTTTTTTTCCACTAGGTTTCTATCATTTATCCTTGGTTTTTGCTTTATTTTTTAAACATGTGGAGCTGAACAGATCCACAAATAGACTGTCTGAGCTCATCTTTAAGTCTTGAGCATGTTCACATAGAGAGAAAGATTGCCCGCTGGCTACTGCCTATCACCCAGCTTTATCTTTGTTTTCTGAATAGTGAACCACCACTATTATTTACATTAATATTACATGATAAATGACAGCTTTATCGGTAACAGTAGCGCCCTTTAGCAGTCAGCTAACGTGACTATGCATTTATCTAAGAAATAGAAGCTCCACTTACACCTATTTCTATACTTAGCGTACATTATTATCTTGGACTATCTGGAATATCTAGATATCTTGGGGTACAGTTGTAGCTTGTTAGTTACCAAAAAAAATGAGATTTGGTAAATATACATCATCATATGCTTAAACATGCCTAGTTGTCCAGTCTTATGTCACAAAGTGGATGCCCACAAACAGCAGCATTTTGGAAAAATGTTAATGAGCATGGTCGAATACACACAGGGAAATCTAATCTGTACCGATGGTATTCTAACCTTTTAACAACAGAGTTCCTTCTTTCTGAGCGGAGCTCAATATGTAAAATAGACAAGCAACAGTGACCCTCACTCTGGGCTTTCCCAGCCACCTAGGTGCCTCTAAGAAATCTTAGCACCCTACTAAGGATAGTTTGAAAACCACTAGCATTAATTTTCATCACATTCTTTAGTCATTCTTTCATCATATTTTTTCTAAGTTTTGCCTTTTAACACAGAGTACTGTATATTTCAATCTGTAAATATTTGGAAACTCCTCCACCATCTCAATTAGTCATGATTCTTCTGGATCTTTCATCTCATGTTTTATTCAACCTCTCCATGCTGCTTTTTCCTCATCTGTAAAATGGTGATTATAGCAGTACTTAATTTTTGTTAAGTATTACTATATTTATACATAAAGTATAATATATAATCAATAATATTTAATAGTATATATATAATTAATATTTAATAAAATATATTTTTATTGATATGTAGAAAGTTTGGGGGACAATAAGCAATAAATAAAGCATTTGTCAAGTGCAAAAATAAATGCTTAAGTAGAGTTGATGCAATTTTATCAGTGTAGAAGCAACATGTTTTTAAAGCCAAAGTATTATTTTCTATTTTGTTTCTCATTTTTTATGCCAATGTTGAGTTGAAGTATTCAGGAAATGATCCATCTCAGAGATTTCATTTTCCATAAAGGGACCTTTCCAAAAGTCCAGAGGCTCAGCTATACATGGGAAGGTACTTGTGGTTCTTTTTCCCCCCTCATACTTGCCCCCAGTCAATCTCATCTGCCACTCGTCAGGCACACTACAAAGTAGCTTATTTTCATCCGTTTGGTCTATCAGAACACTGAGGAGCTAAATATCATCTCTAAACCTACCTGATTTCATTGTTTACTGTATTTCCAGAACATTTATAACATGTTAAATATGGCAGCAGCCCTGGGCCTTCAGAAATGCCTCTGTTTTTACTTCTCTCTCCTACATTTTGTTTACTTTACATCATTTCATGAGGACTGGGATCCTGATTGGTTTAACTTTAGGATTATTTCAAGGATCTTCTTCTTGGGAATGAGTAGGAAGAATTAAAACAATTTGCATAAAAAATGTCTTAGTGGCTTTACCTAGAGAAACAAGAAAGCAAGAAAAAAAAAATTCATGAAAGTTAAAGACCCAAGGCCAGAACAAGGGCAAGTGCCTGGCTGCCAGAAATACCAGATAGTCTTTTCTTCCTGCATTTTTGTCATAATTGTATTTATTTTGTTTATCGGGCTATCTTAGGGGGGTTCCTCATATCCTTGAAGTGAGTTTGAGTAGGCGGAACTGCTGCTCAAGGGATCCCTCATTTAATGGCAAAAGCAGTTTAGATGACAAAGCTGAGATCTTGAGGCATTAATAAATGAAACCAAAGTTCTATGTAAGAACACACAATGAACAGTCAAAATTTGGGGAGATCTCACACCAAAGTCATATTCCTGAAAATTTTATAATGGGACCATCCATCTAGTATCCTGAGTATTTCAGATAGAAACCTTCCTACTCTCTCTACTCACTAAGGGGGTAAAAATAAAAACACACAACTTTCAAAGCAATGAATCCTTCTACCTTAATGTGTTAAAACATTATATTTTTATAAACACTTCAAAAAAAAGTCCTTGCTCTAGAAGACTGAATTGTCATGATTGAATTGTCAAATTTGGAATTGATAGGAAAAACTTCTAAAACTGGCTAGGTTAAACTACTTAAGGGGAAGCTCAAGTAAGATCTACAAAAGTTTTCTTACTATATTCTGTCTGAAGTCATTGTATGGAAATACTAAAATTTTAGCTAATAATTTAAAGTACACAACTTAACTTTGATTCAACAAGTGCTTATTAAGCAGCAACTATGTGCAAGTCACTCTGCTAGACATTGCACTAGACTTTTGGGTGGTGCAACAATGTATAAATCATTCTCGATATCATGCTCTTAAGGAACATACAATCTAGTGAAGAAAATATTACAAGTCCACAAATAACTATTATAGTAGTAATATCTAGTGCTTACTAAGGACTATACGTTATGCACTTTACCTTCATTAATGCATTTAACCCTCACCACAACATTAAAATTTATGAAGGAGCCACAAATTGGTTAAAGCATCTTGTCCAAAAACCATAGAACTATTAATGATAGAGCCAAAATTGAACCCAAGCAGTCTGGTCTCCAAGTCCATACTCTGAACTACTATTCCTCTCTACTCTGTCAAACAAAATTGTATGTTGCAAGTATCAAATAAAAGTTAAAAGTGTAATGAGAATTAAGAAAGAAAACTAATCATCAGTGGCCCATATAGATATATCTCACCTTGGTTAAGTTCCACTGTAACAGGAATTTGCCTGAGACCCACAAAATTTGCTTTTCCTTATAGTTGTTTGTCAAGGTATTATATTTTGATCATCTCAGTCAGTCACTGTAATAATTATGTCCTATGTGTCTTAGTCCATTTGGGCTACTCTAAGCCAAATACTATAGACTGGAAAGCTCATAAATGACAACTTTATTTCTCACAGTTTTGGAGGTTGAAAGTCTGAGATGAAGCTGCCAGCGTGGTTGGGTGTTGGCCCTCTTCCTAATCGCAGACTTCTCCTTGTATCCTCACATGGCTAGCTCTCTGGAACCTCTTTGATAGGAGCACTAATCCCATGTATCAGGGCTCTGCCAAAGGCTCTACTCCTAATACCATCATCTTGGGAATTAGGTTTTCAATGTATGAAATTGGGGGGAGGGGGAGACAGAAACATTCAGACCATAGCACTATGTTTACATTTACTAAGCATAGGAATTATTATTTCCACTTTACAAGCCAAGAGACAAAAGCTCAAATAGTTTAAGTATTTTTCCAAAGTCCCACAATAACTAAGTTGCAAAGAAGAGTCTCCAAGGTGAATACTGAGCTGGGCCTTAAAGAGTAGTAGTATTTCAATAAGTCAAGATACGGTGGGATTTTAGGCAAAAGTTGAATAAAGCACAAAGATTCAAGAGCAGATAAAAATATGCGGGAGGAAGCCATGGACTGTCTAGTTTTGCTGGGATATAGGATTCATTTAAGAAATAAGATGTTGGTTTTGGTTTCCAAGAGAAAAATCTAACAAGCAACAGGAGCTATGACTATGGGGCTCAGGAGAGTTGTTGCTACTGACAATAAAAGACCGGAAGCCATCTTGTGGAAGGGATCACTGAAGCTGTGGGAACAGACAAAAATCACTAACGGAGGGAAAGTAGAGCTAGGGTTTTAGAGGGAGGCCAGGGGACATGTCAACATGCAGGATGGGGCAAAGAAGAGAAAACCATGACTAAAATAGAGGAGAAACATTCATAGGACCAGAAAATAGAATAAGATAGCAATGTCCAGGAAGGCAAGAGAAGATTGCAAGGACTGGGTGGCCAAAATGTCAAGTGCTCTATTTTTTAATATACAAAAAAAGAAAAACAGAGTCATGTGTTTTTAAACAAATATCAAAAAATTAAAATGTCTATCTAGGGCTTCCCTGGTGGCGCAGTGGTTGAGAGTCCGCCTGCCGATGCAGGGGACACGGGTTCGTGCCCTGGTCCGGGAGGATCCCACATGCCGCGGAGCGGCTGGGCCCGTGAGCCATGGCCGCTGAGCCTGCGCGTCCAGAGCCTGTGCTCCGCAACGGGAGAGGCCACAACAGTGAGAGACCCGCGTACCGCAAAAAAAAAAAAAAAAAAAAGTCTATCTACATTGATTCTTTAAATGTCATTTACTAATGGTCATACCACCTGTCCTGGAAAACAACCCCATAAAACATTATCAAGAAGTGTATACGGACTGGAAGTTCTCTCTTGTGAGGAAAGAAAATTAAAACATC
The DNA here is from genome assembly GCF_011762595.2 of Tursiops truncatus. Lineage (NCBI taxonomy): Eukaryota > Metazoa > Chordata > Mammalia > Artiodactyla > Delphinidae > Tursiops > Tursiops truncatus. The sequence goes on from NC_047036.1 coordinate 74,432,688, forward strand.
CTTGTATTTACCAAAAAATATTATGCAAATATTATAGGAATACTAAGCATGGTAATACTTTGTTTTCTCCAATATACATCTGGTCATTTAAAGAGAACACTGATGTTTTCTTTAAAAATGCAATGTAAATCTTTATAATAGTGTGTCATGTGACCTGGCCTTTAGTCAGCCAAAATCTAGCCATGGAGAACATGCAGATGTATACATATATTCAAGTCCCACATTCAAATAATTTTTCTCAAGTGAGTAGAAATCACCTTAGGTAAGAGACCTTCAGCCCATGACTTTCAAAGTATCTTTTCAACAAAATGAGAACTTTGGGGCAAAAAAAAAAGCTGTGGGCCAGTTGTCTTTGGTTTCTTACCAATTCACACACGCTCACACATCCTGTTACCCCAATGACTTGCTGAATCCTTAGCAATTTTAACACACATGCACAGATGTTAAAATATCTCAGATATTAAAATTTCAAATACCAAGTTCAATAGAATGTACGGAAGGCAGCAGTGAAGTACATGAAGTACATGAATTGTACATCAAGATCCTCCTTTGCCCTTTGCAAACCCTAAATATTATTCTCAAAAGGACACCTCCTTTCTCATTTTCCTACTAACCATCCTCTCCCTCCTTTCTCCTGCCTCTGTTTTTCTGCTTTTGTTGTTCTGGGTAAAACTGAACATTACATCACATTGATATTTCTTCCTAATGTTAGCAACATTTATTCCTGGAGGGTTTCTCAGCTAACCTGTTTCACCTGTGGCGGTCTTAGGTAAATCTCCAATTGGAATTTCTATTCCAATCTAAATGGATCCTTTCTCATCTTGCCCGTAGGCTCTGAGGTATGGAATCTGTGGTGTGTTCCAATGCTATTCAATGATAAGGCAGGAGCAGAGATTAGATGTGTTCTGAACTGTATTCATGTTCTCTCTTTTTAGTTGCCTAGGAGAAGGAAGAAATCTTTAGAAAAATATTTCAGAAAATCTTTTCTGAATTGATATGTAGTGCATTCCTCCTTCTTTATACAAGGTGACAGCGTGTGTGAGATGTAAAGATGAGTTTGCTCAGGCAATTACCCCTTGTTGATAGCAGATTATTTCCTCTGGCAAACTTGAAAATAACTTGTTGGTGTATAAGTTACTGCTGTTCTGGGGATGTAGTAACTTACTCTCCTGCCTTTTTTATGAGCACATTTATTTTAATCAGTGGAGTTCAGAATAGCTCTTTTTCATCTAACTCCATCTCTTTTGGAGTTATGCACCTTCTAACATATAACGAAGGAAGGTCCTTTTGCACGCGCAGGAGAAAAGAGGCATGATATATCGCTGAAAAAAATGGTCTTTGCACAGGAAATCATAACCCATGATCTTTTTTCCATGTTAAAAGCACAACATTTATCCTCTACAGCTCTAGCCCAAATTATTTTTCTGAGGAAAACAATGTCTCACCTCACAGAGCAACTCGATATTATCTTTCATTCTGGGGACTGATAGCGTATAGTTACACATGTAGGATGAAGGAGAACGCAGAAGAATTCAGGTTAGCAAAACCGATACAACTTTTAAGAAATATTACTGCAGGTTATGTACATTACACTGAATGCCTGTGGGACAGAAGCAAGCTGGTGAGTTTTACTCCCTCTACCATTTTGAAGATGAAAAAGGAAAGAGTCAAGAAAAGTAAAAGGAATTTCCATGGCATCTGGGAACTTAGAGGGGGATCAAACAAAGATTTTAACTAAGATGCCTCACCTCTCCTAAGTGCAACACTTACCCATCTTCTCGTAGAGCTCTTGCTAATTCTAATAGAGGTATAGGGAAAGCAAGAATAATTTTCTAACATTAATCCCTTGCTGGCTAAGTCTAGAACAATCCACACGCTTTACTTATGATGAAAGTTCAGTACATGATAAAAAGGTGGATCATATATTCTTCTCTAATCCATAGTAACAACGACAATATTAGGTACTCCACCACTCAGGTCTTTCCTGGGGAAGGGCAAAGTTTGCCTGATGGAACACAGACACCAAAAGCTGAGAGCCATGCATTCTGGGCAGTATCTGCTGGTGATCACTTATGTTCTTGTTACTCTATTCTCCCAGTCGTAAAACACTAAGAAGTGATTTCCCTCTCATGTTGAGGTTTATTAAGAGGACAAAGGAAAACTAAGGATGTAGAAGCATTTGGATTTCTTGAAAATAAATGGAATGTAATTTGAAAGCCTTACTTCCTTGTGCTTTTTCCACTGAAAGTTTTCTTTAAGGTGAAAGCAGAACATCACAAATAATTTTCTTGTTGAGAAAGAAAGTTGGGAAAGACAAAAATGAAGAATTGCGAGACTATTTTACAAATAGTTCTGTGACTCTTTTCATACAAAACATACATAAGCAAGTTAGTAGTATACATGAAATCACCCATGCACATTTATACAGCCAATTCAATGTAGGTCCACATCAGTGGTAACATTTTCATCTAGAAAGTCACATGCATCTGTGTGTTAAATATATTAATAAACAGAACGGCAGAAAAGGTTTTTATGGTTTTTGTTGTTGTTGTTTAATAAGTAAAAATTCTCTTATCTGCCTAGCAGTATATTTGTTTTCCATATCTTAGGTGATTGCAAGAAGACTGCTCAAATCTATGCTGAAGCAGGAATCCATGACATGTTGTCGTCGTTGTTTTGTTTTGTTTTTTTAATACATATTTCAAAAGTAGTGAGTTTGCAAATCTATTTTCTTTAAACTGAAGTCAAATCTGGAAACATATACTAAACAGATGCTCAGTTTTCTTTAATATAAACCCTCTACCAAGAGAAAGTAGAGAATGATAATCACATATATCAATATAGTATATATATTGATATATCAATAACTATGCTTGTGATTAACTTGTTCAGTAAACCAATACTGAATATTATACAACTTGAGTCATGTAGCTTTTTTGTCTAATTCTGATGAATGTAAACAATTTAAATTTTAATAGATTATAAAGGTCATTCCTATTATTTGACTGATATTTAAAAGTAATGAAATTAGTAAGAATTACTTTATTTTAGTGATATAATTATTGAGTACTTTGTCAATAAAAAGCACCATACAAGTCTCAAATAATTGAGTAGCTGAATTATTTAACATGGAAATTATGGAAAATTTAAATTTCTGGGAGATTTCATTATGATTCCTTGAGCACATGAAGGTGAGAAAAGAAAAAGGAATCACCAAAAAGAAAACAGAAATTCCACATAGAAATTCCAGGAAAAAATTAAATGAAATAGTTGAAATATCATAAAAAGCCACAAAGACTGATAATTTTATCAGGGATAACATTATCACATCTCATTTATTTAAAAATATAGTGTAAAGAACACTAAATCACCTCTAAAAAATTGCTTCATTTTTTCCATTCAGGAATCCACTCTCATACCATTACTCTGAGCAGTTTTGCCAACAGGAGACCTAGTTTCTCAGGCATCTCAATTTAATCATTTTAATCACAACCCAACTTATAGAATATAACAATTGTCAGTAAGATATTGTTCCTAATAAAACTTTAAATGATATAATTGGACAGAAAACTTTCTTATATTTAAGCATATCAACTTACTTAAGGAAGATATTTTTCTGCAAGAATTAGAGAAATTGAAAAGATGCTTCTACATTATTAGCACTAATTTGGAATGCTTAACACTGGCTCCACAAAAGTAACAGATTTAAGTATCATTAGCTACATTATTATCTGTTGAAAAGGCAAGCGAGTTTGGGAGGGGGTGGTGGAACAATTAATATACTACACATCTTGCATCAAAAGGTAAATTTTAGTAGCAGTTAGGGAAGTATGGGCCAGGGATCTTCTGAAAAAGGGAATGGATGCAACAGAGCTACACCCAGGGGACACAGTGATGAAGAACTAGCTGCTGCTATTGATGTTTTCTCTTCCCTTCTGCTGCTTTTGACTAATTGTGCTGGGGAGGAACAGTACCAGCTACAAGAAAAACTCCATCTATTGGAGAAAAAGAAACCCCATCTACTTCGTGAAGAAAAGAATAGTCTCTAAAGCCAGGTGCCTTGGGTTTAGAATCCCAGGGCCACCACTTACCAGCTTGTGAAGTTGGGCAATTTATGGAATATCTTAGCCTTGGTTACCCCGTCTATGGAAAAAAAAAAAAAAGAAAGAAAAGAGGAGGAGGAGGAAGAAGGAGGGGGTGGAAGAAGAGGAAGGTGATAGTTCCCCATCTATAAAAAATGAATAGTAGCCTCGTTTGAAGATCACATAAATTATTATACATATAGAACCCTTCGAATAATGCCTGATAGATAGCATTTCATCAACAGATGTTAACTAACATAGCAAAAGCAAAAATTAAAGCAGGAAACACAATGCTCAATGGTGGCAGCAACCATAATCTTCCATTCCATAGAACATGATATGATTTAGATGGGGGGGGTTATCTTTGAAGACGGCAGCATAATATAGTGGACTCAGAAAAAATGTGAGTTTTCATCTGTTGGTTCTGCCATTACTGTGCTGTGTGGGCTCGGGTAAGTCTCTTAACATCTGTGCCTCATTGTTCTTAACTAGAAGGGAAGGAATTTCAATTTGATGATTTCTAGGGTCTCTTCCAACTCTAAATATCCACTTATCTATGATACTTAGGGAAGAATAATCTAGCAGTCATTGCTTAGTTTATGCTGGTAAGAATGGGTCTTTTTTTTTTTTTTTTTTGCGGTACGCGGGTCTCTCACTGTCGTGGCCTCTCCCGTTGCGGAGCACAGGCTCCAGACGCGCAGGCTCAGCGGCCATGGCTCACGGGCCCAGCCGCTCCGCGGCACGTGGGATCTTCCCAGACCGGGGCATGAACCCGTGTCCCCTGCATCAGCAGGCGGACTCTCAACCACTATGCCACCAGGGAAGCCCCGAATGGGTCTTCTTTATGTGTTCATTTCTATCTCTGAAACGATTCAGACAAGCAACCAGAAACATTTGGAGAGTGGAATATTGCAATGAAATTGAATTAGTTCCTCAAAGGGAATGTCATGTAATTCTTTTTTTTTTTTTTTCTTTTTTTGCGGTACGCGGGCCTCTCACCGCTGTGGCCTCTCCCACCGCGGAGCACAGGCTTCAGACGCATAGGCCCAGCGGCCATGGCTCACGGGCCCAGCCGCTCCGCGGTATGTGGGATCCTCCCAGACCGGGGCACGAACCCGTGTCCCCTGCATCGGCAGGTGGACTCTCAACCACTGCGCCACCAGGGAAGCCCCCATGTAATTCTTACACTCTCAGAACTGCATGTGTGTGTTCTTATGCATCTGTACCAACAAATCACATGTACCAAAGAGTGGTGTACCTTACCTTGGTGCTCTGATAGAATAAATGCCCACCACATAGTGAATTTTTAAATTGAGACATTTATTCTATTTCATTATAATGTGTAAAATTGTTTCTTTATACTCGGGTGACCAGAGGTAAGTTGAAGAAGTGTATACAAAGTGAAGCTATTTCTCTAATAAAATCACTGACATGTTAAGAGGGTTCTCATTTTAGTTATTTATGCTGTTTTCTCTCATTTTTAAAGATGAAACTATCCTTTAGTACACATTCGGAATGTGCGTGTTACATTTGTACAACATATTTTCTTTCCATGACCCATTAAAGTAGCATAATGCTTTCTATATTCATGCATCTTGTAGCACATAACCTATAGTTTTAAATATTTTTGCATTCTCTCTCAGAGGGAAAAAAATGACTTTTGTAGTGAAGAAAAAAATGTGGCCAATTATGTCATTTTTATCTCAGTTTCAACTTAGCATTATCTTAGGCTTAGTAGTAACAAATGATAAAATGACAAATAAATTCTGACATTCCCTGCATAATCTACATTCTTGGCCATCGAATCTTCCTTTTACCAGCCTCTTAAGAAATGTTTTTCAGAAAAGAAAAAAGAAAACTTCAAACATGACTGCCAATCTAACCCATTCCATTATGTGTGTCATGCTGCCGAAGCTCACTTGGAATCTAGAAGCACCAAGTGCCACAATTCGTCTCCTTGTGACTCATGGCACCAGATGACAAGCAAGCCTCTGTCCTCCAACAGCACCAGAAACAGTAGAGGATCTGGGTGGGTGTTCGTGGCATTGTGAATAGACCTAGTCGGGGGCAGAGGTCCAAGGCTCAGGCTTCCGGCACGTACCACCATGCTGACAGATGGCATATTCTTGGCCAGAGTCCCAGGACCTTGGTCACCTAGTGAACTTCCCCTGACTCTGTGCTATGTCGACATCCCAGACATCCAGGGACACAGGCCTCACTTATGAATCATTCTCTTAGAAGCTGCCTCTATATATGTTTTCTGAATGAATGTTCGTAAAACTATTTTGCCTAAACCAAAGTAAGACTGTTTAGCACTTTGTCACACAATTACCATGGGTTGTATCAACGCAGAAAGTGTGCTTTATAATTTAGTCCTAATGAATTTTTTGACCCATAAATCAATGAACCGGTTACAGACTGAATAATATTTGCTTCCTGAAAGCATGTATGATATCAACAAGGTCACAGTTTACTGTCATTTTTAATAGGGGGAAAAAAGCGTACTCAAGGGGCATTTAACATATTTTGACAAGGTGACTCACAATTATCCATTAACATTGTATTTGTCTAAGCCCTACTGCATTGATATGCAGGGACCATGTAATAGTTCATTGATGTCCCACTTGGGGGTGGAAAATAAGGAAAGTGGGACCTTTCCAAGGTCTTTCACAGCCAGAATGCATCTTGCTATTGCTGTATTGATTAAACATTTGGATAGTTAATCAACACAGCTCAGCCCTTTTAACCTGCCATATACAGTATATAAAAGAAAGAAAGAAAGAAAGAAAGAAAGAAAGAAAGAAAGAAAGAAAGAAAGAAAGAAAGAAAGAAAGAAAGAAAAAGAGAGAGGGAGGGAGGGAGGGAGGAAGAAAGGGAAAGAAAGAGAAAGAAAGAAACGTCTGGAAGAATGAGGATATACTTTTCTTATTTTCAAATGTAACAGGGAAAGTATATCAAGTATATCTTTAAAGACAATAGGACTATAATAAAATATTATTGTGTCCAATGTGGTCTTGAATGTAAAGATGTCTGGACTTTCCTGGACTGTTTTTGCTTGACTTCATTTTTCAACATTTTAAGTGAATGAAACAGCCACTCTTGGCCAGCATCAAGCTGTATCCTTTACAATCATCTATGTTCAGTCTGTGATTGATTTCTTCTTCAGATAGAATATTCCTGAAATTCAAAACAAACCAACCTGCAGTTCCCCATTTGGGACTCACTGGTTCATTTCTATCCCTCAGTTTGCCTCTCCTGTCACATGTACCAATCTTCCCTGATATCTAATCTCATCATCTCCATGCCTCATTTCCTCTATTAGATATATAAAGATATCTGTATCCATTTTTCTATGTATAAAACCCTCAGTTTTTCTTCTCTGTATTTCCTCTGCTAAATCTTTTGCCCCAAACTGATATTTTTTTTTATAACTTAATTATATCCTCTTTTAGGAGGTCACCCATTCCCACCATTCTCCCTGTCACTTTCCTACCAACTGATAAGGAACGAGATTATACACCACTCACCTCACATTCTGCCATATAGACTTGTTTTGGATTTCAAATGATACCCACAAGTCAACATTACTGATACTTAATAATTCATGTACAATCATGGTTATACTCTAATTTACTTTACCCATTTACTTCACAGAAAGTTTCTAACACTTTACTTAAACCAGTTTTTTTCCAAAGTTGTTTGAGCATAATCACCAACTCCAATCATAACTACTTGATCATAATATCCAAGAATAGGTCCTAGAAATATAGAGTTTAACGAGCACTGTGGGAGTTTCTCAGGAAAAGTTTTCGGACCCACTGATTTAATAATCCATTCTTTATCCATTTGTTCCATAAGGCCACATATGTCTCAGCTGATTTTTTAAGAATTTCGCTTAAAAATGCATCTGCAACAAGACTTTTATCTGATTAAGTACAGTTATTGAGAACTTTTTGTGCACAGTAATTTACATATATAACTATTCACCTTGCTGCTGAGTTCATTCTATCTGACTTTTGTTTTTTATGGTGAAGATGTACATGATCATGTATGTATGGCTAAATTACATAGATCATAATGTCTATTTTGAGAAAAGACTCCCTAACCTACAGAAACTGTGAGACTGAAAGTGTGTTGTGTTAACTGCTAACTTTGTAGTGATGTTATTAAACCGCAACAGACAAGTAATACATAGTACTTTTACTTTACAGTCATTGTTATTTTGAGCCCCATACCCTTTGAAATTTGGGGATTCTGACTTAATTACGTAACTATCAAGTGCTACCATTCCAGTTTACCATCACCTGTGCATTTACACTACATTTCAATGTACACCATATAAAGTAGATCTTTTAACCACTTGTGCAATAAAAATAACATCCCTATGTATTTTTCACCTGAGTTTACTCCTGAAAGAAACAACCTCATCATTCATAAGCTGGAACAGCACAAATTATTTTGCTTTCAGAGATTTGAATTAAATGGAATAAAGCAGACTTCCTATTTATCATCAAGGAAAATAGGCTTTTTTGTATACAAAAATTACACTGCAGATCTATACAATTGGGCTATGTTACTTCTAGGGTGCTTTTCCTATAATTTTTTCAAGTTCAACAGCAGCCGCTGGGGAATTCCCTGGTGGTTCAGTGGTTAGGGTTCGGTGCTTCCACTGCAGAGGGCACAGGTTCAATCCCCAGTCGGGGATCTAAGATCCCGCATGCCACCCAGCATGGCCAAAAAAAAAAGAAAAGCAAAGAAACAGCAGCCTATCTGTGTCATATGTCTGTCCATCATGACCAGTGGGCGTGTACATTTGTAAGGCACTGCTTACAGATGAACCTTCAGGCAGCAACTCAGGCATGAACCAAAGCTATTGATACAACCAGGAAAAAATTGTCATCCACTGTGGGATACCTTAATCAGCCACACTAAGGAGGGGGGTGCAAATAGTGGGGAGAGATAACATAAAATGCATGTGGTGCAGCAAACTCATGATCACAATGGACAGGTTCCTCAGTTTGCAAAAACTAGAGATCCCATTGTGTGGTAATTATCTCCCTACAGGTTTAGAATACGGTGAGAATCTTTCTCAAAAGTAGGTTACTATAAACTGGAAAATATGATTCTAGTCTTAAAAAAAAAAAGAAAGACTAGAAAATTAGTGGTGAGCCTTAATTTCTTGTTATAAAGCACTTTGGGAACAGGGTCCATTGAGCCTTATTTCCTTTTTATGGAAACAGAAACCATTATTCAATCTTGTCCTATCTTTTTATTAACAGGTGTAAAACACCCCCAGGGAGTTCCAAAGCTGCAGCAGAAACCAGGAGCAATATAATAATTCTACACCTACGTATTCTTGCTCAGCCTAGGAATCCTCCGAACCACAGGGAGCCCGAGCAAGACTCTGTTAGGCTGGTTCCACCTTCTGAAGGGACAAAATGACAGTATTACTTGAGCAGTGGCCCCTGGGCACAAGAACTTACCACAGTATCTCACATTCTTTCTTTTAGAGTTTCCTTATTTTGTGTTAAGAACGCCTGCTGTAAGTACATCCTTTAAAATGCACATTTCTGTGGAATGATAACATCCTAAACTGAGCTTCTTAACAGAAATAATTTTTTAGACTCCTATCTTCTAGGTTGAAATTTTGGCCAACAGAAGACAGTGGCTTATTGCACAAAGAAAAGAAAAACTAAACCAAAATAAAAAAAGAAAAGCCACAGAAATTACAAGAGAAAACTCATAAAGGAAATTTGCGGCCTTTGCTCCGGACTAGCGGAAGGTATAACAAAAGATGTTATTCATACTTAACTTTAAGACTTTTTGGCAAGGTCAATCCTTTGAAGAAACTGGACTCTTTCTGCAGGATTGGTCACAGATAACAGCTCTGATGCTGATGTTAAAGTCTACTGCAGTCACGATGTATTCTAATGAATGACTGAAACTTGTAAGAACTCATATAGCATATAAAGATTAAAACAGAGTAATTTCCACTTAGCTATGTTACTAGTTGAAAAGGCTTGGATCCCAGATTTTGTGCCAGATAAACTGGCTGACCTTATCTACTACATAATGAATCCTCCCTGACTATGAATTGGGGCAAGATAAGCAGGCAGCCAACAATCTAGAACATTGATCCTATAAGGAGATAAAGGAGATAATTTTACTGAACTACCACAGTTCACTCAAGAAGATAAGAAGCTGAACCTCTGTCTCCAGAGGTTACTGTTTGAAATGTTAAGGATATCAGTCAAACTTCTCCCTTTGAAGCGGAAAGGGTATAAACATACAAGCCAATAGGTGACAGTAGCATGGAAGGAGAAAAGGAGTAGAGATTGAAAAAAGGGTGAGAGAGTAGAATGGAAGTAATTTAGGAGAAACTCAAATTTTAAAGTACTTTTAAATGTTAAGGTTTTACTGGATAGTTATTATGTAGATTGCGTTGAATGAAGCATTATTGATGATATCAGAAAAGTATTAGCTGACTTGACATTTGAACGAAAGAAGCCACAATCTTACTGGTGTGATATGAGACTGTTACTAATTTTTTCTGTTAAAATGTATTAACAAAAATGTAATTATGCCACATGGTACAACCAAGAAGGCACAAACCTTGATGAGACACTATTGTTTAATGGATGCTTCATCCTGGCCTGCAACTCCAGACTCTGGAATTTTGACCTAAATTATCATTTGAGTCCACGTGACCATAATAATAATGAAATGTGAAAGGCTATTTATCCTGGGATTTTATTTTTGAGTGATTTTTTAAATAGGTTGGTTAAAGATGACCAATAAAATATGATGAAATAAACATTCTGTACTTAGCTAAGCAGAGCTATGTACGTAAGAAAACCACAAATAATATAGATTATTGTTTTGGCATTAAGGAAGTAAAAATCTTAGCCACATATAATTAAGGGATGCATCTCCATGGTGGTTTTGTCCAAAGACTTTCCTCATTTCATAATCCTGGTTCATTTCACTCACTGACAGTTGTAAATATGCCCACATATATGACTCAGTGGCTTTACAATCCACGTTATTCCATGCTGTCTTGTGTTGGAATACTGATACTCTTTGGTCTCACTCTCCAAGGATAAGCCAAGCTAGGGTACAGGTGAGGCAGGCCAATGCCAATGTTTTAGAGCTGAATAAAATGAGAGGAAATGCCTACATTGAACACCAGGAAAAGCAAAGCTAACTGTTACCCCCAGGTGAGAGTAGGGCAGCAAACATGCAAACAAATTTAAGACGGTCTGCAGTCAAGAGGAAGACAGCTAGCAGCACACAGAGAGGACAGGAGCATTTTAAGAAGTACTGAAGTGTTGCCACCAAAAATCTTCTGTCACTGGCCCCTGGCCACATGGTGTGAGACATGGTGTAGCTCGATGGTTTATAAGCCTGGCTATGCATTAGAATCAGCTGGGGAACTTTTTAAATCCCCATTTCCAGGTATCACCCAAGACTCCTTATGTCATAATCTCTGGGATTTGGGACACAGGCAGGGGGCATTTTAAAAAGTAGCTAAGGCAAGTCCAATGTGTAGCCAATTATTGAGAACCATTGTTATAAAGGCCTATACAAAGTGGATTATTTTCCTTTATTGGGAATTAAAAAGCAATAAAGAAAATCTCAAGTCTTTCTACAATTGTTTTAAGTTCACACTTTAAACAGTCTTCAACATCTGAGTTTTTATGACTCTTTTGCTACTGCTCTCAATCTGCTACTTGAAACTTGGAGATGTTTATTCCCCTCCAAAGCACACTATTCAATGCATGCCTGTCTCTGTTGTCTAGGCACCGGGTCTTGTTCTTTTTTCCCTTACACACTTTTCTGCAGCATCAGAAAGAATAATATATGCAAACCAGTGTTTCAGTGAAAACAGAACGCGTAAGTTGAATATTACTCCTCCAAAGTATCTCAGGGTGAGCCTCAATTATGGCCCAAAGGTTACTTTCTGCATTGAGCAATCAAACATCTCCCTGACAGCAGCCAGCCAGTATTAACTTGTTGAATCATTTGAACAACTATAGGTCATTCAATAACAAAATCACATGTAAACAAGTGTACTCTAAGTGGCATAAACTCTATGCATAAGTTCTGAATAAAATGAAACTAGAAGGATGATCAGAAGGAAAGCAATTAGGGAGAATCATGAACTACACCCAAAGTAAACAATAAGCCTGAGTCATTTTGACAAAGCAAGAGTTATTGGCAATGAACTATAAACAGGTCACCCTTTGCTCTCAATTTCCAATGCTCAGAAACCATAAGGCATTCACTTTTCCCCTCATAGCTCTTTAGTTTTTGCCTTTATTGGACAGTCTCTTATCTGTTTATATTGTTCTTAAATTAAACCATAGAGCATCAAACTACTTCATAATCCTATGTCTGATGTCATTTACATTTGCTAGTATCATGTGTGATTCTTTCCAGCAGAACTTGTATTTACCAGATTAGATGTATTTAGTACATTTCACATTTGCCTTCCCATGCCCCTTTTCTCTCATTTTTGCCCATTGTTCAAACCTCATTTGTTAGGCTATCTAATCCATGTAAACCTGATCATTAATGGCTCCTCCACTGACTTTTCAAGGTCATCTTGAATTATAAGTAGATCTTCCAAGGTTCTTGTTACCTCTCCCAACTTAGAGGCTTCCATGAAACTTTATGATCTTGTTCCATATTTTATCGTCCAGGTCACTTATAAAACGTTAAATATTACCACCCTGCACAGACCCTGCAGAACATCATTTGATGTGTCCTTTTAGGTTGCCTCTGAAACATTAATAACTTCTCATTGAATATGATCCTTGAACTAGTCTGTACCCAACTAAGAGCAAGAGCTGTATATCCCTAGGTTGATAGTGCTGTTTTAAATCTATATGCTACAACCCTGAGGAAGAAATTTTTTTCTACTCTTCTATTCTCTCTCATAGAGATAGAAAAGATTTTTTTTGATTTTAGGAGCTTAAAACTGACTGGTCAACATATGCCAAACAATAACCCAGGATAATTTAGCACTGTTAATAAATGTGATATTTTCAAAAAGCCATAAAAAGAACTCTCCATTAATAACTCTGACTATAAAGGTTCATCATGGGCTACAGTTCTCACCTCTTTGAACTTAATGACAACTCAAGTCAATGCCTTCCTTTTTTCCTTTGTTGCAGCTGCTATTGGGGTGGAAAAGACTGTTGTTGGAAAGGACTGTTGTCCAGGCTCCAAGAAGTCCAGACAAGGTCTCCAGAGACTCTCTATTTTTCCTCCAGATCCTTTTACTGACATTAATGATGAAGCAGCTTTGTCTGTGTCTCTGCCTTGGTTAGCTATGCTTTAGTGACAGGGCCGCTCCAGATGCATTAGATCAGCAGCTGATGCCATCATGCGAATGTCTAACACTTACTTTAGGTAGGTGACACTTCTTAATATTCAGTCCTGTCTTCACAATGTCGACTTGTCCCACCATTCACGGGTGTTCTTTTTATCATTATTATTAGGCTTGTTGATATTTTTGCTTGTGATTTCTCTAAAGGGCGTATTTAAAAAAACACATAATTATTTATAACCTTTAATGCCAGGAGGGCAGTATAGTATGCCTGGAAGAATATGCATCACAGTTATTATTTAGAAATGGTAATTAATTTTACAGTCAACAGTAGTATGACACACTGTCTCTGACTAGACGTCCACCGTGGCTTCCTGCCAGTCCTTTGTAAGAATATTAATTGACGTCCAGCACTAAGCAGCCCCTTTGCTGTGTTTTTGAATGAAACAACATGCTTCAATTAAATAAATACATTCTAAACTCGCATATTCAATATCAGATTCTGTATCTTCATGTCGTCAAAATACGGCTGGTTTATATCTTTATCTTTCCCTCTTTTTTCCCCCCAGCTTAACTGAGATATAATTGGCAAATAAAAATTGTATATATTAAAGGTGTGCAATGTAGTCTTTTGTTATTTTTCCTCCTTTTCTGTTTCCTTTTTGTTCCCTCTCTCGCATGGCTGACACTTAAGGTGCCTCTATTATTTGCCTGCCCTTAATTTTAACTCACTGCTTTTCTTCTCACTTCTTACAATATTTGGCTGTGGGGAAACTTCTGCAACAAATACTCTAGGTCTCCAAACAGTCCTGAACAATTTACTCCTAGGTTACTGTTCTTTCTCTTTCCAGGGTTTCCTAACTCAACAATTTTAGTAATATCATGGACAATGTGCTCATTAACATGCCAAAGATGGCAGGTTAGGTGGAATGACCAGCATTGAAAAAAAAAAAAAAGTTAAAATTCAAAATGACCTTGACAGGTTAAAGAACTGGGCACATAAACAGGATTTAGTTTCATGGGAGAAAATACATGTTCATTGACGCCGAGTGAAGAAGAACCCTGCACAAACAGAATAATGGTTAGCTACAATTCATGTGGAGTGGGTGGAAGGGGACCAGCTTCTATGCAGCCAATTGCTACAATGATAAATTCATTATGAAGAACCCAAGATACCAGGATGTAGAAATTGGAACATCGTATGGCCACGTGAAAAAATACAATCTCTGTGAGATCTGTTAAGACTTTTTAAAGTATATAATACTTAGAAATGCACAGCCTATGTGATAAGATTGCTGGGGAAAAAATAAAAAAGAATAGAGTTTAAAATGAAGTTTTGGAAGTACGGGTATGTATACTCTCCATGTTCACACAAAAATCAGGTGATGGAGTCCTTAACATATTCATTTCCTGTTTTAAAGCAAGCACAGCATTTCTCTGTAATCTACATGGTTTCTTTTGGAGAAAATTTTTATGAATTAAATTATTATTATATCACCTGAGTTCATTATTCACATAATAAATATAATTTTAGATCTGGCTTTGAGTACCTTTTTTTTGTTTTTTCTGAAAGATTCTTTTTATTTAAAACCTTACAGGAACTCTCCGTATTCAAAAAGAGGAAAACTGGTAGGGGGTCTGGAGCACAGCCAGCACAGGCCTTCTTCCCCCATGAGGGAAAAACTGACTCAAATTGAAGTCGGGAATAAAGACGACCTTCCTGAGGGTCAGATCTAGTTAGTGCTGATGTCACTATTTGAACTCAAGTCTCTGGTCCACCAGTGCAGGGCTCTTTCCACTGAACTACACTGCTTCCTAAAAAACAGGTCCTATTCTGAGCCATTCTTGATTATCACAGATTTGTTTTACTCCCCTTTTTTTACAGTCTTTTAAATTTTTCTCTTGTTCTCTCACTTATTTCTCAAAAGTCATTTGTTATGTAACAGATGCACATGTGTTCCTGTTTATAAATATTCTACATTAAATGAAGGAAATACAGGAAAATGAGGGGGGAAAGGTGACTATGACCCTCAAACCCTCAAGCTGGAAATGTTGGGAGTGTGCTCTGTGTCTCAGGGGCAAAGGTCACAAGAGGAAGACCCAAATGGGATGCAGAATCTGGACCTGTATCATTGGAATCCATCCCACCTGTTTTCCCCTCCATTTTCAGTCTCTTCAAAATTAGGATGTTTGACGCTGTGGAGGATCACCTGGGGAAAATCAGTAGGGCACCGAGTGTAACTCAGTGATGATATTACAGTAAGCAAGAAGCTTAAAATCAAATTCATCCAAGGAACATGACTTCATTAAAAAGTATGACTTTATAAATAACTGTGTACACATAAACAGACTGCCTTGGAGACTAATATATTTCAAAATTATTATCTACTTAAAATATTTTACCTAAAAGAATTCACAATTAGCCTTCAATATTTAAACAGTACATTAGAAATGGAATGTTTATAAATATCAGAAATAAAAGCCACTTCATTACAGCACAAACATGCTAACACACCACATACTGGCTTTTGAATTTAATACTGATACGGTTTACTATATCTGTTTCTTTTTTTCTTAACTGACATTAGGGTTTAGATAATAGCAAATATAAATATATGAAATGTCAAATTTAGAAGATAGTGTTTAAACATTTGTCTTTTGGAGAATATTGTTAAACTTAACTTTTATTAACTCAGGGAATCAAAGAAAAATATGGTGATGCCAGTGAACCTTTGAAAATCTTTTATTTTATCACTTTTAATGCATGTTTAATATTTAACATTCATCTTATTACAGACAGGAATTGTGAAATGCTTGTGCTTTCTCTAAACAGTTTTAAAGTTCAACGCACAGTCACAATTCAGAGGGGAGATTTCACACATTTATGGAAAATAAGCCATTTTTGCAGTAAAGTTGCAAAGTGTGAAAGAATTCTTGTTTTATCTGCCTTACTTATCATGTTTATGAGTTATTTTGCCTGGAAGTAAATTGACAAGTTGTCAATGAACAATAGACAGTGCCCCAGCTAGGCTTTTCACAGGTTCAGATGCCTTTGGGCAAAAGGGCTAAATCTGTAGTTGCAATCTAACATATGGAGCACTAAAAAAAGTGGCAACAGGGTGAGAGACATGCCCTGCAAAATGCATGCAGTTGTTGCTCTCGAAGCAATCTGCTTGGACTGCTGTGCATTATGAATTCATGTTCCTTCACCTTTGCTGTCCAGGAATAGGATTGCTTGCCTCCATGTAACAACTCGTTTCCATTTTAACCCCAGTGCACTCTGGTCCATTTTGTCACTTTAAACCATTTGACTCCTCCAAACAATTATTATTAACTATTTGCCTTTAATAATAAAAAGCTACTTCCTCATTTTAGGTGACTCTCTGTGGGAAGCTTCTCACACAATCTCAGAGGAAGGAAAACGATCGCAGCATCCCTTTTCTCTGTGGTTCAGGGTGGACCTTGCCTTCCACGTCTGGCTATCACATATAGAATTGTTTTAACATTTCATGTCTCTTTCTTCCATCTCAATTTTCCAGAATGTTATTTTGAGTTTATTTCATGATAACACACACTGCTGAATAACTTACTAGAGAGTTAAGTGATCTTTCAATAGATGGCACTCTTTGGTCTGAATCAGCCCAAATATTGTTTTGCCACTTCACTCAAAGGCCAGTTGTTTTGAAGATCCTACCCTCCAGGTATACCATTCTCCAGGACATAGTTAGGGGTATTGTTGAAGTAAAAGCTAGGGCTGGGATTTCTACCCTCAAGAAACAAGGAGGACCACAAAAGATGCAGCCTCCGGGCTTCCCTGGTGGCGCAGTGGTTGAGAGTCTGCCTGCCGATGCAGGGGACGCGGGTTCGTGCCCCGGTCCGGGAAGGTCCCACATGCCGCGGAGCGGCTGGGCCCGTGAGCCATGGCCGCTGAGCCTGCGCGTCCGGAGCCTGTTGCTCCGCAACGGGAGAGGCCACAACAGTGAGAGGCCCGCGTACCGCAAACAAACAAACAAACAAACAAAATAGCTGTCCTTTCCTAGATAAAGTTGGAAAACATGGCACAGTGCTTCATATACGTACAGAGATTATAAGTATTGAGTGATTCACAATGTTAAAATGTCAAAATAAAACGTTGGATTTATCAGATTTCAAAACTGTAAAAACCATTATTAATATTCTCTCTGATCCCCCTCATAATCTAAGAATCAACACAAGAGAAACATTTAAATTTACCAATTTTACTATATAGTATTTCTAACTTACATAGATGCCACTTAAGAGAAATAAATAAGCTCACGCCGTTGAAGGAAGGAACCTTTATGGGCTAGCCGGCTCATGATGTGTGCAAGGATCAGGCCGAAGGCCAGAGACAAATAGGTATATGTATCTGCTCTCTAGTGGCCTCCGGTTTACCACCCACACCTTCTCTGCTCTATCTCCACTCTTACTGACAATTTTGGCACCTGATCTGCAATCTTTTCCTTATCACCAGCCATCATCTTGCGTCACTTCCACACCAAGTAGAACATCCCTTCGGTATTTGTAATCCTTCTCCCACGAGAATTTCAAACACGTGTTTTTCAATGGTCAACTGTGTATCTGTCATTGTCCACTTCCACTTTGCTGCACTCTTTTAAAAGTGGAGCCCTACTGCTCTCCAAGGCTCATTCCTCCATCTATGTTCTGTATGCCATTCTCTCTCTATGCAGAGTTGCTATGTAGAACGCATAAAAATTGTAATTCCCAAAGTAGGAAAAGCCTTATCTTTTCTCCTCTGGAACTTAAACTTTCCTCAGCCTTTGCTTTCAACATCTACTGTTTGCCAGTTTTTCCAACAGTTTATAGGAATGGAATGAATTATATTTGATTCCTTCCCCCTATCTTCCCCCTGGAGGTTGGTGCTAATAAATGGGGAAATGACCATGATGGAGGAAGATGCTAAGCAAGGGAGAGAGGACTTTGTCAAGAAAAACCGATACAGTGAAATATGTAAGCCACATAAGCAAAAGTTAAATATTAATCTCTTTGAAAACAGATACTCGAGGATGATGTCAAAATTAATTATGTCACAGACAACAAGCAGGATTATAAAAATATGCTCCTCATTGGTTGTATCCCACTTCTCCATTAAAATAGTGTTATCCAAGGTGGACAGATTACCAAAGTACTACAAAGCTTTTTTTATCTTTATATCGAAAATATAAAAATTAATACCATAATTTTACTTAGGCCCATAAAAAGGAATTCTGAATACAACCTGAGACTCCAGAAACCCACATGTAGGGAGTAGCTCCTTCAGGGAGCTGAGCAGGATGTTCTCTATCTACACTTAAGTAAATGTAGCTTTCCAGAAGTGTCAATGGAGAAAAGGTGATTGACCAGATGTCTATTTTTATCTGCACTATATCGGCATACTCATTACATACTTTTGGGTGTGTCTTACTTTTGTTTCTTTATCATTTTTCCTTTTCTCCCTTCGCCCAAATATCCCATTGCTATTTTATTTGCCTTTGATTTTTCTTCTCCGTCTCCTCTTTCCCTCTTACTTCAACCCGACTTTCCTGTTTTCCTCCGTTGACTCTTCTGAAGAGAGTTAAGCGGGATGACATGGCTGACTCTCTCATTTTACAGATGAAGAAATTGAGACCCAAAAGGTTAAGTGACTTGCCCAACATCTCACAGTAGTTTGAGGCAGAACCCCAAGGCTAAATTACAAGACTCTTGAAACTAACCCTGGGTTCTTTCCATTACACCCATAATCTCTTCCGTCTCTGACCTTCACAGTGCAAACTGGCCTTCAGACATTTGGGGCATAATGAGAATAAAAGCAGTGAAGGGCTACAATAGTGTCAGGATATGTGTCCCATACATGCCTGGTGAGTGCAACGAGCTTCTGATTTGCCCACTCTTTCCTGTCATGAAGGAATGCCATAAGTCAAACCAAGTACCTGTGTTGGGCTTCTGTTGCCACATAACTTCCTCTTTATTAGCACTTTCACCCCCTCCCCTCACTGCTATACACATGCACAAATGTACCTTTCTCAGCACCCTATTGAATACCACAAATTGCCCTACCCGCCCCCCACTCCACAGTCCCCATTCCCCTCTCCTTGCTTTTCTTATGCTCCATAGCATTTATCACCTTGCAGTATACCAACTAGATTATGTATTTATTATGTGTATTGTTCATTGTCTGTCTCTCCTTGCAAGAATATAAGCTCCACGAGGGCAGAGATCTTTTTCTCTTTTGTTTTTCGGCACTTTCCAAACACTAGAATAGTTCCTGCTGCATTGTAGGTGCTCAGTATTTGTTAAATGAATGAATTGAATGAATGAACTGTAATGGCTGGCACACAAAATGCTTCTTCCTTAGGATTCCTAGAGACCCAAGGGTGTGATCATAACAAAAACCAATTTCATATGCAAAATAATTAAGTTGCCCAACTCATCTATTCTGCTTCTATCGTGTGTGTGTGTGTGTGTGTGTGTGTGTGCGTGTGTGTGTGAGAGAGAGAGAGAGAGAGAAAATAGTGAAGGAGGCATTAAAGCATTTATATTGAAAATGGGGCAATTTATAAATGATGCATTTTAAAATTTTAAATCATGAAAGATGAGTTTTTAGGTGTAACAATTTTTAGTCTGCTCTTGTTGGGATTTCTGATACTAATTAATCAATTACCTCCTTTCAGAAACAATTGAGATTCTGCAGGTGGGAATAAAAAGATCATATTTGTTTTATTTTTATTGCTGACAAAAATATGCTGGAACTAAGTATAAATGAGCTTCCTACTTGTAAGCCTCTGTGTCATAATATCCCACATAGTCACGGGAAGAGCAACTGCACAACTGCTGACCTCGTTCTGTGGAGTGGGTTCGCTCTGCCGGACTGTAAAGCAGGAAAGAAGAAACTATGTCTCTGGCAGCAAGAAAATCTAAGAGGAAACCAAGAGTTAGAGGTACACATGCTCAGTGATATTTTCCTCCAGCTCTGTGAGAGCAGGTGACTGGAAGCTTTCCGCCAAATACTCCCAAGAGGGCAAAAGTTCCTATTTAATGGACCATAAATTCCTGAGGTTCCCTATGACATTTCACCGGGTCACAACTTTTTTAGAAAAGATTCTGCAGTCATAAGGTGCCAAGATCATTTCAACAGTTGACCCCAGGCCATGTCTATGCTGACCTCTTGGACCCCTCTCTTCAAAGGAGGAAACTGGAGCCAGAAATCATCTCTTTACAGGCGTCGAAACAACCCACTCAGGCCCACTCAAGGGCCAGTCAGTCAACCATGCAACTGGAGAAAGCATGGATAACACTCCCTACCATAAATTCTAAAAAATAAACAGAGGTAAAATGCAGTCATGACATCATGTCTAAGAAAAACAAATATCACTAGTAACAGGTGCAGAACTGTAAATATTAAAGCAAAGCTGAGAGATGAAACCAGAAGTTACTTTAAGAAATAGCTTGAAATCATCAAGATTCTCTTTTTTGGTTCACAATAGCTCTTTTAAAATCAGCAAAATTTCTTGACCACACCTTGATCACTTTATGAGAAAGCATGTAGTCTGCTTAAGGCCAAGAATTATGACACCTGCAGTGCTCCTTGAAGTCTTTCAATTATCAGACTGAGTTTCAGGACCCAAAACTGCTGTTCATCCACTCCTGGTTTCAACTTGTGGATAACATTATTCTTTAGTAGGGAGCCATGGGAGAGTCAGTATCCCCTGGAATTCTGGGGCTCAAGACCAATCCAGCATCACAAGGTGAAGTGTCTGTGGCTTGAACAAAAAAGGTGACTTACAGCTAGTTCAAAACAGCCAACTACTGTTTAATGTTCTAAAAATATTTATACAGATGTGGTAAACTGAATAATGGCCCCCACAGATGCCTATGTTCTAATCTCTGGAACCTGTAAGTATGTCATCTTATGTGGTAAAAGGAACTTTTCAAATAAGATTAAGCTAAGTATCTTGAGATGGGGAGATTATCCTGGATTACTCAGATGGGCTCAGTATAATCACAAGTGTTCTTGTACGAGAGAGGTCAGAGAGAGGAGAAAGTGATGTGACTATGGAAACAGAGATTGGAATGATGCTGCCATGAGCCAAGGAATGTCAGCAGCCTCTAGAAGCTGGAAGAGGCAAAGAATGGATTCTCTCCTGTAGCCTCCAAAAGGAAACAGTCCTGCCAACACCTTGATTTGACCTCCAGTTGTATGGTATAAATCTGTGTTGTTTTAAGCCACTAAGTTTGTAAAACCTTGTTAAAGCAGCAGTAGGAAAGTAATACAACAGAAGAGTAAAATTCAGTCGAAAGGATACTCCAGGAAGAAATGGATTATCTTGGTGAGGGATCTCTTTGGGGCAAGGAGAAAACTGATATGAATTCAGCAGCTGGAAGAAGACCCAAAGTTCTTGTTTTGTATTTTGTGTGAGAGTATGGATTGTTGAAAGAAGGAATACACACATGAATATACATCTGGAATTCCTTAGCCTTAATTTACCAGTTAGAACACAGACGTACCTGAGCATATTTCAATCGCTTCCCAGCAATCCACTTTAAAGCTTATCTCATTGATAAGATCTACATTTAGAGACTCATATCTGATCCTAATTTAAAGACATCTTGTTTGATTAGATCTCAAGCTCATACTTCTTTTCTTTCCCTAAGAGAAGGGGGTATATGAATAGCCTTCAAGTATATTAGAGCAATGGCCATAAATTGTTTTTCCCTGTCATTCAGTTGAATTACTCTAACCATACGAATACCCTGTACTGCATGCGTGAACCAAATTCTTCGCACATAAGGAAAGGAATTTATTCTGTGATGAAGCAATACTGAGCATTTACAATGTGCTTCACAGGCCTTGCTAACATGAAGACTAAAGGCAACAGCTATTCCAAGTCTACTTTTGAGAAAATAAGGTGGATATATTCGACCTTTATGGTTTCACTGCAATTGAAATTGATTGCAATTCTGCATACGTGAACAAGGATTGCTCATATTACAGTGTCCTGGACCTACAGGTTGACCATACGATCCCGTAAATAATTAAGAATGCCTTATACCACAGAGACCCAATTTCTTTTTATGGTGGTCTTTTCTGAGGTGAATTTGTACATGTGCTTGAATAGGCATAGATGTTACTGTCGCTCTCTTTCTTGCAGACTAAATAGGGATTGGTACAACTGAACTTACCTGATAGTTTTCTGTAATATGCATTCCCTGTGCTTTGCTGACCCTTTTTTCAAGAGTTTCTTATTGCTGTGTCTATATTAGGAGTAACTTCTCTAATTTCTGTAACATGTGTTATGCCATCTTACTACCAATGGCTTTTGGTGGGGCTACTACAAATTTCTAATTTGTTTCAGTTAAGAGGTACTATTGGAGAACTTCACCATGAACTCCAGATAACAGCCCATTCAATACAGTTAAGAAATCCCCAGCATGGCAGGAAGGAGGGACATCAGGTAGGTCTACAACGGGAGCAACCACATCCACATCTGGCACATGTCCATCTCTGAACAGTGAATGTAACTATGTAGCAATTTCATCCCTTTTGTTAGCCCAAATCAAGACATCTTGCGAGCCATTAGCAGGGTTTATTTGAACCCTACCAGCTGTCAGGAACTCAGTGGGGTTTTTAAGAGATTTCATTGAAAACGCTTTAGTTTTATACAGGTCAGAAAACATGTGGATTAGCATCAGCCTCCTTGGTCATGTATCCATTCAGTGAATTTACCAGTAATGCATGTTTTATTCTTGTTTTAAATGGGATCACTTTTGTATCATCATCAGACACAGGTAAAAGCAAAACAGTCAAAAAAATGAATATGAATTCAACAATTATTTACTATATAAAATTAATTATGGGCTTAGAAGGGCCTTAAAATGTTCTGTGGGGTCAAATAGATCTTGGTTTTCATTGTGGCTTCCAGATTAGAGCACTAATTGTACTCTGGTATTGAAGTAACTTTAGGAAAGTTAAACTCTCTGTAAAAAGCTTCGCATTGTGCCTTCCACATAGAGAGCACTCACAAAATCCTAACTATTTCAATTTGCAATATTATTAATAATAACATTTAAAAATATTATTAAGTCTACATACTGGGTTGGCTTCTAACCAAAGAAGAAATGTTATTTTTGTCACTTAATGAGAAGTTCAGGGATAGGGAGACCAGGGCCAATGCAGCAGCTGTGAGGTCCTCAACATCCCAGGCTCCTATCTTTCTCCTCAGACACCCCTAGGACATGACTCTTATCCTCATTATTACAGGATGGCTCCTGCCACCTACACACCTCCTCCTTCTAATATCATGCCAACATTTCAGGCAATCAAAACAAAAAGGCCCATGACAGTTAAATTCACCTCCCTTTTAAAGAGTTTTCCAAAAAGCTCCACCCAGTGACTTCTGCTTACTTCTCATTGGCCAAAACTATGTCAAACAGCTTTAGCTTCTAAGAAGCCTGGGAAATACAGCTTCAAAGAAGCCTGGGGAAAGTTCAAAGAACAGCTTTTTAACTGCGCACAGTGCTACCACCAATAAAATCAGGATCTTTCAGTAAAAAATAGAGAAGCAGATGAATATTGGATAGGCAATTAACAGTCGCTGCTATATTACTTTGATGACTTTGCATCACATAAGCAGAGGAATCCAGATGTAACAAAACTAACAGAGAACCAAAGGCTTCTCACATAGGTAACACTCTTTTCATTGACTTTTCTTTAACCACACATAGACCATTTTCCATATTTTTGTGGTTTCCTTGCTAATTGTTCCACCTCCTTCAAGGGACTCTTCCAGTATAATGGCCGTTAATGTTGAACCAGCACAGTCCTGGCTCTCATTGTATTCCTCTGAACATTTTTAGTTATCCAGTGTCTCACTGTGCGATTCTGGGTTCATATTTGTCACTGTTTGTAAAATATCCCCACTTGATTTCCTTCATTAAAGGTGTTTAAGATCATTTTTATTACTCTCCTTCTACCAGACTATCATCACCACCAACTCCCTCCTTAAAGCATATAACATGGCCTTTTATTTCTTAAATCTTGTCATCTTTCTAACTTTTTTTCCCCCTTCAATCTTTTACATTTAGCCTCTCACAAAATCCATTACCTCAGCACCTCAGCCTCGTTCTGGACTCCTTTTCCCTCTCCTTTTCCCCAATATCAAATCAGTTGCCAAGATGAGCAATTCTTTTCCCTAAATAGCTTTTATAGTTATGACTTTCCCCACAGCCACCAGCCTACACCAGGCCACATTCTACCTTGTCAAGGATACTACATGACCCCCTCTTTAGCTTCCTTCTTTCAGTCTAGCTCACCTCCCATCTGCTGTCCACACTCAGACAGAGCAAACTTCCTAAACTTCAAACCTGATCATGATGCTTCTCCCTGGCTTAAATCTCTCCAAAGTCTCCACAGCTCTCATCCAATGAAGTTCAAACTCCTTTACATGATATAAAAAGTCTTCATAGCTTCCTTTCTCCCCTTCACAACCTCATCCTCTAAATTCCAGTCACACGAGCTTTATTTAAACTTCTTCCAAAGCTCCATATCCTTTTACTTTATGGCCTTTTCATATTTCATTCCTTCTATCCGGAATATTTCTCCCCTTGCCTAACTCACAATCAGCCTTTGAGACTGAGCTTATATGTCACTCACTTCCTTTAGGAAGCTAATAGCTGTGTCTGTGACCCAGACCCTAACCTTACTGGACCCAAATGGTTATTATTTCTTCCTAGCCTGATTTCCTACTTCAGCTTTCCTTCATCAAAAAAACCCCAAATCTCACCTTAGTATTATGTTGATGACTGCATATTAGAAACCTCTAGTGATTTATCATTTCTATCCCAAAAGTAGGAGCAAATTTTTATTCACAGAAGACAAAACTCTCATTTTCAGTTAAGAAATTTCTCTACGTAACATTTCCAAATTTGTCTGACCCAAGCAGAAAAACCCAGTATCACTCACTGCATAACTGAAATCCTCTCATTTCTGGATCTTCAAACATGTCATATGTGCATCTCAGAAGGTTTTCTCCTACCCTCCCATCCTCAAGGACTCCCCTTGTTCTGATAGTTCCTAAGACTTTGTTCTCCACAAAACTGTCCTATGCAAACTCTTAGATTAAGCCATGCTGATCATTTCAGCACTGATAGTGATATAAAATGTATTGGTTGAGGAGCTTCAAGATGGCGGAAGAGTAAGACGCGGAGATCACCTTCCTCCTCACAAATACATCAAAAATACATCTACATGTTGAACAACTCCTACAGAACACCTACCGAACGCTGGCAGAAGACCTCAGACTTCCCGAAAGGCAAGAAACTCCCCACGTACCTGGGTAGGACAAAAGAAAAAAGAAAAAACAGAGACAAAAGAATAGGGATGGGACCTGCACCATGGGAGGGAGCTGTGAAGGAGGAAAGGTTTCCACACATTAGGAGCCCCTTCGCGGGCGGAGACTGCGGGTGGTGGAGGGGGAAAGCTTTGGAGCCGCGGAGGAGAGCGCAGCAACAGGGGTGCGGAGGGCAAAGCAGAGAGATTCCCACACAGAGGATCAGGGCCGACCAGCACTCACCAGCCTGAGAGGCTTGTCTGCTCACCCGCAGGGGCGGGCGGGGCTGGGAGCTGAGGCTCGGGCTTCGGTCGGATCACAGGACAGGACTGGGGTTGGCAGCGTGAACACAGTCTGCAGGGGTCTAGTGCACCACGGCTTGCCGGGAGGGAGTCCGGGGAAAAGTCTGGACCTGCCGAAGAGGCAAGAGACTTTTTCTTCCCTCTTTGTTTCCTGGTGCGCAAGGAGAGGGGATTAAGAGCGCTGCCTAAACGAGCTCCAGAGATGGGCGCAAGCCGCGGCTATCAGCGCGTACATGAGAGACGGACATGAGATGCTAAGGCTGCTGCCACGACCAAGAAGCCTGTGTGCAAGCACAGGTCACTATCCACACCTCCCCTCCCAGGAGCCTGTGTAGCCCGCCACTGCCAGGGTCCCATGATCCAGGGACAACTCCCCCGAGAGAACGCACGGCGTGCCTGAGGCTGGTGCAACGTCACGCCAGCCTCTGCTGCCCGCAGGCTCGCCCTGCATTCTGTACCCCTCCCTCCCCCCAGCCTCAGACAGAAGCCCCTAATCAACCGCTCCTTTAACCCCCTCCTGTCTGGGTGATGAACAGACACAGAGGGTGACCTACATGCAGAGGCAGGGCCAAATCCAAAGCTAAACCCCAGGACCTGTGTGAACAAAGAAGAGAAAGGGAAATTTCTCTGTACAGCCTCAGGAGCAGCAGATTAAATCTCCACAATAAACTTGATGTACCCTGAATCTGCAGAATACATGAATGGACAATGATCATCCCAAAATTGAGGCAGTGGACTTTGGGAGCAACTGTAGACTGGAGGTTTGCTGTATGTGACAGACTAGTTACTGATTTTTATGTTTATCTTAGTATAGATGTTAGCATTTGTTATCATTGCTGGATTTGTTTATTTGTTTGGTTGCTCTCTTCTTTATTACTTAAAAATTTATTTTATTTTATTTTTATTTTATTTTTATTTTAATAACATTATTTTATTATTTTTTTCTTTCCTTCTTTTTTTTCTCCGTTCTCTTCTGAGCTGTGTGGCTGACAGGGTCTTGGTGCTCCAGCCGGGCATCAGGCCTGAGCCTCTGAGGTAGGAAAACCAAGTTCAGGACATTGGACCACCAGAGACCTCCTGGCCAGAAGTGCTGTCAATTGGCAAGAGCTCTCACAGAGATCTCTATCTCAACACTAAAACCCAGCTCCACTCAACAACCTGCAAGCTACAGTGCTGGACACCCTTTGCCAAACAACTAGCAAGAAAGGAACAAAAACACACCCATTAGCAGAGAGGCTGCCTAAAATCATAATAAGTCCACAGAAACCCCAAAACACACCATCAGACACGGTCCTGCCCACCACAAAGACAAGATCCAGCCTCATCCACCAGAACACAGGCACCAGTCCCCTCCACCAGGAAGCATACACAACCCACTGAACGAACCTTACCCACTGGGGGCAGACACCAAAAGCAACGGGAACTACGAACCTGCAGCCTGCAAAAAGGAGACCCCAAACACAGTAAGTTAAGCAAAGTGAGAAGACAGAGAAAAACACAGCAGATGAAGGAGCAAAGCAAAAACCCATCAGACCAAACAAAGGAAGAGGAAATAAGCAGCCTACCTGAAAAAGAATTCAGAGTAATGATAGTAAAGATGGTCCAAAATCTTGGAAATAGAATAGAGAAAATACAAGAAACGTTTAAGAAGGACCTAGAAGACCTAAAAAGAGCCAACAAACAATGATGAACAACACAATAAATGAAATTAAAAATTCTCTAGAAGGAATCAATAGCAGAATACTTGAGGCAGAAGAACGGATAAGTGACGTGGAAGATAAAGTAGTAGAAATAACTACTGCAGAGCAGAATAAAGAGAAAAGAATGAAAAGAATTGAGGACAGTCTTAGAGACCTCTGGGACAACATTAAACACACCAACATTCGATTTATAGGGGTCCCAGAAGAAGAAGAGAAAAAGAAAGAGACTGAGAAAATGTTTGAAGAGATTATAGTTGAAAACTTCTCTAATATGGGAAAGGAAATAGTCAACCAAGACCAGGAAGCACAGAGAGTCCCATACAGGAGAAATCCAAGGAGAAACATGCCAAGACACATATTAATCAAACTATCAAAACTTAAATACAAAGAAAAACTATTAAAAGCAACAAAGGAAAAGCAACAAAAAGCATACAAGGGAATCGCCATAAGGTTAACAGCTGATCTTTCAGCAGAAACTCTGCAAGCCAGAAGGGAGTGGCAGGACATATTTAAAGTGATGAGTTTATGCATGACTGATTCACTTTGTTATAAAGCAGAAACTAACACACCATTGTAAAGCAATTATACCCCAATAAAGATGTTAAAAAAATAAAAATAAAATAAAAAATAAATAAATAAAGTGATGAAAAGGAAAAACCTACGAAGATTACTCTACCCAGCAAGGATCTCATTCAGATTCGATGGAGAAATTAAAACCTTTACAGACAAGCAAAAGCTAACAGAATTCAGCACCACCAAACCAGCTTTACAACAAATGCTAAAGGAACTTCTCTAGGCAGGAAACACAGGAGAAGGAAAAGACCTACAATAACACACCCAAAACCATTAAGAAAATGGTAATAGGAGCATACATATCGATAACTACCTGAATGTAAATGGATTAAATGCTCCCACCAAAAGACAGAGACTGGCTGAATGGATTCAAAAACAAGACCCATATATATATATGCTGTCTACAAGAGACCCACTTCAGACCTAGAGACATATACAGACTGAAAGTGAGGGGATGGAAAAAGATATTCCATGCAAATGGATATCTAAAGAAAGCTGGAGTAGCAATTCTCCTATCAGACAAAATAGACTTTAAAATAAACTATTGCAAGAGACAAAGAAGGACACTACATAATGATCAAGGGATCAATCCAAGAAAAAGATATAACAATTGTAAATATTTATGCACCCAATGTAGGAGCACCTCAATACATAAGGCAAATGTTAACAGCCATAAAAGGGGAAATTAACAATAACACAAGAAGAGTAGGGGACATTAACACCCCACTTTCACCAATGGACAGATCATCCAAAATGAAAATAAATAAGGAAACACAAGCTTTAAATGATACATTAAACAAGATGGACTTCATTGATATTTATAGGACATTCTATCCAAAAACAACAGAATACACTTTCTTCCCAAGTGCTCATGGAATATTCTCCAGGATAGATCATATCTTGGGTCACAAATCAAGCCTTGGTAAATTTAAGAAAATTGAAATCGTATGAAGTATCTTTTCCAACCACAATGCTATGAGACTAGATATCAATTACAGGAAAAAATCTGTAAAAAATACAAACACATGGAGGCTAAATAATACACTACTAAATAACCAAGAGATCACTGGAGAAATCAAAGAGGAAATCAAAAAATAACTAGAAACAAATGACAATGAAAACACGATGACCCAAACCCTATGGGATGCAGGAAAAGTAGTTCTAAGCGGGAAGTTTATAGCAATACAATCCTACCTCAAGAAACAAAAACCATCTCAAAAAACCAACCTAAACTTACACCTAAAGCAATTAGAGAAAAAAGGAAAAAAAAAAAAAAAACCCCAAAGTTAGCAGAAGGAAAGTAATCATACAGATCAGAAATAAATGAAAAAGAAATGAAGGGAACAATAGCAAAGATGAATAAAACTAAAAACTGGTTCTTTGAGAAGTTAAAACTGATAAACCACTGGCCAGACGCATCAAGAAAAAAATGGAGAAGACTCAAATCAATAGAATTAGAAATGAAAAAGGAGAAGTAACAACGGACACTGCAGAAATACAAAGAATCATGAGAGATTACTGCAAGCAGCTATATGCTAATAAAATGGACAACCTGGAAGAAATGGACAAATTCTGAGAAAAGCACAACCTTCCAAGACTGAACCAGGAAGAATGAGAAAATATAATCCAATCACAAACACTGAAATTGAAACTGTGATTTAAAATCTTCCAGTAAACAAAAGCCCAGGACCTAATGGCTTCACAGGTGAATTCTATCAAACATTTAGAGAAGAGCTAAAAATTATCCTTCTCAAACTCTTCCAAAATATAGTAGAGGGAGGAACACTCTCAAACTCATTCTATAAGGCCACCATCACCCTGATACCAAAACCAGACATAGATGCCACAAAAAAAAGAAAACTACAGGCCAATATAACTGATGAACATAGATGCAAAAATCCTCAACAGAATACTAGCAAACAGAATCCAACAGCACATTAAAGGATCATACACCATGATTAAGTGGGGTTTATCCCAGGAAATCAAGGATTCTTCAATATACGGAAATCAACCAATGTGATAAACCATATTAACAAATTGAAGAATAAAAACCATATGAAAATCTCAATAGATGCAGAAAAAGCTTTTGACAAAATTCAACACCAATTTATGACAAATACCCTCCAGAAAGTAGGCACAGAGGGAATTTGCCTTAACACATTAAAGGCCATATATGACAAACCCACAGCCAACACTGTTTTCAGTGGTGAAAAACTGAAACCTTTCCCACTAAGATCAGGAACAAGACAAGGTGGCCCACTCTCACCACTATTATTCAACATAGTTTTGGAACTCTTTGCCACCGCAGAGAAAAAAAAGAAATAACAGGAATCCAAATCAGAAAAGAAGAAGTAAAGCTGTCACTGTGGATGACATGATACTATACATAGAGAATCCTAAAGATGCTATAACTACTAGAACTAATCAATGAATTTGGTAAAGTAGCAGGATACAAAATTAATGCATAGAAATCTCTTGCATTTCCTATACACTAACAACAAAAAATGTGAAAGAGAAATTAAGGAAACACTCCCATTTACCACTGCAACAAAAAGAATAAGGTACCTAAGAATAAACGTACCTAAGGAGACAGAAAACCTGTATGCTTAAAACTATAAGACACTGATGAAAGAAATTAAAGATGATACAAACAGATGGAGAGATATACCATGCTCTTGGATTGGAGAGATCAACATTGTGAAAATAACTACAGATTCAGTGTAATCCCTATCAAACTACCACTGGCATTTTTCACAGAACTGGAACAAAAAAATTCACAATTTGTATGGAAACACAAAAGACCCTGAATAGCCAAAGCAATCTTGAGAAAGAAAAAGGAGCTGGAGGAATCAAGATCCCTGACTTCAGACTATACTACAAAGCTACAGTAATCAAGACAGTCTGGTACTGGCACAGAAACAGAAATATAGATCAATGGAACAGATAGAAAGCCCAGAGATAAACCCACACTCACACGGTCACCTTATCTTTGATAAAGGAGGCAAGAATATACAGTGAAGAAAAGACAGCTTCTTGAATAAGTGGTGCTGGGAAAACTGGATAGCTACATGTAAAAGAATGAAATTAGAACATTTCCTAACACCATACACAAAAATAAACTCAAACTGGATTAAAGACCTAAACATAAGGCCAGACAGTATAAAATTCTTAGAGGAAAACATAGGCAGAACACTCTATGACATAAATCACACCAAGATCTTTTTGACCCACC
Organism: Tursiops truncatus; assembly: GCF_011762595.2. NCBI lineage: Eukaryota > Metazoa > Chordata > Mammalia > Artiodactyla > Delphinidae > Tursiops > Tursiops truncatus. The sequence continues at coordinate 74,464,252 of NC_047036.1, forward strand.
TCCTAGAGAAATGGAAATAAAAATAAACAAATGGGACCTAATGAAACTTAAAAGCTTTTGCACAGCAAAGGAAACCAAAAACAAGACAAAAAGACTACCCTCAGAATGGGAGACAATATTGGCAAAAAAAGCAACTGACGAAGGATTAATCTCCAAAATATACAAACAGCTCATGCAGGTCAATATCAAAAAAACAAACAACCCAATCCAATAATGGGCAGAAGACCTAAATAGACATTTCTCCAAAGAAGATATACAGATTGCCAACAAACACATGAAAGGATGCTCAACATCACTAACCATTAGAGAAATGCTAATCAAAACTACAATGAGGTATCACCTCACACCAGTCAGAATGGCCATCATCAAAAAATCTACAAACAATAAATGCTGGAGAGGGTGTGGAGAAAAGGGAACCCTCTTGCACTCTTGGTGGGAATGTAAATTGATACAGCCACTATGGAAAGCAGTATGGAGGTTCCTTAAAAAACTAAAAATAGAACTACCATACAACCCAGCAATCCCATTACTGGGCATATACCCTGAGAAAACCATAATTCAAAAAGAGTCATGTACCAAAATGTTCATTGCAGCTTTATTTACAATAGCCAGGACATGGACGCAACCTAAGTGTCCATCGACAGATGAATGGATAAAGAAGATGTGGCACATATATACAATGGAATATTACTCAGCCATAAAGAGAAACGAAACTGAGTTATTTGTACTGAGGTGAATGCCCCTAGAGTCTGTCATACAGAGTGAAGTAAGTCAGAAGAGAAAAACAAATACACATATATAAGGAATCTAAAGAAAAAGAAAAATGGTCATGAAGAACCCAGGGGCAAGACGAGAATCAAGACGCAGACCTACTAGAGAATTGACTTGAGGACACGGGGTTGGGGAACAGTAAGCTGGGACGAAGTGAGAGAGTGGCGTGGACATATATACACTACCAAATGTAAAATAGATAGCTAGTGGGAAGCAGCCGCATAGCACAGGGAGATCAGCTCGGTGCTTTGTGACCACCAAGAGGGGTGGGATAGGGAGGGTGGAAGGGAGGGAGACACAAGAGGGAAGAGATATGGGGATATATGTATATGTATAGCTGATTCACTTTGTTATAAAGCAGAAACTAACACACCATGGTAAAGCAAGTATACTCCAATAAAGATGTTAAAAAAAAAGAAACTACAATGAGGTATCATCTCATACGGGTGAGATTGGCCATCATCAAAAAATCTACAAACAATAAATGCTAGAGAGAGTGTGGAGAAAAGGGAACCCTCTTGCACTCTTGGTGGGAATGTAAATTTATACAGCCACTATGGAAAGCAGTATGGAGGTTTTTCAAAAAACTAAAAATAGAACTACCATATGACCCAGCAATCCCACTACTGGGCATATACCCTGAGAAAACCATAATTCAAAAAGAGTCACGGGGCTTCCCTGGTGGCGCAGTGGTTGAGAGTCCGCCTGCCGATGCAGGGGACGCGGGTTCGTGCCCCGGTCTGGGAGGATCCCGCATGCCGCGGAGCGGCTGGGCCCGTGAGCCATGGCCGCTGGGCCTGCGCATCCGGAGCCTGTGCTCCGCAACGGGAGAGGCCACAACAGTGAGAGGCCCGCGTACCGCAAAAAAAAAAAAAAAAAAGAGTCACGTACCACAATGTTCATTGCAGCACTATGTACAATAGCCGGGACATGGAAGCAACCTAAGCGCCCATTGACAGGTGAATGGATGAAGAAGATGTGGCACATATATACAATGGAATATTACTCATCCATAAAGAGAAACAAAATTGAGTTATTTGTAGTGAGGTGGATGCCCCTAGAGTCTGTCATACAGAGTGAAGTAAGTCAGAAAGAGAAAAACAAATACTGTATGCTAACACGTATATATGGAATCTAAAAAACAAAAAATGGTTCTGAAGAACCTAGTGGCAGGACAGGAATAAAGATGCAGATGTAGAGAATGGACTTGAGGACACGGGGCGGGAGAAGTGTAAGCTGGGACAAAGAGAGAGGCATGGACATATATACACTACCAAATGTAAAATAGATAGCTAGTGGGAAGCAGCCGCATAGCACAGGGAGATCAGCTTGGTGCCTTGTGAGGTGGGATAGGGAAGTGCCTAGAGAGGTGGGATAGGGAGGGTGGGAGGGCGACACAAGAGGGAAGGGATATGGAGATATATGTATACATATAGTTGATTCACTTTGTTATACAGCAGCAACTAACACACACTGTAAAGCAATTAAACTCCAATAAAGATGTTAAAAAATTTTTTTATGTGTTGGTTACATTTATTATGTTCATTTTCTTTTTTTCCCACTTTAATTTGTGGAGGGTTTCTTCCTTCACTGAAATCCATTAAAAGAAGGGATCTTTGATATACTTTATAATATAAAATATATACTGCTGAAGATATCAGCAATAACAATAATGTTTAAAATAATATTCTACACTTGTTTTGTTGAAATCCTGTTTAAAATTAAATGATAATATGGCATGTAGCTGCAAGACTGAGAATATTGTTGTTTTCACGTGATTTGGGGCTTTTCAGCTATTGGAAATGCCGGACTTGTTCATAAGAAATATTTATGCAACCATGAAGTCGAGATCATGATAGTAATCAATTAGCATAAGAATGGATAACAAGGAACACTAAGACTTATGATAAATACTATGTGAAAGAATGCTAAATTAGACTTGTTGTCAGACATAATTAGAAGACAATTGTGATGTTTCTTCATGTCAATATCATATCTGACAAGGGTAAGACACCTTTATTAGTTGATATTATCTTAGCCAAAAAGAATGTATCTAAGCTAGAGGAATTATGTAATGCTCTCAATAGATTTAAGGAAAATAATGAACACATTATATTTTAATGTTTTATAAACTGCCAAATTATTAATGATCTGGAGAGACTATTTGCACTTTCTCATTTAGAAGTTGTTCCGACTTTAATTAAATATCTTCATGCAGCAGTGAAGCACTCTTTCTAGTTCTCTGATTTGTGCATGTTGATTAATAGGAGGAATACCCAGAGAGTTCAGATGTGCCCTTTCACAGAAGTGACTAAAATGGCTCCAAAGTGAAACAAGTATGGTGATGGGGTCAGGAGATGGGGTTAGTGCTGGAAAATGTGGAGAAGAAGAGGACACTGTATTGCCTCCTTCACTAGCAAGTTATTATCTGAAGTTGCTCACAAAAAGTACTCTGAAATATAAGCCAACAAAGTTCAGGATGTATTTTTTTCTTCCCATCACTGTTGACCACATTTCAATGACTAGAGTTGTTAATGTTATAGAACTAGATATTCTTAATCACTTATATTATTTTCCAAAAATATGTGTCAGCCATTTCAGAAAATGTAAAACTCAGACTGTTGGCAGATTTCTAGACAATATTTTAAAGTATATTTCCTTCCTGATTTTTCCAGAAATGAAGTTCTCTTGAATATTACTTTTCTTCTCCTATTCATTGAAGTATTGAAATATTAAAACTTGCTTCTTGCAAGTGTATATTATAGACTTTTTAAAGGAAGACAGTAATTTGATTAAGCTGCATTGCTGAAATTAATTTGAAGCTAGGAAAAATTATAAAACATTTTTGCTACAGCAATTTTGGGGAATTGTATGTAGCCCTTGACAAGTTTTCAAACTGAACAGAAATATCTGCCTTGTTAGAGAATTTTTAAATGTCCTGGCTAAGTTTTCTTTAATTATTTTGCCCCTTCTGTCAGCTGTGTTATTGCCCTACTGGTTTAAAGGTTAAACAAAGTACTAGATCTGTCAAAGTGAGTGAAACCAACTGGTGAGGAGCCATCAAAAGGTAATCAGGGCTAATAGGTACATAATGGCTATCAGGGTCCTGTTTGCACTCAGATACATCACCACAGACAGAACACAGCTTTCACTCACTGAGGTCCTTGTTAAAGAAAACATGGAGCAGTCCAGACATTCTGTGGTTAAAACCAAGTGAGCAGGCAGATCTCACTCCCTTACCCCACTCTCAGGATAAAAAGCTGATGAAACTCAAGCTCTGAAAGCAATAGATTGAAATTTGCATTTGCATGGTGAAACTATCATTTCGGAACAGAATTTACAAACTGTGCCCTTACCCTGTGTTAATTTAAAAATTAATAGGATTCTCACAAAAGCCATAGGCTTAATTCAAAGATACCTGATAATCTAGTGTCTTTCACAGGCCCTTTTAAAGCAATATTTACACCAATACCTGATTTAAGCAAAATAAATCAGATAAAGGAAGCATAGACGAACGAATCTTATAGGGTACTTGGAGTCCAAAATTATTCTTCCTACATTTTTTTTTTTGGTGCTTTTGATATAGTTTCATAAATTACTGCTTTTCCTAACCAGCTAACAAAGTAAGCTCTAAGTCTTATTAGCTGTTCCCTAGAACAACATCTACATTATAACTGCTGGCTTTGTGTGATCTTACTGCTTCATCATTTTGACAATTATCTGTTGTGGCTTCAGTGCTTGCAAAGCTTAGTGTAAAAAATAATGCAGGGCATTAAAGCATTTACTTACTATGTGGTGAAACTAATTCTTAGTAGTTCTTGCAAGAGCTGCCAGGAAATGAAATCTAAGATACACATCAGAAACAATGGGCCGCTTATAGTAATAGTTGAATCTTTTGGAGGCCAGTGAGTAAGCTCCGAATAAAGGTTTATTTTTCGATTATATGTATCCATGCATCTTGGAGTTTAACATAATCCTCATGAAGAACACCACCACCACATGTATCTTCACTTAAATTAAGTAAGGTCTGGGGACTTCCCTGGCAGTCCAGTGGTTAAGACTGCGCTTCCAATGCAAGGGGGCGTGGGTTCAATCCCTAGTGGGGGAACTAAGATCCCACATGCTGCACAGTGCAGCCAAAAATAAAAAGTAAATAAAATAAATTAAAATAAATTAAGTAAGGTTTGTACGGACTGTTTCAGAATTGAGTTCAGAGTCTGCAGAACTAGGGAAACGGCAGCACAGTGCTTCTCAGCACAGAAAGCTTTGAGAGACAATCATTTGAGTTCTCCCATTGGGTTGCTAATGCCAGGAAACTTTGTTCAAGTAAAATGATCTAAACAAATCAGAAGTCAATACAAGTAATACGAGGAGAAATATCTAATAGCACCAACTCTTACCCATCCCACCCCACCACGTTTTAGGGATTTCAGAAAAACAAATGCGAGTTAAAGCTATGGTAGCTTTGTCAGCCCATGTCCTTAGCCTCAGATCACTCTCCAAGTTAACAGACTTCCAAGAGTCATGTTTTCATAGACATTACTATCAATCGTTGTGTTATATTTTATAATGGAATCGAAACCCTAAGGTTCCCTCTTACCAGTTAAGCAGAACCTTTTTTTTTTTTTTTTTTTTTTTTTTTTTTTTAACATCTTTATTGGGGTACAATTGCTTCACAATGGTGTGTTAGTTTCTGCTTTATAACAAAGTGAATCAGTCATACATAAACATATGTTCCCATATGTCTTCCCTGTTGCGTCTCCCTCCCTCCCACCCTCCCCATCCCACCCCTCCAGGCTGTCACAAAGCACCGAGCCAATATCCCTGTGCCATGCGGCTGCTTCCCACTAGCTATCTACCTTACTGCGTTTGTTACTATGTATATGCCCATGACTCTCTCTCGCCCTGTCACAGCTCACCCTTCCCCCTCCCCATAACCTCAAGTCCGTTCTCTAAGAGGTCTGCGTCTTTATTCCTGCTTTACCCCTAGGTTCTTCATGACATTTTTTTCTTAAATTCCATATATATGTGTTAGCATACGGTATTTGTCTTTTTCTTTCTGACTTACTTCACTCTGTATGACAGACTCTAGGTCTATCCACCTCATTACAAATAGCTCAATTTCGTTTCTTTTTATGGCTGAGTAATATTCCATTGTATATATGTGCCACATCTTCTTTATCCATTCATCCGATGACGGGCACTTAGGTTGTTTCCATCTCCGGGCTATTGTAAATAGAGCTGCAATGAACATTTTGGTACATGACTCTTTTTGAATTTTGGTTTTCTCAGGGTATATGCCCAGTAGTGGGATTGCTGGGTCATATGGTAGTTCTATTTGTAGTTTTTTAAGGAACCTCCATACTGTTCTCCACAGTGGCTGAACCAATTCACATTCCCTTCCTGACTTCAGACTATACTACAAAGCTACAGTCATCAAGACGGTATGGTACTGGCACAAAAACAGAAAGATAGATCAATGGAACAGGATAGAAAGCCCAGAGATAAACCCATGCACATATGGACACCTTATCTTTGATAAAGGTGGCAGTAATGTACAATGGAGAAAGGACAGCCTCTTCAATAAGTGGTGCTGGGAAAACTGGACAGGTACATGTAAAAGTATGAGATTAGATCACTCCCTAACACCATACACAAAAATAAGCTCAAAATGGATTAAAGACCTAAATGTAAGGCCAGAAACTATCAAACTCTTAGAGGAAAACATAGGCAGAACACTCTATGACATAAATCAAAGCAAGATCCTTTCTGACCCACCTCCTAGAGTAATGGAAATAAAAACAAAAATAAACAAATGGGACCTAATGAAACTTCAAAGCTTTTGCACAGCAAAGGAAACCATAAACAAGACCAAAAGACAACCCTCAGAATGGGAGAAAATATTTGCAAAAGAACCTTTTTTAATGCATTTTGTTCTGCTGTGTTTCCAAGAAACTTCCACTTTGTTTGAAACCTGATTTAAATTAGCCCTTCCAAGCATTCTCACAAGGAGGTCAAGATCTTAATCTCAGAAAGTTTGGGGATTTTTCTTGTAGAGTCACTGACAAATTCTCCTTCATCAGATCAAAACCCCCAGTGACAGGTTCACTCTTCGATTCTGTGCTTAACTTATACAATATAAATTTCTTAGATCTGATTAGAATTTACCACACACACACACATCATGGGTCAGCATTACAGGCAAGTTTAAATAATATTCCCTTGCAAAAAATAAATCTACTTCAGATCTTCCCCAAACTACAGGAAAACCTAGATTGAAACAAGACTGTTAATTATGGTTATCTTATTAATTTATATTGACCAAATACAGGGGTTTTTTTTTCTCCTTTCTGCATTAGCATGTGTGGGTGTACACACCTATGAAGGATAGTTCTAATATTTAAGAAGAGTAAAAATTAATCTACAAGATGGGATAGAAAAGGGATGAAACATGTCTACCACACCAAAATATTCACGCAAGAGGCTATTCTGGTACATTAAATCCCCACTCACTTTATAGGGTTATATCTGTGATCTTTTGAGAGCTAATGATGATATTCAAATATAAGTTCCTGGTGGAATCCGTCACTCATTTTCGTTTTGGCATGAATTAGTTTATTAGTTGCATGGTTCTAGGGAAATGGAATCAAGACAAGTATGTTACGGAAAGGTCAAGAGAAAGATTTTTCCTAAGAATTGTGGGCTTAGGTACACTACCTCACTGGAGAGAGGGCGTAGGAGCTCAGCACATAGGTGCAAATTGATTCTAGATTGGAAAAAGGAGTCCATAGTAAAATGAGGCAATGATTCACTAAAAACAAATTTGTCCACCTCATATTTTATCCTATCATTATGTACAGTTTTTCTTCCCTCTTTCTCTTTCTCTTGCACATGTATCAATCTAGATATATACATATGTTAGTCAGACAATAATCCCATGAGTACTTTCATAATATTTTTATTTTCATGATTACTATTTGCAAATATCTTTCTTGATTATACCTGTTTAATAATTTATATGCAAACAGCAGTTACATTATATAGGCCAACATGTCTATTCTTCTCCTCAAATAATACACAACTTTATTCCTAGTTCTCTCTTCTTTTGGAAAGAAATCAGTTATTAATATATGTATGCCAGTACTTATTGACATGAATGCAAGTTTATAAAAGATGGTAAGTTAGACGAGGGATATATCCTGATTTAATACAATTAAATACAATTACTGATACTCAGGAAACACTGTTGACTAGTGATTTTTTTCTTAAATCACATCTCAGATACTTATAAATATTAAATTCTTTATTATGAAAAGCCACCTATTAGACCATTTCATGGGTTTACTTTATTAATGTGCCATTAATATTACTAAGCTATTAATGGCAGCCTACTTTCAATAACAATTTTTTTATTCTGAAATGTTTGAAATCACTTTGAAGCTTTAATCTTCTCAACAGTTCTTTACTATTTCTCCTAAAGGATTTCAACACATTAAAAACCCTGACTTCTGAAACACAGAGGTGGTGGGGAGAAAATGATCTCATGTTAAACATGAGGTGGTTTTCCTTAGTGACAACTGCAATGAAAGCATGTGTATCACAATATTTTCACTGAATCCCACCCACTCCACCACTCTGTGGTGTTTCAGAAAACAGGAAGACACTGACAATATAATTTTATTACCCACTCGGGCAACATTGTATGTCATGAAACTCATTGAGAATAACTGGTAATGTCTTCTCTTTTTGCTGAGTGTAAGTTCTGGAGAAGAAGGAGGAACAAAATGAGTGTGTTGACTGTAAAAGCAGCCCAATATGTTTCACAGATAAGTGTCTCCAGAATATGGGTCAGTTTATAACAGTTAAATAACATCAAAAGATCTGAGGCTTAAGTACAGAGTACCCAGAGCAAAAGAGATAGTTATAAATAGAATCATTTCTATATATCAAACATAAAAAAGCAGGGGTGGGGGGAGCTTTTATAGAACAAGGAAAAGTGAAAAGAGTTCTATTGATTTATTTTGAAATGGCCCTTTCCCTGTCCTTTTAGTATAATGTTCTTATTGGCATTACCCCTGGATTGGCATGGGAAAATCTGTTGTTGTCCCCGGGGGGAAAAAATTTGTCACCTGTAAGCCATTAGGCGTGGGATGAAAATCAAGCCTGGAAACTGCCAGTGGTTCTCCGTTTAATTTTAAATGAGACGGGAACAAGTGAGAGGCAGAGCGTGACTCAATGAATCCAAGACCCAAAAAAGAACCTTTGGGACTCCATGCATTTAATCAGCACCACCGTGTTGCTTGAGCTGACACCTGCAGAATGTGTTGCTTTGTCATGTGTTCCCTTGTAGAATAAATGGAACTTCTGGAAGTGAATCTACAGGGATTGGAACTATAAAACCATAGTAATATTAATATTTAATCAGCAAAAGTACAATTATATCATCTCTTCACAAGATGAGAATATTCCTGTATTTAGAAAAATATCCCAATTGGCCATCTCCAATCGTTTGAGTTAAAACTCAAAATCAAAGGTTTCCACAATTTTTTTCAGCATATTGGAATGGTAGGGGGAGGTAGAGTCTAATGGTGGGATTTTGATAGCTTCTGGAATGCTGAGTTTCTATGTGTGATAATTGCCCTGTCATCAAATGTAATTGCTCATGACTTGAAAAACAGTAAAAAGACTATTGTATAAAGCATTCATATAGAAATTTAAAAGTCAGAGCAAAGAGCAATTTTATAGCTTCTCTTGCGTCAAGCACTTCAACTATTGTATTTGCACTTTAATTCTACCTCAGTTGCACTTAGAAATTATGAAATGGGCTTCCAGCCATCCTTATTATCTAGCATGGGGTCTCAGAAGTGTCCCAACAAAATGGATTTTAAAGTCCACTAAGTGCATTGCAGGAAATTGATCCAAATTAAATGTCTCTTATTATGCAATGACCAGTGTGTATCGCTCTTAAATTTGTTAATAAAGATTTTAGAAATATTTATAAATATTCTGGTATTTTGGGGCCTCATTTACAGAGAAACCCTTCCAAGATTTGTTCCATGTTGGTAATACAAAACACATTTAGAAAAACTAATGTCCTCGTTCAAAGTAAAATATCTGACATTCAGTAAAATCTCACCGTTCAGTAAAATATCCAACATTCAGCAGTGTCTTAAGTAGAGCTGACAGCTACAAACCATGTTTCTTCCTCTTATTTCTCAAATTCCTTTCCAAGCAAACACTATAGTCTTCATCTCTCCCCTATCTCCAGAACGTTTCTCCATTAATTACCCACTTATTTGTCAGTATCTTCTTCCTCTCCACTGGTTCACTCCCCATCAATTGTAAATAAAAACTAGTTTCTTTCGTTAATAGAAAATAACATATTTGTACACAAAAGTTTATAGCAGCACTATTCACAATAGCCAAAGGAAGAAACAACTCACATGTCCATCAACCGATAAATGGATAAACAAAATGCAGGATATCCATAAAATGGAATACTCTTCAGCCCTAAAAAGGAACAGAGTGCTGATATACACTACATATGATAAACCTCCAAAACATTCTGCTAAGTGAAAGAAGTCAGACACATACTGTATGACTCCGTTTAAATGTATTATCCAGAATAGGTAAGTCCATAAAGACAGAAAGAAAAGTGGTATCAGGGCCTGGGGAAGAGGGGAGCGGGGAAAATGGGAACAGTCACTGATGTTAATTACTCATTTTGTCCTACTTATCAAATCCCTAAGAACACCTATGGTATCTTTAGTGCACTGGAGTCCCTTCAAAGTGGGGACTATGTCTGTCTTGTTCACTCATTCATGACCCAGTATCTAGGATAGTTCGTAGAAAATAGGTACTTAATATTGATTGAATTAAAGTTTATTAGAAATTTCTTTTTTCACTTTCCTGCAGCATTTGACATTATTGAGCACTCTCTCCCTTCTTGACTTCTATGCCACCACCAATCTGGATTCTGCCTCACCCAGCACTGGCTCCTTTTTCCTTTCCCTGCACCCCAAACCTTGACGTCCCGGGATTCCATCCTCCCTATGTTCTTATCTCATTTTATTCCACGTGCTCACCCAAAGCAATCTCGTCCACCTTCCCACTTTCACCTACTATTGATCAATCTCAGTTTTTTTTCACTTATCACCTCAATAAATTTTATTCATCTTTCAGGTCTCAGGTCAGTTGGAGCTTCCTCTGGAAATCCGACTCTGAGGCCCTTCCCATCAGCCTTGAAAGAAAAGATTAGGTGTCATTTTCTTGGTTTGTTTTCTCTTTATGTCACTGTATACGCACACTTCTGTGGACTTACCACATTGAAAGGCATTTTATTCCTTACTGTCTTTCTCTCCACCTAAGCTTCATAAATGAGAACGAGGATTATATCTTGCTCGCTACTATACCTCCAGTGCCTAACACGTAATGAAAAAACTGGTTAACAGATGAATTTATCTGTAGCTCTAAGCTCTCTTTCAAGAACTCATATGGAATACTTATAACTGCTTATTGGGTCACCTCTGGGTGACCTACAGATACTCCAAACTTGGAGATGAACTTATTGTCCCCACTCACACCCCTGCCAAACTTTCTAAATTCCTATCACAATACACCGCCATCCCCCAGGTTAAGTAACCTAGGTATTTGAGAATTACCTTGGAGTTTCTTCTCCTTCACTCCCCGTACTCAGACTCTAGATCCTGTTGTTCTGGCTCTTTTTTAATATCCATTCCCTATTCCCAATTGCTCTGCCACTACATCAGCTCTGATTCTCATCCACTATGTCTCTCCTGGATTATGATAAAAACCCTTGAAATTTGTCCTCCTTCACCCAGTGTTCACCCCTCCCAACCTAGCCTCCTCACTGGCACCGGAGTTGTCTTTCTGAACAGATCACATTTTGTCACAGCTTAAAAATCTTCAGTTCCTCCTCATCACCTACACGATAAAGAAGAAACACCTTCATATAACTTAGAATCTGCTCTAAGACCTGGTTGTTCTAGCTGTATCTCCCACCTCTTTCCATCAACATACCTTACCCTCCAGCCCATACTGAACTAGTCTTTGCTTACAAAACCTACAAAACCCTTTTATGCCTCGACATCTGCACATGTTCTTACAAAATTTTTGCTCATCTTTCAAGACCCAACACAAAGACCCTAATCTCTCTGAGGCATTCCCCGGCATTTCCAGAAAGAGTTCCTCCCTCTTTGTTCACTCATAGAGCGCCATCACAATGTATTCTAATTATCACTTTGCACTGATCACATTATAATATTTCTTTCTAAGGCTTTCTCCCCAGCCTCTAAAAGCCAGCTCATTTTGTACAAGCCTTCTTGGCTTCTATTGCAGTGCTGGATATAGACTAGATGCTCAATGAGTGTTTGATGAATGAATGAGTGTATGTGTGTATACATACATGTATTTATTTACATATATACATACATATAATACATTGAATATGAAAGTAAATTTGATTATATTTGATTTAAAGTATATTTGTAATTTAATACATCTGTGAATTTGTAAGTAAATGTTACACATTCTGAAATAGTTATTAAAGAATTCACACTATGGACAGATGGTAAAGAATAACTGAGAATCCTGAAGGATACATATGTGCTCACACACCCTCCTTCATTCTCTCTGCCTCGCTTATGCCTTCCTGGCCCTACCAAGCCTGTCACTTTTCATCTTCCCACCCTGCCAATTCCCGTGATCAGAGAAGACAAACTGAAAAGGGTGCCATTGGAGAGGGTAAGGGGTACAGAAGGTCCATGAAGTCTTAGAGGCTTGGAAAGTGTACTGTTCTATATTTTCTAAAAAAGCAAATGCTAGGAAAAGCACCCCTATTAACCAATCCTGACAGCTAATGAATTTCCAAATGTTCATCTATCAGGTCAAGTCATAGATTGAGACATGCAGCAAATTTCACAAGGAAAAAACAAGCACTCCATATTTCCCATCTTATCTCTGCCTGCTTCGACTTAGAGTACATGTTTGTTTTTCCCTTTAGCACCTTTAGAAAGAGCTTTTGTTTGTTGTCTGTTTGTTTTTCTACCTGTGACACTTTATTGCTCACAAAATAGTTGTTAATGATCAGAATATAAAGTCATATGCGTTTATAAGGTTTCAGTATCACTCCAAATAATCTGAATTTAAAGAGAGTCCTCTTTGTTTTTCAAATAATGAATACTATGACAGCTATTATAGGTGATAAAAACATCCAAGGAAAAATCTAATGTTATGAGGGAATAAGGTTTGGGGCTACATAAAACACACTAGGAAAAAAAAAAACTGCTAATTAAAGAATCTTATCAATGGTTTTAAATCTGTAATTGAGATACCAAAAAATCTAAAATCATCTAGATTCGAAAATCCAAAAGTTATCTTGAGAGATGAAAACCAGGCTAAAACAATTAAATTATCAGATGTTTATGAAAACAGTTCATCACCAATTAATTCATTTGTTATTAATGCACTATATCCATAGTGGAAAAGCCCATCTGTTTAATAATTTAGATCAGAAAGAAACACTAAGATTTAGAAGAAAAGTATAAATATCCAAATAATTGTCTTGGGAAGCAATTTAGAAAAGTAAGGCTTAGTTACTTTTATTGCTATTAAGCTTTCAATTCATTCTTAATTACTGTCAACAAAAATTAATGAATGTCTTCTCATTTTTTTTTTATGCTTAAATAACAACAGCACCAATCAACAACAACAAACACAAATAATCATGGCACTCTGGTCTCCCAAACCTGATATTACCCTGGAGGGGTCATTTCAAATCTGTGGATAGTACTATAGATCAAGGTGGCATAACTACTAAATAAGTTCCACAAATGAGGCTATTGAAACAAATAATAAAAGCAATAAAATTAGATTTATTTCTGAGCAGAGAGAATTGAAAGAGAGAATGAAAAGCAGGAAGGAGATGCTATGAAACTGAATTTCAGATAAACCTATTATAGATGAGGGGGACTTGTTGCCATGTGATCTTTCCTCATACCCCATGTCCTTAACTTCTATTACTGTGAACACTCCATTTCTTTAAAATAGTGTCACACCATTTTTTTTTCAAGATTAATATATAAAAGAGTAAAAGATTGCTCCTGGGCTAGGACCCTGTAAGCTAAGTTTCAGCCTGGAGCACATTTTTATAGCTGAGTTATAAACCTTTGAAAATAGGTGTTTAGAATGGAAATGTTAAGAGACCCCTAACTGTAGTGGCACAAATAGTCCTGGCATCATTCATCTAGAAAAGGTATATAGGCAGCTATAGTATTAAAGTTTACACTTCAGATAAAGGAGCCTGAACGTGGTCAGGTTGTATTCTACCAGGGATTTAATCGCCCTTCAGAAAAAAGTTATGGTGATGGGCGGCAGGGGGTGGAAGTGGGTCAGGGAATAGAGGGAAAGAAAGGTTGATATGTTATTCGGATGTTATTCTTATCCTGAGGTGTCATGGAAATCTCTTATGACAAACGGAGCTAACTAAAACTGCCAGCAACAAATAATGACGGGAATTATTACATTGTAATGAATCTCTATTGCTCTTAAATCATTCAATGCTATTCAATATATTGCTTAAATAAAGTTATGTTGCCCTTATAAAAAAAGCATTTTTTGATCCAGAACACATTATGTCCATATACCTGTAGAAGAAAACAAATTTCATTTGTACAGTAGTTGAAATAAAATAATGGAGCAGTTAGAATCTTCTAGATTGTCTACCTTTCTCTGTTTCCTGTTTGGAAATGAATTTTTATGTTCTTAAAGGTAGCAGTTCCACGATAAGTTTTGCCTAGTTTACATCGTGTCTTTTAATATTTGGGCTATATTTCACAGCATACCTTCTGGTTTCCAAATATATCTTTCTTCTGATATAATTTATCTCTTCTCTGAAGTTTCCATGGATTCTCAGAAGCCATAATTCTTTGACATAACTTTTTTCTGGGCAGATAATGTAATAATACGGTTCATAACAAGATAAATCTATGCACAATATCTGAGAACATGACTACTCAGTAAACTTAAGTGTGAAAGTAGTGTACGGTAGTGTAGCCAAAATCAGCAATTAGGATTCAAATATTCAAATGAATAAATCATTTACTTCTAATAGCCATTACTTGCCCAGAGGAAGAAGAAGTAGAGAGGAGGAGCAGAAGAATTCATCTGACTTAATGGACAGATTATTTCAGATAAACAGATACAGAGAAGGCTCTCAAATTACAACTCAAGGAGCTGGAGACTCAAACCCAAAGAGAAGGCTCTTAACTTCTTGTAGTTGTTACTGACACTGTAACAAGTTAGTGGAACTGGTAGGTCCACTGAATCTAGGTACATTAATCCTGTGATTCAATTCAGAAAATTTGTTTGCAAATTCCTATTTTTAAAAAAGATGTAGAAAATTCTAATTATGTGATTCCTGGTAACTATTCAAACGGAGGTTTTACAGTATGCTCTCAGATTAGAGGACAAAAACATCAATCATATTCTTCAGATATTGGATACTAATCTTTCAAGTGCACACTCAAGGCCGATTGGCAAACTCCACAAACTTCATGTGTGAAAATACAGTAAATCCTTATCTAAATATCACATGTACATACAATACATCAATATTTCCAAAACTAACTTTTCAAGCTCCTTGAAAAATAAATTTTAAAAGCTTATTGCCTGACCGTGTCTATAAATGAAACAACATTTAGATGGGATTTTTTTCTCAAATTTTTCTACCCTTTGCTGTTATATTACAGAGCTACAAAAATTCAAAATAATTCAATTAATATGTGTTAATTAATTATGCTATTGAGTTAATATGCATTTTAAATAAAGACCTATGATTCAGACATCTAAACTTCCTGAAGAGAAGATATAGCATTCGTGTTCACTGTTCTTGTCCCTGTCTCACTGCATGATTCAAAACTGTCTTCATGGGGCTTCCCTGCAGGCGCAGTGGTTGAGAGTCCGCCTGCCGATGCAGAGGACGCGGGTTCGTGCCCTGGTCCGGGAGGACCCCACATGCCGCGGAGCGGCTGGGCCCGTGAGCCATGGCCGCTGAGCCTGCGCGTCCGGAGCCTGTGCTCCGCAACGGGAGAGGCCACACAGTGAAAGGCCCGCGTTCCGCAAAAAAAAAAAAAAAAAAAAATCTCCCAGCTATTCACCTCTAAAATACATGTATTCATCTTCTTCAGGATTCCATATTTATCCTTTCCAGGTGTCTCAAATAGTTAAAAATAAGCAAAATAAACATTTTAAAGAAATGTCTCAATTCCTCAGTAATTTAAAATGCTGTGGATTTTAAGAATGCAAAAGTACTGCTAAAAGATTCCTTTTGGGTCACATAACCATTCTATGGCTCTATTTGTGGCTTTTAATATTTAATAATGTTGCTTCAGGAATTCATTCCTAATCAGGAAATGTGTCATTTGCCCTTGAGCATGGTCTATGGAGTCTGAGAATAGTGCCAGGCACATTCCATAGGTCATGTAAGACGGCCACCTTGTGACTAGCTGCTATAAATAAGGGCTCTGGGGTCAAACCTGTCTGTTCTTTGAAGAGGTTGGGAGGTTTCACCCTAAAAGCAACACCAGTCCTCAGTCTGGAAACCAGGTCCCCAAGGAGACCCTGGGCAAGCACTTTCAAAGAGCTCAGAGTGAGAGAAGAGGCACAGCAAATGTCAACTTACATAAACCCATATGGGAAGAGATAAGAAAATAGTGCCCTTTTTGCAAGGGCAGAAATCTAACTTTCTTAGGAAAAAAAATGTGCAAAAATGAGGGCACACTCAAAAATGTAAAGACGTGAGCAAGGCTAGTAATCAATTCAGGTGTTGGTCCTCATTATGGGTAGACAAAGAGTTTGGATTAAATAAGTTGCTAAAAGAAGAGACCCAAGTTTGCCTTTATCACTGACAGGGGTTGTTTGGAGAGGCTATGGGCTTTTTATACAATGAGGTCAGTAGGAATATTCAGTCCTATCAAAGAAGGTGCAGTGAATAAATAGATTCATTATAAAGAATTACTACAATGTCACTGATATTTATAGGAAAATATACAACCAAGGAAAATGCATAATTCTATAGCCCAAAGGATTATGAAATGTAAATTGCCCCCAAAGGTTAATCTTTTGATGTCTGCCCCTGACCAATTCTCTCTTGAATTCCTAAGGCTCAGGACATTATCTCCAGGGTCCTTCTCCTAGACCAGTCCATCATTTCCATTTCATTGAGCTAATAAAATCATTGTCTCCATTACCTCTTCCAGTATCTGCCATTCTCATGTCTTATTCATGTTTTACACTTAAGCCTTTATATCTCTTTCCCCAGAATCCTAAAACCAAAGTTTTCCAGGCCAATTGTACACACAGAGACTGGACAAGATAATTTAGATTGTACCATATTCTTCTATGCCGTGGTCCTTAAATATCTTGCATTAGAAAATATGTTTTAACCTACAAAAGGTTTATATATACTTGAATGGCTGATTTCACATGACAACCCTGAGAAAGGTATAATGTACTACATATATAATATACACACACACATGCACTTGTATGTATGCATGTGCGTACATGTGTAACCATATATGCACATACATACACATGTATGTGAATCAGTAAAACTTTTATTGTCTATTTTAAACGGTACTGTATTAATCACAATAGCATATGATTTATTACTTTCATTTATAAATGAGACTTTGGTATATATGTATTTGAGCCACTTGTAATAACTCCATCTCCAACATCACTGCTTAAGAACACACAGCCTACAGTAACAGAGATCTTCTGCACTAACCACTTGGGACCTGCCTGCATGTGGTGAGTCCAGTCCAAAAAAATCTGATCTAAACCAGTACCTCCATCCAACAGAAGTGCTTACCATGGCGCTTTAACAAAATAACTGGGCACTGGCTGAATCTGAGTTTCACCCTTCCCAAGGGTAATGCTCTCACTGTCATCTCAGCCAACCATGCCACCTCTCAATCGCAGTGTCCACTCACCTATGCACCACTACACTGACCCTTCTTTTCAGACACTGAAATTTATTTGATAATGGGTCCTGATTCCTCCTGGTTCTATTATGGGAGAAAATTAAAAGGTCATTATAGAGTATTCTTACAGGATGAATGCTAATACTGAGAAGATTAGGCATCAAACCAGGTGGGGCAGGGAAAACAGTCCTTTCAGTGGATCTCAGATTGTGCCAGTGAGTAGTTCTCCATACAAGCAAGTTTAAAAAGATCTTTAGGAGAAGATGTTGCTCAAAATTAGGCAGATTTGAATACCAAGAGAGGTATAAATAGACCTCAATCCTTATCCAAGCGTCCACTGACTTGAATTTATACCCATTGTAGGAAAGAGTCCCTTCCACTGAATGAGGTGGTGCTATAAAAAGAGTTCCCACACTCGAGGAACGCAATGATCCTCATGTTTGAGTCAAGAACAAGAAATTTGTTTGTTTTAGAGTGCTCAGAATAAGATACCATGTAGCAGCGGATTCACCCATCCTATGGTTTTACAGCTAGTGTTCCAATATAACTGCAAAGACTTCTCCTGGGAGTACGTTTGAGTAGGGTCAATTTTATTAAGTTTTCCCAGGATCATCTTGAGTTATACCTATTAACTTGAAGTAATAATTAATACTCCCTTTCATACTCAAAAGTATCCTGGTTTTGGAAGATAAATTACATATCTACTCTAATTATGAGATATCCTCAAGTGTTAAGTACTCCAAAACATGATATGGGATCACGACATGTGCATTTTAATTCAGATGTCCTTGTCTGATGATGGCAGTCCTCTGAGAGTCTAAAATACAGATTCTTGGGCCCCATTCTATATCTCCTAGGGAGAATCTTGGAAATGTCTGTGCTTAATAGGTGCTGCAACTGATTCTTCTGACAAGAAAGTTCAATCATTGCCACTCTCGAAAATTCTAGTGTTGTCTCATGTGCTATACTTAACTATATCACTATTCTGTACGCTTCCTCTTTCTCCTTTGCCTTAGGAAGATTTCCACTTCCTAAACTTTCCAAGCTCAATTTTTAATCTAGAGTGCTTCTGCATCTAATTTGTGCTATCACCCTCACAGGGACCCTCCCATCTAGAGACCGCTTTCCAGTGGTATGCTGGAGCTCACTGTTACCAGCACTTGACAGCCAGGTGTGTATATCTCTTCCCAACTCAGCGATGTCACATAGAGAGCTTGAAATCAGCCATGGTGAAAGTATTTGCACCATTCAGCAAACGCTACAAATAAAGCCTTCTCCCACCTCACCCCCACGATACCAGAGCAGCTTGTTAAACATTAACCAGCACATCACCCAGTAAACATTTACACCTAATTATTCTACTACCCCTTTAGACAAAGCAAACAAAACAGCAAATATTTCCTATACAGAGCCAGTCTTAGTTATGCAGGACAAAGCCAGAGAAAACATTCCACATCAGAATAATATCACAATTGTGGTTTATCTCCTATGATATTTTATTAGGAAATTTTTCATTTTCTAAACATCAAAAAACTTGTTTAAACTGGAGAAATTTGACTGCATGTTCAAACTCGTGAAATTCAGGCTTTTGTTCAAATTTAGAAACTAACAGATCATTTTTATTACAAACTGGTGTATTTATATCAATATAAAATTGACACATGCTCATTACAGAAACATCACATTTTTAAGAATTTCTCTTAGCTCCATGTACCCAGAGATATCTATTACTAACCCTTTGTTTCGTCAGTTACATTTTTCCCTGAAAATTTTGTTATAAGCATCATTCCACATAGGTATACTTTTACACAAACATGTAAGACATATATAATGTGCTGTTGTGTGGATACAATTTGATTTGTATGATAGTCTGATTTTTATCCCTTTTTGTTTAAAATGTGGGTAGTGTACCAATTTGTGTAATTAGAATAGCACTACTATGAGCACTATTAAAGATATTTTCGCATGCATCTTTAATTACATTAGAATAAATTTATTAAGGGAGAATTGCTCTGTTAAGGTATAGCTATTTTAATGCCTTTGGTAGATACCATTAAATTGTCCTTCCAGAAAAGTGGTGACTTAGGTCACCAGTAATATATGAGAGTACTCATCTTCTAGCACTGTTAAGAATATATTTATTAAAATAGATATTCATATATATAAATATTATATATTATACAGTTGTCACTACAAACTCCTGCTTTTTGGGTCTTTCCTGTAATTTGCAGTTTGGATTTCTTCAATGAAATGATCAAGTCATTAAGAAAATAAAGATGTTGAGCTTTCAAGAAAGATTCATTAAAGTGGCTTTGGATTAAATCTGACCTCATAATTCTAAACTTGAACCACAAACCAAAGCAAATACAGAATTTTCTCACTTATGGTCAAAAGTTTCGGAGTACTTTTACTTTTTTAAGAACATATTCATCCAAAGGCTTCAGCCATAGGGTCATTTGCCATCATTAATATTGAGAGAGAGAGAAAGATAGAAATTCATTTTATTTTCTAAGATTAAAAAGACTTCAGCCAATAATCACTGTCTAGTAAAAGGGACAGGGTGTTTTTCCCAACTACACAAAACAACAGCAATCCATAAATTCTATAAAGACAGTTTAATAGTCACTTAAGCATAGTTAAGTTAATGTAAATATTTAAATCTTTTATATGCATAGTTGAGGTTCCCTCAGATTTCAACCCACTTCATTTTTTAAATAGCACATCATTATTTTGCCTAGTTGAAGAATTGTCATGTAAATATTGGTATTGTACTTCAAAGGAGAAAAAGGCTGTTGATTTTCAAATGAATATTCAAAGATTTCTGATATCTTTGATAGTTGTTCAAGTAGGTAAGCTCTGTGCTTAAGAACAATTTACTGGAATATGTCGGTGATTAAAAAGCTATCATAGGGCTTCCCTGGTGGCGCAGTGGTTGAGAGTCCGCCTGCTGATGCAGGGGACACGGGTTCGTGCCCCAGTCCGGGAAGATCCCCACATGCCGCGGAGCGGCTGGGCCCGTGAGCCATGGCCGCTGGGCCTGCGCGTCCAGAGCCTGTGCTCTGCAGCGGGAGAGGCCACGGCAGTGAGAGGCCCACATACCGCAAAAAAAAAAAAAAAGCTATCATATGTTCTTATTGGATGTTGCTCATTTAGACATGGAAGAATTAATACACTTCTCATATCCAATAATTCTTAAGATACAAGAGATAGTATAATCCTGCCTGTGAGGAAACATATCAATACATTCTGTGGAGAAAAAAAAAAATTCAAAATAAAAAAAAAATCATGACTCAAAATTATATTCAGTTTTCATACGCATGTGTCAAATGTTTTCTTTTCTTCTTGTCCAACCATGACACTACTGGACCTCTTAGGTAGCTTAGGATGTTATGATTCTGAAAATAAAAGTGTGTTCTGCTCATTGAATTTAAGAATGTTCAAAAATGAACTCCTTCAGTTTATGAAATTATTCGTGCTGAAGGCAAGCCCTTTGTATTTCATGTCAGAGACCTGGTGGGAATTTTCAAATAGAAATAGTAAGAAGAAATGTCTCCTGATTATCACACATTTTCTTTTGAATGAAAACCCAATGTTTTGTTTACAAAAAGGAACGTCTCACATATCAAGAAGAAAGTCTGATCTTAAACAGAACCCAGTAATCATTGTAGCAGACACAATTAGCAAACCGCGGAAAAGAGCCAGAAGAAAACATGAGATTTCTTCTCTCCCTCTCTATTTATGTCACATTCCTGACTATATCTAAATCCAAACAGACATGTTTTTCCATAAGTGTTAGTCTATGGAGAACTTAGTAGATAAAAGAGAGGATACAGCCTCAAAAACAATGAATTTTGACCTCGCTAAACATCCGTTAAATAGAAAACTGTAACAATAACTATTAAATTGAAAAAGCTGTCTTGGGCTTTAGGATCTGGTTCCTTTTAGGTTTATTTAGAACAAATTGCTTCTTCCTGTTTTTCCTTTTCATGGGAGCTTTTTTAACCACTAGATTTTTGTTTATGATTATATGAGAAGGAAGTTAGTTACAGGTAAATAAATAAATATGTAAATAAAAAGTAAACCCTAAAACACGAAATGAAACAGTTTATAATGAATGACTAAATTCATGAAATGGTTAGGCAAAATATCTTTGAATGCCCTGAATTCCTAAACATATGTCACTAATCATAGGCACAAATTAAATTTGAATTTCCATTTGTCTAGGTTCTCAAAAACTGATAACATAAAAGAAACAAGCTTTGAGCATGTAAAGGAATGATTAAACTGACAAAGTTTCTGTGCTAGAGGAAACTTACTGAAAACCTTCCATTCTAATTATTTACAGAACATGGAACTATGTGTTCTTTCTTTCCATTCTTTGTTTTTATCCGCATAAAGTAATCTGATTAAATGATATAACCAATCAGAAGAGATGGTTGATACACTCACATCCAAAAAGGGGTTGTTTCATAACTAAGGAGAGCAACTGAGGGAAGTCAGGGTCCAGCCAAGGTCCCAGATAATAAGAAAAACGGCCCTAATCACTGAACAAGGGTGATGAAGCCAGAAGAGAACCCAAAGATGACTTAAGATGAAGTGAGCACAGCTGTGGTCTAGTGAAAAGGGCATCGATGCCAGCATTAAAGTGATGTAGGAGCAGAGTCTGGTTCCATTTTACTTACTGTGCAAATTTTGAGCAGTTTATATAACATTGCTGAGTCTCCATTTCTCATCTAAAATGTGAATAATAATAGTACTAATTCTATAAGCTATTTCAAGAATTAAATGAGATGATGTTTGGAATGCTAGTAGCACTATGGCTAGAATAAATGTGAGCATTTATTATTATCATTAAACACCCAGACTATAGTAGCACACGTATTCAGAAAATCAGTCTAATTCATATGCTTTCTTGAACAGAAAATGTTAGAATTGGTTTTTGTGTTTTCATGATTATTTGCGACTTGTTTCTAATACTTTTGGCTCCAGCAGTTCTGGAAACTGTTTCAAGAAAGGGTGTGCTATGGCAAACAAAGGGAGACTGACAGGCATCAGTCCCTCACTGCCCCGCCCAACTTGGAGAGAGTTGATTCACAGACCTAGGGTATCCACAGAGTCCTAAAGGCTGGGAATCTGTAGAGGCGCTGCCCTGAAACAAGTTTCTGAGAGTCTCTTAAGCAGGCAGTCTTGTGAACAGACAGGCCATGGGGGACAGTGTAATGGGACAGACCTCAAAAGGCCCTCTGGCACAAGCATGCTTCCCCCATCACTGTCCTAGAGTATCAACTGATTATGCAACAAAGGGTGGTTGGGATGCTAGAACAGGTAACAATTCAGTTATTTATAATGCATGCCTCTGTTACCTGGAAGGGGCCCCCAAGAACAGATTAGCACAGATTAATTTGTCAGATTAACTCGTTGTCATTTGGGGCCCTCAGGAGAAGAAGCAGAATGGCAGGGAAAAGGGCGGGCGAGGCACCAAGAGAAAAGTGGGAAGATGCCTCCGAAAAGAGAGGAGAGGGGCAGCAATATCAAACTGGACTGGACGATGTTGCCACACTTGACTCTGAAAGGAAAGGACTGTTTTACAGAGATGCCAGAGAATTAAACTAGGTCCTTGACAACGTCCCAACCACTCAGTGAGAAAAAAAAATCATTGACTGATGGCAAAGAGCACCTCCTCCCTATGAACCAGCCTGAAAACACTCAAGAGAAAGTATTTTGCCTATATTACATCTACTACTTTTTAGTAATTATGAATATTATATAAGAAAATGAGATCTGTAAGTAAAGGATAATTTTACTCTGGAAAAACAAAAGAGAAAAAACTCCATACAGAAAAATGTCTCAGATGCATCGTTACAAAGCAAATACTGCAGTCTCCCCTTTGCCCTCTCTGGCATCGTTTTGGCCACTAACAATCAGCAAAATACTGGGTAGGAAGTAAGATGGCATGCTGTAACAGTCCAGAACATAGCCCATAGAGCTAATAATATCTTAATATTAAAAGAGCTACTCTAAAGTGTGTATGTTACCTAACTGAAACTTTATTCATTTATCAAAATGTGAATTTAAAATTTTGTAGATATTTTGCATCATCTAACTTGCATCATCTAATGCAGAACTTGGAAAGTTCTTATAGGTCCACGTACTATGATGCAAGTATAAAAAATGTGAAAACAATGCCCTCCTTGCTCTTAGTGAGTTTGCCACATGTATCAAAAGCAAACAGAAAATTAATATTTTGGAGCCCAATAATTGAAATTGGGGAAAGGATATCTGTTACATAAGATAAAATATATATTTGTCCATTTTTTATTCAAATACTTTTCTTTTTCATTTTTGTAAAATAATCTTGGGGATGCAGAACCATTTTCCCAGCAGGAAAAGATATCCGATATTCAGATCTGAACCAGTTGACTAGCTATGACGTGAGTCAAAAGTAATATTTGTGTCTCCCTAAATACTTGTGTATATATTTGTCATCACTAAGTGAGGCTTTGTCCATTTATCCAAAGCAAACTTCAGCAGAATCTGAAGAGTGAGTCAGAACATCTGTAGAAGCCAAAAAGGCCATTTGCTCTCTCAATCTTTTACACAGTGAATCCAAGCATAATCAAGGGACAGCAGTATCCTTCACTATTTCAATAAATAAACACATGTGAAGTGAAGGAAACACACATGCAAAAGAATCTAATCGCTAAAATTCTTTGCTACATTACATATTCAGCTTTGAGCACTAGTTTTAAAAGTACAGTTTAGACTTGGGAGACATTAGTTTTCAGGCCATCTAGTCAATTTCCTACAAATGTTGAATGGCTCATCATTAGAATAATTTTATAGGGCTTTTTGTTGAGTTGTTTTCAGTCTTCAGCTAAATGATTCACCAGTGGAGTCAGCAGTGAACGTTGTTATCATTGGTATAAAATCTTTCTGTTTTTCATTTGGGAGTATAATTCTGTTATTCTTATTCTCTCAGTTGTATTGCTAATGAGTACTAAAAATAACTGTTGTATAACCACAGTTATTCATCACTAAACTGAGAATTTAGAGATGTAATAAAAAAAAATTGACTAGAGAGTCAAGACATGAGACATACACAGGAAATGACATGGTTTTGTGGGTAACTTGCCCTGTTGTAACACATTCAACTTCTGTCGTTAGAACATTAAGTTCCTGCCCAGTTTATATGGGTAGCGTGAAACTTCTGCCAAAGTGAGTAATGTGGTCCTTTCTCACTGAAAAGATCAAGACCAATACCTTTCCCAAGTAGCGTTGAGTAGCAATGAACTTCGTCATCCTTGTGAACAGAGCTTGACAGACATTGTCAGATTCTCATTCCTGAGGTATCATTGTCATTCACTCTGCATTAACCCTGCTAGGAGCTACTGCTGGATTTAGCTTTCAAAGTCTCCTCATTATTTGACAAGTTAGAAGAGGTAGTGGAACTACTAGTAATTGGGGAACTACAACTCCATCCCAGCAAGTGACCTTGTCCCCAAACTAAGCTCTGGCTGGCCCCAGGTAGAACACCTTAATTGGCAGAGTAGTTATTATTGCAGCTCCTCAACAGGAGTATTCCAGGAAAGGAATGGGTGAGAAGAATTTCAGCACAATGCAGTGAGGATGAAATGCTGATAACTCCATCTGAGGCTGGCATATTGTGTGCAAGTGTCACTAGCTTTGGATTTATCTCTGTCACTTATTTTCCATCTCAAAGAAAAATTTGATTTAGAGCTTCAAAAAGTCAAGTCCAAGTGAAAGAAAATTCAAAAAAAATTTAAGTAGGAGGTCAGGTTTTCTTCTGCCCTCCTATTTTAAAAATCTGACCCTTCAGCATAGAGTCAGATTGATGTTAAGCTGATATTCAAATAACTTTGGTAAAAACTTTTAATTAGTTTTTAAACTTTCCAGACCTCTATGCTCTTAAGTACTATCTGAAGCTAGAAACTACAAATACAGAGGCTCTTCCTTGATTCCTAATAGTTTGTTTTCATGATCAAGTGGATTAAATATTTTAGATCTCATTAGAAAGCTCTGAGACCTAAAAAGTTTGAATACTAATGAGAAGATTTTTATGAATACCTTCACCTTGGGATGCCTTGCCACAATTAAAAATAAACATGCCAAAGTTTGTCCAGCACGTCAATGAATGGAGTATCTCTTTAGTTACTTATATATGAAATATTCAAGTCCTATGGAATATTTTGAACTACTGCTCCAAGTCTGTTTGGTTTTCTAAAAACCAAAGTACAGTCAATTACATTTGTCTTTTGACATACCAATAAATGTGTATCTTAAACTCATTCCTAGGGTTTGAAATATTCCTCTGTAACTTAGTCACCAATGGCAAATGGCACAAAGCTCCTCTCCCTGCTATTAAGGAAGGGACGTGCGGTCTGTTCCATATACCTCATCACCACGCACAACCTACAGAAGTGTGGCGTCGCAACATCAACAAGATGTACACATTCACTGTTCCCCAGAATAACTCAATACAAGGCAGGAGGTGCTAGCTTTCTAAAATATTTCCACGTGCTTCCTAAAAACTAGATGATTTATATTTTTCTTTGTGATACTTAACTCACTGATCTAAGTAGAGTTTTATATACATAGTAAATACTTAGTATATCGTCATAGTGCTTTCAAATTTATTTGCATTTTATACGTAAAAAAGGAAAATAAAACCAGAAATGAAGCCATCGTTATTACCCTCTGAATTTGTGTGTGTGTCCAAGCAGCCAATCAAAATAACTGAGACAAAGAATACAAGATGAAAAATAAACTTATCCTCAAATTAAAGTATAAGATTATTCAGATAAAGGTAGATGTGTAAGTCTAAGTTATCCAAATTCGCTAGATCATTTTGTAATCTTGGTTTTGCCACTGTCAAATAAATATGATCTACTTCATTTAAGTATAACAAATGAATATGAAAAACAAAAATTTCTGGTCTTGATTTAAAGCTACAAATGTTATATATTTGAAATCTAGTGCCAAATTTAACAGGATGTATTATTTAGTCTCTGATGGCTTATATGATTGGCTCTTATGAGTGAAAATTGTCATTGAATTCATGTTTCTCATTTCTTTTACATTAATAATGTAAATCCTGGGTTCTTCTGGGCACAGAGGAAAAACAACAGTCTTTAACATGCTCAAGAAACCTTCAACTCTAGGGATAGTAGATGCAATATTAACAGGCCGTAGGAACCCCAGGGCATCAAAGAAAAAGAGTGACCAACAGTCCCAATCTGCCAAGACTAAGAAAGTTTCCTGGGATGTAGCACTTTGAGTGCTTAGTGATAAAACCAGCAATATCCTCAGCAAACCAGAACAAGTTGATCACCAAAGGAAAGAGCACCTTAGTGAAATGCATATAGGTGTGTTTATCAAACCTTCCCCCAGCAAACTTGTAGCCAAGGCAAGACAGTCTCTCTTCAGCCTAGGGAAATAAAGGATGCAAGGGGAATTTTTTTATAGTGTTGGTCTTAAAAATGTAGAGATTGAGAGAATATGAAGTTTTTGTATTCTCTTCAGTGGCCTTTTATAAGCATTTTTAATGCATCTTCTGAACCCATGTTCTTTAACATTGCCAAGCTTTCATTAAAAGTACAAGCAATACTGTTGAGACAAGAGTTGTGCTCTATAAAGAAGTAGCAGAAAGCTAAATACAGTTGTACACATTCCATGCTTTTTGTCCCAATGAAATATGATGGTTAGCCACATTGTTTGTTTTAAAAGTCTCTAAAGATCCCATTTTCTTCCTCATGGCCATAAGCTAGGGAATTGTCTCAAGGACTCTAACACAATGGCGTGACCTGACCCCATAAAAAAGAACATATCAGGGTACCAGGTAACGGTTGAAAGATTAATAAGTAGGAAGGGTTTGGGCAGAACATCCAATAATTTCTTCTCTGTAGTTGTTCTAAAGCAGCTGATATACACAGCTCTGGCTCTGCTAAATTAAACATTTCAACCCAGCTTACTAGCACCACAATACACAGGTAGAAGTAATAAGTAATAATGAGTTTTGGGCCATTGAACACTGTGAGTTTTCCCAGTGTACTGCAATTATAGAAACATCTGTGCTAAATAAGTTCCTACTGAAAGCTAGGAGTGTTTAATAATCCTCACAATTTCTCATTATCAACCCTAATAGAAGGGAGAGTAAACTCTGCAAAAGTTTACCATCTTCAAAGAAAATTGCCAGGAACGTGATCATTTCTGGTACCACATTTCCCTGGATGATAAAAACACCAGAGACAATCTCCCTGGAAAAGAACATTAAACAGAAGGTTTAATGACATGTACCATAACACAAGGCAAATAATGCCACTTTCAACAGCCAGGCCATTTTGGCTGGAGTATCCCCTGTGCTGCCACCTGACAACCAGGAGATTGATGATGACGCTCAGCTTCCTCCACTGCCTCTGACAGGAGCGGGGTCGTCTAAAAATACACATAGCTTTCCTCAGACCTCTCCTAGCCACCAAAGCCCCAAATGAAACAGCTCCACGCCCGCTGATTGCTTCCCACAGGGCTCCTTCCAGAACAAGTGCAGGTTTCAGGGCCAGGGTCTGAATAACATTAACAACCACGAACGGCCAACTATTGCTATTGAGAGAAATGTCACTCCTCTGGAGAAATGTGAGTGACTTGGATGTGAGTATCAGTGGTTGAATAGGTGCCTGTATAATTAGTTTGGGAACAATATAGCAGACATTACTTTGGAAGAAGGTAGCATGTGGGAGCCAGTGAATGTCCATAGCTGGGTAAGTCTGTGATGGAAAACTGACAAGCAGAGCCCATCATAGAATATGACTGCTTCATTATTGTCAAGGAGAAAAAGGGATTTGCATCCAAGCCTGTCAAACTAATAGCTGGCTTGAGTTCTATGACTGAGTGATAGCTTCACTAATGCCAGACCAGACATGGAAACCGTCTTTAAAACATGGTTAAGGTGCTTTGAAACTGTGATAGTTAATTTTGATGTCACCTTGGCTGGGCCACAGTGCCCAGATATGCCATCAAACATTAGTATTCTGGATGTTTCTGTGAGGGTGATTTGGGGGAGATTAACATTTAAATCGGTAGACTTTGAGTAAAGCATATACCCTCTGTAACGTAGGCGGGCCTCACCCAATCAACTGAAGACCTTAACAGAACAAAGGACTGATCTCTGAGCAAGGGGAAATTCTGCCAGCAGAAGGCCTTTGGACTTAATCGGCAGCAGAAGCAGCAGCAGCTCTTCCCTGGGTCTGCTGGACCACCCTGCAGATTTTGGACTTGCCAGCCTCCACAATTGTGTGAGCCAATTCTTTAAAATCAATCAATCAATCAATTCTACTGGTTCCATTCCTCTGAAGAACACCAATAATAGAACAAAATCAATATTCTGTTGCTATCCAATCCTTCTACTTTTTCTGCTATTATTATTAGCAACACCTAATATGTATTACATGGCAGGTACTATGCTAAGTGCATTATATATACATACATGATATGATTACTAGCTTTATTTGACAGACACCAAGGCATATAGAGGTTGGTCAGATTGTCCAAGAACACATAACTAGTAAGTGATAAAGGCAAGAGGCAGGTCCAGGTCTGGCCCTTTCAGAGGGCCAGAGCTTTCTACAACTATAATGGACTGGCCCTCCAATAAAGCAATAGAAATAAATAAATAAATAAAAAAGAGAGGGAGATTGGGAGAAGAAGTTTTATCCTTAATCAGTTTTGTTGTTTTGCAAGAAAGGAGCCTAAGTCTGGGCCTCAGCCATCCTGCGTGCTCAACAACTGGACACATTACCTGACAAACTATTCATGCTTAGGTCACTACCTTATTCATATGTCAAATGTATGTGACCCCGGAAAAGTCCCTTAACCTCTCTGGGCCTCAATATTTTTTTTAATCTATTAAAAAACAAAGGAAATTCAGACAAAATGATCAGTAGGCTTCCTTATAGACTATGGTAAGGGAGCCTCAGTTTGAATAGAAAAATATTACTTGCTTTAAAAATTCTCTTGAGAACCAAATAAGAATAAATTTGAAAGTGTGGGGAAAAATGAAAAGGCATTAGGCACATAGTTGATCTTCTAAAAATCACTTAAGAGAAAATACCGCCTTGCTCAATGTGGCAACGCAAGTAATAACTTGAATAAAGTTTTGATTCCTGTGATTGTGATTCATGAAGCATTTTCACATGGAGGATTGCTAAGCTTGGTTCACAGAGGTTTTTTTTTACTGCTTTGTGGAGGTGCTGCATTCATGAACTGTTGCTATAATACATTTCCATGAAGTCCTAGTCCTAGAATCAACCCAGGATGCCCGACCTCTCCACTTCCCCCCATCCTCTTCTCCCTCTCAGGCGCAGCCACTCTGAGAATATCTCTAACACCATATTTGGCTATGTCATTGTTTACATGCTTGCCCCCCAGATGCCACTCCCATGTGATGGTAAATGCCATGAAGATTGAAACAATACCTTTAATTCTTCAATACCTACCGCCTAACACGGTACATAGCAATTAATTATATGGTAAGTGCTCATATTTATGAAATGAGTAAATAAGTTATTGAGAGGCTTGGCTCAAATTACTATTCAAAATGACTCAAGGTAGCATTTAAAAATTATTATGATAACTTTCTGATAACCAACATTCACTGAGCATTTTTTGGGCTGTCATGGTCCTAATGATTTGTGTATGATGTCTCATTTAATCCCGTTCTATGAGATAGGTGAAACTTAGATAGCATTCCAATCACGAAGCTGTTTTCTTTCGTTTTTAATTTGAAGACAATGCAAATTTTTAAAAACTTAATGTTATTGTGGTAAAAACACTTAACACGGGATCTATGCTCTTGACAAATTTTTAAGTGTACAGTATAGTATTGTTGAGTACAGTTTCGATCTTGTACAGAAGATCTCTAGAACTTACTCAATCTTGCTTAACTCAGATGGTATGCCTGTTGAATAGTAACTCCTCATTTCCTTTTCCGCCCAGTTCCTGGCAACTACCATTCCACTCTGATTCTATGAGTTTGACTATTTTAGATACCTCAGACAAGTGGAATCATGCTGTATCCATCTTTCTATGACTGACTTATTTCACTTAGCATCATGTCCTCAAGGTTCAACCATGTTGTGGCATAGTGCACAATTCCTTATTTTTTAAAGCTGACTAATATTTCATTGTATGTATATACCACATTTTCTGTATCAATTCACCTGTCAATGGACATTTGTTTCCATATCTCAGCTATTATGAAGTGTTGCCATGATTATGGGAGTTCATTATCTCTTTGAGATCCTAATTTCAATTTTTTTGGATAATCTCATAAGTGGGATTGGTGGATCACATGATAGTTCAATTTTTAATGTTTTGACAAATCTCCATACTGTTTACCACAGTGGCTGCACCATTTTTCATTCCCACCAGAAGTGCACAAGGGTTCCAATGTCTCCACATCCTCACCAACTAACTGTTCCCAGTCCTTCCTAAATCTGGTTCTTCAAATTTCTTTTCCACCCTAGAAGCTACCCCAATATTTTCCCCATAAATTTTCTTTTTGTTTTCGCTGGGAAAAGCCAGTTCTCTCTGTCCTAATTGACACACAGCCCCTGCCCCTGGAGAGCAGAATCCTCTCTTCCCATCCCAAGCACCAGCTATTATTTTTGTGGCTCACAGGGCAGAAGCATAATAGAAATGCAATTCACATCCTGGGAAGTTTGACGCTCTCCTCAAATGACTTGCTTTCAATCAGGGTCTGTGACTAGGATGAAGCAAGCAGGCATCTAGAGTATAAAAGGCAAGGAGGCCCTCCCTCTCATGGTCCTGCAAGTGCAGGGTCAGATCCTCAGAGTGAGGATCTCTAGAGATTTTGTGTCAGACATGCCTCCTTGCCTCACCCTTGCCCAGCTGTTTTCAAGCTATGTTTAGAGACTGAGGTTTGTTTCTTCTATGAGGAAACGTTTCTGGCTGTAGGCCACAGGATTTCATACTGAACCAATTCTTTCCCAGATACTACAATTTCAAGGCTGCAGAAACAATTTTGGTCTGAGAATCTGGGAGCATCAGAGGCTTCAAAGGTCACTGGAGGATTCTGAGGGATTGCCCAATTAACTCCTTAGGCTCTATACATTGCTACTTTCTACCAGGGTTACGTAAGGCCTAACTCATACAAGTTCCAGAGTTTGCTCTCACTGGTACTTCATCACTACAATATCCAACAATTAGGAAGAAAATGTGCTTCCCAAGTCACTTCACAACCACAAAACGTTTTAGGAAGACTGACAACCCCTAAGGCCTCACCAAAATCAGGCAGGGAAGTGTAGTTGCTCCTTGGAGAACAAGTGAGAAATGGAGCAGGAAAGATTTCAACAGGACTTAAGCGGGAATTTCTTAATTAGGAGAGTGATAAAACACAGGAGATCTTTAAGAGAGACTGTGAGCCCTTGAACTCTTGAGGGCTTTAGAAAAACCATATAAAACCATCTCTCCTGTTAGATACTCACTGGCCTCACTAGATTATTTTAATTCCATAGCTTAAAACTCTCTTTTGCCTGGTTAGCTATATGCCTGGTGATGATTCAGAAACATTATTAACTCTAGAAGAAATAACTACATTTAAAATATTTATATATATATATGTATTTTAATATATATGAATATATACACACACACAAATACAGTTTTTCTACAATGTGCGATATACTGTTTGCCTCACTTTTTTAATATCATGTTGGTAATAATGTCTATTTCATACATTATTGGCTTTTATATCTACTAAAAGGCCTATAGCTGAAATGTTCCATGGATCAACAGAGCACATATGGAAATGAAATATGTAGGTCTTGCATCTGTAATAAATAGGTTTTGAAAGAAAGAGGTCATTTCTTCACTTGGTGCAGGCAGCTGGCGCAAGCAGAGTAAAAAAAAAAAATCACTTTATTTGAATTAAAACTTTACAAATATAATTGTACCGTAATTACAGTGATGCTGTAGTAGGATGATGCTAAGTATAACACTCCTAAATAGGATATACATAAAATTAAAAATTAGTGTAATAGCTTAATCCAGTACTCCTGTTGCCATGAAGAGCTGAACACAATCCTTAAGAGAATCATATCCCTTTGACACCTTTCTCTTACTATTATCTGCTCCTCTTCTTGAATTTCCTCTTTCAATAGTCACATTTGCTTATCTCCTCAGTCATCTTTTCTTTCTTTCTTGTCCTTGTCCCATACTCAACCGGTTGCCAAGAACTTTCATTGGTCTACTATCTCTTCCAAGCATCCTTTCTTTCCACTTCTCCTAAAATGGACTTTATTGCCTCTCACTTGCAGTAGCCTCTCATTCCCTAGCCATCTTCATCTTCCTTAAACCTTCTTTCAATCTTTTCTTCATGCTCCAAAGGAGTATGGCTTCCGATTACCTCAAAGATAAACTACAAAATCCTTCAAGTACCTCCATGATCTGGCCTTCACGTAACTCATTTTTCCAATCTTATGTTTATCTCTTTCTGTTCGTGAACTACTCACCGTTTACTATTTTGAACTCTCGTTTTTTCTCCTGCATAACTTTATTCATGCTATTTCCTTCCATTGGAATGCCTTTACAAATCCTGCATAATTATCAAGTCACAGCTAAAATATCAATTCTTCCATGTAGCTTTCCTCAATCATACTAGACAGAAGTCCTCTAAACATAAAGCTATTTATATACATTTTTATGAAACAGATATTACATAACTTGTGTTCCTGTTAGATCACATGTACATTAATGGACAAATCCCTGATTTTAACTTTAACAAATCCTTGATCTTAACTTTCTCACATTGTAAATTAGCAATATGCCTTGCACACAATAGATAATCAGTGAATATTAATGGTTATGAACGAATGTATGTATAGCTTGTCCTCAGACTTTTTTTTTTTTTTTTTTTTTGCAGCACGCAGGCCTCTCACTGTTGTGGCCTCTCCCGTTGTGGAGCACAGGCTCCAGACGCGCAGGCTCAGCGGCCATGGCTCACGGGCCCAGCCACTCCGCGGCATGTGGGATCTTCCCAGACCGGGGCACGATCCCGTGTCCCCTGCATCGGCAGGCAGACTCTCAACCACTGCGCCACCAGCGAAGCCCCTCAGACTTTTTTTTGTAATTTTGTTTTCTCCTTGGTTTTACTAAATATTGGCGTAATCACTATACATTTATTCAACTTTGTACGTACTCACAGACTGCACATTTCTTTTGGTCCTACCCAGCTTAATTATTACATTCTCATAAGATCATAAAGGAAGAAAAATCTGCCACCTCATTCTCAACACCCTCTACCAGCCTCGGAAGCTCATGTTTTCGGTAAAAAATAAATCGGAGCAAATAGTCAATGGCAACAGTTCTTGAAACCCAACTAATTCAAAAGTTTATGAATGGATACTTTTGCTCTGAATGGAACTGCAAGATTTAGAAGGGGAAGCAGGATTTTATTCAATTTTTTTTTCCAGTGCACTGACACCAAAACTCTTCCCCAGCAAGAGACTGAGCTCCTAAAATGTCTATTTTTTTTAACATCTTTATTGGAGTATAATTGCTTTACAATGGTGTGTCAGTTTCTGCTTATTCAATTTTTTAAAAAAGCACTTTGAGTCTTCCACAGTTCCAAAATTCCTCACAAAAGCCTTATCTTACACTTTTAATTAAATTTTTTACGATTATTTTTAAACAAATATTATAATCTGTAACCTTTTAAGCTATTTGTTTATTGATAAAAAGAATATAAAAGTCTTTAAATACGCACCCAAAACTTAAAGAAACTGTATTATTATTTACCTAGATTAACTAAGATAAGTGAGAGAACAAAAGCAGAGACTATTAATGGATAGCATATGAGAAAGCATCAAAAATAACTGGCACAATGTTATAATAGAGATATTATAAAGATTTATTAATGAGTGTGAAGTAACACCTTTTTTTACAGAGGCACTGAAATTACTTGCATATCATATGTCATTATATTATTTGAGGAATATTTGTCAGTTGGCTGTTTTCTCTTAATGACATTAGATATAATAAGTACCATTTATCTATATATTGTTTATAATAAAGCATTTCCAATATACAATTATTTCATGGAAAAACACTTCTATTTAGAATAAAATATTCTGTAAAATTTTCATCTTTAAAGTGATTTAATACTAAGGTAACTAGTGTTAGACCCAAATGAATCCAGCATAGCTAACTTTATAGTCAAATTATTCTCCTGTAAAGGTTGTATTGAAAATCATAGCTTTCCTCTTTTTTAGGTGGTATCCAGTAAGTAAGTTAACAAAAGAGCAAAATATTTAATATTTTTTTAGTTAGGACTCTTGGTTGCCCATGGGAGATAAACCAATGAAAAGCAACTCTAACAAAATGAGACTTCATTGATTCCTATAACTGAAAAATTCAAGGCATGGCTGACTTCTGCCATGATTGGCCTCAGGGCTCAAACAGTGTCATCCAGGTGCATTTTCTCACCATCTCTCACATCTGACTTCTGCTATGTTGGCTTCAGTTTCTTCTCCACCTGTTGTTTAAATAACTCCAGCAGGCCCCACTTCACTAATTTTCTCTGTCTGAGAAGTTCTAGTTAGTCTCCTGGCATCTCATTTGCTCTGATGGGATCTCATGCCCACCCCTGAACCAATAGCTATGGTCCCAACAGAATCTGAGGGTCTCATAGCTCAGGTCTGAATCACATGCTCCAGTCAGCTCTACCAAAATCACAGGGACTTATTGGGAAGGGATAAATCTCCCACAAAAATGGAAGTAGGATAACTGGATGATGGGAAGTTCAAAGAGCAACACAAACCTATGAGTTAAAAGAACATGATCTTGTTTTGTTTTTTGAATTTATTTTTTTATATGGCAGGTCTTGATTAGTCATCAATTTTATACACATCAGTGTATACATGTCAATCCCAATGTCCCAGTTCATCCCTCCACCCCCCAACCCCGCTTTCCCCCCTTGGTGTCCATAGGTTTGTTCTCTACATCTGTGTTTCTGCCCTGCAAACCAGTTCATCTGTACCATTTTTCTAGGCTCCACATATATGCGTTAATATACAATATTTGTTTTTCTCTTTCTGACTTACTTCACTCTGTATGACAGTCTCTAGATCCAACCATGGCTCAACAAATGACCCAACTGTGTTCCTTTTTATGGCTGAGTAATATTCCATTGTATATATGTACCACATCTTCTTTATCCATTCGTCTGGCGATGGGCATTTAGGTTGCTTCCATGACCTGGCTATTGTAAATAGTGTTGCAATGAACATTGGGGTGCATGTGTCTTTTTGAACTATGATTTTCTCTGGGTATATGCCCAGTAGTGGGATTACTGGATCATAAGGTAATTCTATTTTTATATTTTTAAGGAACCTCCATACTGTTCTCCATAGTGGCTGTATCAGTTTACATTCCCACCAACAGTGCAAGAGGGTTCCCTTTTCTCCACACCCTCTCCAGCATTTGTTGTTTGTAGATTTTCTGATGATGCCCATTCTAACTGGTGTGAGGTGATACCTCATTGTACTTTTGATTTGCATTTCTCTAATAATTAGTGATGTTGAGAGCTTTTCATGTACTTCTTGGCCATCTGTATGTCTTCTTTGGAGAAATGTCTATTTAGGTCTTCTGCCCATTTTTGGACTGGGTTGTTTGGTTTTCTAATATTGAGCTGCATGAGCTGTTTATATATTTTGGAGATTAATCCTTTGTCCATTGATTCATTTAAAAATATTTTCTCCCATTCTGAGGGTTGCCTTTTCATCGTGTTTATGGTTTCCTTTGCTGTGCAAAAGCTTTGAAGTTTCATTAGGTCCCATTTGCTTATTTTTGTTTTTATTTCCATTACTCTAGGAGGTGGATCAAAAAAGATCTTGCTGTGATTTATGCCAAGGAGTGTTTTTCCTATGTTTTCCTCTAAGAGTTTTATAGCGTCCAGTCTTACATTTAGGTCTCTAGTCCATTTTGAGTTTATTTTTGTGTATTGTGTTAGGGAGTGTTCTAATTTCATTCTTTTACATGTAGCTGTCCAGTTTTCCCAGCACCACTTATTGAAGAGACTGTCTTTTCTCCATTGTATATCCTTGCCTCCTTTGTCATAGATTAGTTGACCATAGGTGAATGGGTTTATCTCTGGGCTTTCTATCCTGTTCCATTGATCTATGTTTCTGTTTTTGTGCCAGTACCATATTGTCTTGATTACTGTAGCTTTGTAGTATAGTCTGAAGTCAGGGAGTCTGATTCCTCCAGCTCTGTTTTTTTCCCTCAACACTGCTTTGGCTATTCAGGGTCTTTTGTGTCTCCATACAAATTTTAAGATTTTTTGTTCTAGTTCCATAAAAAATGCCATTGGTAATTTGATAGGGATAGCATTGACTCTGTAGATTGCTTTGGGTAGTATAGTCATTTTCACAATATTGATTCTTCCAATCCAAGAACATGGTATATCTCTCCATCTGTTGGTATCATCTTTAATTTCTTTCATCAGTGTCTTATAGTTTTCTGCATACAGGTCTTTTGTCTCCCTACATAGGTTTATTCCTAGGTATTTTATTCTTTTTGTTGCAATGGTAAATGGAAGTGTTTCCTTAATTTCTCTTTCAGATTTTTCATCATTAGTGTATAAGAATGCAAGAGATTTCCATGCATTAATTTTGTATCCTGCAACTCTACCAAATTCATTGATTAGCTCTAGTAGTTTTCTGGTGGCATCTTTAGGATTCTCTATGTATAGTATCATGTCATCTGCAAACAGTGACAGTTTTACTTCTTGTTTTCCAATTTGTATTCCTTTTATTTCTTTTTCTCCTCTGATTGCCGTGGCTAGGACTTCCAAAACTATGTTGAATAATAGTGGCAAGAGTGGACATCCTTGTCTTGTTCCTCACTTTAAAGGAAATGCTTTCAGTTTTTCACCATTGAGAATGATGTTTGCTGTGGGTTTGCCATATACAGCCTTTATTATGTTGAGGTAGGTTCCCTCTATGCCCACTTTCTGGAGAGTTTTTGTCATAAATGGGTGTTGAATTTTATCAAAAGCTTCTTCTGCCTCTGTTGAGATGATCATATGGTTTTTATTCTTCAATTTGTTAATATGGTGTATCACATTGATTGATTTACGTATATTGAAGAATCCTTGCATCCCTGGAATAAATCCCACTTGATCATGGTGTATGATCCTTTTAATGTGTTGTTGGATTCTGTTTGCTACCATTTTGTTGAGGATCTTTGCATCTATATTCATCAGTGATATTGGTCTGTAATTTTCTTTTTTTTGTAGTATCTTTGTCTGGTTTTGGTATCAGGGTGATGGTGGCCTCATAGAATGAGTTTGGGAGTGTTCCTTCCCCTGCAATTTTTTGGAAGAGTTTGAGAAGGATGGGTGTTAGCTCTTCTCTAAATGTTTGATAGAATTCACCTGTGAAGCCATCTGGTCCTGGACTTCTGTTTGTTGGAAGATTTTTAATTGCAGTTTCAATTTCATTGTGATTTCTTTGTTCATATTTTCTATTTCTTCCTGCTTCAGTCTTGGA
This sequence comes from Tursiops truncatus, assembly GCF_011762595.2. Taxonomy (NCBI): domain Eukaryota; kingdom Metazoa; phylum Chordata; class Mammalia; order Artiodactyla; family Delphinidae; genus Tursiops; species Tursiops truncatus. The sequence goes on from NC_047036.1 coordinate 74,502,611, forward strand.
AGGTTATACCTTTCTAAGAATTTGTCCATTTCTTCCAGGTTGTCCATTTTATTGGTATACAGTTTCTTGTAGTAGTCTCTTAGGATGCTTTGTATTTCTGCAGTGCCTGTTGTAACGTCTCCTTTTTCATTTCAAATTTTATTGATTTGATTCCTCACCTTCTTTTTCTTGAGGAGTGTGGCTAATGGTTTATCAATTTTGTTTATCTTCTCAAAGAATGAGCTTTTAGTTTTACTGAGCTTTGCTATTGTTTTCTTTGTTTCTATGTCATTTATTTCTGCTCTGATCATTATGATGTCTTTCCTTCTGCTAACTTTGGGTTTTGCTTTTTCTTCTTTCTCTAATTCCTTTACGTGTAAGTTTAGCTTGTTTATTTGAGATTTTTCTTGTTTCTTGAGGTAGGCCTGTATAGCTATAAACTTCCCTCTTAGAACTGCTTTTGCTGCATCTCATAGGTTTTGGATCGTCATGTTTTCATTGTCATTTGTCTCTAGGTATCTTCTGATTTCCTCTTTGATTTCTTCAGTGATATCTTGGTTATTTAGTAACGTATTGTTTAGGCTCCATGTGTTTGCGGTTTTTACATTTTTTTCCCTGTAATTCATTTCTAATCTCATAGTGTTGTGGTCAGAAAAGATGCTTGATATGATTTCAATTTTCTTAAATTTACTGAGGTTTGATATGTGACCCAAGATGTGATCTATCCTGGAGAATGTTCTGTGTTCACTTGAGAAGGAAGTGTAATCTGCTGTTTTTGGATGGAATGTCCTTTAAATATCAATTAAATCTATCTGGTCTATTGTGTCATTTAAAGCTTCTGTTTCCTTATTTATTTTCATTTTGGGTGATCTGTCCATTGGTGTAAGTGAGGTGTTAAAGTCCCCCACTATTATTGTGTTACTGTCGATTCCCTCCATTACAGCTGTTAGCAGTTGCCTTATGTATTGAGGTGCTCCTATGTTGGGTGCATATATATTTATAATTGTTATATCTTCTTCTTGGATTGATCCCTTGATCATTATGTAGTGTCCTTCCTTGTCTCTTGTAACATTCTTTATTTTACAGTCTATTTTATCTGATACGAGTATTGCTACTCCAGCTTTCTTTTGATTTCCATTTGCATGGAAATATCTTTTTCCATCCCCTCACTTTCAATCTGTATGTGTCCCTAGGTCTGAAGTGGGTCTCTTGTAGACAGCATATAGATGGGCCTTGTTTTTGTATCCATTCAGCAAGCCTGTGTCTTTTGGTTGGAGCATTTAATTCATTCACGTTTAAGGTAATTAAACATGATCTTGTTAATCAAGGAAACTAGAAGCAATGCCAGTTCTATAGCCTTGGGCAAGTCCACGTCCATTCTCTTCTGGATCACTGCTTTAGCCTCCTGACCTGCATGTATCTGGCTCCAGTCCCTTCTATGCACTGCTCCTTGGATGAGGTCCAAACAAACCGCTATGTGATCAGCCTCTGCTTGCTTCTCTAGCCTCTTCTCCAAACTCTCTCCCTGTAACCCTCTGAGCTCCAAACACCAAGGCCTCTTGTTAATTCCATAAACACGCCTTGGCCTCCTGTGGCAGGGCCTTTGCACATTCTTTACCCATTGCCTAGATCTCTTTCTCCTTTCTTTCCACTTAGTGAACCCCTACTAAGCATCAGACATTAATTCAAACATTATTTCTGTAAGGACATTTTACTAACACCATCCCCATTATAAGGTTTCACGTTCCCTTATGATGCACTCTCATGAAATACATTATTTAATAATACTTATTACAGCTTTTACTTTATATGTATTTGTATAAGTTGATTAGTTAGTATTTTCCCCCCACTAAAGTATAAGCACCATGAGGAAAATATTATATCTATATTTGCTTACCACTGTTTCCCTGTGCCTAGCATATAGTCAATACTCAATAAATAAAGGAAGGAGTAAATAAAGACACTTTATGAAAAAGTGTCTCTGTTTCTCATCCCTAAAGCAATGGAGTTGAACTAAGAGATCTTAAACCATCAATTCCAGCTCTTAAAATTCTTTGATACTAATTGAACACTGTAAATGCTTCATATTGTGGGTGCGTAAATATTTTTAAGTAATACCTTGGAAGAAGCTACTAAATAAAACTGGTTAACTTAGCCAATGCATGTTATAGCTGAAAGGTCAATAAAAATCCTTGAAATTAGTAAAATATTACCATTCAAATTATGATGATCAATTCTCCATTTCCATTGATAGGGGATTAAAGACACATCTTCCACCCTCAAATAAGAGCATTTAAGTTAGCATGAAAATCACTATACAAATGATGATTAAGACCACTGAACTTCTTTGGGAATGGTAGGGTCAAGATTAACAACATGGGCTTCCCTGGCGGCGCAGTGGTTGAGAATCTACCTGCTAATGCAGGGGACACGGGTTTGAGCCCTGGTCTGGGAGGATCCCGCATGGCACGGAGCAACTAGGCCCGTGAGCCACAACTACTGAGCCTGCGCGTCTGGATCCTGTGCTCTGCAACAAGAGAGGCCACAATAGTGAGAGGCCCGCGCACCGCGATGAACAGTGGCCCCCGCTTGCCACAACTAGAGAAAGCCCTCGCACAGAAACGAAGACGCAACACAGCAAATATAAATTAATTAATTAATTAATGAACTCCTACCCCCAACATCTTCTTTAAAAAAAAAAAAAAAAGATTAACAATATTATGAGGCAAGTAAATGTTGTCCTCTGTACCCTTCCTTTTGTTTTCCATTTCTCACATTTTGGGTTCATCCACACCCCACTACCTGCAACAAAATACCCAATGTCTTCTTTCTCTCCATTGGTTATCTGCATATTAGAGACACCCCCCAAATGGACCTGAGTAATATCCCCTTCATGCACACTATGAATCACCTCCTTCTGCTTCTCCATTAAAACTTACCTGCCTCTTCTTCTATATCTTCACAGCCCTGATCTTTACTAGGTGTCAATGGTTGTAATGGGTTATTAACAAGAAAACTCATCCATTCTAATATGTTATATGGTTAATTAATGTTACCTCCCTCAAGATAATAGAGCATATGTCCTCTTAAAGGCTTTTAAGATATGACAGTTACGGTGGAAATTTCAGGCACTACTGCAGACTGATGAGGGAGATGGATTTTAAAGCATGGGGGCCTCTCATTGATCCTCAAATTATTCCACGTAGGCAGCTGCTGACTCTGCCCATGAGTAAGCCAGTCTCTCTCTGGAGAACTTTATAAACAGCATGATTTTCACTGTTTGACATGGTTGAAGCATAGTTCTCTCTGAAAATGACCTCTTTTTAAGGTATCATCTGTTTACAGAGCTATGCTTTAGATGTTCTCAAGACTAGGATGGCTACCCCTTGCTCTGAGATTGAACAGGTCAGTCTGCCTTCAGAGATAGATGAATTTGAAGGTGTCTTTGAGTAGCCAGCTGATTTACTTATCCTTTTCATTTTAGATTCCAATTCAAACACATACACTGCTAGAAATGAAAGAGAATGCTGAAATCCCATGATGTGCCCTGCTCTCCCAGAACATAATTCCACCCCCCTCCCCATCTGTGAATCTCCTGTTGATATCAGGGGGAGTCACCACATGCAGAGGGGGGAGACACATGCCAGGAGAGGGAAGCCCATTATGTAGCTGAGAGCTAATTTTGCTTAATCTTCTTGATCTCCATAAAGAGCACTCTGAGACCCCACAGAATTTAAACAAAAAAGATGAAGATGAAGAAGGACTGTTCAAGCAGAGTCAATGTAATATTTATTAATGTCATCCATCACAGTGTGTTTATGTACCTAACCAAAATTTAAAACTGTCTGATTGAGAACAGAGGAGGAAAACCGATTGCTGTATCCAGGCAAAACAGGCTCATTCCATCCTCATGTATGTACATTCGGAAAATGAACGGAAATGATATAAGCACCACATTAAACACTTATGCTTCCATTTAAATTATTTTTAAAAGATAAGTAAAAACATAAAATTGTGACCCTGGGTTTATCCTTAAACAGAAATCTCATCTTAAAGGAGAATCTTTCCATACTTAATAGCAGAATTCCTTTTTCTTCACTTTACTCAAATGTCTTCTGGGGAGAAGACAGCTGGAAGAGGGGGTCCAAAAAGGGCAGGGGGAGTGGATTCTCACAGCTTAAGAGACCAACTTCAAGAGTAGAATCATTGAATCAGATCAGCTTTGGAAAATACCTTAAAAGCCTCCAGCTCAAGCAAGAGGTAGTATATTTTGTCCTTGAATTCTTCCAGTGACAGGAAACTCATCACCCTTCAGGCATCTCATTTTAGTGTTGGATAGTTTACCATATTAGACATCTCTCCCTTGTAATATATGGAAATCTATGCCCTTGTAATTTTCCCTTGTTGGTCCTACTGTGCCCCTCAGAGCCAAACACACAGAATGAATCTAATGTCTCTGAGTATGGGCCTTCAAACACTGGCAGGTAGTTTTCTTTGAACAGCACCACCTTTTCTTCCTTGTTGGCTTAGTCTGCAGCTTTATAACTAAAATACTATTGCTGAAAGTTCTCCAAACTTCCTGAAGTGTTCCTCCTTCCAGAGATGTATGTCATTAAGTCAGACTTATGTTTTCTCTGGATTTTCGAAATTTGGGTGGTTGGTTAATCTGTATGATTGGTCGACTTGGGCTAACAATTTTGGATGTTGTAAATTTAAAAGGCATTTAGTTGAAGAGGAGGGCAATCCTCTATAGCATTTTCCTTGGCATTCATACACATAAGGGCTTGAAAATGCTTGAATAAATAAATGAATGAATGAAGATTCCTTGTATTCTAATACTTGTAGAGGGCTTGATACTTTACAAAGGAATTAAATCCATTATTTGAATGTCACAATAAACAAGAGGGCAGTGGAAAAGGTATTACTATCCCTATCTCCTAAAAATGAGAAAATTGCAACTCAAAAATAAGTTCACTTTGAAGAAAAGTCTTTTACTGGGGAAAAAACAACTTTGAACTTACTAATTCTTATACTACTATAACATATGTTCATAGGATCTCAAAAGAACTAGATTTCTAAAAATTATCTTTGCATTACAGACAAGTCACTAATTTTTACAGTGCATTTTTATTTTAATATAATATATTTCTTGGCCAAAATATTTTTCCTGTTGTAATGAAAAAGCCACAATAACAAACTGTGCTTACAATAAGACAACTTATCTTTTTAAATCTCAAAAAAATTAACAATCAACGTAACATTTACAATAAGAAAATAATTCCTTTTTAGATGAGATATGTTGAGGAAGAAAAATTCAATTTTATTAATCTATTAAATAAATATTTATTGAACTCCTATTGTACCCAGGGTAACTTACAGTAATAAAGAAGGTCCCAAAGAAGGGACCAAAGGGAAGGATAACCCAGAGGACATCAGTATGTGAAATTAGGGGATGTACGTATGCTAATGGGATAAAATTTAACAGTGGAGGCTTTCTGGGGAAATCCTAAAGGAATTGTAATTAGAAGGTAGAGGCAAAGTGCATTCCAGACAATCTACATGTAATGGTTGGTCTTAGATAAACTATGTAAGAGAATTCAGTATGGCTTGTGCTTCCTTCACGTGCCATTTCACTCCTATTTCAAGTAAGTAACCTTGACTGTATCTAACTCTCTGCTGCCTGAGGTCCATGGGTGGAGGACAATGGACAAAAGTACACTTATTCCACAGCCACAGAGACTTCTTTTGTTACTGCCCTCAGGAGATTTAGGAGCTGCTGATATATGCACCAAATTACTGTGGCATGAGTTTCCTGTCTCACCAGAAACCTGCAGAGTCCACTGGAAGCATTTCTGGGGTGCCCAGAAGGAATTCTCCAGGCCAGTCCTCCTGATCTGCCCAGTGCCCACACTCCCACCTCACCACCAACCAGTCCTGGTGCATTAGCTGCTCCATCTAGCTCTCTGCCCTGCTCTGCCACTGCTCTCCTGTTCCCAGCAGTGCCCCTGACCAAAATAGGGTGAAGCCCCTCTCCCAACTCTGCTCTGGCACAAAGCGAACCATCTTCAGCCATCTATGTCCACTCAGTCACTCCTGCAATTAAATAGTCCCAATGAGGTTTGCAATGAGGCTTGTCAGGGCCTTCCATCACTTACTCATTCTTTGTCTTACTAAAAATGGTAAACTGATCAACTATTTTTCAACTCTCACTGCCTAATGATCCAAAATCCTTTAACTTTTAGTCATCATACTTCTTTTACAATTGATAAATTCTATTCCTGTTTTCCCCTCTATCTCCATAAAATTTCTCTGAATCTAACTTGAAATTCAAACTGTGCCCCAGTGTTCCCTTAAAATCCCTACAAGAACCCTTTATTCATGATGAATTGTTTTTTCTTAATTCCTACAAATAAAAGGATTTCCATAGCTTCGCCAACACTCCACAAATATTTCATGAGCAAGGCATGCCAAAAATGAGACTCTCATTCTGGTAAATAGTGGCTTGGCGTATGTGACATCAAAGCATTTGCAGACTGATAATATCTGTTAGATACCCAGGGCATGGTGGACTGATCACTGCGGATGTAGGCAAGCAGAGAGGGAATTTTAGGTTTAATTCCAGATCCCCTGCATACATTCTGTGTTGCTGGACAAGCTAGCAAGCCTCATGTAACAATTTGGTATTAAAAAAAAAAAAAAAATGTGATCCTGACACTGCTCCTAGAACTACAGAGTACTGAACTAAAGAAAAAAAATTATGAGTACCATCATCATGAATCTTATGTGAACTGTTATATAAAAGAATTAAAATGTATTTAGATTAAATGAAAGTCAATTCAAATTTAGAAAATTCAAAACAACTCTGAATATGTCTCAATCTTCATATTCAAGCTCCAATATCAAATAGTTCTATGATGGGCTGTATGATATAAATCATCTACTCAAAGATTATTTAAAACTATGAGATCATGATTCCTATATTTTGGCTGCTTGCTTCCTCATTCTCAACTTGGCTCCACTCAGATTCAAAAGGATGTGCTGCAGACCCTGACGTAGTCTCTGAAGCTCTCAACTGGATGAAGCCCCATCCGTCGAGGTCTTTGAGCAGCATCTTTCCCATGGGCCTGACGTCTAGAGCACAGTCACCTCTCTCCTTTAAGTTCTCCCTTTGCCAGCGCTCTCCAATGGCTCACATTTTGTTCTAGTCTTTTACTTGTCAGCCCCTGACTACAGATACTCCCATTCTGTCCCAGGGACCCTCTATGGACCTCTAGGCTCTATTTCCCTTTAGGCACTATCTTCTCAATGAATCTCTATAACCTACACCAGAAAGATCTTATTATTTCCAAAATACTAACTTGCTTTATGGGAATATCTTTGAAGATCTGAAGAGTTGATGTCTGTCCCTACTCACCCTTATAGTAGTCTGTCAATTTAGTAGGTCCTGGGTAAAGAACATTTAAAAACCAATGCACAATGCTAATAACTGTGAGATCACTTAATGGATATAAATGTTTCATGAAAGTGCTGCACAAGAAGAGGTCTATTAAGTAGATGTGTGAATCTGGAGGAGGAAACAGAGTAATTCTGTTTAATGAGATGTTTCCAACATTACCTTACTAATTTGCTAAGGAGCAGGTACAGGCCATATAGCACTTATAAAGTAATTAGAAAGTCTTGATAATTGTTTTTTTAATTAACAACAAAATTTGAAAAAAAAAAAAAAAGCCTACTACCCATTCCCACTTCTCTTCCGGATTAACTGTGGTAGATTCAGACAGGCAGTTTATGCACAAGAGATTTTTCCATTCCAAATTACCAGGTGAAGATGAGCAGATTGGATACTCTTATGTAATTTATGAAGGCATGGAGGGTCCCTTTATTTCCACTCCTTTAAATGTCCCAAGATAACCTGCTGGTCATTTCTGACAAACTTTTGCTCCCTTATTAGGGGAGAGAAGATCTCACTACAGACACTTGCTTTACCCTTATGCACTTAATTCCACGTTCCATCCTCAATTACTGAAGGTCACTGAGTCACATAAGGCCAACAAAGAGAATCCTGATCATCAGTTGTGATGACAAGGCCATCAGCATAGATACAATGAGACCTGCAAGGTCTACAGAAACAAGAATATTACTGTGATAAATGCAGACACTTCACACTGCGAGCAAATGACTGATCACTTAGACAGCCGGAATTGACCCCCAAGTGCTGAGGCTTCTATTTTATTTCATATCAGCCATTCTGCCTCCCCACCATGTTCCTCTAAGCTGAGATGAAATATCCTTCCCAATGAAGGAAAAAGTGTTGAGTGTTCCACTGATACTGATCCCCTTCTCTCCACCAGAGCCTTACCAAATTTTGAAGCCTACAATTAAAAATCATCTACTGGGAAGTAAAGTTCTTCTCTGAGAATTTTACCAGCTACCTGCCTTGATGGTACTTGTACCAATTTTTATCTTCTATGTTCTAGGATGAAAAAGGACGCCATTTTTCTTTCATTCTATTTTACGTCTAGGAATTGAGATTATGCCTTGAGGTGAGATGAAGAGTATAAGAAATATCCCAATCTATTGCATACATTAAAAAAGGCAATTTGGGGAAATTTTAAATGCCCTACGTGTATCATTTCTTGCCTCTTTCGTGGCCATTGAAGGAGATGGAAGGCAGATTGTCACTCCGGCAACCAGTGATTCATAAGATAAAAATATAACTAGCTGACCACACATCCCCATTGCCCAAGGCTAATGCCTGCAGTCCTAACATATTATGAAAAGAGCCATTTTTCACCTTCAAAAGTATCCCAATTTTGACAACAAATTTTATTGTGACCCTATTTATAATAAAGTTAGAAGAAAGAAGCCTTAGAGCGGCCTTCTGAGTCAACATGAGACTTCTGCTCACACTCAAAGAGAAAATATTTCAAGGACCAGGGTCTGATGATATCTGTTTTCCTCAGGATTTCACCTTCAAGAATCAAATCTTTATAACTCTATAATTAGATGTAAAACTCATCCCATATGAGAAAGGATAGACACTCTCAGTATTCAATGGAGTGAAAATCAAGAGATGGAACATATTACAAGACACCTCACCTCTTTATACCCATGTTCACAGATTCAAAAGACTTCGTGAAATGTCTCACATTCATTTATTCATTCAACAGATATTGAGTATAAGGGACTGTGCTAAGTGCTGCGGGGCATACAAATCAAACCAGACATGAACACCACCCTCATGGATACCATAGTCCAGTAGAGAAGACGAGAAATCTATATGATAAGTGTCCTTGAGAAGGGAAACCATGCAGTACTAAGTGAGCTCAGTGGGAGGGAGATGACATTCTTATTAGAGGACATGAGACATATACTGGTATAACCATCCTGGTTGTTAACAGTTTGAAATACTTCCAAATTCTCCACTTGCTTAGGCTACAAGTCACCTATGATGCCCAAACATGAGCCCCAGCAGCAGGTAAAAGAGTCTAGGAGCGTTGCTGGTGAGGAGAAGGGGAGCCCAAATAGCTGTTGAATAGACCAAGGTGGCTGCCAAGGCAGTGGTGAGGTGGAAGTTGGAACGGTGAAGAACCTGCCCACTGCTCAGGAACAGCCCAGCACTGGGGGCCTGCTGAAGGTGGCATTGCTGTCAACATTGTCAGCAGGGGCCTGGGGCTGGGCTTTCTCAGTCAAGTCATCTGAGAAATGCTGGGTTCAGGTGCATAGCCAGCCAGGGAGCATGGCAGAACCCCCAGCTGCCTCTAGCTGCAACAAAACAGCAGGCTCCAGACACCTGATGACTATGTCATTTATTCCCTGTAGAAACAGGTTCACAAAATTGCAATGTAGTATTATTCTCTTGATTTTTACCAAGGGTCACTATAAGAAATGACCATATGAATACATTTTCTTCATCTTCTGTAATGGCCAGTATTAAAGATATTTTCTTTTATTATAGCAATCCAGGATTAGATCCCTGGTTAGAGTTCATTTCCGGGAACATTTTCTTCTTACCAACTAGTATATATCCTTTTATTAGAAAATGAATACTACATGATTCATGAAATTTCTTTATTGGCCTTTGTGACCTGCACAGGAACTAAATTTAATGTGCAAGTGTAGAAATTATCCTTAGCTTAGATTTCAGATCCAATAATCTCCTCGACTCTTTTATAAGGTCCTTAGTATATCAGCCTTATTTTAATGTTTTATTGCATATGTGTAACACACAAATCTTTATAAAATAAGCAACATATACCAATATCAGATGTTTGTATATTATATGTATAATATTAAATATTTTGAAATCTTAGATAGAATTTTCATGACAGTACTAAACAGATAAAGTATTCACCTTAACTAACTCCCTTATGGGTCATCTCATCCAATTCCACCTTTTTGTGAGTGCCTACCACAATTTTTGGCACGTATTTGTTGAATAATGGAATACATGAGTACCACACTGAGAGAGTATTCTATTATAATATTATAATGGGGGTAACATACTACCACAATGATGTCAAAATCCCTTCATTTCCTGAACTAAATGTGTAACAAACATTGCTGAAAGTAAATTAATCATCATCTCTGATGTGACCAGGAAATATGTGATTATTTGGATATTTCCCGGCATTTGATATAGCAGGGATTTGAACTGGAAGGCAACCAGGAGAAAAATCCCATCTTCAACTATAAAGCAAAACTTCCCACTTAGACAGAAAATGCCCAGTATATCTGCATCTCAAGGAGCCCATTCATTTTCAGTTTCTGGGGTTGAGGTCCCCCTTTGGAACTATAGCAAATTAAGAGGTGTGTGATTCTTAGAGCTTTGTCTCTTACATTAATAAAGACTAATCATGTTTAAACATGTTAGCACAGCAAGCTCAGGGATGTGGGATAGGATACCAGCTTTGAAGTGGAATTAGTAGTGTGAAGGAAGCTATGTGAAAAATCGTGGAGAGAAATTGATTGAAAATGAAAATGAGGTGTCTTTTGAAGGAGATGGCCTACAAGCCTGACAGTGTGAACTGACAAAATAAGGTTAAAAATATAATCAGAAAAAGCTGGTCTCTATGAGATTCAAATAACTCTTTTGCTAGTCTCTGCAAGGCAACTGCATTAAAAGGAGGAAAAATTGTACCTACCATATGCATACTGCACAGAAGATAGCTTTCAGAAAGGAGTCCAGAGCAGGAAAGCCTCTGTGTACATGAAAACAAATGGGGGGGAGATCCCTCTCTTTTTTTTTTTTAATTATTTATTTCTTTTGAATTTTATTTTTTTTATACAGCAGGTTCTTATTAGTTATCAATTTTATACATATTTATATATATATGTCAATCCCAATCTCCCAGTTCATCACACCACCATCCCCCGAGGTCCCTCTCTTTAAAACCAGTAAAATCTCTCTCCCTCTCCCACTCTCTCTCTCTCTGAAAGGTACATACACACAAACACTGCCTCTACCTTGCTCCCTCCATCTTTGAAACACCTGCATTAAGTATATCTAAGAGCTTTCTCATCTCTGACGGGACCCCTCCACCAGAGGAGCCCGCTCCATTAGTTGTGAGGTTCAGCTCATTCTCCTGTTACCACTTGTGTAACATGTTAATGTTTATAACCATGTAACCACTAACCACAACGATGTCACCTACACCTATCCCTCATGGTTGCTATGGAGAATTAAGGCATCACCTTGAGGTGCCAAGTACTCTATGCTCATGGCGCAAACGGCTGTGTGCCATATGTTAAGGTTCAGAGAGTGGAACCTACATATCTTACTTGAAACTCCTTTCTGAGAGAGACAGAAGCACACACACAGGGTACACACAGTAAATCAGGCTATAATGGGCCACAAACTGCTTGTTAAGTGTTGTGAGCAATTCACAAGCTGCACAGTGAGCATCACTGCCTCAGGGTAAGTCGTTCTTACAAACGAGGAGTCAGGACCTCTGAGGGCCATATCCATTTTGTGGGAATTTTTCATGATAGGTAGAATTTCTTTATTTCATTATTTTTCTTCTCATGTGATGTCCAACTGAGATTCAACATTTTGGGGCCATTAATATAAATTTACATCATGGTACAACTATTTCACATAATTGTTCAACTCAATAATAATAATGTGGAAGAGGAGGAGAAAAAACTAATTTATTTCATGTTTGCTATGTACTAAGAGCTTTAGGCACATTATCCCATTGGAGCCTCATGCCAATAAAAAGCCAGGATTATTTCTGTCCCCATTTTGATTTGGACTGGAGATGGGTTGAGAGAAGGAGCTAAAATGTGTGCACTTGTGACATTGTGTGGCCCTGGAGAGCTAAGCCTTAGTTTACCAAAAAGCAAGTATTTTTAGAGCATCGATTTCTTTTCCGTAGCTCTCTTACTCCAGATGCGAAATACTGCAGAAGGGCTCTCACCCACCCGAATGACCCTAGCAATGCAGCTGCTTACCGCCCTTCATTAAGTCGGTCATTTAACAGAAAGGAAAAGATGGTTAAATAATCAGGCAAGTCGTGTATTAATACAGACGCTCATGTATTTAAGTATTCAATTTAAGGATGTCTGTGAAAGTGTTAGATGTTGTCAAAACATTTTGTAAGTGATGCCGCCTTTAGCGAGGGGTGTACTTCTTACTTGGAGGATCTGCTTAGGAAGCCGTTAATCTAGAGGGGCCAGAGCTCGCATGCCCTCCAAGGCTGGATCACTAACAGGGTGATCTGGGTATTGAGTGAAAGGGAAAGGCATGTCGTAATTTCTCTTCATCCCCTTCTCCCTTTATCTATGAACAGTTGACAAGCGGAATAGCTCGTGTGGGCGAGCTGATCAGTAGGGAGAGAAGGGAGTAGGCAGAGGCAAACAGCCCTCCCAAACTAACCCACTGCCAGTCTTGGTTCACTAGCACTTTGACACCAACGTTAGGACTCAGAGTGTTATTGCAGTGGCACTTGGGCAGGATACCATTTCACAAGGAACTTCCAGCTCAGAGAGGGAGAACAGGCCTGTTATTACTGGATGCTTTAAATTCATGGGCCTTGCAAATGGAGAGATGTGTTTGTCAAGAAGTCCACATTTAAGGAAATACTTGATGTAGACTTTTTGTGGAGGTGAAACTCACTTAACCCTCTGAGGTCTCCCATTTCAGCTGAGAAAGAGCAGTGGTTAGCTGAATTCTAAAGGAATGCTAAGCCTTATAAATTATCTTCAAAACCCAAATTTACTCAAGAACGCATTTGTAAACATTTATAAATGCCAAGAATAAAGCATTTAGTGCGAAGGCCAATGTTAGATTGGACCTATTTGTCACAGGATTTCACTGGAAGCCTTTAAGTAAATTCCAACGGATAATTTGTAGGTTTTGACACAAATGTTGTGATGCGTTGCAGATGCCGTAAGCTCTCTAACGCTGCAAGAGTGAGCCAGACCAGCAGTACAACCCCTATACGCTTAAGTTGTAAGCAGATAACCATGCTCCATGGGGCACAAAGTGTGAAGGTTAAACCTGTGGAATATACAGTAAGGAGACCAGTTCGTGTGAATAACATGAGAAACTGGTCTCATTGCTCTAGAGTCATAGCCTTTGAAAGTAAGGGTCAACTTTGAATCAAATTCAACGTAGCAAAGTTAACCCAAAACATATTTTAATGATGACTATTATGGAATGAAAACTAGCCATAATTGGTAAGCGCTTTGCAAAAGTAAGCGCTTTTAAAACTTTTATTACCTTTTCATCATCGTAACTGTGATTCCTCCTGTATTTGAAATCAACGTGAGCATAACCATGAAGTTCCCAAACCTTGTGCCAACATGCCCCAGGGTGCCACAGTCAATTCACCATAGGATATTTTTAAATTTTACAGGGAAACACAGAGATATTCTTTATCTGTCAGATATACAAGCCGGCTGCTTGAGGTGGTTCCCAGTTTCAATATTAGATTGTGTTAGATTCCTTTTGATGGTGTCATGTCCTTGTGAAACTGGGGTTTTAGCGATTGCTATGAGGAAGTATCACATGAAAATCAACACAGAATGTGGAACAGGACCTGAGGCTAATAATGTCTAATCTAATTCCAAAGTTTGAGAAGTTGTACAGTCCAATATGCACACATATCCCACTTATATGTAATACTAGATGAGAATGAACTGAAAATGTATTTTTTCAATTTATTTGTGGTTTTTAAATGGCCATTAAGTTCTTAGGACATAAATACTTATTAACTTGTTTGGCCCCAACCACTTAATGCAACAGTTATATTATTTCTTTTGGCCTGGGAATGCTGTGAGAAAAATTACTGAGACACTAGGAGCACGCTATAAACGGAACAATTTGAAAACCTCTGATGTGAAGTTTTCCCACATCTATCTATCTCCCCCATCCCCCCTCTTCTTTCTCACGCACACATGAAACACAAGTTTAAAGGAATTTTTCTTTTTTCCATTCAATAGATATTTATTAATAGACATTATTGAGCATCAAATACATGCTAGGTGCTGAGTTAAGAGGCTAGGTATATCAGGAGAACTGACAGTCTCTGTTGTCCTGTAGCATAAGCTCTTAAGAGACAAGCAGCCAACGAACAAGTTAACAAATCCAAAATACAAAGTGCTCTAAAAAAATAAGTCATTCCCTAACTGCAGGGGCTCCCTTTCCCACTCACCAGCCTACAAAATTATGCTTGGCTTCCCTCCAAAAAGCCCTGAGAGATTCTTAAACCCCACATGCCCACCTGCCCACACTACTGGGGAGTGGGCAACATCATAATTAACAGACAGCATCAGCAGTGGCAAGAGCGTGAATGCCAATGAGAAAGGGCTCCGGGCATCTACATAGTCTTGAGGCAAAGGGACAGACGTGTGGGTGACAGGGAGTTTGGAAAAGGCAAGAAGAAAAGACAAAGGGGACTGGATGGGACTATCCTTATGAGAGCCACAGCCTCAGGCAGGACCCCTGTGACTAGCGTGCTACACTAAGAAGCCAGTAGTCCCAGAGCATTCTACTCTCCACCCAGCTGCGCCTGAGAGCAAAGGAATAAGACTGAGAGTCAGGACGATGCCACTGAAAAGAAATATGGGAGACTCGGCATTTGGCCTAAATCGAGTACTATTTGCCATTGACACTCAGATAAATAAAACTGTGCACAGAGAATCTCCTACCCAGCGTACACTTTGCTCCTACCCCTTCCTCCTTCTGTCAGAAAGGATACCTGACAGATCACAGTACTACCAACATACCCTAGAGCCCGTGAAGAGGTACTAGTGTGTCCTTGGTGCCAGGAGTAGCTGTCTACACACACTCAAAGAAAGCTTTCAAAACTTCAAGCAACAAAGGAAATTTCGACTAGAACCAAATTCCCTACCTCTATGCATGCATCCTTGCTCAGAAAAGCTTGTGATTTATGTGAAAGAATTAGTGCCAGAACAAACAAGCTGTGAGAAAAGCAAATGGCGACCTTGCCTCGCCAAATAGAGTGAGATTTCAGGACTAGAGTATCTGTCTTTTCTTCTTAGATTTGCCTGATTCCAGGGATACTTGGAGAAGTCAGTCATTCAGTGCCATCAAAGGAAGTACAGCACATTCTAAGTTATAATTTAGAGCCTATGAAGTGTTTTTTCAGACTTCTCTTAAAAGAGAGAGGCTCAGGGGAAATGAAATTATTTCCTGCCTACATTTAGCAAATTAGGGCTGTAGACTATCCCAGGCCATCGGACTCAGCTGTGCAACTCACAACGTGCTTTCTCAGCAAGAAGACTAGAGCAATTTGCCTTCCATGGGGGAAAAAGTAGAAATGGAAGGACCGGGGGCGGGGCACGGAAATTTGAGAGGTGGTGCGATGTTCAGCTACCTCAAGATGCAGAGACAATGCTGCTTGTTGTTTCTGCCCTGCTGCAAGGATGGCTGTCATTATAAAGTAATTTGCCAGCCTCCTTCAGTTCATGAACCTTCTGGGTAGGAGACATGTTTATTCCCTCATTGACGCGTGGTGTGCAATAATGTTAGCCATGTCTCTGCCGTTAGGTGTTCTCAGCCGCTGGGGAATCTTCGACACAGGCGCGTTCTCTTTTTTTCATCTGAATCACAATAGTCCTGCACAAGGAAAGCAGGCTTTCAAAAGGAAAAGGGTAACATTAACCTTGAAGGGTTTTTTAAGAGAGAAAAGGGTGAAGCTTTTAAAAAGCATCATCATGCTGTTCAGTACAATTTAGCACTTAATTGTATACTGTTTTGTTTTGTTCTCTGCTCAAATCGCTGAAGTCTGGAGCTGGACATGGCCTTAGCGCTCATCTAGTCCAACCCCCTAATTTTAAAGATTTTGAAGAGAACTCTACGGAAAAGTTTTTTTGTTTTTTGCGGTACGCGGGCCTCTCACTGTTGTGGCCTCTCCCGTTGCGGAGCACAGGCTCCGGACACGCAGGCTCAGCGGCCATGGCTCATGGGCCCAGCCGCTCCGCGGCATGTGGGATCTTCCCGGACCGGGGCACGAACCCGTGTCCCCTGTATCGGCAGGTGGACTCTCAACCACTGCGCCACCAGGGAAGCCCTGGAAAACTTTGAACAGAGAAAATACCAGGAGCCAGATTTTCAGATTCCTGGATTGGTGTTTGACCCATTCTGCCTGTCTCAGATGATCTAGAAGACAGTAAATTTGAGATTACAAACATGCCTGTGTCTTCATAACAATGTGCAAGTATTTACCTCCAATGAATTTTCAGGTTTTCTTTTTTTATTTCTCTTATAAGTTTAAGAAGAAATTTTAAGAACGAGAGAAATACGAAGAATGGTATAAAGATTGTGGGTAGTTTTCTTTTTCAAAAATTAACCCCAATAATAGCTAACATTATTTAATGCTTATTCTATTCTACATACTAAGGATGAACATGTGGGCAAAAGTGTAGACAATGTCTCTATGTTCAAAGAGCTTCCAACTTAGTAAACTTAGTAAATGGAGGAGTATTTCTCGTCCGCTGAGTGTTTTCTATGTGCCCAGACATACTGAAAGAGCTCTAAATGCATTATCTCATTAATCCTAACAAAACACTGCAAGGTAAGTAATAGTCCCATTATCGGCATCATCCCATCCCACCCCACAGATGAGAAAACCAAGGCACCATGACTTAAGGTCTGCAAGGTCTGGCAAGTGAAGATTGAGAGGTGGGACTTGAACCAGGGAAGTTGAAGCCAGCCCTGACCTGCTTAACCACCATGCTAAGTTGCCTCGATGAACCATGAACTGGAAACATGGTGGGAAATGGGAAATGTACAAATGCCATTAGAGAAGCCCACAGTATTACCTTCTCCCTTTCAAAGAACTAGATTTGTAACTTAAAACCATTAACCCTAAATCATGGGCCCCTTCAATCTGGCTTAAAAGAAAGAGTAATATCTATTTTGAAATGAGAGAAATTACCAGAAAGGTTAATAACCCAGATCCAAAAGACATTTTATGATACTGGAACAAAGCATCTCATTTAACTCACCTGGAGCAATCAAAAAATTACAGTATCTTTTAATGGGCAAAGCTCCATGATGACTGATGCCTTTACTGACTGGGCAGACTTTGCTTTCAGGCCACTGCACAGTTGAGGCAGCTCTGCTTCTGGTCACTATGCTATTAGATGAAGCATTTTTCTATAAATCTTGCCTTGAACTTGAAGCTAGGGTCATCAACTGTCCTGAATTGGCCAGTACTGAGGTGTCCCCCCAAATGCAGACTTGAGTGCTAAAATCCCAACAGTCCCAGGCGACGGTCCCTTCCTGTTTATGCTCAGCCTGGCATCTGAGTGCACGGGGAGTTTATGTAGCCCGTGTGGGTGGGGAAATATCCAGCCCTGCTCATCTCTGGGCATCCGTCTCTGTCTTTATTGACCCCACTGCTGATCTGAGCTGGTGACATTTGTGGTCCCTCTTCTCAGCAGCAACAGCACACAGGGACAGCGCTCTGGTGAGCTCAGCCCTCTCTCTTAATGACAAGGTCCCTCCCTAGGCTCCCTTTGGGCTGTAGATTGCCTGAGCCCTGGATGTGGCTCTCATCTGGGTCTCCACCTGGGCAGTCTGCCCTGATGCAGGCCTCGGCCACAGGTCACTGTGACCGTCACCTCAATGACAGCATTGGTAGCTGCCCAGCCAACAGCCTCAGCTGTGTCCCACATGTCTGAGGTCATGTCTCAGGCTTGTGTCTACCTCACCAAGCCATTCAGCATGTCTTCTCTGCTGCAGCCACTTCCTACTGGGAAAGATTTTCTATGAGAAAATTTCTCCTCCAGAATTCTAAATACCAAATATATACAGTGTTCCTCTGCTGAGGCTTCCTTCTCAAGCCATGACCCTCAGTCTCACTACCCCTCCCCCTGCCAACAGAGGTTTTAAGCCTAGAGGTAAGCCTGTACGTGAATGCCTCAGTTCCTACATTTGCCCCTTTTCTCTTCTCTCGACCACTCCTCTCACCATCAGAAGGCCTTATACTTCCCCCTGATGGGAACTTTGCTTCCACGTTCTCCATGTCTCTGCAGTGAAGTTGGCATGCGGAGTAAAGCTTATGGAATTTAGAAAACCCTTCCACTTCAGAATCAAGCTTGCTACTCTAAACTGAGCTATGACCTCTATTCTCAGGGATTCAGCTTGAAACTATAAATGCTATTGGTTCAATGGATGAGGAGTTACTAAGCAACTCGCTAAATACATCAGCAATACTTTCAAAAATATTAACCTCATTATACTTTTTTAGTTGTCTTAATTTGGTACTGGCTTTCTTATTTTTTTACCCTATTTTTTACCACTACGATAGCAAATGAATCTATGGCAACATTGCCTTCACCAGAATGCCCAGGAAGGAAACAGAGCCTCACACCTGAAGGAGGGTGACATTTAAAAGACTGTCTTCTCCCTGCCCTGCCAGCAGCAAATTACCCCATTAAAATGGCAAGTGAAAGATATCTACGTGACTACCATTAAGAAGGGTTATTTAATTTCCTACAACGGCTTCTTTTTGGTCACAGGAAAAAGCCTGAGTTTTATCTTCAAGTATGATAAGACTCCTTCTTTCCTCACTGATAATTTCCAGATACAGTACTTTATCTTGAGGTGGGTTTTTCAATGAGATATTTCACATAGAATCATAGAATATCAGAACAGACTGGGTCCCAAGAGATCATCTAGTCCAGTCCTTTTAAATTATTTTAAGCCAGCAGAATTATGAATTTTTTCCCCAAAAAGACATCTTGCTCCAAAACCCCATATCTGAAAAACAATGGTACTACTCCTGTTGAAAGCGGGTTGGAGCGCTGGCCCTACCCCACAGTGACCTGTGGTACCTAAGCAGCAGCATCCTAAAGCGCCCTTAGGTCAATTACTACCGGCCCTCACTAAGGAGCAGGAAACCTGGACTCAAGAGATGCCTCTCACTGTCCGAGTCACATTGCAGGTTTGGTTTACTGACTCTCTTAGCATTATTTCATGCTAGCACACATTCTGGCAAAGGTTGGTGCTTTTCTTAAAGTTGTTTTTGTTTGTTTTTTGTATTGGGGTTTTTTTTTTTTGCTTGTTTTTTGGATTTATGCCTATTTAAATGTCTAAGTTATTTTGGGAACCGATTTTTGTTGTTTTAGTTTTTTCAGTGGTGATGCATCTTTAAGCTGTAAATCAGTAGAAGAAAGTGATTTCCTTTTCAAAAATTCTACATTCAGAAAAAGTTACAAAATAACAATAAACAGCTCTACTATTTACCAGCACCTGTTTGAATGGGAAGTTTAAGAACTCAGATCCTGAAACAAGCCACATGCATCCTCAAAGAAATGTCAAGAGGCAACTCTGTCCAAGAAGATATGTTTCCCACTTCATCAGATCATTATTTGACATAAAGCAAGTAGAATTGGAGTTGGGGATTTAAACAATAATATCAGAGTAAAGAAAAGAATAGATGGGGAATTGGGGGTGGAGGTGGTGGGAGGAACTGGGAGATTAGGATTGACATGTATACACCAACAGGTATAAAATTGATACCTAGTAAGAACCTGCTGTATAAAAAAATAAAATAAAATAAAACTCAAATATAAAAAACAAATAAACAAAGGAATAGAATGTTAAGCATGTTGTCCAGATCAACAAAGGTGAGAGCCATAGTGTTTCTTTTTTTTTTTTTTTTCTCTTACAAGCCTAATTTCTGAGATTTGAACATCCAGTAAGTCTTATTATACTTTGGAGGGCTTAGTGCGGAGCTTTAAACTTCAGGAACTATGAGTTCTTTAAAGCCATGGAAGATTGATTTCATGTTTTTCTTTCACAGCATTTTGATGTGGACTTGGCAGAGAACGAGGTTCCTGTGCTAATTTCCTCTCGCTCTTTGTAATTAGTCAGCATTTGAAATGAGGTAACAGGATATCATTGTCTACTGACCATTGCAAGCCCATTTGTTTATGACACACTCTCCCGGCTTTTACATGTACAATATTATTACCCACCTCTTCATTTGTGTTGCTGTCTCGTTCCTCTTTTCTAATTTCTCCAGTTCTACTCCCCTCGGTCCCCGCTTCCTTTGTGGGCAATGCAAGAGGCACTTTTCCTTCCAGCTGGCAAGGCATTAAGGAGGTCTGAAGGGGGTGTACAGAGTGACTTACACACTCCCCAGAGGCCAATTACACTTGGAATCCTCCTGATCGGCCCTGATCAGGGAGTGGGTCTTCCCCCTCACAGCCTATTGTGCTAGCTCTGAGCCACCTGATCAGCCTGGTCCTACCCAGTATTTAAATTAGGGCATCACCAATCCTGGACCCACGTCGGGGCCCCTGGGTAACACTGGGGAATAAATTAACATTCTGCTGTTGTTCCAAAGCCACATGGACACCATCGTTAGAAACCCATCAGAATAAAGGAGACTGTTATGAAAGGCTCAAGAAGAAAGGGGGTGAAATAGCATCATGCAATTGTGTGCCATTGCACTGGGTCTTAATGCAACAATTACCATGTCGCCTTTGTTAGGTCTGGTGGAGGGGTGATAACGGTTTGACATGGCATCATGTTATGTGGTAGTTATGTAAGTTTACTGTAAGCATTTCTTTTAAGGACTGCCAAATACAGGGAAGGAAGGAAAGAAGGAAGGAAGGAAGGGAAAGAGGGAAAGGAGGGAGGGAGGGAGGAAAAGAAAAGGAAAAAAGAAAAACTGTATACGCAGACAATTCATGTGTTAGCTAGAACTGTAAGCCAGACCACTGAAAGGCTAATGTAAGTGGTCAAGCTAGTTTAGAGGAACACCTGCATAACAAAACAACGACAGAAAAGGAAGGTTAATGGAAAAGGACTAATAGGCAAGTTAGCAGACATCCAACAAACTGGCCGAGTAAGGATAATGTGAGAGAATATATGTTTCAAAATCAACGGCAATGTACTTTACAGAATTTCAAAAAGTGAGGAGGACTTTGAATTTATTGAGGACATATCTTGGCAGGACATCATGATGAAAAGCTTTCATTTTACAGCAAAAAAAAAAAAAAAATTGTTGTGAGTTCCTGCATTCTTGTGTTTTTTTCCCCAAAGCAAACTGTGATATTGCTACTGAAATTTTGCAGTGAATTTCTACAGTAAGTTTCACAGTCCTTCACATTCAAAATACACAGCTATTATATACTTACATCTATCTATATATCAGCCATTTTACTTTCACTACTTTTATAAGCTGTACTATACAGTGTTCTAAAATGAACATCAAAGAAGGAGGGAGTGAAATCATATCCTTTAAATAATTCAAACAGCTTTTTAAATGAGGCAATAAAAATATTTTTATGTAGAATGTATTGCCATTGTTCTCTCTTGAGAAACTATGTATATAATACTAATATAAAATACTTAGTTACTAGTTTATAAATATAGAAATCAGAAATGATTTTTCACTCTGCAATAAAAGGACAATACACAGTTAATATAACTTACAGAATTTCAGAAACATTTGAAAAAATTGTTTGCTATTTTAAAAGTAGGTTATCAAATTTTATGCTGCTTTGAAAGTATATTTTGTATCTTTTTTTTGAGAAAGAGATTTTTAATTGCATAATCATCTTAATTTTTATTATCTTTCTGCATCGCCTAGATTAAGAATAGCAAAAAAGGGCTTCCCTGGTGGTGCAGTGGTTGGGAGTCCGCCTGCCGATGCAGGGGACACAGGTTCGTGCCCCGGTCCGGGAAGATCCCACATGCCGCAGAGCGGCTGGGCCCGTGAGCCATGGCCGCTGAGCCTGCGCGTTCAGAGCCTGTGCTCTGCAACGGGAGAGGCCACAACAGTGAGAGGCCCGTGTATCGCAAAAAAAAAAAAAAAAAAAAAAAAAAAAAAAAATATATATATATATATATATATATAAGAATTCAGATAAACTGATTTTAAAAATAGTGTCTCAATAGATGAATGAACAAATATAGGTAAGGAAGTAACAAATTAATAATAATCATGAAAATATTTCAGCCTTACTTAAATAACATCAGTAAGATATTTATAACCATCAAATGAATGAAGACTTAAAAATGAAAATGCTGATGAAGGTATAGTGAATAAGTATTAAATGGTGATAATGAGAATAAGTACTACATTACTGGAAAGCAATTTGACAATCAATATCACTGGCCTCAAAATTTTTCATACACTTAGCTAATTTTGCTTCTTGGACTACACATTAAGGAACCAATACAAAATTCAGGTAAAAATGTATGCACAGGAATTTTTATTACATATTATTAATGTAATAAAAAGATTATTATTTGTGTGACAATAGGATAGTGACTAAGTAAATTACATAGTATCATATGTAATATTATGTAGCTATCAAGATCAAGGGCCAAGAAATTTTTGTGGAATAGGAAAATGCATATAATATGATTTTAAACCTTAAATGCAAGATTCAAAACTGGGTATACAGTGGAATTCCAGCCCTGCTTTTAAAGTATACATACATATGGAACATTTGCCCTTAGAATCCAGCCCCCATGCAGTGAGGAAGCTCAGGCAGTCTAACTGATTCAAGGAGTTCCATGGAGACCCCCCAAAAGAGAAGAACCAATAGCTCCAGTTGGGCCAAGTCTTATGTAGCCACCCTGCCAAGATGCCAGATATGTAAGAAAAGCCATCTCAGACCTTTCAGACCACCCTATCTACCAGCTGAATATTACCAAGTGACCTCAGACAATGTCATGTGCAAAGTAGAAGAAATGCCCACTGAGCCCTGCCCAAGTCCCAGATCCACGAAATTTTGAAATGCAATCAAATGATTGTCAATATAGATATAGATCAGTGAAGACAAGTAGATATGAATCTTAAGGAAACAACTGGAACAAAATACTCTAAAACATTAAGAGTGGTTATCTTCAGGTGAGATGTTTATCAATAATCTTTAACACTCTTTTGGGCTTATCAAGTTTCCGATGATAAGCATGTAATACTTTTATTTGAAAATGTTATTTTTAAAAGAGAAAAATGTAGTGATCATTATTGTTTAAAACAAAATATATCTTTAACATATCATATCCAGAGAAATATGGCAAAGAGGGCTTTGGAATAAATTACCTGCTTGGGAATTAAATGATCAAATTAAAAAAAAATTTTAACATCTTTATTGCAGTATAATTGCTTTACAATGTTGTGTTAGTTTCTGCTGTATAACAAAGTGAATCAGCTATATGTATACATATATCCCCATATCCCCTCCCTCTTGCCTCTCCCTCCCACCCTCCCTATCCCACGCCTCTAGGTGGTCACAAAGCACCGAGCTGATCTCCCTGTGCTATGTAGCTACTTCCCACTAGCTATCTATTTTAAATTTGGTAGTGTATATATGTCAATGCTACTCTCTCACTTCGTCCTAGCTTACCCTTCCTCTCCCCATGCCCTCAAGTCCATTCTCCACGTCTGCGTCTTTATTCCTGTCCTGCCCCTAGGTTCTTAAGAACCTTTTTATTTTTTCTTAGATTTCATATATATATGTTAGCACATGGTATTTGTTTTTCTCTTCCTGACTTACTTCCCTCTGTATGACAGACTCTAGGTCCTTCCACGTCACTACAAATAACTCAATTTTGTTTCTTTTTAGAGCTAAGTAATATTCCATTGTATATATGTGCCACATCTTCTTCATCCATTCATCTGTCAGAGGACACCTAGGTTGCTTTCATGTCCTGGCTATTGTAAATAGTGCTGCAGTGAACATTGTGGTACATGACTCTTTTTGAATTATGATTTTCTCAGGGTATATACCCAGTAGTGGGATTGCTGGGTCATATGGTAGTCCTATTTTTAGTTTTTTAAGGAACCTCCATACTGTTCTCTATAGTGGCCGTATCAATTTACATTCCCTCCAACAGTGCAAGAGTGTTCCCTTTTCTCCACACCTTCTTCAGCATTTGAGGCTTGCAGATTTTTTGATGATGGCCATTCTGACCAGTGTGAGGTGATACTTCATTGTAGTTTTGATTTGCATTTCTCTCATGATTAATGATGTTGAGCATCCTTTCATGTGTTTGTTGGCAATCTGTATATCGTCTTTGGAGAAATGTCTATTTAGGTCTTCTGCCCATTATTGGATTGGGTTGTTTGTTTTTTTGATATTGAGCTGCATGAGCTGCTTGTATGTTTTGGAGATTAATCCTTTGTCAGTTGCTTCATTTGCAAATATTTTCTCCCATTCTGAAGGTTGTCTTTTCGTCTAGTTTATGGTTTCTTTTGCTGTGCAAAAGCTTTTAAGTTTCACTAAGTTCCATTTGTTTATTTTTGTTTTTATTTCCATTTCTCTAGGAGGTGGGTCAAAAAGGATCTTGCTGTGATTTATGTCATGGAGTGTTCTGCCTATGTTTTCCTCTAAGAGTTTTATAGTGTCTGGCCTTACATTTAGGTCTTTAAATCATGTTGAGTTTATTTTTGTGTATGGTGTTAGGAAGTGTTCTAATTTCATTGTTTTACAGGTACCTGTCCAGTTTTTCCAGCACCACTTATTGAAGAGGCTGTCTTTTCTCCATTATATATCTTGCCTCCTTTATCAAAGATAAGGTGACCATATGTGCATGGGTTTATCTCTGGGCTTTCTATCCTGTTCCATTGATCTATATTTCTGTTTTTGTGCCAGTACCATACTGTCTTGATTACTGTAGCTTTGGTCTGAAGTCAGGGAGCCTGATTCCTCCAGCTCCATTTTTCCTTCTCAAGATTGCTTTGGCTATTTGGAGTCTTTTGTGTTTTCATACAAACTGAGAAATTTTTTGTTCTAATACTGTGAAAAATGCCATTGGTAGTTTGATAGGGATTGCATTGAATCTGTAGATTGCCTTGGGTAGTATAGTCATTTTCACAATGTTGATTCTTCCAATCCAAGAACATGTATATCTCTCCATCTGTTTGTATCATCTTTAATTTCTTTCATCAGTGTCTTATAGTTTTCTGCATACAGGTCCTTTGTCTCCTTAGGTAGGTTTATTCCTAGGTACTTTATTCTTTTTTGTTGCAATGGTAAATGGAAGTGTTTCCTAAATTTCACTTTCAGATTTTTCATCATTAGTGTATAGGAATGCAATAGATTTCTTTGCATTAATTTTGCAACCTGCTACTTTACCAAATTCATTGATTAGCTCTAGTAGTTCTCTGGTAGCATCTTTAGGACTCTCTATGTATAGTATTATGTCATCTGCAAACAGTGACAGCTTTACTTCTTTTCCGATTTGCATTCCTTTTTCTTCTCTGATTGCTGTGGCTAAAACTTCCACAACTATGTTGAACCATAGTGGTGACAGTGGGCAACCTTATCTTGTTCCTGATTTTAGAGGAAATGGTTTCAGTTTTTCACCACTGAGAACGATGTTGGCTGTGGGTTTGTCATATATGGCCTTTATTATGTTGAGATAAGTTCTCTCTATGCCTACTTTCTGGAGAGTTTTTTTTTTTTTAATCATAAATGGGTGTTGGATTCTGTCAAAAGCTTTTTCTGCATCTATTGAGATTATCATATGGTTTTTATCCTTCAGTTTGTTAATATGGTGTATCACATTGATTGATTTGCATGTATTGAAGAACCCTGGCATCCCTGGGAAAAACCCCACTTGATCATGGTGTATGATCCCCTTAATGTGCTGTTGGATTCTGTTTGGTAGTATTTTGTTGAGGATTTTTGCATCTATGTTCATCAATGATATTGGCCTGTAGTTTTCTTTTTTTGTGACATCTTTGTCTGGTTTTGGTATCAGGGTGATGGTGGCCTCATAGAATGAGTTTGGGAGTGTTCCTCACTCTGCTGTATTTTGGAGCAGCTTGAGAAGGATACGTGTTAGCTTTTCTCTAAATGCTTGATAGAATTCACCTGTGAAGCCATCTGGTCCTGGGGCTTTTGTTTGTTGGAAGATTTTTAATCACAGTTTCAATTTCAGTGCTTGTGATTGGTCTGTTCATATTTTCTATTTCTTCCTGGTTCAGTCTTGGAAGGTTGTGCTTTTCTAAGAATTTGTCCATTTCTTGCAGGTTGTCCATTTTATTGGCATATAGTTGCCTGTGGTAATCCCTCATGATTCTTTGTATTCTGCAGGGTCAGTTGTTACTTCTCCTTTTTCATTTCTAATTCTACTGATTTGAGTCTTCTCTCTTTTTTACTTGATGACTCCAGCTAATTGTTTATCAATTTTGTTTATCTTCTCAAAGAACCAGCTTTTAGTTTTATTGATCTTTGCTATTGTTTCCTTCATTTCTTTTTCATTTATTTCTGATCTGATCTTTATGATTTCTTTCCTTCTGCTAACTTTATGGTGTTTTTTGTTCTTCTTTCTCTAATTGCTCTAGGTGTAAGGTTAGGTTGTTTATTTGGGATTTTTATTGTTTCTTGGAGTACGACTGTATTGCTATAAACTTCCCTCTTAGAACTGCTTTTGCTGCATCCCATAGGTTTTCGGTCATCATGTTTTCATTGTCATTTGTTTGTAGGTATTTTTGAATTTGCTGAATGATCTCTTGGTTATTTAGTAATATATTGTTTAGCCTCCATGTGTTTGTAGTTTTTACAGTTTTTTCCCTGTAATTGATATCTAGTCTCATAGCATTGTGGTCGGAAAAGATACTTGATACAATTCAATTTTCTTAAATTTACCAAGGCTTGATTTGTGACCCAGGATATGATCTATCCTGGAGAATATTCCATGAGCACTTGAGAAGAAAGTGTATTCTGTTGTTTTTGGATGGAATGTCCTATAAATATCAATTAAGTCCATTTTGTTTAATGTATCATTTAAAGCTTCTGTTTCCTTATTTATTTTCATTTTGGATGATCTGTCCATTGGTGAAAGTGGGGTACTAAAGTCCCCTACTATGATTGTGTTACTGTCGATTTCCCCTTTTATGGCCATTGGCATTTGCCTTATGTATTGAGGTGCTCCTATGTTGGGTACATAAATATTTACAATTGTTATATCTTCTTCTTGGATTGATTCCTTGATCATTATGTAGTGTTCTTCTTTGTCTCTACTAAGAGTCTTTATTTTAAAGTCTATTTTGTCTGATATGAGAATTGCTACTCCAGCTTTCATTTGATTTCCGTTTGCATGGAATATCTTTTTCCATCCCCTCACTTTCAGTCTGTATGTGTCCCTAGGTCTGAAGTGGGTCTCTTGTAGACGGCATATATATGGGTCTTGTTTTTGTATCCATTCAGCCAGTCTATGTCTCATGTTTGGAGCATTTAATCCATTTACATTTAAGGTAATTACTGATATGTGTGTTCCTATGACCATTTTCTGAATTGTTTTGGGTTTGTTTTTGTAGGTCTTTTCCTTCTCTTGTGTTTCCTGCCTAGAGAAGTTCCTTTAGCATTTGTTGCAAAGCTTGTTTGGTGGTGCTGAATTCTCTTAACTTTTGCTTGTCTCTAAAGGTTTTAATTTCTCCATCGAATCTGAGTGAGATCCTTGCTGGGTAGAGTAACCTTGGTTGTAGGTTTTTCCCTTTCATCACTTTAAATATATCCTGCCACTCCCTTCTGGCTTGCAGAGTTTCTGCTGAAAGATCAGTTGTTAACCTTATGAAGATTCACTTGTATGTTGTTTGTTGTTTTTCCCTTGCTGCTTTTAATATTTTTTTTATTTAATTTTTGATAGTTTGATAAATATGTGTCTTGGTGTGTTTCTCCTTGCATTTACCCTGTATGGGACTCTCTGCACTTCCTGGGCTTGATTGACTATTTCCTTTCCCATATTAGGGAAGTTTTCAACTACAATCTCTTAAAATATTTTCTCAGACCGCTTCTTTTTCTCTTCTTTTCCTGGGCCCCCTATAATTCGAATGTTGTTGAGATTAATTTTGTCCCAGAGGTCTCTGAGGCTGTCCTCAATTCTTTTCATCCTTTTTTCTTTATTCTGCTCTGTGGTAGTTATTTCCACTATTTTATGTTCCAGGTCACTTATCCATTCTTCTGCCTCAGTTATTCTGCTATTGATTCCTTCTAGAGTATTTTTAATTTCATTTATTGTGTTGTCCATCACTGTTTGTTTGTTCTTTAGTTCTTTTCGGTCCTTGTTAAACGTTTCTTGTATTTTCTCCATTCTATTTCCAAGATTTAGGATCATCTTTACTATCATTATTCTGAATTCTGTTTCAGGTAGACTGCCTATTCCTCTTCATTTGTTTGGTCCAGTGGGTTTTTACCTTGCTCCTTCATCTGCTGTGTGTTTCTGTGTCTTCTCATTTTGCTTAACTTACTGTGTTTGGGGTCTCCTTTTTGCAGGCTGCAGGTTCATAGTTCCCGTTGTTTTTGGTGTCTGCCCCCAGTGGCTAAGTTTGGTTCAGTGGGTTGTGTAGGCTTCTGGTGGAGGGTACTGGTGCCTGTGTTCTGGTGGATGGGGCTGGATCTTGTCTTTTTGGTGGGCAGGGATCCGTCTGGTGGTGTTTGTTGGGGTGCCTGTGAACTTAGTATGATTTTAGGCAGCCTCTGCTAATGGGTGGGATTGTGTTCCTGTCTTGCTAGTTGTTTGGTATGGGGTGTCCAGCACTGGAGCTTGCTGGCCGTTGGGTGGAGCTGGGTCTTAGCGTTGAGACAGAGATCTCTGGGAGAGCTCTCACTGATTGATATTACATGGGGCCAGGAGGTCTCTGGTGGTCCAACGTTCTGAACTTGGCTCTCCCACCTCAGAGGCGCAGGCCTGACACCGGGCCGGAGCACCAAGATCCTGTCAGCCACACAGCTTGGCACATGATGAAGACCATGTTGAAGACCCAGTATGACACCAGCCAGGCTGCTTTCTTCACCTGCAGAAACTACTACCAGATCAGTGAGAGACACTGGTCTTGACTACCTTGATGGCAAGGACCACACTTGTGAAAGGATGTCAATCAAAAGGGGACCCAGAGGAGAAGAAAAATCTAAAATTTTTTAAATAAAAATACTCTTCTTAAATGTTTACTACTTAGACTACCTGTAAAGAATCTAGTCAAATTTGGAAAATAGCAAATGACTACTTTATACATGGGTAATGTTTAGCTCTGAGATCCTCAGTGATGATAAGCTAGTCACGTATCACAATCTACTTTTGGGTTGGTGAACAACATCATTCATTCATCAGTTCATGGACATTTCTAGTTTTGTTCATCAATTTCATTTTAAATTCCCAGGATCTGAATTAACTGTGTGTGTCTGCTTCCAACAGGAGGGTAGTCTTTTTAAAATTATACATGTCAGTGCATCACTTACATAATGTCACATCCTGTTATGCTTCTTCCCACTATGAACTGGCATAACACAACACGACATGAGAGAAATGTATTGACATAGTGCAAGATGTCAAAAAATACAAAATTTTAGCAGATAATATGGTACAGATATTTTGAGTTATCTTAATTCTTCTGAGCAACTTGGTTTACCTTATTAAAGTTGGTTCTTGAAAAAGCTGACAGCAAAATTGTTTGTACTTGATCCCAGAAGACTTCAACTTAAGTTTGGATGTTTAAAATGTTAAGTGATAATGTGGTATAGGGGAAATATTTACATTTAATCAAATGGTATTTTTAAAATATTCTACTATAAATAACTCAAACTATCAGAAAATTATGTCGAATTTTGACTTATAATGGAGTAAGGTCATGGTTTCATGGGACAAGAGCACTAACACAGAAGGAATAATTTTAATGTGCTGTACAACCAAAAGTCAGGATTTGCAAATCAAAATTCTAACAATGACCAAGGGGTCAAAGTAAACAAATGATAGAGGGAAGCTGGGCTAGGATAGAGATGGACAGGGCAATGTGTGCCTCATAGTTAGTGTTCAGCTCCAGCCATTGTTGTCTTATGGAAAAATGTGAGTCTATTGTCCCAGATCTTCTTGCTCTTCAGGAGAAGATTTTCTATGTGTGAAATATATTGGTTTTTGAATGTTGGCAAGTAATTCATAGTTTTAAAACATGAACAGGTTAAACAAAACATACCTGTGTGCAGAGAGAGCTGGTCGGGCTACAGCGCCCCCTCTAGAGTCTTAAATGCTAATACATATGCCCAATAATTATTGTGTTCATGGTTGACTCAAGGAGCTCAGCTGCTGGAAATTCAATACCGTACAAGCTAGAGAGGAGCACATGTTCAAGAGCAAATGTCTAATTTTTGATTAGGCTAACTTTGCTCCATGACTCTCAGCATTTACAAGCCACCCTCCAGCCTGCTGCTGACACAGAATACTGTTAACTGCAGATAAAGTGTAAACATTCCCACTGAAGAGTAGAAGCTTAACCTAAAAGGAATTTTTATACTCACATGTTCCAAAATGTGTTGTGAACCCAGAATATCCAGCTAAAGTTTATAATTACTTTCCCCACTGATTCCATTAAGGGGCCTGGGGACAATAGAGCTGGGAAAGAAGAATGGGTGGCTATTTGAATTCACAAAAACTTTGAAATATAAATTTTTAATCCAGTTTTGTTACTTTCAAAGATAGCACAGTTTTGTTGACTGCAATCACAATGACATTTACTGATGAACTATTACATACCAAGTGCCAGAAAGGGCTAAGCACATAAAAATGAGGAAAGCCTTGTCTAGTAGATGAGAAGAGTTTTGCAAACAAATCATTATAATAGTACAGTGTGATTCATGCTATAAAAGAGGAAGGAACAAAGTATACCTCCCTAGAAGAGAGAGTGATCAAATCCAACTGGGCATGGAAGATGAACATTTTGCCAAAGAGGAGACACTTGAGCAGGTCTGAACCCAAAAACTGAAATAGTTTGGCCAGCGAAGAGAATTACAAATAATTAAATATAGAGACAGCATGGGGCTCAAGGATGTTGGAAAGGAGAGAGCAGCAAGTTATAGGTCATCCTAAGAGTTTGGGCTTAATTTTTGGCAATGAAAAACTATTGAAGGCTTTTAAGCAGAGAAGTGCAGCTGATCAAATCTTTGTTTTAGAAAGATCACTGAGAACAACGTGTAGGGATAGAAGCGGGTGGGACTCAGAGACAGGGAAATGAGCTAAGAAGCTGTATCAATAATCCATGAAACAATCATGAAGGCTGAACATTTTTAATAAGCAAAACTAAGAAAAGGAAAATAATAATTCTTAGTACACATTATATGAAGTATAATAAACATAACTGTACTTTTACTTTTAACTTTTTAGACCAAAGTAATCATGTATATTTTGTCTAAATTGCCACAAAATGCAATGTTAGAACTTAAGTTCATAAACAATAACCAATGACTGAAATCATATCAATAAAAGTCTATGTTAATGAAGAAAAATTACAGCTTCTAATCTCAAGCTAAATTTTTTTGTCGGATTCTCTTGATGCTTATTCAAAGAAGTTATTTGTTTAAATGCAGTTTTATTCCTTTACTAGAGTTGGTAGAGCGTAGAAATGTCATGTTGCTTGTCTCAGTCTGGGTTCCCTGAGAGCAGAGTCTGAGGTTGAGGGCTCATAGGCTCCTACTTTATCATGGAGAGCAACCCTGGGAGCAGGAGTGAGGGACAAGGGGAAGGAGAAAAAGCCCTAACAAAGACTTGAGGATGTGTTTCAAGTTCAGCACTGCTAATTGCAACTGAGTGTTCCAACATCCTAGAAACTCTCTACCCAGCTTCTCAGAACAGCTGTTGGAGGAAGCAAAAGGGGGAACTTTTCTACAAGCTCCCACCTTCCATGGGTTTTAACCCTGGCTTAATGTTGCCTAATTAACTCCCTGCACATTTCCCAGTTCCACATGTGTAGATCCCCAGCACCAAGCTGGTCATGCAGTTCCCCACACCTGTCAGTCAACACTTGTGTGGAAGGTGAGAGGTCCACAGGGGCACCAGGTAAGTGCTGTCAGATTGCACTTGCATGGTGTCAATCAGAGCCCACTTAGAGCTGCCTGCTGCTGTAGAGGCTGGGACAAGACAGGTGAGACCAATGGTTTCTCAAGCGGGGTCCACCAGGTATATGATACTAAGCCTGACTTCTGAAAGAAACTTACACAATCAGAATAATACATGAAAATGAAAACAACCTTCATTAATCACTCTATAATCAGAACTATTCACTAAGAATTTATCTTTGAGACAAGAGATGTAAACACAAGTACAATTATTTGTTTACAGTTCTCACCCACTCAGTAATTTGCTTTTGGTCTTAACCATGCTATATGCCAGTATTTCAATTCATTTACTGTAATTCTCTGATCCTACCACCCTTTCAGGTCTCTAACTTCCCTCATGTCCTCCTCCCTTCCCACCTTGGATTCCATGCTTCATTGTGATAATTATTCACTTGCATATATCAACTCCCTCACCTTTCTCTCTAGGACCTTGTGAAACAACAGAAGGAAGCAGAAAAGAATTTCGAGAGGCTCTCCTGCCACATTCTCACACCTTCCTGCAGCTGGCGCCTACTTCTGCCTTCCCTTCTGTTTCCCTGGGTGGCTTGCCTGTTCCTATGAGGGCCCTCCCCCTCCACCTCGTCCTTGGTTCCATCTACTCTTGCTCACTAAGAGACATTGCTCCAGTGTCTGTCTTCTCTTTCTCCTCTATCATCAATTTTCCTTCTCTATTGGATCAGTGTTCAGAATGCAGTTACTAGGATGTTCTGATCTTTAAAATACCCTCTCTTGACCACATGTAGCCTAGGAGACCATAGCCTACTAGCTAACAAGCAATTTCTCTGCTCCCCTTTGTAGTATTCCTCTTTAGCTTCTTCTATCATTCTCCCTTGAACCTCCTGCCAGATGACTTCTATCCCCACCTCTCCATCTTCACTTGTCAAGATCGTTAATGATTATCACACTGATGAACGCAACGGTCATTTACCAGTTCTCATCTTAAGTATCAACAACATTTGATACAGATGATCTCTTTAAGCTTTTTTCCAGCTTTGTTTCTGGGGAAATATTCCGTCTATCTCACTGTCTATTCCTTCTCATTCTCTTTGTTGATGCTTCTACATCTCACCAAACTCTAAACCTGAGAGCCTCGAGCCTCAATTTTGTGACTGCTTTTCTCTACATACACTTGGGATTTAGATAACCACCTCCAGTTCCCGGAGCTATAAATGTCATCTATTCCCTGGATACCATCTAATCCAGACTCTCTCTAAACTATCCCAATTTCAATACCAAAATTTGCTTCTTCTCACACATTAAAATCTTAGAACCACATATGAATTCTCTTCTTTTTACTCCATTACTCAATCTCTGATCAAGTTCTTTTAGACCCTTATTTGCAGTAATAATAGTGATAAAAGCTAAGACATATATATGCAATGTCTTGAACGTATTTCATCATTTCCATTCCTACTAACCTTACCCTTATTAGTACCCTTTTTTTTCTTTCTTTTTTTTTTTTTGGCTGTGTTGGATCTTCGTTGCTGCACATGGGCTTTCTCTAATTGCGGCGAGCGGGGGCTACTCTTTGTTGCGGTGCACGGGCTTCTCATTGTGGTGGCTTCTCTTGTTGCAGAGCACAGGCTCTAGGCACGTGGGCTTTAGTAGTTGCAGCACGTGGGCTCAGTAGTTGTGGCTCACGGGCTCTAGAGCACAAGCTCAGTAGTTGTGGCACACAGGCTTAGTAGTTGTGGCTCACAGGCTCTAGAGTGCAGGCTCAGTAGTTGTGGCACACAGGCTTAGTAGTTGTGGCTCGCGGGCTCTAGAACACAGGCTCAGTAGTTGTGGCTCACGGGCTCTAGAGTGCAGGCTCAGTAGTTGTGGAGCACAGGCTTAGTTGCTCCATGGCATGTGGGATCATCCCAGACCAGGGCTCAAACCTGCGTCCCCTGCATTGGCAGGAGGATTCCTAACCACTGCGCCACCAGGGAAGCCCATTAGGGCCTAGTGTAATTAAATTACTAAAACAATTCTATTTCCTCCAGTTTTCCTTCCCCATTCACTTCCAATTCATTCTTCCATACCCAAAAAATAAATGTTTTGACTCTTGCCATAGTTTTCAAATGTTCATTATAATTTATATAAACTATTGATGGGCCAGAGATGCACATGTGCTTCCAACTTACAGTCTAAATATCACTGATAGTTTATTTTTCTTACGGATCATGAACCATTGATTGTAAAGATAAAAATAACCAGCTTGAAGGTCTCCTGGTACCTCCACATTGGTCAGATAAGTTTGGCATAGGCTGTAGTAGCAGTCAATTCCAAAATCTTAGTGTTTTCAGGCAAAAATTAGAATTTTGGAGAACTTGTATCTGCCCCTGAGCTTGATGACTTCCCAGTACTTAAAAACTCTTCTGATGAGATCAGCAGTGGTATTAACAAATGTGATCTTTAGATATTGTCTAATGAAATGTGTCAGCATATGGAAGACCTGCAAAGTTAGTTTACAAATATTTTTCAAGTGATTGAGGCATAATGTTACAAAACCATGCATGAGTGAAAGAGTCAAACTGCAAGACAGGCCAATGGATTTTAATGAAGCAGAGTACAAAAAGTTCATTAACATCATTTCAGACTCCTCACTGAAACATGTTAAGAAACTACCACTTGTCAAGGTCAAAGCAGAATATCGACAACTCTCCAAAAGGCTATTAAAATACTCTTCCCTTTTCCAACTACCTATCTAAGGTCAGACATTTTTCATGTACTTTAACCAAAACAGCATATCACAACAAAGTGAATGTAGTGGCAGACAAAATAATTCAGCTGTCTTCTGACATTAAAGACATTTGGAAAACTGTAAACTATGCCGCTCTTCTCACTAAATTTTGAAGGCGTTTGGAAAATATACTTATTTTTCACAAAATACATGTTATTTTTAACATCGGTTTACTACTATTTTTTAATTAATTACTAAATTTTCTTTAGTTTCTCTACTTTAATCTCTACTATAGTAAGTATCGATAGATACAACCCACATAAAAAAAGCTAGACAGCGTTCTCACTACTTAATAGTGTTAAGGAGGCCTGACACTATAAAGTCTGCAAATTATTGGTCTAAGCCTACAACTTCCTTTTCTTCCTGTACTTTTTGTCCCTGCAGACAAAGGGGCTCTTTTTGTTGCCTGAACTAAACCTTTTCCTGTCAGTATATTAAATACTGTTTATTTATTTATTTGGTTATTTAGTTGTTGGTTGTTTCTTCAGAGTCCAGTCATTTTATTAAGCTCTATATTAACTCTAACAGTTTTTCAATCGATTCTTCTGCTCTTTATGTGTACAGTAACATCACTGGAAAATATGAAAACTGAATCTCCTTTCTAAACTAGAGCTCCATTCTTATTTATGTTACTACTTCCTAAACAATATTAAATAATAGCATTGTAGGAATAAGATGACAATGATTGCTAATTTTATTAAGAATATCTCCAGTGTTTCTCCACAAAGTAAGATGGTGACAGCTGGTAATGCAAAGGCTTTACAATCTTAACAAAGTATGCTTCTGATCCTGGTTTGATAAGAATTTGACCAGAAGAGATTTTAGATTTAATTAGATTCTTTTGGGGTTTGATAAACAGAGAAGTGGCCCCAAAGATGTCTACATTCGAATCCCCAAAACCTGTTACTGTGTTACCTTACATATAGTGAAACATACTTTGCAGATGCGATTAAGGGCCTTGATATGGGGAAATTATCCCAGATTATCCAGGTGGCCTCAGGGTAATCACAAGGGTCCATGTAAGAGGAAAGGCAAGAGGGTCAGAGTCAGTAAAGATGTGATGACAGAAGAAGTTGGAAGGATAAGAGGAAGGGGACATGAGCCAAGGAAAGCAGGTGGCCTCTACAAGCTGGAAAAGCATAAAAATGGATTCTTCCCTAGAGCCTCCAGAAGGAATGCAGCCCTGTCAACACTTTGATTTTAGGGCTCCTGATCTCCCAAACTGTAAGATAATAAATTCGTGTTGTTTCAAGACATTGAGTTTGTGGTAATTTGTTACAAAAGCAATAGGGAACTAATGTATTAGGCATCATTCATAATGATCGTATTACTTTTATTCTGCAACCTATGATGTAATGTTCAAATTAATATGTCAAATCATAATGAATTATTTTATTTGAGGATGAAAAACTAGTTTTGGTTATGGTGTTTCATTATTTAAATATGCTCCTATTTTTTATTTTCTGATATTTATTTAGTATATTTTCATCCATGTATTACAGTAATGACATTAATCTGTAGTTTTCACTGCTGTGCTAACTTTATCATACTTTGTTATCAAAGCTTACTAGCTTCATAAAATGACTTGAAATGTTCTCTTTTTATGCTCTCAATCTACTTAAACACTATGGGAATTTTTAATCAGTGCACTTTGAAGACACAAAAGTTAAAACTTGAATTTACTTTTTAATTTTTTTAACAGTTGTAGGCCTACTTAAATTTAAATTTTCCACCTCTTTTCAGACCAATTTTGTTAACTTATACCTTGTCAGGAACTTACGTATTCATTGAGATTTTTAAGTTTATTAGCATAGAGTGGTGTGCAAAATTTTCTTAAAATGTTTACCCTCTCCCATTTACTGATATATCCCCCCCTTATAAACTATAAATGTCTACATTTAATGTTCCATTTATTTTGTTCTTGTTTGGATATTCCAGAAGTTTTTCTATTAGTTATTCTTCCTTTTTTGCTGTTCTTTCCTAAAAAAATAATAAATCAGTGATTGAATCATATTCTTTCTCCTGAGTTTCTTATGTTTGCTTTGTTGTTTTTCTTCAAACTTTTTGGGTTAAATATTAATTGATTTTCATTCTTTGTTGTTTAATAAACAAGGAACTCCAGTCTATAAATCTGCCTTCAAACCATGACTTTGGAAATATCACAGTGGTTTTAATTTAGAAAGTGCTCCTTATCTCTCTAAATATGCTAGCTAAAATCTGTAGTGTTACTTTAATCCAAGAACTCTTTGGCAAAATGCTTTATTTTGCTTTTTATATCTAACTAGTGTGAATTTTTTGTTTAGATGTGCAATTAGGTTTTTATTTTATTGCAATGCCATTAAAATACACAGCTTACACAGTTTCTACTCCTGGTTTTTAATTATAATTTTGACCGTGTGTGTTTGGCATATGATCACTTTTTGTAAGTGTTTGAGGCATTTCTAAAGAAAATATTGTTCCTTTAGAATATAGAGTTTTATATAGATACATTTAAATTTTATAAAATTTTAGTATAAACATATATACATGCCACATATCATGTACGTAAAAATATAAATATAGATATAATTATTATGTTAACTCCATTTTTTCAAGTCCGTTCAGTCCTTATTTATTTTTTACTTTTGATTTGTCAAAGACTAAGAATAGTATGTGATAAAGTATCCCATTACAATTGTGTTTCTGTCAGTTTCTCCATGTATTTCTAACAGTTTATGCTGTAGATAATTTATCTTTTCAGTCACATAATGTTTTATAACTGTTATAACTTTATTGTGGACATTAGCTTTTATCAAAATAAAAACGTGACATTATATGGTTTTTATTCGTGAATTCTATTTTGTATTAAAGTAATATTGCTTCCTCTGGGTTTGGTTTTCTTTTTTTTGGTAAGTCTGATGTATGTTTGTCTTTAACTTTATATTTAACATTCTTTTTCATGTTGTTTTACATATGGTCCAAAAATATTTGGAGAAGTCTGTAGCCAGCCTAACTTTTGTTTTTTATAAGTAACATGATTTTCCTGCTAACATGTCTGATAATTTTGCTGTATTTTTAGAATATAATAATTTCACCAATATGTGTAGTAAAATTAATGTTTCTCAGATTTCATGAGCTATTTCTATATTTTTAAAAGTCACTCTATCTTTTGCTAATCAATCTTCTTCTGTTACATCTTTGCTTATTACTTTTGTTCATCTACTCTGTTCTCGCTTTCTATATATGTAGATTGTATCATATAGCTCTGTCCATATTACTAAATTTTTTATTATTTTCAATTATTTATACTTTTCCTGAAATTGTGATATTTCATCACATCTATTTATTTTTTATTTTGTTAATTTG
Organism: Tursiops truncatus; assembly: GCF_011762595.2. Taxonomy (NCBI): domain Eukaryota; kingdom Metazoa; phylum Chordata; class Mammalia; order Artiodactyla; family Delphinidae; genus Tursiops; species Tursiops truncatus. The sequence continues at coordinate 74,540,988 of NC_047036.1, forward strand.
ATTTTCTTTCTGTCAATTTTTTTATAGCCTGCTTCCCTTGAAGTTACTAATTTAACAGTTCTGTTTATCATACCTATACAGTACTTCTGTATCTTAATTTTGTTTTATCTTCATAATTGCCTGTTAAAACCTAATGAATGTTTTTTGAATCTCATTGGAAACAGAAATTTTCTAAAATTTTTCTGCTTTTCTGAACACAGATGTACTACAGAGAATATATCCTCTATCCTCTGATTCTACTGGGCAGTTCCCTGCTTTTGATCAAGTAACTGCTTATTACATTGTTGCCTCAGGCAGTAATCCATTCAATACCAGCCTTCTGAGGGAAGGAGCCCCAGTGTCATGGTCTCATGTATGATTTGGCCATCCTTCCCACAGCCTGACTTCATCTTTTTAGGACTCTGAAAGATGAAAAATAACGTGTTGGGCAGACCTTAGAATACTGGTAATACCAGACCAAGACAATAAAATGTTCAAAGGAATGGAGATAATATTTGACCAAGATGTCACACTGAGTACACATATCTTTTTTTCCCTTCCTGCTTAAAGTCCTTGGAATGACAAAAATTATACTTTTAAAGTACATTAATGTACATCAGTGAAAATGAAAGTGCCATTAGTAAACTAGAATATTTCAGGAATTACTGAAAAACAGACCATAATCAATCACATAAGCAAAAGAGAAAAGCAATCCCAGGAATGCTCTGGGCTCAGCAAGAAAGGTGCACAGAAAATCATTAGGTTGATTGCCCATTGCCCAGAACAGTAGGCAGCAGAGGTATTTTCCTGGAAGCCGCAGCTAATGCAATAAATACTAAATATTAGGTCTGGAAAGGCAATGTTTTGGCAGATAGCTAGCAAAACCAGGAAGAATAAGAATCCCTAATTCCTAGAAGTACCTGTGCACACCATACAACAGTATGTATGATCTCTCCCCTAGAATAAGCAGGGACTGTCTATAGATTGTGAACGAGAATATTTAAACACAAAGAAGAGGCAAAAGATAATAATCACCAAATATTTGAGGAAATTATCAGCATGATAAAGACAACAAATTAAATAAAAAATTAACAGCTGAGAAATTAAAGTTTGCCTAACAGAGCAAACATTTCAAATATTTATACTTGATATATTTAGAGAACTTCAAAAGGATACTTCATACACAAAAATAGAAACAATTAATGATCTTAAAACTTTAAATATGATTGTCAAAAAAATTAAGTGGTAATTTTGAAAGCTAAATGAAATGAAAACACAGCCACAGAATGAATTCACAAACTGAAAGAAGAACCTGAAAGATTCCTCCAAAACATGATACAAAAGAATAAAATATTGATTACACTGTACAAAATAAATCTAAGACATATTGATAATAGAATTATAAACTCCAACATCCATTACACTAGATTTATGAAAAGAGTAACAAGCACAATGAAGGAAAGAAAATCATCAAAAAATTATAGAAGAAAATTTCCCAGAGCTAAAAAAAGATGCATGCCTTTGGGCCTAACTAGGGCTCAACAGAATCAAAGAAAAAAGATACTCATAAAGGTAAATCATAGTAGAGTTTTAAAACTCCAAAGAAAGGGAAAACCCTAAAGTTTTCACGGAGAAGTAAATAGGTGACCTATGGAGGAATAAGATGCAGTATATTTGTATCAAGTTTCTCAGCAACAACTTATTCTAGAAGACAATGGAGCAATGCTGTCAGAGAACCAGAAGGACATTTGTTTAAATCTAATTCTTGACCCAGCTATAGTTTTAATCAATTATAAAGAGACAATAACAGCATATTCAGAAAAGCAAAGACTCAACTTTTACCCCTCTCACATCCTTTCTAAAAATAACTACGTAAGAATATTCTGTTTTATACCAGTGAAAAGGATTAGAAAATGACTTGAAATGTTTTAAGAAGTAGTGGAAAATCTGAACAGAATAATTATTGTAGAAGAAAATGTTAAAGTTTATTCCTAAAATGGTATCAAACCCAGATGATTTTATGGAAAAATCATAGTAAACAATTCCCAGAACAAATAATCCCCATGAGCATAGAAAAACAGGGAAATGTGGAAGCCTGCCCAACATATTTTTGAAGGCTAGAAAAATTCTGATAGCACAAATTGGACAAGGATAAGACAAGATAAAATTGTAGTCCAATTTTGCTTATTATATAAATTCAAGATATTAATAAATGAATCCCATAGTCCAGCCACAAAATAAAATATTGTTATCAAATATACTATCATAGAAATGAAAGCCTGATGTAACCCTAGGAAATTTATTACAGTAATTCAGTATAAGAAGTAGATTAAAGGAAGAAAATGATATTATAACCCCAACAGATGCCAAGAATTTTCAATAAAATTCAACCCCATTACTGACTTGAAGTGGTGATTAAATTCTTCTGCCACTCTGAATCCTATCATCCCCAATGAAAATAATAAGTCTATTTTTATTGGGGCATCACCTACCATGACCCCCACTTACAGAGGACAGTCACTACTGATTTTCTACAGTTAGTAATCCTTCAACAATGTATTTCTCAATGCCTCAGTGAAGAGAATGTTCCCTGGGCCTTCTTGAGAAACATAATTATAGAATGAGTAAACAGGTTATACAAACTTCAACATTTCTAACTATCCAATTATTTTTATTCCTTCTTCTATATAATATCAAAGATTTTCTGGTATCTCAGATGCATTTAATGCAGGCCACCACAGAGAACAGATTTCAATTATCAGAGCAGGACTTTAGAACCATTCCCTGCTACATTGCATATGTCAACTGAAAAAAAAATACACAATCTAAAAGTTAAGAATTATGTTTTATATTTGTAAGTCCCATGTGCTTTGCTTTGTGGTTATTTGGTACCATCCTATGACTAGAAGCAAAACTGTACTGAGAGACCTGAACATCTCCTTACCCTTAAACATTTGCATCCCCTATAGTATTTAGAATACTATCTTGTACATACTAAATGTTATTCTTTTTGTATGAACATTAACAAAAAAAAGTTTGAGCCACATCTCAAACATAGAAACTAAACTTTTAAAAGAGTTTTAAGAAACAAATATTTCAATTTAAAAAATTTATTCATTTAGCTTTATTTTAACCCAACAGACAAATGGGGAGGCATGTGTTTTTTTCATTTAATTACATTTTAAGACCTGGGTCAACTTTTCCTCTGCACTTGGGACCTTCCCATTTTTCAACAAGCTAAGCTCTTTGTCATTGTACTAGCTGCTTTGTAAGAGCTATAACGTATAAAAAGAGAGATATAGAGTGGAACACTAGACACCTGGAAAAGCTAATGCCTAATTCCTCAACATCCACAATTGTGAGCTGTGTAGCTGCCATTGCAGAAAAGTACATTTTCCATTATCAGAAATAATGAACCAGATTTCCCCACTACCCACTCAAGTAGAGTAACACATCTGAGGCTTTCTGGTAGAAATTAACAAACCCAGTAGCACTCCAGTGTCCTAGAATCCTTAATGAATATCCCTAAACACTTTACCTAACGCTGAGAGGACACATCAGCACTATGGGGAAAAAAGAAGCCCATAATTACTTAGCTTTTTATTTAAATCATCTTATAAATTGTTTAGTCTCTCCTCATATAATTTGGAGTGTAGACTTTTTTTATTCCTGAACGTGTCCTGGTGTGAGAGACATCATATGTCCTGACACATGTTGTTGGAGGGGTGGGGAAGGATTGGTGTTTAAAAACTACCCCTGTGCCCAGTAGCTCAAGTTCCCTATAAGTAATGAGTCTTTACTTTAGTGGAGCCAACTTATGTGTCAGCGGCCACCCACCCAGCTATGGTCTATCAAATGCTAATGGAAAATTATAACGAGCGTTTGAATGGCTAGAGCTCAGCAGATAAGAAATCACTGTATATTTAGAGTCATTTTACAAACTGCCTCTATCTTCAGAAAATTAGGCTTGCACTTTCCTTTCTATCATCCCATTTTTTTTTTCAACTTAGTTGTGAAGTCACAGGGCAGAATCTGATTCATACACTAATGTCTCTTTGTTCTTGGTTCTACTGCTTTCACAAAAATGCTGTAGGCAGTTCGCTAGAATGACTAATTTACTGGAGAAGTTATCAGAGTCCATTCAGTTGCAACTATAAAATAATTCAAGTAAGACAATGGTGCCTGCTAGCACTCCATGGGGAAGGTTTGTCCGTTCAACTATTTGATTCACCCCAACATATTCATCTGTGAAGTTAAAAATCTCATCTAGAATGCCCTGTTCATGATCAATTTGTCATTCCTGTCGTAAATTAAGTGATGAAAATAGAAGAGTTTTTTTTAAGGTAAAGCAAAGTCAAAATATGTTTTACACCACTCAACTGAATTTTGCATCACGGAATTTAAATATTTTAAATACTATTTATATTATAATATTTAGAAGCAAAATCGCCTTCCCTGAATTAGTTTCAAAAGTTCTTGCTGCATTGCTCTGGTGGGTGTGGAATATTTAAGAATCCATGTATATATACTGGGTTAGCCATTTTTAATTTTTTAAAGATGTTATCCATCATGAGTATAATAAGAAATATCAATAAATTTAGGCTTAGAATGTAAATATAATAAAATTATAGAAATTGTCATGTTTGCCATTACTAAAACAGTGCCAAGTCACCCAGATGCATGCACTTTCAATGGGTTCTGTTAGATAAAACTATGTATTACAGTAACTCACTCTATACCAATTTCTTCTAGTACTGAACTCTCAAACATTTTATAACTGATTTTATCCATATTGAACTAGAGAAAGTTTAGTCTTCAAACAGCCATTCAATATTCAGAAGTATTGTTTCCCTATAGTATGAAAGGTAAAGGACTGGAATTAGATTATATAAATAGTAATAGTACTTATCAACACATTAAAATTTTCAGCCTGGGCTTCCCTGGTGGCACAGTGGTTGGGAATCCGCCTGCCAATGCAGGGGACATGGGTTCGATCCCTGGTCCAGGAGTATCCCACATGCCACAGAGCAACAAAGCCCGTGCACCACAACTACTGAGCCTGCACTCCCCAAAAAGAAAAGCCACCGCAATGAGAAGCCCGCACACCGTAACGAAGAGTAGCCCCCGCTCTCCACAACTAGAGAAAGCCTGCGCACAGCAATGAAGACCCAATGCAGTCAAAAATAAATAAATTAAAAATAAATAAATTAAAAAAAAAAACTTTCAGTCTCTATCTTTCCAGAAAACTGCTACTCAAAACCAAATGAAGTAGTCAGAAAATAGAAGACCAGAATGAAAACAGATACAATAGAAGAATACGAAGACTAGAAATGTAACAGCATACAATGCTTCCTGTCTCAAAATTTTTAGTATTGTTTATGTTGTTCCTCCCCTTAGTATTGATATAATAGGGTCCATGCGTATAGGATTGGGATGGATTAAACAGAAACATTGGAAAGAGCTCAGAAATGTCAGCCCAAAGTCAAGAAAATATGATTCCATAAAATGCCCTCATGCCCTCAGCCCGGTCCCTAAATCCAAATTCACCTCTTAGTCTTCTCCCACCTCACCTATTCTTTGTAAAACTATTGAACTATTTTAAATTCCCTAAACATGACAGGCCTTCTCACATCTCCTTGCCTTTAGGAATAATGTTTCCTCTTCCCTGCTTCTATAAATTTCTGTTTGACTACGTTTTAGCCCAAATATAACTTCCTCTGGGAATCTTTCTCTTACTGCCCCAGAAAACCTAGATTCTCTTTCCTTTATGTTCCCACCATGTGTTATAGAAGGTACATTATTAGAAATGTTCTCATTTTACTCATTTTACCATAATCGTGTGCGTATATTCTTCCCCACTAAGCACTTTTTTGAGAGCAAGAATTATATCTGATTCATTTTTATATTGCTAACATTTATTATAGTGCCTGGCACACTGCGGATGATCGATAGTTTTTTTAAAGAATAAAATGAGGGAATTAAAATAACATTATGAATGCTGCCTAAAATTTCATGAAAAATGTTTTGAAGTGGGAAATAAGAAAGTATATATTTACATAAATGGGGTTTTTATGAGTATTTCTAAGTGGGAACTTCAGAATGGCAACTCTAGAAACCACAGTTGTCGTGAGACCAAATTCAATACGTGGAGATCATCTGCAGATAGTAAGAAAAAGGACTCAATACTGACCCATACGGAGTACCACTTTTTACAAATTTTACAGGTGAGTAAAGGAAAAAGATTCGACCACAAAGGTAAGAATGAAGCCAGGAGAATGTCCTGGACACCGAGTGAAGAGTCCTTCATGAGGGAGGGAATGGTCACCTTAGTGAAATCCTGCTAAGAAGCAGAGCAAAATTAGTACATTAAAGTGTCCCCTGGATTGGACAATAGGGAGGCTTTTGGTAACCTTGACAGAGTGATTTGTTTTCAGTGGTGCGATAAAAAAACTCAGAGTAGCTTAAAGATTTGAATGTGAGGAAGTGCAGACAGCACCCACAGTTAAGTAGTTTGAGAAGTTTGGTTGAGAAAAAGGAGAGAGAAATGGGAAGGGGCCAGCTGAAAGGGATATGGAGTGAAGAAAGAACTGTTTTTAGCACAGAAGATATGAATGATCCATTCGACAGGGAAAGATTGAGTTATCCCTTCTCTCCTGCAATGTCAGAGAGGAAAGGCTGTTAGCATTTGGGAGGAGATGGGATCCAGAGCACAAGTAGAGGTGGTGGCCATTGTTCAGAGGAGGTTCACTCTATCCATTAAAGAGGCAAGAAGGAGTAGATGGGTGTGGAAGCAAGGAGGGTCCTAGATATGGTAGCAGGAAGATGACAGCTAATTTCATCCCAAAGCTCATAGAGTCACATTCTTTAGGTCATGCTGAAAGAACACAGTTTACATCTCTGTCAGTCAGGGTAAGCTGTGTTTTGCAGGGGTAAAAGAGAGTTGCAAAACACCAAAGGCTAGCAGTAACAAAAGTGTGTCTCTCATGCACAGTATTGTGTATATCACAAGTCAGCCGTAGCTTGGCTCTACTTTGCCCTTTATCTGGAACTTTGCTGACTGTCATGCAGAGGGAAAGAGAATAAGCAAACTATGCCCTGGCTCTTAAAGCTTCTGCTTGAAGTGACAACTCACTTCTGCTCATATTTCCTTGGCCAAACCACATCAAAAGGCCAGGCCTGCACTCAACAGGGTGAAGATATAGGAAGACACTGACGAGAAAGCCATGGAACATGGGTGAAGAGTGATGGAATCTACAAGTCTTATAGATAGTTCATCCCTATCTTTCAGTTTAAAAATCAGAGGTAAAGCTAATATCCCCAGTCATGGATATTTTTTATCCTATGACTACCTATTCTCCACATCCATGCTCACTAGACTAAAATGACTAGTGTATTTTAGAACATTCACTGGCCTAGTGCCACCTCCTAAACTGTCATTCCAGCTGTAACTCTAGTCTCCCCTTTGGTAGATGGTCACAGGTGATCTCTGCCATTCACTCATTCACCAAGTATTTACTATTTGCTAGTTATATCAACGTTATTAATACCCACCCCTGCCACAAAGTTGCTGTACTTTGCATATGACAAATGGATAAAATATATGCTTTATGCTAATGTAGCTAAATATCTCCTAGATTTGAGAAAACTATGAGAAACATTGCATATGAAATATGGATGTTGACGGTATTTTATGACAATTAAATGGGTTTTCTCCTTCTTGGAGAAGGAAGAAATGCTTATCAGAAAGTCTATCCTTTGAAATTGTGCCTGACTTGTACCATTTTTATTCAAAACATTTTTATTCATAACCAGTAGGAAAAAAATTTAACTTTATTAATTAATTAAATGATTGCATAGGATGGATTCATTGGGGAAACATTCTGCTAAGGTTCGAAATGCAGACAGATAATTTTAACTCGTAGAATTCAATGACAGATAAGAGAAAGAAACCAAGGTTGAACTAGCTCATCTATAAATGAAAAAAATATAAGGCTTCCATAAATTAAAACACCCTCATTGGTAACTGACCAGCACAGCAACAAGACAGCAGAAAAATTTTCTAGCAAATACGGTTCACCCTTTAAACAAAGTTCTTCATGGTATTTTCCTGTATTTAAAAGGATTCCTGTCCAGGGCATATTGCTACTTTGTATTCCTCTTGATATTTTCATTTAAAAGAGAGCCGCTGTGCAAAATAATGTCCTTGTCTGTCCCTTCCTCATACAAACCTCCAATCAAATTTAATAAAGCTAGTTTGATACAATGCCAGCCTACACTTGGTTTACCCTTGGTCGACTTTAATAGGGTCAAAAATATTTTCGCATTGGCAGTGTATGCATTAATCATTTTTCCAGAGGATTTAGAAAATTGGAAGAGACAAGGCCAAGCAAAATTTTAAATTAATTGGGCCTACCCCAGCCTTCCAGGGTCACCTTGTGGCAGTTGTCCCACATTTTCCAGGTCACGGAGTTCCTGTGTTTCCTACAGCTGCCACGACGAGAGATCCATGCTGTGGGCACACAAAGGTGAAAGAATTTCTCTCAGAAAGTGTGAATTCTCCTATGGCAATCACAACAATTGCAGTTTCCAGATTGTCGCCAGACACCAACCACTTAAATAATGCATGCTCGGGTGACGCCTCCAGTTGTGCATTTTCTAATCGAGTAGTCAGGAAGATTTGCAAACACTCTGTCATTTACCATAAATCCGCTGCCGACTTATAACCACGGAGTAATTAATTTTAGTACTGCTCAGAATTATTAATTTCAGGCAGAAAAATCTGTTTTCACAATTGTTGTATCCCCCATTTTTTTCCTCCACCAATATTCATCAAAAAGGCTGAAACCGTTTTCTTACAGGAGAAGGTTTAATCAGAGTAATGTTATTGAGTAATGTCAATAACATTAACATTAACGTTATTGCTATCTATGTGATAGCAATAATGGATCTGTATTTCTGGTTCCAATCTATAATCATGCACTCACAGTTGTCTGGCTGACTCACCAGAGGAAGTTGACAACATGAAATAAAGGCTTTCATGAACGTATGATACAGTAGTCCTTAAAGACTTACTATGTGATAGGCAACCACTTCATGTTTGCTTCTAATATAAGGTAGCAATGAGCTACATCCTGTGTACAGAAAGTACTTGTGCCTTTCGAGAAAGATAGCAAATATTTTTCACTTGTTTAAATGATCTTAGCATTTGACAGCAAGAGAGTAAGAATCTTTACAAAGGATAAAAATAACTTGTAGTGGAATACACAGTTCTGAATACACTGGTATGAAAATCTCAGCAATCACGTGTTTATCTAACACACATAGAACGAAAATTGAGCATTAAATATGGTGCATTTTATCTTGGTAAAGCTAAATCTGGCACTCTCTTATTTGATATTAGTTTCCTGCTTAAGCAGCTGCATAACGTCACAAGACTGTCCATATTATAAATATATAATGAGCACGAGAAAATCGGGACAGCTTTGTCTAATAGCCAGATCCCTTCCCATCAGTAGTGGGAACCCATAAGCACAAGTATTGGCAAGTCATCTTCCGTGGAAGTTTTCGTTTCCGTTTTCCACTGCATGAGTGATCAAGAAAAAAAAAAAATGAAGGGAAAGTAAACTAACATCTAGAGATGTAAACATGACTCACTGGCAAGTAAATTCCAGGATGTTTGTGGTTATCTGGGTCTAAACACTGCTGATAATTCTGACTACTCTTGTTTTTAACTGTTTTTTCTCGGGGCGCTTCTTAGTCCACGTGCTTCTTATAGAGACCTCCAACCTTTTGATTACAAACAGTCTGTTAGATGGCAAGGAAGAGATGTCAGTATTAATGAAATTACCTAGTAGGTTGCAAAATGCTCTCAACAAGACCATGACCTAGAGAAAAACTAACGATTTAAGAGCAGGTTTGGGAAAACCTGACATTGTTCCCATCTTTGTACTTTATTTTGGTAATACAGTAGGGTCATTCTGAGAGGATGTAGCTACTGTTATATTGAAATTTGAAATTCCTAAAAAAGAGATCAAGTCACAGAAACATAAAAAAGATCATCAACACAGGAAAAAAATGGCAGAAGGGTTTTTTGGTGGTTGTTTTTTTTTAATAAGATAAGCCGCCTAAACTTGGGAACCTTGATGTATTTGACACACACTCTTGTGGAGAGCTGAGAAGAGCCTAAAACCTTGCACCCAGTATGAAGACCAGGCTCAGCAGTATCTGCATCACCTGGGAATATGTTAGGAATGCAGATGGTCAAGCCCCACTCCGACCTACAAATCAGAATCTCCCGTGAACAAGATCTAGGAAATTCAAGGGCCCATCAAGCCTGAGAAGCACTTGTCTAAAACGTAGCTGTGGAAGGGAAAAAAATGTCACACATACTACACAAATCATTGCTGAGAATCAGCTTTCCGCCTCTATTTCAAGCTAACTAATTTGCGTTCCAGGTCTACGCTTCATTTTTTCCCCCCAAGTTTTCCATACACAAAAATAATGTTGTTCCAAATACAAATACAGTGAGCATATCTTCAACTTCACATCAGGAGTGGGCCCACTTGAAAGAAGGGAAGTATTGTATACTTAAGTCAAGCAAGGGGGAAAAAAGCTAACGTCTCTATAGTGCTATTAAAGTTTCTGGGGTCATATTACATGGACTTTCTCATCTCTTCTGATCCAGTCTCTTGTTTACAGTGGTAGATTTGACAAACATGCTTTTGGAACTATAATCTTTTACCTTCTTGGTTACAAGGCAAAGCCCTGAAGCCTCCCAAACTGGTGAAACAAAATCTACCTTTTTTTTTTTCAATCCTTAAGTTTCCCAGGCTATGATAAAGGCACATGGGGAAAAACTTAGAAAAAGAAACATTTTTTAACATTTTTTAATCACTGTGATAAATAGTTCAAACACTGTGTAACTAATCCAGAAAAAGAACAGAGTTCAACCCCATTAATTAGTCATTACAAAACTACTGACTTGTACTATAGTATCAGTGGAGTTTCTGAAATAAAATATTAGGGAGTTACAACCAGGATATGGAATTAGAATACAGGACTGCAAAACACATGATTTTTTTGATGGAGGTATTTTTTACTAAATTGAGCCACCACTGAGCTATTATGTTGCTCAATATTACTCTTCTCTATTAATCACAAACATTTAAACTTTTATTCATGATATTTTGTTGAAAGAAGCACTATGCTGAACTTCACTATATTTTGACAGCAAACTGAATTCTTGTTCACAAGTATAGGATTTGTTTAGCTCCAGGCATCTGTGTTTGGATTACAAGAATTCTGATTGGTTCACTGCCAGGGGCAACCAGAGGTCAAACTGTCCTTTTAAAACTCTCTCTCTCTCTCTCTCTTTCTCTCTCTGCCTCCCCTTCCTTTGTCTCATTAATCGGACTTAACAGATAGAGGAAAAGGCAATGACTTCAAATCTTTTAATTCTTTTTCAAGGATATTTTTAAAAGCACAACTCAGTGTTGGTGTGAGGTCAAGTCGATGTGAATACAGATCACACTGGCACACTTCTGACAGGTGACCTGAAACCTTTCAAATTGACATCTGTCACAGAGACAGACACAAGTTTTTTAGCCTGAAAGCTTGTTTTCCTGACATTTCATTTTTCATCAGATTTTGAGAGAAGGGAAAAAAGATGAACTTGAAAAAGTCTTGCCAGGGGCAGAAAATAAGATCAGATTTTCTGCAGCTGCCTGACTCACCTTTAAAGGTTAGAGGTCTAGCAAAAGTGAACAAAAAAGATCTCAGTTTGATGTTATTGGATAAAAGGACATGTTATTACTTTAAATACATTTCTGAGACTTGCATAACCATTAGGCAGCATTACAGGAGAAATGGAATCAAAGTGAGATTACATATCCATTTTAAATCCCAATTTTAGAGTTTAGTCATGGAGCAAATCAAATCCAACCTCACCTATTCATCTGGCACAAAAGATGAAATCCACAGGTGCATGAATTTTCTTTTTCATGAACTGAATAATTTCCTGCTCCTATGGTATTGAAATGGCCAGTGAAATTTAGGCAAGGTAATGAAATTCTTACTTTGGACTAGAGGGACTTCTGCATTAAAATAGTTACATGGTCTATCTTGACTGGAAAACATGAGCAAAACATATGCTATTGAATAATAGAGAAAAGAACCAGGAGTTCAAAAATAACTGGGTTATAGTCTTGGCTCAACTAAAAGTGTGATCCTGGGCAAGTGACATTTCTGTTGCAGTTTTATCACCTGTAAAATGGGAGAAATCAGATCTATCTTGTGGAGTTCCAGTGAGGATGAAATAGGGTAATGTATCTGCATGTTGCCAAACATGAAACAGTGTGTCGAGGCATGGAAACCATACCATGCTCATCTCTTTTTTTTTTAATTCCAGTGCTTAATACAATATTTGACATGAAGTTAGCATTCAATAAGTGGTTCTTGATTTTAAATGAAAGGTAGTACTTTTTAACTGAGTTCGGGGAATTTTTCTATGAGGAACAGCATGGTTGAAGGTTGGGATATGTATTCCTGTAGATCACCTCCAGAAATGGATATAGGGGCAGTAATTTTGGAATTCACCAGGAGACTAAGCACATATTAGACCATATTATTTTTTTTTTTTTTGCGGTACGTGGGTAGACCATGTAATTTTTAAGCCCAAATAACAGGTAAATTAAACCTACCAGTATATAATTGCCCATATTTTCTAAAATAATGGCTCACATGTTGCTCACTGACCAGCATCCCCTTGTGTATCAAATGAGGAGTTTTCAGCCATAGTATAGAACCTGAGACGGTACAGAATTTACTAAAGTAATAGGAGCTAAATATCCTGGATCTGGCCAACTAAGTGTAAAAATGTAACTCATCTCGTTAAGTAAACCATCAAAACAGTTTCAAACTGCTATTTATATACTGTCCTGAAAACCCTCCTCCACAAAGACAGACATTGCAGAACATGCTTCACACATTTATGATACTTAATACATGCTGCTTATTATCAAACTGTTAAACAAGTAGAAAGTATATAAGGTTAAGACCTGCAGGTCTGAAAATTTGGATGTGACATCATTTTTGTAGGTAAATTGGGGCCCAGAGCTTATATTCTATAGATAATTCTAACTTTTAATCTTATTTTCGATTCTACTTTTTAGCACACTTCACACTAATACATATAAGTAAATAAAACTAATGTGTATTTCATGTCAGAGAAATATAGTAGTATATATTTTAGCATATGAAGAAATGAAATGTAGTATTTGTCTGATCCTGTTCTTATTTCAGATTTTTAGTTTCTGTTATTCCATTAAGTAAAATCATAATCACCCTACTACGTTTTGATTCTTGCTTTTAAAAAGAGACTCCACAAAAGTAGTGAAAATAACTTGAATCAATTCTTAAATCTATTTTTTAAACTCCTTAGGGTGTCCTATGTTGCTGTTTTGGAGAAGTTGCCTCATTTTTATAGTTCATTATCACTCTGCTTTATTTTCCTGACAAGCCTAAGAAAAACTTTTTTACACAAATTTATTTTACTTTATAAAGCTATGTTCTGCATACTTTGGCTACTCAATAGTTGTTTTGATGATAGTTATTTTAGTGCTGATCACAGAAGAAGGCTGCCCGAGAATGTTAATCTAAACTACCTGGAACCATCAAATTATGGAACCATCTAAAGAACAAGTTTATAAAAATTTCTTCCAGTAAACTTTGTAGTACTTTGGAGACCTCACCAGCTTTACTTGACATTCTAATTTACTTCTTTTAGATTAAAAAAATATATAATAATAATCTGTTTGTATCTTTTAATATCCTTTTTTGCGATTCTTGATGCAATTTCCAATACTAGAATTTCAAAGGGACAAACACATTTTTATTATTTCTGAAATTATGTATAACCTAAAATGTAGAATCTGTACATTTCTGCTTCCTTGACATTATTTATTCACAATTACACAACATTTAGTCACTGGAGTTTACAAGTGCTACTTGATTTCCAAGAACAGGCAGGACCCATTTATGAGACTTTTAAAGCCATTCTTTTTCAAAACAAAAAGTTACATTGTTCTAAGGTCATGTGAACCAGAGTTCAGTTTCAGTTCAGAAGTACAAACCCAGAAGAGATGAGTGGGTTTCCAATTTAGTGAAATATTTTAGATTGAGTTTCTGAACTGCAGAAGAAGAATGATACAAAGTGACACTTCAGAGTCTATGAACAAACAGACATGTCATCTGTTGGGTGGCTTTGGACAAGTAGAAAGGGCTGTTATGACTTTAACTTATTTCCTCCATGCCCCCTCCAGGAGTCAAGAAAAGGTGCTCTATGGGCTTGAGCAGGGTCTATATCTGATCAGGAAAACAGACTATGGCTTGCCCATTAGAATCTGTCCACCTCTGCCAGTTCCCAAAATCTGCACCGCTCATGTGAGGCAGTCTTCATCCACTGGTAAGACTTGCAAAGGAGGAAACTGTTACCTCTACTTTTTCACTTAAGGCAATTGCTGTGCAAAACCAGTCTCCAGCCCTCCCTGTGCCTTTTCTTTGCCTCATGTTTGTATCTGTGCCCATTTCTGACTTTGCCAAGAAAATGTCCCTTTCATTTTCTTCTTAAAAAATACTTTTTTTTCTGTTCTGATTACATCAGCAATACATACATGTTCATTGGAGTTAACTTAAAAAAATAACATCCAGGAGCATACTCGCTCTCATTTTTCCTTAAGCCTTGTTTTATTTTTTTTAACATCTTTATTGGAGTATAATTGCTTTACAATGTTGTGTTAGTTGCTGCTGTATAACAAAGTGAATCAGCTGTATGTACACAAATATCCCCATATCCCCTCCTTCTTGCGTCTCCCTCCCAACCACCCTATCCCACCCCTCTAGGTGGTCACAAAGCACTGAGCTGATCTCCCTGTGCTATGCAGCTGCTTCCCACTAGCTATCTATTTTACATTTGGTAGTGTATATATGTCCATGCCTCTTTCACTTTGTCCCAGCTTAACCTTCCCTATCCCCGTGTCCTCAAGTCCATTCTCTATGTCTGCATCTTTATTCCTGTCCTGGCCCTAGGTTTTTCAGAACCCTTTTTTTTTTTTTTTTTTAGATTCCACATATATGTGTTAGCACACAGTATTTGTTTTTCACTTTCTGAGTTACTTCACTCTGTATGACAGACTCTAGGTCCATCCACCTCACTACAAACAAATCAATTTCGTTTCTTTTTATGGCTGAGTAACATTCCATTGTATATATGTGCCACATCTTCTTTTATCCATTCATCTGTCGATGGACACTTAGGTTGCTTCCATGTCCTGGCTATTGTAAATAGTGCGGCAATGAACACTGTGGTACATGACTCTTCTTGAATTACGGTTTTCTCAGGATATATGCCCAGTAGTGGAATTGCTGGGTCGTACGGTAGTTCTATTTTTAGTTTTTTGGGTTTTTTTTTGCAGTACGCGGGGCTCTCACTGTTGTGGCCTCTCCCGTTGCAGAGCAACAGGCTCCAGACACGTAGGCTCAGCGGCCATGGCTCACAGGCCCAGCCACTCCGCGGCATGTGGGATCTTCCTGGACTGGGGCACGAACCCGTGTCCCCTGCATCGACAGGTGGACTCTCAACCACTGCATCACCAGGGAAGCCCTATTTTTAGTTTTTTAAGGAACCTCCATACTGCTCTCCATAGTGGCTGTACCAATTTACATTCCCACCAACAGTGCAAGAGGGTTCCCTTTTCTCCACACCCTCTCCAGCACTTATTGTTTGTAGATTTTTTGATGATGGCCATTCTGACCAGTGTGAGGTGGTACCTCCTTGTAGTTTTGATTTGCATTTCTCTAATGATTAGTGGTGTTGAACATCCTTTCATGTGTTTGTTGGCAATCTGTGTATCTTCTTTGGAGAAAAGTCTATTTAGGTCTTCCACCTATTCTTGGATTGGGTTGTTTGTCACCTATTCTTGGATTGGGTTGTTTGTTTTTTTTGATGTTAAGCTGCATGAGCTGCTTGTATATTATGGAGATTAATCCTTTGTCAGTTGCTTCACTAGCAAATATTTTCTCCCATTCTAAGGGTTGTCTTTTCGTCTTGTTTATGGTTTCCTGTGCTGTGCAGAAGCTTTTAAGTTTCATTAGGTCCCGTTTGTTTATTTTTGTTTTTATTTCCATTTCTCTAGGAGGTGGGTCAAAAAGGATCTTGCTGTGATTTATGTCATGGAGTGTTCTGCCTATGTTTCCTCTAAGAGTTATATAGTTTCTGGCCTTACATTTAGGTCTTTAATCCATTTTGAATTTATTTTTGTGTATGGTGTTAGGAGGTGTCCTAATTTCATTCTTTTATATGTAACTGTCCACTTTTACCAGCACCACTTGTTGAAGAGGCTGTGAGGACACACAAAGCATAAATTTTGTATTCAGCTTTTTCACCATGTCATAAGCATTTCCCCATCATTATAAAAATTATTTTTAAAGATGATTTTACTGGCTGTATAACATCCTCTCAATATAATCTCAACGGTATATTTTGTCCTTTGCCCTTTTATCCTTCTATCACTTAGTGAGATTTTTAGTCATTTTAAATCATTTTATATGTCTTTATAGATTAAAAATCACCTGTTCTATTCAAAAATATTTCCTCGATTATGTATGTTTTTTAAATCACTTAAGATTTTTTTTGATGTATAGAGGTTTGTAATAACAATTATGGCAAATATATTGATCTTTGATTTTTTTGTAGTTGCTCATTGTATTTTTGCTACTTTTGGTTTTTCCCCATTGCTTGTTAAGCTTTGACATTTTTCCTCACATAGCAAAAATTCACCTGTATTTTCCTCTTTTTTTAAAAGTAATTTGTAATGTTGATTATTGCTAAAATTGAATGGTAAGTACATAGAAATTCATTACACTATTCAACCTACTTTTGTATATGTTTAAAATCTTCTGTATTAAAAATAAACAATAGAAACTGTTCTGGTTTATTTCCATCCTGTAGAGACTGACTTTTTCTAAATTACATCCTTTCTCATCTCTGA
Source organism: Tursiops truncatus (assembly GCF_011762595.2). Classification (NCBI taxonomy): domain Eukaryota; kingdom Metazoa; phylum Chordata; class Mammalia; order Artiodactyla; family Delphinidae; genus Tursiops; species Tursiops truncatus. The sequence goes on from NC_047036.1 coordinate 74,558,012, forward strand.
TGGAGACAGTACTGACTTAAGGGAAGCGTTAATGAATAATAATGGCATTATGCCAGTTGCTCCCAAGGTTTAGCATCCACGAGAATCACCAAGGATATTTGCCGTAAGATTTTAATTCAAAAGGGCTGGTGGAAGACCTAGGAATTTGCATTTTTAACAAACCCTAGGAGTGATTATGCTGAGATAGTCTATGGACTACACTGGAATTATGTGCTCCATATTTTAAAATTAGATGAGCGATTTGAACACATGGTGCTGGAACACTTGAATATCCATATGCAAAAAAACAACAATTTTAATCCATATCTTTCACCATATATGTAAATTAACTCAAAATGGTTCATATAAAAAATTAAAAATAAATGGATATAGACCTAAATGTAAAACCTAAAACTATAAAACTTCTAGAAGAAAACATAGGAGAAAATCTTTGTGGCCTTGGGTTATGCAAAAATTTCTTAGAACACTAAAAGGATGATCCATAAAATAATAAATTTAAAAATTGGACCTAATGAAAATTTAAAACTTCTGCTCTTTGAAGGATACTATTATGAGAAGAGAATGAAAAAACAAAGCAGATATGTGGATAGCAAGTAACCAAATGAAAAGATGACTAACATTATTAGTCATTAGGAAAATTCCAAATTAAAAATTAAAATTGAAAACCACAATGAGGTACTACTACATACCTATAGAGTGGCTAACATTTGAAAAGACACACAAGAATTGGCAAGGGTTAGAGGAACTGGAACCTTTATACACTGCTGATGGGAGTGTAAAATGACATAACCACTCTGGAAAACAATCTGGCAGTTTCTTAAAAAGTTAAACATACTGGCTTCCCTGGCGGCGCAGTGGTTGAGAGTCCGCCTGCTGATGCAGAGGACACGGGTTCGTGCCCCGGTCCGGGAAGATCCCACATGCCGTGGAGCGGCTGGGCCCGTGAGCCATGGCCACTGAGCCTGCGCGTCCGGAGCCTGTGCTCCGCAACGGGACAGGCCACAACAGTGAGAGGCCCGCGTACCACACACACAAAAAAAGTTAAACATATACCTATAATGATCCAGCCACATGATCCAGCCATTCCATACCTAAGTACTTAGCCAAGAGAAATGAAAGCATATGTCTATACAAAGACCTAAATGCTCATAGTAGCCTTATTTATAATAGCCCCAAACTGAAAACCCCCAAGTGTCCATCAACAAGTAAATAAATAAACAAGTTATTGTATATGCATAAGATGGAAAACTATCCATCAGTAAAAAGGAATTAACTGTTGATGTATGCAACACACATGAATCTCAGAATAATTATTGAGTGAGAAAAGGCAAACCAAAGCGTACATGCTTTAAAATTCCATTTACATAAAATTCTAAACAATGCAAACCAATCTATACTGACAGACAGCCCATCAGTGATTGCATAGGGAAGGGGGTAGAGGTGGAAGGGAGGAATTACGAGGGATCACGAGGAAACTTTGGGGGCTGAGGGATATTTTCATTACCTTGATCATGGTGATAGTTTCATGAGTATACAGATATGTCAAAAATAAAACATAAAATTTGATTAGAGATTCTAGAAGATAGTGGTCTTCTTGACTTCCTTTCCCTCCTACCCCCTTCTGGGATAACTCAGTTTCCTAAGTTGACTATTGGCTCTTGGAGCAAAACCTAACAGGTGAATTCCCAGAAGAACAGCGCACAAGTGAGGTATAATAAATTTGTTGTGCTGTGTTTTGTTCCATTTTGTGGTGAGCCCATGGAAAAATCAGTCTGTCCGTAAGGGGCTACCTCTGTCATGTTTTGTGTTCCCCAGGAAGAAGAGTCCAAGATGGAATTTCCTCAGGATCAACCCCTGTGGAAGAGAAGAAGCAGGATGGGGTAGAGCAAGAGGTCAGCTGTGATGCAGGCCTGGCAGCTTCAGCTGGCCCCACACACTCTCTGGAGCTCAAAAGGCAGTAATATTTATAATTAAATCCAAATAGATGATAATCATGCGACTAAAAGTTATAACATGCATACTAGATAGCAATGAGTTCAGGTGAGGCTTGGTCCAGTGTTCAAGGGATGTTACCAAAGGCCCAGTTTCCTGCTGTCTCTCTGTTCTGCCTTCCACACATTCAGCTCCATGCTCAGGCTCCATTCAGAGGTCTCTTCAGTTCCTGACATTTATGACAAAAAAGGAAGGCTGTGGTCACACACCCCACATCCTCCCACCAAAAAACTCCAGGGGAAAAGAGATCAAAAGTCTAGTAACTCCTGTGAAAAGCAAAAGACTTCTCTAAAAAAAAATTTTTTTTCTTAATCCAGCAAAAGTCCCTTCACATCTCTTCAGTTGGGCTACGTTCCCATATCTGAACGAACTTCCCTGGTCAGGAGACTGGACTAGACTTGTCGGCACAGCCCTGAAACTCAGGTGGAATCAACTCCTCTGAAATGGAGGAATGTTTCATAGGAAACTTGTGGGTATTTGTATCAAGAAGTAGATGGCATAGATCCTGAGCCACAAACAAGATGAGTACTCTAGCGGAACAACAATGATTTAAAGCAAAGTCACAAACACTGGGGGACTTTTAGGGACAAGATCAATAAAAAGGGCACTTTTTGGAGTATAGGGGACCATTTGATGGCCACTCCAGCATCATCACAATTGGCCAACTGACCCTGCTTACTCATGCACAATCTGTTTTCACTTTCCCCACAAGTAAACATATCCTCATCCTTTCAAATTAAAAACTACAAGAAATGTCAAAAATGAAAAAAAAAACATTTTTAAATTAAACTCTATTAAAGAAATGCTAGTTCAAAAAAGACATAATTGGGCTCTCTAAAACCTGGCAGCTCCCAAACGCCAACAAGTTTTTCTCTTCGCAAGTCTGTTCTCAGCCATTCCAAGAAAGGAACGGAGAAGAACAGAGCTATATCATTTTGATGACAACCCACTTCTAATCCACAGGATCATATGCCTTTGCACCCTGTTCAAAGGAAACTTGGCCTAAAAAGAATGAGTTTCATAACAAACCAGCCACTCTGAGAATAGAGGTGAGAAGAGATCGGGGCGGGGTGGGGGCGGGGTGGGTGGGGAAGAATCCGAGACGTGCCTGAGGAGTTGGCGAGTTTAATTGCCAGTTCATATGCAACTTCACCATTGTGCTCAGTGACCCAAGGGACCTGGCTTCTGGTCTCTCAAACTCTTATTCGGGAGTAGAAAATAATAAAATCCGGAAGGCGTTTTGTCCTTCTTGAGATATAGAAAAAAGGAGATTTTTTTTTTGAGTCACTGAGGCAAATACAGTCATTTCAAGGAAAATAGATTACTGGGAAAGGTCAGCATCTGCAGGACCATCTTCGTTATCCTCATCTAACTTTTATTAAGTACATGGTTTACAAGACATGCCAAACTCCCTCTTTTTACAAAGCTTAGAACCAACTATTCAAATGCATAGTTTTATTGGCAAATGAAATTTAGAGACAGAAGACAGAGGAAGGTTGTAAAATTGGGAAGTCACTATGAAGCAAAAACACAAAACATTTTTATACGAATAAAAATTCTACCTAAGTTGAAATGATATGCATACAATAGATGATTAAAAGGAGACTTAAAGACTACTATTTAGGAAATAATAGAATTTAAACCAAATGCCAAAAATCTTTAAGAGGAAAAACAGTTATGTGGTCAGAGAGACCATCCAGTTGATTTTCTTTCCCAAGAATGTGTTTCAGTGGCACTATTCCTTAAGCCTCTTCTTTTATTTCTCCTTCTCCCTCCACTTTCTCTAAGTAGTTACCATTTCAAGCAAGCTTCACACCCAAGAAGTTACTGCTGTTAATGAAGCAAATGGTAGTAATGAAACTCGCACTGGGGAAAAAAAACAAAACTGTTTTAACTATCTAAGTTCTAATAAAGCTTCTTACAGATTAAAACCATGTAGGTAAAATGTGCATGACGCTTACTTTTTTCATGGCGCGTTGATGAAATAAGCAAAAAGACATGAAAAATTAGTTGCATTCAACCAATCCTTTCCCCTCATCACCCTGTCACCCAAGAGGCCACTAAATACACTAGAGGATGGTCCTGGGAAACAGAAGACATGCTCCTTTGGTTCTCTTGATTTTCTCTCATTTCTGTGAATTTAATTTTCTGTTCGAGCATGTGTCTGAGCTGGGGCAGACAGATTGGTGCAGGGTTTCTTAAAAACAATTTTTTGCTCCATCAGACACAATATATTCTGCTGAAAGAGAAGAAAGCACTATACCCCAGGGAAAAAAAGTTTCCCCAAAAGTTTGTTCCCTCAAAACTTTACAATGGAAGAAGGCATCCCTCTTGGGTGATTTAATTTAATTGCTAGGTTTTTTAACTTTTGTTCTGGGGAAAATTAAGCAACCATCAGCCGCATTTCATAGACAAATACCACTCTTTGGTAGATAGAACACAAAACTAGGAATTGGAAAACCAAAAAAAGAATCCTGGCACAGCACTGGGTGATTTCATCTCCACATGCCTAAATTTCCTGTTTGCAAAATGAGATAGAGCTTCCCACTCGTCACTTCTTTCTTGGAGATGCTGTGAGGACTAATAGTCTTCACTCTGATTTTTTTTCATCCAAGAAGCAGAGATTTTTAATGGTGCAAAAGACGCATCTTGGTATGGAAAGGGCAACAAAGACATGATTCTGTGCTACATTCAATGGCTACAGAGGTAAGGCATGATCTGTGCTCTTGAGTGGCTAACTCACAGGGGCATCAGATATTGAAATAGGTAACTGAACATAGGAAATGTCAAAGTACACAGGGGAACAGATCAAAGTGAGCTAAGTCTTAAGAGGTAGGAGACGATGAAGGTTAAACTACAGGCTCCAGATCCTGATGCTAAAACCAGACTTCTAGCTGAGTGAACTTGGGCAAGTTTGTTAACTTCACAGTGCCCCAGTTTCCTTATCTGTAAGAAGGAGACAATAATAGTACCTCCCTCATAGGGATAATATATATATAGTGTTTAGAACAGTCAACGCCTGCCATGTAAGAAGTGGTATGAGAAGACAATGGAGAGTCACTAAAGAATTTTAGATAAAGCAACATGGTCAGATTTGTGACTTGGTAAATAATTAAATGAAGATGCTGACAGAATATGGTGGCTTGTTTGCAGAATGGCCACAATATTTCCCTCCCTGTATTCACTCTCCATAATATCTTCCAGAGATTCCCCTACCTATTTAATATGGGTTGGCTTTGGGTTTGCTTTCTAATAAAAATGTAACCAAGTTATATTGTGTCAGTTCCAAGCCTAAACTTCAAGGGGTCCTATGTTCTTCTGTTTACTCTCATGGCACCCTGCCTCCACCATGAACAAGTCCGCACTAACCTGCTGGAGGATGAGAGGACACACAGAACAGGGACAAGCTGCCCAGCTGAAACCATCCTGGTCCAACCAGCCCCCTACTGACCCAATAACTGTCCATAGAGCCCAGTCAAGACCAACTGCCCAGCTGACCACAGCTTTAACTGCCAACCTGCAGAATCATGAACTAAATAAGCAGTTGTTTTTTAATCCATTAAGTTTTTGGAGCAGGTTGTTCTGCAGCAATAGCTAACTGATATACACAGTACAGAATTTTAAATGACTAAATTCAAATACTAGCCCTAAAATGGGTAATATACACGTGCACATGCTGATGAAAACATGATGAGTTTGATAATGATATATTTTTATTAGTAGGAAATTGATCATGTTACAGTGAACTTTCATGGGAATTATCTCACTAGTATCAAAAACAACCCTGAAGTCATCTGAGACAGGTATTATTATTCCATTTCATAGGGGGGTTGGCACCATCCATAATCATGCAATGGGAACCATATCACTCTGCTGACCAGGAAAATAAACAAAGATGTCATTGATCTTATTCATGAATTTATTCAACAAATACTTGAGCTTTCTACTTGCGAGGCACTGTGCTGAGTACCTGGAATAGAGTGGTGAACACACCAGTCATAATCCCCACCTTTGTGGAGTGTTAGTAAGGGACATAGGTGGATAAACAGACAAGCGCTAAACAACATATTGAGTGTTACAATAGCAGAAATACAGGGTGTTCTCAGAACTTAGGGAAACGGGGGAAGTTTTCCAAAAGAAACAACATCTAAACTTAAATTCAAAGAATGACTGGGAATTGGCCAGGCAAAGAGAGAAGATAAAGTGATCTGAGTGAGGGGGAAGAGCATATGCAAAATCATGAAGGTGCTCAAGGCACGTTCTTGGAACTGAGAGTAATTACTCAAGCTTATAAGCTGTTCATACATGATATGAGTGGGGAGAGGGAAGCTGGAAGCAAGAGCAGAAGTTTGTCCTTACAGGATTCATGGAATTTGGCCAGTATTTTGAAGGCAAGTGGAAATCATGTAAAACATTTTAAGCAGGGCTATGACATGGTCAACTTTGCATTTTAGAACACTAACTCTGGCTAGAATGTAAGGATAGAATGGAGAGAGGTGAAGAGTGAGGAGAGGCTGGGAAACAATTTAGGAAGCTGTGGCAGTAATTCAGGTAAAGGATGATGATGCCCTGAGACAGGGTAAGTGGCAATAAAGAGGAAGAAAAGTGAATAGAATTAAAAGATGTTTAGGAGATAGATGCAAGCGCCTTCGGTGTTTAATTAGATATTGGTGAGTGGAAGGCCTACCCCAGATTGCTGCCTTGGACAAGTTAGTGAAAGGTAGTGGTGTTCATCGGTTCCTTGAGATGGAGACACTGGAGAGGAACTGTTTGGAAGGAAGACTCCAGTTTTAGGTGTATCGAGTATGATGTTAGTGTGAGATGTTCAAAAGGAGAGGTCCAGGGCTTCCCTGGTGGCGCAGTGGTTGAGAGTTCGCCTGCCGATGCAGGGGACACGGGTTTGTGCTCCGGTCGGGGAAGATCCCACATGCCGCAGGGCGGCTGGGCCTGTGAGCCATGGCCGCTGAGCCTGCGCGTCCGGAGCCTGTGCTCCACGACGGGAGAGGCCACAACAGTGAGAGGCCCGCGTAACGCAAAAAAAAAAAAAAAGGAGAGGTCCAGTAGGCAGTTGAGGAAAACAGGGATGTGAAGAAGGGTGAACTTAGTCTCTGTGGTCTCTTGAAGAATTGTGGGTACTTTGGAACAACTACATTCAGTGCAGCCTAGAAAGACAGTTTAGCAGCAATGGTATGAAGTGGGGTGTGCCTTCTCTCTAGGCGCACAGGAGTAAGCAATTTGATGGACAGCTTCTAGAGGGCTTACACCTCAGGATCAGGGCTGGGTATATGCAGTAAGTGACAGGAAGCTAGCCATCCTAAAGCTTCTAACGCATGGGAGTGGATGGTGCTCAGAGAGCAGCAGTTTTATGTTCTGGCTCCCAAAAGAAGGCAATGATCTAATTAGGTTACCCCTGCTTCTCTCTACCATATAAATTGGGATGATCTACAATTCACACCAACTCATTTCATCATAAAAACATCTGTGTGATATCAGCAAAACAAATATTACTAGCCCCCATTTCACAGGGGAAGGCACTAAAACTCTTAGAAACTTTCTGGATCTCATAATTAGTAAGTGGCAGAGTTGGGATACTAGAATTCCAGGTCCCTTTTTCTAAATCCAGCACTTTTTTCATTAAAAAGGGATAAGAATAAACAGTACATAACATATTAGCTAGAGACAATTAGAAAGAAGAATTAAGATAACTTCATAATTTCTGGTATAGAAGACTTAAATACTAGTGATGTCTCCAATCAAAATTGAAAACTTGAGGATGAAAGGAGATTGGCTGAGAAGATGACTTCACTTTTGAACTGAAATTGCTGGGCAAAAAGTGACTAGGCAAAGTCTAACTAGAACAGCTCTTGTTTCTCTGTAGCTGTAAATCAAGGCCCATCCTTTGGATAATCAAGATGGAAGCTAGGGCTTTTCACAAAATCATCTCCTCAAACATTCCCATGTACACAGTCTCTATTAAGGGAACAATTAAGAAAGGACCACAGTATATTCTAAAGGCAATGTTCAAGTGAATACAGTTAAGGAAATAAAATAAGGATATTGCTTAAGAAAGTTAACCCTGGCTCTAAAAATAGCTCCTGAGCTTGACTTAGAATACATTTAATTGTATTTCCAGGTTACCCACGAGGTAAAGGGCAGTATTTCTACTCACTTACCGAGAAGCATGTAAGTCTTAACTGATAAATGTGTTTAGATGAAAGGAGCATAAAACGGTGTTATTTATTAGAAAATACCATAACTAGAGCATCTCAGGTTATATTTTCTCTTACTACTTTTCTGACATTTTCTTTGAAGGTCATGGGGATGACCGAGTGCAAAGAGGTTCACAGTATTTGGGGTTATTTATGCAACTTCCTGTGGACATACAATTTAAGCTTGACCAGTCTGATCACTCTGGAATGAGCCCTGGCCAAGTAGTAGGGATTAATCTGCCAGGAGACAGTCTTCAATCAATTATTTGGTTGGAATTTTTTCTCTTTTCCTGGTTTAAAACATTTTCCTACAATAAATAATCGAGCTGTACACTGGAAAACGAAAATGACTGACCTCCTCAGAAAGTAAAAGAAAGTCTGAAAATGGAAACTGGAGAGTTTCCCCTGCTAGTGTCCACTGAGTGAGAGAATGTAGTTATTTATTTGAAATGCCAGCAAATGGGCTCCCATGTAATGAAATATTTATTGAAATTGCTTCTTTGGCCCTCTACAGTTGTTGATAAGGTTTAACAAGAGTCAGGTAAGGAAAGCAGAGTGAAGGTATGTCTATTTATTTATTTATGGTTCAAGCAGCTTCGACCATAAGGCTTACATTGGGAAATCATACAGGCAGGGCCATACATGACTGACAATAATAGTTATTTTCCATTTTTGTTGAATCGTTGGCCACAGCTCAGGAAAATCAATCTTAAAGGATTTCTATATTTGCTTGGTTCTGTATTTAAGCCTTTACTCTCTTGTTAAGATATATTTCTGTTAGTTTTAATTAAAGTTCACAATGTTGAGTACTTACTCAATATTTTTTCATAATTCTATCATCAATACCTTCATTCTCTTTTTTGTTATCTAGATTTTGTTTACCTGTTTGTTTCTCTAGCTTTTCTATACCTTGAGAATCAGTTTTATTTTACTAACTCAAGCTAAGGCCATTTTCTACTCCTTCTCACTTTGAGGAATATAGATCTAGCCAAATTAAGATCATGCCTGTTCAAATTTTAACAATGACCCTGCAAAAGCAATTTCAAAACAATTCTTAAAATAAAATATCTGTATGAGCTATGCTCAGAAAGAATGAGAAGTGTTTAGTGTTCTTAAACCTCACATATACCAAATAAAGACATTCCAGTGAGAAAAGGGGCATCTCTGCTCTTCAGAGATCACTGGGTGATACTGGGGCTGTGTGAATTTTCATGATATTCATCATGATTTATTGACAAAGCTTGAGAAAGTCACTAACTGGAGGTTTCAAGAAATAGTCTCCAGCATTACTTAAAAAGCATTCCAACATGTTTATTTTTGCTATTTCTGGATTTTAGAAAGCTAATAAGTTAATAGAAACAGAGAACTTTACAGTTTAAGATAGCTTTAGAAACCATCTAATCAAAATTCCTCAATTTATTAGTAAGAAAACTGGGATCCAGAAGCATTAAGTGAATTGAACAAAGGCACGTATTAAGCTGCAGAGCAGAAACTCGAATCCAGGTCTCTTGACTCCTGCTTCAGTGTTTTTCAACAACATCAAATGATCGCATCAAAATCACACACACACACACGTATAGTTGGAAACCAGCTATATACATGAGTCTAATAACGTTTTCAAAGATCACACATGATTTGAGCAAGCTGCTAACTCATGACCTCCATATGTGTTTCAAACAGTATAGTGGATGTGATGACATGCTGCCCAGATCTGCCCTCCAAGACTAAGCCCTCATTCCCCCAGCTTCTGGGAGAGTTGGCAGTCAACACTCTCAACAGTCTCTCTTCTGGACTTACCTTGGCCAAAGAGGGTCCAAAGTTAAAGCCCTGCATTGAGTGTCTGGGCAATACCAGCATATAAAACCCCTGCTCCCTTACCCCAAATTGGAAGCCTCCCAGGCTCCAAAGCTCCTCCTGGGCTTGGATTACGCTTTTGTTTCCCCTGCACTGCAGTTCAACTTCTTTCTCCCCAGCCCTGCTTCCTTCACCCACCCACCCACCCAGGTGTTCATCCTGCAAGCTCTACTCCCCAAAATTCTGCCTGCCCTGCAAATCTTCATCTCACAGTCAGTCTCCCAGAGAATCTGACCAGAGACATACAACATCATGGGTAAGCGGATGGGCTCTGTAATCAGACTGCCTGGGTTTAAATCCTGGCCCCACCACTTTCCAGCTGTGTTACCCTTTAAATCTCTTTTTGATACGTTTTTTTTAAAAAATAAGAGTAATATTAGAACCTACCACACAGGGCGGGTATGTATTATATGAGATAATCCATGAAGCCGTAGTGTAGTGCTTGGCACAGACTAATTGGCAGTATCAGTCAGGATGCTAAAGGAAACAGATGGCACATTCAAAATAAAGGACTATTTACAGGGGTGTGGGCAGAGCTAAAAGAACCAATAAGGAGTGGCAAGACATCCAGGGACTAGCAACAGTGGGAAGCCAGTACCAGCCCTAGGCCGGACAGGGCAAGTAGACAAACCAATGTTACAGATACACAATGTGAGGTATACAGCCTGGAGAGAGCGGCACTGTGAAAGAGGCAACCTCCAACAGAGGCAAAGCAGGAGAGGAACTCAACTCTGCCAGACCATGAGAAGGGAGTTAGAGAATGAGGATAAATATCGTGGGTTCTTTCCCCTCCCACCCTCTGGTTTCCTGCTGGTCTGCCATTGGTCAAACACAACCAGAAGATAGAGGCAAGAGATGCTAGTAGAACCAATACATAGAAATCAGCATTCCCATCCTCCCTTCCACCGTTCCCACCCCCACACACACTCCAAAGAACAGGGCAGGGCAAAGAAGTGCAGAAATGGATCTAGAGGACAAACTGATAACAACCAGCATGGTAATCCTCAAATATTAGAGATTATTCAAATTTCTGCAACTCCTGGCATACCCTATGTTTGGAGTCTTGCTGTTCATAAAACTTCAAGTTAATCTGAAGTTTGATAAGACGGAATTGAATTTTTTCTTTTAGAAAATCAACTCATCCAACCAGTCCAACCTGCCCATTAGCACAGTATCTGGCACATAGTAGGTGCCCAACATATGTTAATGGATGATTTGACTAATTGATTTAACATAAATGAAATAAAATTTTTTATAGAAAAAGTAAAGAAAATCCTTTGGGAGATATGATTTAACTTCAACATTCACAACATGCTTTTAAGTTTACTGAAGCTTTTTAGAATTGTCAGGAATTGTATTCACTGACTTCCTTAAAAGAAAGTTATCAAATAAATGCAAGTTTGGATTGTTATTATTTCTCACTAATAGAATCAAAGTTTGCAAAAATAAAATTCTAAATTCTAACAAGACAGAAGACAATACTACAATACTCCTTCCCCCAAAATAATTTTATCAAAGGTAATAAAATAAATTCCACTGATGGAAAGTCCTTTTTTCACCTGGGTGAGATCTTCAAAGGACATTTCAAGGAATGGAAAAGAGAACTGCCCTCTCTCCCACAGACGAAGAAGAGTTAGGCACCAGGGCTAGATGTGTAGCTTTGGATATGCCACCTAGCCTTTCTGAGTTTCAACCTTTCCTCTACAAACCAAAAAAATAATAAAGATTTTCTACCTCAAAGGACAAAATGGGGTCATTTCAAGTGCACAGAAGTGGTGGTATAGTTTCCTATGCTTATGTGCAAACACACAACTGCCAAGGACCTACCTGTCTACCACCGAGGAAGCTTCGATGTTGCCATGCAAGGGTGACATTTCCCACTTCCATAGGGACAATAAAAAGTTACAGAGATCCCAGAAGTGTCCCATCTCTTAACTAGACTCTGAACTCTTCCAAAGTGTGGAGCCCAGGCCTTCTCCAAGGCATTCAACCAGGAGTTCTCAGATTGGGATGAGTCTCTCTGAAAAGAAAGGATGAAAAAAAGGTGTATTGTTCAGGGAAGATGATCCACTGACTACATGAGACCCTAAAGAAAGATTAGGATCCCCTGCCCTAAGAAGCATACCTAAGCGACCTCCCTAACCACACTCCACCTGCTACTCACCACCTCCCCCCATCCAGGCAATGGAGGGAGCTAGCAGCCCCCTGCAGTTAACCAACACTCCACATACACTTCACAAAGGTAAAGGATGAAGTTTTTATCTGTGAATATTGTGGCTTTACTTCTGGAAGCTTGAATATCAATTTACATAATTCAGTTTTCAGCATATGCAGTCAGTTCTCACAGTCCAATGTCCCTTTTTATTATTATTTGAGATTTTGCTAAGGCAAATCTTTTGATTGTCTGAAGGTTTGCCTGCGAGCTTTATGCAGTAGAAGTTTTAAGACGAAAGTTAACATTTATGAAAATCTCAACTCTGAATTAAATGCAATATCCAGAAAATGTTTTATTAATAAAGTAGTGCTAAGATTTGTAAAATAAGCTAGCCTGATTTTTTAATTCAAATATAGTTAACTGGATGTTTTCACAACCTCGAAAAGCATATTTTATTCGAATTTAAATTCCTGGTTTGGAGTTTCTTAGGTAAAGAGAAGGGGAATTTCTCTTTAATTTGATTAGTGTAATGATAATAATGTTATTTAATTATTTAGCCAGCACATATATAGCATTTTCTATGGGCCAGGCAGTCTTCCAAGGACTTATAGCTATTAAGTTTACTTAATCCTCATAACAAGCCTATAAGATAGGTAATATTATTATGCCCATTTTATAGATGAGAAAACTACAGCACAGAGATAGTGGTTAAGCAACATGCCCAAAGTCACACAGCTAGTAAGTGGCAGAGCCAGGATTCAAACTCAGGCAGATACAATCATAGCAGCCACAATAAAATTGAGATTACTGTGGGCTTCCGGGAAGATGGCAGAAGAGTAAGTCGCGGAGATCACCTTCCTCCCCACAGACACACCAGAAATACATCTACATGTGGAACAACTCCTACAGAACACCTACGGAACGCGGGCAGAAGACCTCAGACCTCCCAAAAGGCAAAAAACTCCCCACGTACCACGTAGGGCAAAAGAAAACAGAATAAACAGAGACAAAGAATAGGGACAGGACCTGCACCAGTGGGAGGGAGCTGTGAAGGAGGAAAGGTTTACACACACTAAGAAGCCCCTTCGCGGGTAGAGACTGCGGGTGGCGGAGGGGGAAAGCTTCGGAGCCGCGGAGGAGAGCACAGCAACAGGGGTGCGGAGGGCAAAGCGGAGAGATTCCCGCACAGAGGATCGGTGTAGACCGGCACTCACCAGCCCGAGAAGCTTGTCTGCTCACCCGCCGGCGCGGGTGGGGTTGGGAGCTGAGGCTCCGGCTTCGGTTGGAGCACAGGGAGAGGACTGGGGTTGGCAGCGTGAACACAGCCTGCAGGGGGTTAGTGCACCACAGCTTGCCGGGAGGGAGTCCGGGAAAAGTCTGGACCTGCTGAAGAGGCAAGAGACTTTTTCTTCCCTCTTTGTTTCCTGGTGCGCGAGGAGAGGGGATTAAGAGCGCTGCTTAAAGGAGCTCCAGAGACGGCCGCGAGCCGCGGCTAAAAGCGCGGACCCCAGAGACGGGCATGAGACGCTAAGGCTGCTGCTGCTGCCACCAAGAAGCCTGTGTGCGAGCACAGGTCACTATCCACACTCCTCCCTTCCGGGGAGCCTATGCACCCCGCCACTGCCAGGGTCCCGGAATCCAGGAACAACTTTCCCGGAAGAACGCGCAGCGCCCCTCAGGCTGGTACAACGTCACGCCGGCCTGTGCCGCCGTAGGCCCGCCCCGCACTCCGTACCCCTCCCTCCCCTCGGCCTGAGTGAGCCAGAGTCCCCGAAGCAGCTGCTCCTTTAACCCCGTCCAGTCTGGGGGAAGAACAGACGCCCTCTGGCGACCTACACGCAGAGGCAGGGCCAAATCCAAAACTGAGCACCGGGAGCGGTGAGAACAAAGAAGAGAAAGGGAAATCTCTCCCAGCAGCCTCAGAAGCAGCGGATTAAAGCTCCACAATCAACTTGATGTACCCTGCATCTGTGGAATACATGAATAGACAACGAATCATCCCAAATTGAGGAGACGGACTTTGAGAGCAAGATTTATGATTTGTTCCCCTTTTCCTCTTTTTGTGAGTGTGTGTGTGTATGCTTCTGTGTGAGATTTTGTCTGTATAACTTTGCTTCCACCATTTGTCCTAGGATTCTATCCGTCCGTTTATTTTTTTCTTAATAATTATTTATTTTAATAACTTGATTTTATTTTATCTTACTTTATTTTATTTTACTTTATCTACTTTCTTTCTTTTTTTCCTTCCTGCCCTCCTTCCTTCCTTCCTCCCTCCCTGCCTCCCTCCCTCCTTTCTTTCTTTGTTTCTTTCTTTCTTTCTACTTCTACTAATTATTTCTTTCTACTTTTTCTCCCCTTTATTCTGAGCCGTGTGGATGAAAGGCTCTTGGTGCTTCAGCCAGGAGTCAGTGCTGTGCCTCTGAGGAGGGAGAGCAAACTTCAGGACACTGGTCCACAAGACACCTCCCAGCTCCACATAATATCAAACGGCAGAGATCTCCATCTCAACACCAACACCCAGCTTCACTCAACGACCAGCAAGCTACAGTGCTGGACACCCTATGCCAAACAACTAGCAACACAGGAACACAACCCCACCCATTAGCAGAGAGGCTGCCTAAAATCATAATAAGTCCACAGAAACACCAAAACACAACAACAGACGTGGACTTGCTCACCAGAAAGACAAGATCCAGCCTCATCCAGCAGAACACAGGCACTAGTCCCCTCCACCGGGAAGCCTACACAACCCACTGAACCAACGTTAGCCACTGGGGACAGACACCAAAAACAATGGGAACTACGAACCTGCAGCCTGCAAAAAAGAGACCCCAAACACAGGAAGATAAGCAAAATGAGAAGACAGAAAAACACACAGCAGTTGAAGGAGCAAGATAAAAACCCACCAGACCTAACAAATGAAGAGGAAATAGGCAGTCTACCTGAAACAGAATTCAGAATAATGATAGTAAAGATGATCCAAAATCTTGGAAATAGAATAGGCAAAATGCAAGAAATATTTAACAAGAACCTAGAAGAACTAAAGATGAAACAAGCAACGATAAACAACACAATAAATGAAATTAAAAATACTCTAGATGGGATCAACAGCAGAATAACTGAGGCAGAAGAACGGATAAGTGACCTGGAAGATAAAATAGTGGGAATAACTATTGCAGAGCAGAAAAAAGAATGAAAAGAAATGAGGACAGTCTCAGAGACCTCTGGGACAATATTAAATGCACCAACATTCGAATTATAGGGGTTCCAGAAGAAGAAGAGAAAAAGAAAGGGACTGAGAAAATATTTGAAGAGATTATAGTTGAAAACTTCCCAATAAGGGAAAGGAAATAGTTAATCAAGTCCAGGAAGCACAGAGACTCCCATATATGATAAATCCAAGGAGAAACATGCCAAGACCCATATTAATCAAACTGTCAAAAATTAACTACAAAGAAAATATATTAAAAGCAGCAAGGGAAAAACAACAATAACACACAAGGGAATCCCCATAAGGTTAACCGCTGATCTTTCAGCAGAACTCTGCAAGCCAGAAAGGACTGGCAGACATATTTAAAGTGATGAAGGAGAAAATCCTGCAACCAAGAGTACTCTACCCAGCAAGGATCTCATTCAGATTTGATGGAGAAATTAAAACCTTTACAGACAAACAAAAGCTGAGAGAGTTCAGCACCACCAAACCAGCTTTATAACAAATGCTAAAGGACCTTCTCTAGGCAAGAAACACAAGAGAAGGAAAAGACCTACAATAACAAACCCAAAACAATTAAGAAAATGGGAATAGGAACATACATATCGATAATTACCTTAAATGTAAATGGATTAAATGCTCCCACCAAAAGACACAGACTGGCTGAATGGGTACAAAAACAAGACCCATATATATAAGCTGTCTACAAGAGACCCACTTCAGACCTAGAGACACATACAGACTGAAAGTGAGGGGATGAAGAAAGATATTCCATGCAAATGGAAACCAAAAGAAAGCTGGAGTAGCAATTCTTATATCAGACAAAATAGACTTTAAAATAAAGACTATTAGTAGAGACAAAGAAGAACACTACATAATGATCAAGGGATCGATCCAAGAAGAAGATATAACAATTGTAAATATTTATGCACCCAACATAGGAGTACCTCAATACATAAGGCAAATATTAACAGCCATAAAAGGGGAAATCAACTGTAACACATTCATAGTAGACTTTAACACCCCACTTTCACCAATGGACAGATCGTCCAAAGTGAAAATAAATAAGGAAACACAAGCTTTAAATGATACATTAAACAAGATGGACTTAATTGATATTTATAAGACATTCCATCCAAAAACAACAGAATACACATTTTTCTCAAGTGCTCATGGAACATTCTCCAGGATAGATCATATCTTGGGTCACAAATCAAGCTTTGGTAAATTTAAGAAAATTGAAATTGTATCAAGTATCTTTTCTGACCACAATGCTATGAGACTAGATATCAATTACAGGAAAAGATATATAAAAAATACAAACACATGGAGGCTAAACAATACACTACTTTATAACGAAGTGATCACTTAAGAAATCAAAGAGGAAATAAAAAAAATACCTAGAAACAAATGACAATAGAGACACAACGACCCAAAACCTATGGGATGCAGCAAAAGCAGTTCTAAGACGGAAGTTTATACCAATACAATCCTACATTAAGAAACAGGAAACATCTCAAATAAACAACCTAAACTTGCACCTAAAGCAATTAGAGAAAGAAGAACAAATATACCCCAAAGTGAGCAGAAGGAAAGAAATCATAAAAATCAGATCAGAAATAAATGAAAAAGAAATGAAGGAAACGATAGCAAAGATCAATAAAACTAAAAGCTGGTTCCTTGAGAAGATAAACAAAATTGATAAATCATTAGCCACACTCATCAAGAAAAAAAGGGAGAAGACTCAAATCAATAGAATCAGAAATGAAAAAGAAGAAGTAACAACTGACACTGCAGAAATACAAAAGATCATGAGAGATTATTACAAGCAACTCTATGCCAATAAAATGGACAACCTGGCAGAAATGGACAAATTCTTAGAAATGCACAACCTGCCAAGACAGAATCAGGAAGAAACAGAAAATATGTACAGACCAATCACAAACACTGAAATTGAAACTGTGATTAAAAATCTTCCAACAAACAAAAGCCCAGGACCAGATGGTTTCACAGCCAAATTCTATCAAACATTTAGAGAAGAGCTAATACCTATCCTTCTCAAACTCTTCCAAAATATAGCAGAAGGGGCTACCCTGGTGGCGCAGTGGTTGAGAGTCTGCCTGCCGAGGTAGGGGACACGGGTTCGTGCCCTGGTCCGGGAAGATCCCACATGGTGCGGAGCAGCTGGGCCCATGAGCCATGGCCGCTGAGCCTGCGCATCCGGAGCCTGTGCTCCGCAACAGAAGAGGCCACAACAGTGAGAGGCCTGCGTACCGAAAAAAAAAAAAAAAAAATATATATATATATATAGCAGAGGGAGGAACACTCCCAAACACATTCTACGAGGCCACCATCACCTTGATACCAAAACCAGACAAGGATGTCACAAAGAAAATAAACTACAGGCCAATATCACTGATGAATATAGATGCAAAAATCCTCAACAAAATACTAGCAAACAGAATCCAACAGCACATTAAAAGGATCATACACCATGATCAAGTGGGGTTGATTCCAGGAATGCAAGGATTCTTCAATATATGCAAATCAATCAACATGATACACCATATTAACAAATTGAAGGAGAAAAACCATATGATCATCTCAATAGATGCAGAGAAAGCTTTTGACAAAATTCAACACCCATTTATAATAAACACCCTGCAGAAAGTAGGCATAGAGGGAACTTTCCTCAATATAATAAAGGCCATATGTGACAAACCCACAGCCAACATCGTCCTCAATTGTGAAAAACTGAAAGCATTTCCACTAAGGTCAGGAACAAGACAAGGTTGCCCACTCTCACCACTCTTATTTAACATAGTTTTGGAAGTTTTAGCCACAGCAATCAGAGAAGAAAAGGAAATAAAAGGAATACAAATCAGTAAAGAAGAAGTAAAGCTGTCACTCTTTGCAGATGACATGATACTATACATAGAGAATCCTAAAGATGCTACCAGAAAACTACTAGAGCTAATCAATGAATTTGGTAAAGTAGCAGGATACAAAATTAATGCACAGAAATCTCTGGCATTCCCATACACTAATGATGAAAAATCTGAAAGTGAAATCAAGAAAACACTCCCATTTACCACTGCAACAAAAAGAATAAAATATCTAGGAATAAACCTACCTAGGGAGACATAAGACCTGTATGCAGAAAATTATAAGACACTGATGAAAGAAATTAAAGATGATACAAATAGATGGAGAGATATACCATGTTCTTGGATTGGAAGAATCAACATTGTGAAAATGACTCTACTACCCAAAGCAACCTACAGATTCAATGCAATCCCTATCAAACTACCACTGGCACTTTTCACAGAACTAGAACAAAAGATTTCACAATTTGTATGGAAACACAAAAGACCCAGAATAGCAAAAGCAATCTTGAGAATGAAAAACTGAGCTGGAGGAATCAGGCTCCCTGACTTCAGATTATACTACAAAGCTACAGTAATCAAGACAGTATGGTACTGGCACAAAAACAGAAAGATAGATCAATGGAACAGGATAGAAATCCCAGAGATAAACCCACGCACATATGGTCACCTTATCTTTGATAAAGGAGGCAGGAATGTACAGTGGAGAAAGGACAGGCTCTTCAATAAGTGGTGGTGGGAAAACTGGACAGGTACATGTAAAAGTGTGAGATTAGATCACTCCCTAACACCATATACAACAATAAGCTCAAAATGGATTCAAGCACTAAATGTAAGCCCAGAAACTATCAAACTCTTAGAGGAAAACATAGAACACTCTATGACATAAATCACAGCAAGATCCTTTTTGACCCACTTCATAGAGAAATGGAAATAAAAACAAAAATAAACAAATGGGACCTAATGAAACTTAAAAGCTTTTGCATAGCAAAGGAAACCATAAACAAGACCAAAAGACAACCCTCAGAATGGGAGAAAATATTTGCAAATGAAGCAACTGACAAAGGATTAATCTCCAAAATTTATAAGCAGCTCATTTAGCTCAATAACAAAAAAAACAAACAACCCAATCCAAAAATGGGCAGAAGACCTAAATAGACATTTCTCCAAAGAAGATATACAGACTGCAACAAACACATGAAAGAATGCTCAGCATCATTAATTATTAGAGAAATGCAAATCAAAAGTACAATGAGATATCATCTCGCACCAGTCAGAATGGCCATCATCAAAAAATCTAGAAACAATAAATGCTGGAGAGGGTGTGGAGAAAAGGGAACACTCTTGCACTGCTGGTGGGAATGTGAATTGGTACAGCCACTATGGAGAACAGTATGGAGGTTCCTTAAAAAACTACAAATAGAACAACCATATGACCCAGCAATCCCACTACTGGGCATATACCCTGAGAAAACCATAATTCAAAAAGAGTAATGTACCAAAATGTTCATTGCAGCTCTATTCACAATAGCCCGGAGATGGAAACAACCTAAGTGTCCATCATTGGATGAATGGATAAAGAAGATATGGCACATATATACAATGGAATATTACTCAGCCATAAAAAGAAACGAAATTGAGCTATTTGTAATGAGGTGGATAGACCTAGAGTATATCATACAGAGTGAAGTAAGTCAGAAAGAGAAAGACAAATACCGTATGCTAACACATATATATGGAATTTAAGGAAAAAAATGTCATGAAGAACCTAGGGGTAAGACAGGAATAAAGACACAGACCTACTAGAGAATGGACTTGAGGATATGGGGAGGGGGAAGCGTAAGCTGTGACAAAGCGAGAGACAGGCATGGACATATATACACTACCAAACGTAAGGTAGATAGCTAGTGGGATGCAGCTGCATAGCACAGGGAGATCAGCTCGGTGCTTTGTGACTGCCTGGAGTGGTGGGATAGGGAGGGTGGGAGGGAGGGAGACGCAAGAGGGAAGAGATATGGGAACATATGTATATGTATAACTGATTCACTTTGTTATGAAGCAGAAAATAACACACCATTGTAAAGCAATTATACTCCAATAAAGATGTAAAAAATAAATAAATAAATAAATAAATAAAATTGAGATTACTTAATAGTTATTGAATACTCACTATGTGCCAGGCATTAGGCTAGGCGTTTTCCCTACATTGTCTCATTTAGTTCTTACCATAACAATATTAGATAGGTACTAATTTTAGCCCACTTTACAAATGAGCAAACAAGCCCAGAGTTATTAAGTAAGTTGCCCAAGACAACACAGCTAGTAAAAGGCAGAGTCAAGACATTCCAAGTCTGCACACTCCACAGCCTGGGCTCTGCATTACCATGTATGGATGTACAGCTTAGTAAAGAGAGGTCATTAGGCTCTGTCAGGCAAAACAGTATGAAAGTTTGATAAGAGACTAAACACCCCTCAACCTGTAAGCTTCTCCTCACTTTTTGTATCATGTAACTGAAAAGGTCAAGGACGCTGGATTCTTTGGCTCCCCTCTCCTCCCACAGGTTGTCCTAAGTATGACTTCATCTTCTAGCTGCCATCCTGGAAGTAGTTTCGTGCCTCTCTCTGAGGGACTTCAATAAGAGTGGAGGTATCCAATGTGCTATGCTCAGATATCCTGTCCATGGGCTGTGGCAATCAGAGGTGACAAGTCACAGACACCTCCCAGCTCTCACAGCAGCTGGAGTCCTACACTCCCACCTTCAGAATCCCCACTGGTTTTTCCCCCAGGAGACTGCTGTTAATCTGGTCTTGTGGCCCTGGGGGATGAGAACCTGAGCCAAGGTATGTGACAACAGAATAGCAGAAGTCAACAACACAAATAACAAAAATGCATTTCAAAGGCTCCATGCCGTACAAAGCTGTTTCATATATGTATTGTCTCGTTTGGGCACTTGCTATGGGAATTACCTGAAACTGAAACTGGTTCTAAGAAATAATTGGTACTTCTGAGTTTTTCTATTTACTTTTGGCTTCATTATTATTATGTATTCCATTTCCTATAATGGTATTAAATTTATATTTGAACTTTTTTTGTTTACTTAGCAAGAGACTGATGCTTCCTCAAAACATACAGTATTTAATTCTACCAGGATAGTTTATGGGACAAAATATTATCATCTTGCCACAAATACTAAGTTTTGCCCTCAATTTAGTGGAATCACAAGCTTGGCTTAAATGTAGTTATAGGACTAAGCACCTGGGGTCATGAATTTCTCCAACATATATACATTGAATGACTGTGTCCACCCAAAATTCACATGTTGAAGCCCTGACTTCCAATGTCATGGTATTCAGAGATGGAGTCTTTGGGAGGTAATTAGGTTTAGATGCGATCATGAGGATGGGGCCCTAATTATTGGATTAGTGCCCTTATAAAAAGAGATGCCAGAAAGCTTGCTTACACTCTCTCCACTTCCAAACAAAGAAGAAGCCATGTGCTTTCACCAGAAACCAACCATGCTGGCACTCTGATCTGGGAATTCTAGCCTCCAGAGCTGTGAGAAAATAAATCCCTGATGTCTAAACCACCAGTCTGTGGTATTTTGTTATAGCAGTCCAAGCTAAGACAGATGTATGTACATGGACACAGTATAAGTATTACATATAGACACACAATATTGATAGATATTGATATACACATATCAGAAAGTGAAGAAGAAACTTGTTATTGCATAAATAAGTAGATAATAAATGACAGCACTCCAGAAGTGACAATCCAATACCTGAAGGCATTTTAGCAACAGAAATTTTTAAAGTAAGAAATCTTCTCAAAAATAGTTTGTGAGTCAGGCTCTAAAATAAGGTAGAGAGTCTAACTGAAGCAACCTCAGAAATAAGTTGGACAGAGATGGTAGAAAAGGAGGCTGCCCAAGGAGCCTTGATAGTGGACCAAAGAGAATGGCACAGGTGGTGGAGTCTTTGCTTCAGCCTCCACTCTGAAGCCATATAAGGTAACATGTAAGTAACAGGAGGCAAGGTTTTGTGGAAGGGAGCTCACCTCAGTGCTGAGGAAGAAGGAAATCCAAGTTTTCTTTTGACAACTTGGCCTTTCATGGCCTTAATGTGACTGCTCTCCCACTGGAGTGCATGGTTGGAATAGAAGAGCACGGCCAAAAGCCCTAAGCGCTTGCAAGCTTGGTCTCAATCTATTGAGCCCCCTGGTGAGTTAAATGGCTCAGTTGAAAGGTACCTTTGGGGAGAATTATCAATGTTAGAAAAGATGGAGAACAAACCTCCATGAGCAGTTCCAAGAGAAACATTTCTACAGAGCCATAGAAAATAATGAAAGGTAAATCTGCCAGAACAAAACAGACATTTTATCCAATAAATTTGGTATTACAATGCTTAAACAGTGAGAATTTTTAAAGACTGCTATTAGATCTTCCAAAGCCTTTGACAAAATTAGTCAGATATCACTTTAAACTGTCTATATTAGTCAGGTGTGTGCAAGAAAAGTGATGCTACAAGCAAGGAAATGTTAGAAAAAAAAAAAATCCATGATGTATATACCAATTCATCCAACTTTAACAGGGGCAGATACAATTCCAATCTTAAAATTTATGACAGTTTTTTTATACTTTCTTTCAGAGCTATTTTTAAATATTTTATCTGAAGTTTGATAACAAAAATATCAATTCCGTTCCTATCCTAGAACTCAAATTTCCAAGACAAATGTAGCCTATTGATACCATCAAAGCTGAGAAAACTCACAGAATTGCTGATCTTTAGGGTTGCTACATTAGACTGATCACTTTGGCTGAGAATTCAGCCAGACTGCAGAAGAAAACTTCAGATTTGGGGAGGAATGAATTATTGCCATTGAGTGATTCAAACACAAGATGAAATTGAAAACTCAAACCAGTATTTCCCTAATTTTTTTTGCTGTTATAGTTGATAAGTTCTCAGCATTCAGCATATTAGATGTTTCCGGCTGACAAAATAGAATTAGATTTCTACCTACATGGGCTCAATGGCTGGTTTGCTAATTTTCCTATTGTTGGTATTTTCTATTGAGTTGAAATAATTAATGCAAAAGACGTGGCTTTTTGTGTGTGTGTGTGTGGTACGCGGGCCTCTCACTGTTGTGGCCTCTCCCGCTGCGGAGCACAGGCTCCGGACGCGCAGGCCCAGCGACCATGGCTCATGGGCCCAGACGTCCCACGGCATGTGGGATCTTCCCGAACCGGGGCACGAACCCGTGTTCCCTGCATCGGCAGGCGGACTCTCAACCACTGCGCCACCAGGGAAGCCCAAGACGTGGCATTTTTGAACTTTAAAACTTGGAGGTCGGCTTGCATCATTATTTTGGAGCTATTAAATCCAGGAAAAACCTGGGGCCCTTCCTCGTGAAGGGACTTCACGTGGACTTTTTTTTTTTTTAATCAAGCTGGGTAGAGAGAATGATGAACCAGTGCCAAACTGGAAGAAGTTTTCACTAACATTTATCTAGTGTTTACTCTGTAGCAGACATAGCCTAATCCCTCACTCATAATTCTAAAATTCAAAAACCTTTGTCAACCAGGTTTTTTTGTAACTCAATTGGCAGCAAAACTTGACCAAACTCATTTTGCAGCAAACTCTGATCTGATTTTAGAAGGCGTTAATGTCTGATTACTAATCAGTGCCCTAGATTCCATTGGGGGTATTATGTAATATATGGTATATTATGTAACATATAAATATGATCACATGTGCCATATTACCTTCCTAAAATCTAAAATGTTCTCAGTTCCAAAACACACGTGGCCCAAATTATTTCAAGTAAGGAAAGTCTCACACAATTATCTAAAGTAAGCATTTCTAATATTCCTAATTTATAGATAGGAAAACTGAGAAAAAGAGAGTGTAAACATATTGCCTAAGGTGACATATATAATAAGAGGTAGATCTGAGATTTGAATCCAGGCAGTCTGGCTTCAGAATCTATGCTCTTAATTGCTGCACTACTATGCCACCTTTAGTCATCTGCTAATGGGGTACCTTTAAGAAAAATTTTTTTGTTTGTATTATATAGAGATTTGAAAGCAAAAAAGAGAGAGGATATATTATCCTTAGACATGATTAACAGCCTCCTCTATCTTTATCAGCCAGGATCCAGCTAGGAAAACAGTATCCATCCCAGGTAGACAAATGTCAAGGGAATTTAAAATGGGGAACCAGTTACAAAGTTATAGGAAGAATCTAAAGGCCTAAAAGGGGACTATGAGGCAACCAGAATTTAGCAAGACTCAGAAAGCTATCACTACCTCTAGGGCTGAAATAGCAAAGGGAGAAGGTAGCCTTACCAAAAGCCAGGAGCCAAGGTCAACAAGAGTTGTTGACACCAGGGACTGAGGTGCTGTCCTACAAAAGCAGTAGTCAATGTCCTGAAGGATGAGCATCAAAGCAAAAATGATAGGGAAAAGTATCCTGGCTTCTCCTTTTCTTCTGCCCTCCAATCCCCCTTAAGAATCTCCATTGTCTATACCTAGCTAGAAGCCAATTAGCAATGGAGCCTAAAAAATGAGGTCAACCCTCTATGCTACAGAGTGGAGCAGAGAGAAAGAGCAAAAAATTCAGATTGGAGCGCACGTGATCAAATAACTATTACCCATGAGGTTGAGAGTGAAAATATCGGAGAACAGATTAAGGATTGGTCTGAAAAGATTTAACAGGTGATTGCAAAGACAAACCCTAAAAAAAGTTTTTTCCACATTTAATTAAATAATATATTAAGGACCTTCTTTATACCAAGTATGATCAGTGATGAAATGTAAGCTTCTAGAGGGCAGAATATTAACATTAAATTTTTAACAAAAATAAAATTTAAGCAACATAAAGGGTCTTGAACTTGAGTACAAGGAGTCAATTGTATGAGATAAGAAGAGGTCTATCTCAGCAGCATGTACAGAAAAGGACTTAGAGGCTTAGCCAACAGTAAGGTCTATGTGTCAACAAGACGAAGTGACTCTTAGAAAAATCTAATTGAACCTTGGACGGCATTAGTTAAAGCAAGGTATTAAAACATGGTAGGTGGTATTCCTATCATAAACCGGTCAGATCATCTTGGAATGACTTCTGGACTTTCAGTTATAACTTTAAGAGGGATATAAGTCAACCAAATTATGCACAAAAGATAAAGAAGTAAAGCCGCACAAAACCATGTTCTATAAGCAAAAATTGAAAAGCCTGGAAATCTTTAACCTGGAGGAATAACAGGGTAGGAAGGTATATAAACACACATTTCAAATAATTTAAGAAATAGGCACAGGGGTGTTATCAACCGCCCATCTACTCCACTTGAAAGAGATGCTGCCTCTACCACCATCCTGCATCCTAGATACCAATGAAATGGCCATGCTTTATATCACACAACACCATTCCAATCAAGGTGGACTAGTAGTTGGCATATGACTATCACTGAAAGGCAGCCAGTCCATAAGCCAGCCACCTATGCCAGCACCTGGAGTAAAAAGGTAAGCTGGACCTCACTCTCCCTAAATGGGAATTTGTATTAGAAAACACAGAAAGACTGAACCAGTTAGTAATAAAGGCAAAAGCTAAAAGGAAGCCAGCAGACAGAGTTGGCCCATGGTAAACTAAGACCATGTGTAAACTAAGATGATGAGAGAGCAACACACTTTGTGAACAAAGTTCAGCAGCAGAGGTAAGAAAACACAGCATATTTCAGAGGGCAGCCAATGTGCTGAGAGAGAGAGAGAGATCCTGGAACACTGATTCTGTTCCTGCTATCTTCTCTCTCTTTTTTTCCATTCCATGTGAATCCTTATAATAAACTCCCTTTTTCTTAAGGTGAGACATGTGAGCTTCTGCCCTTACAAATAACTAAACACTAAACCAAACAGTTCTAAGAAAAATGAATTAAACCAGTCTTGAGGGATAAACACCACTTGGGGGAAGCTCCAGAGAGACTGCTTTCTTTCTAGCAGTCCATGAGTGTGGAACGGCTGCCTCAAGAAACAGTTTTGTCTAGCATGGAGAAGTCTAAGCACAAACATCCAGGCACACGGCGAGGACCTCAGCCTATCAGGTGGTGCCTGACTGAATAGCTTTCAAGGCTCTTCTAGTTCTGAGACTACACCCTGTGATTCTAGGTGGAAATTTCTATATCTTGAGGTAATAGAGATGGCTTTCACAATCTAAGAAAAGCATAACCTTCTAAAATAGAATTGCCTTTTGTTTTTCAGTTAGAATATTTTTCCACCCAGTGTTTTACCATTTTGAGCTTCCTTTCTTTCCAATAGAAAATGACAAGCCCAACTACAATTTCAAGTTCAGTAAATAATGTCTTAAGTGGTTTTGGTTTTGAGAAAAAGAACAGGTCATTTTGGCACTGATTTTTTTTCCATTAATTTTTAAATTCACGTGTATTTTTCAGTAAATTTAGTTCATATGATTTAGATTTATTTACACTTAGCTCCCTAAAATGTGCAGTTAGCAATCTGATGACTATGCACCTTCTAATTAGTCTGTCTCAGAACCAGAAAGTCATGCGTTGCCAACACGACCAAAGTGAAATCCAGCTGACACAAATTTGGATACAAATCGAAAAAGCCATAAAATTCAAGACCACTCTAAACTTGGCAATAAAAGTTCTCTTGTTCACAGGAGTTACAGACAAAACAAGTTCCAAGTATAAAGTACTTAACAAATTTTTCATGCAAACATGTGGCACACAGATAAATGGCAGTGGGACAGCTGCCTCTCTCATTGTTCTGCTACCATGGTTACCTTGTGATCAACTTGTGATTACAAGGGGTGCTGCTTCACGTGAGGTTGTGTCTGCATCCCTATGAATCTGGGACCTAGTCGAGAAAGCCAGTCAACTGGTTGTTGAGCAGAGTGTAAACTAAACCACTCAGTAGATAGAATGTTTCTCATTCATAGAATTAGATAATGTTGAGAGGAATAGGAACTTTCAAGAAGGATCTTGGCCAACGCTTCACTTTACTAATGTGTTTTAAATGATTGGTTTGACATTCTATGTACATAACCTTTAAAATTCAAATGACATTGGTCCAGGCACAAGTTTAATTATAAAACTCAAAGCACATATGGAGCAGAGAACATTTTCTAGGGAAACCTAGAGAATTGTTTTATGGGTTTCTTTCTTTTTCACTTATTCTTGAGACCCACAATATGAAAATAGGTTTCCTCCTTAAAATGTGTTAGAAAGAGTGATAACACTACTGAGGTACATAAAATGTACATTTTATATACAATTTATGTTGATAAAAATTCTAAACCTGCTTCAACATATCTCTATGTGCCAGTTTTCTACAAGCCAACATTTCATAAATCATATTCAAAACAAATACCCAAAATACATAACTTACATAATTAAACACTTACATATTAAATTTATACATAGCCATAATCTCTCCAATTTAAAGATATTTATCCATGCCAGGGTCTATGCACTCAGCAACAGTTGGGAAAAAAATAAATAAATCCTTAACCAGAAGTCCTTTCCTTAGTGAGTTCACTGGTTAAAGGTTTGAGGCCACTGCCCTGTGTCTCCTTGGGCACCCTGCAAGTTAGAGACAGGGGCCTGAGGTAGTTCTACTTGTTGATCTTTCTCTTTCCCAGAAGTCTCTGATTATCCCACCCCGTTTATAAGCTTTAGTCTTTGCTCATTGAGTTTCTTCTAACTACTGAGATAGAAGATGGCCCATCAGGCTTGGATAGCCATTATCCTGACCCTCCAATAAATATCTTTCATTTTCTATGTCACTCATCATCGTCTGAGAAATCTGGTTGATCCTCACCATAAAACAAAGAGGAAGTACAATCTCAAAAGATTCAGTGGTTCTTGAGACATCTTCCTTCTTTTCCGTAATTTAAAAAATATTTCCTATTTAACGTCCTCTTCCCTGGGAAATTCCTCATTCTCCCCAAACCACTGGTCTTTCCCTCCATCTACCGGAACTGTACCCCATACTTCGGGACCCTACTTAAGTCTCATCTACTCTAGGAACCCTTCCCTGATCCTCCAGCTCTCTGTGATCCACCCCTACTTTGAACCTCTAAAGTGCATACTCTCTACAACCCCGTTGCAGGCCCATGTTGTGTATAAGCTTAGATTTACTTGAATTGTT
Organism: Tursiops truncatus; assembly: GCF_011762595.2. NCBI lineage: Eukaryota > Metazoa > Chordata > Mammalia > Artiodactyla > Delphinidae > Tursiops > Tursiops truncatus. The sequence continues at coordinate 74,586,475 of NC_047036.1, forward strand.
TCATCTATTGGTCTTATCTTCCCAAGTAGATTAGAGACTCCCAAGAAGAGCAAATTATGCTTTATACTATTTTCACATTCCTACAGTGATCAGCAGATTGCACAACCCAAAGTAGGAGTCACATATCAGTTAATAGATTGATAAATATTGATAAATATTACAGTCCATGTCTACTTTACAAGTGATAATAAAGCAACTATTTTTATATTGCTGCAACTAGCTAGAGAAGATTCATTTCCTTTAAAATTACCATCTATAAAACCATAAATAAACTTTGCTTAAAAATCATTCCTTCTAATAATAGACTAGTTTAGATAACAAGTATATAAGGTGCTCATCCCTGCCTTCCAGGAGCTCACATTCTCATGAGAGAGGCATGTCAATAAATTAAGATGCAATGAGAAAAATGCTCCCAAAGAGGCAAGGTCCCACATGAAAGGACAGAGGTAAAGGAGCAACTTTCAGAGGTTTCTAATCAAACTCTACAATGTAATGATTACAGTCCCACACAACTTTGTGAATACAAATTCTGAACTAATTTTTTTTCCATTTATCCTTACTGTATAAAACCAGAGTGCTTAAACAGTAAGATTCATCATTTTTTATTGAACTTCATAGCAAAATAGGCAGTTTGATAAGAAATAACTTTGAAATAAAAAAAAATTTAAGGTAAATTATATTTGAAGAATGTAAATTTGGAAAAATATACTATATGAAGTCATAGTAATGAAGGTATAGTTAGCTTTTTATTCAAATTAAAAGGCACACTCACCTGCAGCATCTGTTTACTTCAATCACATTATTTACTGTAGTTTTGCTTTTTCATGCCTGCGCAATTCCTTGTACATATGCCCGAGGACTGGCAGAGATTCAGCTGGCTTTTATTCAGCTCTATCTTTTGGTAAAAATTAGTGGAGCATGGAAACACTGTCTTTACTTATTTTGCCATCTTAATGTTACATGACAATGTCAAGATCTTGCTGCAGATCAGTGTACACATCAACTGTGTGTCTCAAAACTCTTTGAGCTTTCATGAATGCTCTTTTTCACATCTCCCTTTCACATTTCAGGATTTTATTATCCTTGTTATCTTTGTATAAAAATATGATAATTAGATTTCATTTTCTTTCAGAAGAGAGTGGAATAGAGCTCTGACATAACTTGCTTTGAACAAGTTCAGATGATAAGTAGTGTCTGGTAGCAGAGGAAAGCAGTAAGACTTACGGATCTGGAAAAGAAGTTTAGAAGAGTCATTTCAATAAAGAGTGGTACAAAGTAGAAGTAGAAACAAGTACAAGATCTAGAGAGGAAAAAAAGAAAATGGGTATCATCTCTTCTTGAGTTTTCTCAATTATGGTTGATAGTTGAAGCAAAAATAATAATACTACCTGATGTGGTTCTAAGTGTGTATAGAACATATACTGAAGACAATTATATTACAAAGGAAAATAGGAGTGGCTACCTAATATCAGATAAAGTAGACTTCGGAGCAAAGAAAATTACCAGAGACAAGAGGGACATTAAATAATGACAAAAGTCAAACTACCAAAAATGTATAGCAATCCTAAGTATGTATTCACCAAACAGCAGAGCTGCAGAAAATGTGATGCAAAAACTGGTGGAGCGGGCTTCCGGGAAGATGGCGGAAGAGTATGACGCGGAGATCACCTTCCTCCCCACAGATACACCAGAAATACATCTACACGTGGAACAACTCCTACAGAACACCTACTGAATGCTGGCAGAAGACCTCAGACCTCCCAAAAGGCAAAAAACTCCCCACGTACCTGGGTAGGGCAAAAGAAAAAACAGAGACAAAAGAATAGGGACAGGACCTGCACCAGTGGAAGGGAGCTGTCAAGGAGGAAAGGTTTACACACACTAGGAAGCCCCTTCACGGGCGGAGACTGCGGGTGGCAGAGGAGGGAAGCTTCGGAGCCGCGGAGGAGAGCACAGCAACAGGGGTGCGGAGGGCAAAGCGGAGAGATTCCCGCACAGAGGATCGGTGTAGACCGGCACTCACCAGCCCGAGAAGCTTGTCTGCTCACCCGCCGGGGCGGGCGGACCTGGGAGCTGAGGTCGGCGCACAGGGAGAGGACTGAGGTTGGCGGCATGAACACAGCCTGCAGGGGGTTAGTGCACTACGGCTTGCTGGCAGAGAGTCCGGGGAAAAGTCTGGACCTGCCGAAGAGGCAAGAGACTTTTTCTTCCCTCTTTGTTTCCTGGTGCGTGAGGAGAGGGGATTAAGAGCACTGCTTAAATGAGCTCCAGAGACGGCCGCGAGCCGCGGCTAAAACCCCGGACCCCAGAGACAGGCATGAGACGCTAAGGCTGCTGCTACCGCCACCAAGAAGCCTGTGTGCGAGCACAGGTCACGCTCCACACCCCCCTCCCGGGGAGCCTGTGCAGCCCGCCACTGCCAGGGTCCCGGGATCCAGGGACACCTTCCCTGGGAGAACGCACAGCGCGCCTCAGGCTGGTGCAACGTCACGCTGGCCTCTGCCGCCGCAGGCCCGCCCCGCATCCGTACCCCTCCCTCCCACCGGCCTGAGAGAGCCAGAGCCTCCGAATCAGCTGCTCCTTTAACCCCGTCCTGTCTGAGCGAAGAACAGACGCCCTCCAGCGACCTACACGGAGAGGCAGGGCCAACTCCAAAGCTGAGCCCCGGGAGCTGTAAGAACAAAGAAGAGAAAGGGAAATCTCACCCAGCAGCCTCAGAAGCAGGGATTAAAGCTCCACAGTCAACTGGATGTACCCTGCATCTGTGGAATACCTGAATAGAAAACGAATCATCCCAAACTGAGGAGGTGGACTTTGAGAGCAAGATTTATCATTTTTTTACCCTTTTCCTCTTTTTGTGAGTGGGTATGTGTATTCTTCTGTGTGAGATTTTGTCTGTATAGCTTTACTTCCACCATTTGTCCTAGGGTTCTATCCGTCCGTTTTTGTTTTTTTTCTTAATTTTTTTTCTTAATAATTATTTTTTATTTTAATAACTATTTTATTTTATCTTACTTTATTTTATTTTACTTTATCTTCTTCTTTCCTTCCTTCCCTCCTTCCATCCTCCCTCCCTCCCTCCTTTTTCATTCATTCTTTCTTTCTTTCTTTCTTTCTTCTTCTACTAATTCTTTCTTTCTGCTTTTTCTCCCTTTTATTCTGAGCCGTGTGGATGAAGGGCTCTTGGTGCTGCAGCCAGGAGTCAGTGCTGTGCCTCCGAGATGGGAGAGCCAACTTAAGGACACTGGTCCACAAGACACCTCCCAGCTCCTCATAATATCAAACAGCGAAAATCTCCCAGAGACCTCCATCTCAACACCAGCACCCAGCTTCACTCAATGACCAGCAAGCTACAGTGCTGGACACCCTATGCCAAACAACTAGCAAGACAGGTACACAACCCCACCTGTTAGCAGAGAGGCTGCCTAAAATCATAATAAGTCCACAGAAACCCCAAAATACACCAACAGATGTGGACTTGCCCATCAGAAAGACAAGATCCAGCCTCATCCACCAGAACACAGGCACTAGTCCCCTCCACCGGGAAGCCTACACAACCCACTGAACCAACCTTAGCCACTGGGGACAGACACCAAAAACAATGGGAACTACGAACCTGCAGCCTGCAAAAAAGAGACCCCAAACACAGGAAGATAAGCAAAATGAGAAGACAGAAAAACACACAGCAGTTGAAGGAGCAAGATAAAAACCCACCAGACCTAACAAATGAAGAGGAAATAGACAGTCTACCTAAAAAAGAATTCAGAATAATGATAGCAAAGATGATCCAAAATCTTGGAAATAGAATAGACAAAATGCAAGAAACATTTAACAAGGACCTAGAAGAACTAAAGAGGAAACAAGCAATGATGAACAACACAATAAATGAAATTAAAAATACTCTAGATGGGATCATAGTAGAATAACTGAGGCAGAAGAACAGATAAGTGACCTGGAAGATAAAATAGTGGAAATAACTACTGCAGAGCAGAATAAAGAAAAAAGAATGAAAAGAATGGAGAACAGTCTCAGAGACCTCTGGGACAACATTAAATGCACCAACATTAGAATTGTAGGGGTTCCAGAAGAAGAAGAGAAAAAGAAATGGACTGAGAAAATATTTGAAGAGATTATAGTTGAAAACTATGGGAAAGGAGATAATTAATCAAGTCCATGAAGCACAGAGAGTCCCATACAGGATAAATCCAAGTAGAAATATGGCAAGACACATATTAATCAAACTGTCAAAAATTAAATACAAAGAAAATATATTAAAAGCAGAAAGGGAAAAACAACAAATAACACACAAGGGAATCCCCATAAGTTTAACAGCTGATCTTTCAGCAGAAACTCTGCAAGCCAGAAGCAACTGGCAGTACATATTTAAAGTGATTAAGGAGAAAAACCTGAAACCAAGATTACTCTACCTAGCAAGAATCTCATTCAGATTTGATGGAGAAATTAAAACCTTTACAGACAAGCAAAAGCTGAGAGAGTTCAACACTACCAAACCAGCTTTACAACAAATACTAAAGGAACTTCTCTAGGATAGAAACACAAGAGAAGGAAAAGACCTACAATAACTAACCCAAAACAATTAAGAAAATGGGAATAGGAACATACATATCGATAATTACCTTAAATGCAACTGGACTTAATGCTCCTACCAAAAGACACAGGTTGGCTGAATGGATACAAAAACAACACCCATATATATGCTGTCTACAAGAGACCCACTTCAGACCTAGAGACACATACAGACTGAAAGTGAGGGGATGAAGAAAGATATTCCATGCAAATGGAAACCAAAAGAAAGCTGGAGTAGCAATTTTCATATCAGACAAAATAGACTTTAAAATAAAGACTATTAGAAGAGACAAAGAAGGCCACTACATAATGATCAAGGGATCGATCCAAAAAGAAGATATAACAATTGTAAATATTTATGCACCCAACATAGGAGCACCTCAATACATAAGACAAATACTAACAGCCATAAAAGGGGATATCGACAGTAAAACATTCATAGTAGGGAACTTTAACACCCCACTTTCACCAATGGACAGATCGTCCAAAGTGAAAATAAATAAGGAAACACAAGCTTTAAATGATACATTAAACAAGATGGACTTAATTGACATTTATAAGACATTCCATCCAAAAACAACAGAATACACATTTTTCTCAAGTGCTCATGGAACATTCTCCAGGATAGATCATATCTTGGGTCACAAATCAAGCCTTGGTAAATTTAAGAAAATTGAAATTGAATCAAGTATCTTTTCTGACCACAATGCTTTGAGAATAGATATCAATTACACGAAAAGATCTGTAAAAAATACAAACACATGGAGGCTAGACAGTACACTGTGTACTGTGTACTTAATAACAGTACTTAATAACAAAGTGATCACTGAAGAAGTCAAAAGGAAATCAAAAAATACCTAGAAACAAATGACAATAGAGACACAACGACCCAAAACCTATGGGATGCAGCAAAAGCAGTTCTAAGAGGGAAGTTTATAGCAATACAATCCTACCTTAAGAAACAGGAAACATCTCGAATAAACAACCTAACCTTGCACCTAAAGCAATTAGAGAAAGAAGAACAAAAAAGCCCCAAAGTTAGCAGAAAGAAAGAAATCATAAAAATCAGATCAGAAATAAATGAAAAAGAAATGAAGGAAACAATAGCAAAGATCAATAAAACTAAAAGCTGGTTCTTTGAGAAGATAAACAAAACTGATAAACCATTAACCAGTCTCATAAAGAAAAAAAGGGAGAAGACTCAAATCAATAGAATTAGAAATGAAAAAGAAGAAGTAACAACTGACACTGCAGAAATACAAAAGATCATGAGAGAGTACTACAAGCAACTCTATGCCAATAAAATGGACAACCTGGAAGAAATGGACAAATTCTTAGACATGCACAACCTGCCAAGACTGAATCAGGAAGAAATAGAAAATATGTAGACCAATCACAAGCACTGAAATGAAACTGTGATTAAAAATCTTCCAACAAACAAAAGCCCAGGACCAGATGGCTTCACAGGCGAATTCTATCAAACATTTAGAGAACAGCTAACACCTACCCTTCTCAAACTCTTCCAAAATATAGCAGAGGGAGGAACACTCCCAAACTCATTCTACGAGGCCACCATCACCTTGATACCAAAACCAGACAAGGATGTCACAAAGAAAGAAAACTACAGGCCAATATCACTGATGAACATAGATGCAAAAATCCTCAACAAAATACTAGCAAACAGAATCCAAAAGCACATTAAAAGGATCATACACCATGATCAAGTGGGGTTGATTCCAGCAATGCAAGGATTCTTCAATATACGCAAATCAATCAACGTGATACACCATATTAACAAATTGAAGGAGAAAAATCATATGTTCATCTCAATAGATGCAGAGAAAGCTTTTGACAAAATTCAACACCCATTTATGAAAACAACCCTGCAGAAAGTAGGCATAGAGGGAACTTTCCTCAATATAATAAAGGCCATATATGAGAAACCCACAGCCAACATCGTCCTCAATGGTGAAAAACTGAAAGCATTTCCACTAAGATCAGGAACAAGACAAGGTTGCCCACTCTCACTACTCTTATTCAACATACTTTTGGAAGCTTTAGCCATAACAATCAGAGAATAAAAGGAAATAAAAGGAATACAAATCGGTAAAGAAGAAGTAAAGTTGTCACTGTTTGCAGATGACTTGATACTATACATAGAGAATCCTAAAGATGCTACCAGAAAACTACTAGTGGTAATCAATGAATTTGGTAAAGTAGCAGGGTACAAAATTAATGCACAGAAATCTCTGGCATTCCTATACACTAATGATGAAAAATCTGAAAGTGAAATCAAGAACACACTCCCATTTACCACTGCAACGAAAAGAATAAAATATCTAGGAATAAACCTACCTAGGGAGACATAAGACCTGTATGCAGAAAATTATAAGACACTGATGAAAGAAATTAAAGATGATACAAATAGATGGAGAAATATACCATGTTCTTGGATTGGAAGAATCAACATTGTGAAAATGACTCTACTACCCAAAGCAATCTACAGATTCAATGCAACCCCTATCAAACTACCACTGGCATTTTTCACAGAAGTGGAACAAAAAATTTCACAATTTGTATGGAAACACAAAAGACCCCGAATAGCAAAAGCAATCTTGAGAACGAAAAACTGAGCTGGAGGAATCAGGCTCCCTGACTTCAGATTATACTACAAAGCTACAGTAATCAAGACAGTATGGTACTGGCACAAAAATAGAAAGATAGATCAATGGAACAGGATAGAAAGCCCAGAGATAAACCCACGCACATATGGTCACCTTATCTTTGATAAAGGAGGCAGGAATGTACAGTGGAGAAAGGACAGGCTCTTCAATAAGTGGTGGTGGGAAAACTGGACAGGTACATGTAAAAGTATGAGATTAGGTCACTCCTTAACACCATACACGACAAGAATCTCAAAATGGATTAAAGACTTAAATGTAAGCCCAGAAACTATCAAACTCTTAGAGGAAAACATAGGCAGAACAATCTATGACATAAATCACAGCAAGATCCTTTTTGACCCACTTCATAGAGAAATGGAAATAAAAACAAAAATAAACAAATGGGACCTAATGAAACTTAAAAGCTTTTGCACAGCAAAGGAAACCGTAAACAAGACCAAAAGACAACCCTCAGAATGGGAGAAAATATTTGCAAATGAAGCAACTGACAAAGGTTTAATCTCCAAAATTTATAAGCAGCTCATGCAGCTCAATAACAACAACAACAACAAAAAACCCAATGCACAAATGGGCAGAAGACCTAAATAGACATTTCTCCAAAGAAGATATACAGACTGTCAATGAACACATGAAAGAATGCTCAACATCTTTAATCATTAGAGAAATACAAATCAAAACTACAATGAGATATCATCTCACACCAGTCAGAATGGCCATCATCAAAAAATCTAGAAACAATAAATGCTGGAGAGGGTGTGGGGAAAAGGGAACACTCTTGCACTTCTGTTGGGAATGTGAATTGGTACAGCCACTATGGAGAACAGTATGGAGGTTCCTTAAAAAACTACAAATAGAACTACCATATGACCCAGCAATCCCACTACTGGGCATATACCCTGAGAAAACCATAATTCAAAAAGAGTCATATACCAAAATGTTCATTGCAGCTCTGTTTACAATAGCCCGGAGATGGAAACAACCTAAGTGTCCATCATTGGATGAATGGATAAAGAAGATGTGGCACATATATACAATGGAATATTACTCAGCCATAAAAACAAACGAAATTGAGCTATTTGCAATGAGGTGGATAGACCTAGAGTCTGTCATACAGAGTGAAGTAAGTCAGAAAGAGAAAGACAAATACCGTATGCTAACATATATATATGGAATTTAAGAAAAAGAAAATGTCATGAAGAACCTAGGGGTAAGACAGGAATAAAGACACAGACCTACTAGAGAATGGACTTGAGGATATGGGGAGGGGGAAGGGTAAGCTGTGACAAAGCGAGAGAGTGGCATGGACATATATACACTACCAAACGTAAGGTAGATAGGTAGTGGGAAGCAGCCGCATAGCACAAGGAGATCAGCTCGGTGCTTTGTGACCGCCTGGAGGGGTGGGATAGGGAGGGTGGGAGGGAGGGAGATGCAAGAGGGAAGAGTTATGGGAACATATATATATGTATAACTGATTCACTTTGTTATGAAGCAGAAACTAACACACCATTGTAAAGCAATTATACTCAAATAAAGATGTAAAAAAATAAATAAATAAAATAAAATAGGAAACATAAAAAATAAAAATGAATTAGTCTAATATACTTTGCATTTCTAAAATGTCAGAGTTTATAAATACCATGTACATCACACAACATGTCTGTACTTATGGGGAACATGCTCTTTCAACCAAGGTCATATTGTACCAGTCCTGGCTCGAGATAAGACCAAGTCACCACAAAATTAGATCAAGACATGAATGACCTAACTTTGGTCTTGCTGACATAGATGGAGAGAGATAAATGATTGATAGGTAGGTAGATAGGAAGATTTAAAAAAACAGATACATATTAATACTGTACTCTTGGCCTAGCTGTTTTGGCTAAATTGAGTAGTTTTTAACTGGCCACTTTATAATATTAGCACACTTAGTAGACTGAGAAGAGTTATACAGAGGGTAGATAATTGCCTTGAGTGGAATGATTAAATTAGGATTTAACTAGCCTAGTCAATTCAGACAAAACAGTCATTCTGGTCATATTGTGTAGGCATGTCTTAATGCTTTTAGAATCTCAGACATTGTGGATAATGACATTAATTTTTTTTTAATATATATACATTTATTTATTTATTTATTTTTGGCTGCGTTGGGTCTTCATTGCTGCGTGGACTTCCTCTAGTTGTAGCGAGCGGGGGCGACTCTTCCTTGCAGTGCACGGGCTTAGCATTGCGGTGGCTTCTCTTGTTACAGAGCATGGGCTCTAGGCACGTGGGCTTCAGTAATTGTGGCACGTGGGCTCAGCAGTTGTGGCTCTTGGGCTTAGTTGCTCCACGGCATGTGGGATCTTCCCAGACCAGGGCTTGAACCCATGTCCCCTGCATTGGCAGGCAGATTCTTAACCACTGCGCCACCAGGGAAGTCCTTGACATTAATATTTTTAAAGATATAACTATTGAAGAAATTTGAAGTTCCTTATTTTCAACAACATTCTTGGCTCTAAGGCACAAAGAAGTGGGAAAAAAATCAGCATGTTATTAAGTCCTATTTTTCTTTCTTGAGATTAACTACTGAACTTTACCCTTATTCTCTATTCCAACTTCAATCACCCATGTTCAGGCTTTCATCACTTATATTCAAATGCCACTGCAACCTTCTATCTGGTCTCTCTGCCTCAAATTGATTTTCCCTTCAATCTATTCTGAGGCCCTGCACTTTTTACATTTATTTTTTTCATTTTTCACTCCCCAACTCAGGACTCCATCATGACGTAGTACTGTCAACTCCCCTATCCCTTTCACAATCTATTCCATTTCCCCTACTTGTTGAGCCTAGCACCATGCAATTCACACACAAAGACACTTCACCCCAAAGAAGCAAGTGTCCTTGCTTGCCCTCATGCCTACCCAAATCCTTCATGTCTATTTCCTGCCTGCCATAAAATATTCCCTTATCGACCTCCACTACATTCTCTTCCACCTTCCTCCCATCTCTATGCCACCCAGACCTCAAGGCCACCATCTTCAAGGAATCATTCTGACATCCCAGGCCACAGTCCATAGTTGTTCCTTTCAAGGTTTTGCTGAGTTGTGCTGAGAATCAGAGCCAACCAGTTGGCCCTCAGTTGTTCTCTTCCACATTCTTTTACTCATCCATTTACCTGTCTACTCTATAGAAATATACTGAGCACTTTTTTGTGTGTAAGATACTTTGCTAATTATAGTAATTCTTTCACATTCCTTAGTTTTTATTCTGTGATTATATATTTGGTAAATAAAATGGATTTTATTAGCTTCCTTTCCAGACTCCTCAGTATCCATTAACATCACCAACATCAAACATCAATTGAGCTGCTTCTACCTGTAGTCAGTACACTCCTCAGTGCTGGAAGCTCAAAGATCTAAGACATGGCCCTGAAATCAGTGTTCAGGTGGGGAGGAAAGTACCAAATGGATGGCACGCACTGTAATGTTAGAAGGACTAAGAAGAAGGGGTGAGCACTGAGAGATCATGACAGAGGTGGTGGGGCTCTTAGCATCTTAGGTCTTTGTAGAGGATCCTGCAGTGCTCTACCCAGATCTCCTCTTCAGGGCCCATGCGTCCCTTTCAGGCTGTTGGGAATAGCACCTGCTACACCCCTCACTGGGGATGGCCTTCAGCTGCAGGGGATTGCCCTGCCCAAGGTTACAGTTCTTCCCAAGGGGCAACCCACAGCCAGTGACTGGTTTATTCAGGGAAACAAAGGCTCAGGCTCCCTTGCCTCAATATGAGCAACTCTAAAGGAACATTCGGCCTCAGGGCGCTTGTGGTGATCAGCCGAGGCCTCATTTGGAACTGCACTGCTGTTCAGCTTCTTACTCTACCCGGTACTACCTGGCTTACTTCTGCAGAGGTCTATTTCCCAGAGACGACACTCCAGCAAAATTTCATCATGCAACTCCCCATCTCACAGTCTGGTTCCAGGGAACCCAACCTCTGTTCATGCTGTTGAAAGAATACTTGCATGGTCCTTAGCTGAAGTAAAGTTCTGGACTAGCACTCAGATGGCCTATCTCAGGCCTATCTCATCTTAACTTCTCCAGAGTTCCTGGAGTTGACAGGAGTTTTCATCTATGTCTCTCACAAAAAAAGACACTGAAGAGTAGAGAGGTGAAATGTCCAAAATCACACGCCCAGGAAATAGTGGTTCCAGTACTCAGATCCTGACTTTCTTCATCTTACCCAGGGCTCTTCATCCTACACCAAACAGTTTGGAAAGTGGTCTGGTCTTAAGAAAACAATGTGGACATCAAAATAGGCACACCTGGGTTTTCCTTTTCGCCCAGTGATTAACAATGTGAATCTGAGCAAGCTACTTAATTCTTAGGACTTCAATTTTCTAGGCAGCTCTGTGTCTATAAAATGGACATAAGAACACCTCCTTGTAGCATTATTATAAGGATTAATTGAAGCGTGGAAGGCACTATTTCCTGTTCTCATGGAGGAATGGTGGCATACAACATCAAAGAAGTTTACGGTATTCAGATTGTAGAGAACTTGGAATGGTTTCCTGATTATCTCATTGAAAGGGATCTCTCCTTTTGATCACCTCTACTGAAAGTGATTTCTTATTTCTCTGGAATTCCACAGTCTGTTGTTTTCATAGTTTACATCGTCTGTTGTTTTATTTCTCTGGAATTTCACACTCTGTATGTTTCTTAGAAGCATACTTTTTTTTATATTTGTATGCCTTATTTTACCGTCATTGACTTTAATTTGTCAATCAGTGTGTAATGTCCTTGAGGACCAGAATGGTCCTAGGCATCTTTGTACTCTACTCAGAGCCGAGTTCAGTAAGTGCCACAGAGTAAATACTACCCGTATATGGACTTTGTTGCTAAATGTTGAATAAACCAATGACTAGTGGGGCCTGCCCCAGTAAGTTGTCACATGAAGGAGAAAAGATAATACCTTCACCCTGTGAACAGGCATAGAAGACATAGAAAAAGGGTAAGCAAAGGGAGCAGTGAATTAAAACATCCAGCCTACCAAAATAAGGATCGTAGACCTTTGGATGTCAGAGTCCACCTGTACCAACAAATCTCCTAAATCACTCATCTCATGGATAAGAGGAAGAAGTGGACGGGGAAAAAGGAAGTGCTGCTCCAGTTCTGTTAATTCCTGGGAAACAGGAAAACAAGAGGACCAGTAAGACAGTTCCCCAACAGAACACACTTCCAAACATTAATCTCAGTCAAGCCAGAAGTAAAGGTTTTTGCTGAGATGAAGGATAGTACGGAAACGCTTCTGTAGAAAATGTGATGGGGAGTCAGCAAAAGAATTGTGAGCAGCCTTAAAATTAGAAAACATAACCATACAGATCCAGTCAGAAGAGTTTTGTGATTTTCTATAGCAACTTTCAACAGCCCAGGTGTGTGATGAGAGAAATAATAAAGGTGACCCTGGGTGGAGAAATGCTCTTCTTTTGATTGATTCCTTGTGCATGTTCACAGCTTTAAATATATGTGACAAAGTGTCAACTACATAGAAATATTAGCCTACTGGATCCTAAGTCTTGTCCTCCAATCAGATAGGTGGTATAGCAAAACTGTTAAAACAGAAAGCTCTACAGACTAATAGCCCTGGGTTTGAATCCAGTCCCTACTCCAATTAGCAGTATGTCTTTGGAGACATTATTTAACTATACTGTATATATACACAATAGTACACATGCCTTAAATTGTGAGAATTAAGATAATACATAAAGCATTCAAAATAAGTGCTGAATAAATGCCAGACAATATTAAATGGAGAGAAAAAGAACTTGAAACTCACAGGAATAGGCACTACTTAGGCTAACTTCTGCTTTTTGAATACATGAGAAACAAGTGGACTTCACATCTGCTTTTGGAAACTGTTGTTTACTGGAAAGAGCTTCTTCAATTTAACATTGGTTGACTATGAACAATATTTTATTTCCTTATTGCTCTTTCTAGTAAATAACAGAGCTTACCTAAAAATGGCTGAGGCAACCCTCAGGTTTGTGATTCAAACATTAAATGACAATCTGCCATCATCACTGGACCCCCAGCACACAGGGAGTCCTTCTCCTGGATCTTCAGCAAGGTCTTTCTGATCTGCACAGCTTTGAGTCTATTCAGCTGGTGGGATTTAGGTCACATTTGCTATGTGTGTCTAGCTATTTTTCTTTATAGCTTGTTTCTTGAATTTACCCTTAGGACACATTTTTATTTACAGTGACTTCTATTGAGGAATTGCGTATTATGAATTTCAAGGATAAGATTAAAGAAACTTATCTTTAAAAAGAAAAAGATATAATTTTAAAATAAAGAAATTTTAAGAGTATGATTAAAGAAATCCTATTGCCTGAAATATTTATTTATTAATTTTTGCAAGTCTTTGTTGATACAAAAGAGAGGGTAATTTCCAAACTATTGATTTACTTCACCTTCGGTCACATTTTTTTAAAATATTAGTAAAAATTTATTCTGGGTCATTTAAACCCACATAGCCACGTGAGTAATGTGACTTGCCCATTAACTGATAGAAAACAAAAGCCACTGCATCATGGGGGTCACAACCAACAGAAATAAGGGTATTCTCAGATGATGACTCTCTTGCAGAATTACATGAATAAGTCCAATCTCATATGACAATAGACCACTCAAAGAGGAGTTAATTCAGAGATAGAGAGTAAATACATATTCCTTAGAATAACTACTGTATACACAGAAAAAATAATCAGCATCAACATGTCACAGACCACAGTATAATCAGATATAGACAGTATAATCTGTATAATCAGATACTCAGAAAAAATTCAAGTTTATGTTCTTTGGGGAGAGGATACTGATTCCCAAAAAAACCCTGAAGAACTTGCCTAGCATTTTTGTTTCTTGAAGAACAATTATAAGCTTTAAAATTGAAACTATGATTCTGTCATCATTTCCTATCTTTGTAGTGCTTATTATTTATCATATACTATATGCTAGAGTATATAGTATAGAATATAATGCTGGAGTATTATAAATTCAGTTGGAGGAATAATTGGCTCAGTATAGTGCTAGGTACCTTCCAAAATACTATGTGTTCAGGAGGATTTTTTTTAAGAAACAATAAGCATTCTCAAATCAGTTAAATAAGCATTCATGCAAGTCAAATGTACACACGTACATATATGTACAAAGCACCATATTAGGTATTTGGAGAGACATCCAGGAACATTCCATTTTCAAAGGGAAAGTAGGAAATGAACACAAGTAACTTTAAAACAAGGTGGAATATAAACAGGTTATAGTGGAGCTTTAAGCAATGCACCAGAGGGGGAAACAAGAAACATGTATTTAGTTCCAGGGTAGTTTGCAGGTTGGAGGTGGTCTTCAGCCAGAGAAAGAGCTTTTGAATAAATGATGAAATACAACCAAAACCTTAGGCAAGCAACTTCCTCTGGCTTAGGACCTCAAGGCTCCAGGGCAGAATTGAGCCTAACCCAGCCCTACTTGTCCAGTCAGTGGGGTGGTGCCTGGGTCATTTGGGCCAGTCTATGTTGAATCAGCTTCCAGTCAACAGATCCAGACCTCCTCAGGTAACCTGGAATTCCCATGACCATTGGTGATAGACTCACTTATAGGTTCCCAACTCCCAATATAAAAGTCTGAGCCCATGTACAGCTACCACCACGGGAGTCATGGATGCACCCTCTGTTAAGGCTATATCATCCCTGCATTTCGAATATTTAACACCCTTAAAAAATTTATTTTACCCAGGATTTTTTTTTTTTTTACTTTACCCAGAAGTTTTTTTATCACACAAAACTTACATGAAAAACTACTATTATTAAGTATTTAAGGAGTAATGCAGTGTTGAAAATTTTTAAAATATAGGTTATTCCACTACCCAACTCTGATGGCACTGCTATGCCCTCCTTTTTCTCCCTTCTTTTCTCCTATAGTCATAATAGTTTGCAGAAGGCTTGCCTGTGCACAAGTTTTGAAAAAAGGGTCTAAAGTAAAAAAATTGAATTTGAGAGAATTGCCTAATATACCAATAAAAACCAACAAATAAATTTCAACAAAGGTCTAACACCTTCTCCTGGTCTTTTCCTAAATGCTTAGTGTGCAGTTCTGACTGTAATCTAATAATTGCTTTCCTGATCCAAATATCAATACTTAATGTTTATCACCAGAATGCCAAGTTAGATGGCCTGGCCACCTCCTCCTAATAAGAAAAAATGACCTGAGCACCAGCCAGGCTTTGATGAAGCAGGGAGTGAACTGAAGGAGCCTCCTTCCGCCAGCACAGCAATGTGTTTTCTGTCTCCACTGAACTTCCACAAATTTGTAATTTATTTGGAAGGGTATGTTGCAGATAAGCAAAAAAAGGCATCTGGAAGTCTTCTTGCCAAATGGTAACTTTCTGGAAGGTTCCTCATTTAGAAGTAATTTCTGGAAAATTTCTTGATTAATACAAATCCGTGAACAAACTTAAAAATGATGGCTTTGTTATTGCTTTGGCACAATATGTTAACAACACTGTGAGTGCTGCCAAAACTCTGAGAGTTCTTTCATGCGGATTATGGTCTTGTTTACAGATCCAGCTGTACTGAGGCCTTGTCCATGGTGGTAACCTAACAATGTTCCCAGTGGGGGTACCCATTAGGGGAGGAGAGACTCACTGAAGTTTAGTTTGTTTAAATTGAGCAAGAATGCACAGCGGCACTCAGATCTTTGGGGAATGTGTTGGAAGCATACCCTTTCTGGGATCTGTTTTCATTTATTTAAGGGGGATGTTTGCATTGCTCAAAAATTGCAATACACAAACTTGCCATACGAAATGCCTTCCAAATGTTTACAGTGGTCTATACAGAAGTGAGTAGAAAATACATATAATACTAGATTGAATTAAAGTGCTAAATGAAAAAATGTAATTGCTAGCCTCCAAAATATTTATTAATTCAAAACCCAAACTACTTCCTGTTAGGTATATGTGTGCACGTATGTATAAAATATATATTCCCAAGTATGACCATTTAAATTGGATAGCAAGATCAACAAAACTCATTGAAGAATATGATTTAGAATTGTGGGAAACTGGTTTCAATTAATAGGACACTTATGCAAATATTCTTTTTATTGGTTTGCATAGATCTGTACACATGGATTTTATTGCGATTTTATTTTACAGGTTCTAATGACAAAATAATTGTGCTTTTTTTCCCCAAAAAAATCAAACCTGGTAAACAATAAAATTACATGTTTTCTCACATCTGACAAAAATGTTAACAAGATTTTAGTTGCTGCATGTTATTACAGCAAAAGAATCAGGGATATTAATTGCTCTACGCTAACTTTCTGAAATGTATGAAGTCTATAATGAAAAGAATCTGTTCAGAAGAAACTTTCACTTTTTCTGCTTCTATCCTTTCTGGTGATAGAGAACGGGGGGTAGACCAAGGAAATCTCAAGCTACAGTGCTCCCTGGGCCTAACTCTGGTAGATAAAGGCTTCCTCAGAGTGTCTCCTCTCTGACACCAACCGAGAGGCCATTGTGCGTCTGTCACGTTAAAAATGTATGAAGGTCTAAGTTGATCTTGGATATCATTTAGGTCAAAATTAGATTCTTCCGGGCTTCCCTGGTGGCGTAGTGGTTGAGAGTCCGCCTGCCAATACAGGGGACACAGGTTCGTGCCCCGGTCCGGGAGGATCCTACATGCCGCGGAGCGGCTAGGCCCGTGAGCCATGACCGCTGGGCCTGCGCACCCGGAGCCTGTGCTCTCAGCGGGAGAGGCCACAACAGTGAGAGGCCCGCGTACGGCAAAAAAAAAAAAAATTAGATTCTTCCTGTAAAACGTGACACAATTCACGTGGATTTTAATCTGAAGTCAGTTTTATCAAAGTAATTTTCATCAGAGGATTTATTTTCTATTTTAAACAAAAAGTGAAGCTCCTGCAAATATTTTTCCCCAAAAAAGCCCCCCAAAATCTATTTTAATATGTAATTTCAGTATATAATACTATCCTTGATATCAGGAGGTCAGTATTTTAGTTAAATGTATCATCTTCTCTTGTTATAACATAGAAATCTCACTAATATGCAAAAGAAAAAATATAAAGTTGCCTATTTTCTGTGGAACTGTTCATTTACTTCTGTACCTTCGTGTTTAGCATTCCCACATGCAAATTTCATACCATGCAGCTCTGTTCATGAAGGTACAGTGTATTCCTCACACTGCTGCCAAGCTTCATGGTGAGTGATAGGGGACAGAGGGATGATGCTATGATCATTGATGTACAGAAAATTCTTTATTTTTCCTATCAAGGAATTTTACACTCCTACTTTTTTAAAAGAAAGTCTCATATCTTAACATAGTTTTTAAATCAACACTTACTGTGAGGCAATATAATAAAATACAAGGGCAAAGAACACAGCATCAACCTACTTGGGTTTTTATACCAACTCTTCCACTTACCAACTATGTGCCTTTGGTCAAGTTACATATCCTGTCTGTGCCTCAGTTCCCTTGTCTATAAAAATGGACCTAATAATGGTAACTTTTCCATTGGATTGTTTTGAGGATTAAATGAAGTAATACATGGATGGCACTGAAAAAAAGTGTCTGGAACATAGTAATAAATGCTATGTATAAAACAGTACTGAATGGATAGGCTGTTAGTTTTAATTTTTGAATTATTTTTAATATCTTCCATATTTTAAAGCAGTTAATAGATGCATATTTTTAAAATATCAAAGACCTTGTTGACATAGTATTACTAAAAATATTTCATAATTGTTCTGATAATATCAGACAGCTAAATCTGGAAATATTTAGAAACTATTAACTTTATGAAAGACAGACCTGACTAAACAACTTAGAAGCAAGCTTTCTGACATACTATTTTTAAAATTCCCCTAGAGATAATATTGCGAGGTTAAAATAGAATAAGGAAGATATCATAACATATTCCTGGGGCCCTGTAACTAAGACAAGTTTAATATCCAAATATTTTTCAGAATACTGTATTCGGATATAATTGTTCTTTACCATGAACTATTTTCTTGTATTCAAAGTTTAGCATGTATCCTCTGACAACTTAATTTTTAAATGCTATATTAAATACTGATATATTAAAATAATCCTATTTGAAGAGAACCTTAATATCTAGAAGAAGCTGTCAAATGTGTCCATAATCTGAAAACTGAGTTTGATCAAAATGCTGTGCATAGGCTTCAGTAAATTAGCACCAACGATGCCCATTCTGTGTCTCTAGGCTGCAGCCTCTCCACACTTTCAATGCTACCTTCCTTGGTTGAAACCAAGCCTGTCTTCTAAACAGGCCAGGGGTCAGGAGAGATGGGGATGCTTCACTGCCATCTCAGGGTTATAGAGTTCAGTATAAATTATTTCCTAATCCTGTTCATTATTATTTGCTTCCCAAGGACATAGATAACATAGGGTGTTAGAAACAAGTATCTTTTAAAAAACATTTTGATATTTATAATTTAATGGCTGAAAAATAAAAGCCATGTTTCAATTTTCTACAGATGAACTATAGAACTTCTTTGTTAACTCACCGGATTAAACTGGTTAATGAACCACACGAGATATTTTAAAGCACCTGTTAGATATAGTCAAATGACCTTTCAAATAATTCACTCTAGTTTTGTCCAAACTGCCAATATGTAATGATGAGATTGATCAGATGGCGATATCTTCTGATGGAAACAGTAATTTGGGGGTGATAAATTACAGCAGCATGTGTGAGAACAGCTGGATGTAAACCTTCCTCCTGACATTACAAGTACACCCTACAACATCGTTAAACATTTGCATATAGTAATTTTACAAATGTTTGCCAAAATCAGTACTTTTTAAGAGTAATTCTTTTTCTATGCTACTCTTTCACTTTTATTTTCTGCATATGGAAGCACAGGCATTTCTTTAGGATTCAAAGTCATCGTGGAGGAAAAAAAGAAAGTATTCTTTAACACAGTAGTGAATCATTTGTAGCTGAAGGCGGCCTTTGTTCCCAGTCACCGGTTAGGCTGCACTTTTCATAGCCTAGTGCCTTCTACCAGAGCCCTTGATATATTCACGTAAATGATGGAAGATGCATGAGACGTGAAGGTGACATGTAGCAGTCTCCAGGAGGAAACCGAGGCCCTGGTTGCTCCCTCAGAAGCCATCCTGGCGTTAGCTGCACATGCAGCCATCCGGCTACCCTCCCAGCTTGGAGGGAGGTGTTAAGCAGCAGCTGTCAGCAGAAAGAGATAGGAAAGGGGGCGAGGGCTCTCCAATTCACAGAAATAAAAATGGTTAATGAAAATCTCCAGTACCGTCTACTGATAGCTGCCTTCTTTGCAAGATTTCTGACGGACTGCCTTGAAACTTCTCTAGCCTCCTGGCTTATCAGTTTCAAGACAATGTATTACTTGGCCTCCGCCTGGGAAGTGAACCAGAACAATTTGAGGTTAATTCACCTCTCCAGGCAATCACAAAAGTTTGTTCGTTCATAGAGTCAACAATGAAATTGTTACTGATTAGTCCAACTCAAAAATCCGCACTTTCGTCATTTCAAAACGATTTAATTACCTTTGTCTAATGCCGTATATATATGCCCCATTTGCCAAGACAAAAGAGCTATTATTCAACACGAAAAAATATTGCTGTAGCAAGCACAGTAACTTTTAATGTTTTCACTGCTGAACTGTCAAAACGTGAACATTCCCACCCCCTGGAAAAATGAAAGTATGGAGCTATAGTATAACCTGCACTTTTATAGTAAGAGGTTTCTAGGATATGACAAAGAAAACATAGCAATTTCAGCCAGGTCATAATTTAGTATAAAATAAAACAAGACATTTAAACCCAGGGAAGAAAAAAAAAAATCTGAGAGTGGTGGAACTATCAAACTATGTGTGCAATTTCCTTGTGCTCAAATTGCATTTTCTCCCTTCAGTGTTAGATGGAGCAGGGTCTTGCCCTCTAGATTAGAGACTTTTGCATTAGAGGAAACTAGGTTATGTCTTCCACTGTCAGAGACAGAAATTATGAGCTGGAGTGCATTTTAGCCAGTCACTCTGAAAAATGTTAGCCCAAGGGGGTAATAATTAGAACTGTTTTTGTCAGGTGACTGCATTTTAAGCAGTGATGTGCCTGAGAATCTAGCTGAGGGGTTTAATATAAATATTTTTTTTCAGTCAGCATTGTGGCTTGATTTTTTTTTTTTTTTTTTTTGCTTTGCTTTTTATTTCAAAAGCAAGCACTTTTCAGGAATTATCAGCTAAAACGCCCTACATTAGCATTATGGTGACCCAAGAATATAATAGCCAGCAGAAAATGATACTCAAGCAGCCTGGAGAAGTTAATGCATAAAACTGTAAACTAACTCACTATGAGATCATCATACATTTATGGACACAAATAACTAGTCTGTCTAGATTGCTTATCAAAGTCTAAGCACAAACATAACAATTTTGCTTCTATATTATTTTACTTAAGTAGTTATTTAATATGGTTTCATATTGTAGTTCACACAAATAGAGATAAGAATGTATTTTACGGGCTTTTGGAATACTTCAAGGTGGGGTGGCATCTCTGAAGTCAGGGGCCCCTAGTTAGGGGGGTAGTCTGGGAGTTCTGTTATTTATTAAGTTGTCCAAATCTGAATATACCCCTTTTTGACAAGAATGGATCATTTTAATATTTGTTCCCATTACAAAAACATTATGGAAAGATGGGGATGAATGGAAACAATCTCCTCTCCTTTAGCTTATAAACTTTAATAAAGACTATCTTTTTGTTCTTACAATAACCCCATCTTTACAAATAAATGAATCACTTTAGATTATGAGCTTCTCAGAACAAAAGATCATGTTTTCTATAGGCTCTTAAAAATACCACACAGACCTTCCCATCATAGTATAAATAATGAATCATTACAAAATAAAATCTTTCTCCTGAAAATTAACTTTACTTATTTTATATCATTCATGAAACAATAAATGCCAATAATTCAAAAGCAACTAATTTTCTAGGACTATTCTAATTTACATATCATGAACAGATTGAAACTTTAAACATTCTATCTAAAAAGGGTTCAATTGGAAAATTTTTGTTGTCTTTTATTATAACCACTTATGAGCAATACATCTCTCACAACATCAGAAACACGATATTCCAAAGAATAAACTTATGCCGTGTGAATGCATTTCTCCACTGTGTAACTCACCTTATCTTGCTCTGCAGCACCTATATTTGAATCTTTCAGTTTGGACCCTAAATGACTATTGAAAAAGACTGCTTTAAACTCCCTATCAAGACTAATTCTCTCCTCTCAAGGGATCTTACAAAGAAATCCTTCCTCCCTCTTTCTCAAGAGGCTATCTGGGTATAAGAGGATGCTCTCATGTCCAGAGGAAGAACTTGTGGCTTGTGTACTAGCATCTGGGTCTGTGCTGGCCTCTGCTGATCTGTTCCTCACTGTATCAAGCAAGTTACTGAGTATCCTGTACTAGTATCCAATACATTATGTTTTATACTGCTTGGTGCTTTGGGGGTTTAGAGAGGGTTAGGATCTTGGTGGCACTATTCCCAAAGACCTTAGATCCTGCTACAGCTTTCTGTAGCAAGTCCTGTGCTCTGTAGCAGCCTTGCCCATGCATTCCACTGCCTGTTAAGAATAGACTTAAGAAATACCTAGATACCATCTCATGAGCCATGGGAAACCAGGGGTATTACTGAGCACTCTTGTCTAGATGCTTCCTTCCATCATTCCTAATTAACCCATCATGTGGTACCATATTGTGTCATGCCATGTTAAACATGAGTCCTCAAGGAATTTAAAATTTTCCCAGAATAGATCCTGAAACAAGTAGCAAGCTTAACCTAACCCCCAATCCATGAATCCCACAATTTTAACAACTTTTTCTGCTAGCCCACACTTCACCCCAACCCAAAGGGCTTGAACTCCGTGATGTATGAATTCAAGGGCACTGTCATCTGACGTCTTGACAGTCACACCTCCTCTGTCTTCCCAGTTCTCTGACCTAATTTTCTTTCCCTTCTCTGAAGATCGTCACCATGTTACGTCTTCCTCCTTCCCTCAGTTTAAACCACTCTCCCCTTCACTGCCTTATTTGTGGTGGCGGAACTTCTGGAAAATAAACCAGATTATCAAGGAGAGAAAAGGCAATGGGAGGTGTGGAGAGCGTTTTGTCTCTCAGCTCCTTCTCTTTTCTTCTCTACCCTCTTTCATACCTCAGAGGCAGGAAGCCTACAAAGCTACCTCTCCCAGATTCCCTTGCCGCCTGACTTTCTGGTAAGTTTTATCAGTGGGAGGCACTTTATAGGAAGCTGGAGGAAACAAGAAGCCAGTTTTTGCAGATTCTAATGGCAATGTCAGCAACAGCAATAGTTTCAGTAAAGTGTAACTCACAGTCGTACTCGAGTAACTCAGTTCCAACATCAGCAACCTCAGCTGCACTTGCACTCCAGGAAACATCATTTTCTCCTTTGGGTCCCCAGGCCTAGGGGTGGCAGTGCTTTTATATAGGTACTACTCTCTGGGTACCTTCCCCAGGTGTTCCTCCAGCCTTCCAATATTTTGTAACTATATTAAATTAATTCTGCTTGAAATTCCTCAAGTGGATTCTGTTTGTCTGACTAAACACTGACTGATACCAGAAATATGTCAATCATATGAGTTCTACTACACTTAAACAAAGTCTACCTACTGAAGAATTATTAGCTGCTTTTTAAAAAAATTTACCGTGGTTCAAAAGAATTTGACGTAGACCTTTAGAGTATTATTTACTAACCATCATGACTGCCCAAAGAGAAGTTTTACTCTTACAAGGTAATTATTCCACCAGGGCCTAAGCGGTGTCTGCAGCAGAGAACGAAGAACGCTAGTTATTATGACTCAGTTTTTTGCCATCTATTTCCACAAATCATAGGCTCCCTATACTCTTTAAAAATTGTCTCTGAATTTAGGAAGAAATACCAGGTACATTTTTGGAGTCTTGTTGCTCTCTCTCCTCTTACATGACTCTCCTCGTCTCTAAGCACATATGGAAATAAGAATCACGAAGTTTTGACTTCCTTACCCTACTTCATCTAGCACCACATGTGCTGCCACTCACTCACTTCCAAATTCCTCCTACTTTGAACAATTTGTAGCCCAGTGTGCCAGGATGCCATTAATCACCTGCAGTAATAGGAGAATGCTGTGGTCCAAGGACTCAAAGAGCAATAAGGCACACACACACATTCAATTACTCATCCATTTTCCTTTCAAGCCAGGGGCCTGTTAAGTGGAGGAAACGGGTTTATTTTATCTTTCTATCTCTAGGCCTGTTTTATCCCAAAGTGGAAAGGCATGTGAACAACTTTTAGGATTTTTATAGAACCTTAGAATTATAGAAGTAAAAAGAGCATTAGAAATCATATTGTTCTACCTCCTCATTTACAGATGATTATCTCTAACATTCATCACTCATCATAATTTTTTTAGCTTCCTAACTGGTCTATGAACTCCTTGAGGGAAGGGTCTGATTTTCATTTTAACATCCTCTGTGTCTAGCACGGTGCCTAGACACAAGAAACATTCTACAAATCCTTCTTGGAAAGAAGTAGATGAATGCATGAACAAGTGAATGGATTAATGAATGAATGAATGACAAAGTTTAATATACTGTATGAGAATACATAGCTATAAGCACCCTAATGAGGATTAAATAACATCTAGTCTTATGTTATCTGATTCCAAGTCCAATATTCTTTTCCCTGACTCTCTTCTGACTTAACATTTTTAATGTTTTTGCATAAAACAAGTTTTAGTTCTTTTACCGGCAGAGAAATGTAGAGATCTGGGTGAAACAAGAAGAGATGCTGTCCTACCTGTCAGAGAGGAAAAGAGAAAGGAAAGGGCTCAGTACCTAGCACAAGATTCAAAAGCAACAGTAAAGTCCCCAAGACCAGTTGGAAAGTAGAAAAATCAGGCAAGCACGATAGAGAAGTAATACTGGATACAGTTATATTAGAAGTTCAATTTCCAGTGGGGTCACCCTGTGCCCATTTATGGAAAATGTATCATATATAAATAACTGGATTCTGACTTTTTACCAGGGTAGAGATAAGTGCAGTATCTGTCATTATCACTATTTTCCCCCAAGAACGGTACATCCCACTTATATAAATTGTGAAAAAAACCCAGAAGACCATAAGATATGAAACTGCTCTTTCAGAATTCTAATGCTCTAGAAGTATCACTGATTTTAATGTATAATATTTACAGAAAAACTATATTCAATTGGTTGCTCTCTCAACATGTAAAATTTGTAAACCAAAAAGCAAATAAAATTGAAAATTAGGAGGATAAACAAATGCCACTGAAAGATAAATACTATTAAAATTTTGTTACAAAAACATTTCAATTCCTTGGTGTTTATTTTAAATCCAACTGCAAATTACAAATCATATCATCTAAGGCTCAAAACAAAATTGTATACACATATTTACACCCAGAAATTTTGGTACAAAGTTAACACACCATGATGCATAGGAGAAGAGCCTGGTATGCCACCATTTGGTTACATATTTCAGTTTCTCTCAATATGTGATGAAGTAGAAATGTGACATTTGCTATTATCACTGAAGGTTAATTCTGTGAACATTTTAATATTTTTCAGACATCCCAAGATTTATATTTCTCACATGAAAGTGAAAATTTAAATACCAAGTCTTTCTTTGAAAAAATAAATGCTGTAATACACCTCCCAAGGTTAATCTGTGTCCTTGCACCTCCAATGAATCCATGGCAAGAATGTTTTTTATTGCTCTGCCATATCTAAAATTGCTTAGTCCATGCTCTCTTAGACACATCATTTTTCAGACTCAAACTTTTAAGTTTCATCAGAGAAGCGCACATTATCCTAGATGCAAAGTGAATGGCTACTAACTCGTGTTCTATGGATGTGTGCCATTATTCACCAAATAAGCAAGCCCATATGTTTTAAATTGAAGAAATAATCTTGCAGGAAGCACTGTTAAGATACCATAGACTTTGATTCTTTGGCAAACTGAAGTATTTTGTTCTGGAAATCATCCATGGAGCCCTAGCCCTCACCATTTGACTTGTAATGGACATAGTTCCAAATAAATAGTCTATATTCACAGCCTTGACTTTCTTATCTCCTCTTAATTCTCAGCCTATTGCAGTCTGGCTTTTTTCTCCCAACTCCAAAACTCATGCTAGGATGAGGGGGTAAAAGAAACCTATAATGGGCTCCCATCAAAATTCACATGTTGAGGTTCTAACCCCCAGTATCTTAGAATGCGACCTTATTCAGAAACACAGTCTTGGCTGATGATAAAGTTAAGATGAGGTCATTACGGTGGGCCCTAATCGAATATGACCGGTGTCCTTATAAATAGTGGGAATTTGGAGACAGAGAGAGACGCATACACAGGGACGACAGCACGTGAAGATAAAGGCCGAGATCGGGGTGATGCATCTACTAGCCAAGGAATGCCAGAGATCGCCAGCACACCAGCACAAGCTAGTAGAGAGGCGTGGGGGCACGTTCTCCCTCACAGCCCTCAGAAGGAACCAACACTGCTGACACCTTGATCTTGGACTTCTAGCCTCCAGAACTGGAAGGCAATAAGTTTATGAAACTTATGTTAAGTGATCTAGTTTATGGTACTTTGTTATGACGGCCCACGAAAACTAATAAAAGCCTATTGTAGAAAAGTGCAAAGCTGGAGTGGACTCATCTCTTCACACACTGAAGGCTTTCCCCCAAGTTCCATACTCAACCCTCTCTTCCTGGGGAAATCTCAGCCATCCCTCAGCTTCCACTGTCACTGGAGATCAAGTATTTCCCAAACCACCTCTAGTCCTATCTCTTTTCTTTGATCCAAATATGCATTTATAACTTTTCAGTTGATATCTCCAAGTAATTTTCCTGCAAGTACCGCAGTTAATTTCACTCCAAACCTGCTGCTGCTCCTGGTAAATGGTATCTTGTTAGTTGACAGCATCACCATCTGCCCAGTCAACCAGCTACACGTGATTATAATTAACACTTCCTTCTCCCTCAGTCCCTGCATCAAGTAGTTCCAGTTAAGCCTACATGTGAAGATCTCCTGAATCCATCTCATCTCTTCTAGCCACACTGCTACAGCACTGGTTCAAACCCTCACTATTACTTGCCCCAATGTCTTCCAGGAATTTTGTAAAGCTTCTCCCTGCCCTCAAGCCACTCTCCACACTTCTTACAAAGTTACCTTTCTACAAGTAACCTATCTTGTATAAACCGTAGTTACGTTAAACCACAGTGATATAGGGACATTTCTTGCTGGTGCATAAATTAGCTCATGCTGACTTATATCCGTCAATGAGTTTCATATTTCTGCATTTTTTATCTGATTCACATGTTAAGGTGTGTTGGTTTGATATCAAATTGCCATTTGAAAACACGTATGCTATGGCATTTTCAGCTCAGAGAAGACAGTGTGTACTTTGAGAAAATTTGAAATAAAAATCAAAGAATTTCATACATGCTATAAGGTTCAGCTCGATTGCTTCTCCTCCTTGAAGATAATCCTAAACTCTGCCCTCTCTCCCTGATCCCTCACACTCCTTTTTCTGCCTCTCCTCATATTGGTTTCTGTTCATCTTTGGCATCTTCTTTATCTTATAGTTATTTGTTCCTCTCTTTTTCTTCCAGTCACACATTCCAACTAAACTGTAATCTGCTTAAGGTCAGGATCTGTACCCAATGCATTTTTTTTAGTCCTCCTAAGCACTTCACACAAAGTGCAAGGCCATCGTCTATGCTCAGTAAATGTAGATTGAATGAGCTCAGTCAGGGCCAGTAATAAATGAATTTTTTTCATAAATGCAACATCTCCCTGGAAACCCACAGTGCTCACATTTTGCGTTATGAGCTCATTTTAGAGTGATTGGATACCTTTTATTGGTTAATGTCCGCCATGTGGTAATGTCTTCATTTGCTGAGTTGATGTTCCAAATCTTACAATGCTTAGTCATAATTATTAGTTTTTCCCCTGAATTTTGTGCTTCATTGAGGTTTTAAAGGGTAAAATTAACCTCCCAGCTTTTCCTCCATAAATTTGTGATTTCTTTGCTATAATGGCTTCCATTTCAGAGGTCTGTCCAAAGTTTAGATGATTATGTGTCTGTTGTTTTTCCCCTCTCACAAATGCAGTTATCTCCTTACAATCTAACTTGCTCAACTGTGTAGCAATAGACACACCAACATGATGAGGAATTCTAAATATTATTTACTTAGAAAAGACCTGTCTTAAGGGCAATGGAACATTTTAAGCTGTGTTAAAGTTATACCAGAGTTTATGAAGATACAGATTCATTCACCTAATATTCTTCCCTGCTTTGATATCTGTTTATCAAGCATAAGTCAACATTTTCTGCAGAACACAGCACTGTAAAAAGTACATTAACAAGTTCTTAAGGGATATTTTAAGCACAAAATTTTTTTAGCTATTCAACAATATGGGAATTTGATTACTTAACTTGAACTGGAAATATATGGCTCAAATTTCACTGAAGTTATACATGATTAAATACATTAAGAAATGTGTCTCGAGATTTATCATTTCTCAACATTGGGTAAAGCTGTTATAGAGACTCAAACTACTCTACACAATTGCTTGGAAGGAGACACCTTTAAGCACTTTGTAGGTAGGAAAAAAACACTCACCTAGAGGATCAGAAAAGCTACGTCAGCCTGGATGCAAACTAAACTTGGATGAGTCACACAACTTCTTGAGACCCCTTGGGGAAAAAGCAGAATACTAATATTCAGCTCACCTCAGTTTGTCCTTTGTAAAATTAATGTGTAAAGATCTACCTTTTATCTGTCTCTGACTGCCTCCAATCCCAAACCCTGAAGCCACCCAGCTACTACCCCTGTATACTTTCCTTCCTCAAACTGTGGAAGCAGCTTTAGCCCCATCAGAAGGAGGAAAAGAACCTGGACCAGTAATTCAGTAGTTCAGCATCAAGTAGGCCTTGCTCCACATCTTCTAAAAACCAGACATGACTTTTTGCCCTTAATAAAAACTGTGCCTCATACCTTCTCTTTAGTAACAGCATTCCACCGCTCCCAGGGCTCTTTCTGGTCTGCTTTCCCTTAAGCTAGCTAATTCAGTGGTTCCCAAAGTGTGGTCCACAGACCAGAAGCCTCAGCATCACTTGGCAACTTATTAGAAATGCAAATTATTGGGCCCCAACCCAGACTTATTCAACCAGGAACTCTGGAGGTGGAATTCAGCAATTGGTGTTTTAACATACTCTTCAGGTGATTTTGATCGATTCTCAAGTTTGACGACTACTGGGCTAGGTTCCTTAGCTCCAATTCCTTTTATTTCCATATGCCCCTCTGCTCTCTTTTGGTCTCTCCTCTCTAACAGAGAAAACTTCTTTTGGAAAAAAGAGAGGTAATAGGAGAGATTTTACTGCCAGTTTCAGGTGTATGACCTTGGCAAGGGGGAAAGAGTTTGAAAAAGGAATGAGAGTATGCTTTGCTGTGTGATTTTACTGTGGAAAAGCTACAGTAAATGCAGCTGTGATACATGAAAGAAAAGTAAGGAGCGATGTCAAAAGAGAAATTTAAGTCTTACTCAAAGTTAGGACTATACTCCAGTCCCTGGCATTTTTAGAGGGATGCCAATAAAATTTTTTTTTTTTAATTTACTTTTTGGTAGCTGGGCTGATTCTTTTAACCCAACACCACAGACACTGAACCATATGGAGACCAAATTGATATTCAGGTTTGACAAGGAAGTGACCTGCCCGGCTCAGTGTGTTATGGAACAGGAACAGCATGGGACAGAAAGAGAAGAATCAGTAACCTCGTTTCCTCCCCCTTTGCCTCTTCTCAGATATTGTTCACTCAATAATCCTCACTTATTCTTTCATCTTTTAACCTCCCTTCTCCATTGGTTCCTTCTCCCTCAGTATGTAAACCTATAAACATCAAAGTCATATCTTTATAAAGTCTTTTTTAATCAGGCAACCACCCCATAGGCACTACCCTAAATATGATCTTTTATTTTCATAAGTTTCTATAGAAAGGAATCCACCCTCAAAAATCTCAATTTAGCCCCTTATTCATTCCTTAACCTGGTTTAACACAGCTTCATTCCCTCCACGGAATGGAATTTCTATCACCACGTCCATCAATGACCCACTTCTCAAATCCGATAGGTATTTTTTAGCCTTTACTTGTTCTCTCTAGAGAGTCTAATATGTTGAACAGTCCTTCCTTGAAACACTTTCATTTCCCTGACAAGAAATTCCCTATTTCTTCTTCCCCTCTATGGCTATTTCTTCCCAGCATCCTTTTAAGCTCATCTTCTCCGACCCTTCTTTTAAGTCATGGAGGCTTCCCCAAATTCGATTCTTGACGCTCTTCTCTTCTTACCCTCCGCATGCTTCCCAAGCAGTTTTACCTCCTACTACAAACTCTCTGCTGTTTCCCCAACCTAATTTGCCCAGATCATTCTTCAGTCTTCAGACTCTTAAATCTAATTTCCCGGTGGATTATATTCATCTCAAAATGCCAACAGCTGGTGACTCATCATCCTTCCCTCCAAACTGTATTTGATCTACATGTTCTACCTCCCACTCATTACAAAACCAGAAACTTAGCCTTTATTTATATTTATCCTATATTTATTCTTCTTCTTTAACCCCAAATCAAATGAATAAACATTTCATTCTCTCTATCCTCACTGCTACTGCGAGTCCTTATTACGTTTTCTCTTGCCTAAAGTATTACAGTAGCCTCATAACTTGTGTCTGTCTCCTTCACACTGTTGCAAGTGATAAAATATTTATACAAATGAGAGCAAATTTAACCTCATCAAATTTCTTGACGGTTTCCCACCATAAAGATAAGAGACCAGAGGCTGGGGTATTTATGGGATAAGGAATATGGCAGTGTGGGGGGCATGGGGAAAGGTGATTGGAATAACGCGTCATCGTTCTGCGCATGCGTAATAGGCTACAGGCCTCTGCTCGTTCAAATGTGGCGGCTCTTTGCACGATCTGAGGGTGGAGTTTCAGCCCTCTGGGGTCAAAAGGTCACAGAGCGGACACTCCTGCATGCCTGATTGGAGGATCGGTGGTCCTATCCAGTCTTAACCAGCTCAGCTTGAAATATACACAGCTGACTCCAATTCCTGGAAAACAACTCAGGGCCAGCATCTTGTTTAGGCTTAGTGCCACTTGGAGAACGTACAAGTCTTCTGCAGCAACAATTAAAACGAGCTTGATTAGTGAAGGCAGGTAAAATGGATTTGACTAATGATTACCCACGGTTTCACTTAGAGCAACCTAATACAGCTGGGTAAAAACAAAAGGCACGCCAACTCAGACCATACAAGAAAAAAATTTCTTTTTTCTGAACTACAACTTACTAAAGAGTTTACCAGTTCCTAGTAGCGAAAACTTAAAAGTTAATCTCAAAATCAGAACGTACACATATATTCTTGTATACAGTCTATTCTATTCAACTAAGCCTTTCAACTCTCTTTATAAATGTACAACTTAATAGTCCCTTCAAATATTGTTGCAGATAGATATTTGAGTTAGATGAACACAAATGACTATTGGAATCGAGGTTCTGATGCCCAAAGTGGCAAGAGAAAGAAAAGAGAACTCTGAAGAATTGACTAGTCAGCTCTTAATCTTGACTACATATGTTACATGCTACACAAGCACAGCTGGTTCTACATAGCTGTTTCCAATGAATGGCTGTAAAGGGAAATTAAAACTATAACATCCTACCTCTCCAGCCCCTATGCCTACTTCCATCTCCTATGGGAAAGGGCAGGAAAGGCATTACATAAAATATGATTTGCATGTACTATCATCCACTGTTAGAAGAAACTATTTGCCTTTATTCAGCTTTTTATTTAACATGGAGTCTAACTTGTTGCCTTTTACCTAATGAGTGATCCAAGTATTTCTAAAGTGAATAAATTAAATCATTTTATAATTCCAGCTGCGCATTAGTAGTTATTTGATAGAAAGCATTTCCCTCCTATTACTTTATTACTCTTGCCACTGACATTCTGAAAACATGACAGTACAATCTGGCATTGATTGGAATTTAATTATAGGCCAAATACAGGTGGCTAGCCACAAAGTCCTGAAAGGGATATGTTGAAAACTTATAACTAAACTAGGCAAGATATATAATATATATCATACATGTACAGATGATTGTACTCATGAATGAGACTGTGTTGTCCCAGTCAGGGTGATGCCTATTTATGCCCCCCGCCCCAGGGAGCTTACAATTTAGAACAGAAGTAATTATATGGGGCTGTAATACAAGGTAATTTGAGGGAGGAACCAACTGAGTAGCTCAGGCACAGTGGTCAAGGAAGACTTCACGGCATTGCAGCCAGACCCTTGGTTAAAAAACTGGCCCCTGTTCACAGAGGTTGAAGAGTGACGGAAGAGGCAGGCCACTCCAGATTGGCAGACGGCAGGTTTGATAAGCAAGGGAACTTACATCTGAGGCTTGGCTTGGGTGGCTGCAAGATGAGTAAATCTCTGTACCCGCCCACCAGAATCTTAAAAGTTTTTACAGGGTCTTAATTGGGTTCAGTCAGTATACTGTTCAAATGGTCTCAATACCACTTTGCTCTCTCGAGTCTGTGTCCTTGAAAACTTTGGGCAGAATGTACATTCCAAGGACAGGGGAGGGGATGAGGGGCCTCCAGCTGCCTGGGTCCAGCTCACAGGTCAACCAGTGGTCACATCCTCTCAACAACCTCCTCCAACAACCATGAGAATGAACAGGCTTTCTTTATGGAGGAAAGCAGCTGGATGAGAATTTACAAAGCACAAGGGCACCCCAGGTAGCATCAATCGCTGGAGCAAGGGTACCAAGGCTGGAATTCCAACTCTGGCTAAAGGAAAATCAAGGTTCCTTTCTGGTCCTTTGTTTACTGACCACAATATTGAAAAAGAAAACTTAGTTTCCATTTAACTCAGTTACCTGTGCATAGACCCCAGAAGCTTAGCAGTTACAGTTATGCAGAGAAGAGGAGAGAGGCAATGGGAGGGAAAATCAGTGAAAGCTGTAAGTGAAATTAAGGCTGGAAATCTGGAGCTTGGGACCTTGTTTCAGCTCTGATCCTCACCAATCACCTGCCATCAGGACACTCAGCGTTTCCAAGCCTCGGTTTCCTAGATTCTAGAATGAGGGAACTAGACCAGAGGCGCCTCTAAAATCCTTTCCAGCTTCAAACATCGACAACAGACTCATTACCTGGATTCTTACCTCTCCTTGCCTATTATTTATTAGCATCTCCATGGGAGCAATAAAAGGAAGTGAAATTTAAACTAGCCAATTCTGCTGCTTGTCAGCCCTGGGAAAAGGTTTGATGAACCGGGAAGCTGAGGGCTATCTATTGACTTCGACTGTCTACACATTCCCTGCCCACCATTACACCGCAGATAACCAAGATTATACTTTATTTTTCTGTTGGACTTTCTTTTTTAGTATCTGTGAAATTATTTTCATAATCCCATTTGACGTTTCTTTATAGGTCTGTGAGGTCCTAGAGGCCAGTATATAATTTTGATGAATATTAAACACTAAACATTGTATAATTTGCTAGAATTATCTCAATCAGTTTCAAACTTGTGTTCTGCCCACACAAATCAGACATTATTTCCCATCCAAGCTATTGAAATGTGGTTGTTAAAATGGACAAGCAGTACTGTTTGTAACATCAAGGTCACAGATAATAACCATAGTCTTTTCATGTTCAATAATCATACCAATAACCAATATTCATGCTGCATTTGTGTGTCAGGCACTGTGGTAAATAGTTTATATGCTAAGGGCTTTCTATTATCGTCCCTCACACGCTGGAAAAGAAGCCCCATGAGGGCAGGGATTTCTGTTTTGCTCACTGCTGATTGCCCCAGTGCTCTGCACTCTTCGGGCACTCAAATTCCAGTAGTTTATCTCCAGAGCCCACACCATTTACGAGCACACCATGACTGATATATGGGTGTTGTATCCTCTGTGAGAATCTGTGCTTTGAGGAAGGCTCTAGATTCTGCCCCCATCATTTACCACCATGATGACCTTGACAAGTTACTTTATTGTTAGAGCCTCTATTTCCTTCTCTATAAAATGAGCATCATTTTTCGTGTAAATCATAAACAATAAACAGGATATACTCAGTAAAAAAAAAATGAGCATAATACTAGCACTACCTCATAAAGTGCCGAGGATTAATAACTATTGCAGCATAACAAACCACCAAAAACAATGACTTTGAACAATAGCAACCGTTTACTTTTACTCACAAATCTGCAATTTGGGTAAGGCTCAGCAGGGGAAGCTCACTTCTGCTCCGCACAGCATCAGGAGGGGAAGCCCAGCTGAGGGCAGGTTGATCCGCCTACGAGATGGCTTGCTCACTTGGCTGGCAATTTGGGGCTAACTGTTGCCTGGGAGCAGCCTTGGTTCTTCTCCATGTAGCCTACTCCTCCTCACATCATACTGGCTGGGTTCTCATGGGGTGCATCTCCAGAGAGGGAGCCAGGCAGAAACGGTATCCCCTCTTTTTTAACTTAAACTTTGGAAATCCCATAGCATCACTTTTGCCATACTCTATCAGTCTGGAAACGGTCACAAAGCCCAAATGAGGAAGAGATGTCGACTCTGCCTCTTGCTGAGAGAGTGGTGACGTTCTAGAAGAGCGGGAGGGAGAGGAAGTATTGTTGTGGTCATTTGGGGAACATACAATCTGCCACAACCTGTGCCCCTGAATCTGGTTTTCCTCAAAGGAAATTTGTACTTAACTGAAGAATGATTGGAATGTCCAGCTAGTCTGTGATTGGGTAAAACTGCCCTATCTAATGACTTGGGATAGCAGGGTACTGTTCATTCGTCAGCCACAACAATGTGTGAAGGTTGATAATGGGGTTTTCCCATGCCCCTTGGTAGATAGGTAGGGAATTCCCAGGCACTGGGCCATGGAAGCTAGAAAGAGACCAATCCATGTATCAAACTGAAAGGTGAAGTGGAGACAAAAGGAGAGAACGGATACTGATCGGCAATGAAGAAAGAAAACAACTATTTATGGAGCCCTGCTGTAAGGGGTGTTTTGCTTAGGTTATAAAATCTTCATACAACCTTGCCTTTCCACTGACCGAAAGGCTTTGTCATCATAAAGCTGGAAATTTTCACAATGTACCAACTCTTTATTTAATCCCCACAGCAATCCTGTCAGTATCATTATCCTAAGAGTATCTGATAAGACTGTTCTCAAACTGGCTCTCCTTGGCACGGTAGAATGGCTTCAGCTGCAGATGAGGTGCAAACTTTCTCAGAGACAGTGCTTCCAGTCCAGTATTCAAAGTACTCTGACTCGGCTGGCTCAAGTCACACGCTGCTCGTCCATCAGTGACTATGCCAGAAGAGGAGAACGTGCTGATTGATGCAAGAAAAGAGCAGCACGGGGTTTGGACATTTCTGTCATTTAAGCTTCTCCAAGCAGTTTATAGAGTTCAATAAAATAGCCTCTATGCAGCCTGTCCTGTACTTTTTTCACCCCAAGAAAGGCTCATTTGTTTCTAATATTTGTTTCCCTTTCCAAATCAATTCCTTATCTGTAACAAAGTGTCTCTTCTCATCCAATTCTGTGAAATCCTGAAGCATCAGAAGGATGTTTTTATAAAATGGTTCCATTTACAAGTAATTCTATCACAAAGCCCCTGAGGATCATAATGCGGTGAAGTTTTAGTATAATATCCTCTTGGATGCAATAATTCAGCCATTGTAGCTCATATCATGGGATCCTTGGTTTAATGAGAGTTTTGCTGCAAGGCATCCAAAATCCATCCAGTGCACTTAAGAAAATCAGGTAAAACAGGTGTTTCCTCAATTAACAATTTAGAGTTTCATTACATGAAAAATAAGCAAACCAAAATAGAAGATAATATTCCTAGCAAAACATACCAGTATTCTACATTTCCTGTTTTCCCAAAGACCTTGACTATATCATTTCATGTATCCATTTTTAAAGTAATTAATTTAATGCATGCTTTGCTAACAAAAATACCCCCCCCCTGAAAAAAATCATTATTCACAGCAACATCACATTAACCAGCATGTGTTTAAATAAACAACAACAAAAAATTTGTCAGGCAACGAAATGTAATTTTTAACTTTTAGAGAATTAAACATAAGTAACATGATTCACTGAAATTTCTAATTTTATGAACAATCTTGCTTAAATATTTAAAAGTAAGTAGTGTCCATGTTTACAAATATTTTTAATATCATGTTGTTTCTTAAGTTGACTCACTGGCAGTCTCTTGTAACTTTGGCAGAATCAGAACTTCTCCCACATCATACAAAAATTGAATCTGTTGGTCATAGTCTACTTATAATTCATTGTTGATTGCTCTCAGAAGGCTAGTGTCTATTCCAATACACTACCCAAGATAATTCTCGTAATAGAATAAAGTGAAATTTGATTCCATTCCCAACTCCCTAATTAATTTAAGCAAGACATATGAAATCCGGTTCCTCACTTTTTTCCTAAAT
The DNA here is from genome assembly GCF_011762595.2 of Tursiops truncatus. Classification (NCBI taxonomy): domain Eukaryota; kingdom Metazoa; phylum Chordata; class Mammalia; order Artiodactyla; family Delphinidae; genus Tursiops; species Tursiops truncatus. The sequence goes on from NC_047036.1 coordinate 74,622,376, forward strand.
ATTACAACTATAAAAGAAAATCCGAAACTATCTGGAGTCCTAAATTGTTTATCTGAAAACATTTCAAAATATCCTCAGAGATCGCCTAGAGAAGAAAGACAAAGGACATATGACAACAGTTGGAGGAAAGATGTAGACCTAAGTTTGTTATCATCTAGGCATGGTTTGCTTTGGTTTCCATGTCCCCTGCCCACTCACTACATCACTTCAGGAAACCAGATGTGAAAACCAAATTAAAGCGTTTCCACTTTCATCCTTTATACAAATCTATTAGGTCCAAGGGAGATTTGTTTGTGGTTAGGGTGACTACGTAACTGATCTCCCAACCCAGGACACTTTTAAGAATAAAAGGGGATATTATTTATAACTAAGCCTGTTCAACAGACATAACTGGGACTGTCCTGGGAAAACTGGGACATAGGCTCACCCTATTTACAGACAATGATAACTTGGTCTAAGAGAAATTAAGTTGTTCGTTGAAAAAGTCATAACATTCTGCACTATATGGACTTTTTTCCTTTTATTTCAAATTCTAAACGCTTGTTGGAATAAGATCTTAGTCCTTGCACTTGCTTTCTTTAGCTTCCTCACTAGCCTATGTAGATTCTCTCCAATTTCTTGTGTACTTACCAGAGCCCTGACAAAATAAGTGACAAATATATTCAAGGGGACACAAACTCTGGCCAGACAATAATCAGAGCCAAACTATTTCTGGGAGTACACTGTAATCTCATCTCCTAAAAACTTGGGGATTTAAATGAGTCTGTCTAGAATGGGGTACTTGGAATTTTTATTGACATTTTTCTGAGTTAAATTTTCTCCCCCAGCATTGCTCAGTGTTACCTACGTCTATCTTAGCCCCTGTGGATCCAGAGTTCCCTCATCTGTGAGGCTTATAGTTGGCTATATACTTACACTGGAGTTCTCTGATGACTGGGTTGTTGTTACTAAGTTACACCAACCACTCCAAAGGAATCAGACCCTGGGATAGCTCCAGAGGCAGGTTATTTCCCTTTCATTCCCAACTGAGTCAGAAAAATTTATTCATTTACTAGTCAGAAACTAAACTTGAAGCATGTTCCTCAGGAGAGCCGTGTGCTGTACCTTTCCATGGCGGCACGCCACATGAACACTGGGAAGGAACACTTGCCACAGCTGCATGGGCCGCAATTCACTCAGCGCTTGTAAGGCAAGCAAGGCTTAGTCCAGAAACTACTGCGGAAAACAGGCCCAGAGAGAAGCTGTGCTGTGTTCCAGGTCCTGATTTTCTTCTGGCTTCACTGAAGGAGGACCTTCACATTCGCTGAGGGGTGCTGGGCCGCTGAGCCTGCTTTCCACAGCAAAATTTGGGGGGGACCACAGGTGTAGACAAATCCCTCATGACATTTTCCCTGTCTTTATACTCCAAGACCACAACCCCTGGTTCTTCTGCCATTGCCACTACCAGCATATTCCCACCTTCTCCCAATGTTTCCTGATGGTTTAACGTGGACAACATAGTCCCCTTTTTAACTAAAACTGGGTGAGGAAACTGGCTATTCCTTGTTAAGTCATGACCATTTTCACTGAAAAAAAGGTTAGATTTCTTTAGTGAGTGACAAGCTTTCTGTTGTCAAAACCAAAACAAAACAAAACCCAAAAACCAACCTCCCTAACTGCTGTAGCATAGTAGAAACTTTCCCCTTAGAGTAAATGGTTATCAAAATCAAGCACGGACCTAATATTTTTTGTAAGTTTCAAAGTCGTTCCAAATATCTGATGTCCTCAATAACATACACGTATACCTTGAATCATTGATGGTCTAGGAATTAAATAATAACTAAAGGAAAGAGTTGGTAATTAAAGTATTAGGGGAATTAAGATTTCATTCCTCTTACTGCAAAAAATATCACCATTTTTCGAAGCTTACCCCCCAAAACGATTTTTTATGGGCATATTTTATCCTACCATGCTGTAATCAAGCATTCTTATGGGGCCCATTTATATTAATAAGGCCGTAAAGGAGGAAGCCTCAGTTAAAAAACATAAGTGGTAGAAGCCTTAGGAGCCAACAACAGGACGAAAGAAGAACCAGAGTCTCCTGACGGTGCCAGCTACCCTGGATTCACCCTGCTTCCAAATTCCATTTGCTCTTTCTTTGGTCGATGTGGGAAGACCCTGAGCAGTGTTGAAAAGCAGGACTTGATGGCCCATCATGGGAAAAGCTATTAACATATCCACAGTTGGCCCTGGAATATGCTTTCAAGAATTTACAAGATTTGCCAACCTCCATTTGAATTTTCCTTCGGAAAAGTACACTTTTATTAACACCCTCCTCCATCCTGTGGGTAAAAATGGTCTCAGTATTCTCATGGGGAAAAAAAGAGCATTCTCAAGAGCCTCTGTAGACAGAGAAGTAGAGCTCCTGGCCAAGAATAAAAATGGGAAAGTCTGAAATGTTGAGCCCTTCTGATTAAACCTTCAGTGGTATATTTCTCTTAGACAAAGCATTTGTCATAAGTAGCTTGTCTGCCTGAGTATGATTTATGCGGCTGGACTGAAATTGGCTGAATAATTTATGCTATTTATTGTTCTGGAAAGTTTCTTTCCTTAATAAATAAATAAATAATATTGTGCTGAGAGAAAGGGGAAATAATGGCAAGTGTCAGCGGTGTGATGAGAGAAAAAGTTATTTTTTCATGTTGAAGGCTAACAAAGTGTATCTAAGAGGAATAGTCTCCATGTAGAAGGGCAGGACCCTAATAGGTGAATGTTGTCAGTGTTTTCAATGAAACCAACTGGCTAAGAGAAGCTGTCAAATAGGTGTGAAATGAGGTAAAATTACGAGGGATACACTTTCTTTTAAGGTATTTTGCTTTGTTCCTTACAGTGCCTTGCAGCAAAAATTTTAATTTAAATACTGAAAATGGAATGCAGTTATATTTATTTAAATTTGCTAAGAAAGTCTTGGACTCTATTTCCTGTTTCCTGCATAAGTATAGAATGTGTGTGAGTCTGTGTATGCGCTTGCCTGTGCGTACCATAAGCTTTTCTACTATTTATGAGTGAGTCACAGTTTATTAGACCCTACCACAATGTATATTAGCATAAAACACATTACTTGAATTGTCAGTTTATAAAATTTTCAGAATGTATGATTACAGTTCTGTTCTTACTGTAAATTTTTACATAGCTCCCATGATTTATCCTACCTGCCGAAACACATAATATGGGCGCATATAAAACCTTGGTGGTTTTTTGCCGAGCTGTTTTTTGTTTTGTTTTGTTTTATTTCTGGTTACCATTTTATCACATAAATTTTATTCCTGGAACCTATGCCAAAGACAGAGTTCTAGACAAAAGAATGGATGGATGAGTGTGCAGAAATACATGTGGCTCAGTTCAGCTGAAACTGTTTCAGAGATAACTCGCTGTAAGCTATGACTAAAAATATTTGAAATGTTTACAGGCTGCATAATATATATGTTTGACATATTAAAGGAGACTTCTATCAGCTGCTCAGTAACCATTCCAGAAAAATGCCTTAAAAGAACTCAAGCAAAATCACAGCCCCTCATCTGCAGTGCTGTTTCTAATTTGAAGGCAAATTCATCTCTGACATACAGCAGATTCTGTGCAGGTGGAAGCAAGCCCCTCTCTGCTCCTCTCTCTGCCAGTCAAATTATGTCATCAGTGAAGGATCACTGGTTTTTAATGATACGGTGGCCTCCATACTGAGAAGCAGTCCAAGCAGAGCCAATAAAATGGCTGTCACCAAATTACAATTGACACTTAACATCACTAAATCTGCAGTGTAATTCCTTGTGACAGTTGTGTAGGTATATTAGAAGAAAATAATTTACTTCAAACCCAGCACGTTAGACGCATTTTCCTGAGCGTAATTCATGTCACATTTACAGTAGCCAAAGCAAGCAGTCTCGAGGCAACCTTAATCTGGGAAGAGATCATAGATACTAACGTGTTCATTGAAGTATGATTATTTATGCATGCAATAAACAAAGCTAGAGCAGTTGTTCATTGTAGGTTTTAATTGTTATTGGGGGGTTTAATTGTTATTGGGTTTTAAATGAATATTAGCTTCTTTTGCTGTAGGGAATAAGAAACTATTTTTTTTAAAAAAAGAAAACAAAGCCACATTTTATATGGAAAACAGCCATCAGCTAAAAAGTCTTAATTTTTTTCAGGATTAGATGGACATTTGTGTCCATCTCACCCTATCCAGGCCTAGGTTGTGTTTCGACTTGAATTCTATGCCTACTGGCACATGACAAAAGAATACACGTGCAACTTCCAAAATGCAAGTAAACTAAAACACCAGCAACAGTATCTAGCTTCTCTCAGACTAGTAACATCGCAGAACAAAGGTCTGGGAGCAGACACAGTTTCCTCTAGAATACTATTTTGATACATTCATCCAGAGCAGATCTGCAGGAAGGCCCTTCCCTGGCCTTATAAGCATACATAAATATGTGACAGAGTTAAAGGTCTCCACTCTTCAGAATGAAGTGGTTTGAATGTCTGGTGAAATGGGACTGCAAAAAATTCATTCCAACTTTGTCTCTAGGCAATTCACCTTTGGCCCAGTGATGATATGAGTCTTTCTGCTGATGGGGGAGATATAATAAGTCAGGTCAGGCAGCCTCTAGAAGGCAGGGGCCTATTTGTTAGCAGAATGAGGCAGGTGTACTATTCCAGGGCAGATTAGCTCATCCCAGCATGATAATTACCTCCCAGGAAACCCTCAAGGTGACACATCAAACTCAGGAGCTGCACACTCCGTCTTGGAAATGGGCATGCCTGTATCGTTAAGTAGTCTTAATTTAGAAACTCCAGATTAAAAAACACAAATCAGTGAGTGATAATTTCCCTGTCCTTTCATTAAGACATTAAAACGTCTGCAGCAACTGCGAGCTTACTAAAGAACCATAAGCGAGATTACAGCTCAGCTGCCAGGCGGAGGAATTATCCTCCGGCCGCATTGCCTCCTGGATTTTCTTATCCGAGTGAGAAACCTCAAACAAGAAGGAAGAGCGCCCACACTCTGCTCGCTGAGGGCCTCTTGGTTGCTTTTGCGCCATTTGCTGAATACCGCCTTTTGGGAAATCATCGGGAGTTGTGTATCTTCTAAAGCAAAACTACTGCGTTTCGGCTATGCCATCAAAGAGCAAAAGGAAAAGCTGTCAGCATTACTGGGGTTTTTTTCATGTAAAGTGTAAGAACGCAGTTTGCTCTTCCTACACCATCCTGACCATGGGGTGGCTGTGGAACCGTGTCTGGGGCTACTGACCATCTTAGCCGTGCTAAGCAGCGCTGTGTCACCGCCGCGAGCCGTGGGCAAAAGCTAGAACCTCTTTGGTTTTCTAGGTCACTGAAGATGACCTGAGAAATTCGTCTGCGTCGCTGGTCCCTTGAGCACACTCCTGACAGGACGAGGCTGGGGAGGTGGCGAGGCCACTGCATGGTGACCGCTGCCAGATTTCTCAGGTGGGCACAGCAGGCTGCATGGGGGTCGCACCAAGAGAAGTGGCAGAAATAGAAGCGGGAGGGTGAGAAAATATGATTAGAAGTCATAGAGTTAGTTTCACCAGCCTTTCGGCTAGAGGTATATCAAGCAGGATCGTTTCTTTTTAATTTTTTTAAATTTATTTATTTTCAGCTGCGCTGGGTCTTTGTTGCTGCACGCAGGCTTTCTCTAGTTGCAGTGAGCAGGGGTTACTCTTCGTTGCGGAGCACGGGCTTCTCATGGCGGTGGCTTCTCTTGTTGCGGAGCACAGGCTCTAGGCGAGCGGGCTTCAGTAGTTGTGGCTCGCGGGCTCTAGAGCGCAGGCTCAGTAGTTGTGGCACACAGGCTTTGTTGCTCCGTGGCATGAGGGATCCTCCCGGATCAGGGCTCGAACCCGTGTCCCTTGCGTTGGCAGGCAGATTCCTAACCGCTGTGCCACCAGGGAAGCCCAAGCAGGGATGTTTCTAGGAATGAACTTTGAGAGCCACAAACTTATCAGAGCTTTATTGGAAATGAACGTTTTGAGCAGGCGTTTTTTTAAGGATGCATAATGAGAAAGTATTTTATGCACACAAATCAGAACTATGAACATAAATATTAATAGTCTTGAAAAAAATCAAGATTAAAGGATATTTAATGAGTAATAAATGATTTGAGTTTTATATTTAGTGTCTATGAGGGTGGGGGGAATCTATCGATTTTATACTCTGAAGTGGCATTCACTTTATTGTTCATAGGACCAGAGGAAATCTTGTTGTGCTCTCATTTTGTCAAGGTCCATTCCATGCAACTATAAACAGTGTGGTGACCCCTATTACAGGTGTTTCTCATAGAGTGAATTTGGACCCCCTGCATGGTGGATCATTGTGAAAAACACCTCCTCTCCCAAGACCCACCATAGTTTAGCACACCCTAAACAGCACAGTTAGGATTTCCCCAAGTCCCCATCCAGTGGCACCCACCCCCTTGTTGTCAGGGCCCCTGCACCAGCCCCACTGCCATGCCTCACAATACCCAGCACAAGGAAAGAAATCAAATACAATAAACCCTTCTGCAGGAGAAGCCGTCTACAGAAACGGTACAGAAACGATTCACTCGTTGATGATGGCAGAAGGCAGCATGAAATCCTGGACACACTTGTCAGAAAGTAACTTAATCTGTATTTTGAAAACATTACAATTGTGTTGTTGTTATTATATGTACTTGACATAGAAAAATGCCTTCACACAGAAGGAGTAAGTTAACTGAGGGCAGGTGGCATCTAATCTCTTAGTGTTCTGATACTTCCAAACCAGGTCATGTAACTCCCATTGCCAAAACAAGTCCAACTTGTCACAGAACATATGTCCTGTTGGCTCTTTATTAGGAACAGCTGATTGGAAGAAATTATTTTCCAAAATATCAAATTTAGCATAATTCTGTTTAAAAGGACTTTAAAGATTTCTTCTGGAAATAGTCTCTGGGTTTTTTTTTTTTCTTTTTAATGTCTCTCCCTCCCAGTGATACTAGTTCTTAGCAATACAATGAGAAATGAAATCCTAAGTATTATAAAAACATATCAGTAAGTACTTGTTTAATGAATGGATAAATCTTCTTTATTGAGGTATAGTTTTTTATGTTCCAATTTTTTTAATTTTTATTTTATATTGGAGTATAGTTGATTTACAATGTGTTTGTTTCAGGTGTATAGCAAAGTGATTCAGTTATATATATATATATATATATATATATATATATATATATTCTTTTTCAAATTCTTTTCCCATTTAGGTTATTACAGAATATTGTGCTATAGGGTAGGTCCTTGTTGGTTATCTATTTTATTTTTTAATCTATTTTAAATATAGTAGTGTGTATATGTCAATCCCAAACTCCCAAACAAAAGCCAAAGTTAGTGGAAGGAAAGAAATCATAAAGATCAGAGCAGAAATAAATGAAATAGATGAAGAAAACAATAGCAAAGATCAATGAAACTAAAAGCTGGTTATTTGAGAAGATAAACAAAATTGATAAACCTTTAGCCAGACTCATCAAGAAAAAAAGGGAGAAGGCTCAAATCAATAAAATTAGAAGTGAAAAAGAAGTTACAAGGGCCACCACAGAAATACAAAGGATCATAAGAGACTACTACAAGCAACTATATGCCAATAAAATGGACAACTGAGGAGAAATGGACAAATTCTTAGAAAGGTACAATCTCCCAAGACTGAACCAGGAAGAAATAGAAAATATGAACAGACCAATCACAAGTATTGAAATTGAAACAGTGATTTAAAAAATCCCAACAGACAAAAGTCCAGGACCAGATGGCTTCACAGGCAAATTCTATCAAACATTTAGAGAAGAGTTAACATCTATCCTTTTGAAACTCTTCCAAAAAACTGCAGAGGAAGGAATACCCTCAAACTCATTCTATGAGGCCACCATCACCCTCATACCAAAACCAGACAAATATATCACAAAAAAAAGAGAAAATTATAGGCCAATATCACTGATGAACATAGACACAAAAATCCTCAACAAAATACTGGCAAACTGAATCCAACAATATGTTAAAAGGATCATACACCATGATCAAGTGGGATTTATCCCAGAGATGCAAGGATTTTTCAATATCCGCAAATCAATCAGTGTGATACACCACATCAACAAACTGAAGAATAAAAACCATATGATCTTCTCAACAGATGCACAAAAAGCTTCTGATAAAATTCAACACCCATCTATGATAAAACCTCTCCAGATAGTGGGCACAGAGGGAACCTACCTCAACATAATAAAGGCCATATATGACAGACCTACAGCTAGCATCATACTCAACAGTGAAAAGCTGAAAGCATTCCCTCTAAGATCAGGGACAAGACAAGGTTGCCCACTCTCACCACTTTTATTCAACATAGTTTTGGAAGTCCTAGTCACGGCAATCAGAGAAGAAAAGAAATAAAAGGCAGAGAAATTGGAAAAGAAGAAGTAAAACTATCACTGTTTGCAGATGATGTGACACTGTACATAGAAAATCCTAAAGATGCTACCAGAAAACTACTAGAACTCATCAATGAATTTGGTAAAATTGCAGGATAAAAAAATTAATACATAGAGAATCTGTCCACTATAGGGGAGAGAGCTGAATGTATACACAGACACCTACATGTCACAATCACACACACACAAATACACCCTCAGCCATTTTACTGTTTACTCAACCTATTCCCCCATACACCCCGGGAAAATGTGGTTCTATTCCCAGGCTTTGCTAAGACTCTTCTATCACACTAACACTCAGTCTCAATTTTTAAAATGAACACGTCTTTCTGAAATTACATGTTGAATATCAAACAAAGGCCATTTTAATGTTTTCAAGGCTAGACCAATATCATGGATAAGTATGAAAAGGATGAAAGTCAAATCACGAACTGTGTATGGCTTTGATAACCAAATAATTTCAGTGATTAAGACAGAGAAGTGCGCTCTGGAATCACATTTGCACGATGATAAGCAGCAGCACTTATTTGGGGGGTTCTTTTCCATTGACATAATGCATCAAAAAAAGAGAAGAGAAAATGCTTATTATAAAAACAGTTCTTTATTAACTGCTATATGCATAAGAATAATTTTTCAAATGGAGAATATAGGGAAATTCCGATTCCACATGAAAATGCTATTCTATATTTTGTGAGGTCTCGATTATATTAATAACTAAATCTTAACTTATACCACTGATAGAAACATAAGGTATCAATTGATCTTTAATGCATTATGTTTCTGTTCCAAGAGGGTGATCTAAGGAGAATTGTTTTCTCTACATGTCTGGATATTTTAACTTTATAAAATAATCATATGAATAACAGACAAATTATCCTCTTTGAGGCCAAAGCACTGTCAGTAAAAAAGGCAACATTTCTTTATTATTCACATGTTCCTGCTTATCCCATATTATACAATATAAAGTTTTTATTCAAACAAGTTATAGAATAAAGAGAACTGTATTTGTAGCACTGTTAGCATTTAATTTTACTGAAAAATACAATATAATATTTGAAATCCATTTAGTCTGTTTTTTAAAAGAGAGCAAATAATACATTTTAAAAACCACTAAACCCCACATCATATGTCATCAGGGAAATGCAAATTAAAATAATGAGGTACCAGTACACACCTATTATGATGGCCAAAATTCAGAACACTGACAACACCAAATGCTGGAAAGGATGTGGAGCAACAAAAACCCTCATTCACTGCTGGTGGAAATGGAAAATGGTACAACCACTTTGGTAGACAGTTTGGTGGTCTCTTACACAACTAAACATACTTTCAACATTTTGCTGTGAACCAAAAACTGCTCTAGAAAATAAACTCTATTTAAAGATTCAACATTTATTCTTGATAAAAGCATTCAGATACATTTTCTTGAATAGTTACAAATAAACAGAAGATTAAAATTTTCTAAGTCAGTCAAGTTTGAAGGCTCTAGATTTTGCCAGAAATTATCTTTATATGATTATAAATATGCATTTTTTTATTATTATAGCTTTAGGACAATAAATAAGCATTTTATATAACTATAAATAAACATAAGTTTACATCATCCTCATATAAGTCTTTAAGATTCAAGTTCCAGTTGGTTATTGCTATATAACAAATTATCCTTAAAACTTATTTAACATTTTATTACTTTTCATTATTTTGTGGGTCAGCAATTAGAGCAGGACTCAAGTTGGACAGTTCTTTTGCTTCACAGGGTATCAACTGGAGTCATTTGGTGATATTCAGCTAGTGGCTGAGCTGGGCAGGATTTCTAACTCACATACTTGGAGACTGGGCTGGGATAGCTGGAACAGCTGGCCAACATTGGATTGGCCAACATTGGTGTCTCTTCTTGCTGCCTCTCCATGTGGCTAGCTTCAGCTTCCTCAAAACAGAGCAGTCTCAGGGTAGTCATATTTCTTACATAGTAGATCAGGACTCCAAGAGTGAGTGTTCCAAGAAACAGGAAGTAGACCCTTCTGGTCACTTCAGGCATAGACCCAGAAACTGGCAGAGTTTCACTTCCATTACATTATTTTGGTCAAAGCAGTCATAGAGCTCACCCACATTTAAGACTAGGAGACACAGAATCACCTCTTAATAGGAAAAATGTCTAAAATTTTGTGGCCTTCTTCAAAAATATGTAGCCTTCTGCTACAATAGACTCCACTCAATTTCCTTACCAGGAACCCCCAATTTCTAAGACCAATCTCAGTGTTTCCAGTAAAATAGGGAATAACCAACAAAGAAAGTCATAGGAAAGCTTAAAGACATATGGAAATAAACTATGTGTCACATGGAGTATATAGCCTACTATGCCCAAAATAAGTTCAACAGAAAAAGGTAATACTGAATTCGGGGATTTTTTGTTTTATTTATTCAGTTAGTTAGTTAGTTTGATTGTTTAAGTTGAATTAGGAAGAAATCATTTGAATGCATAGAAAAGTAAATTAACACGTTAAACCCTAAGAGTAAAGCTGCCATACTGCAACTTTAGCTTCAAAAAGTTTGTGTCTTACCAAAACCTCAATTTAATTTTGAAAATGGTTTTGTAGCATAATTTGTATGCTCAGACCAACAAGACTGATTCCATAAGCCATACCAGCAATCAACTTAATTACCCCACAGTCACTCAGCTCCCAAAATTAATCAAAGTCAATGATGTCCTTACTAAATAATCCTAAATAAAAAGAATACAGTTTTCATCTCCTTAGAGAATAAGTATGGATGAGTCAAGTTGGTTGCTAGGATAATGTTTATAGATTAAATCTGTGTCTTAATCTTTTCTTATAAAGATACCAGTTATCAATAGATTGAATTACGGCCCACCCATATGACCTAATTTTACATTAATTACCTCTTAAAAGACTCTATCTCCAAATCCAGCCACCTTCTGAAGCACTGGAGTTAGAACTTCAATATATGAATTTTGAGGGACCATAATTCAGCCCATAATAGGTAGCATACAAAAAGTTATCAGTGTAGGACTAGGCCAGCAGCAGGAACCCAATCATAAGAACCCAAGGAGCTACACTCAAATATAGCCCTAAGGAGGTCTTCAAAAGACCAAAACAGAGAGTCAGCCTTACAAAAATAGATTTTTAAAGAAAAACAAACAAAACAAAAGACACATAATTTTTAAAGTTATTATAATGTTATGTCTTGAGCAAAAAAATTCAAATACTTTATTTATACTGTTTGTATACAATTAGTTTAATATATGTTACCTCCTATTATTTTTCACAAGACCTCCTATAGGGCAGGTTTCATTAACCCATTTTGAGGTCCCAAGAAACTAAGAGACTTAACCCATTTTGAGGTCCTAAGAAACTAAAAGGTGACAAAGTCAAGGTGTCCTAGGGAACTTGCCATGACATTGCCTTTCAGTATTAGAAAGAAAGGAAAATAAACATTGAAAAAATCTTGCTTTGATGAATTTTAAAAGTGATAAACTTAGCTTGCCTTGGCTTTTACTTGTATGATTATTTTTCCTTCCTACCTAGTGCTAGTTAGCATTAGTCACCCAAATGAAACCAACCTGCTGCAAATGGCCATAACCAACCCTTCATATTGTGCAAAGTCCATTGCCATTTAGAGATCAGGCAATGCTCTTCAGAATAAGGGCAGGTTTCTTCATAGGTTTCAGAAGACATCACTATCCACGGTATCTCCGACTACAGGCACATGCCCCCAAAATGTTAGTAAGCCAGCAGACTTTTCTACCTAAATTATTAAGAATGACCTCTCCTTAGTTTACAGCAACAGCTGTTTTGCAAAGTCTGTTCTGTTACCTATAATTTGCTTGTCCATTTGCTTTGGCTTGATGCCATGGTTTCCTATTAGTTCTCCAATGCTGTTTAATGCTACTATTCAATATATCTTGACATTTCTTCTAGTTATTTTGCTTTCGGGATAAGCCAAATATCACCCCCATAGAAGTGCTGGGGGGATTAAATGAAATGATAGACCTTAAGGCACTGTGTTTCTTTAAAAGTGCAACATTGACTGTCTTAGATAATGGGGTTACAAAGAGCACACAATCCAGTGGCAGAAATGCACACTATACAAAACAGGTATCAATCTCAGCAGAATTTAACCAGGAGTGAAATAATTCACTCTCATAAAGGAGGGAGGATTTGGAAGACAGTTGCCTAAGACTGGCATTCCTGGTCAGAAGAGAGGCAAGAAGTTACCAAAGAAAAATGAGCAGGGTGGTAAACAGAGCACAGGGTGTGTTAGGAGGGAGAAAGGTTTAATGGAAGCCTAGACTGGATAAGAGATTGAGACCATATCATGACGTGTTTCTAATGCCCAGCTTCAGAATATGGGCATTATTTGCATAGGTAATGGAAAGTCAATAAAGAACTTTGCATGAGGGTTGAAAAACAACCAAAGTTAATCCACTCTCAGGGCGCTCTGATGAACAGGTTCAGTTAGTCATTGCTGCTGAGGAAGGAAGGAAGGAAGGAAGAAAGGAAGGAAAGAAGGAAGGAACGAACGAAGGAAGGAACGAAGGAAGGAAGGAAGGAAGGAAGGGAGGAAGGAAAGAGGGAGGAAGGAAGGGAGGGAGGGAGGAAGGAAGGAGGGTTAGAATCCCAAATCCTAAATCCTGAGTTCCATAATGCCACCTAATGTCGAACTAGATTCAAGAATGGAAAACATTACAGATCAATGTCTACCTTATAGGGTTTTGGTCCCAAATTCCAATCTGACCTCCCACCCTGGTAAACTAGGCTTAGCCATATGAAAACTGGGAGGATTTCTTTTGTTCCTTAACAAAAGGCCATCTATAGGCCCAGCTGTGGGCTTCTAAACCACCTTTCCCTGGGCCCATAGTCTGGTCTCCAACCTCTGGGTGTGAGCCCTCTGACTCAGGGGAGGCATAAAAATGAGAGAGCGCTTTTCCCAAGAGCCTCGTGAAGAACCTGCTCCAACTAAGAATTCACAACATGTGCCCTGTGCCCAACAGGTCTCCTAAGAATAAAGGCATTCCCTGGATGGATATGATCTTATGCACCACACCAGCCAGAGGAAAGAGAAGACAGTAAAGTAACACCAAAAAATTGGGTCACTGTGGGATCTACTCCCCTAAAGATTTCCCTTCTTCCTCTGAGTCCTGAATCCCTTTCCTAGGATTATTTAATCTCTTGAACACCCTTAGAAATATTTTAAATACTTTTTCTGTGCCATTTAATAAAAAGTAATGTAAGCATTTTTATTTTAGATTAGTAAGTTATTAGTGTTATATAGATTATTTAATAGGTTATTTAAAGTCTTATTTCATACAAAGAATTTTTCATTTTTTATAGTTAACGAGAAATTCATGTTATTTAACTAAATCCAATTTATGCGATAAAAGTATGATATTCTTGACTAACAATTTGAAAGTAGCATGTTTTTGTGTAAGTATATTTAAATGTAAGTAAAATTAAACCACATTCCGATAGTTGGTTGTAAAAAAACAGCTGAAAAGTCAACTGGAAAGTTATCATTTCTCTTTTTAACATTAGTTTTTGAAATATTAGACTCATTTTGGTTTCTGTGCAAGAATCTGATCCAATGAATGCAGCATACACAACTGTGGAAGAACATCTGGAGGAGAATTTGCAGAGTTGTTATCTTGTGTATGCTTCTCCTCAGACTTGTCGCCTTTCAGTATCACTATTGTGCTTTTCTTGTCCTTAAACAAAAGTCTATGACAGGTATGAATTAAACAATTTATGACCAAGGAAATAAATTAAAACTTGATCATGTTTAACCTCTACAGCAGTTAGCAATATTGAGCTGAGACAAATCCCCAAGTAACAGAGGCATGAGAACACTTATTTTATCTCTACATCCTCACTCAATTAAACTAAACTAGAGATGACATTACTCCTAGAACACTGGTTCCCAAGTGTGTCCCCTGGACCAGTAGCATCAGCATCCCCTGTGAACTTGTTAAAAATGCAAATTTGCAGGGGTCTCCCCCAGACTCACTGAATCAGAGACTCTGGGGTGAGGTCCAGCATTTTGTTTTCCAGTAAGCCTTCTGATGATCCCAGTGCACACTAAAGTTTAACACTGACCTAGAACAAGATGTAACACCACACAACCCTTCATGAAGTATATCCTTTGGGAAATTGTGCCCTGGAGAAATTAGAAGAGCAAACTTCTGAGGCAGGTGGGCAGCCCACAGAAACCCAGGCAAAAGATACTCTCTAATTCAGATTGCATTATTAATATGGCAGGAATACTCTAGGGCTGGAAGTGCTTTCTTCAGAAGAATTGGGAGAAAACTTTGTTTTGGTCTCACTTGTGGCATTATTTTTATAGAGAATATTGGCTTTGGAGTCTAATCGGCCTGAATTGAAATGCTGGCCCTACTACTGGCTGTATAACTGGCCTAGAAGGGAAACTAACCAACCCTTCATCTGTAAAGTGGAGATAAGAAACCTGTCCTTGTGGGACTGTGGTGGGATTTTATGACCTATGGTATGTAAAGGTAAGCCTGACACAGGAATATTTCTCTATTTAAATAGTAGAGTGGTGAGATAATTAACCGAGAAATTATTTTGGTTTTATTCTCCATTTATTTTTCCCTACCTTTCCCTCCTGTCATTTCTAAATAGGGGCCAGGTTTTGTGCTCTCTTGGTTCTGGGATTTTTCCACAGAGCAGAACACACAAGCTGTAGAAGACAATTGCTCTTGTTGTCCTGGAGGGAAAAGAAAGAGAGGGGCGTGGTTTTGAGATGAAGGGCAAGGGGGAGATATCCCACATCTGGGAGGAGGTGAGAGCCTGTGGGGCTCGTGAGAGGGGTGGGATCCATGCATGTTCCATGGCAGCGTGAGCAGTGTGATCAACCCCCACGTTGATCAGGGAAGGAGGGCTCTGTATGGCTGGTGGGACTGGGCTGCAAACACAAGGGCTCTGGGCTTGGCGAAGATTCCTGGCACAGGAGCAAAGCAATAAAACCTCCTGACCAGAAATGAACATCCAGACTTAGAGAACGGGTGCCTTAGAAATAAATATCTTGTGGCCAGAGATGTGCAGAGAGTATGTAGTACTTCTATGTAAGTCCTTAGGGCTTTTGCACAATGCAGGAGGGAAGGAGAGTCCTAAATTGAACTGAACTTCCCGTCAGGACCACAAGGAGGATTGAGGATAGATTGTAGTTAGCTCAAAGCAGTTTTTACAATGTTGATGTCCTTTGCACATCTGAGTTTGTGAACCGATATTCATACCCTCTGTTATGTTTATTATTAACAGCCACTTTACCTTCAGATTTACACAGATATATTCTACCTAGTTAATGAAGGCGAAGGTCTTTTTACATGCAGGGAATGAGAGCGAGCCATCACTCTCCTCTCATCATTAGGAAGCAGGGTGACGGTATGGGCCTCAACTGAAAATCTACCAAAAACACATACATATGTGGGTTTTGGCACATGTAAAGTGGTGACTTTTCAAACCTCATTAGAGTCGACATTTATAAAAGAAGACACTGAGGATTAAAATCCTTCTTACAATTAATTATTTCTATTTTCTTATAAAAGTCTTTGCATACTAAAATGGCTAATTGAACTAGGTTATCTCTTGATATATAAATGTGACTGCAAAGACCAAAAGAAATTAGCAGGCCTTTCTCCATGAGAGTTAGCCCGACCGGACTAAGGTAAGAAATGTGTTCAAGTGTAACATCAGAAATGGACGTAAGTTCTCTGAGCACGTGCATGATAAATTGCAGTATCCACATTACTGTGTAACAGGGCAAATAGAAACATCCCAGCATAAAAGGAGGATAAGATCTGACCTTCATTCTCAGTCAGATGACACCAGTGGTATGGGGGCTGATGACCTTCTAAACATGATAAAGTTCTAGAAAAAAAGGCTCTTTGAACACATTGAAATCCTTTCCTCATGGATGGCTGAACTGCTTCAAATCTAAAATTACAATTCAAGAAAATACAGCTGAGTACTTGGCAAAATATAATTAAGTAAACTGGCCGATGTGCTGCTATTTTGCTCACGATTTGAGATACGTTATCTGAGGCAATTATGTTGTGACACTGCATTGACACGTTATTTTGAAATTCTTGGTGATGACTAAAAAAATGACTCAGGTCAATTCTCCTTTCCTAATCTTTGAGGCAAAGCAAAACACCCTCTGTATATAAAAGGAATAATCTCCACCTTCCCATAAAAGACACAGTCATTCTCCCATCCCATAAGCCTGTGAAGTTTCTCCCTCTGGGAGTTCAACAGTCCACTTCCAACCCAACAGGTCAAGGAATAGAGCAGAGTATGAATACTGTGATTAATATTTACTGTATCCTAGAGTTTTGCTAGCTACCGTTTAGGAGGGATAGCAATGAAAGGGGTCCAAACAAGGAGAAAAGTACGAAAACACACAAGGTTCAAAAGAGGCACCATAAGCCTGTTGGTTAAGAGTATGAGACTCTGGGGACCAACTGCCTGCCTGGGTCCAGATCCTTCTCCAGCTTTCCTAGCTCTGTAGCCCTGGAACATGTCGCTCAGCCCCTCTGTGAGTTAGTTTCCTTAACAGTAAAAATAACCTCAATAATCCTGCCTACTCATAGGGTAGGATGAAGTGAATTAAGACTTCTAAAGTGTTCAAACAATACTTGCCCATAAAAAGAATTATATAAGTGATTGATAACTAAATTAAATAATCAAGTGAAAAAATAGTTAATATTTATTAGAAACTACCCTGGGTGGAGGTGGGTTAGCATGTCTTCAAATATTTTATTTCTTTGCAACTTGATACATTTAGTTCATAAGAAAAGGGGAAAAACTAGTAAGTGATCATCTTCTATCTATGACAGAGTCCAAGAGTTCATATAAAGTTATAATGTTGTCCAAGAAATTTAGTAGGGGTAAGATTTCCCTATACAAGACTTAACTTGTAGGTTTTTGTTGTTTGTTTGTTTCTACTCTATTTTCAGAGTCCAAGATTGGACTAGCTTTAAAATGCGTTGTTGGAAAACTCTAGGCCAAGTGTCTAAAATGGAAGTTTTATTCCAGATTTATTAATTGGCCACAAAGTTTTACATAACAATATCCAGAGCTTTTGTGGGGAGGAAGGGATATAAAACAGAGTACTTGCTCTCCTGAAGCCAAATTAGGAAAACAGACAGACATAAAGTAGTTAAAAACAATTTTAAAGAATCAAATTCGACTAACACTAACAATCTGATTACATGTCAGTACTTCAGTACTTTCACATTTGTTATCGTTTTGCATCTCATTTATTAATATCTGCATTTTATAAAAAAAGGCAATACAGGCTCAGAGAGTTAAAATGACTTGCTCTAGGCCCAGAGTTGATACATTGTTGAAACCTGTTTTGGAATCAAGTTTATCTGACTCCAGTCCAAGGTTCTTTCCATTCTGCCAAAGCTGCCAGCAAAGATGATCACCCAATCTAAAGATAAGATACGATTTAGGAGTTCAAAGGAAAGGGGATCGAAGTGGATGAAAACAAGCCAGAAAACATCTCACCGGGAAAAGGCTGAAATGTGGTTAGGATTTGGGGAGTTGAAGAGGGAAGAGAAAGGGGAAAGTTGAGAAGTATAGATACAAGTGAGGAGAATGGTAAGATAGTCCAGGCTAAGCGGCAAGGAGATGTGGGAGACTTGGTAAAGGTGATTCCGTAATTAAGGTGGAAGGTGGCACGCAGGCACGATGCTAGGAGATCAGGACGCTTCACAGGATTTTGAGTAGGAGAGTGGGTATATTACAAAAATTAGTTTAACAGTGGCAGTGGAGAAAGGGAAGAGGCGGGCAGAACTCCTAGAAGGCAGCCGCGTTAATTCAGACAAGGTGTGACAGGTGTCTGCGGTTGCCCAATGACTATGGAATAGAAAGGAAGTAATGTCACAGCACTTGGTCTAAAGGAAACATTTTAAGAACTTAATAATTACAAAGAATGAAGGAGAGCAATAAATTAAAAATGCCTTCAGGGCTTTGAACCTGGAGAACTTTGACAATAGTGATGCTGTTAGGGGTGCTGAGCCAAGGAGGAAGAGGGGTGCCCAGGTTTGGGGAAGACACTGGCAAAGCCTTTGATTTGGAAGGAAATAAACACCACACACAGGAGACACTGGGAAACCAAACTGAGTTTAATTCTCCATTGAGCTCCATGTGACACTGGGATGTGCTGTGCAAAGTTGTACGATAGGATGAAAACTTTGGTAAGCAGTCAGAATGAAAATATAAATGTCAGACTCATCAACATAAAGAAGAGTGTAGCAAGTGAGTAACTTTGCTGATTAACATAAATGACCCTGTTCTACCCTGTCCATGTGTCACTGAGAAGTTTTCATTTGTTTATTCTTCTATTTCTTAATTAACACTACAAAATGTTCAGCATCTCACTTCTGAGACTGGGCAGGATGTGTATTTGCTGTGTATTTGCTTTCCACTTTTTGAAAGTAATGGCCACTATTTCCCTGTAGAAACCCCTGGAAAAGGAACACATGAGAGAATTTAAATGTGCTAAGAAACTTGAAATGCTAAAAATGGCACTTTAGCATTGGCTATATAAGAATCTCAATGTCCCTGCCAGCTCAGATACAGTCAATTTTATCTTTAATTACCAAAATAAATGTAATTTAAAATTTTTCTTGCTTTACTGAAGTCAGAAAACAAAGTGCTCTCTTAAGTATAATGAAATGTCTTGATCTAAATTGGACAAATTATAGTATCACAGAGCCTTAAGTGTTGGACAGGAGTATCAAAGAGATCTAGTCCAACTCCCTTGGATGCCATACCAGGAGGTGCCAGCTAAGCCACGTTGGATGACAGCTGGGCTACATGATTACTTATGCTACATACGTCTTGTCAACAGTCCTCAAACATCAGCCAAGAACCTTATTCTGTCTGCAAAGTGACCAGATTCAGTATCTTAGACTGTCACAGACTGCGGCAGTGTCCAATTCTAACATTAACCTAACTAAGGACAAAAACAGAATTTCGAAAGTTCTATTTCATGGGGAAAGTTTGCTATAGAAAATGTGAATCTGTTCTCCCAGGTCTGCAGGAAAATCATCAGAGGTAGTCAGAGCAACTGAACTATAAGGAATAGAGTTTCTCTTTCCCTCACATCTGTTATGGGCTTGTAATGATGGGGGGGTGGGGAAAGGAATCATTTAAATTAGGCATGTGGATTTGTGCCCTGACCTTGTTAAGTGAAAAGTATGTGTTACACCCATGAATTTCTATGAAATTAGTTGTAAATGTGTAAAAGTTAAGGCCCCGTCTACAGAATATGAAGCCATGTGTTTGAAAGGGTAAAAACACCAAATGCTAGTTCATTCATGCATGGAATATATAGATACAACATAGATGATTTATTACAGATTTGAACTCTAGCCTTCTTTTTTTTTTTTGATATAGCAAAAATATAAGAAAATAAGTGAGGGTACAATTAAGGGAGAGCTTCATTGTCAAATATTCAATGACCAGGTCCACTAGCTACAGATTTCCAAGACTAGACCTTATAAAATATGAATGCCACATAAAGAAAATGAGGTATTAAGAATAAATGCATTTCTTAAGAAGAGTTTGCCATGAAGTTTGAGAAATTCTGTGATTATTTTTTATCCTGTCAAGGATTATTTAATTTCACTCAAGCTTTAAAAATTCAAATTAAACTGCTAGACTTTTTAAGCAGAGTTTCTTGTCATGTTCTTTAGCTCAGTAATTTAATAGTTTTTTCCATTCCCACCTTTGGCCAATCAAGCCCTTCATTTCTATGTTGGATCAGGACGTTGTGTGATATAGAGAGTGTTCAGAATGTGGTCTTTGACCTACACTTCCAGATAGTTTTATACAGAAAAGCCCTATGATTATTTCCCTTGCCTTCTGCTGCCTCCTTTTTTCTCCTTGAAGTGTACAGGTTCACAGCCAGGGCCTGGCTCTTATTACAGGTTTTAAGATGAAGTCCATACAGTGAAAGAACTCTGTTATTTCTCTGGAATTATTGGCTTTCAAAGCCTTTGAGTTCCCTGCAGATAATGACTGTTTTGGCCCATGATTTCTCTGATATTTGATGCCTCTGATTGGAAAAAATTACCTATCTAACAAGGAGGGTTAATTGGTGGTTGTGAGCCAGTGTATGTGCCCCTTGTTTTATTTTTTAAATGCCCTACAAACTCTGACCATCTGAAACATCTTATTGTTTTAAACCATCTCCTCCAGTACATCTTGTGGTTTGGATTCTTAACTACTGGAAGCTAAAAGAAATAGGGAAGCATTTTAGTAGCTTCGTGTGTTTTCAATGTTGAGGGTTCTTCTGTTTTTGTAACATCTGCACTCCTTCAAGGTGACCACATTTCTTTCTAATATTCTGAGTAAGAACTGTGTAAACCTAAGATGGCTATGTCCAGATCCAGTCTCATAAAACTTACTAGAGCTCAAACTTAGAGCCGAAGATTCCACAGAGTTAACTCTATCAGTGTTCAGCCTCCCTTAGCCATTTTCACAAACTCACCTTTGAGAAACTATGCTTTTTTGTGTTAGTATTTGTCTTATTAAATCCATGAAACTAAAAATGCCTCAATGAAGTAAAACATTAGAACCAACTTTCACAGTAAATTGTTCTGTGTGAATGAAAGCTTTTTAAGAGTGTAACTCTGGGCAAAATTACCCAAAAGTAGTTTAGTAAATGTCATGAAACATAACATCTGCATATCAAAAATGCATTCTGTATGCTGCAGGAAAATTGTAGCACTGAAGCAATTTTCTAATATTTACATATTTATAACAAGTGCCTATCATGGGACGACTAAGCTCACCTGCAATACTTTCATGTTATGTAAAAATGAAAAATGGCTCATGCTTGGGTGTTCTAATAACCATGATATTATTTTAACAATTACACTATTTAATACCTTGGATTAATCCCTCTGATGGTGCTATTAGCTGTCACTATACGCGATAATAGGTGGCTTCATCTTTGTTATGACATGATCTTTCCTACTGTTTGTTGACCTTTCAATACAAGGGGGAGGGGACGCTCCCAGCCCCCCAAACCTTTAAGCAGCTACTGTAAAGCTGCGGTTTAATTCTCTGCTGGAATGTTTAGAAACCCTTGGTGCTAAATACCTCAGTGGACTGCTTAAACACCAACAACA
The DNA here is from genome assembly GCF_011762595.2 of Tursiops truncatus. Classification (NCBI taxonomy): domain Eukaryota; kingdom Metazoa; phylum Chordata; class Mammalia; order Artiodactyla; family Delphinidae; genus Tursiops; species Tursiops truncatus. Next base: position 74,644,041 of record NC_047036.1, read on the forward strand.
GCCTTATGGGGCCTTAGCCGACCTTAAACACATCTTTTTTTGTTGAGAATATTGCATTCTGCCACAATTCTGTGGGCTAACCCTGGGCTCACATTAAATGTACCAGCCTCATTGAAGCTTACTGAATTGAGTTGAGTTGCTCTTTGTTTTATTCTCTCGAAGCTTCACCCCCAACTGGGACTGGGCAGCCTTTCTTCCAGTGGAGCGTGCTTTAAAGTAACCCAAAGAAGAGAAGGAGGGGGTCGAGGGGAGAGAAACCAAAAGGTGCAGCTAAGGCCCATAATTAGCCTTGATCCTCCAAGTCTAAAATATTTTAACGCCAGGTTTCTGATTGCGGTATGGGCAAAGTGGATTTGGGAATGCAGAAAAGTAATTAGGTCTGTGCATTGAAGTGTGGAGAGTATTTAAAAGTGAATGGGTGGTTACTACATTCTTGGCAGGCTGTTTTTTATCTTTTCCTGCTCTGCTGTTGTTAGAGGTGATGGGTTTATTGCAGTTTTTGCACTCTGGAGGTGGCTGTGTTTTTCTTAACCTAGCCCTTTGCTCTTCATCTCAAAAATGAATCCTCATGGTGCGAGGACGAATGAGGGAACATTTTTTCAAAAGAAGAACACGGCACGTTGGCCAAATATTATGCGGTGAAGCAGAATAAGTTGGGAATAAACCTCAACGCCGCAACAGGTCACTTCTAAAGATTCTGGGTGTAATTAATGACTCACTGAGCACAGGACCAGCTGGAGACAATGGTCACCGCAAAGGAGAAGGAAAACAAAACTTGTTATTCTCTAACCATGTTCACAGAGCCATCGAAAACTATCTGGGGAGAGGCTGACATCATTATGCCACTCTGAGTACTGGTATAGCAGATACAGCCCACACATGCCCGAGCAGTCCAAAAGATGTATGTTTTTGATTACTTCAATCTCTAGAACTGCTGCAATTTGCTCAGATCGCATGTCCCTTCAGCCTAGACCTACATATCTGCCAGTCAGGTTATCATCAGTGCAGGCTTGAAAGTCATAGGAAATATATGTGTTTTAGAAAAAAAAAATTAGCTGGGGGTGGGTAAGAGATGACAGAATTTAAACGGGTTCCTTTGAATTTCCACAAAAGTTTTTTTAGCTAACGTGAATGATACAAAGCAAGTAGGCTTGTTTCTTTAGCAGTATAGACCTACACGTGAAAAAGTTGCATGTGGTAACTTGGCCTTCCCAAAGCATTTAGGGGGAGAGCTGCTCAATCTGGAAAGGCAGAGCTAATAGAGGACAAAGTGCAATCAACAAAAGGTAGGTTTGGGGTTTTTTGTTGTTGTTGTTATTTGAAGGTTTGATGAGAACCTACTGTATAGCTCAGGGAACTCTACTCAGTGCTCTGTGGTGACCTAAACGGGAAGGAAATCCTAAAAAGAGGGGATATATGTATACGTATCGCTGATTCACTTTGCCGTGCAGTAGAAACTAACACAACCTTGTAAAGCAACTATACTCCAACAAAAATTAATTTTTTTAAAAATGAAGGTTTGGAGTTTTTGTTTGTTTTTTGTCTTTATTTTAGAAATGTGTCCTGGAAAGACCTGCATCAAACATAACGGGACTGGTATACTGATGTCCTCAGACAACCACTTCAGCACACCTAAAGTTTAGACAAATAAGCTCCTTCCTTTTTAACACATTTTAAGTGTTGTATTCAGTATCTTAATTAAGTGCTATTCTACCGTTATCTAGTTTGCTGTGTGAGAAGTCCATTTCCTTAGTCACACAGAGCTCTTAGCTTATTGGGCTTATCTCCACTTCCAGTGAACAAGAATGAGCCCTTTACTGTTTGACATATTGTCACCTTAGCCCTGGCTAGACTCAAAGCAGCTCTCTCACCCCAAGTCTTCCCATTAAAGGATTCATACAGCAGTGATATTGCTTAGCAACCTTATGTTTTAAGTCTTCCAGAAGATACAAATTAAATGCATGATCTGATGCCATGATGAGTAAGATTTACATCTTCATCATAGCCTATTTATAACAAAGAAAACTTGGAAACAGCATAAATGTCTAGCAATGAGGAATTAGTTAAATAGACGACAATACATCCATACAATGCAATGCTATGCAACCATCAGGAATGATGTTGGGGAAGGCTGTTTAGTGACCAGAGAAGACTTTCAAAATATTGTAGTTTTAAGTTTAAAAAGCAGGTTATAAGGCACTATGCATAGTATAATCCTCTCTGTGTGTTTGTATAACAGGTAGTAAATTATATAATGTATAATCATTGTAAAAAGCAAGAGTAAGCCCATTTTTAAGAAAGAAAAAAAAATGCATTAAAATGTTAACAAAGACTACCCCTTAGTAGTGGAATTCAGGGTGATTTTATCTTCTTCTCTCTGCTTATCTGTATTTTCTAAAGTTAATTTAATGAACTTATAATAAGACAAGATAGTTTTGTAACAAAGACACTATTAATAAAAGTCATTTGAAAACAAATAGCTTAGCAAACTATCATATTTAATTTTCCATGCATACTTTTAAAAATACTCCTCATGATGTGTCCATCTGAGCGCAAAAGGCAAAAGACAAAAAATAGTTTCTCTCCTTACCCACATCCCACATTTATTATTCTACCTGAACATAAACTTTGTTACTCACAGTATTTCGTCAGGACCCCTCTCCAGCTACCTAACAGGCAGAAAAAGATTTCAGCCTTCCACCATTAAACTGAATTTTGCATTTTAAAAAAACCCAAGTGAGAAAACATGTCCCCCTCCCCTGTCTTCCGCCGCGAGGCGGCACAGGCTCCCTGCTGGACCTCACTCTGACCAGGCTCTGCCCAGACTCGCATTTCAGGCCGGCGCTGGCCCGGCTTAGCCTCCTTGTTCACCCTTCTGGAGCCCATAAAGCCAGGTCCACATTAGGGCTTGGCTACTTGTGGGGAGGAAGTATTCCTTCCTGGGTGCCTGATGTATTCCTCATTATGCAAATGGGAAATAAGCACCAGCATATCCAGGTCAGAGGCATAATGTGGATAAATAATTGCTGGGGGAAATATGTGGCTCAGCGAGTTCATCTAAAGCCAAAAGCTTACGAAGTATGTGTCCAGCATTGATGCTGACTTGCTGGGAGCCCATGGGAAAATCACTTAAACTCTCTGTGTTTCATCTTAAAATAGAGGCGATAGGAATGCTGACCCAGGCCCCAGGGAATAGCGAAAGATTGTGAAGCACTTCAAAAATTCTTGTATCAAAGTAATAGGTGCTATTTAGGGAAAAGGTCATGAAATAATCAAAGACCTCCTGGAACCTCAGTAATAACTGTGATTTGACAAACTGTGATCTAGGCATAGTTGAAAAGGCCTAACTAAATTCACGGATGCCCAAATTTAAAGACATACCTAAAGCATTTGCCATAGTTAGTTTAGGAGCTTTGTGATCTTTTTTTGCAGAAGGAAGACTCATTATTCTCCTGAAACAGAACATACCAATCAGATGTTTGTGTCGCTTCTCTGGCTTCACATGGTTTAGAAAAGAATCCCACCCAGAGATGAATTGATGAGAAAGTTCCTAAAAAGCATCACTTGTTACAAACCAAATTGTATTCAGCAGGTAGAAATTAGCACGTGGGCTAGACACGACCCAGGATCACAAAAGCACACACGGAAGCCACAGAAGCTGGAATAGAGTGCCGTCCTATAATTATGTAGCTTTTCTGCAGGAGTCTCCGTAAGCTTCTGTGGCTTCCATTAGGAATACCATGAAGAGTAGGTGGCAGCGGGATGTTTCTGATCTCAATTCCGTCTCCCTCTTCAATTCCCAGTGGGCACACCACCCTCCTACAATTTCTGATCTGGGACCAGGCAATGCCCCAGTTGCAGTCTGTTGTGGTATTTTCTAGACAGTTTACCAAATTTTCCACGTGGTCAAAGAAATAGAGTTGGTGGTGACGATATCTCCCATGATTTGTGTCACAGACTTCAGTCACCATATTTTGGGGTCTGGTGTGCCCACATAAGGAAGGGAAGAGAGAACATTCAGAAAAAGCCAGCCTAGGAACTGGAGCTGTCTTTATGCCTGTTATCTCTAGCCCTAAACAAAACGATTTGAAACAAAACTTCCTATATATCTGATACTCTGTATTGTACTATTTAATCCTCATATCTACCTCGTGTGAGTGGTTCAAAGAAGGGCTTTGGAATCAGACCCAGCTCCACTTCTCACCTAAGCGGCCTAGAGTAAATAATGTATTTTCTTCCCTCCATCTCCTCATCCATAAAACAGGGATAATAATTCTGCTACGGCCTAATGTTGCAAAGGGATCTGAGATGAGGCATGTATTTAACAGAATACCTAGCATACAGTAAATACTCAATTAACATTCACAGCATTGTTAGCAGTAATACTGTTACAGCTAGATCAGTAACTAGTTTCCTTATTTGGTAACAGAAAACACTGACATTCAGGAAGATTAAGTGGCGGGCCAGCCGGGATTCCAACCCAGGATCTCTGACTGCAGAACACATGCTGTTTCCACTCCCCATGACTATTTCCCTCCTTGGGAAATAGAGTCAGCACAGTTCAGAAGGACGCACTCACAGGTCTACTAAGGTAGTCTAACCACCCACATGCAAGGATCTCAGAATACAAGTCCAGGCGCATAGGAATATATTCTTTTATCCTCAGCAACATTATGATGGTCTCTCTTACGGTGAGTACTGTGTTTGTCTCAATCCCACAGTAATAATGCTCGCTGGGATACTCGCAAGTATATTTCTCAGCACCAAGGGCAAAAGTGAGAGCAGAAGTGATCATTCTTTTTTTTCCCTTTTTTCTTACTTTCTTTCCGTGGAAAATCCATGACCTCTGTGACCCTCAACCCAAAATCATAGCCCAAGGCTTGGTTATAGCTACGGGTGGAGGGTTGAGGGGAGGGCTGATAATGTTAGAGAAAGACAACTAGGAGCAGAAACAAAGGCCAGCAGACAAAGTGAAAGAAGCTTAGAAAGGGGAAGAGGGAGGGGGGCCTGGAAGCAGAGAGCAAGGCACAGAAAAAGGACTTGGAGAAAGATGGAATAAATTGTTTGCTTGTGCTATTTAGCAAAATCAGCTAAACTTGGCTTTCAAAAAGTTTCACACAAAATCATTTTCACTGATTATTTTTTGGCACAAGAAATTTTGTAAAATTTGGAAATTCACAGTGACACAATTTGCTAAAAATGCCATTCAACACGATTTGATGTAAACTACAGAAATGTTATTGTAATTCATTAGGAAAACTTAAAAATGTGATAGTGTCCTGAAAACTTGGATTGTTGCCCCAAGAATCACTGGCAGATAAAAAGCGGCACAAGAACCAAAATGCTCAGTCTATCTATTCAAAGCAAATGTCATGTGTCTTTTATGTGGTTAGCTTCACTTTAATATCCTGGAGATGTTTTGTAGCCATTTTTATTCTTTCATTTTATTTTCTCCCAGGATTCAAATCCTATTGCCCATACACATGCAGGCAATTCTATATAAAATCCATATGACCCATTTCCCAGCAAGGAGCCGTGTCTACTGCTACAACTGAGATCTGAAGGTCTGAGTTTAGAGTCTACTACCCCATTGTTAGAACTGGCCTGTGCCTTGTTTGTGTGTGTGTGTTCTGAATAGGATAAAAGTGGCTAGTTTCCTAACAGAATCCAGGGCTTCTAACATAATTCTGGGAAGCATATGTTATACAATGAAAAAAATCCTGAATGAACATCAGACAGACTAGAAGGCTACTGCCTCCTTGAGGAAAAGGATTTTGCCTTGATCATCTAAGGAAAGACCCTAGCAGATAGTAAACACTCAATAAGTTACGGGAAAGAAGAGTGGAAGGACAATAGGAGGGAGGTAGAGAGAAGAGAAGGGAAGAAGAAAGGGAGATTCAGTTCAAGTTCTAATACACAGTAAAGTCAACTTGGACAAGTTGCTAATTTTTTAAAACCTGTTTCCTCGTATGTAAGTGAGAATAGCAATACCTACAACTAGTATCGTTTATGGTCAGGGCATTGAGGTTTATCAGAGGTTTTCACATATATTATGTTATGAAATCTTCATATTATTATTTTTATTGTTGTTCTTATCAGCACTGTATGTGCCTATACAACAGTGAAAAGCGATTTATTTTCCTTTAACACTCTCAACCATTCTTTTAATAACTCTCCCAGTCCTATTCATGCTTTAAGGCCCCATGTCCTCCACCTTCCCACTTGCAATTACCAGGTTTCCTGCCAGGTGAGCTCCTTTGTAAATCCTATTTTCTAGAATTCCCCTAGGACAAATTCCCCTAGGACCTGGACAAACCATATCGATTTAATGTACCCATTCTTTGGTCTTCTGCTTCATCATGCTTGATAATCTGATAAATTCATACCAAAGTGACTGAAGTTGTGTATTACCTTTTGACATCCGTTGCTATGCCCTGAATTACAAGCATCGGAAGGAATAAAACCACATTTCCCAGGCTCCCTTACACCTGGAAGTCCAGGTACATTCTGGATTCGGCCAAAGAGATGTGCTTGTGACAAATCTGAAAGATAGGTGAGGCTACCTTCCTGTGGCAGCTGCATCTGACAAGCGAGCTCTGACAGCTATGCATGCTGGCAGTGGCCAGGGCCCATATTCTCCTTAGTTCATCAGCGTCATGGATGACAGGCTGCCAGAACAGAAGCAGCAGTAGGCTGAGCTGCAATGCTTTTCTAACTACTCAGTTGCAGCGGCAGGGGGACAACCAGAAACCAGAAGTCAAGGGCAGCTACCTGACTTCCATTCCTCTGTCCTTTCGCAATAGTTTTGTGAACTCATAATCCCCTGTATTAAATTCCTTTCTGTTTGAAATACTCAAAGCAGTTTCTTTTGTCTGCACTGAACTCTGACTGATATGGTGGTTTTAATGAGAAATACAGGTTACAGTCAATCATCCATCCTCCCTGCTCCCTTATCACTGTGTTCGTAACTATATATACATTTATCCTGCTCTATTTTAGTTCTCTGTTGACATGTTTACTTTTGTCTTCTACTCTATTGTATTTCTTTATGTGAATATCAAACTTCCTCACCATTCCTACCAAACTGTGAATTTTTAGAATAAAGATTCAATGTTTCAGTCGTTTTTCTATTCCTAGTGCCAACATCAATGCATAGTGCATAGTAGGCAACTCAATAAACACTTTGAACCTCTTTCGGAGAATATGCATGCATTCCTCCTCTGCCTACAGGAAGGGCTGAGCCTGTATGTAAATGCATGAGCTGTTTGCATGGTTTTATTTATGCTCTAAGAAAAAAAGAGAGTCTTTTTAAAAATCTACACACACACACACACACACACACACACACGCACACACACTCTAATCTATCTTCATCCATAGCTGTGTGTGTAGGCAAAATGACATGAAACACTAATGCAATTATCCCATTATCCAGTCTTTAAAGCAACTCTTAAGTAAAAAGATAAACAACAAACTGGGAAAAAATATTTGTAATTTATTCTATTTACAATACAGACAATGAACTAAACTCTCTAATCTATAAAGAGACCATAGAATTCAAAAAAAAAATTAGAAAGTGAGTAACAGTTCACAGAAAAGGAAATATAAATGACTCATAAACATATGAAAAGATGCTCAAATCACTCCTACATAGAAAAAAATGCAAATTAAAACTACATCAAGATACCATATTTCACTATCATGTTGGTAAAAATCCAAAAATTTGACAACCCCTAGGGTTGGCAAGATATAGAGAAACGGGAACAGCGATTCATTGCTGGTGGGAGTGTAAATAGGTATAATCATTCTGGAAGGCAATTTGGCAATATTTATTGAAATTACAAATGCATATACTCTTTGACTCAGCAGTTCCAACTCTAGGAGTTTATTCTACAGATATATTCACACATGGGCAAAATCATGAATGTGCAGGGTTATTTACTGCAGCAGTTCTTGTAATAGCAAAAGATTGGAACAATCTAAAAGTTTGTCAGTAGAGAACTGTTTAAGTAAATCACGGCATATGCAAATAATGAGATACTGTTCAGCCATAATAAAAAAATTTAAGAATGGTGAAGTTCTATAGCACTAATATGTAAAGATACATAAGATATCTTGTTAAGTGAGCGGAGAAACCCAAAGTGTGTACAGTATGCTACATTTGTTTTAAAAGTAGGGAAAGGAATATGTTAGCATTTGCTTATATAAACATTTTTTATATATCTGGAAATCTACACAAGAAACTAATAACAGAGGTCACCTGTTTTGGTGAAGGGTTGGAAACCAGCAGAGGAGGGACTGATGAGAAGGAAATTTTTATTGTGTTCATTTTCACTATTACTAAATTTTTAAACCATGTGAATCTATTACTTATTTTTAAAATTAGATAAACATTAAATACAACTAGAATTAAGAATAATTAGTGTATTTCAGTCTTATTTACCTGATTTGGTCAGCTCCTAGCATCTGAAGGCACAACCCTCCACCCTCACTGGTGTTTGTAGGGACAGGAAAGAGAGTCTGCAAAGTTTTAAGAGTAAAGTGATTGCTTAATGACCACTAATTTTTTTTAATTTATTGGAAATACATGGATATCACAGTAGTAGAAAATACCAGGAAGTCTTTTCCTACTTAGAAACATGCCCATATTAATTTTACACTTGTTTGGTTTAATAGTCTGCTTTTTTTTAAAGTATAGATTCAGGGTATATATCATTACAAGTATCTTGAAACTCAGTACGCCTTATTTAACCTAATAATCTCTTACAGAATAATCTATATTTACTGAGAAATGGGTATTTTCAACTGGAGGAAAGAGAAGGGGGGTGGGGGGGCAGATATCTAAGCATGTAGAAAGGGAAAGATTACGTGAAAGTAGCATGGGGCAGACAGCCCAGGAGCCAGAGAAGAGAGGGGACCAGGTGGGACTTGGAGAGAGAAAGGGGTAAAGAAAGGGAGGTGAGAGGATGACTCAGAAAAAGCCTGTTTGACTTTTGCCTGGAAACCTGCTGGTGGCAACCACCTGGTTTCCACAGATACTCACTGCTCTTGCTGTCTCTGATACACAGACCCCAGTCTAAAAATGCTCAAGGGCTTCCCTGGTGGCGCAGTGGTTGAGGGTCCGCCTGCCGATGCAGGGAACACGGGTTCGTGCCCCGGTCCTGGAAGATCCCACATGCCGCGGAGCGGCTGGGCCCGTGAGCCATGGCCGCTGAGCTTGCGCGTCCGGAGCCTGTGCTCCGCAACGGAAGAGGCCACAGCAGTGAGAGGCCCGCGTACCGCAAAAAATTAAAAAATAAAAATGCTCAAGATTATCGAGGAGTCTTTGCTTTGTTGATCCAACAGGGAGTTAGCTCCTATTTAGCCTCATAGGTTTCTTTTTCTTTCTTTCTCTATCTTTCTTTTTCTTTTTTTAACATACAAAATGTACACTTATTTAAGGTATACAACTTGATGAGTTTGGACATAAGTATACATCTGTTAAACTATCACCACAATCTATGCCATAAACTTTTCCATCACCTACAAAAGTTTCCTCCTGCCCTTTCTACTTTCTTTTCTGTGTGTGATAAGAACATTTAATCTAAGATCTGCCCTCTCAGAAAATTTTTGTATATGCAGAACAGCATTGATAACTATATGCACTCTACTGTACAGCAGATCTCTAGGACTCACATTTTGCATAACTGAAACCTTATACCCTTTGGCCAACACCTCCCCATCCCCACCACCCAGCAATTGGTAACAACCATTCTACTCTCTGCCTCTGTGAGTATGACAATTTTGGATTCCTAGTATAAGTGGGCTCATAGGTTTCTAATATATACTGTGTTTCATAATAAGACCTAATGCTTAACATTTGGTTTTTCTTAAACTCTATAGTAAAATGGATAGCTATTTAAAGAGAAGAGAATGAGGTAAGATTTTACATTGTGAAAAATGTGTATTTGGGATTTGGTTTGTTATTGCAGAGGATGTACATTACATAAATATCATTTCTGAACCAGCTGGTTCACTTGAAAGCCCAGGTTCAAACCGTTCAATGCTCCCATTAGTAGAAATTGCTTATATTGTGACATCTGCTAAATAAAACCAATGATAGTAAATAAAATGAGTAAAATCAACTATACTATTATCATCTTAGGAATATCATGTCTTTCCATTGTATTCTAAAAAAGTCATTGTGCCTATATTAACCAAACCAATGGTTATAAGGGATTGAACTTTTATTTAAATGCTTTAAGAATAAGTTGAATAGCACAGGGTCCTTTATATTTCACTAGCAGGTGGGTATTTAGCCTGGTGGTAGAGAATAGATGTGCTGGCAGGGTTGAGGCTCCACTTTCAGTGGTCGCCAAAGTTCTTCGTGTCTGTGTCAGCACAGATCTCATTATAACTTTAAAGTGTTTCATATCATAGAGACTCTGTAGTGCATGTGCTATGTGTAGAGAAATACTTTCCCTACTTGTTAAGATGATATGATGAAGTCATGTTGGAGATGTATTTATATTCATTCATGCCAGGTTCCCGTAACATTGTTGTTACACAAATACCCATGGTATGGAATACAGGGTGGCTGGTTGGCTACCTGACTGAGAAACAGGAGGTATGCAACAGAGGGTCCTGACCCATGGAACTCTAGTATGTTAGAGATAGAGGGGACCTAGAGATAAGAGAGAACAAACCCAATTAACCAATGAGGAAACTAAGTCAACAATTATATTGCCAAGTGCTATTTATATGTAAAACACTATCTTGAATTAAATCTCAGCTAAGCAGAGCCTGTTAAAAAAATTACAATAGTAGGGACTTCCCTGGTAGTCCAGTGGTGAAGAGTCCGCCTTCCAGTGCAGGGGACGTGGGTGTGATCCCTGGTCTGGGAACTAAGATCCCACATGCTGCGGGGCAACTAGGCCCACATGCCACAGCTACTGAGCTCGCGCGCCTCAACTATAGAGCCCATGTGCCACAAACTACAGAGCCCATGCGCCCTGGAGCCCGTGCGCCACAACTATAGAGAGAAAACCCACACGCCGCAACTAGAGAGAAGCCCACGCGCCGCAAAAAAGAGCCCACGCACTGCAACAAAAAAGATCCCATGTGCCTCAGCGAAGATCCCACGTGCCGCAACTAAGACCCGACACAGCCAAAAAAAAAAATTATAATAGTAAAACCGTGGCTGTAGGAATGGGGAAAAAAACAAACAAGAAATGGGTATTTCACAAGGGAAGAGTGAAGGGTTTTGACAACAGGGAGCTATCTTCCACTTTGTAGATCTGTAAGTGAGCAGGCTTCCACTGTTTCTGGGAACAGAAACAACTACAGAACAACCGTTGCACTGTTTTGTGGACGCAGGACATGAACAGGCAAATCTGCCTGCCACTGAGGTCACTTGGCTCCACTTGGGCCAGGACTGTCACTCTGGGATACTGACACGGGTCCTCTCTCTGGGCCCACCAGCAGTGTTTGCTTCCACACTCCTGTCTTCAGCCAGGCTGCCCTGTGCCTACCAAAGTCCAGGTAGGATGTTTATGAGCAACATTTGCTTCCACTGCTGATTCTTGAATAGATATGTCTGAATGAGAATTCCCAGCTTAGGTCCTCAAAGCAATCATTTCCTTCCTTGCCGAGATTTTTCTAACAGCAAAAGGTTTTTTAGAAAGAAAAACTCCTAGCATGTAATGTTACCAAAAAAAAAAAAAAAAAAAGGGCGTATACCAGCATTTCAGTGAGGGGTTTTAATAGATCTGAATATATTGTTTGGCACTCCAGCACTGATATTGAAATGGTGGTCTTCCATTTCAGCACATACAAGGAATTTCCTTTTACTTGCCATACTCTAACCACATAGTAACTGTATAGCTACTTTTCTTCTTTGGGGGGCTCATACATGATAAAGAGCAAATCACTCAGCCTACACCATGATGTGCTGTAGGGAAGAAGGGCTCCTATTTTCCAGGCTGGACTCTGCCTCTAACTTGCTGCATGAAATTGGGCAAATAACCTCACCTCTCTGAACCTTAAATTTCTAAAGTATAAAATGAGGGGTTAGGCTAAACTATCTCTAATGTCTTCTGTAGTTTAAGGACTCTGATGCACTTTGGAGCCAATTCTATAAACATTCTATGAAATTATCACTGCGATTACCATTTTTATTATTTCAGGTTGAAATCTGAAACCTAGTCACAGGGATCGCACTCAGACATTTCATTTTGGCAGCGTGCAGTTAGCCTTTAGTGGTCTATCTGGATGGGCACACATGATGGTTAAGATGTCTGAAGAAGTACACAGAGTATTTTGTGGTTGACTTTGACAAGACAAAATGCTTTCTGCAGGGTGTGATTCAGATGAGCACACCAGGACGCCCTGCCAAACTCATCTGAACTATTCAAACCCCTTGATTCTGCAAACTGGGTTGCAGATCTTTCGAGAACAGGCTTCTTGCAAGATTGCTGGCACTTTCTGCTCCAATCCCAGCCAGAAAAACAGCAAGAACAGCCTTTCTCATATCACTTTGGCATTTCTGGTCTTGGTCCAGGCTGGAAAATTGAAGTGTAAAAGCACTTAACTGAACATTTCAGAAGGTAAAGAAATGTTCAGTTCAAGCTTAGCTCTCAAATGGACAAAAGGGGTTCTTCTTTTATTCAGTTCATCAGAACCCTGGATGGCAAAGAAATATCATGATTTGCCCCTCTGCTTTCAAAGTTATCTACTCTAAGTTCCATGTTAGAAGCAAATAAAGCCCTTTATGTCCCTCTGTAAAGGGCTGCACAAGCTATTGTTTATTAGGGTTAGAATTTCGATTGGTATTCTCAATTCAGGTATCCCTACTTCAAGCCTTGAGTGACTAAATCACTGAAGAATTTTCATTAGGAAAACAGAAATGACTAATGTTTTTGGAATGAAATATATACAACTTATTGTTAACTTCAGCATAAATATATATGCAACTTATAAACAATATACATTTGCTTTTAACTATCCCTTGTCACTCCCATATTAGCAGAACCCTTAGTCAGATTTATGTCATAGCTGCCTTGATTTCAGTCTTGGTTTGTCTCTATTCTCATTTTGCTCTCTGCCATGCACATGTGCAACGTTCACAGGTTCAACTCCAGTGATGGACCTCACTGTTCTATGGCAGGCTCGGAATTGCATTTTGTAAAGGTGATATGCTGATTTGAGAGATGTCTGTTTCCAATACTGAAAATGTTCAAATCGCTATCTTCAGCTTATAACCACGAACCATAATTCTGTCTGGCTATTACTTTGGTTATTTATTAGTTTAAATGACCCTGCTCCAGATCAAATGCCTGTTATAAAATACCTGCTTCAAAATTTCTAAAATAGGAGGAAACTTCACAGCTTTGGGATAGGCAATGATTTCTCCAATGGACACAAAAATCAATAACCATAAAAGAAAAAAATTACTAAACTAAAATTCATCAAAATCAAAAATTCATCAAAACGAGTTCAAAATGAAGAAAATGGAAAGGCAAAGCTGCTGACTGGAGGAAAATATTCACAAAACACATGTCTGAGAAAGTATTTGTATCCAGAGTACATAAATAATTCTTACAACTCAATAATAAGACAAACAACCCAATTTAAAATAGACAAAAAATTTGGACAGACACTTCACAAAAGAAGATGTACAAATGGCCAACAAACATGTGAAAATGTTTTCAACATCATTAAAATGCAAATTAAAACCACATGAGAAACAACTACTTCCCCACTAGAATGGCTAAAAATGACCAACAAAACCAAGTTCTGCAGACAAGGGGGAGCAACTGAAACTCTTACATATTGCTGAGAGGAGTGCAAAATGGTGCTTCTTTGGAAAATAGTTCAACAGTTCACTATAAGATTAAAATATGTACCTACAACCCAACAATCCCACTCTAAGGTAAGAGAAGTGAAAACATATGCCCATTCAAACAATTGTACTTGAATGTTCATAGCTGTTTTATTCATGATAGCCAAAAACTATGGGAAAAAATATAACCAACTCTTTGCTCCTTTTTAAACCCAGGGTCTTCATACACTCTCACATTTTAAGAAGTGCATTCTCTTTTTCTCTTTCCATTTCTCTTGTCTATTAAGACCTATAGAGGGGTAGAAACCCTTGATGGTACTGGTCACACTGCAGTTACCTCAGACTTTGATTATACTATGGGAGCTATTTATAATTGTCTCCTTATTGATTTTTCTTGTTTACAGGGGAAAAGTCTAACTAGTTATACATCAACTCAGTTCAAAATGACATCCCACGTAAATATTGGGTTGGCCTAAAAGTTCGTTTGGGTTTTGCTGTGGAAACCCGAAAAAACTTTTTGGCCAACCCAGTACTTTCTTAAAATATACTGTCATGATAGAACACGTAAAATACAGTGACATTGAATCTCCTCTTTTTCCTGAAATCTTAGTTCTTTTTGTTGTTGTTGTTTTGTTTGTTTGTTTGTTTTTGCGGTATGCGGGCCTCTCACTGTTGTGGCCTCTCCCAATGCGGAGCACAAGCTCCAGACGAACAGGCCCAGTGGCCATGGCTCACGGGCCCAGCCGCTCCGCGGCATGCGGGATCTTCCCGGACCGGGGCACGAACCCATGTCCCCTGCATCGGCAGGCGGACTCTCAACCACTGTGCCACCATGGAAGCCCGAAATCTTAGTTCTTGAAAAGCAAAGACTATATGTAGAAATTGAGTTGCCTGTGGTGATTACAAATGACCTGCATTCTTTCAGGATATATTTATTGAGCACTTCTTATGTACCAGATACATTTTTTAGATCCCAGAGAAGCAAGAGTGAGCAAAATAAAACTCTGACCTTAAGAAATGTATAGCTAATCAGGAAAGAGAGACAAATAGAGAAACAATTACCATATAGTGTGATACCTGCCACCACATGTTTGTGGTGTATGTATGTGGTGTATGTACCTGGGTACATACAGGGTGCTATGGAAAAGCATAAAAGGGACACTTAGGGCTTCCCTGGTGGCACAGTGGTTGAGAGTCCGCCTGCCAATGCAGGGGTACATGGGTTCGTGCCCCAGTCCGGGAAGATCCCACATGCCGCGGAGCGGCTAGGCCCGTGAGCCATGGCCGCTAGGCCTGCGCGTCCGGAGCCTGTGCTCCGCAATGGGAGAGGCCACAACAGTGAGAGGTCTGCGTACCACAAAAAAAAAAAAAAAGGGACACTTAATCAGATGCAGAGGTTCAGGAGCAAGGATTCTTAGAAAAATGGTATCAGGTGAGAAGTAATAGTCATGGCCAACAATATTTATTGAGTGTTCACTAGAGCCCAGACCTCATTCTAAGTCCCACTCACTTAATCTTCGTAATAACCCTGAAAAGTAGATACTGTTACTAACATCATAATCATCTAGGAAAGTTAAAGACTAGGAAATGAGGAGCCAGGATTCCAACCGAGGCTGTCTTACTTCAGAGCCTCTGCTCTTTACTACAACACACATAGCCTTCCTGAAGAGGAGAAAAGGGAATCACATGAGCAAATATCCAGACGGCAGAGAGAAGCATACTCCATTTGAGAATTTGAAATTAGAAGATCCATAAAGCTCAGCAAAGAGCACTCATGTATTAGGGAGGAGGAGAGAGGAGACTGGAGAAGACGTCAGGTGTCAGATTGTGAAGGGCCATGTAAACCTCATTAAGGAGACTGGACTTAACCTACTCTAGACTTTGTATTTTCATGGTCCCATTTAATTTCAATAACATGAGAGAAATGATCTGTTGCATATTTCAAATAGATTCGTCAGGGAGCCATTAAAGAGTTTCCACAGGGAAATAATAAGGCCAGATTCACACTTTAGAAAATCACTCTAAGGGTGATTTGAAAAATGGATTGAAGGGAAGCAAGACACGGGGCAGGAAGATCCATTAGGACATTTTTGCACTAATCCACGAGAAAGGTAACAGTAGCCTAAATAAGGAGTGGTGACAATGGATGGACAGAACGAAGAGATGTTTAAGGGGGAGAACTGATAGAACCTGGTGGTCAGTTGGCTGCAGGCACTGTGAGAGAAGGCAGAATTGGGATGAGTCTGCTCTATCCCTTGGCCACAGGATGATTAATGCCACTTGAGAAGAGAGAACACAAACTGGGCAGAGTGGAGGGACTGAAGCTCATGAGCTCGCCGATGCTGAGTGGCCCTAGGAGAGCCAAGCAGAAGGTCCAGTAGATCTTCAGATCGGAATGTCGGGGGTGAGAGCTGGGTTAGAGATACTGATTTGGGAATTATTGGTCTGTATATGGTAACCCAAGTTGTAACTGAAGAGACCCAAAGAGAGTGGGTATGGTGAGAGAAGAGGACCTAAAGCAGAAGCCAGGTAGCATCATCATTTAAGGGCCATGGAGAGATGGGGAAGTTCACAAACGCAGCTGAGAGGGTACCGCCAGAAGACCAGCTGGAAGTCACGGCATGTGTCGTCAACAGAAGCACAAGGAAGAGAGTCCAAGGAAAGATCTGTGAGACTTTTTTTGTGGGAACCATCACAACGGCTATAATTTTCTTCCATTCCAGTAAAGAAGCTTTCTCATGCACATAATTCATGGGAATCCATAGGCCTAAATACTTTATTAAGATATCTTATGAGTTACATTTGTGGGCCAACTCAAGGGACTATTTGGCTCTAGGAAGATGTTTCTGTTTCCTTAGTGTGTGATACCTCAGGCTTTGTTAATAAGGACTTTAACTCTTATGTTGTCACTGACATTCATTCAGTAAACTGAAAAAAATCATAATATCAGTTCTAGACTTTCTATTTTCATAGTCCCATTAATTTCAATAACTTGAGAGAAATGATCTGTTGCATATTTCAAATAGATTGATTATAATGTTATCCATATAAGACTAAAGAAAAAATATTAATGATGTTTTATATAGATTTTAGACTTTTTCATTCTATTAGCAATGTTATTCTATCTGTTTCAGTCCCAAAGGATGACTGGTTAGGTTTAGCTGTGTAAATTGAATCTTTGATGCTTTTGAATCTTCTAAAAAATGGGGGTACTGTAGTAGCTGGATGGGGAAGAATCTGGTCAATAATTCTGCCATTAAGTTACTGAACATTAAGACATTCTGTTGAGGTGTATTCTACACTAAAAATAGAAATATCAAACTGCATCAATTACACACCCCCATTCTCAACTGCCATTGAATAACCCTGATGACTGTTTCATGGAGAAGGAAAGGAGAAGATAAATACCTTGTCTTTTAATTACTAGAAATATAGTTCACTATTTGAAAAAGTATGTAGTGTTTTTATTTTGTAAGTTACAGGGCAAAAAAAAAGAAATCATCCTCGTATTCAGGTAAAGTAAATCAAGAGAGTTCAGTATAAACTTATTGACTTGTCAAAATATGTTAAAAACTTGGAGACGGGTATGAGACAAGCATTTTCAATACTTTATGATGATTTTCTGGAACATTCTGAGCAGGAAGGGATGTGGGAAAACAGAAAGCTAAAAGATGTGGCTGACCTCTCTTTTTCTTCTACTTTTATGTTCAGCCTAATTCATTTTTGCCTGTCAAAGGTATATGTTTACCTGACTGAACTGCCATCCTTTTAAATAATATCCAATCTGTTGTGATGAACAGGAAATTTAATTCCAAACAGCAAAGTGGGAAACATTTGAGATGGACTAGAAACTGCAACTCAGAGAAATCACAGGGATGTCGTGAAACAGGCAAGTTGCATGGGGTAAAGGAGAAATTCTACAGGAAGGTGGAATATTATTTGGCCATGTTATACGGAACAACTATGCTTACTATAAAGTTAAACCTCTTTTAGCTGAGTGTTTAAATTCATGAACCTTTAACAAAACAACACATTTTTCCTTTAGTCTTTTGCTTCCTGATCTTCCTTCACTCCATCTTTCAAACTTTTGCCTTCTTTTAGCCCTAATCTTGCTGTGACAGCAGCTTGTAAATTTCAAGCTCTCTCCATTCATATTTGCCACCCACCCTGCCATCAAGACCTCACTCACTGATCCTGGGGTTTCCAGATCTGACCTGGTATAACCTTGAGGCAGCCTTCCATGATTGACAGCAGCTGCATATATAGTATTGTTTCTTAGAGATCGGAAAAGACCAGAAGATTTGCAGTGGCAACTGCCAAGGAACTTTATGTAAAGAATTGTGGCTTATAGGAGCTTTTCTGACTTGTATAGGAACCAAAATTCAGGTCATTCCTAATACAGATAAGCCACACAACATTCTGTGTTACCTTTCTGGCTTTGGGTTTTTTCTTTCTTTTTCCTGCCTCTTCCATTCTGACCATTATTGTTTGATGTGGTGGGTGATGGGTAGTGAGAAGGAGGTCGTGGAGGTATGGGGAGGCTTAATCCCACTCCCTTACTCCTACCCTCTACCCAAACTTTTCCGTTTCCTGTCCTTTTCCCTTCATCTTTCCAAATCCTTCTTTTGTCCTACCCAAATACTGAAAGTCAGAGGACTAGATCAGAGTAAGAAGATGCTATTAGAGTTGGTAGAGACACAACTCCAGTTCCAACACACATAGACACACAAACCTTAATTTGTAGAGGGTACATCATAATTTCATGCAGAAAAAAACTTTTTACCTCTTTCTGGCATGTCAACTGGAACAAAAGTCACTGAAAGACCTTTTTCAAACTCAATTTGTTATCATTAACATTATCAGCAATATCAGTTCAGCTTTAAGTATGAATAAACATTGCAACCAGTCCCATGTGTTTTCAAATATCCCGTTGACAGAATACTGCTGGCCTTTTTGGTAATGCAAAGAGCAGAGCTTACATCTGGGTAGGCACAAATATTTTAGATTATTCTCTTTTAAAACAAACATGTGACTGACAACTCTTATTCTGACTGCTTATATGCCTTGAACTCTACTTTAATGCTGACAGAAATTTTTAGACTGCTGTTTGACTAGACTCATAGACTCCCATAGTTTCTTTCTTTTTTAAATAAATTTATTTATTTATGGCTGCATTGGGTCTTCGTTGCTGCACGCAGGCTTTCTCTAGTTGCAGTGAGTGCGGGCTTCTCTTGTTGCGGAGCACGGGTTCTAGGCGTGCGGGCTTCAGTATTTGCAGCACACAGGCTCAGTAGTTGTGGCACACAGGCTTCGTTGCTCCTCGGCATGTGGGATCTTCTCGGACCAGGGCTTGAACCCGTGTCCCTTGCATTGGCAGGCAGATTCTCAACCACTGCACCATCAGGGAAGTCCCTAGACTCCCATAGTTTCTTGTGTTTTTCCTTTCGATCCAAGGGATCTTTCAGAGTCTACAAAAGATGTCCTTCTCTGTGTAAAATCAGGAATACCAACAGTCTCATCCTTGGAATGAAAGAATGGCTCCTGCTCGGTAATTAATAGAACTCTGCATTAGGAACTAGGGTCTCCTGGGGGTACTATTTTGTATTAACAAGCAAAATGCCAAAGCGAGGGGTAAAACTATTTTCTCAGCCAAGATATACTTCCCCTTTGTTCCTATCACAATAATAAAAAAAAGAAAATTATTTTTACTTGCGGTACGCGGGCCTCTCACCGCTGCGGCCTCTCCCGTTGCGGAGCACAGGCTCCGGACGTGCAGGCTCAGCGGCCACGGCTCACGGCCCAGCTACTCCGCGGCATGTGAGATCCTCCGGGACTGGGGCACGAACCCGCGTCCCCTGCATTAGCAGGCGGACTCCCAACCACTGCGCCACCAGGGAAGCCCTTGGTATATGTTTTAAGATTTTTCTCTTCAGGTTCTAAGTGCTGTCCTTCAGGTATTTTTTGTTCCACATTCCATGTAAGAAAAAGAAAGAGAACAGAAACACATATCAAGATAGAATCAAGGGGGCTTCCCTGGTGGCGCAGTGGTTGAGAGTCCGCCTGCCAATGCAGGGGACACGAGTTCGTGCCCCGGTCCAGGAGGATCCCACGTGCCGCAGAGCGGCTGGGCCCATGAGCCATGGCCGCTGAGCCTGCGCGTCCGGAGCCTGTGCTCCGCAACAGGAGAGGCCACAACAGTGAGAGGCCCGCGTACCGCAAAAAGAAAAAAAAAAAAAAAAAGACAGAATCAAGTGTCATGGGAGGGGAATGCAAAATTGAGAGCTCTTTCTTAAGGCATTTTACACAGTGCTTTCATGAGACAAATCACTCTTGCTACTCCTGGACAACAAATCCTGTAAAGCAAGTAGAGTTTGGATTCCTATGCTGGATATACTATTTACTCTGAACCTTTCATATTTGCCTACCTAAATTTCACGTCTCATTACAAACCACCACAGAGCTACATTGTACAATTGTATTTCTGGAATAGTGAACAACAATTCCATTTCTGATTAGATGATCTTTGTGTTAACAAAAGTCTTTCTGGAGGAATGTGAAATCAGCTCACTGATTTCAAAATTTTCTCATTTCCTTTTCCCCTTCTCAGCGTCACATTAAGCTCCTCCATTTTGTCCCTCTCTTGGCAAAGCACCAGTGTGGCTTGGAATGAGGACACTGTGTGGTTGCCAGGGTGACCCCAAGGACTGGTTACTGCACATATGGTTCTGCAAATGGAAGTTCCTCAGTCAGACCCAATGGCAGGAAAGAAGATTTGCAAATTCTCCCAGGGCAAAGCCGGTGTAAAGTTTCAGATAAATGTTCAGAATTAACCACCTCCCGTTACTCCTAAGGTACAAAAATAACTCCATGAAAAGAATTTAATTTTTTTTATAATCTTGCTCAGTGATCTTTCTCTTCTTAAAGAAGAAAAAACACTCACAGCTATAAGAGGAAGAACATTTGCTTTGAAGGGCGTTCATAACATTTGATTAATACATGCAGGAAAGTATGTAGATGCTTAACTGCAAGAAGGCCTGAAAGTTCCCATTTTAATTATTGAAGGATCAGAGTCAGCAACAAGTCAGTCTAGAGCTCAAAAGTAGCTGTTCACATCAGTGGGTCCAAGACTGACTTGCAAAATCTTCTATTGATATTCACATTTGACTGTTTCTACAACTTTAAGTCTCCACAGATACCGTATTTTTAAGGCTCCATTGGAACAATCACTGGCTGGAAACACCAGAGCAAAAGAGAGGTGAGATTACCACCATGCCATGGGCAATCTGGGTCCCATGTTCCCTCTGAAGAACTACATTTTGCTTTGTGCTTTTTCTGGAATTTTGTACAGGTTGGTTGTGATTCTATATTTCACTAAAGGAGAAGCAAAACAAAAGTATTTGCCGGTAAGTATATATTGGGTGTTGTTCATTTTTTATATTTGACAACTAGTATTTCAATTTAAGCTGAATGGTTCTCTCAATATTACATGGATTAGAGTCATTCCGGTGAAACTTGGTTAAGTAATGCTTCTGTTTAAGAAAAACTTGAAACAGTCTATCAAATCATTGCATGTTTTTAAACTCAACAAAAGCCTACTTAACATGCCAAGATTTTTAAAAACCAGTATGTTCAATTTTATATGTTATTTTTAATTTAATATGTTCAATAAGTATTTTATGTTAAATATAAATTGATTATGCAACACATTTTTCCAAGGTGTTGGTGGTCATTATTTCTAATTTGATGGCTGGGCTTAAGATTAAATAGAAGAGATACTTCAATTTACCAAGTACTGTCAGGTATAATAATTTGCTTAGTAAATATATATCAAGGTCAACTTGATAAAATTCATTCATCACAACCATAAAAAAAATTATGAAGTCAGTTTAAGGTGTTTAGAAAAAGATTACTGGAACTCCCCAGTCATAATATCTGAACCCCAAAATCATTGATTCCAAGCCCTATAGCAACTTCAAGAATTCCAATGCTCCTGGTGCTATATCAAGAATTTTCTTATTGACATTCTGTCACATCATGTTTAGAAAAAACTAAAACAGAAAAAATTAGCATAAAAAAGTAGGATGAAAATCATTTGACAGATGTTTCTAGTTTCAGTTTGGACAGTTGGTGTTAGAGATAAACATTCATAATCTATCCCATCTTGTTTGGCAAATACCAAGATATGTTGCTTTAAACACCAAATTCTAGTATTTAGGAATTTTCAGAAGTGTGACTAATCTTCTAGTTCATATCAGACTAGAAACACATTTGTTCATTCTGTCCATTTCATAGGCAAAATATTGATAGATATCAGATTCACTATCAGTTTATCCCCACTTAAGATCAGTCCTGTCATTCTCTCCTTTGCAATATGCCTCCTCATGGACTGCATCATCTATCTACATTTGGGAATCTTCGCTGGTAGAAACTACTACCAATTCCCTTCCAGACACTACACCCCCCTCCAATGTTTAGTGTGGAAACATCTCCCTAAAGTGTCCAGATCCTGAAATCATCCACATTAATGGGATGAATTACTTACAATACAAGAGCCTGTCAAATTTCCCCTCCAGGTCCCAAGATTTCAATGTTACACTTATGTTTTAATAAATATTTGTATTTCAATTTATTGAAATTATCTTCCAGACATGCTAGGTACACTTGGTTTTGTTTCTCATCCAATCTGATCACACTTTAGTGTTCCTTCTGAATATGTCTAATGTCTTTAAATCCATATCCAGGCAGTAACCCTTCAAGAGCCTATTTCCAGTACTACTTAATGCCTTCCATACTCATTAGGGCTAAACAGAAGAAAAAATATGCTCAGTATGCCAAGGTGTAAGTATTTTCATTATCAATGACAATAGTATCCCATAAGGTTTTCTAGGCGGAAGCACTATTAAATGAAAGATTAAGCTGTTGGAGAACATAAAAATGGTATGTACGTATTTATCAACATAAAATATAATTATTTTGCATAAATCTCAATCACTGGCCTCTAAAGCTCACTTTCAAAAATAATTATTAGTGTTTCTATAAGAATAATAGCCCATTCTCTTAATTTCATTATTCAGACCTATTGATTTAGAGTTCTTAAATTAAAAAAAAATAATTTCCTTATTCTCTCATGGGAAATGGCTATTCTTGTTATATCTCCAGTACTTCCTAGTTGACTAACTTCTTTTTGCTTATCTTTCCTGTTGGAGAAAAATTTTTAAAGGAGGTATTTCATTTTTTCTCCTTCATTGACAAATGAATTTATTTCTCTCTACAGTATTTTTTAAATTGATACATTGACCTTGTATGGACCTATCTTTTCCCTCTAGCTCTTTTTCTGGAAGCTACTCCTTTTTCCATGCTTTTATCTCTATGTCATAGACAAATATACATTTAAAATTTGATCCTTTACAATTCTAGTATACTTTTCTTTTGGATGTAGTTATATAAGCTTCCTTTTATGAGAACATATTATTTTATTTTTATGGTATGCGAAAGGAGGTCTATAGATGGGCTTCAAAGTTTATGTAAAATCTGTATATGTTCATTTGTGGAGAAAACCCATTCATTTCAAAAGTTCTCAGAGGGTTTTGGAAAACAAGAACGTAAACGGACAGTCCACAACACACAAGTACCCCATGTGCACGGCCCACACCACTCCACCAGCCCTGGATGTTCTGCTCTTTCCAGGGTGTAACTCCATTTCCCTCAACTAAGAACTGGGAAGAGACTGACACCAAGAGATACCTTCTCCCATACAAATGCTGATATTTCACAAGTTACCAATTCCCAGGTGTATCTAATTCACCCAATTCCTACAGGAAGATGGGCTTTTCATGAACCATGACCAGTCCCAGTTTTGTAGCCAGAGCAAGGGGAGATAAGTTTTAGAATTCCAAATGAGAATTCAAATGAGTTTTCTCATTCTAAAAATTACAAAGAAAAAGTTATATCGAGTTGTTTTTATGCTGTGAGTGGCCTAAGAATCTACCCATGGTTATTTCCAAGGAAAATGCACTGCAGATTCCAACCTGATTTCCACTTGGGTCCTGCCTATGTAGGTCATTCTAAGAAAAGGCAAGGAAACATTTTATTTGGTTGCTTTTTAGCTTTTCCTCTTAAAGATCATCATTCAGTTATTCCAGCTCTATAACTCTAGGCCAAGTCTTGCTTCTGCTTTCCAGACTCATAGATTCAACTCTACAGTCTTTCTCCATCTGGATGCCCACAGGCACCTCTCCTCCCACCCTGTATCCCTGCCTAGCCCCACTCCACAAGAATAAGTGTTCTCTCATTCATATTTGTCTTCCTCTCTAGCATTGTGCCTGGTCCATAATAGAGTTCGATAAATGTTTGCTGATGCACGAATAAATGGAACTAATTTTAAAACCAGTTTTCATTTAGCCATTATTGATTATTAGACATAATTTTTAAGTATGTAACCTGAATTGTTAATACAGTAGGACATACAAAATACAGTGTTAGGTCACACTGTTCAGTTTTTGTTCTGTTTGTTTTGGATTTTAGTACTTCTTAACACAATTTTTACTAAATCTATACATAATGAGCAGAAAATATGAATATGATTATGCGTTTCTTAGCTTGGTTCTACTTTATATACAAAAATGTTAAAAGTGGACCATTTCTCTTCTAGTCTCTGGTATGAATCAGGAAACATAGATCGCGGATATTCCTGGTTTCCAGACTGAAGTGTTGTGCTACTTATGCCTGTAAGCAGTATGCATTTTGACTTGCAAAAAAGAAGTGGCTAAAGCCAATGTTTTGTGACCCTTAGCCCACCCACTGAGGGTATAAAAAGTTTGAGACTGAAAAGACCATTAAAGAAAACGTCTTTAGAGAAAGGTGTTGAAGTGCCATGGCATTTTCCTCCCACTGCCTAGGGGGGCAGGAAGGAGGCTGCTTGGCCTGTCTCCCCCTAGAGCTTAGGGACCCAGTGAACTGGTAATTGAATCACACAGAAAAAGTCTACAAGGGAGAAATTGGCTGAAGTGGCTGATGGCAGCTGACAAAGGAAACTTCACTGGAGGTAAATTGTGATAACAAACAAGGGAGTAGAGGCAATGACATGTGTTTTACGTAAACCAGATGTTGGCCATGAAGGAGAGAACCAGCCTGGAACCATTTTCAATTTTGTCCAAAAGGACTTCATGAAAGGGTGTTATGACTCTCTCAGGGGTGAAGGTGGTGGACTACTGCATGCCCTGAGGTTGAGGGGAAAAGTCAAAGTAGTCAGCTAGAAAATGGAAGACTCATTGCCCAAGTCACAGGAAGTTTACTCAGGTGTGCCCAAAGGGATGAGTTTCAAAGAGACACATAAAAGTGCCCCCTCAAGAGTCAGCCTCCAACAACCACTAAGACCAGAGAACCCCAATGCCAGGCCAAGGTATTTCCTGCCCACTTCCTCTCTTCCATCCCCCTCACTACCCTGGAGGAACCAGAGGCAGCCAAATGGGGTGGGTAGGGAGAGAAGAAATAAACTATAAGAACATAGGGTGTTCTCCCTACCTGCCTGCCACTGCAAACTTCCAACCTAAACAGGTCGAAGCTGGAGGAAGGCAGAAGATTTAATTTGATGGGAGGTGTAAAGTTTTGCTATTACGTGAGACTTGAAAAGAGAATTGGTTTTATGACTAAAGGGACTAGAAGGCTTTTGGCTTTCTGGGAGTTACTGGGAAAGTCATGGGACCTGCCCCATATTTCATCCAAAGGGCAGAGAAGATCTACTCAGAGTAGGTTTGAATGAGCAAAGGGACAGGAGAGCACTTTTCAGTTGCACCATGCATCCTATGGACTACTGTTATTTCTACAAATAATTACCATCATAATCCCAAAGTAGTCTTTGAATTTCAGAGTGATGATGTCAGTAATTCGGTAATGCTAGAATGCTTGAAAGGTTCCCTCCGAAAACTGGTGGTTCACTCACACTATCCAGGTTTGCACTTCTAAACTCTACATCTTGCAGTTATGGAGAAAACTGATGACAACATCTCCACATTCATCCACAGATACCTTTTCCTTGACTTTGAAAAAATACATTTGCAACAATATAAATAAGTGTACCCCCCAAATTTTTTCACTAAAACATTTTAATGTGTGACTATTGAAAAAGTCTTATTTAAATTTTGTTTATTATTTAATAGATGGCATTACATTTAGCAGTGGGCACAGGAGCAAAACTATATTCTAAATTAGCTTCCACAAGGAGATCTATAATTCAGTAGGATAAAATAGAATCTCAACATATTGTAGATGAACGACTAATAAGCATTTTTAGATGATAATGATGGTTGGTCATTACCTAGTACATGCTAAAAACATAAAGAAGGCCTGAAGAGAGAATTAAGAAATGGCATACAAAAAGGCTTGTTTTCCCATGACTAAACTTAGTCTCACCATCCACCTGGTTGTTCACATCTTCTTAAGGTGGAAAGCAGACATCGAGATGTAAAATCTGAGAAAATTTCCAAAATCATCCTTAAAAGAGTAGGGTGCTGAATACAAAGGCTCCTTCCATTTACAACATTGTTTCCAAATAGCATTCCTGGCATCAGATATGTCTACATGACAGAAACCAGGTAGATGAAAAATGAAAAACTCTCAGTTTGGTCAATCAGCAGATTGCCTTTCTAATCACACTACACTGATTATTAGCTATTCCCGATCTCCCCATACCCTGGCACCTCTCTGTGTTAGTCCTGGAGCCTTTGTTCTTGCTGATGGAGAGGCCTTAAGAATCTCTTCTGTTTCTTTAAGGCTCTAAGAAGACTTAAATTCCTACAGATGAGGTGATGAAGAATGTAACGAACCAATCATTAGAAATGAATGGAAAATAGATTAAGTGGAAATATGTCCTACACTTCTGTCCACTAAGACCCTGGGGAGGGATGTGGGGACTGCCCCAACACTTGTTTGAATTTTCCTTTGGCTACATCTTCTCAGGCTACTGCCACAGGTCAATCTTCTCAAAAGGAAGCTCAAAGATCTCATATCAGTAGAACCATCTCTCGGCTACACTCCTTCTAGGCTTATGTCAACAGTGCCACCCAGAAACTTTGACACTGAAGTCTCCTTCACTCCCTTGGAAACATCTAAAGGATTCTCAGATTCTATATGATTTGGGTTCCCCTTTTAGGCTCTGTAACAACCTGTACAGTGACAACATGCCCTTCACTTTTACACTTACCCATAGCCCTCGTTTATAGGCCCCTGTTGGGAAATCACACCCACGTATAACTTTGAATTTGTCACTTGCGCGCACGCACGTGCACACACACACACACACACACACACACACTCTTTACACAGATGTACTAGTAACAAAACCAATTAAAGCACCATCCCAAATCCTGCCTTCTCCCTCCAACTACCTCCCCCAACCCTGGCTTCTGCTACCTTTCTTGCTTTCTGCTAGGAGC
This sequence comes from Tursiops truncatus, assembly GCF_011762595.2. NCBI lineage: Eukaryota > Metazoa > Chordata > Mammalia > Artiodactyla > Delphinidae > Tursiops > Tursiops truncatus. Next base: position 74,671,293 of record NC_047036.1, read on the forward strand.
TACCTTAGCAAAGGTATAGGCCATTCCTTGGTGGAAAAGCAAAGGGAACGTCCACGGACATCACCAACTGACAAGGAGAAACCTTAGCTTTTTCAGCAGCTATCCAGATATCTCCAGGACTTAGTTGCTTTGATTTAGACCAATAAAATACAAGAGATGGGCAAGAGCTCAGATAAATGCCCAGATCGCTGCAGTAGACTCTCCTGAGATGAAATGTTCCACACAGCCTCTCCAGAGGCATTCTACGTGATCTAACAACCCAATCTGTTTCCTCTGTTGCAGTTCCACAGTGCATCACATTGGACTTGTTCTTTTCCTTCCCTGCCTCCCTGATATTTTCCCCTCACTCTTGCTTCACTGAGATGGCACTTTCCAATAAACCATTAGCAGCTTTCTTTTGTTTTCTAAGGAATCTATGTAAAGAGACAATAAAAGAAAATTTGACCAAGGCAAATAGTTTATTTTATAATCTAACAGTTTTTCTCTAATATTTAATGTCTCTGTTTTAATCACTAAATGGAGGGTAATTTTAGCTTTTTACGTATTTCACTTCATTTATAAATGTCTATCCTGAAGATCTCAAAATATCAACATCATATTTTATCTCTGTAGTATATATTTTTAATCATTAATATTTTTTTCCAAGCTGACTTAATATCCTTGAATCTGACTAAATGAGGAAGCTGGTTGGAGGGTCAAGAAGAGGTTCTGAAATAATCAGAATCAAATCAACACTGCATTTGCTAGAGCTCATGTCACTTCATACTTTTGGATTTATGTGCATGAGGATTGAGCTGGACATTTCTCCTTTTTATGTTGTACTGAGTTGTTCTTTAAATTACAGAATTAAATTGCTCAAAGATGAAATCTTTTGAGTTACAATGTCCCTGAATCAAATGCTGCAAAGATGAAGTAGCTTCGCTGTTATGTCTGTCAAAGCCTTCTAGCTATACTTCACATTTGGTGCCTTTATATTTGTTCTTCTATTTCTATTTTGTTAAATAAAATGTTGGAACATATACCAAGAAACACAGATTGTCCATAGCAGAATGAGACTTGGGCCGTGGTTGGAAATAATTTAAATTAAACATTACATGAACACTGAAGAAGTTTCCAACTTCCCAGTTTAACTTGTGTATAAATTATACCCCCCAAAAATGTAATACAAGAATATTATATAAAGGAACCTAGGAATCTAAATATATAATTGATCCATAGTTTATTTTTTATATAAATTATATTTTAAAAATAAAAATTAAATATATTCTCATTTTTAACAAAAGATTACTAAATCCCACCAGAATAAAGTACTAAACATAGAAAAGTCTCTAGAACATAAACCTTGCTTGAAAAAATTATCTTACCTAAAATATAAATTATGCTTCTAAAGAGAATTCTTACCCAAAACATATATTCTATGACCAGATAAAGGGCATTCAATATTAAGGATGTAAATAATCATGCAAATATTTTTCCAACTGGGCAACAAGAAGGACTCATTTTATTCTACGATTCTCCAAAATGCTGTGTTGCTTATCAAGTTTTAAAATAACTGCTTCCGTGTCCACGTTTTGGCAGCCACAAACTATGGCGTGACTAGAACTTTGCTCATGTTGCTTTGGATTCACAGGCTGTGTCTAAATGCAGCCTCTGAGTTGGATAGCTGCACACAGAATCTAGCCAAATCGGTTGCAGAGATCTTCATCAAATGTTAAGATATCTTTTTGATATTGTTAACAATTATTAAAGACATTTTAAATCTATAGACATAGACATAATCTAGGCCAAAGCCCAACATATGCCAAAGAATGACAGAAGACATTTGGAGGATGATGTAATTCTCAAAAGCTGGTAACAGATGACCCTGACTGGATTTTCTAAAAACCAGCACTGACCTAGTCACATATTGGGTTATCAGAGAAGTTTCCTAATAAAAAGTATCTCCAGCCCAATTATGATCCACTCTGCAGGAGCAAGATACCGAAAAAGAAAACAGTAGATACACCAATAGGAAAATGTAATGAATAATTTTATGCCCATAAATTTGAAGACTTAGACTAAATGAACAAATTTCTAGAAAACAGTAACTTACCAAAACATATTCAAGAAGATATTAACAACCAAGTACTAGTACTCTAACCATAAAGGACATTGAGTTTAAAATCTTCCCACAGAGAAAAAAATGGGCTCAGACAATTTTACAGGCAATTTCTACAAAACTTTCAGGCAACAAACAATTCCAGAGGATAGGAAAAAGCACGGAAGAGACAACTCACTTTATGTGATTTTTATAAAACCTTGTTACTAAAACTAAACAAGGACGATAAGAGAAAGGAAAATTACAGGCCAATCTCATTCATGTACATAGATTCAAAAATCCCAAATAAAGTATTAGTAAACTTAATTAATCACTGCATACAAATACACTATCATCAATTCAACTTCTATCAAGAATAAAAAGTTGATTTCAGCTCCAAGATATAAGGAGCTTGGAAGTTGTCGCTCCCATCTTTACAGCAAGAAAAACTGAAGATGAAAAAAATAATTTGTTTCTATCCGATAACTGAAGTTGCAAGACAAATTACCGCCCCCAAAATGTGGAGGGAGGCACATCCAGAAAGGCACAGCAACCAAAACGTGCTTCACTGCAGCAGAAATTGCTAGAGCTGCAAACTGATAGGAACAGTTAAAGGGTAATTTTGACTGAAGCCTGAGTGTGGACTACCATGAAAGTAAGAAACTCCAGGGACCACACTCTTCAAATGCCCCCTGCAGATTTTCATGGGCTTTCCCTCCAAAAGCTCCAACAGGCTCTCCCTTGAGGATCTGAGAATTGGAGAAAGAGTCCCTTGTAGTTCTGTCAAGGGGAGGGGAAGAGTAGTTCTTGTGAAACGTATTCAGAGACATCTCCATTGAAGAGGCTTACTCTACAAGGCAAAGGACTTGGGCTTAGCATGGATTTTGAAAACTTATCCTAGGGGTTAGCAATTTCTCCCCATTCCAGCCACCTCCAGCCTTCCTGTCTCACTCAAGGGAAAAAAATAAAAACCATAGTGAACAGGGCATAGGGCTTCAAGGAAACAGATTTGAAATGCTACAGCTGGGGAAGGCAGGAAGGGACAAACAAAATAAATTCAAACCACAGCAGGAGGGGCAGAAACAATTGTGAAGACCACAGTCACTAGACATACGCTCACAAAAAGACTGAGATTCATCAGATTACAGAACGCTCCTCCTCCCCCATCCCTACCACCACACCCACAGGGCTTCAGTATCATAATAGTGGGTTATAGCTAAGAGAGCTGCAAGACATAGGCTCTCTCTGAGGGGCAGTACTTAGGGAAGGCCCAAAGCAAAGACAGGAGAGAAAGGAAAGATGCTAGAGGAATTTGAAGCTTCTGGAGTCATAGCTACAGCAAACATTAAACACAGCCCAACTCCTAGCAAGATTAGCATAAATCCTCACACTAAAAGCCTATTAAATTAGTTGCTATTACCTGATACAATATGTCCTGCTTACAACAACAACAAAAATTACAAGGATGCTAAAAGGGAAACAAAAAAAAAAACCACACACACCACCACCACAATCTGAAGAGATAAAGCAATCATCAGAACCAGACTCAGATACGACACAGCTGTTGGAATTATCAAGCAGGGGATTTTAAGTGACTAAGATTAATACGTTAAAGGCTCTAAAGTAAACAACATGGAAATTCAAATGGAAAAAGTAAGTAAAGAGATAGAAACCTTAAGGAAAGGCTATAAATTTCAAACACAGTAAAAGAAACAAAGAATGCCTTTGATGGATTCACCAGTAGACTTGACATGCATGAGGAAAGAATTCGCAAACCTGAGGAAAACAGGTCAATAGAAACTTCTCAAACTGAGATGCAAAGAGAAAACAGAATGAAACAATAGAACAGAACATCCAAGAGCAGTGGGACAACTTCAAAAGGTGTAACAAACACGTAACTGAAATACTGGAAGAAGTAAGAAAGAAGCAGAAGAAATATTTGGAATGATGATGGCCAAGAACTTTCCATATTAATGACAGACAGACACCAAACCACAGAACCAAGAAGCTCGACGAACACTAAGCCAGTTTATTTTTTTAATAACAAAAACAAACAAGCAAAAACACCTAGGTATATTGTATTCAAATTATAGAAAACCAAGGACAAAGATAACCTTAACAGAAGCCAGAGGATGAAGAATAAGACAAGGCTTCCCATTATGACAACTTCTACCTAATAGTGTATCAAAGGTCTTGGAAAAAACTAAATAAAGAGGATTTGAAAGGAAGAAAGAAAATTACCATGATTCACAGACAATAGGATAATGCATATAGAAAACCCAAACTTAATTATAAATTAAGGTTTGCAATATTCTTACAGAGAAAATTATAAAACTTGATTGGAAAACATCAAAGAATACCTAAAAAAGTTGAGAGACATGCCATGTTCATGGATAGAATGACTGAATATTATAAAGATGTCATTTCTCCTCAAATTGATCTACAGACTGAATGCAATTCTAATCAAATATCTAAAGGTTTTTGGTGAAGCTCAACAAGCCGATTCTAAACTTTGTATGGAAGATCAAGAGTTGAGAATTGCCAAGTCTCCCTTCTGACAAAGAATAAGATGGGTGAATTGCTCTGTCTGACATCAAGAAATATTATAAAGTTACATTAATTAATAGTGTAGAATCAGTGCACATAAAGAAAAATAAAGGAATGGAATATAGAATCTAGAGGCAAACACCTGCGTAGAAACTTGAGTTATGAAACAGTAGCATTGTAGATCAGTGAGGAAACATTTCAATAAACGTTATCCAGACTTTTGCTTATCCATATAGGGAAGAAAACAAAGTTGAATCTTTATATCACACAGTATGCAGAAATGAATTTCAAATGGATTAAAGACTAAAAGGAGAAAGACAAAGTGATAAAATTTTTAAAATACAATCAACTAGTAGAGAAGACAGACATGGAAAAAAAAATACTTTGAATGCAATGTATTAATTAAGTCCAATGAGGACATAAAGGGGGAGATCTCCCTGGAGGTGATGGGGATGGAGAGTATTTATTCCAAGCAGAGGAAATAGTGACTGCTAAGACCCAACAGTATATATTGGCAGGTACTTTCAGGGACTTGTAGGCCATACCACATGGATGGCTCCCTCAACATATGGGGGTAGTAGGAAGAGAAGCTAAACTGTTAAAAGAGATGGAGGTCAAATCCTACAGGGTCTTGTTTACTCTGTAAAGGAATCTGAACAGAGTCATGTAGGCAATGAGGAACCACTGAGGAATTGGAAATAGAAGTAATGTGATGTCATTTGCATTTTAGAAAGATCAGTGTGACATAAAGGTGGATGATACAGTGGAAGGGGGTTAGACTGAAACTTGGGAAATAAGCAGACAATGAAAGAAATGTAGGCACAGCTAATGTTGGCTTGAGTTAAGATAGCAGCAAAGGAGCTGAAGACGAGCAGAGGGGAGTTAAACAGGGGTTAAGGAGGAGTTAGAATTCACAGGGCTTAGTGACTGTGCAGGAGGATATGAGGATGATTCTCAGGCTTCCGGAATGGATAACTGAATGGATGGTAATGTAAATTCATATACAGAAAGAGGAACCAATTCGGGGGGTGGAGATGGGGAGTAAGATAATGAGTTCAGTTGTGAACAAACTGAGTTTGGATAGTATTGTCATATCCAGCAGGAGATGCTCAATAGTCGTGGAAGACATCAAAGATAGTAAAAGAAGAAAAAAAAAAAGTAGTTTCCATGGTGAAGGAACAAAATTAGAATGCATTCTGATATTGTTATAAAAAGTTTGGTGTCAGTTATGATGGTCAGTGGCAGTGCCTGGAAAATGTGCTGCGTGGAAAAAAGAAGTCTGAAAAACAAACTACTGCTAGATATTAGTCTTAATTAAAAATAAAATAGTATTTACTGGTGTCAAAATAATGAGGTCCAAATGAGCTTGGGAACCCAAATTTGGAAAGATATTCTTTAACATTTAAATCATTGTGCCTACTTTTTCTGACTCCAATGAATATTTCTCTTTATTTGCTCTTTATGTGTAGAACACATAAAAAACAAATTGTTAGAGTGGGTAATCTAGGGCCTTCCAGTATATATAAGTGCTTCCTTAAAAACCGGAGCGATCCAAACAATAGCAAGCCCAGATGTCATGGAGAACACAGCCTAATATACCAGAATAATAGTATAGATTAAAACAACCCCACATGGTCACCACCGGCACTTTAGATCCCTCCATAAACAACTGATGAACTAGAGTAATAAACACCGAATCAACATTGGAGGCTGCTTTAGCTCTTCAGACTTTGGAATCCATATTGGAAACCATTGCCTCAGTGACCTAGAGAAGCCTATATATTCCTAGAGATAAACAGACAGACTTAACTCAATAAATATTACAAACGGCATTAGAAACTCGCCAAAGTTTCAAAAACAGGCTTTTAAATGAAATAATTATAAAACTGAAACAGTAGGATTTGGGGTTTTCTTGCTTTAACTTTTCCTATGTCTCTAAAAAGCAACATGTTTTTAAAAGTGATAGGCAGTTTCCTTGGCACCTTTTGACATTAGCGATTGTGTTCTAATTCCCTAAATTCTCTTTCTTTTCAAAATTTACACTTGTCACTTCTCTACTGTTTCCCCTGAAATGTGTGCAGAAGTGAGAGACTCCCAATCCAGGAAGACCTGAAGCTGTGCCTGTATCACTAAACACAGTACCTTGTACCCTATTTTTCTTTAGTTACAGAGTCTCTTTAAGAAAATGCTCAAAACAATTATGTTTCATTTTATACGATAAAAATAGCTTTCTGTATTAAGCTGCTGCGCATGTTGGGGAGATGATGTTGGTTTTTTACTAGTATTTTTCTTGAACACACGTCTTTGACTGAAACTCTAACTTCACTCCCAAGATATTAAGAATCAGCTCTTTTTACTTTTCTCATTTGCTTCCCTAAACAGCATCAGTTAATTTCTAGTTGTTAGAAGATCTAGAATTTAGGAAACCAAGTGCTGCCATTTCATTTCTCATGCTTCTCTAAAAGCCTAAGGTTTAAAAACATAATAACAACCTTGGCTAATGGAAGCGGTCCTTTGACTCAAACATTTATTTTAGCACTTATGGTGAAGAGGCATCGTATTTTTATAGTCAGGATGTACACTCCTAAATTAGGAATAAACTCTACCTTATGATGTGGACATTCAAAGTATGTATTCAAATTAGTAGGTTTATACTTTTGCATACTTTACCACATATAATTTTAAATGAATAAATAAGCTTAAACTGTTATGTTTGAAGGTTAAGCTACCACATGAAATTCCTTTATTTTTCATATTCTTATAGTAATTGACTGATTCTAATTTTAGTTAATATATTAACCTTTGCTGGAATAATCCTAAAGCATGCTGATTCTTGTTTTCCATAGCAGTTTAGTGATTCTCAACCCACCTCACGTCTATAAATGGGTATACCTAAAGCTCACACCTTTCTATGAAAGGCTTGTGATTTACTTTCAAGCAGAGAAAGACTAGACAGAAAGGATAAAGAGGGAATCGCTGGGCTCAGGAAAGCAGCTTCGTTTGCAGCAAAGTGATCAGAGCTGCAATGCTGTTGCCTCAGGTCTCTACCTGTCACCACCTGTACATTCTTGAGGTCTGGTTCTGACCTCTTTCCAGAACCGACTGTTGAAAAATTATCTATCCCTGAGCAAATTGGATCTGAGAACAAAGCTTCTGAATATCAGTAATCCCCTCTTAATTATTAGGGGAGTATAGTTGTTTTCTATGGCAACTGTAACAAATTGCCGCAAATGTAGTGGTTTAAAACAACACGAATGTATTATCTCATAGTTCTGGGAGGCTGAAGTCCAAGATGAGTCTCACTGGGCTAAAATTAAGATGTCAGCTGAGCTGTGCTCCTTCTGGAGGCTATAAGTGAGAATCCATTTCCTTGCTTTTTCCAACTCTATCTTAATCCATGCAGGCTGCCATAACAAAATACCACAGGCTAGATACCACAGACTACATAGTTTATAAACAAAAGAATTTTTTTCTCACAGTTCTGGAGGCTAGAAATCCAAGATCAAAACGCCAGCATGGTCAGGTGAGGGCGTCTTCTGGTTGCAGACTTCTCATTAAACCCTTACATACCAGAAGGGCTGAGGGAGCTCTGTTGGGTCTATTATAAAGCACTAATCCCATTCAAGAGGGCTCCACCTTTATGACCTAATCATATCCCAAAGACTCCACCCCCTAATACTATCACATTAGGCCTTAGGGTTTCGACTTAGGAATTTTGAGAGGACACATTCAGACTATAACAAGCTCCTAGGGACCACCCACCTTCCTTAGGCCCCTTTCCTTCATCTTCAAAGCAAACATCAAGTTTTCATGCTGCAGCCTAGCTGGTTCCCTCTTCCAATTCCCTCTTCCACGCTTAAACATGCTTGAGATTACATTGGGCCCACCTGAATAGTTCAGGATTCTCCATCCACTTTAAGGTCAGCTGATTAGCAACAATAATTCCATCTGCAACCCCAATTCCCCTTTGCCATGTAACTTACCATATTCACAAATTCTTTGAATTAGGACCCAGACATCTTTGGGGAGCCATTATCCTGCCTACCACAGGCAGTAAACTATTACCTAGCATTGTTTTGACAACAAGAGTTGTGATGCTTCCTTGGAAGCAATATAAGTTCCAAGGGACATCCAACTGTGGCACCCCTCTTAAACAGTACCAATCCCACAGACATATGCACCTGAGGAGGACCCCTTAGCTACCACTGCAACACTAGGTCAGACTCTCCCACTCACCACTTTGCCATGGAGCTGCCCTCATGAGTACCTCGGCACTGTGAGGCAGCACTGATTCACCTGAGAAGGTATGTGTTTGGGGTGAGAGGTGGGGTAATAATGAAAGCTTACAGGCCAAGGCAGAGGAGCTTCAGAAACAAGCAAAGCTCAGTACCTGCACCTCTCAGTAGCTTGTGTCTCAGAATTCTGGTTCTGAACATCCGCAGTGCCTGTTTTCAGAAGGTTCCTGGAAACTGGTGACTATCCCAACAAAAAAACGTCTAAAATCCTCCTGTATTAGTTAAGGTAAAAAACAAGCCAATTTTTTTTTTGGAGAAATTTTATTCCATAGTACATTGGAATATTTTGGATAATGAATCTATCCATTCATATTGATATGTCTTCGACCCTCATACTCTGTTGCAGTTACTTTTGCTGCATAACAGATTGACCCAAATTTAGCATCTTGAAACAACCATTTGATTATGTTCACAGGTTTTGTGGGTCAGGAATCAGACTGGGCACAGCAGGGATGGTGGACCTCTCTTCCTTGAGATTTCAGGTCTCATCCCTTGGGCTGGGCTGCCTCAGGGCCTAGGACTGCTGACAGGAGTGACTGCACTCGTCTTCTTGACGTGGTTAAAACCAAGCCAATATTATAGCTTCTTTCTAACAATAAGATAGAAGTTTAAGTCTCTCTGACATAACAGGCCACCCAATCTCAGCTGATGGGGCAGCTCTGACCAAATACCACTCATCAGCCCAGACACCTTCCATCCTGATGTTTCTGCACCATCATTGTCCTCATATGCGTGGTCAAAGAGGGGTTACCTCCAAATCTGTTTCCATCCCACAGGAATAAGACACAGGGGAAGTTTAGGGTGAATAAATCTTTTCAGCAAGCGAAGAAATGATTGCACAAATCATTTTCCCTTACGTCAGCACTTAGTCATGTGGATACACCTAGCTGCAAGGGAGGCTGGAAAATGTAGTCTCTAGCTAGGCAGTTTTTAACATTTATTTAGGACCGCCTTTGTGTCAAATTCTTTAAGCACGTTATTCTTATTGCTTGTTTTTAATCAAATGAAGCAACTGGGGCTGAAAGTAGCTAAGTCACTTGCTGACGATTACCCAGAACACCTGAGGCTGAATCACAGTCTCTCTGGTCCCAAAGCTGTGGTCTTTCCACAACACCATGCTGCTCAGAGCTCCACATACTGCCTTGATTTGCAGAACTTGCTTTCAGGATTTTGAAAAACATCGAAGTTGGATCTGCCTTTTTCCTGAGTTCATTTCCCTATCTAAACATTCCCTCTATACTCTTTCCTTTCACTGAGCAAAACATCATCTTGAAATTCATTTTATCATTTGTCACGTGTTCAGTAAAGTGCTGTGTACATTTGTAAAATAAAACCCTTAAATTTAAAAGCAGATAATAGATCATTTTATTATTCTTTTAAATTCAAAGAGCTTAATTCAAATTCATTTCACTTTTTCTTTTGCTGCACTTAATGGCATTCGATTTCTTTCCCCACCATGGCCCACCTGGGTGGAAGGAGTTACTCTTTGAAGACAAGAAGCATGAAGGCTGGGAGTTAATGATTAGACCCACAATCTTGCAGAGAAGGAAACTAAATCAGAACAAAGATTAACCAGAGGAGGTTGCAAAAAATTAATAGGTGGCAGAAAAACCTTATAAAAAGAAAATAAGGGAAGTTTGCTGCAGAACCACAGCCCCTTCAACTTCGGAGTGAGAAAACCCAGAGTATCCTGTCCGCTCTCCTCCTTTATTGAAATATTCATTTGTCCTTTCTGTGCTGTTTCAGAAGCATTTATAGCAGCCTTCACAAGCTTTTGGCTCCATTTTAGAAGGTAGCTCCTCAAAGAAAGGGGCGATCTTTCATTTCTTCTTCACATTTCTATAGCACTCTGCACATAGCTGGTTTCAGTAAATGTTTTTGACACTCAAATGTAAGAAGTATGAGTAAAAAGCCCTGGGTGACATGTTTTTTCTTCTTCCTAGAACCCAGACAGAAAACGACCTCCTGTTGGTTATGAATCTGATGATAAGCCCTGCGGAGAATGCCGGATACGTGCTCCCCGGCCGTCTGGGCTCCACCGTGCCATAGGGCCTCCAGGCTGGCTTTCCCCGCTCGGGTGCTGGACACAGCAGCTCCGCCGCCCCCACCCCCCCCCAGCTACAAAGAGGCCAACAACAGTGCATGTCCTTGTAAGCCTAAAGTGCTTTTTCTCAAAGCTGCATATCTTGTCAAAACCGTTTGCCCACATCACTGCAATCTGTGTGCAGGGAAGCCTGAAACAAGTCTGTGTTTGGAAAGCAATGGAAAGTACAAGAGGTTCTGAAATTCATAAGACGGGAAAAGCAATGATTCAGAGAGAAGCTGCTCTTCTCTGTTATTCCAAATTGAAAAGCACTCAAGGCGATAGAGCAGCTGCTGCTTACCTAGGCTGGTTCCTATTGACCTGACTTGACCTTGTACCTCATGTTTGAATCGGGTCTCCAGCTAGACCAAGAAACCACAGACTCCCTCCCATGACCGAGTTTGACCTATACATCTCTCCTCCTCCCCTCAGAAGTACGGCTGGGGAGCCAGGCTGCAGAGAGACAGTGGAAAGTTAGGGCAAAGGAGATGCTTCATCAAAGGATTAACACCAAAGCAGTATCACAACCCTCCTTCCTTCCCTTTCAGCTAATCTGCTCCCTGCTCATCCTTTCTATTTTATAGTCTTCTGTCCCAATTACAGGTGATGAATAATTCAGTGATTGTTAATTCTTTTCTTCTGGAAGTCAGGATAACCTGAGCAATGTTGATACACTTGTAGCTTGGGAAGAAAACAGAGGTGGAAAACACCAAAAGAAATTACAGTGTTTTCTCTCCTGTGTAAAAATTATAACATCCACACATGAAATGGGTTGTAGTTCATAGCCTTCAATCTATAAACAAACATTTTATCTTATTTCGAATTATGTTTTTTCTTTTTTCTTTCCCACGTACCCTCTGTGTTTTCAAGACAAGGGGAGGAGAGAAAAAGCCACATGGCCCTTCAGGGATTATGAGCTTCCTTGGCCCCAACTATTCAGCTTTAAATATTTACGTGGCAGCTGATTGAAATTCAAATAAACCTACAGTTATTAGGGAAAATCAAGTGTGCCCCATAACTCAGAGCACTCATAATATGTGGAAAATTTTCAGCTGACCTAATTTATGTTTCCAGTTTGACTCAGAGTAAGTTGAGTCACTCATTACTAGGTGACATGTGGTTAAGGCCAACCCCTAAGATCTCAGTCAAGGAAAGTTCTTTGATGTTGCTCTTGACTTCCCAGAGTTTGTAAAACTAAATCCTTCCTGAAAAACAGTGAATCTGTATGAGGTGTGTGTGCGTACGCCTAGGTGATGCATGCCAAGCATATTCCTGACTATTTTAGAGCAATTCAAAGAACTGGCCACTAGAGAAACCTCCAGTAACAACCTCCACCTCGTACCAATTATTCTCTTTGTACTCCCTCAAAGTGATCTGAACTACATTATCCTACTCTTCTTGCATTTCCTCATCCCTAACAGGGACTCCAAATCTATAGAAGCTGGATTTTTCACCTCTTCAGAGAGAGGAGCCCTTTATTTACAATAGATACTCAACAGATATTTAGAAATGAACAAATGGATGAATGGGTGAAGGCCTAATTCCAACAAAGTCCCATTCACTAATGAGGCTTTCTTGCTGCCTACCTACCTCCTTCCCTCCTACCCGCACTGTTCTTCGGAATCCCAAGGTTCTTCAAGCACAACAGAGTGTTCAGTTTAGGCAGACATTCAAGTACACTACCCACAGCAAGGTAGTGTAGCACACCTGCAGGCAGCTTCCCTTCATGGCAAATGAATGCCTTGCACGTATCCAGACCACAGATACCCTTAGCTCTTGTGTAAAGTTTGCAGCATTTCTGATCTAACATGCTGATGAGGAGGTTTAAGAGCAAATAGATAATGTGTTGTTAATGATTCAGCTTTGAAACAAACACTTTCTGTGAGTTCTCTCAAGCTCCCAAATCAGTTTCACTGAAATGTATCCCGAGATTGCAAAGCAAACTACTTCTCTGTGAACCAATAATTTCTTGATACAGTATCGGGCAAGCAGAATAGAAGACAGAAATAAATTGGATTTGAGGCTGCTATATGCCTGCACCTGTCAGAGTCCTAGATTTCAAATTTTGGTTTGTCATTATAACAGCTTCATTGTTATCATTGACTAGCTGTAAAATAAGGGAAAGTTCTATATTTGGACTTAATTAATTAAAAACATTTTTGTTTATATATTCAAGTTTTATATAAAATTTATTTTTTTATGTTTAAAACCACTAAAATAAAACATTAGTGGCAAAGGTGATAAGATCTGTCAGGAACTGGCAGGCTTTTTATGCAACCTACACACTTCATTCATTTGCAGTCTTTCAACAAATATTTCCCAGCACCTGAACAATGCCTGGCACTGTTCTAAGTGCTGGGGAAATAGCTGTGAATTAGGGAATCAAATTCCTGCCCTGCCGTGTTGTAGAGAATTGGTGTAGGTTTGTCGTATTTGCTTTCTAACTTCTTAAAATAACTGTGATAAGAGTGCTTTGTCCCGTATTTCAAATATGCCATGGAATGCTGGGAAAATGAACTGTGTAAACCAAAATATTCCATAAATTAATTTCCTACTTATAAAAGATCACACAAATTACAACATTACTAATGCAAATAAAAGCTTCTCTTTCTGAGGTAGGTATTAGCGGTAACTTCCACTGTTCTGGTGGTTTCCAGACCCCTCACAGGGCTGGCTCCCATCTTCCCATTGCTCTCTAATTTGTGGCCCTCTGTGTAAGATGTCTGATGGTGTTGGGAGAGAAAAAATTCCAGAACTGGTTTAAGCATCAGTTGCAGGAGGCACTGGCAATTCTATCCCAATTTAAACAAATCCAAAATAAAGGCTTTTCTCCCTTCCCTGCCCATTACTATTGCCCTGATTAGTTGCATGATGACCAGATTCTAGACTCTGATACTTTTCATCTGGCCAGGGGAGGATGGCAGAGCTCCCACCAGTGCTATGTACTATGGGAGAAAGCCGGCCTTCACAAACTCGTCCCAGGAGTGCAGCATGCAGAGAGGACACACCATTCGATTTGATTCAATTCTCCAGCAGGTATAAAATTAGTACCTTTAGCCAAACCTGGATCCTCTTCTCAAAAAACTTACACTTAATAGGATAGTTTCCAGAGCCTGCTGCGTCTTGACCCTATGTAGTAAAAACCACAGGGGAAGGCGAAGGCCAGCCCGAGTACCACCAGGCAGCAGGTCAGCACGGTGGTACCCAGCAAGGACTCTGGACCAGGATGCCTGGGTTCATGACCCTCCACCTTGGCACATTCCTTAACCTTTCAGAGCATCCATCTGAAAATGCAGAAGACAAAACAACGCTTCCTCCCAGGGTTGTTGTGAGAATTAAATGAGTTGGGATATGCAAACCAGTTAGCACTGAGCCTGGTGACACATCGAGCACCGTCTGGGCACTCCGGGCTCGGAACGTTGGCCCACCTCTTGCTTATTTCTGTCCACATGACTTTCCCCAACAAACATTCAGAAACACATGAAACAGTGGGAGAGACGGTAAAAATATTTACGAATGGTACCAAACACTAGGTTCATACTAAAATTTTGACATTTAATGTCTTTTCCTCAGTCACAGGTACTAGTATATCCATCAAGGAGAGAAACTCATCCAGGTTATTAGACTGTCTCAGGGCATATGTGGCCTTTGTCTGTTTTACAAATTCCCCCAAATTCTTTTCTAAAATGGATGAGACTATAATTCATTTTTAATGTGCAGAAGAATTATAAGAAATGCAAAAGTCTCTTTGGTGACATAAAAATTGAAAATGCTCCATAAAAAGGACCCACTTAAATGTCTGACTTGTAAAAGTAAATGTCATCTTAAAGTTTTTCATTTGTCACACTCCACGAGGTCTCTCGTGCTTGCCATGCCCATGTAAGGTCCTCCCTGTGCTCTGGAGGGTAGGGGCAGCGGCCCCCCATGCTTCTGCGGGTGTGCTGCTCACGTGTGCAAATCTGCCCCACCCCTCGACGCCCTGCCCACTTCCCCTAACCGACCGACGCCGTCAGAACCTCTTGCCCATCTGCTGCATTTTACAGCTACACGGGGAGAGTAGTGGCCAAGGTCACACAACCGGGTAGATGAGAGTAAACAGCAGATTCCTGCCTCCTGAGGACTCCCAATCCCGTGCTCGTTCCGCAAGACCAGGCCTGCGCGCTGAGATGCACCGGAGAGAATGCCGCAGTGCTGACACATCCATCCGTAAGATCTTAGGTCGGAATCTTGAAAAGCCCCTGGGTGTTGGATATAATGTCGGCCCCAGCACCTCTGGAACCTCTGTGGGAATATCCTCCACTCGGCAACTGTAGCAAGCCTCAGCCCAGGACTTCTGAAGTAACGCCCAGGCCACACGGCCAGAATATCTATGAGAGCCAGCACTGCCCATGCTGGGACAGGGCGGCTTCTTGCTCAGCCAGGCTGACAAGTTCTCTTGGGCTTTCAGTAACCACCAGCCCAGGGAGGGAGTGAGCAGGCTGCAGGCACTGCGGGATGGGTTGCTGCTCCCAAGCTCATGTCACGTGCTAAGCTACCTTCACTTAAGTGCTGCCAAAGTTCTTCACAGTATTGGAATGAGCATCTTCATAAAACAAACATGGAAATCCATTACCAGAAGTCACCAAATGCTGGTGCCTTGACAAATGGCCAAACTGCCAGCATCCGGGAAATGTGCTGGGCTGACGAGTGACTCTTGCAAAGGGGCCCTTTCCTTAAATGAGGCATGTACCCCACATGGCAGGATATGTGGGGAAGTTCAAGGACCCATGAGGCTGCTCATTAAAGCAGAGCATCAGTCCCCTGTATTCAGAATGTTTTTGGAGATCCAGTACTGTCAGCTCACTCAAGCTCTCTGAATCCATGATTATAAAAATGAGTCAAGTTATACATGGAAATGGAATCTAAAAAATACAACAAACTGGTGACTATAACAAAAAAATTATATTGAAAGCGATACCTTGCCGCTGCCAAATCTGCTTCTCCACAAGGCACCCAAACTAATGCCCTCAGCCAGTTTTAATATCTTTTGTAGGCCTCCTTTTATTTACATTTTTAAATGTTTTTATCGAAAAAAAGAATAGCTAGAGAATCTTTTGTTTCCAGGTTATTTTAAAAACAAACTTTGCACCACTGGCTTATATGTGCATATATACAATATACTGTATATGTTTATATGAAATGTATATAAAATACCTTATATTTACATATATAAAATATATAAACTATATATGATACATAATATATCACAATATTTACGTATAACATTAATATGTATCTAATATACATGACATCTAATATATATATTATATGTGACAATATAATTATATACTGTATTATACATGATATATCATAATTTATATATGATATATATGTATCTATATAAATATAAATTTCATATTAAATTTATATATTATGTAAACTATATTATATATAATTTTAATATATAAAATACAAATTTTATTATAATCACATATAATATATAAATATGTATACCTAAATTTTATATAATATTTATATATAATTTTAATATATATTACAATGTTTTTATAGTACAAGGACACCTCTATGTTTTCTGTCACCTTGGAGGATATATCAGGGAGCCCAGAGAAATGAGGTGTATTCCCTAGTCTTTAATCTTCATGTTAGTCAATGGGTTTGAGTAGTTAAGAGTTTGCAAAGTGTAACCCTAAAATCCCCAGCTAGTCCTGCAGGTGGAAGTGTACTTAGCTCCCAGGCACAGGTCTCCCTCTGTGGGAGAAGTGGTGTTTTATACCATGTTGATGACTGATATTTCAAGTACATTTTGCAGACTCATTTTCCCAGCATTCTGTTGTTTCAGCTGAACTATTCATGCCACAATATTTTTATAGGCTCTGAGGCTGAAAAACGTTTCCATCCAAGCCGGATATACGAACCTCTCAGTTTTCCGATGCAAAAGTAGCATTTCAGATTATCCTCTTGCAAAGGAAAACCCCACTCTTATGCTGGCAGGTAAATGGGAGAGTGGAGATTTGAACAAGGATATGAAAAATAGGTAATACTTCTGTAGTGCCTTATGTTACAGCTGCCTTTATGCTCTGCAGAGATGAAATCAGTGTTTCCAACTTGGGGGTGGAGCACGGGGAGGATTCTAGGAGAATCACAGGCCACAGACAAGGAGCCCTGCACTCTCATTAGGTGGCCACAGTATTGTAAGAACCACATTTCATACTAAGCATAGTGGGAAAGAAGAGCTGGAGGTCTGGAATCCAAGACTTGGGCTTGAATCCCAGTTGAGCTACCTGTGCAGCAGTAGGCAAGTTACCTAAGCTCAAGTAGCCATAAGCTTTCTTACTAAATTGAATGGGGATAATAATCTTTTTGAATCCTGACACTAAACAAATTGCATAACTTTGGACAAGTTTCTTAACCTCTCTGTGCCTCAATGTCCTATCCTATAAATGGGAGTTTTTCTTTGTTTGTTTTTGTTTGTTTGTTTTAATTTTCAAAGGATTATTTAATAATTTAGTTCCCAGATGGTCAAGTAACCAGAATCATTGTGACTTCCCACCCATTTGAGAAACAGTTAGGGGCATAAATTATAAATGGGAACAAAAAAATTAATGATTTTCTTTCCCTTCTCAGGCCATGTTTCCGTAAGATTGGGGTATAGGCATTTGGACTTGAAAGATCTCAGTGTCAGGAATAATAGGGTATAGCTTCTTTTTTTTTAATTGAAGTATAGTTGATTTACAATAGTATATTAGTTTCATAACTTCTTTTTAACTATGGGAAAACCAACCACCAGGAAACCCAATGTGAGGTGATAGAGCCCCATCTTACTAATTCTAAAGGGGAACCATATGGCACCCCAAAGTCATGGAAATACCCCAGAACTGCTCACATGCACACACACCATCATACTAGTCACACTTTACTAGAGAGGTTTGCCTAGAATATATATGTTTTAACAGTTCTTTTATTATAGGTGAGGATTAAGTGGCTAAGAGAGGTAAAGCTCTTAGAATAGTGCTAGCACGTTAAAATCTGTTTCAGATGGTTCAGAAAATCCAAAGTGAGGATGCCAAAGGCCCAGAATTTAGTGAGACATGAAAAGAAAGAGAAAGAGAGGCGATAACACCAAGGTTCTTGCTTTGCGAGATGGTATCCAAATAAAACAAGACAAATAATGGAAGAGAAACGACAAATTTAGAAAATAAGGTACCAAGTCCTGTTTTGAGGTGATGAGTTTGCAGTTCCGCAGGCCATATCCAGAAGGAGGCATTAGGGAAGATTTTGGAAGTAAGGGCCTTGATCTCAGGAGAGAGGTCAGGATGCAGGTTAGAATTGGGGCATCTTTCCCACATTCATGGTAGCTGAAACAATGGGAGCAGACGGGAAGACGCAGGGAGAAGGTGTTCAGGAATAAGAGGTGAGGAAGACCAGAGACAGAACCCTCAGTATTCTAACATCGAAGGAATGGAAAAGAAATGAAGAAAAGGCTCAGAAGGGAGAGACATAGAAATGGGGATTTCAAACAGTAGAGGGTAGGGCTTCCCTGGTGGCGCATGGTTGAGAGTCTGCCTGCCGATGCAGGGGACACAGGTTCGTGCCCCGGTCCGGGAAGATCCCACATGCCGTGGAGCAGCTGGGCCTGTGAGCCATGGCTGCTGAGCCTGCGTGTCCGGAGCCTGTGCTCCACAAAAAAAAAACAAAAAAAACAGTAGAGGGTAATCAATATTCTGAAATATTGCAGAGAGGTCACTGAGAATAAGAACTGGAAATAGGTCAGTAGGCTTGGCAACTAGGAAGTTACTGGTGACCCCTGAGAGAGGCTCTAGTGGAACGATGGAAATGGAATGCTGACTGTAATGAGAGGAAGAATGAGTGGGTGTGGAGGAGGTAAATTTGGCAGGACTAAGTTCCTCTTTCAAGAACTTTGGTGGTAAATTGAAAGAGAAAAATTGAGTGATGATGAAGATATTGTGCCAAAATTAATTAAAGAGAAAGTTTTAAACATGTTTGCAGGCTGATCAGAAGGGACCAGAACAGAATGAAGTGTTGATGACATGATAAGAAAATAACTGATGAAACGAGATCTGGAGCAGGTGAGAATGGATGGGGTGTCAGCCCTCGCTGACTTCTCATCTCTATCATTAGCAGGCGTGAGCCTTGTGTTTCCAAACTTCTTTACACTGACTGCTATTCATAATAATAATAATAAAAAACTAACCTAGATTGGATCCTAGGTGCGCCCAACATACCAGATTGCAAAGTACCACCCCAGGAAATCTAGCAAGTCTAGCTGCCTTCCAGCTCTGTGAGATTATGTTTCTGACTTTAGAAGCAAACACTATTTCCCACCCCTGTTGATATTGACCTCTTCTTAGCATCAATTATCACCTTAGCACTGAGCCTCACCCTCCACTCTTCATTCTGATCTAGTAAGTAAAACATGGGCTCTGAGTTGGAATCCAAGCTTCATCACTTACTCCTTGTGTGACTAACTATAGGTGCGTTATGCAATCTCATTGTGCCTCAGTTTTCTTATCTGTAAAACAGAGGTCCTTTCATTTCTCCAAGCTGGATCATCTTAGTTTTCATGGAAATTCACTTACAACTATAAAAACATCTTTATATCCTAAATTCCTATAGGAGAAACAATTATGTTGCTGTGATTCAAAAATTCCCCGTTTCCCTCATTGAAATAATTGTTTTTATACTACAAATTTTCACAAAAGCAAAAAGTTAGGGAGGACCCCCCTACATTCTTAGAAAGGCTGAAAGATTGTTGTGGTAGGCTGAATATGGGCTCTCCAAAATACCCAGATCCTAATCCCTGGAACTTGGGAATGTTACTCTGTACGGCACGAGGGATTTTGCAAATAGCATTCAATTAAGGTTCTTGAGATGGGGAGAGTATCATGGCTTTCCCAGGTGGGCCCAAAATGTAATCACATGTGTATTTATAAGAAGAAGGCAGTGGAGATTTGTTCCCAGAAGAGAAGAGACCACATGACAGAAGCATACAGAAGCAGAGGGAAGCCAAGTCAAGAAAAAAAGATGCTACTCATTGGCTTTGAAGATGGAGGAAGGGGTCATTGAGCAAGGAGTGCAACTCCAGAAGCTGGAAAAGGCAAGGAAATAGATTCTCCCCTATAGCATGGTCCTGCTGACACCTTGACTTTAGCCCAGTAAAACTGATTTCAGACTTCTGGCCTCCAGAACTATAAGGGAATAAGTTTGTATTGTTTTAAGTCGCGAAGTTTGTGGTCATTAGGAACAGTGGCAACAGGAAACATACAATTGTTTTCTCCTTTCTGCTACTTAGAAGGCAAGTTATCAAGCCTTCTATCTTGGAGAGAAGAAGGCAGAAATCAAGTTACTGATCCTCTTTTATTTCTGACCCAGAGAAAAGGATCGCCTGAGAGGACCCACCACTAGTTTACTCCAACCCATGGCATCCTCTCAGACTCCACAATGAAGGAGTATTCCTCCTCCTCAAAGAGAGAGCCAAAGAGGAGATTCACATGTGCTAGGGAGAATGTTTTTATGTTTTCTTTAATCAAATAAAATTAAAATAATCATTTCAAAATTTACATACAATAAAAGGTAATCAGACTTAGTTAAGATTCCACTTTTTATTTGCCCAAGAAGCAGGAAATTCAAGCTCATTTTTAAGTACTAATAAAACCTGCAGTATAAGGAAGTGGTTTCCAAACACAACCCATAAAATAAGGATGTAGTTTAAAATGCCATCATTAGACAATTGCCACTTCCCAACTTCCCCTCATGCACCCTGGCAGCTGATCACACTCAGAAGTAAAAGGAAGAAACTGCTTTATGAATAGTTCTTTTCTTGTGACATTTGGGTGAACAAGAAGATCATGACATCAAGAAAAGCCTGCTCCCAGAAATAAAAAAGTCATTTAAATTTTGTCAGGTGGTCCTTAAAATATATACTCTTTCCAGGAGAATCTGAATGCCTTAAAGATGGAGCCAGAACACAAAAAGTCTGGAGGTCTCTGTCTTCTACCTTCCTTTTGAGCAGTAAGGAAATGGTATTTTCCGAGTCGTCAGAAAGTGTGGTTCATGTGCCCAGGCAAGTGCCTGTCTCTGTTTGTCTCTGATCCCACTAGGAAGAAAGCTGCAACTTGAATTCGATGTATCTTCATTCAGCATCCCAGAGACTTTCAGTGAAAATTCATCTTAAACACTATTTGTGCAATTCCCTATAGCCGAAAATTTACCGTTAACAAGGAGATTGGACTCCTCAGAGACATCTACATTCTATGTTCAGTTTGATATATTGAACAAATACTGAGCCCCAACCGTGTGCAAGAAAATAAGCTAGATGCTGAAACTGGGGATGAAGCTCAGTGATGAATGTCACCTGCCTTGGGGGATCTTAAAAGAAACCTTTTCTAAGGTAAAAATAGAAGGAAGCATATAGTCAACCATATTCAATTCAAACTTCAATTTTTCATGGGGCACGATGGGTCCCACTGTACGTCTGTTAGCCTCTACTCCCTCTTCTTCTAGTAAGAATCGTGGTAACAATTTAGGAGACTCAGTTTTTTGAGCTTTTTCTAGATCTGAAATTCCCAGGTATTCCCGTCTTTTAATTGTTTCAGACTCACTGTGATCCAGTACCATAAATAACTGAGAACTAGCCTATATTTTTCAAAAGTGTTGAAAGTGGTTTTTAATTCTTTGAGAGTTAAATTAAAAATTCTTTTTGAGATCACTGTTCAAAAGTTATATATATATACAGATATATATAGAAAGAGAGATCTATAAAATACATATATATATATATAAATCAAGTATGTAAATGCTTTCCTCAAATGCAATAGGAATAAGCCTAAGACCAACATTCTTCTTTTAAAAAATTAAAAATAAAAATTATAAAGTAAACATCCCTTTCCAGAGGGCACCAATAACCAGGTGAATCAAGTTCTAGTAGTATCAGTCTGGGGTGGTGGCTGAGAACTACATTCTCAATTCCAAAATCCAACAGCAATTGCACTGAGTCCTCATGAAAAGCTAGGCTACTCTTTCTGGACTCATAGACACAGAACTGCAGCTGCCTTATCTTACTGTTTGCTTTAACTGGATTCCAGGCTTTCTTCCATGTTCCTCTCTTCTGGTGGATCTGAATAACCTGTTCCTCAATTCCCAGTGTCCTCATGGAACTTGTTCTCCTTCTCTTTCCTTATACTTATTTCCCCAGCCTTGCTAGAAGGCAGCCTTTTCTTTTCTCCCTTTTCCACACAGGTAGTTTGTGACAAAGCCAGGTCTAGACTGTATCTCCAGAGCTCCAATGCACATACCTCTCTGATAGACAAATAGAAATCATGCCTTTTTAAAAAAAAAAAAAAGGTTGTCTGTTCAAATGTTATCTTTTTTGGTCTTTAAATTTTGAGAACATGTAGAAAATAGTGATAAATAATCAGGCTCCTATAGTGGTGAAAGAGCCAAGGTTAAGATTTCTATTTTATTTGTCACCAATTGCTCCTGGCAAAAGAGGAGAAATATGCCAAGCTTTGAAGATGTTATGAACTGCTGTGTGAGCAATGCGAGGTACCAATAATAAAACAACTTGTGAAAACATTTTTAAAGAACCAAATGAAGTTAAACTTAATAAAAAGTTACCCCAAAGAGAGGAAATAAAGCAACGGCTAGTTTGGTTAGTTACCAAACCTAGGGTTTTATATATTGATGCACATTTTTGGAATGGCATGACCTAGTACTATAAATCTAGATACATATAAAATAACTTCTGGGAGAGTTTTGTTAAAGTAAGTATTGAAGTAAAATTATATTTGCTAAATTTTATGACATAGAAAAAATATATATATAGGCCACTTTTTATATTCTTTCACAATAAATGAAGTTGTACATAAGTATTATATTTGGTAATAATTTAGAGAAGAGACCCCAAGATTCCTTTCATGTGAAGAAATTAGAAGTCTAATTTGAATCTCTGTACTAAAAAGTACATGTTATTTTTATTTGCCTCTCATCTTAATAACTCCCTGTTTATGTTTCTGAACAATTTTATTCTAGAAAGAAGGTTGTGAAATGCTCAAGAACTAAAAGAAAACACAAATTAGAGTATGACATTAACTATTTACAGAACAGAATGGAGTGGGGTACTACGCAATGTGATGTTGTGTGTGATTAAGTATACACTTAATAAGCTTGATCATCTTTTAAAATTGCTTTTCAGGTAGTCCCTTCGCATGAAAAGAGCTCAAGAAAATCTTATATATAAAGGAGGTCATGACTTGGTTTTACAGACAACTAAATTACAGATATTAACACTGCAAAATAATATAATTCAGGAAATTAATTAAATATCCTGGTATCATGGCTTTCTGACAAACATACAGAACATACTAGGCTCAGAAAGATAAACAATTGAGGTTATACTCTCACCCCACCCAATGCAGCCCCCTGTACCTGAGTCAACAGAAATCTGAGTGATAACACAAAGATCACAGTGTGGGGGATATCTGCATGCATAGCTGTAGGAGGCCTCTCTTTCCTTTTTCCTGTTTATGTTGTCAATTATGAAATGCTGAGTTGGAATGTTCTTATATTTAAGACCTGTTCAGCGTTTTCTCCTTTTCCTCACATTTACGTTAGCCTTTTCCTTTAATTATCTTGATGTTGCTATTCTTGGCAAGGCCGCTCTTTCCATTATGGTGTGTTTACCTTCCAAACAGTTCCTACTTCCTCCTTATCTTTGTGAGCTTATTAAAATTTCCAGCCCCAACTGCTCACTTCCCCTCTTCAGCGTATCCTCACCTTCACAGCTCCCTTCTCTTTCTCTCTTTTCAACCCTTCTTTCAACTCTCACCCCAACCCGCTCACCCGTTTGGAATAACAAGTTATTTCCTCTTTCATTTCCCCTTACAGAAGAAGTTTTTGGACCCATTCCCAAAAAGCTTTGGCATGAAACCATACCCATGCCGTCCTGAGTTTCCACTGGGCACATTTCCAGGGTGTTTCATCAGCCTGGAGCCTGTGGCCTTCACACCAACTTAGGCCTGCCTTTGTCAATCATGTCCATCACTGTCCAGCATTCCAGGCACCTGCACTTGTGGTAACAGGACCAATGGGTCTTGCTCCCTCTGGCAACAGGCTCATGTTTTCATATCATTTTCAAAAAGTCTGTTTGAGGTATGAAAATCTGGACTTCTTTTTTATTGTGGGTGAAAATGTGATTCAATGAAGGGAGGGAATGCTGAGTCAGCAATATTTGCCCAGCTGAGACATGTCTCTCAATTTATGAAATAACTGTATTATCCAATTACTTTTCATTCTTTATAGGTCAATCCAGTGGCATCCAAGTCAGAGGAAAAACTCTACCTAAAATTAAATGTTTTCTATTTTAGAGTAAAAAATATTGAGGCAGGGAGAGTCATATTATTATAATTTGTCCTTTAATGGGGAATCAACTGCAATGATTAAATTAAACAGACTAAAAACTTTACCATTCATTACTTGATAGTGTGTTAAAGTTTCATAGTACATTTTGATATTGTTCTTAATATTTATGTATCACTAATACGATATATTTAAGCGTTAGAGGATTCTGTCTTGAGATGAAGGTTTTTCTCATGTACTGAAACAAAAAGGCAAGAAGTCAAGACAGTGTCTTGCATCACATAACCCTAAGCAGTCTCTTCCACATTTGATATCTAGTGCTTTGGCAACCATGTAAGTAAATATGCATGAAAGCACTCATGCAAATTAATGGCATTGGAATCCGATACCCATAAAGAGACACACTAAAAGTGAACAAGTAAGTTATTTCTTTCAATTCAAAACATTCTAGATTCAAAACCCAAACCTGGTCTTTTCTGTGAAGTTTGATTGGTTTGGTTTGGTTTGGTTCAAAGGATGAAGGGCAGAGACTGAAGAGTGAATTTTTATTTTATTTTTTAGTAAATAAGGCTTCGACTGGGTCAAGTTATAAACACTTTCTAAGTCACTCCAGTACATTGTTGTTAATGCAATTAAAAATGCAAAGTCAAAGAGACTTCCAATTAAAAATGATATTGCCAAGCAGTTTCAATAAAGTGTCTCCCTTCAATCTGATGAAAACACTGAAGAGGACCCAGAAGACATCATTTTGCTTCATAGGCATTAGCTCAGCACACAAACCAGCCCACAGGCAGGGAAGGAGGAAGAGAGAACGTCTGTAGATCAGAGGGGCCACTAGTGAGCACCAGTTTGAAGGAGGATGACTCAGTGCCCTTAAATCCACCTCACAGCCTGAGAGCTAAGGAGGAGATCAGACCCCACATGAGAGACAGAGAGCAGGGCCTGGGCCAGTCCACTCATCCTCTCCACTAACAATGTCCAGTCTGCAGAGCTCGCTTCCTGTGTGAGGCCGAACAAAAAAGGGGAGAGAAAAATACTGCAGAACAAGGGAAAGAGAGCAGCTTCTGCAAGACCCAGAGAAGAGAAGCTGGCTTTGAGCTTATCACTTGCTGGCCACCTGAACTTGGACAAGGCACTTAAACTTACACTCTCTAATCTTCAGTTTTTTGTGAGAAATGATGTATAAAAAGGAGAAACATGTTGTGCCTAAGATATGGTAAGTACTCAATAAATGCTAGTTAATATAATCATTATGATTACCAGATAGTAAGATGTACTTTCAAGTTATTCATTCATTCAGCGAATATTATTGAACGCCTGTTCTATTCTGACATTAAAAAAGACATACCATGTTCCCTTCCCTATAATCCCATGCTGCTTGTATTCTATTATAATAATTAACAATGAAAATAGTTCTGCTCCAAGAATAATAAACTAAATGAAAAGCAATATAATAATATTATCAATTGGGTTCAAGGAGAAAGGGTCAAGGAAATCTCCAAATCAAAGTCAGACTTTAACTACTCAAACTATGTTAAAACTGGATTTAATATAAGCTTATGTAATTAGACGTTTACGCCCAATATTTAAGAACATAATTTTTACTGTCTACAAAAAATATAAAAATAGTATAAGTGCAATAGTCTCTTAACATAGACACCACATAAATAGTTTAATGTGGACTATAAAAAATTGAAAGAACTTAAGTTATTCAGATTTGCTATAAAAAAGTACATAATTGATACAACAATATCAATTCTAAGATAATAGCAATCCTGATGTTCTAATAGCTATTACATTAGAATTGCTTTATCTTCTCCCATGCATAACTCTAATTTTAACATCAGAGGTTTTTGTCATTTCATTTAGTGTTATCAGATTTGTCCTTTTACAATAATTCTGCTAATATTAATATATTTAGATTTGGGGGGGGATATCACAATAAGAACACAATTTTTAAGCTGACTGTTGGAATATAGTCTAAATTAACTGATCTTTTTTGTCCACGTCAGGGCTGAAGAAGTAAGTTATCTGACCTAAGATGATCGTGCATTTGACTCCAAGTAAACCCATTCTTGGGGTTGCTTAAAATGTCATATGCTGCTATTTCTATTCCTAATTTAACAGAACTAGCTTATTTTTCTCCTAAAAATCCTTGAGGATACTTATTTTGTTCTGTTCTCAAGCAGATAGCCACCCTACTAAAGTGCACTGGCATCTTGCAATCAAAGTGTTCTTGAGGTAAGCCTGCTAAAATAAACGGGTTTTCATCCTGACTAGTTCATTTGAAGGGAAAAAATAGGGATTTTACCTGTGAACATTGAAACTACTTGATTTTATATCCCCTTATAAATTCTGACTAAATAGATATTCATTGAAATGTATCAGACTATACAACAATTTCCAAGCCTAACACTGCATCAGATGATGAAATAGAATCCTCCTTTGTTTTCTAAGATGACCTGTTTCTCCTTATTTAGAGAAGCCAGAAAAGAAAAATAACTTTTCACCCCACACTAAGTACCTTTAAACTCATGAAAGGCAAGGCCACCTTAGACCATCTCCTATCTTTCTGGTTCCCTCTCCTCCAGTAAAGGCTTTTAAGAAATGGAAAGGAATATCTTTATGTTCTTCCTAACTGTTCCCCACTGCCTCTTTCTTTTTGATGGGTAGGTTGGTGCTACTGCCAGCAGTCCAATTCTCTATCAGCACATTTTAAACTACACTGAGAAAAAGAAAAAGAAGAGAAGAGGTATGTCAGAATCCAGAAAGCTGACCACACTGGCCTCAACTTTGCTAATTGAAACACGACTCCCTGGAGCCATTTGTCCACAACTTTTATGTCCATAATTGTGTCTGACGAGTTTGGAGAAAGAAAAGTAGCAGGAGAAGAAATACCAAATACTCAGATACAAGTAGCTGACCACAAAAAGTTTCCAGATCGGTACCAGCCAACATCTTAGTGATGTATAGACTAGCAGGCAAAAATAATCTTTGGAAGCAAACCATGCTGAGTTGTAACCATGGTTCTGTCCCTGGACAAGTGGCTTAGTTTCTCTGAGCCTGTTTCCTCATCCATAGAATACAAATGATAATACCTTGCTATTTCTGTTGTTATATAGGTTAAAGTAAAATATGTGAAGTACTTAGATTGGTAGCGGCCCAGGGTAAACACTCAAAAAGTATTCGCTGTTAATATCATCATCATGATCATTTCTTTTACTTGTCTCTTTGTTATGCACTTCTTGTTTTCCCCAGTTATGTCAACTATTTCAATAAACATGTTTAAGTACATGCCATGTGCCAGACAAGCACGACAGAGGGAATTGTGACACAAAGAATAACTGAAATGTAGAGTTTCTGGGTACAGAAGCTCACAATCCAGGAGACAGGACAGAGGTAAACAGATAAGCACTCTACCTGCTAACAGACCCATGATACCACTGTGCCCTTATTTCTGCATACATCTGCGTTTGCTAACAAACTACATACCGCTCAAAGTCAAAGCCACGTCTTAGTCTTCCCTATAACCCTAGCTCCTCATCTGGCCCATGAATACATGTTCAATAAATGTTTGCAAAACAAACAAATGAATGCTTTGCATTCGGAGCAAAGAGAGTTTACATCACCTGGAGAAAATAGGGTGGCCTCACCAAGAAGGTCACATTTGAGCTGGGTCTTAAAGAATAAACTGAAGTTCAATAGGTAGTGTGTGAAAGCGCTTTCTGGGGAAAAAGGAGCTATATAAAAATTCAATTCTAAACTCTCAGAAGGTTAGACTCCTAATTTTAAATTCCCTTATAACAGCACATAGGACCTGAAGAAAACTTATCCATAGATTACTGAATATCAACAATAACTAATATATGTAGAGCACCTAAACATGCCTGGCACTGTCCTCAATGTTCTACAGTATGAACTTACCTAATTCTCACCACAATCATACGAGGTAGGTACCCATTTTACTTGGGCACAGAGACATTAGGTGATTTGCTCAAGGTCACACAGCCAAGAACTAGCAGAGTCAGATTTCAGCCTAGATGGTCTGGATCAAGAGCCTACCGGCTTACTCACAGGCTCTCTCCCCCCTGTATTCACTCACTCTGTCTTTGGATAAATGCTGATTATCTTCTTTGAGCTAGGTACTGTCATTCTAGTGTGAGAAGACAAACAATAAGCCAAACAAATAAGTAAATGGTGTAAAATATGAGGAGGTGATGTGTTATGGCAAAAAACACTAACGAGAAAGGGGGAATACAGAGTGTCCAATAGAGGGGAGATGTCCAATTTTAGCTACTGGGGTCAGGTAAGGCTAGCTGAGAAGATGGCATTTGAGCAAAGACTTCAAAGAGATGAAAGAGTGAGTTTGGTGGTTGTCTGGAGGAAGGGAATTCGAGGCAAAGGGCAAAGCGAGTGCAAAGGCACTGAGATAAGAGAGTACCCGGCCAGTCAAGGCCAATGTGATTGAAGTAAAGGAGAGTAGAAGAGATCAGAAAAATAAGAGATGGTGAAAAAAAAATGAAAAAAAAAAAATAAAGAGATGGTGAGATCATGTAGAGCCTTCTAAGACACTAGCTTTTACTCAGTAGAAAAATATTGTACAGAAGTTTTCTTTGCATCAGTACCTACCCAGCCTTCTTCCCTAGCTCGGGCCAAGCAATGAGACAGATTTTACAACTGGCCTCCCCCCATTCTGTTCTTGGCACCCAAATGGAGTGAGTCCACTTTGGAGTGCTCACAGACCTATCCCACCTTCTTTAGATCCCTTTTTGCATTCAATAAAATAGAACCATGGACTACACAGAATCATTACTGACATGGAAAAAGTCCCTGGACCTTTGAATAAGATCACTGATCTAATAGATCAGAAGATTAGGGGTAGGATGGGAAAAGGATGCTTATTTAAAACAGCTACTCTGAGCCTGTAACCATTTTTATATGACAGCTTCCATGACTACATCTACCCCCTACACAGTACTTGTGGGTTGTAAGTTTCATATAGATTAAAAAAAAAAATTCACATACTTTACAAATGTTTCAAAGAAATGCCAATTTTTCAGCTCCAGAACTTAGATTATATTGTTTTATATTGATTTTCAATTTACAAGTTGACACCAGAGTCCCATGTTGGGTGAAAAGCCCATTTATGAAGGGGGTTCTATGAAGAACCCCATTCAAGTCTCAAACAAAACAACAAAGATTAAATTTGACAGGGAAACTTCATAATAAGATAAAAGCAGATGTTAGTAACCAAGCAATTACTACTCTTTAAATCTATTTTCTTAATAATTATTATAAGAAATGTGAAATCTTTGAATCAATGAAAGTTTTAATTTTATTTGGTAAAATTTACATAAAATTAAATCCTTAAGTGTATAGTTGAATACATAAATGTAAACACCCAGGTAACCAACAACTAAATAAAGATATAGAAAGTTTCCATCTCCCCATAAGATTTTCTCATATGTCCTCCTACTCTATCCCATCTACCACAAGACAACCACTGTTCTGATTTCAAAATCTCACAAGATTGGTTTTATCATTCCTTGAATTTCATATACATGGAATCATACAGAATGCAATCTTTTGAGTCTGGCATATTTTGCTCCACATACTGAGATTCAGCGATATACTTAAGCACTAGTAGTTCATTCATTTTTATTGCTAAGTAGTAATATATTGCATGAAAATACCACACTTTATTTATTCTCCTGTTGATAGACACTGGGTCATTTCCAATTTGGGGCTACTGTGAATAAAACCACTATGAACTTTCTTGTACAAGTCTTTTGTGACAGGAGTTTTCATTTCTCTTGGGTAAAAAACAATGGAGTGTAATTATGAAAATATAGGGGTTATTTATGTTTAGCTTTGTAAAAGGTACCAGACAGTTTTCCAACTTGTTATATTATTTTGTTTTCTTTTTTCAAGGAAACCCTTTTTTTTTTTAACATCTTTATTGGGGTATAACTGCTTTACAATGGTGTGTTAGTTTCTGCTGCATAACAGAGTGAATCAGCTATACATATACATATATCCCCATATCCCCTCCCTCTTGCGTCTCCCTCCCACCCTCCCTACCCCACCCCTCTAGGTGTTCACAAAGCACCGAGCTGATCTCCCTGTACTATGCAGCTGCTTCCTGCTAGCTATCTATTTTACATTTGGTAGTATATATAAGTCCATGCCACTCTCTCACTTCGTCCCAGCTTACCCTTCCCCCTCCCCGTGTCCTCAAGTCCATTTTCTACGTCTGCATCTTTATTCCTGTCCTGCCCCTAGGTTCTTTGGAACCATTTTTTTTTTAGATTCCATATATATGTGGAATAGCATACAGTATTTGTTTTTCGCTTTCTGACTTACTTCACTCTGTATGACAGACTCTAGGTCCATCCACCTCACTACAAATAACTCAATTTCATTTCTTTTTATGGCTGAGTAATATTCCATGGTATATATGTGCCACATCTTCTTTATCCATTCATTTGTCGATGGACACTTAGGTTGTTCCCATATCCTGGCTATTGTAAACAGTGCTGCAATGAACATTGTGGTACATGACTATTTTTGAATTATGGTTTTCTCAGGGTATATGCCCAGTAGTGGGATTGCTGGGTCATATGGTAGTTCTATTTGTAGTTTTTTAAGGAACCTCCATACTGTTCTCCATAGTGGCTGTATCAATTTACATTCCCACCAAGAGTGCAAGAGGGTTCCCTTTTCTCCACACCCTCTCCAGCATTTGTTGTTTGTAGATTTTTTGATGATGGCCATTCTGACTGGTGTGAGGTGATACCTCATTGTAGTTTTGATTTGCATTTCTCTAATGATTAGTGAGGTTGAGCATTCTTTCATGTGTTTGTTGGCAATCTGTATATCTTCTTTGGAGAAATGTCTATTTAGGTCTTCTGCCCATTTTTGGATTGGGTTGTTTGTTTTTTTGATATTGAGCAGCATGAGCTGCTTGTATGTTTTGGAGATTAATTCTTTGTCAGTTGCTTCGTTTGCAAATATTTTCTCCCATTCTGAGGGTTGTCTTTTCATCTTATTTATGGTTTCTCAAGGAAACACCCTTTTATTTTAATTGAAGTATAATGGACAAATTATATTAGTATCAGGTGTACAACATAGTGATTCATTATTTTTATAGATTATACTCCATTTATAGTTATAAAATTTTGGCTATATTCCCTGTGCTGTACATTACATTTTTGTATCTTTTTTGTTTTTAACATCTTTATTGGAGTATAATTGCTTCACAATAGTGTGTTAGTTTCTGCTTCATAACAAAGTGAATCATCTATACATATACATATATCCCCATATCTCCTCCCTCTTGCGTCTCCCTCCCACCATCCCTATCCCATCCTTCTAGGTGGTCACAAAGCACCGAGCTGATCTCCCTGTGCTATGTGGCTGCTTCCCTCTAGCTATCTATTTTACATTTGGTAGTATATATAAGTCCATGCCACTCTCTCACTTCACCCCAGCTTACCCTTCCCCCTCCCCGTGTCCTCAAGTCCATTTTCTACATCTGCATCTTTATTCCTCTCCTGCCCCTAGGTTCTTCAGAACCTTTTTTTTCTCTTTCTGACCTACTTCACTCTGTATGACAGACTCGGTCCATCTACCTCACTACAAATAACTCAATTTCGTTTCTTATTATGGCTGAGTAATTTTCCATTGTATATATGTGGCATTAAGCATTTTTGGCGAAATATTTTTAAACTTTGTTTAGTCATTTCAGATGATCTAAAAGAACCCCAGAGACAATAAAAGAAGAGCACATCTGTAATCCTCTCTGTTAGTATAAGTGTCTGATTGTTTCCTGTCCCACAAGGCATATTCCCACATAAAACATGACATGGAGAATGAGTAGTAATGACTGGAGTGCAATGACTGGGCTTGTGAACATCCCACACAATGATCATAGGTTCACTTATGAGATGATGTGCTAACAACACCAAAAATGAGCAACGTCAACCGCATAAGACTATTTAACAACAGAGGGGGACATTTCGACGCCAAAGGCTCATTGGAGAGAAGGCATTTACTAAGCTTGTCCCTAGAGGACTCCCAAGGCCTCAGAATATAGTTCACAGCACATTTTTCTCTTCCTCTGTGTGTAGGTTGAGAACACCAATTTCAGGACAACTCTTGAGAGCAGCATGAGAATTTTTGGGTGTATATTTTTTTGAGATGGAGATATTTTGAGGTTGATTTTAAATAGGTAAAGGAACATTTCTGGATACTGATAGTCTTCACACTGCACAGTAGTATGGGACCATAAGAATGACCATGCAAGCTAAAACCATGCAAGTCGTCTTAATAATCAATGAGAAATTATGATTGTTTTGTGACCTCTAGAAGTTTTTGTCAAAACAATAAATCACCTCTTACTGTCAATTATAAATACATAGGGAAATTTAAAAAATAGAAAAATTAATATATATTCTATACACTGTAATTTAAAACATTAGAAACATTGAAAATTAATATGTTTAAAATTTTTGTAAGAATCTCATCAAAAGTTGTTTAAACAGTGCTTGCCTTTTCATTGTGTAATAGGATATGGAGCAAATATCTTTTCTGTCTTACTGAGTTATTACACTCTTCTAAGTTTGGGTCAGCTTTTAACCTTTTGTTCTTTGTTATTTGATTTAAACATTGTATAATATCTCTAAGAGTTCTTTAATGTGGAGTTTTTTGTTTGGGTTTTTGTTTTGTTTTGTTTTGTTTTGGCGGTACGTGGGCCTCTCACTGTTGTGGCCTCTCCCGTTGTGGAGCACAGGCTCCGGACGTGCAGGCTCAGTGGCCATGGCTCATGGGCCCAGCCGCTCCGCGGCATGTGGGATCTTCCTGGACCGGGGCACGAACCCATGTCCCCTGCATCGGCAGGCGGACTCTAAACCACTGCGCCACCAGGGAAGCCCTGGGTTTTTTGGGTTTTTTTTTAACCAGTGTCACTTCCTCTGGGACATCTTCATCCTTTTTTCATAACCACTTTCCAATTTTACCTCCAGAGTTATCATTTTTTGTTTCTTTGCTGCACTTCCATTGTTCACCAATTCCCTGTTTCAAGGATTTATTTTTGTAAAAAGTCACATGAGCTTATCATTGGAAGACAAAGACACAACATCACTATGCACTTTGCTGTCTGTGCATGAACTGAATAACAGATGCACAGTGACAGGCCTTGAATAAAGTGATGTGATTTTCACTGATCATTATATGCATCTGTTTCATATATGTATCTGAAACATTATAATTCAACACCTGTATACACTACAAAGTGAACATCACCAGAAGTCCAGTTATCATCCATCACCACACACTTGACCCCCACCACCCATTTTGCCCACCCCCCCAACCCCCTTCTCCTCTGGTA
The DNA here is from genome assembly GCF_011762595.2 of Tursiops truncatus. Taxonomy (NCBI): domain Eukaryota; kingdom Metazoa; phylum Chordata; class Mammalia; order Artiodactyla; family Delphinidae; genus Tursiops; species Tursiops truncatus. The sequence continues at coordinate 74,705,057 of NC_047036.1, forward strand.
ACCACTAATCTGATCTCCATATCTACGATTTTTTTGTTTTATTTTGTGTTTTGTTTTGTGAGATTCCACATATGAGTGAAATCATATGGTATTTGTCTTTGTCTGACTTATTTCATTTAGCATAATATCTTCAAGATCCATCCATGTTGTTGCAAATGGCAGGGTTTCCTTCTTTTTATGGCTGAGTAGTATTGCATTGTGTTTATGCACCACATCTTTATCCATTCATCCATCGAAGGACACCTGGACACTTAGATGGCCAACAAGCACATGAAAAGATGTTCAACATCACTAATTATTAGGGAAATGCAAATGAAAACCACGACAAGCTATTACCTCACAGCTATTAGAATGTCTATTAACAAAAAGACAAGAAATAACAAATATTGGAGAGAATTTGGAGAAAAGGGAACACTTGTACACTGTTGGTTGGTAAACTGGTGCAGCCACTATGGAAAACAGGATGGAGATTACTCAAAAAAAAAAAAAAAAGAATAGAATTGACACATGACCCAGCTATCACTAATTTGAAAAGATATATGCACCTCTATGTTCATTGCAGCATTATTTACAATAGCTAACGTATGGAAACAACACAAGCGTCCATCAATGGATGAATGGATAAAGAAGATATGACATATATACACAATAGAATATTACTCCTCCATAAAAAAGAGTGCATTTGTTTTTTAACATCAAGATTTGTGGGCTGGAGAGCTAGCAGCAAAGTTTGTGCTGTGGAAGATTACTTAAGATTAATACTGAAATTTGAACCATTTTGTTGGGGGACTGGTGTTATCAAACTAAACTAAGGTAACGGAAATTCATGCATTCTAAACCATGCAAAATGAGAATTGCCACTATTGGTTTTCCCACTGATTTGATTTGACCTCAATTTAGCCATTGGGTATTTTCTTCCTGCTTTAATGGATTTTATAAAACTTCTAAGCAAAGGGTTTGGTGGGCTTTTTGGAGTTTAGAGGGAGTAAATCTCAGGCAAAACTCAGGTGTATAGGATATAGGGCTGTTCTACTTTTCAGGAAGCTTAGTTTCTATTTCAAACTCATCTCTTACAAAGTGGCAAATCTGAGTATTCTATCAATGGCTCTCATACCTGAATTAAGATTCAATCCCCAAATCCCCTTCTCAGGACCTACCAACATCCCTCTAGCTTCAGCCTGATTCTCTTCTTTTTTATATATGGTCCCTCTCTCACCAGCAAACATTACAAGAGTGGGAGGATCCTGGCTCTGATAAAGAAGTATCCTGGGCTTCCCTGGTGGCACAGTGGTTGAGAGTCCGCCTGCCGATGCAGGGGACACAGGTTCGTGGAGGATCCCACATGCCGCGGAGGATCCCACATGCCGCGAAGCGGCTGGGCCCGTGAACCATGGCCGCTCAGCCTGCGCGTCCGGAGCCTGTGCTTCGCAACGGGAGAGGCCACAACAGTGAGAAGCCCTCGTACCGAAAAAAAAAAAAAAAAAAAAAAAAAGAAGTATCCTTAGTACCATTCCACATCATCCCATCCTATGCCTGGATCTTTCTGAAACTCAAAAGCCAAGGATTTGATTCATTTCCCATGGCTACCATGAGGGGTTTTACTATAATGACCCCTTCCCAAGCAGCAAATGCTACAAGATTGCAACTTGAATGGGAGAAGGACCATGGGATAAAAAGAAATGTAAAACAAACAAACAAACAAACAAAAAAAAACAGCTAATTTGTTTCCTAAATTTTATCCCACAGCAAGAGAAGAAGCATAGCACTGTGTTTAAACAAAGGTCTGTCAGCTTCCTGAGTTTAAATCTAGGCTTCACTGCTAAATATTACTTTATCTCATTGGGCCTCAGTTTCATCATCTGTAAAACTGAGATAGTAAAGGTTCAGACCTCTTAAGATTTTTGTGGAAATTAAACTAACTTTTTCATGAAAAGCATTTAGCATAGTGCCTGGCAGATAGCAACTGCTCAATAAATGTTAACCTTTGTTACTAAGGGAAACAGCCACCAGTGGAGGATGGAAACTCCAATTTTTGAGGTTATATATCCCCCAAATACCCTTAGAATTATGCCACTTATTCTCAGCTGGGTTGTGACTGCCATAAGCTTTTCAAAAATCAATTAGCCTACAATTTTGTTTTAAGCTAAAAAAACTAAAACTTGCTTAGAATTTTCCTTACACAAAATTAAAAGAAGAGGATTTGCTGCTTTTTAAAAAGGACTCTATGTGATTATACACTGCATGAATCCTGTGGACCAGGATAAGGTAATGAAGTGTATGAATTCCAGTAAAAAAAAGCATTTTTTCTTTATCATCAACAACGGAGTCAAAACTGCCAGCAGGGCCAATCATGCTAAATCCATGTGAACTAATCCACTGAGAGTGAAGGGTCAAGAATCACAAAAATTTAAAATTTTTCCTCCTATTCTTTGATGATTAATACGCCTGTGGGCACCTGGGAAACAGTCCTAACTGTCATCGCCTTCACTGTTTCCACCATGTGTCTGGAACTACTTCCCAGAAACGTGTGTGTGCACGCACATGTGTAAGTGAATACAAAGGTTGGGCAAGGAAAAAGAAATGGTTTTGAAATGACCAAATAGGTTATTATTTATTGAAGCATTAGGCAAGGTTATTGGCAGCTTTCCTTAGCTTTCTCTACAAAGGTGGCAAATGTCCTGTATACAAAACAAAATCAAATAAAAAAATAAATAATCAGCATCTCCTCAGCAATTGTACCCACTGAAAAATGTAACACTTGTTAAAGCTGAACACATGAGCAACGCAGTTAGAGGCTCAGCCGCAGAGCCCAAACACTAAATTATAGGCTCACATCTATCCTGTGATAGAAAGAATTGAGGAAGAACCGTCTTCTCAGCCCCGGCTTATTCTTTCCAACGTTGTACATCTGTTTTTCTTGCCCACTTGACCTCTTTACTTCTCCAATGGCTGCACCTCAATTTTGTCTCCCCCAAGGCATAAAGTCTTTGGTGCACAAAGTGTCTTCCACCATCTTTAGCTAAGGACATGCTCCCTTTTGCGGGAATTTAATCTTGAGCAGAAGGATGCAAGGAAGGAAGTCAGCTGGGCTCACTTGTTCCAGCAGTGATGCCATGAGACTGCTGCCCAAACCACTAGAGCTGCCCTGGACCTATTCTTTTGCACGCTTGGGATTTCCAGGCTTACTGTTGAACCTGTGCATCCTCTCACATTTTTCCTGTAAATTCCCTGTTGCTCAAATCAGCTAGGGTCAGTTCTGTTGCTTGCAACTAAAGAACCCTAGCTCATAGGCCACTCACCCTGCCTTCTCCCTAGACCCAGCTTAAAACTGTCTGGGGTAAAGAGAGAGTCCTTCCATGATACGTCCTCTGAGTTCCATGCCTCATTTAGGGACAATGCCACCAAGAGAAGAAGAAGGTTAAGCTTCCATTTCACAGGTCAGCCAAGGATGAATGTGACCTATGGTCATAAATATGTATTATAAATAATATAAATATTATTCATAAATATGAATTATGACCTATATGGTCATAAATATGTATAAGTGAAAATTATAGGTATATTATATAATTATAGGTATATTAAAGGTATAACACAAATGCTAATTTTTGTTTAATAAATTTAGGTCATGATATAATTTAAAATCACTTCTTAAAAGTTTGTTATTTTCTGGTATTTAAATATTACCTGTTATAGATTGAATGTTTGTGTTCTCCCCAAAATTTATATGCCAAAACCTAATCTCAAATATGATGGTAGTTGGAGGTGGGGTTTTGGGCAGTGATTAGGTCATAAGGGTGGAGCCCCCGTTAATGGGATTAATGCCCTATAAAAGAGACCCCAGAACATTCCCTCACCCCTTCTGCCATGTGAGGACACAGCAAGAATATAGCTGTCTATCAACCAGGAAATGAACCCTCACGAGGCACTAAATTTGCTGGTACCTTGATCTTGGACTTCCCAGCCTCCAAAACTGTGAGAAATAAATGTTTATTAAGTCACCCAGTCTATGGTATTTTTGTTATACCAGCCCAAACTGACTTTACCAGTTATTAATCTAATATTATGCTTCCTTAAGAAAAACACAGGTTTTTTTCCACATTAAAACAAACAGACAAAAAATACCAACAACAGAAAACACTAGCTGTCTAGAGATTCATAGTTTGTGGCAACTTGGTCAACCATCTTGGACTAAGGAACTGTAATAGCAGTTTTTGATTCATACACAGTCATGTGAAGAAAAGGAAGGGCTTGAGGTCCCTGAGTCTTGTCTTAGCTTCCTGGATGGATGTCCCTTTGTGCCTCTTTTTGCACAGACACACTTCTTTCGCACAGCTTGACTACTAGCAGTTCCCTTTCACCTGGCCAAAGAACTTTGTGAGACAATCTTCCACCAACCCCCATGAGCAGCCCAGAACACTGTGAAAAACCAGAGCACCCTCTCTTTCAAACAGCAAGAGAAGCCCCGGACAATAAGTTTTTAATCATTCACTCCAGAACCCTTTGAAGCTGTAAAAGTTACAATTATTCCCATAATAGTAAAGATTACTAATTAACTTCTCTAGAAACTTCTTTTAAGCCTTTTAAAGGGGCTATACCTTTTTCCTAAACTTTCAACAAAATTGAACCAAGCAAAAGTTGAGGGTTTTTTTTTTTTCTTTTTCTTTTTAAACAGAGTTATGCAGTAGTTTTCTCATGTTTTCCAGGGTTACTGCCTTTGCTAACTAATTCTGATATTTAATACCTCTCATTTAATACCTCTCAACTTGGTTTTTCTCTTCAACATCAAGGACAGTGTGGGCCAGTATTTAACTAACTTTAAACTCAACAATCCCCAAGCCCTGCTGGGTGAGAAGAAGTGAGGCACCATGCCAACCTACTTCTCCCCTGACAGGCAGAATGCTAGCCCTCTTAATGCACAGACCTCATATCCTCATTCAGAATTGTTCCCTAGTGCAAATGATCATTCTTACACTACTGTGGGATTCAGCAACCAAATTCCGTATTAAACACTTCCTATGTGTCTGGCACTACTTTAGGCACTCTGGAACATATAAAAATAGTAGAAGGTAAGGTTTGCTTGTAAACATTGTGGCGACACCACCAAATTTTAAGGCAGACATCCGTTTTCCTGTGAAGACCACATCTTTCTCTGAGCTCAGAACCTCCTTGGATCTTGCAGACTGAATTGTCTTCCCAGGCTTTGTAAAAGAAACAAGACATAGAAATGGCAAAGGCGAAGTAATGGTAATAATAATAGTGAATAATGAGTCTTGGGCGAAAGGAACCACGACGTGGAAGAGCTGGCTCAAACACACTTGCTGTCCCAAGAGATCATAAATTATAATGACTCGAGTGTTTACGGTGAGACCCACGTTTACCACTGTGATTATTTATTTCATCGTCCCTTCTAACTGACTTCAGTTACCCCCACTTTTTGGATACAGAATACCCTGCAGAGTTTCTGAGATGGGTAGAAGTCACAAAGAAGGACAGAAGTCCACAGTCTTGCTACCCAAAGTGCAGCCCAGGACCAGCAGTACTAGCATCACCTGCGATCTGTTAGAAATGCTGAATCCTAGGCTCCATCCCAGGCCTACTAAACCAGAATCTGCATTCTGACAAGATCCACTGGGAGATTCCTCCACACATTAAAACTTGAAAAGCTCTGGTCTATAGCATTTGATAATTTGAAAGAGCTTTCAAAACTACCTGGAGTTCCTGGTTGTAATTTCTAGAATGTGAAAGAGAATTTATAATGCATGTACATGTCTTCCCTGCAGTACAGCATGCAGTCTTTTTTATTTGTGACTGAAATAAGACATCTTATAAGATCTGAAACTAAAATTTAAAAAAAAAGATCTGTCTCTACTGATATGAATTGTCCAACAGTGAAGTTTTTCACGCCATATATGCTTCCACTGAAAGAAAGGAATTTATGTGCTTATCAAATTTAAAATAGTTACATTGGGCTTCCCTGGTGGCGCAGTGGTTGAGAGTCCGCCTGCCGATGCAGGGGACACGGGTTCGTGCCCCGGTCCAGGAAGATCCTACATGCCGTGGAGCGGCTAGGCCCGTGAGCCATGGCCGCTGAGCCTGCGCATCCGGAGCCCGTGCTCCGCAACGGGAGAGGCCACAACAGTGAGAGGCCCGCGTACCGCAAAAAAATAATAATAAAATAAAATAGTTACATTTATTTTAATAACACTTAACATGAATATGAATTATGCAACCACATTAAGGAAAGAATTAGAAAAGTAAAACCAGTTCCTATAAAATAACATTGTCACCTAAATATGCCCAAAACAAAATCTTGGGCCAACATGACTTTTCTTTTTCTCTTTTCCAAAATACCCCATTAAATAGATTTAACTTTGTCTTTCAAACTGTCCTTACCAAAGAATGATTTTGCCATATGCTTAAATCCATATGGCTCATTCCATTATAAAATGGCCATGAAAAATGAAGGGGAAGAACACAGTTTTCTTCTGAAGAATTTATTTGAGGTGACAAAATAGACTAAAGTGAGACTATTGCAAGGGTTAAACTTACATTCCATGTCCTCCAAAAATCTAATGAAATTTGGGCCTTCTGGGAAGGATGGAGAAAATTTTATAGAAAATGAAGACTCTAAGGAAAACAATCTCCATGGGTAGTTCAAGAGGAATGAGAACCTATCTATAGCATTCAGGATTTAGGTTAAAAATGAGGAAAAGTTTCCTGACAATTAAGATTATTAAATGCATAAATTAGCATTATATGGAAATTTAAGAGGACACAATGTTAATAGCGTTTGCTTCCTTGAAGTCATGAAGCAAAGTCATGATTTATTCTTATTGAGGCTCTTGTTTTAAACATAATAATTGTTGTTGTTGTTGTTGTTGTTGTTGTGATCTTATTATTATGACAACAGTGACAAATGAGTACTAACAATATATCAGGCACTGTGCTTTGTACTCTACATGCGTTGTAGGTGCTATTATTATACTCATAGTTGGAAAGAACTGATTCTATGAGAGGTTAAGTGACTTATCCAAGGTCACAAAGGCAGTTTGTGGTAGGACCAGTGTTCATAAAAGGCAGCTTCCCTGCAGAGTCAGCACACTGAGCCTCTCTACTATACTATACTGTCTCCTGATACCCATACATAGTGACAAGCCAGACTGGGACCCCAAAGTTGGATTCACTTAGCACTGTGGCAAATAGCCTTTCAGGGGAACTCTCGTCAATATTGGGAAAGGCATTAGGAGTATAAAGATAACATCTAGTTAACCAGGTGAGTGAAACATCTAATTTGCTCCTCGTCTATTCAATGTGTCATCATTACCAGGCACAGCCCACCAAGCTGAGAGCTGATTTAGGCTACCTCAGGGTTTCCATATGCCATCCACATGGCTCTCACCATATCAACACCCAGACGCAAAGCAGTTCTGGAGACATTCTGATCCTCACTCCCCATTGCACTAACCAACCATGATCTGTCAACATACAGGACAACAAACCCACCCTCTCCTTCTCTCTCTCAATTACACACAAACCAAATGACAAAATTTTTCATAAGAAGGACCATCAGAAGAGCCTGAAACTGAGCTGATGCCATCATTAGCATAATATAAATGCAGTGGATTTAATGTCTCTAGTCTCTACCTAGATCAAATAAGATAGCATATGTAAAGCCCAGCCAATGTGCAGAACATCAGAGGTACTCAGCAAATGGTAGTTCTTTCCTTTGCCCCCTCCTTAATTACATGGTTCTCACATATTTTATTTTACTTCTGAATTCGAGAGTAGAAGGCATGATCCCTTTAGAAAAAGCCAGGTGATATCCCATTGGGAAGGAAACAGATTGGAGTTAGAAGTGACAGGGCAGCAATGGAGATATTTATAAGGTGCCTCCACTTTATAAAAAGTAGCTCAATTCCACAAGAGAAAAGGAAGGTGAGTACACATCAAGACTTAACACAAGACAGCAGAAAAGATCTGAGAGCTAATGCAGAAATTTGACACCTGACCACTATAAACTGCCTTGTGCTATAGGAAACCATGAATTATTTGAAGACACTAAATGCCTAGGGTTCAGTGTACTGTTACCAGTAGCTTATGACAAATAAAAAGTACCAACCTGCCCAAAAGCCATGAAGATGACCCAAGTGTTCACAGGAAGGTCCAAATAGACTAATGACTAAAGCGGGTTCAGACAACATTCTACCTTTGAAGATACCTCACCTGTACTTAGAAGTTTCAAAATGGATTTCTTGGGTACAGGAGAAATTATAAATTTATGTATTAACTTTTTAAATTAAAATTATATTAAAATTATATTGTAATTAAAATTATATTATAATTTTAAAAGCTAATTATAAATTATAATTATAAATATTATATATTAAGTGTTACTATAACAAGTAAGATGCTTGTTTTTCTCAGTAACTCATCCTAGAAGCAAGTCTAACCTACATGCCTCAGTACTCTAGTGAGTCAGTAGAAGGCAAGCAATCGAAAAGGAATGGAGGGCTTCCCTGGTGGCGCAGTGGTTGAAAGTCCGCCTGCCGATGCAGGGAATATGGGTTCGTGCCCCGGTCCGGGAGAATCCCACATGCCGCGGAGCGGCTGGGCCCATGAGCCATGGCCGCTGAGCCTGCGCGTCCAGAGCCTGTGCTCCGCAACGGAAGAGGCCACAGCAGTGAGAGGCCCGCGTACCGCAAAAAAAAATAATAATAATAAATAAAAGGAATGGAAACTTTCTTTAACAAAGCATTTTTCAAATTTTTGAAATTCATATCCTCCTTTGATATGTATCAATATCTAATGTTTTCTTTTAATGTTCTATAAAATTCAAAGCAAAATGAACAGTATTATTTGCATTGAATCAAAACAATGGAAATAGTAATGCTTTGCTTTCAAACCACATGGTCCGGTGCCACCATTATGACACTGGAGCTGGCAATATAAGGGAGAGTGTGCTACTGCTCACTTCTGCCTGAAGAATCTTTGCTCTTGTACTCATCTGGAAATATTCTCATTGATCAAATTTCAGAGTTCCAAACTGCTTCACTCTCACTGAATACTCATGGTCTTAAAAGAAGACTAAGTAAATTGCTAAAAGAAATGTGTAAACTCTTCTAGTTTAAAAATAATTAAATCTCAGAAATTGTATCTGCAACTTTTGCAAGGTATTTGTTAGTCATTCTAAGTCGTGAAGCTTTAATAACATCACCCATCTTTTACAAGTTGTTGGAACATTTTATAGGTTGTCATTTTCTGTCATCATCTGGATTTAGCCTTTTTTTTTCCTGGAACATACTCAACACATAATGCCTCTTGTGAACTACCATCATTTATTTACATGGAGTGAGAAGGCAGCATGGGAGTATTTTGGAAGATTCCAAAGGCTTTGACAGTCAGATACACTCATGTTCAAATCCTCAATCTGCTGCTGCCTATCTAGATGACCTTGAGCACGTTCCTTAACCTGAGACTCTATTTCCACACCTGTAAAATGAGCTTAACAATTCCCCTCTGTCAGGACTGTTGTGAGAATTAGAAGAATACATTTAAAGCCCCTTGCAGAGTACCTTGGCACACAGTAAGTACTTAATGTAATTTTTTAGTAACTATCAAGCTTATGGAAAAGATTTTGTTATTTATATTATGATTTTTAGTCCACACGATATGGGGTATTCCTTTAAAAAAGAGAAAGATTTTGAGTTTTTAAAATGAAAAGTACTATGTGTCTATATTTAATGAAATTTGATCTCTACTATCATAATAGTGATCATTTTGAATGAAATTGAAATATAGTTACCTAGGCAATACCCAAAAGTTAATTCCCCAAGACAGAGTGAAAGGAGATGCAAAAATTACTTCAATAATTACCAATATGTTTCCAAATACTAGTTATCTTGTCACATTATATAAATTAACCATACTGTGCCTGCCACTAGTGTCTCAGATCTTCGTTGTTTTCCAATATACCAACTATGGTTAATTTAGAACAGTTACCTAATATTATCAAGATACCACCAGATTCAGGAACTCTGATTTTCTTTATTTTAGCTTCTCCCTTCACAGGGTTTGGACTCTCATTGGTCGTGGGGGAACTAATTCTCCTGGCATGAATCCTTCCCTTCTTACCCTGACCTGCAGGCCCTCATGCTCTGCTCAAGAGCAAGGCGGGAAATACCCGCTGAAGGAATTCCTCTGCAATTCCTGCTTACCACACCGTAAAGTACTAGAAACACACAAAGCATGACAAAGATAGAATCTTATTGTTTTAACCAGTGAGAAAATTTTAAGTGACAATGTTGAAACATTTTCCCATCAACCCACATAAACTATGATTAAGCCCAAGTTTACATATTGCTAAATGTCCAGAAGAAAAATGACAAATTCAATCATCTTGATATTTTACTATAGGAAATTAACCATTGTATGGCAAAAACAAACCAAACCAAAACAAAAACACCTTCGATTCTACTCCACGCTAAAAGACAATACCACACAGGGGATGGGAAAGTATGCTAACGTTTGATTAAAACACAACAGAGAAATAAGTATCAATATAGATTCCCTTAGAATTTAGAATTTCACATATGTGAAAGTTCCTGGCATGGTACCTAATAATTGCTTAACAGACAATATTTGAACACCAACCCAAATTTATCTTCAACCTGCTATCCTATGTCTGATGTATTAATTTAGGTAATTAATCTTACAACCATCTAAATAGTTTTTTTTAACATTCTGGTAAGGACCTATGCATATTCTTGTGCTCTGAAAAGAAAAGAACTCTCAGAACAGGAATACACTGAAGTGTTCACATTTCAGTAAAAACCAGTAACGGATACGCAATTTCTTATGAATGTTCATGGAACCGGAAATGTACTGGGTGCCTTGAACTTTATCTCAGCACAATGATGCATCCAAAATAAAAATCTAAGTATATAAAACACTAAAACATAATGGTGGTTTTTACTGTAGGTCTGAAGTTAGTAGCATAGGGGAATTGCATTACATAATATGCAGCAAGATCTAATTCCTTAAAAATCTTCTTAACATATCCCAAAGTTACTCTTAAAGGCAGCTGTCCTCTCCCCTCCTTTCTCTCCACAAATTCCCCCAAACTACTTTCCCATCTCTCCCCTGTGCTAATTTTCTTCACTTCCTTACTCCTCTCTCTTCTCCTTTACCCTCTTTAGAAGAGAACAAAAGAAGAAGATTGCAAACACTGGTCTGAGCTCCCTTGTCTGAAATCCTCGGGGCCAGATGTATTCAGAAACTCAGAACTTTTCAAATTTTAAGATTAGTATAATGCATACACTGCATATTACATTCAGTGTCTGGAAAAGCACCCTGCAATCAAGCACATTAATATTTAAGCAGTGAAATATGTGAACAGTCATATTAAGTGAGTTAAATAAATATTACACAGAGACTATACAAGCTCAGGTCAGGTTTTGGGCAAATGAATTTGCCAGAAAAGAAGAGAAATTTTTGTTTTCAGAGCTTTGATGGTTTTAAAATCACAGAAGAGATTGTAAATCTATACTTCTAAACTAACATTTTTCATTTTATTCCTGACACATTTCATTTTATTAATAGCCAACTAAAGTTATTAAGAATGATGGAATAGTGTTACCAAAGGGAAGGGTGATCCACTGAGCACCTATTGTGTTCCAGGCACTATTCTAGGTTCTGTACCTAGTGAACAAAATACATAAAAATCCTGCTCTCATGGGTCTTGCTTACATTCTGGAAGGGAGCCTGGGAGTGGGGGAGACAAATAATAAACAAACAAGCAAATGAAAATATAATCTAATATCTGATAGCTAAAGGTGAAATTAAAACAAGTAATAAAGCAAAGAAAAGGCAAGAAGAGTGAGAAAGGGAGGGTGAGGGGTGGGCCAGGAAAGCCTCTCTGGGAAGTTAGAATTTGAATGGACACTTGAAAGGCATGACTGGCTTTCAGGAGGAGAGTATCCCAGGCTGAAGGGATAGCAAGTGCAAAGTTAAGGCAGGGAGGTGGTAGAGGTGCTGCTTGAGGAAGCAGAGGTAGAGTGCCCCGAGGGATAGGGAGAAACAGGGGAAGTGAGGTCAGAAGGAAAGAATGGGATCTGGAAATGGCTCTTAAAATGAGAGAAGGACAGGCTGGGGCAGGTGATTGGAGCTGTTGTTGACTGCAAGTGATGGGAGGAATACAGCCAGACAATGACTGAGGGCGAGAGATGCTAGTCAAGCATGGAGAAGAACGAGGTCGGCAAGGGGCCGCCATGCTGCTGGGGAGGTCATGCTGAGACTCTAAACAACCACAGTGGAGCAATGCAGGAGGGCAGGGGCACAGGCAGCAGAGACCAGAGCCCCTGTACTGCGAAGGATGAATGACGGTGGGGGAGAGAAAGTGAACAGACAAACTGAAGCCTCGGCGATAGGACAAGGCAGAATCCACTGCCCAAAGATGGGCTCTCAGGGAGAACAGGTCTGGCAGCCTGGAAGAAATTGGTACTAAGTTAGCCAAACACTTACTGTCTTCCTAAACAGAACCGGTATCAGTCCTGCTAGCTGGAGCAGGACTCAGGCATGTGGGGAGTGGGATCATTACAAATCTCCTCTCCTGCTTCTGAGTCCAGGGATAGAGTTTCTTAATATTTTGTTCGTTCACGTATCCAAACAGTCTGAAAACAGTCAGAGAGCCCTGGGAAGACAGGAAAAAGTGCTTCTGCGTCCACTAATGAAAAATGGCATTTGACAACAAAGTACGGAAATAGCTGTAGTAGTAATACAGAAGGAAGGATAGATCTTTGGAAAGATAATGCTAGTCCATAATAATATAGGAAAGAAAAAAAACTTGTCAGCCCATAGGAATAATGATGCCCCCATGACCACTGCTAGTAATGATAGTAAGGAAGCAACCGTGACAGTGATCATTATTATTAACTTCCACTTCTTTAATTACCACTATTTGCCAACACAGTGCTAGGCACTTCACAAATGATTTCCAAACCTTAAAACTATGGAGGGGTTAGAAGCACAGATAGATGTTATGATTTTTTGGTATTGTAAGACCCAAGGATCATACCAATGTAGATTAAAATGTCAGTTTTAATCCTGAAAAATAGAACTAGAAAACATGACTGTCAAATGGGGTTCTTACTGTGTATCTCCAAAAGGGATGGCTTCTTCCACAAGTGTAAGACCTATACCTGATGCATTCTACAGAAAGGAGGGAGAGAGAAAGGGAGAGAGATCAAGCAAACTACCCAATCAATAAATGATTCCCTCTTCCAACTGGAAACATGAGAAAAGAAAAGTTCCTCCTGCACAATTTTTCCTAGAGAGGGCAAATTCCTTCCTCTGTACAGAAGAGTAGAGAATAATAACCATTTTGGTCTTATTATGCACATTTTATAGACAAGCCAACTGCAGCTCTGAAGTGTAATTAATTTTCCCAAGTCATAAAGCTGGGGGTAAGAGAAAATTCAGGATTTGAATTCAGGTCAGTCTGACTCAGAAGTCCTAACTGTTTCCATTATGTCACTTAAGAAATTACTTATAGAAAAAACAATCCTAAAATTCATGTGGAACCACAAAAAACCCCAAATAGCCAAAGCAATCCTGAGAAAGAAAAACAAAGCTGGAGGCATCATACTTCCTGATTTCACAGTGTATCACAGTTATAGTAATCAAAACAGAATTGTACTGGAATAAAAGCAGACACATAGATCAATGAAAGAGCATCAAGAGCCCACAAATAAACCCATGCATATACAGTCAACTAATATTTGACAAGGGAGCCAAGAATACTCAATGGGAAAAAACCCGAAAGTCTCTTCAACAAATGGTGCTGGGAAAATTGTATATTCACATAAAAAAGAATGAAACTAGACCCCTATTAGACACCAATCACAAAGTTTAACTCAAAAGGGATTAAAAAACTTATCTGTAAGACCTGAAATCATATAACTCCTAGAAGAAAACATAAGAAAAAATCTCCTTGACATTGGTCTTGGCAATGATTTTTTCAATATGACACCTAAAGCACAAGCAACAAAGTAAAAAATAAGTGGCATCATATGAAACCAAAAAGCTTCTGCACAGCAAAAGAACAATCAATAAAATGAAAAGGCAGCCCAGAAAATGGGAGAAAATATTTGCAAACCACACATCCGATAAGGGGTGAATATCCAAAATACATAAAGAACCCTTTCTCTGTCTGACATTCACTAAGCATAATACCCTCCAGGTCCATCCATTGTGTTGCAAATGGCAAAATTTCATTTGTTTACATTGCTGAATAGTATTCTATTATGTGCGTGTGCATGCGTGCGTGTGTGTGTGTGTGTGTGTGTGTGTGTGTGTGTGTGTATGTGTATCACCTCTTCTTTATCCATTACCTGTTGATGGACACAGTCTGCTTCTATATCTTGGCTATTGTAAATAATGCTGCTATGAACAATGGGGTGCACGTATATTTTTGAATTAGTGTTTTTATTTCTTCAGATATATAGCCTGGAGTGGAATTCCTGGATCATATGGTAGTTCTATTTTTACTTTTAATTTAATTTTTTTATTTTTTATTTTTGGTTGCGTTGTGTTTTCGTCGCTGCGCGAGGGCTTTCTCTAGCTGTGGCGAGCAGGGGCTACTCTTCGTTGTGGTGCGCAGGCTTCTCATTGCGGTGGCTACTCTTGTTGCAGAGCACGGGCTCTAAGCACATGGGCTTCAGTAGTTGTGGCACGCGGGCTCCAGTAGTTGTGGCTCGCGAGCTCTAGAGCACAGGCTCAGCAGTTGTGGCACACAGGCTTAGCTGCTCGTGGCATGTGGGATCTTCCCAGACCAAGGCTTTAACCTGTGTCTCCTGCATTGGCAGGCAGATTCTTAACCACTGTGGCACCAGGGAAGTCCCTATTTTTACTTCTTTGAGGAACCTCCATACTGTTTTCCATAGTGGCTGCACCAATTTACATTCCCACCAACAGTGTACAAGGGTTCCCGTTTTTCCACATCCTCGCCAACATTGTTTTTTTTTTTTTTTTTTTTTGCGATATGCGGGCCTCTCACTGTTGTGGCCTCTCCCGTTGCAGAGCACAGGCTCCGGACGCACAGGCTCAGTGGCCATGGCTCACAGGCCCAGCCACTCCACGGCATGTGGTATCTTCCCGGACCGGGGCACGAACCCATGTCCCCTGCATCGGCAGGCGGACTCTCAACCACTGCGCCACCAGGGAAGCCCCAACATTTGTTTTTTGTGGTCTTTTTGATGATAGCCATTCTGACAGGTGTGAAGTGATATCTCACTGTGGTTTTACTTGCATTTCTCTGATGATTAGTGATGTTGAACATCTTTTCATGTGCCATTGGCCATCCGTATGTCTTCTCTGGAAAAATGTCTCTTCAGATCTTCCACTCACTTTTTAATCAGGTTGTTTGTTTTTTTGATATTGAGTTGTATGAACTGTTTATATATTTTGGATATTAACCCCTTATCAGTCATATCATTTTCAAATACTTTCTCCCATTCAGTAGGTTGTCTTTTTGTTTTGTTGATGGTTTCCTTTGCTGTGCAAAAGCTTTTAAGCTTAATTAGGCCCCATCTGTTTATATTTGTTTTTGTTTCCTTTGCTTTAGGAGCAGATCCAAAAAAAATATTGCTATGATTTATGTCAGGCAGTGTTCTGCCTCTGTTTTCTTCTAGGAATTTTATGGGTTTTGTTCTTAAATTTAGGTCTTTAATCCATTTTAAGTTTATTTTTGAATATTGTGTTAGAAAATGTTATAATTTCATTCTTAACACATGTAACTGTCCAGTTTTCCCAGCACCACTTATTGAAGAGACTGTCTTTTCCCCACTGTGTACTCTTGCCTCATTTGTTATAGATTAACTGACCACAGTGCATGCGTTTATTTCTATGCTCTCTATCTTGTTCAACTGACTTATGCATCTGTTTTTGTTCCAGTACCATGCTGTTTTGATTACCATACTTTTGTAGTGTAGGTTGAGGTCAGGGAGCATGATTCCTCCAGCTCTGTTCTTCTTTCTAAAGACTGTTTTGGCTATTCAGGGCTTTTTGTATTTCCACATGAACTTAAAATCATTTGTTCTTAGTGAAATAAGTCATATAGAGAAAGATAAATATTGTATGTTATCACTTATATTTGGAATCTAAAAAAAAAAACAACAAATTAATGACTATAACAAAACAGAAACATACTCACAGAAAACAAACTAGTGGTTACCAGTGAGGAGAGAGAAGGAGGGAGGGGCAAGATAGAGGTAGGAGATTAAGAAGTGTAAACTATTATGTATAAAATAAATAACCTACAAGGATATATTGTACAGCACAGGAAATATAGCTAATATTTTATAATAACTTTAAATGGAGCAAAATATATGAAATTTTTGAATCACTAATATGATATTGTAAATCATCTATATCTCAATTAAAAAATAAATTTAAAAAAGAACTCATAGGAGGCTTCCCTAGTGGCACAGTGGTTGAGAGTCTGCCTGCTGATGCAGGGGACACGGGTTCGTGCCCCAGTTCGGGAAGATCCCACATGCCGCGGAGCGGCTGGGCCCGTGAGCCATGGCTGCTGGGCCTCCGCATCCAGAGCCTGTGCTCCGCAATGGGAGAGGCCACAACAGTGAGAGGCCTGCATACCACAAAAAAAAAAGAACTCATAGGGACTTCCCTGGTGGCGCAGTGGGTAAGAATCTGCCTGCCAACGGAGGGGACATGGGTTAGATGCCTGGTCTGGAAAGATCCCACGTGCTGTGGAGCAACTAAGCCCATGTGCCACAACTACTGAGCCTGCACTCTAGAGCCTGCGTACCACAACTACTGAAGCCTGCGCACCTAGAGCTCATGCTCCGCAACAAGAGAAGCCACCACAGTGAGAAGCCCATGCACCACAACAAAGAGTAGCCCTGCTCGCCACAATTAGAGAAAGCCCACATGCAGCAACGAAGACCCAATGCAGCCAAAATAAATAAATAAATAAAATTAAAAAAAAAAACTCATACAACTGAACAGCAAAATCATCATTATCATCATCCAGTTTAAAAATGGGCAGTGGATCTGAGTAGACATTTTTTCAAAGAAGAATTCAAATGGCCAGCAGGCATATGAAAAGGTACACAACACTAATCATCAGGGAAATGCAAATTAAAACCACAATGTGATATCCCCCTCACACCTGTTAGAATGGCTATTACTGAAAAGACAATAGATAAGAAGTGTTGGTGAGGACATGAAAAAAAGGGAAACTCTGTGCACTCTTGGTGGAAATGTAAATTGGTGCAGCCACTATAGAAAACAGAATGTCTTTTCTCCATTGTATGTTCTTGCCTCCTTTGTCAAAGATTAATTGACTGTAGGTGTGTGGGACAATTTCTGGGCTCTCTATTCTCTTCCATTGATCCATATATCTGTTATGGCACCAATACCACACTGTTTTTATTACTGTAGCTTCTGAAGTATTGTCTGAAGTCTGTGTGGGTTATGTTTCCAGCTTTGTTCTTTTTCCTCAGGATTGCTTTGGCAATTCTGGGTCTTCTGTGGTTCTATATAAATTTTAGGATTATTTGTTCTCATTCTGTGAAAAATGTCAAGGGTAATTTGACAGGGATTGCATTAAATCTGTAGATTGCTTTGGGTAGTGTTGCATTTTAACAACATTAACTCTTTTAATCCAAGAGCATGGTATATCTCTCCATTTCTTTAAATACTCTTCAATTTCCTTTATCAATGTTTTTTAGTTCTCACCATATAAGTTTTTCACCTCCTAGGTCAGGTTTATTCCTAAGTATTTTATACTTTTTGATGAGATTTTAAAAGAGATTTTTTTTTTTACTTTCCCTTTCACATATTTCATTGTTAGTATAAGGAAATGCAACAGATTTCTGTATGTTAATCTTGTATCATGCTACCTTGCTGAATTTATTAGTTCTAGTAGTTTCTGTGTGGATACTTTACAGTTTTCTATATACAGTAGCATGTCATCTGCATATCTCTTTGGCAAGTGGTGTTCAGAAAGCTGGACAGCCACATGTAAACCAATGAAGTCAGGACACTCCCTCACACCATACACAAAAATAAATTCAAAATGGCTTAAATATAAGACAGGACACCATAAAACTCCTAGGAACAGAGCATAGGCAAAACATTCTCTGACATAAATGTTTTCTTAGGTCAGTCTCTCAAGGCAACAGAAATAAAAGCAAAACTAAACAAATGGGACCTAATCAAACTTATGTCTTTGCACAGCAAAGAAAGCCATAAACAAAATGAAAATTCAACCTATGGACTGGGACAAAATATCTGAAAACAATGCGACCAACATAGGATTAATTTCCAAAATATACAAATAGCTCACACAACTCAATAACAAAAAAAGCAAAGAATCCAATCAAAAAATAGGCAGAAGACCTAAATAGACATCTCTCCAAAGATGACATACAGATGGATAATAGGCACATGAAAAGATGCTTAATATTACTAATTATCAGAGTAATGCAAATCAAAACTACAATGAGGTATCACCTCACACCAGTCAGAATGGCCATCATTAAAAAGTCTACAAATGACAAATGCTGGAGAGGGTGTGGAGAAAAGGGAACCCTCCTACACTGTTGGTGGGAATGTAAATTGGTGCAGCCATGACGGAAAACAGTATGGAGGTTACTTAAAAAATTAGAGTTATCACAAGATTCAGGAATCCCAATCCTGGGCATATATCCAGAGAAAACTCTAATTGAAAAAAATACATGCATCCCAGTGTTCACAGCAGCACTATTTACAATAGCCAAGACATGGAAACAACCTAAATGTCCATTGACAGATGAATGGATAAAGAAGATGTGGTACTTATATACAATGGAATACTATGCAGCAATAAAAAAGAATGAAATAATGCCATTTGCAACAACACGGATGAACCAGAGATTATCATACTAAGTCAAGTCAGACAGAAAAAGAAAAATATCATATGATATCGCATATGAGGAATCTAAAATATGATACAAATGAACTTATTTGCAAAACAGAAACAGACTCACAGACATAGGAAACAAACATGGTTACCAAAGGGGAAAGGGGAGGGGATAAATTAAGGGTTTGGGATTAGCAGATACAAACATCTATATATAAAATAGACACAAAACAAGGTCCTACTGTATAGCACAGTGAACTATATAAAATATCTTGTAATAGCCTGTAATGGAAAAGAATATGAAATACATATATATATATATATATATATAAAACTGAATCACTTTACTGTACACCAGAAACTAACACAACATTGTAAATCAACAATACTTCAATTTAAAAGAATAGAATATAGAATGGAGTTTTCTCAAAAAATTAAAAACAGAACTACCATATGATCTAGCAATTCCACTATATATCCAAAGGAAATGAAATCACTATCCCAAAGAGATATCTGCACCCTCATGTTCATTGTAGTTTTATTTACAATAACCAAGACATGCAAACAACTTAAGTGTCTATCAACAGATGAATGAAGGAAACATTATGCACACACACACACACACACACACACACACACACACACACACACACTGGACTATCATTCAGCCATGAAAAAGAAGGAAATCCTGCCATTTGTGACAACATGGATGGACCCTGAGGGCATTATGTTAAATGAAATAAGTCAGATGAAGAAGACAAATACCATATAACCTCCCTTATTTGTGGAATATAAAAACCCCAAATTCATAGAAAGAGAGAACAGATTGGTGGTTGCCAGAGGTGGGGTTTGGTGGTGGGAAAATTGAGTAAAGATGGCCAAAAGGTACAAACTTCCAATTATAAGATAAATAAATTCTGGGGATATACTGCACAGCATGGTGACTATTGTTAACAATACTGTATTATATATTAATATTTGAAAGTTGCTAAGAGACTAGATCTTCAAAGTTCTCATCACAAGAGAAAAAATTATAACTAGCGAGGTGTTGGATGTTAACTAAACTCATTGTGCTAATCATTTCACAAAATATATATACCAAATAATTATGTTGTACATCTTGAACTCATACAATGTTATATGTCATTAACCTCAATAAAACTGGAAAAATAATTTTATGAAGAAATTAAATTTAATTTCTTAGATTCTTACAAATGTAATAAAGGATCACCATATAGAATACAAATAAGAAATGAAAAGAAAATTAAAAGCACCTACAATTGCCCATAGCCTTTGTGTATATTTTGGTGTAGAGCCTTCCTGCTTTTATATGAGGTGGCCTGTCTGAGAAAGGCTTAAATCAGGTTATTACTGGGAAATTTCTGAAGGAGTTGGAGGACAAGAGCCATCAGGAAGATGAGGCTCAGGGCCCAGAGAAGGAAACTAGTAAATAGTTTCTGCAGTCTCAGGCACATCAGTCCTCAACATCTGCCTGCCAGAAGCCAGGTCTCACCTTGGCAAAACCAGCATCCAATTGCCTCCCTCTCTGCTCCACCTGGGTATCTTGACTGAGGTCTCTCCCTTTCTCTGGCACCTGAAGTCATAGTCCTTTCGATTTCCAAAGCCTCATACCTGTGCCCCTGCTTGTTTGGCCATTCTTCTCCAGCTCTCCAGGTGCCGAGTTGCTGGCAATTGCCTGATTTTGGACCTCTCCCTCATTTGGACATCTGGAATTAGAGGCTCCCTTTTTCCTAAATGTCTATGTAGCATCCAGCTCACTGCTTGCTCGGATCCTCATTCCTTTTTGCTTCCACGGATAATTCTAACACCTGGCTTTCAGAACTAGGACATCCCCATTCTAGCCTGCTGATCTCTCAAAACCAGGTTTTACCCAGAGTCGAACCACACCTACCATCTATCCGGACTCTTATCCAGACCTGGATTTCACGGTCCTAATGTTCATTCAACGTCCACAATAAATAGCTATCAATGTCCCCAGGTTGACACAGGTCTTTTCCACTTCTACCAATAGCCTGATTAGAAACTAAGGACCAAAGACATTCCCAAACCCATATATCTTATAGTAATTTGTTCTTATCGAGAAGTGGTATCTATTGCCTATCACCACTGCTGCCCACTGCATCTTGGTATCTAAATCACCAAGGAAAACGCAACTCAGTCAGGCATTGGAAGGAACAACACTTTACTCACATAAAAAAGAGACAGAGCATAATCAGCTTCAGGAGTGGGCATTGGTCCCCCATGGCCAGTGGCCAGTGGCCTACACGAACCCCTCTTGCGCCGCAGAATAAAGGACCCCATCCTCTACAGGGACAGATGTAGTAGTGGGGTTAGCCAGGAACCACATGACACACATGCTTAAGCAGAACAAAGGAGCACATATAGAGTCTGAAACAGGGAAAGGTGTGCCCCCCACAAAGTGACCAGTCCAGCACAGGCTGTGAGGACTCTTCCTCTCTTGGTATGGAAGGTTCCAGGCCCAAGGCCCACTCTTATGAGGATGAGTGAGGTCCAAAGACTGCACCCAGGAGACTCCCTTTCCCAATAGTTCTACTTTCCAGAGTTACTCTACTTAGAAATGTATTATTTATATTGTCTTTAAGTGTGTTATCATTCATCTTCCAATAGCAATATAAATGTATCTCAGTGACTAGAATATTTTTATAAGATATGGATTTAAAGAATTTTTTTCTGAATTTGTTTTCAGCTCCCACTCTGTATCATATAGATTCACTTAAACTTACCTGGCCTTCCCCTCTTCCTGAAAATAGACCATCAACTTGTCATGAAACTGTAACCCAAGTGGGCTGTCACTTACAAGATTATAAATACTAAATGAAATAAATCTCATTGGACAAATTAGAATGATTAGAATCAGAATGATTACATTAGAATCAGAATGATTACATTAAAATCAAAACAGTCAAGTTAAAATTACTGATTAAAATAAAAAATTAGCTATGAAAAATGTTCAAATCAGTGCCTGCATTTAGAATTTGACTAAAACATCTACAAGTTTTCCAGAAAGAACTTAAAAAATCAGTCCCTAAGCCGACACGATAACTGTGTTCAATGCCATTGCTATAGCAATGAAGAACTCCTCGGTTGGGCATCTCTAGTTACAAGCAGATAGGGAGCCAAGGCATATAAACTGCCCTCCCCTCACTGAGACATGCTCTCGTCCAGATAGCGAGCGAGATTGGATCACAGATCTGAATCCAAGTGGAGGAAGGGGGACGAGTCTTGAATTCCTTCACTGTGCAAATGTGCAGGTGGCTTTGGGATATTTACCAAAGATCTTAAGAAACCTGGAAAAGATCATCAGACCACTGGAATGCACTCTATTTTTTTTAACATCTTTATTGGAGTATAATTGCTTTACAATGTTGTGTTAGTTTCTGCTGTATAACAAAGTGAATCAGCTATATGTATACATATATCCCCATATCCCACATATCCCCATATTGCGTCTCCCTCCCACCCTCCCTATCCCACCTCTCTAGGTGGTCACAAGGCACCGAGCTGATCTCCCTGTGCTGTGTGGCTGCTTCCCACTAGCTATCTATTTTACATTTGGTAGTGTATATATGGCCATGCCACTCTCTCACTTCGTCCCAGCTTACCCTTCCCCCTCCCCGTGTCCTCAGGTCCATCCTCTACGTCTGCATCTTTATTCCTGTCCTGTCCCTAGGTTCAGCAGAACTTTTTTTTTTTTTTTAGATTCCATATATACGCACTCTATTTTAAATTCAATTTTGAAATCACTTCTTGGAACTACACTAGATAGGAGCACCTTCAAACCTACAGTATATGACCACATATAATTAGGTAAGTACCAGATTTGTTTAGGTTGTAGCAGAATAAATGAATAATGTGATTTTACTGAGTTAGTACATCACTTATTAAAGCCTTGGTCCCCCAAACATCACCAGCAGTGTAACCATCTCCAGGGTGGTTACAGGTTAGCAAGGAGCTAAAAACACAAGTTTTTTGAAACCAGTGAAGAATCAGAGATCTTTGCAATCTAGCAGGAGGTTAATTTGTCCTCGGGCACTATTGAATTAAGCTGAAGAAGGACCTCAAGGGATATGTTTATCACTCTTGCGGTGTTCTTTCAGCGCAAAGCCAGTGACCCAAGAGACAGGAGTGGAGCTCTAGAAAATCATATGGTTTTCCTGGCCAGGAAAGTGGCCCTTGTCCCATGATCTAACACCAACAGCACAATATTCACCCACATAGTAGGGACTGATATACAAAAGAGGCTTTTCTTTGTGGCACACAAACACACACAAAAAATTAGGTCTGCTTTTCTTTCACCCTGTTCAAATGTGTGGGATTTCATAGTATGGTACTAGACCAGCTCAATACCTGATGGAAATAACTCAAGAGGAGGATACAGAGGGAAGACTGAATTCAGAATGCTCTGTGAAAGTACATCTGTTTCATATGAGACACACAATCTGTCTCATTCCAACCTGCATTTCTGGGTCACTTGAGACATTTAAACTGCACTTATAATTAACAGCTATTTTTAAACAGAGAAAAAATAGAGCACTTGGTAAGGTACAAAAGCATTAAAATTGCCCCAGTTTCGCTTTTCAATAGGACACACCACCGCAATATGCTTCAAGATCAAAGAGAGCTCAGAAAAAAAGAGAGAGAAAGAGAGACAGGCCGATCAGTGGGGATAAATTGTTCCCATTATGATGGTGTAAGAATAGGGTTCTTTCAATTGAAACAATTTAATAACCACATTCATTACATTGGTGTCCACTTGGTTTTATCCGAGCAGTTTTTGCGTAACTGGGGACTAAGCTCAATTGAGCTTATTCTCTAGAAATTAAGATGTGCAGGGTTTGACATTCAGAAATTAAGTACTAATAGTCGATCAAGAAGTTGTCTCGAGATTGTCCCTGGATGTAGTGAGATCTGCCTACCACTAATTATGGCAAATGCAAATGCATTCTCTAAAAGACCTGCCCCAAATTTTCATTAGCTCATTTAAAGGCAGTTAAGGTTATATTAGGGTGATGATGGGATATCAGAGTCTCCCCTTTGGAATATGTTTATAGAATCACTTTGCAAAGCATCACTTGCATAGCATAAGTATAGCATTGCCATCTGTAAACTTGTTTTTCCCTCAGCTATCAACGGAGGAAATCTTTCAGAGCACTCTTCTAATATTCTGTGAGATCAAGACAACCAAACAGAATCACGACAAACACTGGAAGTGCTGATTTAATGAACAAGGGAATCATTGATTTAGGAGGAAAAAAAATCACTAATTTTCCAGGGTTGACTTCAGCTTTGGATAGCTACATACTAGAAAAAGTGGTGGATTTTTTGCCAACCAGCTTTCCTGAGAATGGTTACATTGCCAGTTCTCAACTGCACTATGGAGCATAATGTGTCATTTGAAGTGTAGTTTATCCTAAAGTGCTATTTAAAAAAAGATATTAGGCATGGAGCTGTAGAAAAGCATGCAGAAGAAAATCCAGGGTTTACATATCATGTATTAGATATACACAGTCCATTCCTGTTTGCTATCCTCACTAGGATCTAATTCGTGTACAGGAAAATTTAAGCGTACACTAAATCCTTCTTTGTTTTCCTATTGCTGCCAAACAAGTGGAGAGTAAGAATTGTTGAAACATATATTGGGTGGCAACTTTGTAATAGCTGCACTTCTTCTTTCCTTCTTTTTTCCAGAAGACAAAGTGTAAAAACTGAGAAGTTACCCTTACCTCTACAAAAGCTTTTAAATAATGGCTTTTCCAGGAGCAACGGCACTTCTCTCACTAGACCATTTCCCCAGATGGAATTTGCAATATAAAGCCACTATAGACTGGCTTATTGAGGAAAGAAATAGACTTGTACAAATCACTGGGAAGATAAATAAGCTATAGCAATCAATAAATTAAAGCCAGGCGGGGAAAAAAAAAATCAAACTCCGGCATTCCAGACCAATTAAGATGTTATTTACTGCCCATGTGATTGTAACTTCGATGCTCTCCTTCCTTGTTTTCACACCATAGGCATCTGTTTTGCTGAGAGAAAGATATATAACTGATGTGTAAATAGAAAATGATATAGATATGTCCCATAAAACTGTTAATCTGTGCTCCACATTAAATATAAAGTACATTTTTTATTTAGACACTGCACTGGTATAATTAAAATAAAGTATGCTAGCTTTATTTTTTCAGTAGTCATTTCCAACCATAGAGATCAAATAACAGTGCAACAGCAGCATGAAATGTGGTTATAATAGCCTGAGACCACATTTCCTGAAACTAAAACATTGGAGATAATAGTGTGAAGGTACAAATTAAATGCAAATAAAACAGATTCCTTATTGTTGCTAATCCCTGGATCGGGTTTCAGTGGGGAAATTTAGCATTAGTGGTTAACTTCTTTGTACAGTAATCATTGACACGTTAGCAGTTACATTTTGAGATCATGGATGGAAACTATCAGCGAAGGATTTGAGAAGACTACCTGTCCATCTTTCAGGAAGAGAGTGGAAGTGGCCTGGGGCAAATCAAATAAAAATATACTGCCCAGACTGCCTCCGGGACACTTATGGCACTTGGCCAACAGTCATTGATTTGTTTCCTAATTGTACATTTTTGTGGCAACCTACTTTCATTCGCCAGCAGAAGCTCTTTTTGATTTCAGAGGTGTGTCAGCACGTCTTAGCAACATCCCATTTTCTAGGCTGACTGTTCTGAGAACATCTCAAACAATAACACAAGGGGACTTAACATAGTCGGCTTGTGTTACAACTTCTGGTTTTCCTACACTGTAATAAGCCTACATGCCATGGAGATCAAATGTGGCTGGTGTAATAGAGATGTTTTTTAAACCCGAAAATATGATTTAAAGTAAACGTAACAGAATCACCTTTTCCCTCAGCCCAGTTTCATATGGACCTTACTACTAGCGTTCAAAACAGTCGTTGAGCAATTAAGTTTCTTGGGATTTTCAAGTACACTGACATGAGTAGCTGTTCTGATGAGATATGGCCTTATTCTAAATAAGTAACTAACTCATGTTTTGGAGATTTCTGGTAAACAACCTCTTTCTAGTCTTTTATAAAATAGCATTTGTCTCGTAATTCTATAATTTGCATCTCTCAGCTTTCAGGACAGTGTTGGGCATGTTACATTCTATACTATTACCCTCTGTAACTACAAACAGCAGTAACAGTGTAAGCAAAACAACTTCCTTCCTCACTTCCAAACACTATCAGAGACTACCAAAAACGTCTCTGCAGTCCCTTCCTTACCCTGAAGCCTTATATGTCTGAAAGAGTCAAGAGCTACATTTACACAAGCTAATCCAGACTTCCTCCTTTTCCCTTCTTCTCCAAAATTAGGCGCACATAGCCCTAGGGGCACACAAGATGATGCACTGGAGTGCAAAGAAACCATCAGAAGATCTGCTTTTATTTATTTATATATTAAAAAGAAATGAAGTTTTACTACTAGTATATACACTATTAATGTAGATAATATTATAGTTTAGAAGGAAATGTACATATATTGAGGTGCATACTCAAAAACTTTATTTTCATGCATGATTTTTAAAGTTTGGAGACTACTAGGCTGGCAACTGCTATTAATCCTTCAAATATTGGTATGAGAAAGAATTCTGAAACTCCATGTGGTAAGCAGACTAATGCCCTGCTCCCTCCCCAAGGATTTCCAGGTCCTCTTCTCCAGAACCTGTGAATATGATACCTTGTGTAGCAAAAGAGACTTTGCAGATGTCACCTAAGGTATGGGCCTTGAAATGGGAAGAGCATCCTGGATTACCCAGGTGGGCCCGATCTAATCACATGAGTCCTCAAAGGTGGAGAACATTTTACTGGCTGCACTGAGAGAGAGAAAGAGATGTGACAATGGAACAGGGTCAGATAGATGCCATATGAGAAGAATTTGACTCATCACTGCTAGTCTTAAAGACAGAGGAAGGGGCCACAAGCCAAGGAAGGCGCCACAAGCCAAGGAAGGCAGACAGTTTCTAGAAGCTAGGAAAGGCAAAGAAAACGATTATCCCCTAGAGCCTCCAGAAGGAATGCAGCTCTGTCAACAAGTTATCTTAGCCCAGTGAGACCTCTGACCTACAGAACTGCAAGATAATAAACTTGAGTTATTTTAAGTCACTAAATTTGTGGTAATGTGTTAAGGCAGCAATAAGAAACTTACATACTCCACCTGCCCTAATTCTGAATGCTGGAGTATTAAGACAGATCTAAGTACTACACCAAATGGATTCAAGAACATTTTTTGGTCAATGTCTCCTGAGTGTACATCACTAGGGGAACAAATAGCAGCAAGGTATGTTAAAGTTGATGAAATATTATTTGCAAAAAATGGAAACAGAACAAAAACAAGATATTTGGCCAAGAAGAGGTAAGAGTTTTCAGATATGATTTTTGCCCATTATCTGAACATTATCTACAGTGCCACCAAATATCAAAAAAGAGTAAAAAGCCGACCTTAGAATAAGTTGCATTTTCCCCAAATCTAAGGCCCTTAGAAAAAATTTAAACCCTTTCCTCAATATTTGAACTTCATAAGGTAAAATTTCCAGGGATGACAGTATCGTGCTGGAAACATTAATGTGCCAGCATGAAATAATATCACCCTGTAGGAGGTAATAAAGGCATAAATTATGTCAAATTGTATCTGGTTCATGGATGTTACTGTGCTTCTTATGGGCAGATACAGCTAACAGGCAAAGAACACCTTCCTATCTCCCTCAGAAAATTAAAGTCATGTGCACAAACAGCAGTCTAAGAAATCAGGGAACCCGTTTGTGGCAAAATGAAAATGTGCCATGTTATAGATACACCTCCTAAAGATATGAAATATCTCTTGTTACAGTAGAACATACTTTTTCTCCTGGTCCTGGTCATCATAGAACGAACCATTAAGTCATTTACATTACAAGTGGTGGCTCCTACTCCTCTTAGGTAACATAATACACTAAATGAACTTGCTGCTAGGCTATATATAGTGCTCCATTATGGACTCCAGCTATTAACTGGTTTGGGGTCATGGGCCATCTCGGTTAATGTGAGGAATCTATTCTTCTTTAAGTAAAATGTTCAATAGCATCTCCTATTGAAATGGGCCGGTTTCAAACGATATGTATCATTAGGCATGTGCCAATGTACATGTGTATGGGATTTCCTGCATTTATTTATTTAGGATAAGAAAACAGAGTCTATTTTGCAAAGTTTAAAGAAAGTAATTACAGATGCCATTGTGTACCAAAGTTATTTAAAAGTCTGAAAAAAATGTGGCATGAGGAAAATGCAAAACTCTATAAGCCACATTGCGATTTAACCCTTTTGGAGCTAAAGCACTAAGGCGGGGAAAGCTGCTTTTCTCTTCTTTGCCCCTGTTTGAAGATGCATATAGATGACACTGCAAGCAGAACCATCTCTTTTGCTACAACCTGGGTAATAATGTGCTCAGTTAATCTATACAGCATAGAATCATCCTCTCAAAAAGTAATTTACTTCTTTAAAAACTGGAAGGAAAATAAATATGGTGCAGTAAAATTGAGTAACGGAATCTATCTGGACGTTTCACAAAACATTTCATTATGCTGACAATTCCCAGAAGTGCTCTCAAGAGTGCTTTAAGCTGAGGATTACTGCACTGGAGCTGATGGACTTTTTTTGTAGCCCCTTTAAAAGGCAGTGAACCATTTTTCTATTTTATTTAAATAATGCCCCTTAAAATGGATTTTTAGAGGTATAATAACTCCTTAAGAGTCAGTTATGCTAAACAGTTTCTCTTGATAGAAATGTTGTAAAACTCGTTAACTGCACAGTTTCAGATGCCGGCTTGGTGAACACTAACTGACATGTGAATGACCAGAGTTTGTAAGATAAATTGCAATAGTTGTCGTATCACACAGCTAGCACTGCACAAGCTGGAGGCCACAAGGGTCTCCAACCTGACAGAAAATTACTTCAAGATGAATGAAAAATGCTTGTTTCTCTTTATTAGTTTTTAGAGAACAATGAAAATGTTGAACTGTTTACAGAGGGCTGATTAAATGTGGTCAGCGGGGCCACATCCCTACTGCTAAGTGTTGGCCTCCCCCTCCCACTCAGCCCAACCTACATACTCACACACCACACCGTTCCAAGCGCCCGTCCCCACCCTTTGCTCCCTGCCACGTGCATCTCCTTAGAGGCTATTACGGCTGCACATCTGTGTGAGAAGTGTGCTCAATCTGACATCTGACATTCCACTGCTGCTCGGTGCTGCAGAGGCCTTTGTTAGGTAAAATACTGTTGTCAAGCCTAACAAGCAGGTCACGCAATTTGCTGGACACTGCAGCAGAGAACAGCCCAGGATGAATTGCTTCAGCTTCAAACAATGCCCAGTTCCATATTGGAATACATATGTACTTCTTTCATTGTGCCGCACTACAAAAAGTCATGACATTTTGTTTTTTTAAGGCTTTAATTAAAAAAAAATGTTTCTAGGGTTAGACTACCACAAAATAGCATTTTTTGTTGTATTAGGGTAACTACTGTCTTATGGCTAAAGGAAACGGCATGAAGTGCTTTAATTGGTCATTTGTGGTTTAAATCCCATTTATGTTTTACCAGAAAGCACAGTGAGAGGAAAGGCACTAGCTACTATTTTAGCTGACTGTTTGGCGTACTTAAAGGGGTGGTCAAAACCAGGGCATTTAGGAGAAAGATTCTCACTTCGTATTTCCACAAAGTAAACAGCCCTTGATGGAAAGAAATATGAGAACTCATTAATAAGCATATGCCAAGCAGGAAGAAAAGTCTTTTTAACCAGACCAAGCCAAATAAATCAGATCCAGAACATGTTTCAGTAAAGTAAAAAATTAAGGAGAAGCAAATCACTGCCATTTCAGCTCAACAAACAGCTTTCCATGGCCCATCACCTTCCTCACTCCTAACCTCTCCCTCTCTCACACACACACACACACACACATCAGGGAAATAAACAGTAATAGGGAGCAGTTCAAATGCTATTGTGGCATTCTGACACAATACAGAGTGCACACCCCTGATGTGCAAGCAGGATTCTCTTCCCCTCTGTGCAGAACATGCATTCTGAGCCTATTATGTGTATAAACAATGGCATATGTAATTACCTTTCTAGGGTGGCAATTATTCCTCAGAATCAACAACCAGACTTAAAGCATATTCCCCCAGAAGACATTTGGGGATCAATTCTGGGTCAATTACATCTGGCTTTGATTTATCACATGGTGTCAGGCTATGTTAAAAAAAGAAAGTTTACCAAAA
Organism: Tursiops truncatus; assembly: GCF_011762595.2. Lineage (NCBI taxonomy): Eukaryota > Metazoa > Chordata > Mammalia > Artiodactyla > Delphinidae > Tursiops > Tursiops truncatus. The sequence goes on from NC_047036.1 coordinate 74,735,317, forward strand.
AAAAGATTATGAGGTAAAGGCTAAAGGTTTGGCTCAAATTGGTTTCTTTCCAACTTTGCTTTCTCCCAATTGCTCTGCCCTCCCCCATTCTCAAAACTGTGATTTGCTGGGTTTTATCCATTAGATAGTTTGCTGTTCAGTAATAACTAAATGCAATGAATCTAGACTATGACCAGATTTGAACTGTCCCCCACCCCCAGGCAGTGGGAATTTCCCCTGGGACGCAGCAGAGGGTAGGGGTTAATAGTTCAGGCTTTGGAATCTAAAAGATCTGCACTTAGATTCCCCATGACTTAAGATACACATCTGTGCAATGGATAATACCCACTTCAAATGGTTGCTGTGTGGTTTAAATGAGATAATTAAGAGGCTCTGTGAAAAGCACTAAGCTCAGCACCTGGCACATCATGAGTACGCACTGAATAGAATGATTGCTCTTCTATTGATGGACAACCCAGAGGAGGAGAAGCCGAGCAGCCCCGCCCCTGTGCAGGGGAAGCAGAGTGGATGTTGGTATGAATGACAGGGCTGAACTGGTGAATCCAAGACACCAATTAAGAGGACCAGTGAACTAGACAATATACGAAGTATCCAGCTGATTTGGACTCATTCTAAGTACACTGAGGTAAACTACAAACTAATAGAGGTGCTACTCTGTTAGCAAGACCCCTCTGTCCTTTACAGAGCCTTACGAGCCACAGATGAAAAAAGCTACTTTACATGCCTTGATCACCAAATATTTACTGAACACTTACCTACTATGCACCAGGCACTGTCCTAGGTACAAGGAATACAGAGGTTGTCCCCCTAAAAAATCTCCCAGAACAGTAAATAGATATCTACAATTTAGTACACTACAGGTTCATAACTCAGACTTCCTGGAAGCTACTTCATGCAAACTGAAAGTAACATAACCAATATCCAGTATCACCATCAGGAGTTTGGGGGCAGGGCAATGCATCCTATTAAGGATGAATCATATAATTAAAGTCATTGGTCAAATTAGAGTTATTCCTTACTGAGGAGCAAAATAAAAGTTTTTAGAAATTAAATAAAAAGGAATGATTTGAGAATTCTCAACAAATTCTTTAGGGAGCCATATAATGCTCCATTCAAAGAACACTTTATATCCATTTTATAGGGAGCAACGTTGTTTATTAAATGAGAGAAACAGCACTGACACAGTTCATTTCTCAAGCAGCACATAGTGCTATTGGCAGTATGTACTGGCAGCTTAATTAAGAAGTCTGTTGATGATGTTAAAAAAAAAAAAAAGCTGGCACATTTTCAATTCAAATGTGGACACTACTCAAGACAAAGACATGTCTATTGTTGGCTCATACATACTAAAATGTGTCACAGACACCATGTCTACAGTCATATTAGCATCTTAACACTGGAAAACTCATGACTTATTCCCAGATCAGAAGTAATTTTTTGGAAAAATTGTATAGTCATCCAACTTATGGAATACAGACAACACAATGAACACTGAAATACCCGAATTTTCATACAGAGCCTTTGCTCAGGTCTCTTTTGCTCCTTCCCTGCCCTTTCTTGGGTCCATGAACAACACCCTCAATCTTGAGGCAAACCTTTCCCCTCTCCATGCTAGTAACTCACTTGGAGTGGCAGACCCCTAGGGCATTGAAGGCAGAGGCCTATAGAGACAACAGATTTAATTTACCTCCCTACTTTCCAAGAAATGTACAAACACAATATATTTCTTCAATATACAATCTACACCTAAGGGGGAAAAAGGATTTATGCAAATTTGCTCCAACTATAATGTATTAATATCTCTAAAGTCTCCTGAATGTACATGGAATCAATAAAATGGGTCCTAACTATCAGAAGTCCAAAAAAAATGGAATTAAGATGTCCTGACTTGCCCACATTAGGAATTTTGTTTTGTTCTGTTTTGTATTAAAGAGATTTAAAATACTTACAGAATATACTTTTCCATTTGTTTCCTGTTTTAGAGACATGCTGAAGAGCAGAAGACCAAACAACAACAAAAAAATGTATGCCCTGAAACTGACTGTAAATCCACTGAAGGCAGGGACCACATCTTATTTGTCTCCTCATTTTCCCTTCCCTGTTTTGTACAGTGATTCACACACAGTAAGTACTCAATTAAGTTGAAAAGGCAATGCATGTTTCAATTCACTTTAATTTGGAGGGGTTGCATTGATTTAAGAAAAAGCTGAGATAAAAAGGAGAGGTTCAACTTTCCTGATTTCTGGCTGGTGAGGCACACTGTCTTGAAAAATTCCTTTGCCGAAGCTTGCATAACACTGGCATCATTAACTGCTGGTCACTCACTGTGGCATTCTATCTATCTATCTATCTATTCATTATTTATGGCTACGTTGCGTCTTCACTGCTGCACATGGGCTTTCTCTAGTTGTGGCGAGCAGGGCTACTCTTCATTGAGGTGCACAGGCTTCACATTGCGGTGGCTTCTCTTGTTGTGGAGCACGGGCTCTAGGTGCGTAGGCTCAGTAGTCGTGGCTCATGGGCTTAGTTGCTCCGTGGCATGTGGGATCTCCCAGACCAGGGATTGAACCATGTCCCCTGCATTGGCAGGTGGATTCTTAACCACTGGGCCACCAGGGAAGTCCTTCACCGTGGCATTCTTAATGTCTTGATTTGTTTCCATTTTTGCTGACGGTAACAAGATGATTCTCCAACAGTTGCCTTTCCAACAAGAAAATGTGAAAGGTGATCTGAAGCCAGTATTCAGCGAAGCAGGTATTCAGTCTATCTCCATCCTACAGACAGTACACCTGTGAACAAAATGGAAACAAATTATTAACCTAAGCCTTTTGAAGAACAACTTTTCAGAAGTTCAATGGTTGGTCTTTTGTTGATCGCTAAAATTATTTAGCTCAACGTTTCAAAAACACAACCAGAATCTTTTACGGTGATAATGCTGTTTAAAGTTTTCTTTCTTTACCTTAAATAATGACTTTGAAATCCATGCCACCCCCCAGGCACAAATCCAAGCCTAATAAAATCAGAAATACCACATATCTGTGCATTTTGAAAACAAAGGTTCCTTCCCTACCCAGGTAGAGATTCTGTGTGTTTTCCCTTGCCTTGATAAATAGGAATAAAACCCCTCATGAGATTCTGAGCCCTATCCCTTCGTGAACAGCAAAGTTCCTGCTTACGTCCCATCAGGTAGCACCAAAGTGTCTGACTGGGAAACAACAGCTGCAGATAGAGAAGCCCACTGTGAAGCAATTTGGGCAGGCAGGAGCACACTTTCTCCAGCAAAGGCTCTGAACGAACCAGGTGGGTAAAAGAAGAATGCATGAACACTTCAAAATCAGCTCCATGGCAAATGCCACATGAGAGGAGCCTAGAAGGACCCAGGTGGGTTCCACCTTAGGTTTTTCAGTCATACCCATGCACATGTATATCAGTAACACAATCTTAGACCAGGAAAGAAAGACATCTTTGCAAGAAACATTTTTACTCATTTACATGCTCATGGGCTACTGTCTCTCTGAGATGTCCCACTGAAGTGGGATATAAAGCAAACCAATACTCAAGTAAGATTAGCCTTAACACAATTTATTAACTAATTTATTTTATTTATTTGGGTTTCTAAAAATTGGTCAAAAGCAATTGCATATATGTTTAAAACACCTTTCAGCTCATGAGCCAAAATGTCATACTACACGAGCATTTAAAATCCACCTAGAGTCATTTTAGGTTCTTCCTTCTCTATCCATTACATCAAACTTGTCACTGAAGGCTTTTACTTCTTAATGTGAAATGTCTTTTGCAGACCCCTTTTCTTCTGAATTGCTACTAAAAGTTCCCTGCTTTGTCAGGCCCTATTCTCCTCAGCCTGGACTATGACAGCCTCCCAGCTATGCCAAGGTCTCCTCTACTGCAGTCTCAACTCCTTCCAAGTGATGCTACTTCCACTGGGCCTCCACTTTAGCCATTCATTCCAAGATCCCTCTGAGCTAGGACCCCTGAAATCTCCATTTAAGAGGTTTAGTGTAGCTGTGACCTTCAGCCCATCATCAAGCAGGCAAAAGAGAAGCAAACTCAGCCCCTTTTTGGCCACAATGCACTGAATTGCAGAGTTTACTCTAAACTGCTTCATCATCATTTTTCCCTTTGTTTCCCTACCAACCCCAGACATGCTGGCCCAATCTTCAAAACTGCTTCTGTCACCTAAAGGGGTGGGATAGGGAGGGTGGGAGGGAAGAGGGAGGAGATATGGGGATGTATGTATATGTATAGCTGATTCACTTTGTTATAAAGCAGAAACTAACACACCATTGTAAAACAAACATACTCCAATAAAGATGTTAAAAAAAACAAAAAACAAAACACCTGCTTCTGCACTGACTAGCTTTCCCATTTCCGACAAGGCTTTGTGCCTTGCCCAGAACCCAAATATTCTTGATGAGGACCCTGATACAACTTTTCCCCAGATTCTATTTCAGGACTCCAGCCGCTGGCTGTGAATAGATTGTCCACTGCCGGCTGTGAATAGATTGTCCACTGCCATACCACCATTCCTGACTCCGAATCTCACTGGCTGTCTACATTCTAGTTGCCCAAATCTCCTGCTGAACTGCATTTCCTCAGATCCAACAGCTTCCCTGAACCAATCCCAAGATCCTCCTGGTCTCTGAGGACTGACTGCTGGCTAACCCTAGTGCAGCCAGGCTCCCAGACCCTGATACACCTAGTCTTCACTTCCTGCTGCTTCCTGGCAATCTATGCTGCTGAGGTCCTGCATAGGAGCCCTCTTTTCTCAGCCTAGACAAATTCTAACACTATAATGTTTTTATAACACCTACCTTTTTATTCATTAATTCAATTAATCATTTATTAATTTATACTCACTTCATTGCATTAAAAAAATAACGAGGTTAATACTAACTTAGTTTAAAAAAACAAAACAAAACAAAACCTTACATGATTACCTGTAGCCTAACCACAGCCTGATTTCTGAAGTTTTCCACTTCACTTCCTAGTCTCCAACATGAAGCCTCTGCTTCAGGCATACAACTCTACTGACCTCTAAGCTCATTCTGAATCTTTGTTCACCCCCTCTTTTCTTCCTTCTTAATTAGCTCCTTTCATCCTTTGGCATCTCACTCATGACATGATCTAAGAAGTCTTCCCCAAGAAACAAATCCACTTTACCTTTCCCTTATCTGGATTCCTCGGGAATAATCAATATCACACTGTTTAAGTGCTTGGTTTTCTCTAAATGTTTCATATACATTAGCTCCCCAGACAGACTGTTAAGTCTTTGAGAACTGGAATAAAGGCCATGTCTTGTAGTTGTTATGGTGCCTCCAAAGTACTTGATGTTGACCTCTAACAGGAAGGCAAAGCTCCACTTCCACCCTTACTCCACTCCCCAGCCCCACAGCCATGGAGGAAAAGAGACCAGGTAACTGAATCAAGTTACTGGATTCAACTAAACTTCTTAAAAGGAAGTGGAGCTTTTGGTGTATTGAGAGGAAAATTTAAAGTTTTAACCTGTAGGCTTCTGTGTTTTCTTTGGAGTTGTCTCTTGGGGTTCTCACTCTCTTTGGACTGCTTCTCTCTATTTCCATGTGGCCAATGAGGCAAAAGAGGTCTGGAACTACCCCCCACTTCAGACATGCTCCTCAACTACCATCTACCCCCAACCCAGATAAAGCCTAGGGTGGAATAATTAGACCAGCTCTAACTTAAACCTTTCCTTTCATTTTTTTCTTCTGCCTCATCTAGCCACTAGTGAAATATGATCTAAAGAGCTGGACCCAGGAGTAAGGGACCAAGGAGGCTTATCTGTGTGCAAGACACAATATTTCCAAGCAGCTCCATAATGGTAGCTGAGCTCATCAGAAACTGCGTTAGGTTTGAGGGAGAGGTGAGGGCAGGGGGTAGGGCAGCACCCAGGTAATAAATAAGAATATATGTGTATGTACTTGAGGTCTAACCTATGTTTATCTCCTCCCACCGCTTGTAGCCTCAGGGGATACCTGGATAAAATTCTGTGGGTCCATCTCAACATAAGTACTAACCTAAGTATATGCTGAATAAATACTTGTTAATTTATTTTTCTATAGTAAAGGTCTAATAGACCAAGAATTTTAGGAAATTTTGAAGTTCTGGGTCAGAGTTTTTTATGATTTATGTATTAAATACCTGCCTGACTCAAAAGCTTAAAGTAATTTTTTTTTCTATAAATCCATTTCTCTACAAACACAGGTCTTACAACAAAGATCTCTGAGTCTGAGATCTTTTTGAGAGTGAGGATGCAAGCAAGACAGATCCTGGGGGTTTTACAAGGCTTTCTACCAAAGATTAAAGCAAGTGGGCTTCTTCTATTGTGAAATTTTGAATTAGCACTTACAGATGACCAAAGTCCACTGTAGAATCATGTAATATTCATATCTCATGTATTTTGAATATTTAAACATATCACATACACACACTATATATGTGCATATATACATAACCTTGATATATACTACTTGGAAAGAAATGGAAAATGGATGCAAGCGTATTCCAAAGTCATGAGATCATTTGTCACTTGTCCAAGTCTGAAACAATGCTCTTAACTGGCATATGATCAGAGACTGTCAATTGTCCCCTAATACCCATTCTCCCCTTTTTCCTTTATTGATAGAACTCCTGAATGTTGAAAGGTATATGACCATAAAAATTATATTTTCAAGTCTTCTTGGCAGCTAGGTATGGCTAGTAGGGTGTGAGCAGAAGTTAGGGGTGCAACATCTAAGGAATGCCTTTAAAGACGATGCTTATAAATCTTCAGACATATGAATGAAGCTAACAAGCAGGGATAGCAGAATAGTAAGATAGAAGTTTATTTCTTCCTTACTCAACAGTCTACGCATAAGCAGTCCAAAGCTGATGTGGCTGATACAGCACCTCCACTGTCAGGGAGCTCCTTCTAGCTTGTTTAAGCTACTATATTTCGGTATAGGTTAGGCTGCTATAACAAATACAGCACTATAATTCTATCTCTGCCACTTACTAGCTATCCACCCTTGGGCAAATTATGAACTTGTTTCTAACATGAGGGTGTGTCTTTTTTTTTTTTCCTTCCCATTATATCCCCCACTTCTAGCACTGTTTGCATACAGTAAGCATTCAATAAAAATGAGTTATTACTGCTGTTTCTGCTGTTATGCCAAATCTAGACAAATAATGCCATACCTTAACAACTAACCATTAGATACTTCCAGTAAAAATCTGAAATAATACAACTAATCAACATGGTGTACATTACAGTGATCACATTTTCTGACCCAAACTTAGAAAACATGGTCTGACAAAAGGTTTTTTTCTGACTTGTGAATTTAGTATTATGAAAATTTGTATACGCTAAACCATTGGTTGTCAACTTAATAAACTGACTTTACTTTTCTACAATTACCTGCTTAAATTGGTCAGCCCTGGAAAGTCAAGCCATATAGCCCCAAGAGTATTATTGGTTCTGTCCCCTCTAGTTTTTATTACAAAGTTCCACTGCGCATGCACATGATGCACACAAAAAAAACCTGATTACTCATTTATGGTTGTGAATTTGTATTGCAATAGGTCAGAATCTCCAAAAAATAATTCTTATATTTTTCCCAAGGAAGAAGAACACTTCCTGCTTCTACAAAAATAGCATGGATGAGAGTTTTCAGTAAAATACATTTCTCCTATTGACGAGCATTTAATACACACACACACACACACACACACACACACACACACACACACGCATGCACGCACCCCTGGCTGCTTGGATTTCACCACAAGTGGTACCATTTGCCAGTCATCGAAGTAATTCAGTCTGATCTGTTGAGGTGATGGATTCTGACAACCTACGTAAGCCTGTCATTAAGGGGAGGATAGATTATAGTCTCCATTCAGGACACTATAGTGTTTACATTTCTCATCCATACAGCCTATGAAACATAAGGGGAAAGCAAGAAGATGGAAATAAAGTTGAACAAGGACTTACTGCTTCTCTCGCCAATGAATGATATGAGCAGATCACCAGTCCACACTTTCTACTACGTATATATAAAGTTCTATTTCTTTCTGGCTAATATAAAGACCTTTTACAAAGAACATAAAGATTATGCACAAAAGTGACTATTCAGTAATTTAAATCTACCTTGAGACCTTGTGCTTCCACTTTTAAAATATTATTTTTTCCTCTTTCACCCTATGTATTTAGCCATTTTGCTTCTCTATAATTTTCTTACTTACATACTTAAAATTTTCATCTAGAATGGAGATTATATCTCAAATGAAATTCATTAATTAGGTGAACTTAAAAAGACAAGTCTGAATTAATGAAAAGTCTACACTATGGACTATTGTCAAAAAGATCACGACAGGGCTTCCCTGGTGGTGCAGTGCTTGGGAGTCCGCCTGCCGATGCAGGGGACGCGGGTTCGTGCCCCGGTCCGGGAAGATCCCACATGCCGCAGAGCGGCTGGGCCCTTGAGCCATGGTCGCTGAGCCTGCGCGTCGGAGCCTGTGCTCCGCAACCGAAGAGGACATGACAGCGAGAGGCCCGAGTACCGCAAAAAAAAAAAAAAAAAGATCATGATAATAGCAACAGCTGATGTTTGAGAGTTTAGAACATGAAAATCACTGGGCTGAACACTTTACAAGCATTATCTCATTGAATCCTTTTACAAAAGTCCTGGAGCAGGTATTACCACCCCACTTTTACAAATTAGAAAACAAAACCTGAGAGATATTAAGTAACTTGCCTGAGGCCACATAGCTAATGAGTGATAGAACTACTTTCAAACCTTAGTTTGTCTGACTCCAAAGTTCATGTTCTTTACCACCACACCAAACTGCTGGGGTTTTCCTTTAATCAATTATAATAATAAAGCAATATCTCAGATTAACAAAACTCTGAAGTGCCAAGGAACCCTGCCTTACTTAAAAAAATAAGAAGTATTTGAAATTAGCTGACCAATTATTTTAGCTTGGTAATAATTATCTGCCATTTATGAAGTACATACCAGGCACTTTGTATTAAATCTAACCCTCACAGCAACGCCATAAATTAGATAAATGTCTGCATTTTATAGATGAGGGAAAAGATACTCAGAGAAGCTAAGTAAAATTTGTCTAAGGTCACAAAAGTAGTATGTGGCACAGTCTTTGCACTCTGCCATCTCCACACTACCTTATTACCTCTCCAGCAAGGCCTTTCTCTAGAGTGCTGGAAAAGGCTGCTTTTAAAAGTAAGAGTGCCATTCCCCTGTGATTATATGTATACTATTTATTAGCTCAGCAAAGCTTTAGTTCAGAGACAATGCAAAAGTAAACTTTAACCCAGGCCCTGCCCTCATTATCATAAATTCCAAATTTAGTGAGGTCCATGTTAATGGGTTTTACTGTATATAGAAAAGAGTTTAATAGTCACTTAGCCCTGCTCTATCTCCATTAACAAATCTAAAAAGCCACACAAAGGTGAAGGAAGGAAGAACAATGACCTCAAAACTAAAACAGATAAGAAGTGCCTGTAATTAGCACTCCAGAAAAAAGTCATGATACATAGCATATGCCAACACCACAATACAGTACATATGCCAATATGTAACAAGTGCAACCCTACAAGTGTAAGTGCTCTATTCATCAATTAAAGAAAATTAATCCTAATCAGATGTTCATATGAAGGAATACAGCCATAGCAAATCAGCAATAATAATTAAAAGTCCATTTCAAATCTCTTTGGTGAGCGGTGAAATGATCTGACGTAGCCAGGCTGCCTGATCCTTTTTGCAGAGTTGTATAAATGTGCAATTAGGTGAAAATTCCTAGCTGTTTAACATGGTCGTCTTTACTACTCAAGCTGCAGTTGTTTCTAATGAAGACATGCTTCCATGTGCACCCCAAGTGGGAAAAATGTATAAGTTGTAACAGTCAAGAACATGTCCGCTCTGAGAGACAAGTCCATAATACACAGGGCTTTGCCACAGAGGTCACCACGGTGTTGCAAAGATTTTAAACAAATCGTACCTGCTTTGGAGGGGGCTACCTGAAACAGTCAGGAACGCACAGCTCTGTCACGTTACATCGTGGTTTTTTTCTTTTCTTTAGGTCAGCTTGTAAATGAGCTGCCACGTGCCTCTCTGCAAGGGAAATAGCCTTGGGACACAAGCGAAACAATCCAGGTGAAGGGCAGCCCAACTATGTGTTCAGGTATGATGCACTGTGGGGTAGGTGGTGGAATCAGATTTAAGATCATGTGTAGTCTGGCTAGACTCTCAACAGGTCACCTGCTTCCTAGTGATAGAGCCAAGGCTTAAAGTTGGGGCCCGTTAGCTGAGGGCCATCTTAAGGGATAGGTTTGCAGTCTCGGACACCCAGAGTGAACTAACCTCCCATTGCTACTCTACATGAAGTACAAGGTACTAACTTCCCTACTATATGAATGTTAATTGATCCAACTATCTGAAACTGCCATAACTCTGAAAATCCTGCATCTTGTGTTGCTTGACTGGCGTGCAAACCAGGCTCACCGAAGTGTATATTACTTTAGGATTCTGTCTTTCACTTTCATTTCCAACTCACTCAGCCACAGCATCATAACTATTACTGTTTCTTTTACAGTTGATTTCAAGTCATTGTAAGGTATTCCTGAAAAAGAACATGGAGTCTCATTCTCTGAATTTTTCAAAGTCAGAGTGAGAAGAAAACATCCTTCCCTGTGAGCATGGGATAAACTCTGAATTCTCTCAGAATCCTTCCCAACCTGAGTCTCTGATTGTTATTAATCAATTAAATCTTAAGAGATACCCAGCAAGTCCAGTTCTAGAAATCTTTCCTACAGAAATACTAGTACAAGTTTATAAAAATAAAAACACTACCATGTTCACTACAACATTGCTTTTAATCGCAAAAATGTGAAATGATCTAAATGGCCAGCAGTTGAAGAATGGTTTATTAAGGACCATCCAAACCAAAGAACACCATGCAGCCATTAAAAATAATAAGATATGTCTTGAGAAAAGAAATATTTCCTGCCATATCAGTAAACAAAGGATGTCACACTCATCAGCGATTGCAGTCCTCCAACATGAGCCCGGGAGCCCTGAGGAAACTCAGGAAGAAAAGAATACCTGCCATCTAGCAGCCATCAGACTGTAGCCACTGCCTACCGTGGGCCCTGAGGAAACTCAGGATGTGAAAACACAGGATACAGTCCCCAGAGAGCTGAGGTGCATATCAAAGGCATGATTTCAGTGAGCCCAGACTCTTGCATCTTCCCATACAAAGAAAAGCGCTAAATTCCTTAACTTGGGATATCTGCTTTTCTTTAATTTACAATAATCTTTTGATGTTCCTGACTACCTGCCCTTTGTTACAAAACTTCTGTGTAACCTGGCTCCCCCATTGCCTCCTCGGAGCAGTTCTCTCAGGGTTACTGGAAATGCTGCCTCCCGGGCTTGAAGTCCTAAAAATTCCCACTGAATAAAACATAACTCTCAACTTTTAGGTTGTGAACAATTTTTTAAGTCCACAGTCTCTTTTGACAGGAAAAGGAGTTCAGTGAAAAAAGGAAAACGCAGAACAAAACATATAGTGTGTTACCATTTGGGGGGAAAATACAACTGTGTATGTATATAAATAAACATATATATGGAGAATATGGAGGTATATGAAACAAAAAGATCTGTTTTAGAGAGCTGTAAGTATAAATATATAGCTATGTATATTTCTGTTATGTGACATTCAGGTAGAAATATTTCTATTATATACTTATATATACACACATTTGCACATGCATAGAAAAATCAGGAAGAATAAGTCAGCTTGGGCTGCAATAAGAAATACCATGAACTGGGTGACTGAAACAACATTTATTTCTCATAGTTTTGGAGGCTGGGAAGTCCAAGATCAAAGTACTAGTAGATTTGGTTCTTGGTGAGGACCTGCTTCCTGGCTTATAGACAGCCACCTTTTTGCTATATCCTTACAAAGTGGGGAAAGAGAGAGAGAGACAGAGGAACCAAGCCTCTGGAAGGTGAGATCGGGAAAGGAGGACTTTAACTTTTTACTTGTACACATTGTTGTATTTATTTAGATTTCTAAGCAATTCCCCAACATTGAGACACCCTTCCTCTCCTGCATTCCAAACAAGTTTGGAAGTAATACAAAAATAAAACAGATGAGAGGCTAGAATATAACCTTTATTACTTACTGATTGAGACCAGGGTGAAGGAAGTAGCTTAGTGTGAAAGCCAAAACAAGCCTAGCTGTCTAAACTACAGAATCAGGCCATCTCCACAAGCCAAGCCAGTGCTGGGCTGGGGTGGGCTCCCAGCCTCAGGAAGAATGTGGCTCTCAGTAGGCAGGCCCTTCTACAGCTAGAAGGAGGGTGGCAGTAAGCTGAGCTGGCTCACTTACTTACTCCAAATTTACCCATTAGGTAAGTTGCTCTCCTTCTAGAGCAGAGTGAGAAAAGTGGTCTGTTAAGAAGGAGTATAATCTTTGTCCGAGAAAGTAGTAGTGGTGGTGGCTCAATCTACCTTGCAATAAGTTAAAGAGTAAATGGTGAGAAGCCAGAAGCAAGAAAGTAGACAAGTCAGGAAGAACTGAAAGAAAGGAAACAGAGTAGGGAATTTAGGAATGGGTTGTTTTTTTTTTTAAGGACGAAGCCAACAAAATGTTAAACGTGGAAAGTAGAAGACTCAAAATAATTTACAGCAAGAATCTAAGCACAGTGGTGGAATCATGGACACAAGTGAAGTTGGATGCCTCTTACTGAGACATAAATAAAAGGGAAGAAAGAGGAAAAGCCACAGTGATTTGACGCACAGTTGAAGGAAAAAATTGAGTTCATATCACAGGATCAGCTTATAAAAAGGTAGATAGATACTAGGGCTACAGCCAGACAACAAAATTAAACTTGCAAACTGCCACAGGACTGGCTATACTAAAGTCATGACAAAACTCAGAAGAACCAAGACCTACCTGTAAATGTTTTATCATACTATGACACCTTTGAGAAATTATGTGATCTATTATTTACAAGACACTGCTTAGATTACATTGATGTATATATACTCTATATCATTCAACATCATGCATCATAATATTACTGATTCACGTGCTCCTTTGTCCCAGGGAACACTAGGGAATAAAGGTTTTGATGAATAACAATGGTTTAAGCTTGACCAGCCCCATGCAATTTTTCACTGCAATTCTGGCTACCATTACACTATATTCCCCAAATCACAGCGCAGTATAAAGTAAAATGAAACAGACCAAAGAAACTGGTGGAAAGATTCATAGTCTAAAAGTCTGGCTCCATACTTTTAACTGATAGAGACTAAAATTTCTGCACTGGAAAAAGTTTCTGTTTTCACTGATCTATTTTCATGCCATGGTTTCAGTGGCCACAAAAGTCCTTCTGGTAACAGATTCTTCTGGTAAACAGTTTTCTGTGAATTTAAAAAAAGATGGAAAAGCTTTATATCTTTCAACAATCCCCAAAGTTATATCCTTCATCAGGTTTTTAAGTTACATTCCTAGTCTCCATGCCTCAGTGTGGTTTAATTTTACAACCAGCTGCCCTCTCTTAACTAGCAGTTTTTGACATCATTCAGGTTTTGTAAAATGTGTGCTACAGCCCTTACTTGGGCTTCTCGGCTGCTACTAAAGTTATACGGCACTGGTTAAGTGTGGAGGCTGGCACCAGAGAGGATCCATAATGGTGATTATCATGCAAATCAGCCTGCTGCAAGTCCAGCTCCTCCGGAGGACTTCCAGAGCTCGGCTTCCCCCAGTCGCTTCATTGTCTCCAGGATAAAGCGAGCCATCTTAGCTGCTAACACTGGACGCAATTGAGATTGGTTCTCCTGACAGAGATTAATGGGCAGCAATGAATCTTTCACTTGGGGTAGAAATATGATTTTATTTAAGAAAATAACCATACATAATTGGGCTGCTGTCATTTTAAATTTTAATGGTGAGAGTAATATGGAGGCTTCTGGAACTTTAAATTACAACTTTCAGAAGCTTCACACTGAATCTTTCAATTATTCTCTGTAAGTACCTTCTCAAAGCATGTGCCACCATGACATTGATATCACAATTCAAATCTAAATTCAAAACTGACTGCAAGACTATATGAGCTATGTGCTGGCGTGCTGGCTGCCTCATTTTATCTTTGAACATCTGACGAGGCGAATCAGGAGGCACTCTCCCAAAGCCCAGCCAGCTGTTTCCCAAATATTCAAATACCCTGGCATGCAGAAGAACCTTTCAGATTTCCCCACATCAAAATTCGTGAAGACCCCCTATTTTTCCCATTAGTCTCTGGCTCACCTACATCCTTCCACACAGGCCCGCCTGACTCACTCAGCTAAGTGGCCGCTCTTGCTCGCTCGTTTGCTCACTCACCTCTCGGGTTCCCCCACTCCAGCAACTGGATCCAGTGTGCTGCAGAACGGCAGCTAGTTCAGAGAAAACCATGGGGGAGAGTTTTTCAAGTCTGCATTTCCTTGAAGTGGATCTGAAAGAGGGGCTGAGCTGATATTTGTAGTAGTAGGAAGACAGAGAGCAAAGAGAGTATGTGAATTTTATTTAAAATACATTCATTAGACTGGAGCGAAAATGGAATTGGGAAGACAGTCGCAAGGGAAATGTGAAAAGGCTTCTTCCTCTTACTTTTACTTCGGTGTCTTAACTCCCTTGTTATATACCTATTTTCTTTAATCATTTTAATATTTTTTATCTCCATATTAAAACAAGTGGAAATGAATAATTATTTATAGGTTTAGCTTTAGACTGCTTCAATTATTTTAAAGAGTCCCCTACCTCAGTAAAAACAGTGCCAAATTTACAACTGTAAATAACTAAATCCAGCTGCACTAATGAATCCACAGTAAAAGACAACCGTTATTTCACATTTTAAAGGTCCTGAAGCAATTTTCCTCAGCTGGATGACTTAGAATAGAGGCTATGGACAGCATGTGGGAAGTTTAGAAGGAGAAGGGGACTAAGGTGCCACAGACAACAGCCTCTATCCAAACGGCTGGTCAAATTTCCTGGACACCAAAACCCGGGTTTCCAGCTGGGTGAGGGGTTCTCGATTCCTTCCATAAAACTTGAATCTTTACTTGTTCGTTTCCTGTGATGCGTTTACACTTGGACAGAAGGGGCACAGCAGGGATGCTTTCAGGGCACATCTAGAGGGAAGCCAATCTCACAGGAGTCATGGATGCCAGATGTCAAGCCAGTGTGTACTGCTGAGCGTGCTCTGAGGATCCCGCATCGGCACCAAATCATGGTCTGAGGAAACTGCTGTCCTGATCTGGTAGAAATTTATGTCATTTTAAGAATAATCACAGTAATAAAAGAAGCTGCTATTATGAATGTAAAAATTACCTGAGAGCCAGACAGGCCAATGACGTTCCTGTTCTGCCAGTCAAGTATATTCACTCCATCAACCCAAACCATCGTAAGACAAACAATTTACTCCTGGGAGCCACAGGTGGTAAAGGTTAGGAGGCCTAAGCGTGGAGTGGCCGTAACAAGGATGCTGACTGACAGTATTTCTTGAAAACAGCCTCAAACATTGTTTTGCACTGAGATCAGGACTATGGTGCCCTAGTGGGCATATATCTAAGTCACTGATCATGGACAGGGAAACAAAATGTTTAAAACCCACATTGATTTTGGAGCCCAAAGCAGTACAATTACATATCCTGTCTGACTTGAATATTTAAGGCTTGTGAAGTGTTTCAAACACAAAACAGTTCTACATAAATCATTTACCCAAACATTTACTGTGCTCCTATTATATGCCAAGTATTATATACTGTGATAAACCAGTTTTGCTTAAAGAATAATCTTCAAACTACTGGATTTCTCTGCAGAATTTAGTACCATGGCTTGTCCCTTCATCTTAAAGTTCCTTCACATATGTAAAAGTTCTCTCCCTCTTAGAGGAGTCTACTTCTTAGCCCACTCTGTCCCTTCTCACTAATTCCTTTTCCACAGCCCTGTCCTCATCTCCCACTAAATCAAGAAGGAGTGAAGGGTAGTATATCAAAATCGTATGGGGGACATTTTAAAAAACTATACAGGTACTTTCCACCCCCGTTTGAGAATCATTACCTATGTGAATCACTCACTATTTCTATCTGGAGTAAATCATATCCCATAAAAGTTTGGGGATGAAAAAAACAAACAAGAATAAGCTGAAGATCTCTGGACTAAACACTTCCTCTTGATGATATTATCACCTATATGTTGATTTCAAAAATAACATTTTAAGGGAATTCCCTGCAGGTCCAGTGGTTAGAACTCAGCACTTTCACTGCAGTGGCCCGGGTTCAATCCCTGGTGGGGAAACTAAGATCCCACAAGCCACATGGCTCAAAAAAACATTTTACATGTGCAAATGCCTGGTGGGCCTCTGTTTTCAAATGACCTATTAACTCACACTCAGTAAGTGCAACATCAGATCTATTACCTTTATTTTTTTTCTTCTCTTCCCTTTCTTACTAGCATCTACTCAGTGGATACTTCACATCCCCCATTCCCACCCCACATACAACAAATCTGTTTCCAGACACTTCCTCTTCTTCCTCAAGGATACATCTTAGTTTGTCAACCATGTGCCAGACCCCATCTGGGCCTCTGCAGCAGCCTCCTCAGTCCTCCCTACCAGCAGCCTCTCCACTCCAAATTATTCTCCTCATGGTCCTGATTCCTACTGATTATAGCAGGAAATCCTAGAATGCAGCACTCAAAATATACAAGATGATTTTTGATACCAAATAGACCAACTTTTTATATATTTATATTTTTAATAGGTTTAAAAAAGAATTAACACCTTGAATTGGGATTTTAAGTTAATATTAAGTTTGCATTTAAAGTAAATTGTTGTATAAAAATTGGACAATTTAAATAAAAATCTAACTCCGAGTATGCAGACATTTTTAAAAATTTATTTATTTTATTTATTTACTTTTGGCTGCTTTGGTTCTTTGTTGCTGTACATGGCTTTCTCTAGTTGTGGTGAGCGGGGCTACTCTTCATTGCTGTGCGCGAATTTGTCATTGCAGTGGCTTCTCTTGTTGCGGAGCAAGGTCTGTAGGCACGTAGGCTTCAGTAGTTGTGGCACGTGGGCTCAGTAGTTGTGGCTCGTGGGCTCTAGAGCACAGGCTCAGTAGTTGTGGCGCACGGGCTTAGTTGCTCCGCAGCATGTGGGATCTTCCCAGACCAGGGCTCGAACCCGTGTCCCCTGCATTGGCAGGCAGATTCTTAACCACTGCGGCACCAGGGAAGCCCCAGACATTTTTTAAAAGATAAAAGTGGTACATGAGTCAGTGAAGTATTGGGAAGCTTAGTCCTACAAAATAGGTCCAAACTTCTTAACGTGATATTGTAAACGTTACACATCATCTTCAGCTACTTCTTCCTCCTACATTCCTTGCACTTTACTCAGACCTTTTGTGGATTAGCTTAGCTGATACAAAACACCCCAAATCTAATAGGTAAAACATTTTATTTAGTTCATAATTGTGCAACTCAGGTGGGTCATCCTGTCCAGGCTGACAACAGATTTCCCCAGGACTCTCCCTGTGTCCATGGTCAGTGGTGGATTAGCTCGTAACTAAATAATCCAAGATGATCTCACTCACAGGTCTAGTGCTTAGCAGACTATCAGCCAGAGCCTCTGCTCTCCTACAGGTGGCTACTTATCCTCCAGCAGGATAACCTAGGCTCATTCACAATATGATCTCAGGGTTCCAAGTACAGAAGCCCCACTGCACAAGCACTTCTCAAATCTCTGCTGGTTTCATATTTACTAATGTCCATTGGCCAAAGTCAGTCACATGATCAATCCAAATTCAGTGATGGGGAAACAGACTCCCCTTCTTAATGGAAGGATTTTCAGTATCACATTTCCAGGAGTTGGATGCAGGAAAGGGAAGAACTCGTGACCATTTTTACAATCTACCACTCTTACCACATTCCAAACATGCCAGACATATACACGCATGTGCTCATGCTATTCCCATCACCTGAAATGAATTATCAACTTCCTTCTGTCCTTCTGGCAAATTCTTACTTCTTGTCCTTCAAGGTTCTGCTCAAATACAACATTCCTTGACATCTTCCCTCAAATTAATTATACCTTCGTATGTTTCCATGATCCCTTGTATATGCATCTATTATAGCATTCAGTGAATTGTATTATAGTTACTTATAGTGTCTCCCTAACTAAACTGTCTTTGTACCATCAGCATAGTACCTGGCAAAGAATAGGCATTCAATAAATATTCACTAAATTGAATTTAATTGAAAAAAATCAAAACAAAGATTAAAGTCTTCCTCAAATAAGACTACATTTAAAGACTTAAGATGCAACTATACAAAACTGACCTTATGAGTTAGGAGGACTAATTAGATCCACCTCATCTAATTTGAAGGGCACTAGGGCAATGCTCCCAGTCAAAAGCATTTTTCCTGTGGAACTGGCACAAAGCCTGAACTTCCAGCATAGATTATCCTAGGTCCTAAAATGTTTTGCTGTAGTGCAAAGAGCACAGGCTTTGGAGTCTGAAACACTAGGACTCAAAACCTAGCTATTTGTGTGATCTTAACAGCTTAATATGTTTCCCTGCACCAGTCTTTTGCAGTAACGTATGTAAAGAACCTAGCACAGTGCTTGCCATACACCTCACACACATCAAACCCCAGAGTCTCCTCTTAGAAAAGCAAATGACCTGGGATGAAGTAACCTCAAGCCTTTATCCTTAACATCTGAGGAGAGTGGGGGAAAAAGGTAAGAAAAATAGTGTGGAAGTAAAGAAAGGGATAATAGCTTAAAAACTTCACAATTTAACTGAGAGCCAGGCCTGCGGCTAGTAATTACACAGTTGCATCAGTATTCGGGGACCCCATGATGGAGTAAAAGTCCCCCCCGCCTCCAGAGTATACAGTGACTATATCTGGTGATACAGGACTTAGGAATTTCTGCATAATTTTGCTGGGCATCAATATGTAGTCAACATTTATACATATACTCAGGCAAGACTACTGGGGAGAGAGTTAAGGAAAAATAAGAGTTTTTAAAAATGATGTTACGCTAATCTTTTTAATTCCCTCACGTTTTTCCTTCTACATTTAACAGGGGTAGTTGTGGTAAACAAGATTTTTTTCTCCCAAGGAAACAATTTTTAAGTGAAAAAAATGAAAAGCACATTACAAACACACAATTCTAAACTTCAAATTACATCACTTCTAAAGAAAATGTTACCATTGAAATCAATATAAAGTGAGTTTAGACACACTGAAGTCCTGTTTCAAAGTTAAGCCAAATTTACTACATTTTAATAGAATCTTTAAACCTCCAAAATCCAAGTAGGAACTTGTCTCCTGTAAGAAGTCTCTACAGTCGTCCCTCCTGAGGCTGTTCTCACACCTCAATGGCAACTCTGGAACACTTCTGCACTTAATGTGCACTAGATCAATCTACATTTGTTGATATCTAGCCCTATAAATGAATCTCCACTATTTTCCTGCTTTCTTTCACCCCAGCTTCACTGTAAACTTCCTGGTACCCAGGATTTTCCTAATCCACTGCTCCCCACTCCCAGCACCCAGACTGTACTCAATAAATATTAATTTATGGCTGACAAGAAAATGTATAAGTAGCATTTGCTGATGGTAAATTCACTGGTCCATTCAAGTTCAGATTAAGACCTCTAGAGACCCTAAGAACTGAAAAATTATGGTGTCCCACACACACAAATCAAAATCAAAATAATACTAAAGCAGAAAGCACAAAACTTACACATACGTTCAAATTAAAATAACTTATGGTGGCAAAATTTTAGATAAGCTCATCAAAGGCTGAACTCCTCTCATTCTTTCCCCTGTGAGGTGAGTGTACGAGAGAGAGAGAGAGAGAGAGAGAGAGAGAGAGAAAGAGAGAGACAGAGACAGAGACAGAGAGAGACAGAGAGAGAGACACAGGGGGGGAGAGAGAGAGAGACAGAGAGAGAGAGAGAGAGAGAGAGACACACACGGTGCGGGGGGGGGGGGGGGGGGGGGGGGGAGAGAGGGAGAGGCGGGGAGGGAGGGAGAGGGAGGGAGAGAAAGTTGTCTCTGATTTCCTGGTGCTTGGTCTGCCATAGAATACTCCAATTCTTGGTCCACTTCATAAAACTATGTCAGAATATTAATTATGAATATATATGGCTTCAGAGCTACAAAAAGGAATCAGATAATTGCCTAAATCCATATGTATATTAGCTGTTCCCTTGCAAGTGTCCAAATTCTACTACAGATATGTAGCAGGACAGCTTAAAATGAATAGAAACAACATAACATATTGTTTTGCCTGCTGTTACAACTGTATTGTAGTTGTATACAGAAAAGGAGGTGTAATAAATGATTCTCAGAAATGACTCAGAAGCACAAGTACCTTGCATTTTATTTCATTAGACTCCAATATTTGATAAAAGCAATAAGCACCAAATTATATTTGAATAAACCTTTCATAAATAATGTTTTCACAGTCATCACAAAGTCTAGAATGCAGAGACAAATTGCAAGCCAAAGTAAAACCACCATAGTTTTCTAAAACTGCAATTAAAACTAAAGTATTTTCACTTATACTGTGATTCTCATATTCATAGTAATAGATATTGGTTAATATTTCCATTAAATTTGAACATTTTATGCTTATATATAATTGTTTCAGCTAAACTTTTTCCACTTTAATATTTTAAAATGTGAATGTGTTCTGTATGAGTTGAATACTTTATTTCAACATAACAAGTAGACCTTTTCTAATGTTTGGATTCCTAGGAAAACAGCATAGAGAAATCAGAAAATTCTTTTGAGTGATTATAAAGGTACTTTACTTCTGATTATATAGGCGCCTTAAAACAGGAAGTTTTTAAAACCCTATACTGACAGTAAAATGCAACAAGAATGTAAATTTAGGAATGAAATTGAATAATTTAGTAGCTTGTCATGTGATCAGACATGATTGGTCTTCCCTGTGTCCAATTTTTCTTAATTTTATTTATTTATTTATTTTTGCGGTACACGGGCCTCTCACTGCTGTGGCCTCTCCCATCACGGAGCACAGGCTCTGGACGTGCAGGCCCAGCGGCCATGGCCCACGGGCCCAGCCACTCCACGGCATGTGGGATCCTCCCGGACCGGGGCACGGACCCGTGTCCCCTGCATCGGCAGGTGGACTCTCAACCACTGCGCCACCAGGGAAGCCCCTTAATTTTATTTTTTAAACAGCAGGTTCTTGTTAGTTATCTATTTTATACATATTAGTGTATATATGTCAATCCCAATCTCCCAATTCATCCCACCACCACCCCTCCCCCGCTTGCCCCCTTGGTGTCCATAGGTTTGTTCTCTACATCTGTGTCTCTATTTCTGCCTTGCAAACCGGTTCATCTGTACCATTTTTCTAGATTCCACATATATGCATTAATATACAATGCTCGTTTTTCTCTTTCTGACTTACTTCAAGCTCTATGACAGTCTCTAGGTCCATCCACATCTCTACAAATGACCCAATTTCATTCCTTTTTATGGCTGAGTAATATTCCATTGTATATATGTACCATATCTTCTTTATCCATTCGTCTGTCGATGGGCATTTAGGTTGTGTCCATGACCTGTCTATTGTAAATAGTGCTGCAGTGAACATTGGGGTGTATGTGTTTTTTTGAATTATGGTTTTCTTGGGGTATATGACACATATTGGGATTGCTGGGTCATATGGTAATTCTATTTTTAGTTACTTAAGGAACCTCTATACTGTTCTCCATAGTGGCTGCATCAATTTACATTCCTACCACAGTACAAGAGGGTTCCCTTTTCTCCACACCCTCTCCAGCATTTGTTGTTTGTAGATTTTCTGATGATGATGCCCATTCTAACTGGTGTGAGGTGATACCTCATTGCAGTTTTGATTTGCATTTCTCTAATAATTAGTGATGTTGACAAGCTTTTCATGTGCCTCTTGGTCATCTGTATGTCCTCTTTGGAGGTCTATTTAGGTCTTCTGCCCATTTTTTCATTGGGTTATTTGTTTTTTAATATTGAGCTGCATGAGCTGTTTATATATTTTGGAGATTAATCCTCTGTCCATTGATTCACTTGCAAATATTTTCTCCCATTCTGAGGGTTGTCTTTTCATCTTGTTTATAATTTCCTTTGCTGTGCAAAAGCTTTTAAGTTTAATTAGGTCCCATTTGATTATTTTTGTTTTCATTTCCATTACTCTAAGAGGTGGGTCAAAAAAGATCTTGCTGTGATTTACGTCAAAGAGTGTTCTGCATATGTTTTCCTCTAAGAGATCTATAGTGTCCAGTCTTACATTTAGGTCTTTAATACATTTTGAGTTTATTTTTGTGTATGGTGTTAGGGAGTGTTCTAATTTCATTCTTTTACATGTAGCTGTCCCATTTTCCCAGCACCACTTATTGAAGAGGCTGTCTTTTCTCCATTGTATATCCTTGCCTCCTTTGTCAAAGATTAGTTGACCATGGGTGCAGGGGTTTATCTCTGGGCTCTCTAACCTATTCCACTGATCTATATTTCTGTTTTTGTGCCAGTATCATATTGTCTTGATTACAGTAGCTTTTTAGTATAGTCTGAAGTTGGGAAGTCTGGTTCCTCCAGCTCCACTTTTTTCCCTCAAGATTGCTTTGGCTATTCGGGGTCTTTTGTGTCTCCATACAAATTTTAAGAATTTTTCTTCTAGTTCTGTAAAAAATGCCATTGGTAATTTGATAGGGATTGCACTGAATCTGTAGATTGCTTTGGGTAGTATAGTGATTTTCACAGTATTGATTCTTCCAATCCAAGAACATGGTATATCTCTCCATCTGTTTGTATCATCTTTGATTTCTTTCATCAGTGTCTTACGGTTTTCTGAGTACAGGTCTTTGACCTCCTTAGGTAGGTTTATTCCTAGGTATTTTATTCTTTTTGTTGCAATGGTGAATGGGATTGTTTCCTTAATTTCTCTTTCTGATCTTTCGTTGTTAGTGTATAGGAATTCAAGAGATTTCTGTGCATTAGTTTTGTATCCTGAAACTTTACCAAATTCATTGATTAGCTCTAGTAGTTTTCTGGTGGCATCTTTATGATTCTCTATGTATAGTATCATGTCATCTGCAAACAGTGATAGTTTTACTTCTTATTTTCCAATTTGGATTCCTTTTATTTCTTTTTCTTCTCTGACTGCCATGGCTAGGACTTCCAAAACTATGTTGAATAATAGTGGCGAGAGTAGACATCCTTGTCTTGTTACTGATCTCAGAGGAAATGCTTTCAGTTTTTCACCATTAAGAATGGTGTTTGCTGTGGGTTTGTCGTATTTGGCCCTTATTATGTTGAGTTAGGTTCCCTGTATGCCCACTTTCTGGAGAGCTTTTATCATAAATGGGTGTTGAATTTTGTGAAAAGCTTTCTCTGCATCTACTGAGATGATCATATGGTTTTTATTCTTCAACTTGTTAATATGGTGTATCACATTGATTGATTTGTGTATATTGAAGAATCCTTGCATCCCTGGAATAAATCTCACTTTATCATGATGTATGATCCTTTTAATGTATTGCTGGATCCTGTTTGCTAGTATTTTGTTGAGGATTTTTGCATCTATATTCATCAGTGATATTGGTCTGTAGATTTTGTTTTTGGTGGTACCTTTGTCTGCTTTTGGTATCAGGGTGATGGTGGCCCCGTAGAATGAGTTTGGGAGTGTTCCTTCCTCTGCAGTTTTTTGAAAGAGTTTAAGAAGGATGGGTGTTAGCTCTTCTCTAAATATTTGATAGAATTCACTTGTGAAGCCATCTGGTCCTGGACTTTCGTTTGTTGGAAGATTATTAATCACAGTTTCAATTTCATTACTTGTGATTGGTCTGTTCGTATTTTCTATTTCTTCCTGGTTCAGTCTTGGAAGGTTATACCTTTCTAAGAATTTGTCCATTTCTTCCAGGTTGTCCATTTTACTGGCATAGAGTTGCTTGTAGTAGCCTCTTAGGATGCTTTGTATTTCTGCATTGTCCATTGTAACTGCTCCTTTTTCATTTCTGATTTTATTAATTTGAGTCCTCGCTCTTTTTCTTGATGAGTCTGGCTAGGTTTATCAATTTTGTTTATCTTCTCAAAGAACCAGCTTTTAGTTTTATTGATCTTTGCTATTGTTTTCTTTGTCTCTATTTCATATATTTCTGTTCTGATCTTTATGATTTCTTTCCTTCTACTAACTTTGGGTTTTGTTTTTTCTTCTTTCTCTAGTTCCTTTAGGCGTAAGGTTAAATTGTTTCAGATTTTTCTTGTTTCCTGAGGTAGGATTGTATTGCTATAAATTTCCCTCTTTGAACTGCTTTTGCTGCATCCCATATGTTTTGGATCATCATGTTTTCATTGTCATTTGTCTCTCGGTATTTTTTATTTCCTCTTTGATTTCTTCAGTGATCTCTTGGTTATTTCATAACGTATTGTTTAGCCTCCATGTGTTTGTGTTTTTCACGTTATTTTCCCCTGTAATTCATTTCTAATCTCATAGTGTTGTGGTTGGAAAAGATGTTTGATATGATTTCAATTTTCTTAAATTTACTGTGGCTTGATTTGTGACCCAAGATGTGATCTATCCCCGAGAATGTTCTCTGTGTACTTGAGAAGAAAGTGTAATCTGCTGTTTTCAGACGGAATGCCTTATTAATATCAATTAAATCTATCTGGTCTATTATGTCATTTAAAGCTTGTGTTTCCTTATTTTCTGTCTGGATGATGGGTCCATTGGTGTAAGTGAGGTGTTAAAGTCCCGCACGATTATTGTGTTACTGTCGATTTCCTCTTTTTTAGCTCTTAGCATTTGCCTTATGTATTCAGGTGCTCCTATGTTGGTGCATATATATTTATAATTGTTATATCTCCTTCTTGGATTGATCCCTTGATTATTATGTAGTGTCCTTCCTTGTCTCTTGTAACATTCTTTATTTTAAAGTCTATTTTATCTGATATAAGTATTGCTACTCCAGCTTCCATTTGATTTCCATTAGCATGGAATACATTTTTCCACCCCCTCATTTTCACTCTGTATGTGTCTCTAGGTCTGAAGTGGGTCTCTTCTAGATAGCATATATATGGGTCTTGTTTTTGTATCCATTCAGCCAGTCTGCATCTCTGGGTTGGAGCATTTAATCCGTTCACATTTAAGGTAATTATTGATATGTATGTTCCTATTACCATTTTTTAAAATTCTTTTGGGTTTGTTTTTGTAGGTCCTTTTCTTCTCTTGTGGTTTCTACTTAGAGAAGTTCCTTTAACATTTGTTGTAGAGCTGGTTTGGTGGTGCTGAATTCTCTTAGCTTTTGCCTTTGTATGTAAAGCTTTTGATTTCTCCATCAAATCTGAATGACAGCCTTGATGGATAGAGTATTCCTGGTTGTAGGTTCTTCCCTTTCATCACTTTAAATATATCATGACACTCCCTTCTGGCTTGCAGAGTTTCTGCTGAGAAATCAGCTGTTAACCTTAAGGGAGTTCCCTTGTACATCATTTGTCGTTTTTCCCTTGTTGCTTTTAATAAATTTTCTTTGTCTTTAATTTTGTCAGTTTGATTACTGTGTGTCTTGGCATGTTTCTCCTTGGGTTTATCCTGCCTGGGACTCTCTGCGCATCCTCGACTTGGGTGGCTATTTCCTTTCCCATGTTAGGGAAGTTTTCGACTATAATCTCCTCAAATATTTTCTTGGGTCCTTTCTCTCTCTCTCTTCTCTTCCTGGACCCCTATAATGCAAATGTTGGGGTGTTTAATGTTGTCCCAGAGGTCTCTTAGGCTGTTTTCGTTTCTTTTCATGCTTTTTTCTTTATTCTGTTCTACAGCAATGATTTCCACCATTCTGTCTTCCAGGTGACTTATCCATTCATCTACCTCAGTTATTCTGCTATTGATTCCTTCTAGTGTATTTTTCATTTCAGTTATTGTATTGTTCATCTCTGTTTGTTTGTTCTTTAATTCTTCTAGGTGTTTGCTCTTTAATTCTTCTAGGTCTTTGTTAAACATTTCTTGCATCTTCTTGATTTTCCTCCATTCTTTTTCCAAGATCCTGGATCATCTTCACTATCATTATTCTGAATTCTTTTTCTGGAAGATTGCCTAGCTCCACTTCATTTAATTGTTTTTCTGGGGTTTTATCTTGTTCCTTCAGCTGGTACATAGTCCTCTGCGTTTTCGTTTTGTCTATCTGTGAATGTGGATTTCGTTCCACAGGCTGCAGTATTGTAGCTCTTCTTGCTTCTGCTGTTTACCCTCTTGTGAATGAGGCTATCTAAGAGGATTGTGCAAGCTTCCTGATGGGAGGGACTGGTGGTGGGTAGAGCCAGGTGTTGCTCTGGTGGGCATAGCTCAGTAAACCTTTAATCTGCTTGTCTGCTGATGGGTGGAGCTGAGTTCCCTCCCTGTTGGTTGTTTGGCCTGAGGCAACACAGCACTGGAGGCTACAGGCTCTTTGGTGGGGCTAATGGCAGACTCTAGGAGGGCTCACGCCAAGGAGTACTTCCCAGAACTTCTGCTGCCAGTGTCCTTGTCCCCAGGGTGAGCCACAGCTACCTCCCGCCTCTGCAGGAGGCCCTCCAACACTACCTCCAGGCAGGTAGGTCTGATTCAGTCTCCTATGTGGTCACTACTCCTTCCCCTGAGTCCTGATGCACACATTACTTTGTGTGTGCCCTCTAAGGGTGGAGTCTTTGTTTTCCCCAGTCCTGTCGAAGTCCTGCAATCAAATCCCACTAGCCTTCAAAGTCTGATTCTCTGGGAATTCCTCCTCCCATTGTCAGACCCCCAGGTTGGCAAGCCTGACATGGGGCTCATAATCTTCACTTCAATGGGTGCACTTCTGTGACATAATTGTTCTTCAGTTTGTGAGTCACCCACCCAGCGGTTATGGGATTTGATTTTATTGTGATTGCGCCCCTCCTACCATCTCCTTGTGGCTTCTCCTTTGTCTTTGGATGTGGGGTATCTTTTTTGGTGAGTTCCAGGGTCTTCCCGTTGATGACTGTTCAGCAGTTAGTTGTGATTCCTGTGTTCTCGCAAGAGGGAGCAAGAGCACATCCTTCTACTCTGCCATCTTGAACAAAGCTGTCTTCCCTGTGTCCAATTTAAAAAAAAAAAAGAAAAGAAAGAAAAGAAAAAGATTTCCCTTGATGGCTTTGGTCTAGGAGTGGATGGTGTATTATGTCCATTAAATAGGAAGCCAAGGATTAC
Source organism: Tursiops truncatus (assembly GCF_011762595.2). Classification (NCBI taxonomy): domain Eukaryota; kingdom Metazoa; phylum Chordata; class Mammalia; order Artiodactyla; family Delphinidae; genus Tursiops; species Tursiops truncatus. The sequence goes on from NC_047036.1 coordinate 74,762,618, forward strand.
ATGAACAAATAATATCACAGCTCTGTGGAATGACTGATGGTCTTTGCAAAGGCCTACACTGGTTTCATCTTCCTTGAGATTTTATCACTGATTTGGTCTTAGTCTTGTGAAGTCACTAAGGCCAGCAGAGGTAACAAGTGTTTGATATATGATACTTAAGCCACTTTTGTCAGACTGCATTTATTTTAAGCTACACTCATACTTGGTACTCTTATATGTATACATTCTTGGGCTTTACTTTTTTTCTTGTTTCCACTGAGATATGACAATTATAGTAACACTACCCCCTAAAGCTCTACCAAAATAACATATATCTGTTTCTGTGCAAGGGATGCCTTTTCATTAAATAAATGTGTAGAACAAGCACATTAATATAAGGACTTACGCTTTGTTCATCGCCTTATTTGCACAGCTTACAACATATCCCTTACCTTTTAGCATATATTATCCATTTCAATTCAATCTATTCTTTACAATCTGCAGCAAGCCACAGAAGTTCTCTTTTAGTTGAAAGGAAATTTCAAGGGAGAAGGGGTGTGGAAAAACACACTTAATTTATCCTATTGAAAAGGGACCATTCTAGATGATGTCTGAGCACTTTTGCATTTTCTTACACACTGCAAATCAGCTCAGATATCTTAATCAGTGGCTAGAAACATATCCTTATCAGTAACATATTCATGAAAGATGGTATGTGTATGAGCTGCAAAATGTTTGGCAGAGACCCAGGAATAAAAAAGAAAGAAAGAATATGGTAAAGAGTTGATGGAATAGCTTTGTGTTTCAACCCTATTCATTTGGGGAATTTTCTATCATCTCTGTTTGTTCTGTATGGAAGAATAATAGACCAACGAACAAAATGTCAGATTTCTATTACTTGATTTCATCTATATTTAGATATACTTATTGTACAGTAATCCAGGATGGAAGCATATCTATACACAGTTGTGTATATAAGAACATACATACATTCTCATGTCTCTTTCTAAATATTCCTATTCATGATACTAACTTATACAAAGCTTATAGCTTTTCTGTTTTGACCAGCTAAGGCACTGTCTAAATAGTATTTCACAAAATCAAGAGTAGTTCCTGACAATTAATTTCTGCAGTCAATGGTCTACTCAAACTGGGCAACTCCCCTTGGAACTTAGAAGCCACAACAGCAGACTGTGTGCATGAAAGAGCAAGACAATTCATTAGCCGATTCTGCAGCAACTCAAAGTGGCGGGGGATGTCAGCCCCTGTTCTGGTGCTTCAATACTAATGAGAGTCATTGCATATTCATAACCTCAAATACAGTCAGCTTCTTGTAAAAACTTTTGTCACCCAGGCTTCATGGCAAGAGCAAAGCACTGCACAAGTCGTGTCGTGGCACTTCCGCCAAGTGAGTGCAAGAACAAGACTGACTGTTTGCAACGCAGCCTGATGCGGAACTGAAAGATGCTGCCCCAAGGGTCCTAAAACTCTGCTTAGTTTGACTGCAAAGCCCTACATAATCAAAGAAACAAAAAGGAGGCAGTGGTGGTGAATGCGTTTGTCTATATATACATATACCCACATATACACCATACATAAAAACTACAGAAAAGAATACTTCAAACAAGGAATCTGGCTTACTGAGTGCTCAGAGTAATTATCTGTTAGGAATGTAGCACCAATCACATCAATTCTTACCATGTTGAAAGAAGAATGGTATGCCCCAGTAAACTTGCTCTCAAGTTGCAGAAACACCACGGCATAGCTTAATAGAAATAGATCTCTAAAACTGTCTGAAGTTTCCCGTCATTACCAGTACCAAAGCTTAGTGAACTGAACCTGTCAGCTCCGCCAAATCTACAGCTACCTGGAATCCAATTCCTTAGGCGGCTTTTTATGTTGTTGTCACTGCCTCCCTTGCTTTATCATCATCATTATTATGATTAGTTTCCAGAACTGAGCTGTTCAGTGTGCTTGCCAGGAAATCCTAAGGGCCTGGCCCTACACCATTTGACCCCAAAATACCTGTCTGTTTGGGGTAGCTACCAACATCCCCTGGAGTCAGAGAAAGGAAATGTACATTTCAGCACCCACTTTGAAAAAGCCTTGAGCGCTTTTTCACTCATAATGATGTCTTCAGTGGGAATGCCAGCACAGTTCCACATTTTTCTGACAGGCATACAGTCTATAAACTACCCATAAAGATTAAATAAAACAGGACAGTGAAAGAAAAGTTTCTAAATTTGATCACACTTGAGTTGTTAAAAGTTATTTCCAGGTGCATAATGTGTATATATATCTGCATAGAATAAAGACAGATCAGGAATATTAGGAGGATGGTGGGGGTAGATGACGGGGTGTTGCGGGGAAAGGGACTCACCAAACGGTCTTACATCTTTAGTCACAGACACACAAGCTTCGAAAATAGAAGGATTTGTGTTTATGATTGATTGAGGTAACTGATTATCCCCAGATATTTTAAGTGTTGAGACATTAAATTGTCAGCTCTATCAGTCTGATTGCAGTAAAACATGAAAACATTGACTTTTGTCTAGTTAGAGAAATTTATTTTTCCCAGAATGACAATCCTTTAAGTAGAAGCCAGGCAGCTTGCCAGCTTTCCATGTCATATACTGAAGTTTGCAAATGCAACGCATATTTTCAAGTGTTTTTCAAGGTTCAATGAATGGTGCATAGGTCTTTTGCAAATAGTCTTGTAATAAACAGATTCCTGCACTACTCTTCATTCTTTAAACCCGAGAAAAGTATTTACTCATCTAGAAGAAAAAAAAAACATTGTAGCTTTGTATTCATGGAAAATATGTTACCAGTGCCCTTCAGTTATTTAAAGTATCTCTGAAAAATAATATAACCCCTCTTTGGACCACCATACTGTGAACAAGTTTGATTAATATGTTTTATAAGCCTGAAATAAATGCTCATCATAACTGCCAGTAAGCTGTCAGCTTTCAAAAGTCTTTGTTCCCAGAATGAGTAATTTGTCTGATCCTCTTTAAGAAACCATATTCCAACCTAAAAGGAAGATGTTACAATCAAGTAAATTCTACTAAAATTTGATTGCCGTTAAACAGCCTTATATTCTAGATTCTAGATCCTTGTATGTACTACATGTGTCCATACTATTTTACACAATAAAAATACCACATTTTATTTGTTATTATTGCTTGTCAGAACACCTGTGCTTTTCACTGGGCAGAGCTATAGTTCCAGTGTTTAAAACCTAGTCCATTAAAATAATCAAAAATGTCAGATGTTATATATAGTCAGTCTTTTAAATAAAATCTGTGACGGGGAAATCATTTAAATGATGATTAAAATGAAAACACCAATCAAAAGACAGATGTGGTCATTAATTCCACTGAAGCACCAACATTTCTATATTCTCCAAGCATTTATCATGATCATTAAAATACAGGATGTTCTAAAGACCAGCAAACCATTGAGCCCTCCATGTCTAAGTTCTACAGACAGCAGTAGATAATACCTGGAGAAAAAAGGGTCCCTGAATAGCCAAACAAAGGTACACCAACAAGAACAACTTCTTCCCAATTCCTTTAGTCAATCATCTTGTGCCCTGGAGTGCTGGATTTGGTTGCCCTTAACATAACTCAGAGGGTAATAACTATTATAAATGGTCATTAAATGATCCATCCTCCTATTCCTTTATTCCAACTACCACTGATGTTGCATTGCACAGAACCATTGCATTAGTGGTTCTATGACAGAACTTTACAAAGCACCCTGTTTATACACTGCCAAGAGTTACAGTTCCTTTTGTCAACATGCTTTCCTCCTCAGCTTACTTCTACCTACTTTCATACCATGCCCATAAAGATTAAAATTACAGATAATTCTCCATTTAACATCCCTTTTTAAATTTATATTTCTCTGAAAATCTAAGAAAAAGTAATTTTTATACCAATTGTGTTTTTTTACTTCTATATCACCTTTGTCCATAAGAAGCCATTTTTCATTTTATTATTTTCCAAATTGGCAAGAAACCACAGGTTCTGTATATACAATCATTTGTATATTGTAAGCATTACTGCCCTTCTTCTTCTTTTTTTTTTTTTTTTTGCGGTACTCGGGCCTCTCACTGTTGTGGCTTCTCCCGTTGCGAAGCACAGGCTCCGGACGCGCAGGCTCAGCGGCCATGGCTCATGGGCGCAGCCGCTCCGCGGCATGTGGGATCTTCCCGGACCAGGGCACGAGCCCGTGTCCCCTGCATCGGCAGGCGGACTCTCAACCACTGCGCGCCACCAGGGAAGCCCTCCCTTCTTCATTTTGATGTATGCATAATTTAACTTTTAACAAAGTTTATTTTCATTCTTTGTCTGCTCTCTATGCCATAACTACCTCTTATAATTTCAATATACTGTGGCAGTTCTAAAAACAATGTTCTTTCATGTCTTATACACTAATTTTCCCTCTTTTGTCATTTCTCATCTCACAAGGTTTTAGTATTTAGCTCACAAATTAGGTCAAAAGTAGATAGCTTATTTTGTTCCCCTTTGTTGTTGTTTTTTTTCCTTTAAGAAAACTAGAATTCCCTTGCCCCCAAATTAAAATGATCTATCTGCTATTCACATCTTATAACAATTCCATAATTTCAGTAGTTCCACAGTGTTTTCTAGACCTTCAAATTCTGTTCTCCTTGAAGTACTATGTACCACAGAAATTATGTTGTTAACTTTAGTAAACACAGGAAAATAACACCTGGCTCAGGTAGGGTTTCTCTCTGACGTTACGGATGATGTTTCCAAGAAGTACCTAAATGGTACTAACTCAGTATCACTGCTGAAGTGGCCACAAGTATGATACTTTTAACACTACTCCTTTGACTGCTCTCTTATCTACCCTGCATCATTTTTTTCATCATCTGCCCTCAAATTTACAAAGTTCACTATGACCCTGTCATTTTAATGATAGCAGCCACCCTTACCATGAGTATAAACATAAACTAGAATTTCCACGCTCTGAGCCTTCCTAAGCCTCATTTCAGTTGCACATATAAATCTAAAGAAAATCTAAATTTTATTGCAGCTACCTTAAAAATTTCTTCCTAACTACCTACAGGTAGTCACTCTTAGAATTCCTTGAACCCTTGGGCCAAATACAGAATTTGCTCTATTGCTTAAATTTTTTCCATATGCTCTTTTTTTACGTGCCCATCAGTATTTACCAACAATCTCTGCACGTTAGCAATATTTAAAAGAATAAGTAGTCTCTTCCTAGAGGTAGTGAAATATTAGATATCTCCTTCCATATATAAAATCATTATTACATGTAAAACTTTCTGCTTTCTCTGTTTTCATAGCTGGAAGGAATGATCATTTTAAGAGCAGTGATTTTCAGACTGTATTCAGGGGTGCCTCAGAGGTTCTGTTTAGAAGAAAATAAGTGAAGGAGCAACACCAAATAGAAAGTGTTGTAGACCTAATTCATCCAGCACACCAACACTTTTTGTGTACAACTTTTTGTTCTGAAATAATTTTAAATACACAGAAAAGTTACAAGCATAGTACAAAGAACTATTCTATGTGTTTAACCCAGATTTTAACATTTTGCCACAACTGCTTTACTATTCTTTCCCACCCCTCCCCTCCTCTCTTTTCCTCCTCTTCTTTCTCTCTTTATACAGTATATCTTTTATTTTCTGAATTGTTTGAAAGTTACAAAACCTTGTTCCATTACCTCTAAATACTTCAGGGTAGATTTACCAAGAACAAGGATATTCACCTACATTATCACAGTATGATAATCAAATTCAGGAAATTTAATATTGACACAATGCTGTTATCTAATCTATAGAATTTATTTAATTTTTGCCAATTGTCTCCAAAATTTCTTCTATAGCAATTTTATTCTCTGGTCCAGATCAGCCTTTGTCTTTCACAACACTGACATTTATAAATAGTACAAACAATTTCCTTTGTAAAAATCCCTCAATTTGGGTTTGTCTAATATTTCCTCATAATTAGATTTAGGTTATATATTTTTGGCAGAAATATTATATAAATGTTATTGTTCTTTTCAGTGTATCACATCTGGAAGCAAATAATATTGGGTTTGTCCAGTTATTGGTGATATTGACTTTCATTAATTACTTACATAGTTAAAGTAGTGTCTACAAGGTTACTCCACTGTAAAATATCTTTTTTTCCTTAGTAATTAAAGAATAATTCATGGAAAGATACTTTTAAGAGTTTGTAAATATCTTAGCCCTCATCCAACTTAATGATCCTTGCCTGGTGGTTAAAATGGTTGCAAAATGGTGATTTTCTAACATTATCATTCCTCCTACATTTATTAGATGGTGTCCTATTCCCTTATTTATTTTTTTGTTTACTGTAAGTGTGGACTCATAGATTTTTTTTAATTTAATAGATTAACATTTATTAATCTCATTATTTTGAAGCTCAAATTCTCTCAGATTTGGCCAGTGGGAGTCCCTTTGATCTGACTACTGAGGCTTTTTGACATGTCCCTATCATTTTTTGAGCTGCAACATCACTTCTTTTATTTCATATTTTGGGATTTGTTTCCAAACAATGATTTTAAAAGTTTGAAACCCATTGTTCTGCTGTAACATTTTTTTCTCCAATTTTCCTTATTTCAAGTCAGGTTTGTATAAAAAGTATCTAGAATACAGGGAAGACTGAGAATAAATGATGGTAACCCTTTTGTTTCTGTGGCCACACTGGCCACCATGCTGTCCTCCAACCTGCCAGCTATGTTCCTGCATTAAAGACGTGGCATCCCTGTGTCCTTGGCCTGGAAACTTCTTCCCAATGCAGCTCCATAGTTGTTCCCACATCTCCTTTAAGCCATAGCTCAAACATCGCTTTCTCAGGAAGGCCTCCCATGACCACTTTTATTATAACAGAACAATGGTTCTCAAACTTTTTAAAGCACCCTTTGAAAACCCCTTTGATGGTAACCCCTTAATTCCCAAAGCTTCATTTCAAAGCAAGATATAAAATGACAATAGGTTTAACCCATGAATGGTTAAGTCAGAAACATGATCTTAACCCTCACTGATTTATTTCACCATAGAGGGTTGACAAACTTTCTAAAGTGTTTACTGGTATACACACAGTCCTTCTGGGTCATGGAAACAAAATAGACGTTACCTTCTCTGAGGCTTCTGACTTAGATTCCTTATTCAATTCACTTCCTTATTACACACAGCATATCCACTTCTCTATCACTCTGCTATGAATTAGTCTAATTTTTAAAACTGTTTGCTCCTAAAGAAAAGTATCAAAAAACAAGAATAATGTAGAACTACTTGTCTTTTCTTATGGAATACTCTCTAAAAGAACATCTTTTTAACTATGTAACATTTAACATTTACTTATCCCAAATAAGTCTTTAAAAAACAAACAAAAAACCCTCAACAAACAACCACAGATAATAATCACCATCAGAGATAGCCAAGACTTTACAAGTAATCAAGTGCTTTCACTCACATTCAGCAGAGAAATTTATTTTTCCCTGAGCACGCTGCTTCAATATACAATTCAAGATGACTGAATTTCATAGATAGGGTTAAAGGTGTCCTTAAAATACACAGCAAGTTCCATGACTTACAGGGCTTTCCCAAAGCAAACTCAGTAAGTCATCATCAGTATGCATCATCAGTTTCTTGGAAGATTTTAAGTTTTTCAAACTACTTAACTAGTCTTTTTCTAAAACTACTAACATACTTCAGACTTTCCAAAGTATATTATTTCCAGCCCCTATACTGAGGTCATATACGATGGCTAACTTTTCCCCTCAACATCTATTTTTCATTAAATTACATAACAGACATCTTTTAGGTTTTCAAGATGCTTCTGTACAGCAGGATCAATATATTTGTCAACACGGTAAATAAGTAAATGTTTACAGGCCACAAAATGATGAGGTACCTCACTATATAATGGAAGAAATTCTCCCAACATGCAACTTATTTTCCAAGGGTAAGTCATGTACACTGAATTATACTTTAAAACTCCTGGCTACCTAGTCCATCTAGTGAAATTCTTGAGTGATTTACCAATGATACATCTAAAGACATAACTCACTTTCAAAGGTGCCTATTTTAGGCACTGCGAGAATTAGCTGACCGTAAGTAAAACTCATGATCTCCTCAAATAAAAAAAAACCATATAAATTCAGTGGCCATTTGTTTTTTCATTATAATGTTAGTTATCCTGTAGTATTCAATTATCTAAGATAAAAGGCATACCATAGTATTTAGTCTTCTAACATACAAAGAACCATATTCATCACATATGATGCAATATAGCTTCTTGTTCTTGAGGTCTAGACCTGAGCTGTCCAATATGGTAGCCAGTAGCTACATGTGGCTATTGAGCACTTGTAATATACCTAGTCCAAATTGAGACACACATAAGTGTAAGATAACACATTAGATTTCAAAGTTTAGTATGAAAAAAATGTAAAATATCTCACAACTTTATGTTGATTCTATATTGAAATAATATTTAACATATTGGATTAAATAAAATTTTATTAAATTCACCTGTTTCTTTTTACTTTGTTTAATGTGGCTACAAAAAAATTTTAAATTACACAAGTGGCTCACATTTTATTTCTACTGGAGAGGATTTATTTAGACTAAAGTGGGCAAAAGTCATAATCAGAGGCCAGTTCCATAGTGTGTCATAAATAACCTGCAACCACACTACTTTCTAAGTTTTTGAGGTTATTAGCAGATCATCAAATCCCAAGGGCAAACAAACAACCCAATCCAAAAATGGGCAGAAGACCTAAATAGACATTTCTCCAAAGAAGGTATCCACACTGCCAACAAACACATGAAAGAATGCTCAACATCATTAATCATTAGAGAAATGCAAATCAAAACTACAATGAGATATCATCTCACACCAGTCAGAATGGCCATCATCAAAAAATCTACAAACAATAAATGCTGGAGAGGGTGTGGAGAAAAGGGAACACTCTTGCACTGCTGGTGGGAATGTGAATTGGTTCAGCCACTATGGAGAACAGTATGGAGGTTCCTTAAAAAACTAAAAATAGAACTACCATATGACCCAGCAATCCCACTACTGGGCATATACCCTGAGAAAACCAAAATTCAAAAAGAGTCATGTACCGAAATGTTCATTGCAGCTCTATTTATAATAGCCAGGACATGGAAACAACCTAAGCGCCCATCATCGGATGAATAGATAAAGAAGATGTGGCACATATATACAATGGAATATTACTCAGCCATAAAAAGAAACGAAATTGAGCTATTTGTAATGAGGTGGATAGACCTAGAGTCTGTCATACAGAGTGAAGTAAGTCAGAAAGAAAAAGACAAATACCATATGCTAACACATATATATGGAATTTAAGAAGAAAAAAAAAATGTCATGAAGAACCTAGGGGTAAGACAGGAATAAAGACACAGACCTACTGGAGAATGGACTTGAGGAATATGGGGCGGGGGAAAGGTGAGCTGTGACAGGGCGAGAGAGAGTCATGGACATATACACACTAACAAACGTAAGATAGATAGCTAGTGGGAAGCAGCTGCATGGCACAGGGATATCGGCTCGGTGCTTTGTGACCACCTGGAGGGGTGGGATAGGGAGGGTGGAAGGGAGGGAGACACAAGAGGGAAGAGATATGGGAACATATGTATATGTATAACTGATTCACTTTGTTATAAAGCAGAAAATAACACACCATTGTAAAGCAATTATACCCCAATAAAGATGTTAAAAAATAAAAAAATAAATAAAATAAATAAAAAATAAAATTAAAAAAAAGAAAACCCTAAAGACTTCACACAAAAACTATTAGAACTGATAAATGAATTCAGCAAGGTAGCAGGATACAAGATTAACATACAGAAACAGTTTGCATTTCTTTCTTTACACTAACAATGAACTATCAGAAAGGGAAAGTAAAAAAAAATCCCATTTAAAATCACATCAAAAAAAAAAAAAAACCCTACTAATAAGCCTGACCTAGGAGGTGAAAGACATATACAATGAGAACTATAAAACACTGATAAAGGAAAATGAAGATGATTCAAGGAAATGGAAAGATAGCCCATGTGCTTGGATTGGAAGAACTAATATAGTTAAATGGCCATACTACCCAAAGCAATCTACAGACTCAATGTGATCCTTACCAAATTACCCATGACATTTTTCACAGAACTAGAACAAACAATCCCAAAATTTATATGGAACCACAAAAGACCCAGAACTGCCAAAGCAATACTGAGGAGAAAAACAAAGCTGGAGGCAGAACCCTTAGAACTTCAAACAATACTACAAGCTACAGTAATCAAAACAGTGTGGTACGCACCACAACTACTGAAGCCCACACCCTTAGAGCCCATGCTCTGCAACCAGAGAAGCCACTGCAATGAGAAGCCCATGCAATGCAACAGAGAATAGCCCCCACTCACTGCAACTAGAGAAAGCCCACGTGCAGCAACGAAGACCAAAAACACAGCCAAAAATAAATTAAAAAAAAAAACAAACAGTGTGGTATTGGTGCAAAAACAGACATAAAGATCAATGGAACTGAATTGAGAGCCCAGAAATAAACCCACACACGTACGGTCAATTAATCTTCAACAAATTAGGCAAGAAAATATAATGAAAAAAAGACAGTCTATTCATCACACATGCTGGGAAAGCTGGACAGCCACATGTAAATCAAAGAAGTTAGAACACTCCTTCACAGCATACACAAAAATCAACTCAAAATGGCTTAAAGACTTAAATATAAGACAGGACACCAAAAAACTCCTAGTAAAGAACATAGGCAAAACATTCTCTGACATAAATCATAGCAAAACATTCTTAGATCTCCCAAGGCAAAAGAAATAAAAGCAAAAATAAACAAATGGGCAGAAATTAACACAACATTATAAATCAACTATACTTCAATAAAATAAATTTTAAAAAATAAACAAACAAATGGGGCCTAATGGGGCCTAATCAAACTTATAAGCTTCTGCACAGCAAAGGAAACCATAAACCAAACGAAAAGACAACCTACAGAATGGGAGAAAATATCTGCAAACAATGCAACTGACAAGGGCTTAATTTCCAAAATATACAAACAGCTCACAAAACTCAATAAAAAAAAAACCTGATTATAAAAGAAGCAGAAGACCTGAATCGACATATCTCCAAAGAAGACATACAGATGGCCAACAGGCACATGAAAAGATGCTCAACATCACTAATCATCAGAGAAACTGAAATCAAAACCACAATGAGATATTACCTCACATCAGTCAGAATGGCTATCATCAAAAAGACCACAAATGATAAATGTTGGTGAGGATGTGGAGAAAAGGGAACCCTTGTATGCTACTGGTGAATATAAACTGGTACAGTCACTGTGGGAAAGGTTCAGTAAGGAGGTGCCTCAAAAAACTAAAAATAGAACTAACATATGATCCAGCAATTCCACTCCTGGGTATATATCCAATGAAAACAAAAACACTCATTTGAAAAGATATCTGCACCCCAATGTTCATAGCAGCATTATTTACAATAGTCAAGACATGGAAGCAACCTAAGTCTCCATTGACAGATGAATGGATAAAGAAGATGTGGTATATAATACGATGGAATACTAATCATGTAAAGAATGAAATTTTGCCATTTGCAACAACACGGATGGACTTGGAATGTATTATGCTTAGTGAAATAAGTCAGAGAAAGACAAATACTGTATATCACTTATAGATGAAATCTAAAAACAGTAAAACAAACAAGTGAATATAACAAAGAAGAAACAGGCTCATGATATAGAGAACAAACTAGTGGTTACCAGAGGGAGAGCAAAGTGGGGAAGGACAAGATACAGATAGGGAATTAAGAGATACAAACTACTATGTATAAAATAAATAAGCTACAAGGATATATTTGTACAGTACAGGGAATATAGCCAATATTTTATAATAACTATAAATGGAGTATAACCTTTAAAAATTGTGAATCTCTATGTTGCACACCTGAAACTTATATAGTAGGTACAGCAACTATACCTCAATTTTAAAAAAGCACAATAAGACATGACTAGATACAATGTACCCACTAGAGTAATTAAAATTAAAACATTAATAACACCAAGGATAACAGGGCTGTGCAGCAACTACACTTTCATACGTGTAAAATGTAAAATGATACAATCACTTTGGAAAACAGTCTGAATTATACATTTAAAATTGGTAAACTTTATCTTCTGTAATTTACACCTCAATAAAGCTGAATTTTAAAAATCAACTTGACAAAACATTTTTAAATTAGTAAAATAAAATTCTGATAGTATCTTGCAGTGGCTTAACATTTTTAAAATACTGGCCAAATTTTTTCCCCTATCATTCTTAGAGTCTCCCTCCATTCAAGCAGTAGATAGGCTCAACTTACCTCAGGGAAAGCAGTGACAGCAGAAAGCAGAAACAAGGAGTCTTTTTTCTGACCTACGAATTTCAAAATCCTGGACCTTGAGAATAATGGAAAGGACTTAGAACATATGCTTACCAAAGCTAGGAAGGTGAATAATACAAAACAAAAGGGAATGTGGACACTGGAGTGAGCAAATCCTGTAAGGAGCCACTATGGAACTCCAGCTGATTTTTACCATATGAAAATGTGGGTCCAGTGTTGCTAGAACATTTTCCCCAAAAGAAATCTGGAGATTCAGATATTTATATGAATTTTCCAAATTTTTGAAATAATTCCCAAGCAAAAGGCATTGCTGTGAGTCAAATTCAGGCACTGGATTTGCAACATCTGGCACAGAAGACAGATTTAGAACACCTTAAAGACAAAAAATAAACAAAAAACCACAAGACTTCCTCACCTTCCAGACTTGATAGAAATTCCCTGCAATGGGGAAAATAAAAGTCAAAGCGACAATGAATACAGACATTGTTCTTACAAGAGAATAGAGGCAATCTGCGTCCCATTTCTTAAGTACGCACTCAAGAAGGCAAGAAGATCCCACCGAACTGGATGGATAATGTGATGGGCAAAAATGGTATTAGCCTCATAGAATTTCCCAGGCCCTACAGACCCAGAAAGACTTAGACAAGTGGCAGTATCAGAGAATTCTCCAAATGTTAGTGGAGTGTGGGGATCACAGAAAGATTACAACTTTATTAATAGCATGGAAGTTGCAGAAAGGTTTTAGTTTACCAGCTAAAACCTTGTGGATGGGAATGAGGAATAAGTCAGCAGTAACCTGTGATGACTGACTAACTTCAGAAACAAAATGAAGGAGAAACATTTCTACAGATGCCACCACTGTGGAAAGGTGAAGATATCTAGTAGGACTCACCATCCCAACCCAAGAATTAGCAGAGCATGGAAAGGTAGGATAGCTCTAATTTACAGTAAAATTTCAGCCACCTAGGCAGAATAGGGGCTCAAGATAGAAACTGAGCTACAAAATAATTACAAAAAGTATATTCCTTGAATATCTGACATTGTAAACTGAGATGTACGTCTACAGTCAGCTGTAAGCAAGAAAGTTATCAAGAGAAGAAGGGAGCATTTTATTTTGTTTACTTTCTTCAGATGAGTTATGCCAAATAAATACTGGATTTGGTATTAGGCCCTACAGATAGGCCACCAGAATAAGACTTTGAAAAACTACTACTCAATGTACTATAGAACTTCGCTCTTCAGATGACCTTTGAAATAACTTTACTAGACATACTGAGTTATCAAACAAATACATTAAGTTTCCGAAACTCATTTGCAAGTAATAAACTGTCACAGAGCAAGTCTAAATGACTGGTAGCACTGAACCAAGTGAGCAAAACTTACTCATTCTGCAACTATTTAAATAAATACAATAACAATATGACCAGAATCCATTGGTTTACACTGGTTAAAGTGTTAGTCTGAGGCATTAACAAGGAGGAAGCAGAGAGGTTGTCACAATGTGTATATGTGTGTGTGTGTGTGTGTGTATGTGTGTGTGTGTGTGTGTGTAAAAACTGTATTTTCCAATTTTTCTAAAATGACCACATAGTCCTTTAATTTCCAGAAAACAATTAGAAAGTATGTATTTAAAAATAGAAGACAAGTCTTTTAATTACCCCTTTAATACAGTGAAATTTAATAGCACACTGCCTGATTAAACATGATTAATACTCAGATCTACACTGTTGCAATTACCCAAGTAATTCAGGCAAAGAGTCTACCTTAGTGAGAATATTCAGATAATTAATCAAGTACTTACAGCAGCTGTGACATAAGAGGAACTCTGAGCTTCAGTTTTCTTCTCTGTAAAATGGGAACAAATACCTGCACAGCCTAACATTTGCAAGAGCATCTAGAACAGTGTCTGAAATATAACAAGCCCACAGAAATATTTACTGAATTAGCCACCACTGACCTCACTTCGACTGGCCTCTGAAAGTACTAATCAATAAAATCTTTCTAGGAAAATAGTCCCCTACTCCATCATGGTACTGTAGTACTCTTCCAAAGGTAAAACAGACCTTGAGTAGTGTTATCCAGTGCAGGCTATCCCTGAAAAACCACTTCCCATTCCTACTGAAGTATTTATTTTAATAAATGCAGCTGGATAAGTACCTAAAAATTCTCCTGATACCTTGCATCTCTACTTTCATCTGAGAAAATATTCCTCAAGTGAAGTGAGTCCACATTGCCTCCCTGCTCTCAACCCTCTAAGAGTAATGACTTGCCATCACACTTAGAATAAGATCCAAGGACTAGCCTATCAGCCTTTTCATGATTTGCCTCTGCCTAACTCTTAACTTCATTTCCTATCACTCTCCCCCTCCACCCACTGTGCTTCTTACTGATCCTTGAATACAACAAACACAAGCCTTTGCACTTGATTCCTCCCACTTCCAGTTACACACTTCCCCGAAACTCATATGGGTTGCTCCCTCACTTCAGATTTATGCTCAAATATCACCTCTACAGAGAAAACGTCCTTGACTGCCCTTTCTAAAGTAGTATACTCTGTTTTTCTCTATCCCTTTAATCTGCTTTTTTTCCCATAGCAAATCAAATATATATTTATTCATCTGTTGTAATGTATGCTCCATGAGGATCGAGACTTCATCTCAACTATTTTATCTCCAGAGCCTAGAACACTGTCTGGTATAAAGCGACGGCAAATTATCATTGACAGTGAATCTGCTGAATTAAGTGTAAGGATCTGAATATTCAAGGAAAGCTTCAGCAAATGCTACTGACAGTGCAAGGAGAATTAAGAAGACCAGTAACAGTTGTGGTGGCCATATGAACCTAGAATACCTACAGATGGAAAAGGTAAAAGGCTGAAGGAACTGGATCAAAACCAGAATTAGAGAAGGTTTTTTTTTTTTTTTTGGTACACGGGCCTCTCACTGTTGTGGCCTCTCCCGTTGCGGAGCACAGGCTCCGGACGCGCAGGCTCAGCGGCCATGGCTCACGGGCCCAGCCACTCCACGGCATGTGGGATCCTCCCGGACCGGGGCACGAAGCCATGTCGCCTGCATCGGCAGGCGGACTCTCAACCACTGCACCACCAGGGAAGCCCTAGAGTAAGATTTTTAATAGCTGGAGGATAGAAGACAGAATGGAAGGAAAGAGAGTAAGGCCAAGCCTCAGATGGTTGAAGCCTGAGCAAATGGAGAAAAATCTCTTTTTTGAATCCCATTCACTCCCCCTCATTTTCCTTTCTCTCACGTTTCCTCTAGCAGTACTACCCACTTTTGCCACCTCTCTTCCTCCTCCTCTTTTACTTCTTCTGTCATAAATTGTTTTTCACTTGTATATTGCCTTCACAGAGTTTTTTTTCCTTTGAATCAGTAGCCTCAGTAGAAGAAAAGATCTCTAATGAGAAACTCTTAAGAGTATATTTTATGTGCCTTAGATGCTGAGAACACCAACATCATCATCATCAGTATCAAGTACTCATCATGAATGCAACAGACTGATAAACGGAATCATGGAGCCATTCCCTTTCACCTGCTACATCAAGAATTCTGAATGCTTTGGGACTTCAACTGTTTAATTTTCTTCTTTTCTTTCTCCAGAATATATCTTTAAAATATAATCATCTTTTTTTAGCTTTATTGAGGTATAATTGATATATATAATTGCACATATTTAATGTACATATTTTGATGTGTTAGTTTGGACATACACACACACACATCACCACACTTAAGGCACTATAAACATCTATAATCTCCAAAAATTTCCTTGTATTCTTTTTTTTGTGTTCTGTTGTAAGAGCACTTAATATGAGATTTATCCTCAACATTTTAAAGTGCACAACACCATATTTTTAACTATAGGCACTGTGTTGTACACCAGACAATCAACATCTTTGACTTCTATCCTCACATTCCTTTTAAAAAATTATGACACATCTGCTAAAGTATGTTTGCTGAAATCCTAAGCCTAGCATTACCTTTTTTATTAAGTTGATCCTGGTGCTTATTCGAGTTAAAATAAATGAAAACTAGGGCTTCCCTGGTGGCGCAGTGGTTGAGAGTCCGCCTGCCAATGCAGGGGACACGAGTTCGTGCCCCGGTCTGGGAAGATCCCACATGCCGCGGAGCGGCTGGGTCCGTGAGCCATGGCCTCTGAGCCTGCGCGTCCAGGGCCTGTGCTCCACAACAGGAGAGGCCACAACAGTGAGAGGCCCGCGTACCGCAAAAAAAAATAAAAAAGAAAACTGACAAGCAGTCTCATCAGTCTCATAAATGATTGTGTATATGTGCCTCTCCCCAGCTTCACCAAATGACACTGGGCTTGGTGTTCCACTCGACTCTTTGAAGAATAATTTCTAATACATTAGCAGAAGCCAACATAATAATATATATTAATTTCAGTCAAATACCTCTCAAAATATTAAATCCGAGAACATCAACTTATTCATTTTAAGTTCTTCCACAGGAGTTTACAGATAGAACATGACCTCTGTAATCTGAAATGAGTCTTAAGAAAGTAAACTGTAAATAAAAATTATAGGAGAAATTCATAATGAAGTTCATGCTTTGCCCATTAACCTTAGAGACCAAAGAAAAATAAAAGCAAGGAGAAATGTTTTTTTTTTAGTATCAAGCATATTTACAAGTGACAAGGCATTAAGATTATTATAAACTCCATGATGACCTACTTAGAGCTAATCAATATACTCAATAACAAACAAGATACTCAATCTTAAATGATTTATTCCATTATTTTGGTAACTGCTTAAATTAATTCCAATTACAACCATAAATTCAAGACTTGAGAGAAAAAAAGTTAATTCTACAAATTAAAAATCAAAATCCTAGAGTATTTATTAATCTCCTCTACATATTTCCCTGTTTCATCTTTTCAGCTCCCCACACCCACACTCCCTGTCTCTGTCATTCTACATGCAAGTCCAGAGTACTATCAAGTCTAATTAGGGTTAGTGTAAAGTATGTATAGCTAGCAGTGTGACTTTATTATTTGTTTTTCTTAGTTCCAGGACTGAAGAATGCTAATTCCAATGCAAAAAGGTGATCATTTGGGCATATATGTCTCTCTCCCCACCCCTCACCAAAGCTGTGCCTTCACTGACATTCAAGAGTGCAGAATATACCAACTGTTTGTATTTGTCCATATTAGTACCACGACACATTTACCAACAGTGAAGGGATAGGTCCAAATTTGGTTAGCAGCCTAATCTGGCTTAAAACAAAATACATCTCCCTGAGGCATTTCCATTCTGAAATAATTCATAACCATAAAAGTTAGTTATTTAGGGCTTCCCTGGTGGCGCAGTGGTTGAGAGTCTGCCTGCCGATGCAGGGGACACGGGTTTGTGGCCTGGTCCGGGAAGATCCCACATGCCGCGGAGCAGCTAGGCCCGTGAGCCATGGCCGCTGGGCCTGCGTGTCCGGAGCCTGTGCTCCACAACGGGAGAGGCCACAACAGTGAGAGGCCCGCGTATAGCAAAAAAAAAAAAAGTTAGGTATTCACAGGATAAAAATCTGAAACAATAGTAAGAGCAGCAAAATATTCTGCTTTTCATTTTCACTAACTTGGTGTTAACTTAATGAAATGTGACATTGCTTATCAGCATAGTATAATAAACATGAAAAGGTGCCCAATGTACAAAGAAAATATGAAAATCCGTAACGACAACAGCAAAAACACAAATTGTTGTCTTTTCCTTTCATATGCCCTTTGAGTTAGCTTGAGAGCATATGACCTTGTTATGTAATAAAGATAAAATTGGTTGCCAGTGTGCCTAGATGGAGGCTTCAAAAATAACTAAGTAAAATTACATTTCCCTGTACCCCATAAAAGATCCATCATACAGGACTCAGTTCTCATTTCTCTATGTTAGAAGCTACACTAGATACAGCTAAACAAGAGAAAAATACCTAAATAACTCTCAGAAGTGGCATGCATAGATATTACATCTTTGTTGAAATCTCAAAACTTATATTATCCAAAGGTTTAATTCACCTTTAAAACAGAATTTATTAAAATTCTAAACTCATATTGTGTTTATCATTTTTATAAGTGGATATATATTCCTAGCAACATGTTTGTATCCGATGTTACTCATATAAATAAAAGCATATAGTCATTTTAGTGATTAACAGAAAAACAGACATCTGTATAGAACATTTCCCTCATTAGATATTATCATGTTAGCATATTTTTCCTATTTCTGATTTTACTACAAAATAAAATGAGCTGATTTTTACCCTTAAGTTTCTCTATAACGTATATTGCCAATAATGCAAATACTTTAATTGCACATTAGAAGAATCTAATTTTCCTCTAAAAATTGCTATAGAAATGAGCCCCGAAGAGACCTCATAACACATACCAAAAAACCAAGATATGACTACATCAAACTGGCATACCAGTTACCACTTAACAACAAATATTACTTTAAACATTACTTTTAAATTAAAAGCTATCTTTTTGAAAATCCCAGGCAAGATCTCATGGGTCATTAGAATGTTATTTGGCCTCTTCCTAAATTAGTGCCAAACTGAATCAATTAGACAAGAATCAATTAGCCAAAAACTATACACTAATCAACTGTCTTAACTACTAGCCAAACTGTATATTCAAAAAGTAACTCACTTTTTTGTTAGAAAGTCACATTTGGGGTTAGTGGGGGTATAAATTGACACTTTTCTGGAAAGCAATTTGGGGTAACATTTATGAAATATTGATGTTTATTCTCTTTGCCCAGTAACTCTCCTCCTAAGAATTAACCTAAGGAAATAATCAGAAATACGAATAAAGTTTTTATATATAAAGATGTGCATTCCAACATTACTTACTGGAGCAGAAGGAAAAAATGCAAAACTCAAAAAAACTCAGATTTAAAAATGAATACAAAGCAGCCATTTAAATCACAATTATGAATAAAATGTAATGACCTAATAAAATTCTCAGCACAAATACATAAAAACACCAAAATATTTATAGTGATTACCTATGGTTGGTATAGTTATAGGTTATTTTATATATATATATTTGTATTTTTAGGAGCTAATACTGCTATTCAAGAATATTTTAATATTCTACATTGAAATATTATAAACTAAGGGGTTTTATTAGAAGCCATTTCATTCAGTGATAGTCATAAAATATTTCACATGGACAGTGAAGAAAAGATTGCTGGTCAAAAGTAGATGACTGTCATCAGCTAGCTTTTCCTCAAGCACCAAGAACAGTGGTACAGTTCCCCTGTTAATATCCATCAATAATCAAATTAGTAGAGCACTCATGTTAACAATTTATATTTCCATCTAAGGGTGAATTTATTTAACAAATAGCTGCATTTCCCAGAAAGGACAGTCAGAACAACAAAACCGCTTGAAAAAAGGACAGGAACCAATACTAAGTATGTTAATAGACATGATGCTAAACGCTTTACATATTTCATTTAATCCTTACAATACTATAAGGTAGGTATTATTATTTTTCAGAGGAGGGAACTGAAGCTCAGAGAGGTTAGGTAACTTATCTAAGTACACAAAGCTAGTAAATAGTGATACGGGAATTTGAACCAAGTTTTTCCCTATGCAGAACCCCCGGAAGATATCACTGAAGGATATTAAACTAATAACTGTAATGATGGGATTATTCATCCTGCATAAGATAATGGTCTTGAAAATATTTCAACCGTAAAGCACTAAATAAAAAATTTTGGAAAAGGCAACCATTAATCTACTGATCATTAATAGTTAACAAATTCCACATAGTCAAGAGAAAAGCAAACAAGTGTTTTAACTAATGTTCAACAAGATAATGCCTAATATTAACTGTTTCTGGAAATAATAGGTGTTTAACAAATACTTATGGTACTGAACCAAACTAATCTGAGATTGGCTGATGATAATAAAAATAGAAACAAATAAATAAATATCTCCCTATCACTTTCCAAAAGATATGTGAATACACTCTCGCTCAAGTTACAAAAAATTAAATTTACTAAATTATAATATATAATTAATTAGGTTAGACAACTGTTTATCATTAGGTAGAAAATGGGGGAGGGGGGTTATAAATACACAGAGTAAACACAAATCCCACACTCAGAGTGGTGCATTTAGTCCCTAATAAAATCAATACAACTTGATTAAGGATCTAGAAAGAAGATGAAGTAATTAAGAAAGTTTCCCTTTTAACTCTTAAAATCCAACCACTAAAAATTTTAATCTGAGAGTTACCTCCCTTCAAATGAAGCATTCTAGGGACTTTTAGAATATTCCTGTTTAGATAAAACTGTTTGAAATCATAGCTTCTAATAATTTAAATAATCTGTTAAAATTCTGCTAACCAAGTCAGAGTTAAATAGCTATGGTTTTGATTCACAAACACATGATGTGAATAATTTTTGCCCATTTTTAACAATATATGAAACCTCTACCATCTATACCATAAAGATGATTAAACTCAGTTAAGGCCCATATGTCCTATAAATTTCCTAAGGTCAAAATGTTTATTGTTGGCAAAGGCACCAAGGGTCAACTTTTCATAAGCTAAAAAAGACAAAGGAATTTAAATTGCTACAGACAATCACAGAGCAAATTTGGGACTAAAACAACACATACTAAATATATAAGTATGCTTAAGTGTGTGTGTGTGTGTATATATATATATATATATAAATATATATATAAATGCTTATATATTTATATATATATTTATGTGTCTATAAATAAATATATTTTTATATGCATGTATTTATTTAACAATGCTATAGTACACTCTTAAAGAACAAACACACACACATACACACACCAAAAAATACCCCTTTTAAGATACAAAGGAATTAAGACTGGGTGTGTTGGTATTTCTGGAAAGCAGATCTAGCTCAGCCACTGTTCAAACTTAAATCCTGGCACAGCATGGATAACCTATCATGGATGATCCAGAAATTAATTAGCGCCCCCACCCAAGATCATTAGCAACAGCTTATTTTGAGTTTAAATGAGACTAATTTATAAAAATCATGTTAGTAGGCTTGGTCTTCTTTGTAAATAATTATAAATTATATAATTTAAATGAATAAACAGAACTAAAAGGTTGGTCAAAATTATGATATTAATATTACCTGAGGTTATTAACCAAAACAGAATTATAAATAAGATTAAAAGGATTAATAAAATCTGTTGCATTAAACTCATAAAATTAATCTCCTCTAATGTTCTAGTAATTATATTTTTCAGGCAATTTTTATGTAAAATTGTCAATCGTATCAGATTGGTAACTTGTACAAGATTTTCAAAGACAGATCAAATTTTAAACAGTTCAGAGGGTAAAAAAGGTTAAAAGAAGAATCACATAGTAATGTCTGAAAATGTGCTAATAATTTGTCACACTGACTCAGATGCTAAGGTTTTATCTTACTCATTGTTATACTCCCAGAGCCAGGTATAGTGCCTGCAACAGTACAAGTAGTTAATTATATCAAACAGAGGTTACATCCTTCAATGAGTTGTGCCAACTTATTTTTTAAGAAGTTAAGATTTCCCATCCTGAACATTTTAGTGCATGTATGCCTATGTGGATTTTTCTGGGAAGAGGATTAGTATCTCTTATCACAGATTCAAATGATGATATGACACCAAAAAGTTAAACACTACAGATCTCAAGGAAATATGGACATGCTCAATGTAGGCTGTCATTCAAACACAGAGAGCTAGGGCAGCTCTAGAAATAGTTCAGAAGAGAAAGGTCAGCTCTGGAAGAAAAAGAATGGGGTTTGGGGGGAGCATTTTTTCATCTGTTTGTTTATTGCCCTTGTTGTTTTGCCTATGTTAACCAAAATTAGAAGATTATTACAGTTCTTCATTTAATTCAACTGGCACAAATGCAGTCACTGATACAGTATAACACGTTTTAGAAAGGCATACTACTGTTGTGAAGCTAAATGTACTTACAATAAGATGAACAAGTTGAGGTTACATAAAATACCTTACGGGATATTTCTCTGTGGAATCTCAAGTTTAGCTTATTAAATATTCTTTTTATTAATTTCTGTAACCCTTGCTTGCTGTAACTCAGTAAAATAGTGACTAAACCTCACATGATACAGTAAGCTAGATTTCATATTAATTCTCTCTTTACATGTAACTTAAAATCTTTTTTAAAATTTTGAGCATACCTATTCCGTAAGTGAACATCACACAGCCCTGCCCCACCAAGTTCACTGTATGTGCCAATCCTCATGTCAACTGTAACTAAAATGCTATAATTCCACATCATTACAACAAGCAAGAGCCAAGCTGCAGATTTTACACTGTCTGATTACTAAGATCACATTAGCTCACTACCAGTGGTTTAGGCACTGTATCAACTATTGGTATTAAATCTTTGGATGCAATGAAAGTTAACAATGCTATTTTTATGTCGGGAAAAAAAATCATTCAGTCTGTTTTCCCTTTTTGATTACAGTTCATTTAAGGGAAAAATGTTGCTGTATGGCTTGATAATGTTTTATGTGTCTTCGGCTGATAGAACACACAAAACGTTTGAATAGGCCCATTTATTTGAGCAGACGTATTAAATAATACTTTAAATGTGAACATGCATGTCATAAATTTTGTAGTCTCTTTAAAGTAGGATAAATCTGTTATTTAAAATAGTCTTTGTTCAAAGCCATTTTTTTTCTAACAGTCATAAAGGGACTCTGATTTGTGCTGCATGAACAATGCCAGCATCATCATTTTAATGTTATCCATATGGGCTTCTAATAATAGATAAGAGTCTACATTTGTATTATATGTCTTAGAGACATTTAAAATCTAGATAAGGAAAGGCTGATTTCATTGGCCCCATAGTTAAAGGAAAGCAGACCCTAATTAAAAGAATTCTGTTCTGAATTAACTAGTTTGACATGTGCTAATTGACAGTTCCTGTGAAATGGTTCTAATTAAAGTCAATATGTCTTTTTCAATTAAAAGGAAATTAAGAATATACTAATATACATTAACAACTTAATCTGCCTTCAATATCCCATACATCAGCTGCTTTCTTCCCCCCTAACGTTACTGAAGAACCATCTGACATGAATCATCTACTGTTTTCTTATGGTATCTCATTATTACTTCACACGAGCACAGCAGTAGTATATGTCCCCTTGAGAAAGAGGATAACCTGCACATGCTTTAATTTTCAGATCTCCCAACTCTTAGTTCATTAAAAGTAAACCCACCTTTTTGAATTTAAAAAATGGACATTCTTAATAAGAATCTTTGCTAGCTGAAAACAAAGACAAGTGTTCTCAATTAGTTGGTCTTCTACTATAGGCCTTAGAGGTAATTGCATTCTGCTGGAAAGAAGGCTGGACTATATTTTCATCATTTGGCTTGATTCAATGCAAAGCTTGATTTGAGCAACATACAACAGAAAACATCTTTCAAATCATGTTCTGTTTCCCAAGTGAAACTTTGGGGAAATTTCAGGTGGGAATACTTCACATTGTAGATATAAGAGGAAAACAGAAAGCAAGATTGCTCAAATGCCAACACTAACAGAAGGCCCATCATATTCACTGAAAATGTAGCATTAGAGAAGCTGTTTATAGAAACACAATTAAATATTCAAATGTGCATTACCAAAGCTATGGTGTTGGCAATTTTAATACGATTTGTTTCTTAGTAGATTATTATAATTTAGATATTTTAATTATAATAAAAATATTTTCAAAGTTTTTATACTGTCAAGATACTATATGCAATCCTTTCTCATGATATAGCTAATAATTTGACAGGCATTTTATGACAACCCTCTTTTTCCAGAATTTAAAATTCAACCATAAAATGTGGCTACTTACAGAAACAGGAAATTGTTTCACCTAATTTTACCAAAAGCTTACTCATGTTTAATACAAATCAAGAGAAAAGGTAAACAACTCATTTCCACTTTTCCACTTTTATTCACTTACATTTTTAAAGAATAAATTTGCTATTACCTGTAGCATTCTGAGTATGTGTGGAAGAGCTGGAGAGACAGTCAAGATCTCTTATTGAAAGTACTATTTCCCAATTATATTCTATTATCATCTTCTGAGTAGTTACTAAAAACTTTGATGAGAACCATCATAAGTGGGACTCTAAAAGCAGTTGAAGTCTAGTAATTTCTAGAAAAATTAAATGTATATTAATGCATGTTCAAAAAAGTACCTCCTTACATTATAACTGGACTCAAAAGTCAAAATGCAGTGCTACTTATCACCATGTCAAGCCCCTAGTTTGATTTTCAATCCTAGGATCTTGCTCCTCGAGCTGGCATAGACTGGAAATGCTGCAGTAACAGCATGTACTCAGCTTTCTGAAATGGGAGAGAAGCCAAGGCAGCAACTTTTCTGCCCAATTAAAGAGCATTGTCTATAGCAGGCCTACACAACATAAGGCCTGCAGACTGCACACAGCCATGAAGCAATTGTTCATGACCCACCCACAGATTTGAAAAAGGGGAGCAAGTAGAAAGACAGACAATACGGCACCCATGTCAGCAACAAGAGATAAGGCTGTTCCACATACTCCATGTCTCAGTTCACATGTTACAATGACAATACCCCCATAAATAAACTCACAGTGAAAATCAATGTTATCTGTCAAGCCTTCCAACAAAGGCATTCATTCACAGTACTGATGCTAGACTAGTATAAAAACTTCCTAAAGGGGAGGAACTATATTGAACTGAAACTAGGAAAACCCTGTAGCATTCATCTGACAGCTTATACTCTGAGCAATCAATATTTATTGATGATCCTCATGGCTTATTTTTTCTGTAAGAACTTGTTTTCATCTTTTCTCTTGTCCCTGTCATTTAATTACCAATGGGTGACAATAAAACTTACTGTTCAAACTGGAACACTTTTAAGAATGAACATGGAAGGGAGTGATATTATGGTAGATGACAGAGTATGAAGCTCTAGAGTCAGTCCCTTCACCAAAACAACTATCAAGCTGGTAAGAACAGTTAGAATTAAGTATTTCAGAACTTTAGGGTCTAGTTGAACACTTGTAGCATCCAGGGAAGTGTTTGACAAAGAAAGAGGCTGGTAAATTTTCATCAATTTCAACATGATGCAAAGCAGCAACAATCCTCAAGCTCTAATGAAAGTAACCATGGGGATGATGGCCTGAATTCCTGATACAACTTTTTGGCATGAGGGTGAACAATAAGGATTTTCCTCCAAAAAAACAGATTTCTGTGTTTTGATCTGCCTGGCAGTTCACTAAGGGGTTAAGGGGTCAGCACAGAGGCTGGCCATTAGTTCAACCTTAATGGGTTGAACTGCTTTCCTGGCATCATTGAAGGAAGTTAAAGAGACAGAATACCCTTTACATTTTATCTTATTGTATCCCAATACTTAAGGAAATCTCTGTCAGGTCACGAGCTGACCACAGAGATAACAGAACATAGACGTCAGTGACCACACATGACAAGGAATATAGGCTTTGCAAAAAAAACAATTTGGAAGTCACTAAACAAATGAACAACTGCAGACTTCATCAAGTAATAACAGTCCTTGGTGTAGTGGGAGAATCTGATTTCAAGAATTACATTACAATATTCAAAATGTCTATATCTCAACAAGAAAATTACAAAGCACACAAAGAAATAGGAATGTATCACTCATTCACAGAAAAAAAAAAGGAAAGAAAGAAATTGATGGAAACCATCCTGAGGAAGCCCAGACATTAACTTACTAGACAAAGACTTTAAATTTACTGTCTTAAATATGCTAAAAGAGCTAAAGAACATCACAGACAAAGAATTAAAAGAAATCAAGAAAACTATGAATAAATAAGGAATATTAAGAAAGAGACTGAAATTGTTAAAAAGATCAAAGTAGAAATTTGGGAATTGAAAAGTACAATAGATGAAATTTTAAAATTCACAAGAGGCATTCAACAACAGATACGAGCAGGAGTCATCAAATCCAAAGGCAGGGCAATTGTATCTGCCCAGTCTGAGGAGTAGAAAGAAAACAAAGAAAAATGAACAAGGCCTCAGAGACTTATGGGACAGCATCAAATATACCAACATATATATAATAGGAGTCCCAGAAGGAAAAGAGAAGGAAAAACAAAGCAAAAAAAATATTTGAGGAAATACTGTCCAAAAACTTCCCAAATTTGATGAAATACATAAATACACACACCCAAGAATCTCAACAAACTCCAAGCAGAACAAACTCAAAGAAATCCATACCATGACATATTATTATCAAACTGCTGAAAGACAAAGACAGAGAGAATCTTGAAAGCAGCAAGAGAGAAGTGATTAATCACACAGAAGGCATTCTCAAAAAGAATAACAGCCTATTTCTCATCGAAAACCACAGAGACTAAATGGCAGTAGAGCAATATATTTAAAGAATTGAAAGGAAAAGCATGTCAACCAGGAATTCTGTATTCAGCAAAACAATCCTTCAAATATAAAGGAGAAATGATGACATTCCTAGTCAAACAGAAGCTAAGGGAATTTGTTACTAGTATCTGCTCTATAAGAAATGATAAAGGGAATCCTTCAGGTTGAAATCAAAGAGTACTAGACAGTAATTCAAAGCCACACAGAGAGATAAAGAACAATGGTAAAGGTAACTACCAGATAAATATAAAACCTAATAATACTGTATTTTTGGTAGGTAACTCCTCATTTTATTTCCTATTTCACTTAAAAGACAAATGTATAAAACAATAATTATAAATCTATGTTAATAGACACACAATGCATAAAGACTCAATCTATAACAATAACAACATAAAGGGGAAGATGGAGCCAGTTAGGAGTATTGTTAATGTATGCTATTGAAGCTAAGTTGGTATCAATTCAAACTACAGTTTTATAAATTTAGGATAACTATAATTCCCACGGTAACCACTAATAACTAAAACTATGTAAAACGAAAGGGAAAGGGAATGTATACAGAAAAAAAAATCAAACACAAAATAAGTCAGTATCAAAGAAGTTGAGGAACAACAAAAAAATGACACAGAAAACAAATAGCACAATTGCAGATACAAGTCCTTAGTTATCAGTAATTACTTTAAATGTAAATGAGTTAAACTCATCAATTAAAAGATACTGGCAGAATAATTTTTTAAAAAAACATGATACAGGGGCTTCCCTGGTGGCGCAGTGGTTGGGAGTCTGCCTGCCGATGCAGGGGACACGAGTTCATGCCCCGGTCCGGGAAGATCTCACATGCCTCGGAGCGGCTGGGCCCGTGAGCCGTGGCCACTGGGCCTGCGCGTCCAGAGCCTGTGCTCCGCAGCGGGAGAGGCCACAACAGTGAGAGGCCCGCGTACCGCAAAAACAACAACAACAAAAAAAAAACATGATACAGCTATATGCTGCTTATAAGAGACTCATTTTAGACCCAAAGACACAAACAGGTTGAGAGTCAAGGGATGGAAAAAGATGCTCCATGCAAACAGTAACCAAAAGGAAGCCTGGCTACGTATATTGATATAAGACAAAACTGATTTTACATACAAAACTGCTGCAAGAGACAAAGAAAGACATTTTATACTGACAAGAGGATCAATTCACCAGGAAGATATAACAATTATAAACATATACATACCAAACAACAGAGCCTCAAAGTATATGAAACAAACAGTGAAGCAAACTATTCCAATAATAGTTGGAAACTTCAACAGCCCACTTTCAATAATGTAGAGGACATGTAGACAGAAAATCACTAAAGAAATAGAGGACTTGAGCAACACTATAAATCACCTACACCTGACAGACATATACAGAACTTGCCACGTAACAATGGCAAAACATATATTCTTCTCAACTGCATGCAGAAGATTCTACAGAATAGACCATACATTAGGCCATAAAATAATTCTCAATGTCAAAATACCTAAATCATACAATGGATGTTTACAGCAGAACTAACCACAATGGAACAAAGATAGAAATCAATAACAAAAGGAAAACTGGAAAACTCTTAAATACATGGAAAGTAAATAACAAACTTTTTTTTTAATTTTATTTTTCTTTTTTTTATTTATTGTTGGCTGTGTTGAGTCTTCATTGCTGCGTGCGGGCTTTCTCTAGTTGCGGCGAACAGGGGCTACGCTTCATTGCCGCACGCAGACTTCTCATTGCAGTGGCTTCTCTTGTTGCGGAGCACAGGCTCTGGACACACAGGCTTCAGTAGTTGTGGCATGTGGGCTCAGTAGTTGTGGCTCACGGGCTCTAGAGCGCAGGCTCAGTAGCTGTGGCACATGGGCTTAGTTGCTCCGTGGCATGTGGGATCTTCCTGGACCAGGGCTTGAACCCATGTCCCCTGCATTGGCAGGCGGATTCTTAACCACTGTGCCACCAGGGAAGTCCCAACAAACTCTTAAGGAACCAATAAATCAAGGAAAGAATCACTAGGGAAATAAGAAAATACTTTGAGATAAAAAAATAAAAACACAACACACCAAAACTTATAAGATGTAGCAAAACCAGAGCTCTGAGGGAAATTTATAGCTATAAACACCACCATTTACAAAAAAGACTTCAGGGCTTCCCTGGTGGCACAGTGGTTGAGAGTCCACCTGCTGATGCAGGGGACACGGGTTCGTGTCCCGGTCCAGGAAGATCCCACATACCGCGGAGCAGCTGGGCCCGTGAGCCATGGCCGCTGAGCCTGCATGTCCGGAGCCTGTGCTCCGCAACGGGAGAGGCCACAACAGTGAGAGGCCCGCGTACAGGAAAAAAAAAAAAAAGATTTCAGGAGGACCTTCAAGATGGCAGAGAAGTAAGATGTGGAGATGACCTGCCTCTCCAACAAATACATCAAAAATACATCTACATGTGGAACAACTCCTACAGAACACCTACTGAATGCTGGCAGAAGACCTCAGACTTCCCAAAGGGCAAGAAACTCCCCACATACCTGGGTAGGGCAAAAGAAAAAAGAAAAAACAGAGAAAAAAGAATAGGGATGGGACTTGCACCTCTGGAGGGGAGCTGTGAAGGAGGAAAAGTTTCCACACACTAGGAAGCCCCTTCACTCGTGGAAACAGGGGGAGGGGGGGAAGCTTCGGAGAGCAGAGGAGAGCGCAGCAACAGGGGTGCAGAGGGGAAAGTGGAGAGATTACCACACAGAGGATCAGTGCTGACGAGCACTCACCAGCCTGAGAGGCTTGTCTGCTCACCTGCCGGGGCAGGTGGGGGCTTGGAGCTGAGGGTCAGGCTTCAGAGGTCAGATCCCAGGGAGAGGACTGGGGTTGGCTGCGTGAACACAGCCTGAATGGGGCTAGGGCACCATAGCTAGCCGGGAGGGAGTCGAAGAGAAAGTCTGAAACTGTCTAAGAGGCAAGAGACCATTGTTTCAGGGTAAGCAAGGAGAGGGGATTCAGAACACTGCCTAAATGAGCTCGAGACGGGTGCAAGCCGTGGCTACCAGCGCGAAAACCAGAGATGGGCATGAAATGCTAAGGCTGCTGGTGCAGCCACCAAGAAGCCTGTGTGCAAGCACAGGTCACTGTCCACACCCCTGCCAGGAGCCGGTGCAGCCCCACCACTGCCAGGGTCCTGTGATCCAGGGACAACTCTCCCAGGAGAACACACAGCATGCCTCAGGCTGTTGCAACATCATGCTGGCCTCTGCACCTGCAGGCTCACCCCGCATCCCGTACCTCTCCCTCTCCCCAGCCTGGGTGAGCCAGAGCCCCCTAATCAGCTGCTACTTCAATCCCGCCCTGTCGGGGCAGGGAACAGATGCCCTCAGGCGACCTACACACAGAGGCAGGGCCAAATCCAAACCTGAACCCCAGGAGCTGTGTGAACAAAGAAGAGAAAGGGAAATTTCTCCCAGCAGTCTCAGGAGCAGCGGTAAGTCTCCACAATCAACTTGATGTACCCTGCATCTGTGGAATACCTGAAGAGACAACGAGCCATCCCAAAATTGAGGAGGTGGACTTTGGGAGGAAGTGTAGAGTTGGGGTTTGCTTTCTGCACATAATTTGTTTCTGGTTTTATGTTTATCTTAGTTTAGTATTTAGACCTTATTATCATTGGTACATTTGTTTATAGATTTGGTTTCTCTCTTCCTTTTTATATATGTATTTTTTCCTTTTTCTCTTTTTGTGAGTGTGTATGTGTATGCTTCTTTGTGTAATTATGTCTGTACAGCTTTGCATATATCATTTGTCCTAGGGTTCTGTCTGTCCGTTGCTTTTTTTTTAAGTATAGTTTTTAAGGCTTGTTATCATTGGTAAATTTGTTTATTGGTTTGGTTGCTCTCTCCTATTTTTTTAAATAATTATTTTATTTTAATAACTTCATTTTATTTTCCTTTTCTTTCCTTTCTTTCTTCTCCCTTTTCTTCCAAGCCTTGTGGCTGACAGGGTCTTGGTGCTCTGGCCAGGGGTCAGGCCTGAGCCTCTAAGGTGGGAGAGCTGAGTTCAGGACAATGGCCTACCAGAGACCTCCCAGACCCACATAATATCAATCGGTAAGAGCTCTCCCAGAGATCTCCATCTCAACACTAAGATCCAGATCCATTCAACAACCAGCAAATCCAAAGTTGGACACCCCATGCCAAACAACTATCAAGAGAGGAACACAACCCCATCCATTAGCAGAGAGGCTGCCTAAAATCATAATAAGTTCAAAGACACCCCAAAACACACCACTGGATGCAGTCCTGCCCACCAGAAAGACAAGATCCAGCCTCACCCACCAGACCACAGGCACCAGTCCCCACCACAAGGAAGCCTACACAACCCACTGAACCAACCTTACCCACTGGGGGCAGACACCAAAAACAACGGGAACTACAAACCTGCAGCCTGCCAAAAGGAGACCCAAACACAGTGGTGAAGCAAAATGAGCAGAGAGAGAAATACGCAGCAGATGAAGAACCAAAGTAAAAACTGACAAGACCAAAAAATTAAGGGGAAAAAGGCAGTACACCTGAAAAAGAATTCAGAGTAATGATAGTAAAGATGATCCAAAATCTTGCAAATAGAATGGAGAAAATACAAAAACGTTTAACAAGGACCTAGAAGGACTAAAGAGCAAATAAACAATGATGAACAACACAATAAATGAAATTTTAAATTCTCTAGAAGGAATCAATAGCAGAATAACTGTGGCAGAAGAACAGAAAACTGACCTGGAAGATAAAATAGTGGAAATAACTACTGCAGAGCAGAATAAAGAAAAAAGAATGAAAAGAATTGAGGACAGTCTCAGAGACCTCTGGGACAACATTAAATGCACCAACATTTGAATTATAGGGGTCCAAAAGAAGAAGAAAAAAAGAAAGGGAATCAGAAAATATTTGAAGAGCTCATAGTTGAAAACTTCCCTAATATGGGAAAGGAAATACTGAATCAAGTCCAGGAAGCACAGAGAGTCCCACATAGGATAAATCTAAGGAGAAACACACCAAGAAACATATTAATCAAACTATCAAAAATTAAATACAAAGAAAAAATATTAAAAGCAGCAAGGGAAAAGCAACAAATAACTTACAAGGGAATCCCCATAAGGTTAACAGCTGATTTCTCAGCAGAAACTCTGCAACCCAGAATGCAGTGGCAGGACATATTTAAAGTGAGGAAAGGGAAAAAGCTACAACCAAGATTACTCTTCCCAGCAAGGATCTCATTCAGATTTGATGGAGAAATTAAAACCTTTACAAACAAGCAAAAGCTAAGAAAATTCAGCACCACCAAACCAGTTTTACAACAAATGCTAAAGGAACTTCTCTAGACAGGAAACAAAAGAGAAGGAAAAGACCTAAAATAACAAACTCAAAACAATTAAGAAAATGGTAATAGAGCCACACATATTGATAATTACCTTAAATGTAAATGGATTAAATGCTCTAACCAAAAGAAATCAACTGGCTGAATTGATACAAAAGCAAGACCCATATATATGCTGTCTACAAGAGTCTCACTTCAGACCTGGGACAGATACAGACTGAAAGTTAGGGGATGGAAAAAGATATTCCATGCAAAGGGAAATCAAAAGAAAGCTGGAGTAGCAATGTTCATATTTGAAAAAACAGACTTTAAAATAAAGACTATTACAAGAGACAAAAGAGGACACTACATAGTGATCAAGGGATCAACCCAAGAAGAAGATATAACAATTGTAAATATTTATGCACCCAACATAGGAGCACCTCAATATATAAGGCAAATGCTAACAGCCATAAAAAGGGAAATCAACAGTAACACAATCATAGTAGGGGACTTTAGCACCCCAATTTCACCAAAGGACAGATGATCCAAAATGAAAATAAATAAGGAAACACAAGCTTTAAATGATACATTAAACAACATGGACTTAATTGATATTCATAGGACATTCCACCCCAAAACAACAGAATACACTTCTTCTCAAGTGCTCATGGAACATTCTCCAGGAAAGATCATATCTTGGGTCACAAATCAAGCCTTGGTAAATTTAAGAAAATTGAATTGTATCACTTATTGTTTCCAACCACAATGCTATCAATTACAGGGAAAAAACTGTAAAAACTACAAACACATGGAGGCTAAACAATACACTACCAAATAACCAAGAGATTACTGAAGAAATCAAAGGGAAATCAAAAAATTCCAAGAAACAAATGACAATGAAAACATGATGACCCAAAACCTATGGGATGCAGCAAAAGCGGTTCTAAGAGGGAAGTTTATAGCAATATATCCTACTTAAGAAACAAGAAACATCTCAACCTTACACCTACAGCAATTAGAGAAAGAAGAACCAAAAAAAACCCCTAAAGTTAGCAGAAGGAAAGAAATCATAAATATCAGAACAGAAATAAATGAAAAAGAAATGAAGGAAACAACAGCAAAGATCAATAAAACTAAAAGCTGGTTCTCTGAGAAGATAAACAAAATTGATAAAAAATCAGCCAGAGTCATCAAGAAAAAAAGGAAGAAGACTCAAATCAACAGAATTAGAAATGAAAAAGAAGTAACAACTGACCCTGCAGAAATACAAAGAATCATGAGGGATTACGACAAGCAACTATATGTCAATAAAATGGACAACCTGGAAGAAATGGACAAATTCTTAGAAAAGCACAACTTTCCAAGACTGAACCAGGAAGAAATAGAAAATATAAACAGACCAATCTCAAGCACTGAAATTGAAACTGTGATTAAAAATCTTCCAACAGAAAAAGCCCAGGAGCAGATGACTTCACAGGTGAATTCTATCAAACGGTTAGGGAAAAGCTAACAGGCATCCTTCTAAAGCTGCTCCAAAATATAGCACAGCGAGGAACACGCCCAAACTCATTCTACGAGGCCACTATCACCCTGATACTAAAACCAGACAAAGATGTCACAAAAAAAGAAAACTACAGGCCAATGTCACTGATGAACATAGATGCAAAAAATCCTCAACAAAATACTAGAAAACAGAATCCAACAGCACATTAAAAGGATCATACACCATGATCAAGTGGCGTTTATCCCAGGGATGCAAGGATTCTTCAATATATGCAAATCAATCAATGTGATACACTGTATTAACAAACTGAAAGATAAAAACCATATGATAATCTCAAAAGATGCAGAAAAAGCTTCTGACAGAATTCAACACCCATTTATGATAAAAAAAAAAAAACTCTCCAGAAAGTAGGCATAGAGGGAACTCATCTCAACATAATAAAGGCCATATATGATAAATCCACAGCCAACATCGTTCTCAGTGGTGATAAACTGAAACCATTTCCTCTAAAATCAGGCAAAAGATGAGGTTGCCCACTCTCACCACTATGATTCAACATAGTTTTGGAAGTTTTAGCCACAGCAATCAGAGAAGAAAAAGAAATAAAAGGAATACAAATTGGAAAAGAAGTAAAGCTGTCACTGTTTGCAGATGACATAATACTATATAGAGAGAATCCTAAAGATGCTACCAGAAAGCTACTAGAGCTAATCAATGAATTTGGTAGAGTAGTAGGATACAAAATTAATGCAGAGAAATCTCTTGCATTCCCACACACTGATGATGAAAAATCTGAAAGTGAAATTTAGGAAACACTCCCATTTACCATTGCAACAAAAAGAATAAAGTACCTAGGAATAAACCTACCTAAGGAGACAAAAGACCCGTATGCAGAAAACTGTAAGATGCTGAAGAAAGAAATTAAAGATGATACAAACAGATGGAGAGATATACCATGTTCTTGGATTGGAAGAATCAACATTGTGAAAATGACTCTACTACACAAAGCAATCTACAGATTCAATGCAAGCCCTATCAGACTACCAATGGCATTTTTCACAGAACTAGAACAAAAAAATTTCACAATTTGTATGGAAACACAAAATACCCTGAATAGCAAAAGCAATCTTGAGAAAGAAAAACGGAGCTGGAGGAATCAGGCTCCCTGACTTCAGACTATACTACAAAGCTACAGTAATCAAGACAGTATGGTACTGGCAAAAAAAGAAAATATAGATCAATGGAACAGGATAGAAAGCCCAGAGATAAACCCACACACATGTGGTCAACTTATCTTTGATGAAGGAGGCAAGAATATACAGTGGAGAAAAGACAGCCTCTTCAATAAGTGGTGCTGGGAAAACTGGACAGCTACATGTAAAAGAATGAAATTAGAACACTCCCTAACACCATACACAAAAATAAACTCAAAGTGGATTAAAGACCTAAATGTAAGGCCAGACACTATAAAACTCTTAGAGGAAAACATAGGCAGAACACTCTGTGACATAAATCACAGCAAGTCCCTTTTTGACCCACCTCCTAGAGAAATGGAAATAAAAACAAAAATAAACAAATGGGACCTAATGAAACTTCAAAGCTTTTGCACAGCAAAGGAAACCATAAACAAGACCAAAAGACAACCCTCAGAATGGGAGAAAATATTTGCAAATGAAGAAACTGACAAAGGATTAATCTCCAAAATTTACAAGCAGCTCATACAGCTCAATATCAAAACAACAAACAACCCAATCCAAAAATGGGCAGAAGAACTTAATAGACATTTCTCCAAAGAAGATATACAGATTGCCAATAAACACATGAAAGGATGCTCAACATCATTAATCATTACAGAAATGCAAATCAAAACTACAAAGAGGTATCATCTCACACCAGTCAGAATGGCCATCATCAAAAAAATCTACAAACAATAAATGTTGGAGAGGGTGTGGAGAAAAGGGAACCCTCTTGCACTCTTGTTGGGAATGTAAATTGATACAGCCACTATGGAGAGCAGTATGGAGGTTCCTTAAAAAACTAAAAATAGAACTACTTTATGACCCAGCAATCCCACTACTGGGCATATAACCTGAGAAAACGATAATTCAAAAACAGTCATGTACCAAAATGTTCATTGCAGCTCTATTTACAATAGCCAGGACATGGAAGCAACCTAAGTGTCCATCAACAGATGAATGGATAAAGAAGATGTGGCACATATTACAGTGGAATATTACTCAACCATAAAAAGAAACGAAATTGAGTTATTTGTAGTGAGGTGGATGGACCTAGAGTCTGTCATACAGAGTGAAGTCAGAAAGAGAAAAACAAATATCATATGCTACCACATATATATGGAATCTAAGAAAGAAGAAAAAAATGGTCATGAAGAACCTAGGGGCAAGACGGGAATAAAGACACAGACCTACTAGAGAATGGACTTGAGGATATGGGGAGGGGGAAGGGTAAGCTGTGACAGGGCGAGAGAGAGTCATGGACATATATACACTACCAAGCGTAAAATAGATAGCTAGTGGGAAGCAGCCGCATAGCACAGGGAGATCAGCTCAGTGCTTTGTGACCACCTAGAGGGGTGGGATAGGGAGGGTGGGAGGGAGGGAGACGCAAGAGGGAAGAGATATGGGAACATATGTGTATATATAACTGATTCACTTTGTTATACAGCAGAAACTAACACACCATTGTAAAGCAATTTTACTCCATTAAAGATGTTAAAAACAAAAACAGATAGCTAGTGGGAGGCAGCCTCATAGCACAGGGAGATCAGCTCAATGCTTTGTGACCACCTAGAGGGGTGGGACAGGGAGGGTGGGAGGGAGGGAGACGCAAGAGGGAAGAGATATGGGAACATATGTGTATATATAACTGATTCACTTTGTTATAAAGCAGAAACTAACACACCATTGTAAAGCAATTATACTCCAATAAAGCTGTTAAAAAAAAAATCAGAACTGGGGTCATGGTATGGCTTGGCCCATGCAGGAGAAACCCCACCAGCAACTTTGTCGGAGTTGCTTTTATTCAAGTAATTCTGCTATTATTCTCTTCACTTTCTACCATGTCTCCCTACCTTGAGTATTCTGAAATAGTTAGGCATAGTCTTTTTTTTTTTTTTTGGCTGCATTGGGTTTTCGTTGCTGCGTGCAGGCTTTCTTTAGTTGCAGCCAGCCAGGGCTACTCTTCTTTGCAGTGCACAGGCTTCTCATTGTGGTGGCTTCTCTTGTTGCAGAGCACAGGCTCTAGGCACATGGTTTTCAGTAGCTGTGGCGTGCAGGCTTCAGTAGTTGTGGCTCATGGGTTCTAGAGCGCAAGCTCAGTAGTTGTGGTGCACGGGCTTAGCTGCTCCATGGCACGTGGAATCTTCCTGCACCGGGGATCAAACCCATGTCCCCTGCATTGGCAGGCGGATTCTTAACCATTCACCACCAGGGAAGTCCTGGCATCCTCTTTTAATATATGCATTATGGAAACTGTGTGCCTAGCTAAACAGATAAACATGTTTTCTACATTTATTTGTTCATGAGTTGAAAACAGAAAAACACAAGGTGTTTTTAATGTCTTTCTAGCTTTGCCATATAAAATAATTGTTCCCAAGCACTCTTAATTTACATATCATGACTTTTGTGGTATTTTTTTCTTGTTAATTGAATATTCATCCTTGGTATCTCAAAGCACAACAACTTTTCACCTAATTCTGATCCCTCTAAAGGAGTCAAGATCTCTGGGTGCATGATAAAGAGATGACTGTCTCTTCATTGCCAGCAAAAGAAAGACATATTATATGCAGGTACATAGGTATCTTCCTAAGTGTTTGCTCTAGTTAGCTTCCTCTTTACCATGGATACACATATCAGCATTGAACGGTGCCAATTTTCAATGAGGTAGCTTACATACAGAGAAAACTACCTGAGAGGAAGCTCAATGACTGAAATACTCTGCCTAAATGACTTGACTTCTAATATGTAGCACTTTCTTAAATTTTTGTAATATATTCAGTAGAGCACTTTTTTAAAAGATGTAATTCTTTCACACTGCTTCAGTGATTAGTAGTAGCTTTATCTAGTCACTTCCGTAGACTGTGATAAATGCCAAATAACTCAAAGCCCAGATTTCTGATAGAATTTCTATTACTGCAATGTGTAGAATGTGTGTGAAGAATGCTGAAAAGCAGGAAATGAATTGGATAGCAATGGAGATATTATGCTATATTTGTTTAAGTTGCTGTGTGAAAGGCAAACCTTCGCATTCCCCTCACCACCAGAGCTGTGATTAAAACTCCGGCTGCCTAAAACCAAATATAAGGTTGTGTTCTCTTCACTCAGCTGTCAATCTTTCAACTAGTTGGTTTACAGGTTCTGAGAAAAGACACGCTCCTGTTTTAAACACGTGGATAAAAGATCCAGCTTTTGCAAATTCAATTAGACAGAAAATTGAGTTTTTTCTCTTAATTCCACATCACTGTGGAATAGTGACAACTACAGGACCTTGGGTTGTTACTTTGTTGAACTCTGTTTTTCCTTATTAATATTTGTTTTACTGTCTCCACCTTTAAATTCATATTTAAACATATATACTATTCTCAAGTACATTTAATGTAATACATATTCATAAATCTAAGTTGATGTAACTCTGACACAGATGACATCATGAATATATAAAGAAAATGATGGCGAATGTCATAGCCTGAAGTATCAGGAAAAGTCAACGTTAAGATGCTCATTAAGTTTCTCACATTCCTCATGTTTTCAATAAACATGTCAGTAAATGTCTACACTTCATGATCTTAATTAAGCAAGGGTCAATTAGAAAACATTTCACTTTTAACTTTGCTGATCAATGCACAAGTTTAAATAGCATTACTCCATTTTTGCACTGGATTGTTTTAAGTGGTCTTTTAAAAAAATAACTGAAGTATTATGCTTCAAACTTTCTTTAAAAATAAGTCTTACAACAAAAAAGAAAACCATAGTATTAATAACTTGTGGGGTACCTAAGAGTCACTTAAAGTAGTCTAACGAAAGATTTAATTGTATTTCTTGCACTGTTTTTCTCTCTGGTTAAAACATTGTACGTAATATGAGATAAAAGCTAACAAAAATAAGCAGGAATAAAATTACTATCATTTTTATCACTTAAGAAACTCAAAAATGGGACTGGAGAGGTACAAGATGATGGTAAAGGAAGACCCTGAGCTCACCTCCCATGGACACAAGTCCACACCCACATATTGAGTAATTCCTCTTGAAGAAGACTAAGGTCTGACTGAACAACTGTGCACATAGAAGGACCACATAGAAATGTGTAGGAAAGACGGAGACACAGGATCCATGGGAACCCACCCCAGACAGCAACTTTCAGTAGGGAGGGAAATTGCTTAGGGGTCTGATCACAGAATCACACACCCTGGGAGACAGTGAAAAAACAGCAGTTTAGGGCTTCCCTGGTGGCGCAGTGGTTGAGAATCCACCTGCCGATGCAGGGGACGCGGGTTTGTGCCCCGGTCCGGGAGGATCCCACATGCTGCGGAGCAGCTGGGCCCGTGAGTCATGGCCACTGAGCCTGTGCGTCCGGAGCCTGTGTTCCGCAACAGGAGAGGCCACAGCAGTGAGAGGCCCACATACCGCAAAAATAAATAAATAAATAAATGCAGTTTAAAGAGCACCTAGACTACACAAGAAGGAATTCATTTACTAACCCTAGAGCAAAATGGAAAGAGAACTGCTGGAGCTCTCTCTGAGATCAAAGGCACAAGTGAGAGCCATCACTTGAGTCCATCTAGGACTCCCCCACCCACACCTGCTCCAGCTCCAGCTGCCCCACCAAGGCAGCCTTGGCCTAGGGACTGCTCCCAGCCAGGAAACACTTCAGACCTAGCTGCCGTCCCAATGTGGCCTTGGGCACAGCACTCCCCAAGGACAAACCCTAACCTGGGCCTGCTCTAGCCCTAGCTGCCCTGCCAAGTCAGCCTCAGATGCAGTGCTCCCCAGGGACTGCCCCTAGCCCCTAGCCCCTGGCCACTCTAGCTCCAGCAAGCCTTCCAAAGCCGTCAGGTTCTAGCAGTCCACACAGGGGATGCTCCCATACAGGCCCATACAGGGCCACTCCTTCAAGACCAGGAGAGGTAGCTGTTTCACCTAATTCAGAGAAACAAAAATTTAAGTTCAAACAAAATGAGGAGACAGAGGAATATGTTTCAAACAAAAGAACAAAATAAAACCCAACGGAAAAAAAATGCTACTGAAAATGGAGATAAGTAATTCACCTGATACAGAATTCAAAGAAACTGTTATAAGGATGCTTACTGAACTCAGGAGACGAGTGGAGGACCTCAGTGAGAACTTCAACAAAGACTTAGAAAGTATAAGAAAGAACCAATGAGAACTAAAGAATACAATAACTGAAATAAAAAATACACTAGAGGGAATAAATAGCAGATTAGATGATACAGAAGAATGAGTAAGTGATCTGGAAGATAGAATAGTGGAAATTACGTAATCAGAACAGCAAAAAGAATAATTTTTTTTTAAATGAGGTGAGTTTAAGAGACCTCTGAGACAACATCAAGCATACTAATATTTGCATTATAGGTGTCTTAGAGGGAGAAAA
The DNA here is from genome assembly GCF_011762595.2 of Tursiops truncatus. Lineage (NCBI taxonomy): Eukaryota > Metazoa > Chordata > Mammalia > Artiodactyla > Delphinidae > Tursiops > Tursiops truncatus. Next base: position 74,802,952 of record NC_047036.1, read on the forward strand.
GAGAGACAGAAAACTTATTTGAAAAAATAATGGCTGAAAGCTTCCCTAACCCAGGGAAGGATACAGACATCTAGGAAGCACAGAGTTCCAAACAAGATGAACCTAAACAGACCCATACCAAGACATACAATTAAAATGGCAAAAGTTAAAGATAAAGAGAGAATCCTAAAGGTAGCAAGAGAAAAACAACTAATCACATACAAGGGAAGACTACCAGATAATTTTTCAGCAGAAACTTTACAGGCCAGAAGAGAGTGGCAGGATATATTTAAAGTGCTGACAGGAAAAACTTATAACCTAGAATACTCCACCTGGCAAGTTTGTCAGTTAGAATTGAAAGAGAGATAAAGAGCTTCCCAGACAAGCAAAAACTAAAGGAGTTCATCCCCACTAAACTGGACTTACAAAAAATGTTAAAGGGTCATCTTTAAGCAGAAAAGGCTACAACTATAAAAAGAATATATGAAATAAAAAAATCTCACTGGTAAAGGCAAATATATAGTAAAGGCAAGTGGATCAGCCACTTAAAAAGCTAGTATAAAGGGTAAAACATGAAAGCAGTACAATCAACTACAACTACTAGGTAGTTAAGGGACACACAGACTTTTTGAAAAGATGTAAAATATGACATCAGAAAAATAAAATAGGGTGGGGTAGTTAAAAATGTGGTACTTTTAGAATGTCTTTGAACATAAGTGACTATCAGATTAAAACAGATGGATATATATACAGGTCAATACATATGAACAACATGGTAACCACAAACCAAAAATCTATACAATGGATACGCAAAAAATAAAGAGAAAAGAATACAAACATAATACTAAAGGAATCCATCAAACGGCAAGGGAAGAAGCCAAGAGAAGAAGACAGGAACAGAGAAGAACTACAAGAAAACCAGAAAACAACTAACAAAGTAATTATTGATAGTATGTACTTATTGCCATTTTAAGTGTAAATGGACTAATTGCTCTAATCAAAAGACACAGGGGTAGGTGAATGGATAAAAAACAAGAGCCTTCTATATGCTGTGTAAAAGACTCACCTCAGATCTAAAACACACATAGACTAAAAGTGAAAGGTTGGAAAACGTTATTCCATGCAAATGGAAACAAAGAGCTGAGTAGCCATACTCATATCAGACAAAATAGACTTTAAAACAAAAGGAAGGGAGGATATTACATAATGATAAAGAATTCAATCCAACAGGAGGATATAACATTTGTAAACACTTATGGCACCCCCAATAGAGCAGCACCTAAATATGTAAAGCAAATATTAACAGAAATAAAGGTAGAAATACACAGCAATACAATAATACTAGGGGACTTTAATACCTCCATTCCATCCAAAAGTAGCAGAATGCACATTCTATTCAAGTGCACATGGAACTTTCTCTGGGATAGATCACATGTTAGGCCAGAAAACAAGTCTCAATAAAGTTAAGAAGACTGAAACCATATCAAGCATCTTTTCTCAACCATACAGAATGAAACTAGACATCAACTACAAGAAGAAAATTGGAAAAAAAGAACACAAACACATGGAGACTGAACAACATGATACTGAACAACCAATTTCAACAAACAAATCAAAGAGGGATTAAAAAAAATACCTTGAGACAAATGAAAATGGAAACACAACTGTCCAAAATCTACAGGATGCAGCAAAAGCAGTTCTAACAGGCAAGTTCATAGTGATATAGCCCTATCTCAAGAAACAAGAAAAATCTGAAGAAACAATCTAAATGTACATTTAAAGGAAATAGAAAAAGAACAAAGTCCACAGTTAGTAGAAGGGAGGAATTAATAAAGATCAGAGCAGAAATAAATAAAAACTAAAAAATCAATAGAAAAGATCAATAAAACTAAGAATTGGTTCTTTGAGAAGACAAACAAAATTGACAAACCTTTAGCCAGACTCATCAAGAAAAAAAGAGAGAGCCCAAATAAATAAAATCAGAAGTGAAAAGAGGAGAAATACACCCAACACCACAGGAATACAAAAGATAGTAAGAGAATACTATAATCAATTATATGCCAACAAGTTAGATAACCCAGAAGATATGGATAAATTCCTAGAAACCTACAATCCTTCTAAACTGAATCATGGAGAAACAGAAAATCTGAATAGACTGATTACAAGTAACAAAATTGAATCAGTAACAAAAAATTCCCAAAAACACAAAAGTCCAGGTCCAGATAGCTTCACAGGTGAATACTACCAAACATTTGAAGAAGAGTTAAAATTATTCCATCTTCCTAAATTATTTCTAAATTATTCCATCTTTCTAAATTAGTCTATCTTTCTAAAATTATTCCAAAAAATTGCAAAGGAAAAAATGCTTTCCAAACTCAATCTACAAGTTCAGAATCACCCTGATACCAAAACAGATAACCACTTATATGTGGAATCTGAAAAACAAGACAAATGAACAAACAAAACAAAACAGCAACAGACTCATAGATACAGAGAACAAACTGGTGGTTGCCAAAGGGGATGGAGGTGAGAGGAATGGAAAAATGAGTGAAAGGGATTATAAGATACAAGCTTCCAGCTATAAAATAAGTCATGAGGATGTAATGTACACATAGGAAACCTACTCAATAATATTATAACAATTTTGTATGATCATAAATGGTAACTGTTCTTATTGCAGTGATCATTTCATAATGTATAAAAATATCAAATCACTATTTTGTTCACCTTAAACTAATATAATACTGTATGTCAATTTTAACTGAATTTTTAATTTTGTTTAAAGGAAAAGATACCTGAAAATAGTTGAAAGAACTTTTCTTATACTTTTGCAAAATTGTTGCCTCTGCTCAAAATTCCAAGTAAATGTGTCATCCCCAAAGGAGAATTTTTCTAAAAGCTATAGATCTCTTTGAGGGATCTGAATATTTAACTATAACTTGTACATTTCCAACCTATTTAATGCAAATTAATATTGCCTCCAAATTTTAACTTGCAAAAATGCACAGCAAAAGATCTAGTTGAAATGTATTAAATACAAAAGTTCCTCTATGTCACATGCTAACACTAGATATAGTTTTAATGAAACGCCTGTCCTACAAATAGAGAAGTGTAAAAGAAAGTAACAGGGAAGATACAAGTTAGAGGGCAGCACAAGTGAAAGACATAATATCAAACAGGAATGAATGTCATTAGATAAAAATGCTTCAGACTTAAGAAATACCCTAAACCAATAATCTGCACTAGAGTTCACAAATTATGCTTAGGTAATTTTTTCTATTTTACTAAAAAGAATTTATATTCACTATCATGCTGTTGTCTAAAAGCCTTTTGATTTTATTTATTGATCTTTTGAAAGAAGCACTAAGATTAGTTGACCTAGGTTCCCTACATAAATTTTTCTTTGACTAAGAGAAAGAGGAAAATAAACAAGGCAGAGAGGAGAAAAAGGAAGAGAATGTCCTAAAAATATCTTAAAATAACCATAACAGAAGATAAATAATATTTCAAGTGAAAGAAATGGGAAAAGATTTGGTAGGAAGTATCATAATTTTAGTTATAAGATGTATCTTATAAAATTGTTTAATATGTGTGAATGTATATGTTCTTTTAGCCAGCTAATTACAGAAAAGGGATCATAGACATGGGTGACAAAAGATAAATGCTGTCGATCTACTTCTGGCAAGATGACAAAGTGAATCACTCCTGTTCCAAACAAAAAGAAGGGCTGGATGAAATACAAACAAATAAACACATAGCTTAGAAATACCCAGGCTCCAGAAACAAAGAGAGAACTCAAATCCACAGTTACAGGAGTATAAGCTGACAGCATGACGATTTAAGAAGTACAGAGTAGAAACAGGGCCTAAGGGCCAATAGCTGAGGTTTTAAGGTCCTTATGTAGGGATAGTATACATGGTTTGGGGCCCACACAAGTAGGAGAGTTAGAAAATAATTAATATACTCGAGTAAAAAGTTCAAATAAAAAGATTGCTTACTCCATAAAAAGGCGTATTAAAAACAAAACACAATCTCTACTCACAGGCCCAGGAGAGCAGCAAGGAAGCTGGTTCTCTGCCAAGAGCTCTAAATAAGAAAAAAGTTTCCCATGAAAGAGCAAAACCTAAAGATAGGTTTGGGGTTCAAATTTACTTTACATGCATGGTATGGTAATCCCATGCCAGATAAAAAACAGAGCCTAATAAGAATTTTTGTATACTATACTATACTATTATGGTATGACCTCCAGGAAATATTATTAAATAAAAGCTGGGAATGTGAGAAGTATGCATGTGTTTATCTAAGAAAGAAAACACAAATATATAAACACATATATTTGGTTCCATCTTTTTAAAAAAAGAGAGATCAATCAAAGCTAATTAAATTATTTGCTTGTGGGAAAGGAGAGAAGAGGGTGGAAGGGAGAAGAATAGAAGCTAGACTTCTCCAAATTTATCTTTTCTAGATTTGACTTTGAAACTATGTAAACATCTAACATAATTATAAAATAAGACTGAATCAGAGTTCCCTGGTGGCACAGTGGTTAAGAATCCGCCTTCCAGTGCAGGGGACACGGGCTTGAGCCCTGGTCCGGGAAGATCCCACATGTCACGGAGCAACTAAGCCCATGCACCACAACTACTGAGCCTGTGCTCTAAAGCCTGTGAGCCACAACTACTGAGCCCGCGTACCACAACTACTGACGCTCGTGTGCCTAGAGCCTGTGCTCTGCGACAAGAGAAGCCACCGCAATGAGAAGCCTGCGCACTGCAACTAAGAGTAGCCCCCTCTCCCCGCAACTAGAGAAAGCCCGCGTGCAGCAACGAAGACCCAATGCAGCCAAAATTAAAATAAATTAATTTTAAAAAAACAAGACTGAATCAAGAATTTTAAAAGTGATTCCCAAAATGTGAAAGTAAAATGAAACAAACTAATCTATGTATCAAGTTGATAGTGTACACACAGAGAACAATTATTTCAAGTGACTTCAAAACAGAGTAATTTGATTGTAAATCCTCAGTAGGATACACAACAAAGACCAAAAGAACTGCAAAAAAATTTTAAACAATTTCAGTAACCATATTATTAGTAATGGCATTGGTCTTGTTATACTGATTATCATAGAGCAAATAATTTTATTAATGTCACAAGAAACCAATGTTGTCAGCATGTTAAAAACACAAAAATAAAACAAGTAAAAACCCTGTAATCTCAAATTTGAATTGGAAATATCAGGATAAATTCATGAGATATTTTTCTAAAAAAAAAGACCGGACCGTGCCTAGCTCTTCATATTTCCATTAAAAAGCCCTAGATACATTAACAAATCCAGAGCACTGAACACACCATCATCCAGACTGTGGTCTCTAAATACCATTTTGCAGTAAAAGGAACTAGGGTTTCTTAGAACAGCTTGATCTCAGATCTAGGGTAGGAAACATACAAAATGAGCCTGAACTACCTTACTGTACCAGAAAACAAGAAGATAACTAAAAGCTAATGGTATTATGTCAAAAGGGCTCAGAGATAACTTGAAGAGACAGCAAAAGATGAACAATTTTAGGAAAAAGATAATATTTCAAAGGATTAAAATACTAAATATGTTGAAAATCCATGTGTTCCTAAAAATTTTTTAAAATAAAAACATATTGCCTTTGGAGGATGTGATGGAGCCAACTTATTATTATGAAAATAGGTAAGTAAAAGGAAAGAATCGTGAATTATTTTTATTATCTTTTCTTTATTAACTGTACCTCAGAGTAACTGAATAGTTGATGAGGACGAGTTCTTTATAGAAATATTCCAGCTAATAAATAAAAAAGAAAGTTAGATTTTACAACTCTGTATGGCATGATGAAATCTGGCCAGATTCATCAACGGGTGCTAAAATCATTAGGTAAACAGCAAATGGGGAATTTTACAAGGTATGGATCAATAGCTGAAACTACTGATCAATCTTTCCACTGCACACAAAAAAAGAGCAACCAGATGTTATATGCCTTCTGATATGATGCAATAGAAAGTATACTCCACCACCTATGAAATATTCTTGCAAAAATAAAATAAAATCAAGCCTGAATAAGCCTTTACATCTAACTACAGAAACAGGAGACAGAGTAACATATTTAGCACCACCTAGGATGCAATCAGCAAAATCCTGAATGCAGGTGTGCAGTAAAAAGTTAACATGGCAGGCCTGAAATTCCTATCCTTAGAAAAGCCTGTTTGCAAGGTTGGACATTAGCAGGTGTCTGGGAACTTGGATTTCAGTAGGGTTCCTACTATTCCCAGAACTGGTAAGGATGCTCAATGTGCTTAAACTGTTTGTACAATGTGGTTTATGCTGAACGCCTGCTCTCCTGAGAGTCTGGAATTTTGGTACACACCAGGCAGAATATACCTACGTAACCAGCCTCCAATAAAAACCCTGGTACTGAATCTCTGATGAGCTCTTCTTTTAAGCATTTCATATGTGTTGTCACAACTCATTCCTGAGGGTTAAAATTAAGCACATCCTGTGTGACTCTACTAGAAGACTCTTAGAAGCTTGTACCTGGTTTCCTCCACACTTTGCCCCATCTGTCTTTCCCCTTTACTGGTATTACGTTGTATCCTTTTGCTATAATAAATCATATCCATGAATACAACTATATGCTGAATCCTATGAGTCCTCCTGGTGAGTCACTGAACCTAGCAGTGGTCCTCGGAACCCCCAACACAGTAGGAAATGTAGCAGATTAATAAACTGAATTCATCAACAAATAAACTGCACAAGAAAAAAGGAGGGAAAACTTGTAAAGAAATTTAATAATAAATGTTTAATTTTAATATTTTGTTTCAGTTTCAGTCTCGATTAAAGATTAAAAACCCTGACAGGAAAAAGAATTTATTTGTGATTAAAAAACCGTAAAACTTAAATTTATATAAACATCTAAGCAATTGTACTAGTCTGTGGCATTTATACTCTTGAAGTCATTCAAATTTAAAACTGCACTAAGACTTTTGGAATATCCTGTATAAGTAACCTAAATTTGACTCAATAAGAATATCAAAAACCTGAATATATTCATGAACATCAAAAAATTAAATCAGCAGTCAAATATCTATCCACAAGAAAGCATCAGACCAAGACTGTTTATAGACAAGTATTACCAAATCTTAAAGAAAAAGGTAACCCTTATTTTAAATAAGACATTTTAGAGAACAGAAAAATAGAAAAAGCTGTTCAGCTTATTTTATAAGGCTAATATAATCTTAATGCTCAAAATGACAAAAACTGTAAAAGAAAAAAACTATAGCCTAGTCTCATTTACTAACCTAGATTTTTAAAATTATATACAAAGTATTAGCAAATTTAATCAATTTAATCATGCAGAGTGTATGTCTATGTATATCATCTGGATGTCTATATACATATACACATACACGTGTCTACATAACTACGTCATGATCAAGTAAGGTTTATCCCAGGAACTCAAGGATAGACTAACACTTAAAAACCTATTAACATAATTGTCACACCAACATATTAATGAAAAAAATCATATGATCTTTTAAAAAGATACAGGAAAAAATTCAACATGCATACATTATCTTTTTTAAGAACCTCTTAGCAAGCTAAGAATATAAGGAAATTTCCTTAATTTGATATTTAATAGTAAAACTAAAAGTATTTGAAGTCAGAAACAAGGTGAAAACGTTTTTTCTTACTTACTGCTTCTATTCAACCTTGTACAGGAAATCCTAGTCAATTTTAAAAGTATTAAAAGCTTAAAGACATTTTAAAAGTCATTATTTGCAGATAATATAATTACATAGAAGATCCAAGAGAATCTAAAAATTGTCAAAACTAATAATGCAGTTCAACAGGTTACTGGATACAAGATCACTATACAAAAAATTAACAGCATTCCTATACACAAGGAATAACCAAGTAAAAATGTAATTAATGATCTTATTCACAATATAAAGAAAATCATAATGTACCTAAGAAAATAACGAAATCTGAGTAAGACCTCTATAAAGGAAATTATAAAACTTTATTGTCAGGCATAAATGGAAACAGAGATGAATTGAAAGATATACCATGTTGATGGATGGAAAGACTGAGTTTCATAAAAATGTCTATTCGCACTAAATTACTCTATAAATTACTCTATAAATTCAATTCCAATAGAAATCCTATGAGGGTTGTTAACAGATCTTGACAATATATATGACCCTACAATTCACATGTAACAGAAGAGACTGAAAATAGGACAATTTTGAAGAAGATGAACAAGGTGGGAAGGCTTACCCTAACAGCCACCATCATATTATAAAGCTTTGATAATTTAGATAGCATGATACTGGCACAGAGATAAAACAAACCTAACCACACAAAATAGAGAACCCAGAAACAGATCCACCTATTTATGGCAAGTTGGAAGATGAAAAAGTTAGGAATACAAGTCACTAAGGAAAGGAGAAATTATTTTTTTAAATGATGCTGAGAAACTGTTATATATATGGGGGAAAAAAACTAGATCACTGTCTCACAAAATAAATCCCAGGTGGATTTTAAAAACCTAAATCTAGAAAGCAAAATTATAACTCTATTAGAGGAAAAAGCAGGAAATTAACCATATGGCATCAAAATAGGAAAAGCCTGCTTTAAACAAGAGCCAAAAAAGTACAAGCATTAAAAGCAAAGTCTAAAAAATCTACACAATAAATTTTAAAACTTTCTACACATCAAGACATTGTAAACAAAGTAAAAAGACAAGCCATAAAGTGGAACAAATTTATAATACATATAACCAAAAACGATTATACAGAACTTCTAAATAAAAAAGAAAAAAACATTTTAAAAAAGGAATATGAATACACAATTCACAGAAAAGGAAATCCAAACAGCCAATAAATATATAAAAGGTTGCTCATTCTCACTAAATACTAGGGAAATGTAAATTAAAACAAAATAACATTTGACACTATGGTCTAATATTTTTAAGTAACAGCAAGTATGTGAGAAAAGGAAATCTTATGCTGGTTGAAGCATAAATTGGTATAGCTACTTTAGGGAATGAGTTGGCCACATCATGTAAAGTTGATAATGATTAAAACCAACAAATGCATACCCTAAAGAAACTTTCACACACATGTGTAAAGAAACAAGCATAAAAGGGCTCACTGCAGATTAAACTGGAAATAGTATAAATGTCCATAAATCAGTGTGTCATTATAGATAAATCTCAAAAACACTGGGGTGAGTGAAACAAACATGCTCCAGAAAATGAATAATATGATACTATTTGTATGAAGTTTAAGAACATGCAAGCAATGGTATAGACCAGAACTTTCTGCCATGATGAATATGTTCTGTATCTGCACCAATACAGTGGCCTAAAGCCACATGTGAATATTGAATACTTGCAATGTGGCTAGTGCTCCTGAGGAACTTAATGTATTTTATTGTATTTTAATTTTAATTTAAATGGGTAGTGGCCACCATATTGGCAGAGCAGGTATACATAATTTATGGATACACACATACATAGAAATATAAAATCTTGGAGGAAGAATACACACCAACTTCAGGATAGTGGTTACCTCTGGAGAAGTGAAATAGGCTAAAATGGGATGTGGAGGGAGTCAACAGTCTCTATGGCCTTTTATTTCTTTAAAACAACAAAAATATATAAAACAAATATGTCAAAACGCTAATATTTGTTAAAATTGATTAGTCTGATTAGTGTTTTTTCACTGTTTGAAATACTTTCCAATTTAATTTTTCTAATATTTCCTAATTTAAATGTTTCATTTCACTTTCTTTAAAATATATACTAATTTATATATTTTTTAAACTTTTTGAAAGTAAACAATATTTAAATCTTTATCATACCTAGAGAGCTAAAAACCGAGGAGATCAGTATCATATGTACAGTCTCAATATAACATTGAAAAAAGCAGACAACAGAGCAAAACTGACATAATATGTTTGTATAGCTCCTAACTTACATGATTTTTATAATATTCAAAGATGAACAAAAATATTTTTAAAATGTGTTATTTTACTTGAATTCTAAATGTAACAAATAGAGAAAATCATGTGTGTATCTTATAGATAAATTAGAACTATTATAAATATATCGAATAAAATACTGAAAATAGCACTGGACCAGGGGTGGCCAAGGCAGTTTATATTAACTTTCTAGTACCAGTTTACATTAACTTTCTGTGTTCTATTCACCTAAGTTTCCTCATTTGTACAGGATGAACTAGAGAGTCTCTGAAATCACTGTCAATTTTTTTTAAGATTGGAAATTTTGTTTTCTTTCTTCTTTCAAATACATACTTAAGTAATTTAGAATAACCATTCCTCTGTATCAAAGTGTCAAAACTCTGCACATCTGAAACCCAAATTACCTTATTTCTGTGTGATTCTACCTCTTGTTGTCCATAAAACAGAAAAAGAAGAGTAAATACATGATTAGCTAGCCAGTGATCCATGGCTTTCAAAACACCTCATTTCTCTTTTTTTTTATTGAAGTATAGTTGATTTACAATGTTGTGTTAATTTCTGCTGTACACCAAAGTGACTCAGTTATATATACACATTCTTTTTTATATTCTTTTCCGTTATGGTTTATCTCAGGATATTGAATATAATTCCGTGTGATACAGTAGAACCTTGTTGTTTATTCATTCTGTATGTAATAGTTTGCATCTGCTAATCCCCAACTCCCAATCCAAACCTCTCCCAGCCCTCTCTCCCTGGGCAACCACGAGTCTATTCTCTATATCCCTGATTCTGTTTCATAGATAGGTTCATTTGTGTCACCTTTTATATTACACATACAAGTGATATCATATATTTGTCTTTCTCTTTCTGATTTACTTCACTTAGTATGATAATCTCTAGTTGCATCCATGTTGCTGCAAGTGGCATTACATTCTTTTTATGGCTGAGTCGTATTCCATTATATATATGTATCACATCGTTATCCATTCATCCATCAAAGAACATTTAGGTTGTTTCCATGTCTTAGCTATTGTGAATAGTGCTATGAACATAGGGGTGCATGTGTCTTTCTGAATTATAGTTTTATCTGGATATATGCCCACAAATGGGATTGCTGGATCATATGGTAGTTCTATTTTTAGTTTTCTGAGGAACCTCCATACTGTTTTCCATAGTGACTGCACCAATTTACATTCCCACCAACAGTGTAGGAGGGTTCCCTTTTCTCCACACCCTGTCCAGCATTTGTTATTTGTAGACTTTTCGATGAGGGCCATTCTGACCAGTGTGAGGTGGTACCTCATTGTAGTTTTGATTTGCATTTCTAAAATAATTAGTGACGTTGAGCATCTTTTCATGTGCCTTTGGAGAAGTGTTTATGTCTTCTGCCATTTTTCGATTGGGTTTTTTTGTTGTTGTTGAGTTGTATAAGCTGTTTGCGTATTTTGGGGAAAAAAACTCATTTTTAAAAGCTGGAAGCTTTTCTACTAGGTGGTTGCTTTTCTTGTGGATATCCCAATATCCTCAACAGAAAATGTGACTCTCTTTACAAGTTGTATCTTTGCTCACATGAATTTTCTTCAACTCATACAAGTTTAAAGCTTATGCCTAGTTCCAGTGTACAGTTTGCTTCATTTTACATTCGCCAGAGATCGCAACTCAATCAGTGTCCTCCCCATGTCATCATGCATCCAGAGAATGTGGAAGAATTGGGTCCCTCTATGCTATTCATCCACACAGCTTTTAGTTACCTCACTAAGTTTGTGACAGAAATGTCCAGACTGGAGAAAAGAAGTTTAACCTGCATGACTGTTTTTAAACGGTGAGGCTCTGGGGTTAAATTATTTTGGATGATGGTACAAATAGCAGGAAATGTGGTAATTATCTTTTGCTTTTGGATTTATCTTGTGGCAAAATTATTGAAACATTTCTGACCTCTATCACCTTTCATAAAATATGTATAGAACTTAACAAATGTCTCCTGTGATTAACTTCCGAACCATGATGAGGGGAAGGGCAGTATTTTTACTGTACATAAGTACTTTTTTTCAGCTGAAGGGAAAATTCAAGCTTGGAGAGTGCAAGGGTTGAGAATTAGGGAACAGAATGATGTCCCCTACACAAAGAGGGAAAAAGTATTTTATGCTTCGTTAATCTGAATTACAACAGTTGACCCCTCATGGAGACCATTATAACCAAGGAGTTGATAGATAAGACTACAGTGTATTAGAGTATATAACTACAATTTAGTTTGAAACATTCAACTTTTCTTTCGTGTTCTACTATATATTCAAAGCCAGAATAACACTGCTGAATGTTGAATACAGGGCTACTTAAAGGAACATTTGTTTTAAATTCAAGGACTGAGAGAGAAGAAAATATTTTCAGTTTGGTATTTCTAGTAACATCCAGTACTGAATATTCTATACCAAAAACTATAAATGCAGTAAATTGCTACTTTTTGATAATCTAAATTGAAAATAGCCAAACAAGGCGGGGGCATGAACGTAAGTGGCACTGTCCTCATGATTAAAATATACAATCCAAAGGCATAAGTTTCTCTTCTCCCAGCTTCCAACGCACCAAGGAATTTTTACCTCCAGCATCCATTAAAAAATGAAATTCATTCAAGGACCTTGCATAATGAAGTGAGAGGTGCTGTCATAAAGTCTGGCCAGCCTCCCTGCAAACAGAGGAAAGACTGACGGTGTGTAAACCCTGAGATTATTTGTAAATTACCTACCATTCGGTAATCAATAAGAACTTAAGTATTATTATACCTCATTTTTTCCATTTAAGCAAGAGAAATATTTTAGTAGGGCAATTCTTTATGATATATTGAATTAAATATGTAGGGAAGCAGATCTAACATTATACAACAGTGTAACTAGGACTCAAAAATGCTAAATAGTTAATTATAAGGAACTTAAGTTTACATTTAGGCTTTGTTTATAAAAAAATAAAGAGAAATTTTTTTAAAATAAAAATCTTAATTTTTAAAATTTCTTATAAGTTAGGCAATTCAAACATTATGAATAGCTCATGTAACAAAGCAAAATTGACAAATTTAAAGTGAAACTAATGGCTTCCCTTTATACAGTTTCAAAAAAGTTAAAACATCAATGAAAAAGTAATATAAATTTTTACTGCTTCCATTAAAATCTTTAAAAAAGAACTTTATTTGGCTATCTTCAGTTTCCAAAGTTGTATCTTCCTACTTTTCAAGGCAAAGAAACACTGTGTATAAGAAAATAATGTATGTAAAGAAATAATAATTTAGCATATGAATTTACTGCACCAATTCCAAGCATATAAAATAAAGCCATAGAGTTTTTCTCTAATGGTCCAGTTTTTATATTTAACATCACTTTTATCATCTATTTTATATAGTTCTTTATTACACCAAAATTGTTTAAGTTCACCTAGCCAATGGAAAATTACTCCCACCCATAATTTTATCAAAACTCTTACCACTAGAACTCTCTGATATATAGGATACATGTATAATTGTTCCTGATTACTAAGGGTAGTTTCCTACTTCTTTTTATCATTCAAATATGTACCTATTACTTTTTCTATTTCTCTCAAATGTGTGTTCTCATAAGACCACATACCTCTCCTTAGTAATTAATTTTATTTTTTAAAGATTTATTTATTTTATTTATTTTTGGCTGCATCAGGTCTTAGTTGCAGCACGTGGGATCTTCATTGAGGCATGTGGGATCTTTCATTACGGCGCACAGGCTCTTCATTGTGGTGCGCAGGCTTCTCTCTAGTTGTGGCATGTGGGTTTTCTCTTCTCTAGTTGTGGCACACAGGCTCCAGGGCACATGCGCTCTATAGTTGTGGCACGCAGGTTCCAAAGCACGTGGGCTCTGTAGTTTGCTGCATGCAGGCTCTCTAATTGAAGCGTGCAAGCTCAGCAGTTGTGGTGCGTGGGCTTAGTTGGCTTGCAGCATGTGGGAATCTTAGTTCCCTGACCAGGGATTGAACACGTGTCCCCTGCATTGTAAGGCAGACTCTTTACCACTGGATCACCAGGGAAGTCCCAGTAAGTAATTTTAAATTTAATTCTGAAGTTATTTGATTCATGTCACTCTCTTCCACTAGATTATAAGCAAGTATAATATATCCTCAGCATCTAGCATAGTGTCTGACTTAGAGTAAATGATCAATAAATATGTATTAATCAACGGGTGATATTAACAACAAAATATTGTTTTCTTTCACTTTTAGAAAATCTCTCCATCTGCTGTACATAAACTGGACCTCAGTAAATAGGTGACTGAATGGAGATAATGCCAGAAGACCTCCCTTGAAGTGCAGCTATGTATCCAAGAAATACACCATTTTTATCTCTTTTGCATACTAATTTTGTCTCTTTATATTTAAATTTAAGGTAATAAACTGAAAACAGAATGCACCCTTATTAATATCTATATCCAGTGATTTCTAGGATCTGTTGAAAAGGTACATAGTATGAAATCAATAATCATGCCATTAACAAATTGATGAACAAGTTTTCATAATAAATGTCAAATATTAGAGCCAGGGCAATTAACTTGTACCTGACACAAACTGTGCAAAAAAGAATGAAAAAATGAATAACGTTTTCTCCTCAAAAGGAACTATCTCTTAGTATGCCTACTGCAGTATTTGGTACACACAGACACAATGTATATACACATTACAGGTAAATATATTGCCATCACAAACAATAATATAAAGTTAGAGACACTTGAAATGCAAGGCAGTAATACTAAGTATTAAACTAGCAGGATATCTCTGTGAAGTTAAGAAACTATGTGAATAATCTTCACATTATCAAAAAAGAGATCTCACTATTTTATTTAGAATTATTACATTTCTTTCCCTATACAATGCACTAGTTAATAAAAGATTCACTAGAACAGCATGTATCTACCAAACTACAAAAAGAAACCTGGGGCTTCCCTGGTGGTGCAGTGATTGAGGGTCCGCCTGTTGATGCAGGGGATGTGGGTTCGTGCCCCGGTCCGGGAGGATCCCACATGCCGCGGAGTGGCTGGGCCCGTGGGCCATGGCCGCTGGGCCTGCGCGTCTGCAGCTTGTGCAAAAAAAAAAAAAAAGAAACCTGGTAGCCGATTTACTCAATTACACAGTTAATATAAACCATCATGTAATTAGTTTATAAAATATAATGGGAATATTTTCCTAAATCTCTCAATGATAGAATACAATATTTTCAATTAATTCACATTATTATTTGATATATACTTTTCAGGAAGTATATTTACTCTTATTTTTCTCCTCCCTAAAACTCCAAGAAGTTTTTTTAAAACTTCTAAAAGTTCTAAAACACAGTAAGAAACTGTTTGATACCTTCTTTCTATCTCTTTATTTCAAAGTGTTGTACAGCTGCTAATGTATGTTTGTGCTGGCATTGCAGAGTGGAGCCTCGGGAATACAAAATCTGATTTCAGAGAAACCAGAGCAAGCTTAAAAGAAAAGAGCAACTCTCTCCAGCTGATAAGATTTTTCCTAAAAGAAAACAACTACCAAGTAAGAAACACACTGATGATATCTCCTATTAATCCTCTACAATCCTTCTCAAAACTTTTTTTTCATTTATTTGATTACATATTTCCGTTTCACGTTTTCTGCTGTGATGGTTTAATATTTTTTTAATTAAGAGCCTTTTTCTTTTCTTTTTTTCTTTTTTTGGCCACGCCATGTGGTTTGAGGGATCTCAGTTCCCCAACCAGGGATTAAACCCAGGCCACTAGACCACCAGAGAACTCCCTGATAGTTTTTGTTAGCCTATTTATTTATTGTAGGCTTCAGAGTACAATCCCATTGTTTAAAAGTACAATAAACTGGATATTTAAGGCAAAAGAAATCAGCTATATAATTGCAGAATATCCTCAAAAAATCTCATGATAAAGCAAAACAAACAAGAAATATGAGGTATTTTCTTATAGATTTACAATGTTACTGGGCAATAATAGGTAACATTTTCATACACTCAAACCATAAAACTTAAATGTCATAACCGATTAGTTATGATTAAGTTTATATTATTTTCAGAAGAGATGAATGAAATAAACAAATTGGTCACCAAGACTTTTACCCCCTAGTCTGGGAAAGACTGGGTAAAAGCAGGAAGAATGAAACTATGTGGGTAACCTATTGCATAACTCTTCATAGTTTACAAATGTGAGTATGACTGAACTAGGGTTGGGGGTGAAGAAAAGAAACATTCATTCAATGGACTTCTATAATATATTATAGACATAAAATGACCTTTGAAGTTTGAACAGGAGTTCTACAAAACTGCATTTATGATAAATATTAGTAATGTGAAACAGACCTAGTAGTAAGTAGGCCTAGTGTCTCTAGACCTGAAGCTGTGTGGAACAGTAAAAAGAGTACTGAACTGTTCTTTTCCAACACGTAATTAAACTGATGGATTTACAATTAGCAGTGTAGTAGAATACTGTAATCCTGGCTTTATATTTGTATGGAAACTTACAGTGTAAAACATTTTCACATAGGTGATTTCATTCAATCCTCCCAATAACCCTCAAAACCCCATTTTACAGGTGAAAAAACAAAGACTCAAAAGACAGGTTTTTTCTAAATCCAAATCCACATAATTTCAGAAATGGAATATGAACCCAGATCTTATCATTCCAAGATAATACATTTGTCTTCATCTGTACTTGTTTCTTTATTTTTAAAATGGGGACCATTATTCCATGCAACAGTTTTTCATTTACTCCTCAAAAATTTAGTGAGTAACAATTACATGACAGGCAAGATTAAGTGACATGCATGTTGAAAGTACTTTGGACACTGTATAAAAATTGAAACTAAACATCCGTACGCAAAATAAAAATGAAACATCCATACACAAATGTACGGTGGTGGGAGTAAAGAAACTGGTCTGGGCTTCAAGGGGATCAGTGTCAGAACTGATCATTTAACCCACAGTATTATGCTTCTTTGGGCTCCCTACAGTATGCATATGAGAAATCACCATGGCAGAGGCTGGCGCAAAAGTCTATTAAAGTAGATTAAAATAGTCTAGTAGACTATTAACAGTTTAAATTAAACCAAAAAATCACTAGTTAAGTGACCCTCTCTCAGGGTTTAGGATCTAAGTCAGCATATAAGGAAAATTTGCATATGGTCAAAATCCTTTAGGGCAATGGCAAATTGAAGATGGACATACTTTCTCTCACAGCCAGTTATCTTTTTTCTTTGATTGAGTACCAGAAGAATTAGTTAGCTTGCATTTCATTTTATATTAAAAATATATACATATCTTTAAACCCTAGAACCACACTCAGCCCAGCACACATAAAAGAAATGAGGCTGACAGGAAAAGAAGATTTACATCTCACATTCACTCCTAACTCACATTCATTGGGTGGAATATTTTAATTTCTCTTTTTGGCCAAATCTCCATATATGTATTTAAGTAAGGTAAATGTATAATATAACTCCACTGCAGAAGTCATTAAAATAGAAAACATAAAGGTATATATCCACACTAATATTCACATATGTGTGGAAATAATGATATACTCAAAAAACTGCCCACACTTTATGATGCTGAGAGGACTCTTAGCTTTTATTTCTACACTGTATATTTTGGTAACAACTTACTTGTTAGTCTATGTGTTATCCCCATTAAATAAAAAGGAAGTATTCATAAATGTATATTAAATTTTCCAAAGGAAGACTCTCAAAACAATGCTTCTATTTAGCCATGCATATTACGGCCCCATGTCTGTTGCTATTGCCCAATAATTCTTAATGTTTGACATAAAGGAAAATATCCACCTTGATTACAAGAAATGTGTGATATTTTACAAGAAAGGATTCTACAATAACTTCTACTACATGTTTTGCTCAACACAGCACTTAAATACAATGTGTTTGAAAAATTAGACTAAAATAACATATAAGAAGTCTAAACTAAGCAAAAAAATTTCTAGAATACTACTTATCAGTGATGACTAAGTACAAATTGACATTTCTCCTAGCTGAGGTTTTTAAAAATCCTATTTATAGAAAGACAAATATTGAGCATTACTGTATCTGAAGTCTCAATGTTAAGACTCATAGGGTTTTTAAGAGACAAATTCACATTTACCATTTTTATAGTAATATATAGATCCTGTTAAACTCCATGTAAATCACATACTTCAAAAAGAAAAATGTGGTCTACCTATTTAAAAACTGAACTACATATATACATATTATTATATTATTTTCCACATTCTCAAAAATTAAAATTGTTTAAAATTTTAGATTTTACAAACTCATAGATATAGAGAACAAACTAGTGGTTCCAGTGGGGAGAGGGGAGGGGCAATATAGGTGTGGGGGAGTGGGAGGTGCAAACTATTGAGTGTAAGACAGACTACAAGGATGTATTGTACAACATGGGGAATATAGCCAATATTTTGTAATAACTGTAAATGGAGTAATCTTTAAAAATTGTATTAAAATATATATATAAGGAGGAAAAAGAAATTAAAATTTTTAGTTTTTGTTGTTTACTTTTGCATCTTTTAAGTTCGAAATAATTTGTTTTGGTTAGTCTCCACTCTTTATGGACACTTCCATATTCTTTTTCTGAAGAAAGAATGCCAAATCTACCCTAAAAAGCTGTCAAATCCACAGTATCATTTTCACATATTTACCACACTCAATTATCCAAAGGGAAATTCCTAGACAAGTAGACTAACCACTGAAGTTTTAATAAGATCAAGCAAAAAATAATTTTATTGTATTAATATTCTCCTTTTTCATTCAACAAGAAGAAATATTCAGGTACTACTGAGTGAAGAATATCTTGATCTAAATTACAAAATATTTAATCTAGGCCCAGATTCTCAATCTATTAACTTCAAGAACATTTTCAAGAGTAACACAGCCCGTTCTTAAGTGGATTTGCACCAGATGTGATGGAGACTCCAATGAACCCAAATAAGGTCTCATCTTCCATCAAAAACAAAGGAAATTGTTTACATGAGCAAAATCAGAAGATGGTCAAGGCTGAAACATCCAAATAATATTTCCCTTACATAGCTAAATAAAGCTTCCACATATTCCTACTCCAAAAAAAGAAAAAAGTTATGGCTTTTATATTTCTTTGACCAAAATAAAAATTTAAATTGCAAAATCAAGCATTTGGAAATGTCACAATACTTCATCAGTAAACACATGAGATGATAATACTTATAAAAATGCTACACATTTTGTATCCTCTAAATACCCGAGAGGAACAATTCAATTATATGAATTTGCAACATTATATAATTTGCTTATTTATGAATTTAAAGAGTAAAGATATAACTAATTCCATCTCTTAAAATATAGCCATTAATAAAAAATGAACAGCATGAAAGGCAATTCTTATTTTTGGCTTAGTAGAATTCAAAATAGAATACGAGTTAAGAAGAAGAAAATTACATGTATGAATATATGTAGTAATGTATGTGTTTGTGTGTGTGTGTGTGTGTGTGTATAATATGTATAGTCTTCTTCAACATATGCTCCCTAGCCTGAATTAGTGATGCTAAAGATTATTTATTTCTCACATAATGCCAATAACAGTTGGAAAAGTTGCTGTTACTAGTGCTAGAGAAATAAGGAAATAAAATTTCCTGAAGCAGTCCCATGTTGAAGGTATAGGGTTCACCAAAGTTACCAGTAACTATACTGATGCTGAAAGGGGACAAATGCCAACACATATATGCTTGAAGAAAGATAAAGGCATCAAAAAGCTTAAAATTGATTAGGACCTACCACTGACTCAGTAACACTTAGATTATGGAAACAGTGAAAAATTTGGCAGTTATTTTAATTGACACAGAATTGTATGAAAAAAATTTTAATCCTCATTTTTTCCTTAATAGTTTATTTATTTCAAAGTACCTACAATTCTCTACTTCTCTTTTCTGGTGTAGTCAAAGCCAAAGTGATCATAGGTGAATTCTTTAATCACATGATGCCCCATTTTCAATAATAGAAATTAATTTATATTATGGAGATGTTGAGGATCCAGGAATCCTAGCTCTGAATTTAGAACTAATATTATACTAAAACTCTAACCTCACTTTTATTCTTGTAGATCTGTTAACATAAAATATAAGCAATAAATTGCTATGTTGCAGAAAAAGAGGTAAAGTTATTTTGTACAAATATTCACAACTTTCACACTTAGCAAAAGGCAGTAGGTGACTTTGTAATAAGTTTATAGTTTACAAAGTTCTTTAAAAAAAAAAATGACTCACTGCATCCTTACATTAGCCCCATATCCATTTTAAAAATTAAAAACTGTGACTCAAACATGTTAAATGATTTGCCCAAAAGTAAATCACAGAAGTCATAACTGACAGTCTGAAATTCAGATTCCAATATCTGTCATAGCTGTATATTTTTTTAACAGTGTTATCAACTATAGTCACGTTTTACATTAGGTCTTAGGCACTACACATCTTACAGCTGAAAGCTTGTGCCCTTTTACCAACCTCTCCCTATTTCCCTCACCTCCCAGCCCCTGGTAACCACTTTTCTACTCTCCATTTCTGTAAGTTTGAAGTTTGTTTGTTTGTTTTATTCCACATGTGACACTATGCAGTATTTGTCTTTGTCTGGCTTATTTCATTTAGCAGAATACCCTCAAGGTCCATGTCGTCACAAATGGCAGGATTTCCTTCTTTTTCATGGCTAAATAATATTCCATTGTAGATGTGTCCCACTAATGGACACTGAAAAACAAAAAAAGCTGACACACTGAGCTGTGCTACAAAGGAACTGACCTGGCTGGAGCTGGAAACAGGATGGAATACCAGTTATGTATCATGCAGATGATGTCTAGAACCCTTACTTTATTTTTTTATTTTTTATTTTTTGCGGTACGCCGGCCTCTCACCGCCGTGGCCTCTCCCGTTGCGGAACACAGGCTCCGGATGCACAACCTCAGCGGCCATGGCTCACGGGCCCAGCCGCTGCGCGGCATGTGGGGTCTTCCCAGACCGGGGCACGAACCCGTGTCCCCTGCATCGGCAGGCAGACTCTCAACCACTGCGCCACCAGGGAAGCCCTAAAATGCTTACTTTAAAATTTCTATCAAAACTTGCTTCTGAGTTCCAGTCCAAATGACAACATAGGAGGCTCCTGAACTCACCTTCTCCCATGAGCACACTGAACCCAGTTATACCCAGAGCAATTCCCTCAGAAAGAAATCCAGAAACTAGTTGAGTGACACTGATATATCAGGCAAACAAGAAAATATCCACATCAAAACAGGCCCTGGTACATCCTCAAATACCGGGAAGCACTAAGAACAAATAAGGCAGGTTAGACAATCACAAAGGTTTGAGCAACAACCAAGAACTTGCGCCAGGCCGAACAATAAGGTTTATCTTCCTATACAAGACCACTCTGTCACTGGGAGGAGATGTCTGTTTCATCTAATGCCAAAACCAACACAGAGTCAAAAAATTTGAAGAAACAGGAATATGTTCCAAACAAAATAAGAAAATGAAACTCCAGACAGATGTTAATGAAACAGAGGTAAGTGATTTACCTAACAGAGTTCAAAATAGTGATCATAAAGATGCTCACCAAGGTCAGAACAATGCATGAACTAAGTGAGAATTTCAACAAAGAGATAGAAGACATAAGAAAGTACCAAACAGAAATCACAGAGCTGAAAAATATGATAGCTGCACTGAAAAATTCAGTAGAGGGGTATAACAGCAGACTAGATGAAATGGAAGAAAGGATCAGAGAACTTGAAAATAGGACAGTCGGATTAATCCAATCAGAGGAGCAAATGAAAAAAGAGTGATGATAGCTTAAGGGATATACAGGACACCATCAAGCAGACCAAATAAACAACCTAACTTTATACTTCAAGGAACTAGAAAAAGAAGAACAAACTAAGTCCAAAGTTAGTAGAAGGAAGGAAATAACAAAGATCAGAGGAGAATGAATGAAATAGAGACTAAAAAGGCAACAGAAAAGATCAGAGAACATTTCTCCAAAGAAGACATACAGATGGCCAATAGGCACATGAAAAGATGCTCAACATCACTATCAGAGAAATACAAGTCAAAACCACAATAAGGTATCACCTCACACCAGTCAGAATGGCCATCATTAAAAATTCCACAGATAATAAATGCTGGAGAGGGTGTGGAGAAAAGGGATCCCTCTTACACTGTTGGTGGGAATGAAAATTGGCGCAGCCACTATGGAAAACAGTATGGAGGTTCCTTAAAAAAACAAAAATAAAACTATCATATGACCCAGCAATCCCACTCCTGGGTATATAACTGGAAAAGATGAAAATTCTAATTCAAAAGGATACATGCACCCCCAATGTTCATAACAGCACTATTTACAATAGCCAAGACATTGAAATGACCCAAGCGCCTATCAACAGATGACTGGCTTAATAAGATGTGGTATATATGTGCAAGGGAATATTAGCCACAAAAAAAGAATGAAATATTGCCATTTGCAGCAACCTGGGTAGACCAAGAGAATATTATACTTAGTGAAGTAAGTCATACAGAGAAAGACAAATATTATATAATATCACTTATATGTAGAACCTAAAAAATAATACAAATAAATCTATATACAAAATAGAAACAGACTCCCAGCCATAGAAAACAAACCTATGGATCCTAGAGGGGAAGATGGCGGAAGAGTAAGACGCGGAGATCACCTTCCTCCCAACAGATACACCAGAAATACATCTACACGTGGAACAACTCCTACAGAACACCTTACTGAATGCTGGCAGAAGGCCTCACACCTCCCAAAAGGCAAGAAAGTCCCCCACGTACCTGGGTATGGCAAAAGAAAAAAGAATAAACAGAGACAAAAGAATAGGGACGGGACCTGCACCAGTGGGAGGGAGCTGTGAAAGAGGAAAGGTTTCCTCACACTAGGAATCCCCTTCGCGGGCGGAGACTGCGGGTAGAGGAAGGGGAAAGCTTCAGAGCCGTGGAGGAAGGCACAGCAACAGGGGTGCAGAGGACAAAGCGGAGAGATTCCCGCACAGACGATCGGTGCCGACCGGCACTCACCAGCCCGAGAGGCTTGTCTGCTCACCCGCCGGGGCGGGCGGGACTGGAAGCTGAGGCTCGGGCTTCAGTCAGAGCACAGGGAGAGGACTGGGGTTGGCGGCGTGAACACAGCCTGAAGGGGGCCAGTGCACCACACCTAGCCGGAAGGAAGTCCGGGGAAAAGTCTGGACCTGCCGAAGAGGCAAGAGACTTTTTCTTCCCTCTTTGTTTCCTGGTGCACAAGGAAAGGGAATTAAGAGCGCTGCTTAAAGGAACTCCAGAGACGGTCGCGAGCCGTGGCTAACAGCGCAGACCCAAGACACGGGCATGAGATTCTAAGGCTGCTGCTGCCGCCACCAAGAAGCCTGTGTGCGAGCACAGGTCACTATCCACACCCCACTTCCGGGGAGCCTCTGCAGCCTGCCACTGCCAGGGTCCCGGGATCCAGGGACAACTTCCCTGAGAGAACGCACGGCGCGCCTCGGCTGGTGCAACGTCACGCCGGCCTCTGCCACCGCAGATTCGTCCCGCACTCTGTACCCCTCCCTCCCCCGGCCTGAGTGAGACAGAGTCCCCGAATCAGCTGCTCCTTTAACCCTGTCCTGTCTGAGCGCAGAACAGACGCCCTCCGGAGACCTACACACAGAGGCGGGGCCAAATCCAAAGCTGAGCCCCGGGAGCTGTAAGAACAAAGAAGAGAACGGGAAATCTCTCCCAGCAGCCTCAGAAGCAGCGGATTTAAGCTCCACAATCAACTTGACGTACCCTGCAACTGTGGAATACATGAATAGACAACGAATCATCCCAAATTGAGGAGGTGGACTTTGAGAGGAAGATTTATGACTTTTCTCCCCTTTTCCTCTTTTTGTGAGTGTGTATGTGTATGCTTCTGTGTGAGATTTTGTCTGTATAGCTTTGCTTTCACCATTTGTCCTCGGGTTCTATCTGTCCGTTTTTTGGGTTTTTTTTTCCTAAAAAAAATTTTTTTTCTTAATAATTATTTTTTATTTTAATAACTTTATCTTACTTTATTTTATCTTCTTTCTTTCCTTCCTTCCCTCCTCCCTCCCTCCCTCCCTCCTTTCTCTTTCTTTCTTTCCCCTTCCTCCCTCCCTCCCTTCCTTCCTTCCTTGCGTCCTTCCTTCCTTTCTTCTACTTTTTCTCCCTTTTATTCTGAGCCGTGTGGATGAAAGGCTCTTGGTGCTGCAGCCAGGAGTCAGTGCTGTGCCTCTGACATGGGAGAGCCAATTTCAGGACACTGGTCCACAAGAGACTGCCCAGCTCCACATAATATCAAATGGCGAAAATCTCCCAGAGATCTCCATCTCAACACCAGCACCCAGCTTCACTCAACGACCAGCAAGCTACAGTGCTGGATACCCTATGCCAAACAACAAGCAAGACAGGAAGACAACCCCACCCATTAGCAGAGAGGCTGCCTAAAATCATAATAAGTCCACAGACACCCCAAAACAAACCACCAGACGTGGACCTCCCACCAGAAAGACAAGATACAGCCTCATCCACCAGAACACAGGCACTAGTCCCCTCCAACAGGAAGCCTACACAACCCACTGAACCAACTTTAGCCACCGGGGACAGAAACCAAAATCAACGGGAACTACAAACCTGCAGCCTGCAAAAAGGAGACCCCAAACACAGTAAGATAAGCAAAATGAGAAGACAGAAAAACACACAGCAGATGAAGGAGCAAGATAAAAACCCACCAGACCTAACAAATGAAGAGGAAATAGGCAGTCTACCTGAAAAAGAATTCAGAATAATGATAGTAAACATGATCCAATATCTTGGACATAGAATAGACAAAATGCAAGAAACATTTAACAAGGACCTAGAAGAACTAAAGAGGAAACAAGCAATGATGAACAACACAATAAATGAAATTAAAAATACTCTAGATGGGATCAATAGCAGAATAACTGAGGCAGAAGAACGGATAAGTGATCTGGAAGATAAAATAGTGGAAATAACTACTGCAGAGCAGAATACAGAAAAAAGAATGAAAAGAACTGAGGACAGTCTTAGAGACCTCTGAGACAACATTAAATGCACCAACATTCGAATTATAGGGGTTCCAGAAGAAGAAGAGAAAAAGAAAGGGACTGAGAAAATATTTGAAGAGATTATAGTTGAAAACTTCCCTAATATGGGAAAGGAAATAGTTAATCAAGTCCAGGAAGCACAGAGAGTCCCATATAGGATAAATCCAAGGAGAAATATGCCAAGACACATATTAATCAAACTGTCAAAAATTAAATACAAAGAAAACATATTAAAAGCAGCAAGGGAAAAACAACAAATAACACACAAGGGAATCCCAATAAGGTTAACAGCTGATCTTTCAGCAGAAACTCTACAAGCCAGAAGGGACTGGCAGGACATATTTAAAGTGATGAAGGAGAAAATCCTGCAACCAAGATTACTCTACCCAGCAAGGATCTCATTCAGATTCGATGGAGAAATTAAAACCTTTACAGACAAGCAAAGGTGAGAGACTTCAGCACCATCAAACCACCTTTACAACAAATGCTAAAGGAACTTCTCTAGGCAAGAAACACAAGAGAAAGAAAAGATCTACAATAACAAACCCAAAACAATTAAGAAAACGGGAATAAGAACATACATATCGATAATTACCTTAAATGTAAATGGACTAAATGCTCCCACCAAAAGACACAGATTGGCTGAATGGATACAAAAACAAGACCCATATATATGCTGTCTACAAGAGACCCACTTCAGACCTAGAGACACATACAGACTGAAAGTAAGGGGATGGAAAAAGGTATTCCATGCAAATGGAAACCAAAAGAAAGCTGGAATAGCAATTCTCATATCAGACAAAATAGACTTTAAAATAAAGACTATTAGAAGAGACAAAGAAGGACACTACATAATGATCAAGGGATCAATCCAAGAAGAGGATATAACAATTGTAAATATTTGGCACCCCACATAGGAGCACTTCAATACATAAGGCAAATACTAACAGCCATAAAAGGGGAAATCGACAGTAACACATTCATAGTAGGGGACTTTAACACCTCACTTTCACCAATGGACAGATCATCCAAAATGAAAATAAATAAGGAAACACAAGCTTTAAATGATACATTAAACAAGATGGACTTAATTGATATAGGACATTCCATCCAAAAACAACAGAATACACATTTTTCTCAAGTGCTCATGGAACATTCTCCAGGAAAGATCATATCTTGGGTCACAAATCAAGCCTTGGTAAATTTAAGAAAATTGAAATTGTATCAAGTATCTTTTCCGGCCACAACACTATGAGACTAGATATCAATTACAGGAAAAGATCTGTAAAAAATACAAACACATGGAGGCTAAACAATACACTACTTGATAACAAAGTGATCACTGAAGAAATCAAAGAGGAAATTTAAAAATACCTAGAAACAAATGACAATGGAGACACGACAACCCAAAACCTATGGGATGCAGCAAAAGCAGTTCTAAGAGGGAAGTTTATAGCAATACAATCCTACCTTAAGAAACAGGAAACATCTCGAATAAACAACCTAACCTTGCACCTAAAGCAATTAGAGAAAGAAGAACAAAAAAACCCCAACGTTAGCAGAAGGAAAGAAATCATAAAAATCAGATCAGAAATAAATGAAAAGGAAATGAAGGAAACGATAGCAAAGATCAATAAAACTAAAAGCAGGGTCTCTGAGAAGATAAACAAAATTGATAAACCATTAGCCAGACTCATCAAGAAAAAAAGGGAGAAGACTAAAATCAATAGAATTAGAAATGAAAAAGGAGAAGTAACAATTGACACTGCAGAAACACAAAAGATCATGAGAGATTACTACAAGCAACTCTATGCCAATAAAATGAACAACCTGGAAGAAATGGACAAATTCTTAGAAATGCACAATCTGCCAAGACTGAATCAGGAAGAAATAGAAAATATGAATAGACCAATCACAAGCACTGAAATTGAAACTGTGATTAAAAATCTTCCAACAAACAAAAGCCCAGGACCAGATGGCTTCACAGGCGAATGCTATCAAACATTTAGAGAAGAGCTAACACCTGTCCTTCTCAAATTCTTCTAAAATATAGCAGAGAGAGGAACAATCCCAAACTCATTCTACGAGGCCACCATCACCTTGATACCAAAACCAGACAAGGATGTCACAAAGAAAGAAAACTACAGGCCAATATCACTGATGAACATAGATGCAAAAATCCTCAACAAAATACTAGCAAACAGAATCCAACAGCACATTAAAAGGATCATACACCATGATCAAGTGGGGCTGATTCGAGGAATGCAAGGATTCTTCAATATACGCAAATCAATCAACATGATACACCATATCAACAAATTGAAGGAGAAAAACCATATGATCATCTCAATAGATGCAGAGAAAGCTTTTGACAAAATTCAACACACATTTATGATAAAAACCCTGCAGAAAGTAGGCACAGAGGGAACTTTCCTCAACATAATAAAGGCCATATATGACAAACCCACAGCCAACATCGTCCTCAATGGTGAAAAACTGAAAGCATTTCCACTAAGGTCAGGAACAAGACAAGGTTGCCCACTCTCACCACTATTATTCAACATAGTTTTGGAAGTTTTAGCCACAGCAATCAGAGAAGAAAAGGAAATAAAAGGAATCCAAATCAGAAAAGAAGAAGTAAAGCTGTCACTCTTTGCAGATGACATGATACTATACATAGAGAATCCTAAAGATGCTACCAGAAAACTACTAGAGGTAATAAATGAATTTGGTAAAGTAGCAGGATACAAAATTAATGCACAGAAATCTCTGGCATTCCTATACACTAATGATGAAAAATCTGAAAGTGAAATCAAGAAAACATTCCCATTTACCATTGCAACAAAAAGGATAAAATATCTAGGAATAAACCTTACCTAAGGAGACAAAAAACCTGTATGCTGAAAATTATAAGACACTGATGAAAGAAATTAAAGATGATACAAATAGATGGAGAGATATACCATGTTCTTGGATTGGAAGAATCAACGTTGTGAAAATGACTCTACTAACTCAAAGCAATTTACAGATTCAATGCAATCCCTATCAAACTACCACTGGCATTTTTCACAGAAGTAGAACAAAAAATTTCACAATTTGTATGGAAAAACAAAAGACCCCGAATAGCCAAAGCAATCTTGAGAATGAAAAATGGAGCTGGAGGAATCAGGCTCCCTGACTTCAGACTATACTACAAAGCTACAGTAATCAAGACATGGTATGGTACTGGTACAAAAACAGAAATATAGATCAATGGAACAGGATAGAAAGCCCAGAGATAAACCCACACACATATGGTCACCTTATCTTTGATAAAGGAGGCAGGAATGTACAGTGCAGAAAGGACAGCCTCTTCAATAAGTGATGCTGGGAAAACTGGATAGCTACATGTAAAAGAATGAGATTAGATCACTCCCTAACACCATACACAAAAATAAGCTCAAAATGGATTAAAGACCTAAATGTAAGGCCAGACACTATAAAACTCTTAGAGGAAAACATAGGCAGAACACTCTATGACATAAATCACAGCAAGTCCCTTTTTGATCCAGCTCCTAGAGAAATGGAAATAAAAACAAAAATAAACAAATGGGACCTAATGAAACTTCAAAGCTTTTGCACAGCAAAGGAAACCATAAACAAGACCAAAAGACAACCCTCAGAATGGGAGAAAATATTTGCAAATGAAGCAACTGACAAAAGATCAATCTCCAAAATTTACAAGCAGCTCATGCAGCTCAATAACAAAAAAACAAACAACCCAATCCAGAAATGGGCAGAAGACCTAAATAGACATTTCTCCAAAAAAGATATCCAGACTGCCAACAAATACATGAAAGAATGCTCAACATCATTAATCATTAGAGAAATGCAAATCAAAACTACAATGAGGTATCATCTCACACCAGTCAGAATGGCCATCATCAAAAAATTTAGAAACAATAAATGCTGGAGAGGGTGTGGAGAAAAGGGAACACTCTTGCACTGCTGGTGGGAATGTGAATTGGTACAGCCACTATGGAGAACAGTATGGAGGTTCCTTACAAAACTACAAATAGAACTACCATATGACCCAGCAATCCCACTACTGGGCATATACCCTGAGATAACCATAATTCAGAAAGAGTCATGCACCAAAATGTTCATTGCAGCTCTTTTTACAATAGCCCGGAGATGGAAGCAACCTAAGTGTCCATCATTGGATGAATAGATAAAGAAGATGTGGCACATATATACAATGGAATATTACTCAGCCATAAAAAGAAACGAAATTGAGCTATTTGTAATGAGGTGGATAGACCTAGAGTATGTCATACAGAGTGAAGTAAGTCAGAAAGAGAAAGACAAATACCGTATGCTAACACATATATATGGAATTTAAGGAAAAAAAAGTGTCATGAAGAACCTAGGGGTAAGACAGGAATAAAGACACAGACCTACTGGAGAATGGACTTGAGGATATGGGGAGGGGGAAGGGTAAGCTGTGACAAAGCGAGAGAGTGGCATGGACATATACACACTACCAAACGTAAAATAGATAGCTAGTGGGACGCAGCCGCATAGCACAGGGATATCAGATCGGTGCTTTGTGACCACCTAGAGGGGTGGGATAGGGAGGGTGGGAGGGAGGGAGATGCAAGAGGGAAGAGATATGGGAACATATGTATATGTATAACTGATTCACTTTGTTATAAAGCAGAAACTAACATACCATTGTAAAGCAATTATACTCCAATAAAGATGAAAAAGAAAACAAACTTATGGTTGTCAATGGGGAAAGGGAGGGGGAGGAGGGATAAATTAGGTGTATGGGATTAACAGATACAAACTAGTATACATAAAATAGATAAGCAAAAAGGAGTTACTGTATAGAACAGGGAACTATACTCAATATCTTGTAATAACCTATAATGGAAAATAATGTGAAAATATATAAATAACTGAATCACTTTCTGTACTACTGAAGCTAATACAACACTGTAAATCAACTATACTTCAATTAAAAAAGGGAAAGATCAGTGGATCTAAGAGCTGGTTTTTTGAAAAGATAAATAAAATAAATAAACCTTTAGCTAGAATTACCAAGAAAAAAGAAAGAGGACTCAAACAAATAAAATTATAAATGAAAGAGGAAACATTACAACTGATACCAAATACAAAGGATCATAAGAGACTTCTATAGAGGATTATCTGGCAAAAAATTAGACAACCTAGAAGAAATGTATAAATTCCTAGAAACATACAACCTACTGAATCACAAAGGAAGAGAAAATATGAACAGACCAGAAGACTAAACTAGTAATCAAAACCTCCCCCAAAACAGTATAGGACTGAACAGCTTCACTCGTGAATTCTACCAAATATTTAAAGAATTAATACCAATCCTTCTCAAACTCTTCCGAAAAATAGAAGAGGAAAGAACACTTCCAAACTCATGTTATGAAGCCATCATTACCATGAAACCAAAACCAGACAAGAACACTACAAAAAAAAAAAAATTACAGGCCAATATCCCTGATGAAAATCCTCAACAAACTACTAGCAAACCAAATCCAACAACACATTAAAAGGATCATATACCATGATTAAGTGGGTTTATTCTGGATACAAGAATGGTTCAATGTTGGCAAATTGATCAATGTGATACACAGCATTAACAAAATGAAGGATAAAAATCATATTATCAAATCAATAGATACAGATAAAGCATCTGAAAAATTTAACATCAATTCATGATAAAAATCCTCACAAACTAGGTATAAAGGGTGCATGTCTCAAGATAACAAAGGCCATACATGATAAGCCAAAGCTAACATCATACTCAGTGATGAAAAACTGACAGCTTTCCTCTAAGATCAGTAACAAGACAGGGATGCCCACTCTCACCACTTTAATTCAATATAGTACTGGAAGTCCTAGCTGAGCTATTAGGCAAGAATGAGAACAAAAAAGGCATTCAAGTTGGAAAGGAAGAAGTAAAACTCTCTGTTTGCAGATAATGTGATATTACGTATAGAAAACCTCAAGACTCCACAAAAAAAAAAAAACCTGTTAGGACTAATCAACAAATTTAGTAATGCTGCAGGATAGAAAATCAATATAAAAATAAGCTGCATTTGTATACACTAACTTTTTATATCAGAAAGAGAAATTAAGAAAAGAATCCCAATTATAATTGCATCAAAAGACCAAAATACTTAAGAATAAATTGAACTGAGGAGGTGAAAGATTTACACACTGAAAACTATGAGACACTGAAGAAATAAACTGAAGAAGACACAAAAAATGTAAAGAAATTCTGTGTTCATGCTTTGGAAAAATTAATATTATTAAAATGTCACACTGCTCAAAGCAATCTATAGATTCAGTGCAATCACTATCAAAATACCAATGGCATTTTTCATAGAAATAGAAAAAAAAATCCTAAAATTTGTATGGAACCACAAAAGACTCTGAATAGCCAAATCTTGAGAAAAAAGAACAAAGCTGGAAGAATCACACTTCCTGATTTCAAACTATACAATAAAGCTATAGTAAGCAAAACAGTACGCTACTGACATTAAGAACATGCAAAGAATGAAACTGGACCCCTATCTTCTACCATACACAAAATCAACTCAAAATGGATTAAAGACCTGAAACCACAAAAGTCCTAGAAGAAAACATAGAAGGTAAGATTACTGACATCAGTCTTGGTAATGATTTTTTGGATTGGACACTAACAGCAAAGGCAAGAAAAGCAACAATAAACAATTGGGGGTACTTCCCTAGTGGGCCAGCGGTTAAGACATCATGCTTCCATTACAGGGGGCATGGGTTCGATCCCTGGTCAGGGAACTAAGATGCCACATGGCATGGCCAAAAAAAAAAAAAAAACAATTAGGACTGCATCAAACTAAAAAGCTTCTGCTCAGCAAACTATGAACAAAATGAAGAGGAAATCAATCCAACGGGAAAAGATAGTTTCAAATTACACATGTCATAAGGGATTAATATCCAAAATATACAAAGAATTCATATAACTCAATAGCCAAAAACTCTGATTTATAAGTGGGCAGAGGAACTGAACAGACATTTTTACAAAAACATACAAATAGCCAAAAGGTACATGAAAAGGTGCTCAACATTCTAATTACCAGGGAAATGCAAATCAAAACCACAAGATATCACCTCATACCTGTTAAAACAGCTATCATCAAAAACACAGAAAATAAGTGTTGGTGAGGATGTAGAGAAAAGGGAACCCTTGTACACTGTTGGTGGGAATGTAAATTGGTAGAGCCATTATGGAAAACAGTATGAAGGTTCCTCAAAAAAATTTAAAGTAGAACTATTGTATGATCCAGTAATCCCACTTCTGGGAATATATCCAAAGGAAATGAAAACAAGGATATCGAAGAAATACTGGCACTCCTGTGTTCTTTGCAGCATTATTCATAATAACCAAGATATGGAAACAACCTAATAGCTGTATTTTTAATTTAGATCAGAGGTCTTGCCTGATTTGGAGGTTTTCAAATGGTCATTTCATTCATGACTCTTATAGAGATTTCTGCACCAGAGATCACCTAGCCCTCCCATTTAGGCCCTAGAGAAGTAAGTCCACTTGCTGACCTCATCAGCCATCTTTGCTTCTCATCTGAGGCAGCAGCAGCAGGACCAATGGTATTATCTCCAATAGTAGTAAGACTGTCAAAGGGAAGCAGGCAAACAAGGGTATACAATGGTAAATGCCTTTTTTAAATGGATTCATAGGGACGTCCCTGGTGGAACAGTGGTTAAGAATGTGCCTGCCAATGCAGGGGACATGGGTTTGAGCCCTGGTCCAGGAAGATCCCACATGCCACAGAGCAACTAAATCCATGTGCCATAACTACTGAGCCTGTGCTCTAGAGCCCGCGAGCCACAACTACTGAAGCCCGTGCCCCTACAGCCCATGCTCTGGAACAAGAGAAGCCACCGCAATGATAAGTCCGCGGACCACAACGCGAAGAGTAGCCCCCGCTCGCTGCAACTAGAGAAAGCCCGCGCAGCAACGAAGACGCAACACAGCCAAAAATAAATAAATAAATAAATTTATTTATTTTAAAATTTAAAAAATAAAATGGATTCATAGCATCTTTCATACTTCAAGGTCCTGATTCACTTTCTCCTTAACATTTTATTCACTGAGAAAAAATGACATAAATACCAAATTTAGCAAGTCAGTTCTTCAGTCCTACAAACATTTGATGAGATGCAACTTAGTTTAGAGTTGGGAAAAACCTTAAAGATCAAGTTCTAGCCTCCATAACAAAATAGATTCAGAGAGTCTCAGTGACTTGTCCAAGATTACTTTTCTGAAGTTAATTATTTTTAAAAGAGTAAACATTTTTCAGGTTTTTCTTTGACATGGGAAAAAGAAGTAAAGATCTGTCCAAACTTTTAAAATACATTCTTTTAAAAGTTGTCATTTTCTAATTTCTCCAACACAGTCTAGTTGGAAGTCATTTGTCATTCTGGTTAATAAAAAAAACAGAGAAGAGAAAGCTGTTTATCAACATATGTAATACCTCATACTGCAGCATGTTCCTGATATCAAGAAATTCAAGGAAAAGAAAATATTTTTCTTGTTGACTTTTCTGAAAGGAGTAAAAATAAGACCACCTGTGAGTTAAGATATTTTCAGAAAAATTCTGTTTGAGACATAAATGGGTTTGTTTCACTGTTACACAAAGAAGAAAAGAAATTGGACTTTATGAAACACACTGGAAAGTCCCATCCTTTCCATGCCTATCCTCATCAGTACAATAAAATAATGAAAGCCAAGGTATCACTGGTTATGATCCAAACTGTATGCTTTGGTTTCTAGTAGGAGTTACACTAAGTTTCCTAATGAAGTGTTTTTATTTTTCCCTTTATCTGGGTGATTTCTTTGTAACTGCTACCATCCCACAGAAGTTTGTTTACAGATAAAATAACATATGGCTCATACTTTGTGTTTGGGAATAGTTGTTTTGCCATCTTTTCACTGTCCCTTGACCTACCTTTTTCTACCTTAATATCCAGTGTCCACATCTTTATTAACAAAGTATTTCAAATCCAAGGATGAAAATAAACCAAAATTGACCAATATAGAAGTTGTAACTCTACAGTATTGCACAAACAGAAGAAAACAAATAATGCAGACAAATATTATAGCCAAGGAACTGAAAAAAGCTCTTTAAGCCAAGCTTTAATGACAGAGAAGGTAAACCTAATGTTCACTTTGTTTTTTCTATTCCTGGAATGAATTCCTACTCTGAGCAAGAATAACAACAGCAATAAATCTAAAGGGAAGCAAATTTTGAGGAAGCCTAATTATACCTTTTCTTCATAATACACAGCAAATCTTAACATTCAATAGCATAACATATACTAGTAGAAGAGTTTATTAGTTAAAATATCTCACTAGACTGTTTAAAGACTGCCTCTGGTGGCTTAGGTGGAACAGATATTTATTGCGTCTTTAAAAAAGCCTGCAACTGCTCCAAATTTTTCTGCCAATATTTTAATCTTATTTGTTATTTTGATATACTTACTCTTTTTCCAAAACATACTTGCAATCCATTTTGCAAGTATTTATCACAATAAATTCAGTTTGTGGATTTCCCTGGTGATCCAGTGGTAAGATGCCACGCTCCCAATACAGGGGACCCGGGTTCTATCCCTGGTTGGGGAACCAGATCCCACATGCACGCCACAACTAAGAGTTCACATGCCGCAACTAAGAGTCTCCATGCCATAACTATGAAGTCCTCATGCTACAACTAAGAAGCCCGCATGCTGCAACTAAAAAAAAAAAGATCCCACATGCTGCAACGAAAATCTCATGTGCCACAACTAAGACCCCGTGCAGCCTAAATAAATACTAAATAAATAAATAAATTCAGTTTGTGGACCTCTGTCCCTAAGAAATAAAGTCATTCTCGATTTATTTTATGTAAAACATGAATTTATTTAGTTGCCTCATTTATATGCTTACTTTTTAAAAATTCCTTGCATTTTTATAAATTTCAGATGGCAGGATTCAGACAGAAAGAGTGAGAGAAAGAACTTTGTAATAGAATCCTGCCTGAGCCAACTCTCAGTAGTTTTTTGGCAAAAGGCCTGTGTGTGAAATATTTCCAAGACCTCAGTCTGAAAGGCAGCCAGACTCCACAAAAGAACAGGCCCAAAATGACTTATTACCTTTAACCTTTGACCTTTTACCCAGTTGCCTCATACTCTGTGAACTTGAAATCTTGTGAGAGAATGCTTAGCCATCCTGTTTACAAACAGCCTATTTATTCCACAGGAACAGCTTGGCAGGACATATCCAGGTCACCTGACCTTAGGTTGTCACAGAAACCATGAGACTCAGGCTCTTCTTGTAATTAAGCCAAAACTGCAACATTCTGACTGGCTGAAATCAGTCTTGGACTGTGCCACAATCATCAAACATTTAATTCACTTGTATATTGTACACTTCACCAAAGTATTAACACACAAAATGTGAAAGCAATCACAAATGAACTACAAGTAGTATAAGCCATGCCTTCTATGAAGAACAGAAAAAGCATACATTTTTAACCTGAATATTACAAGTTAATCTCAACTATTACACTGCCCTAGATCTTGCTAAACTGATCAGCACACAACAAAAATCACACAGTCTTTCAGTTACTCATTTATTTTCAAAACTCTAGTCTCTGTTTTAGTCAGACTTTATATTAGGCATTTACCTGAAGAAATTACTTCATTATATTTATTATTTCCAGCATGTTTTAACTAATCCTTCAAGGCAACTGCTTTGATCATTTTGGTGATCACTTTAAAACAGATTACATAATTAATTAATTAATTCTCACAAATTATTAGTGCATATAAATATAGCCAGATTTCCTTTTTTAAGTGAAAATTGGCTTCAAGAATGAATAAACTAGTGAATAATCACATTTCAAAGGGTCCTTTATTATTCAATGGATTTATTTTCAGGAGTTATTTTCTGAATTTCCTTACCATACCCAAAATATAACTAAATTTGCCAAAATATTATATGCACACAACTTATCAGGGATACTACCATTTAAAATAATGTTAATGAGTTTTCTTAACTGAAGAAAACTGTAACATTGTATTTACGTATGTATTTACCACTAAGGAAAAATTGAATTAATTGCTTGGATGTGTCACAACAGAGTGGCCACTTGATAAATGGTAATATAGTCTTTAATTTAGGAAAAGAGCTTCTTTTTATAAAATCTAAGAATGATAATGACAATAGGTAACATGTATTGAATGTGCTGAACACTGGTGGAAGTATTTGACATGGATTAGATAATTTAATCTCCACAACAACCCTATGAGATAGACACTATTATCACTCTCATTTTATAGAAGAGGAAAGTGAGACTAAGAGAGGTTAGGCCATACCTCTAGTAAGAGGAAGATTGGGAATTTGAACTTAAGCAATGTGGCTTAACTTTACTGCCTCTCAAACCACGGCCTTTAGAAAGTAACTTACCAAGTACACAAGTAAAATAACATGGTATTACTTAGAATATAAAACTTAAATATCACTTTATAAAGCACCTTCACAAATATTTCATTTGAGTCTCATAATAATCCTGTGAGGTAATATCATTCCTATTTTGCAAATGAAGAAACTAAAGGTAAGAAAGGTAAACTGATTTTTCCAAAGTCACTTGGCTAATAAATAATAGAGTGAGGATAACAATCCAGATCTTTTAATATTACACCTTATGTTTTTCCAACTATAATGACTCTCCTTATCCCATACTAAGATCTTTTCTAAGGTCTTATTCACTCAATGACAAGTAGAATGAAGAATTTCCAGTAAGGATATTAAAAACGAAAGAAAGTTAAAGGCTTTCTCAATTTAACATTAAAAGAAAGCAGTATTACTGTGAAACATTTTAGTGAAAATAAATCCCATTTCCATATTTTAAAATCATGTAATTCCCAAGATTTTCATTTTCCTTACTTAGTAGTCATAGATACATTCTTAACCCAAATAATGAGGAAAAAGAGCTGGGAGGGCCTTATACCCAAAGGATACTCCCATGACCCTGCCAAACAAAAAGGATCATCCAGGAAATAACTAAATTAGAGCCAGGCTAGTGTAAAAGCTATACCAAGAGTTTGACCCATGAACATTTTTAAGGGGGTTCACCATCACCTGGATTATCAGCAAGGTTAGGCTAGGCATATTACATGGAAGATCATTTCCCAAGAGGTACTCTGCTAGCTCTTGGTTCTCTATTTGTCTAAATTAGCAATCATAGGTTTTAAAACAGATACCTATAAAAGTCAGATAGTATGCAGTTTTACAAAGTAGTATCTTTTCCAAAAGACTGAATATGACATCTATAGAGCAGGAAGTACAATAAGGAAAGTTAGCCCACATGTTACTAGGGTAAGGAGTGTTATGAGGCCATCCATAGGCTGAGAGACCTGTCAGAGAGAAATTGAATGAATAAGTCCTTAACTTTGCTCATCTGTGACAGATACTCTCTCTTTGGCCATGTCTGTGGCATAGCAGCAGTCATTACAAAAAAAAAAAAAAGGAAAGGAAAATATAAGAGGGTAGGGAGAAAAGGAAAATAATAAAATAATGTGAAAATAAATATACTGGGGAAATTCAAATTTTTTAAAAGAATGAATAAGAAATAAAGAATTTTAAAGAAAAATTAAAATAGAAGTCTTTAGAGAGAGTTCCTCCTATGATAAATTAAGAGGAAAAGTTTTAAACAATCAGTATACAACATGACAACTTGAAACTTTAAAGCACTGTTAAGAAGCTGATATATACAACAGAATAAATCTGCAAGAATCAAGGGAAAAAAGAGACAAAGAGGGCTTCCCTGGTGGCGCAGTGGTTGAGAGTCCGCCTGCCGATGCAGGGGACACGGGTTCGTGCCCCGGTCTGGGAAGATCCCACATACCTTGGAGCGGCTGGGCCCGTGAGCCATGGCCGCTGAGCCTGCGCGTCCGGAGCCTGTGCTCCGCAACGGGAGAGGCCACAGCAGTGAGAGGCCCGCGTACCGCAAAAAAAAAAAAAAAAAAAAAAGAGACAAAGAAAGAGAAAAAATAAAGCAACTTATTTACAAGCAGGCCAATGTCAAAGGATCTTCAGACCTATATGGATTAGTCTATGATAAGCTCTCTTGGCAATCATGTACAATCAAAAAAGCTTTTAGAATATGCCTCATGACCATGAATGTACTCTGGGCTGCCAATTAACTTCCTAAATTGCTATGTGATTAGTTTATCTTCAATGTTTTAAAATCATCACTGGAATTATTTCAAAAATATATATTACAGTTGTCATTGATTTTATATACAGGCAAGAATGGTATTTTGGGAACTGGGGGGTAAATGTGCCAAGAAAAAAAAAAAGGGACGTCATCAGTGTTGAATATCCTCTTCCACCAAGGAAGAATATGCCTGATGAGTGTGTGTCATCTATTTAAAAAGAAAAAAAAAACGGTAAGATCTTTCACAGTACTGCTGAGACCTATTATGCATCAAAGATGTTGCTGGATTCCATTTCTTTTTATTTCAAGGGCTGTAGCCCACTCTGCAGATAACTGCTTGCAAAGCCCATCATTCTTTGTAGCTCTGATGCTTTACCAGGCTCAAGGGGCTGTCCTTATGGAATCCTATCTGATTGCTAGCATTCCTTTACTTCTCTGACATTCTAGCACTAAAAATTGCTTTGAAGCCCTCAGTGTTTCCTCTGTAATGCAAACAGACAGTAGTTTTAACATGATTTCTGACACTTAACTCAAAGCGACCTTTTACAGTTTTAGTTCTGTTGTGCTAAAATCTAAAACAAGAACATATCCGAGAAATGAGCACTCGTAAAGAAGAAGTTTCCTTTCAAAAACATTTAAAATACACATACTCACAAGTGGACACTTTTTGCCCCCTTAA
The DNA here is from genome assembly GCF_011762595.2 of Tursiops truncatus. Classification (NCBI taxonomy): domain Eukaryota; kingdom Metazoa; phylum Chordata; class Mammalia; order Artiodactyla; family Delphinidae; genus Tursiops; species Tursiops truncatus. The sequence goes on from NC_047036.1 coordinate 74,842,032, forward strand.
AAAACACAATAAAACTGTTGTGATACAATTGGAATTGAGAGATTCCAGGAGGAAAAGCATGGGAACACCAATAAAGGAAGATAGTCACTACTCTGCTGTACACGTGACTTGCTGCTGGACACATGAGTGATTTGATGACACACAAATGGCTGCTTTAATAAAACAATTTAGAAATAAATGCTTCAAAACACTTTCCAACATTAGTTCTCACTTCATTTCTCTTGCCTCAGGCTTCCCTAACTCCTAAAAGCGGTTCAACAAGGCACCCCCCTCCATCTGCAGGCTCTGTCTCGCCCTGTATCTGGGTTCATTTTGACTAAAGTAAGAAATTCCTAAACTAAAAATATGTTACTAAACAACCAATGGATCACTGAAGAAATCAAAGAGGAAATCAAAAAACACCTAGAGACAAATGACAACAAAAACACAGTGATCCAAAACCTATGGGATGCAGCAAAAGCAGTCCTAAGAGAGAATTTATAGCAATACAATCCTACCTCAAGAAACAAGAAAAATCTCCAATAAAAAACCTAACCTTACATCTAAAGCAACTAGAGAAAGAAGAACATACAAAACCCAAAGTTAGTAGAAGGAAAGAGATCATAAAGATCAGAGCAGAAATAAATGAAATAGAAACGAAGGAAACAATAGCAAAGATCAATGAAACTAAAACCTGGTTCTTTGAGAAGATAAGCAAAATTGATAAACCTTTAGCCAAACTCATCAAGAAAAAAAAGGGAGAAGACTCAAATCAATAAAATGAGGAAATAAAAAAGGAGAAGTTACAACGGACACCACAGAAATACAAAGGATCAAAAGAGACTACTACAAGGAACTATACACCAATAATGGACAACCTAAAAGAAATGGACAAATTCTTAGAAAAGTACAACCTTCCAAGACTGAATGCAGGAAGAAATAGAAAATATGAACAGACCTATCACAAGTACTGAAATTGAAACTATGATTAAAAATCTTCCAACAGCAGCCGCATAGCACAGGGAGATCAGCTCGGTGCTTTGTGACCACCTAGAGGGGTGGGAGGGAGGGAGACACAAGAGGGAAGAGATATGGGAACATATGTATATGTATAACTGATTCACTTTGTTATAAAGCAGAAACTAACACACCATTGTAAAGCAATTATACTCCAATGAAGATGTAAAACAAAAAAACAAAAAAACAAAAAAAACCTCTTCCAACAAACCAAAGTCTAGAACCAGAAGGCTTCACAGGTAAATTCTATAAAACATACAGAGAAGAGTTTACACCTATGTAGGGCGCGGTCAGCTAACTGCTACGCGGCAGGAAGCTGAAATAAGCTGAGTCATCCTTCCTGTGGCCACTGCGCTTGCGCTAAGTATACTAATGAGGTTTTAAAGTAGCGACCTATCCGATGCTGGCTCACAAGTCGCACCATCGGCGAAAGCCAATCACAGAGCGACACATGTTCTTAATCCCTATATAAGCAGACTGCTCTAGGATTGCGGGGTCTTCCTTCCATCTTTCTTCAACCAAGCTGTGCTCCAATAAAGTGTGATACGAGAAGAATCTTGCGTGTGGCGGCTCGTTATTCTGCCGGTCAGAAACGGCTCGCCGCAAGTGGTGCCGAAACCCGGGAACTTCGCGCCCTGCATGGAGGACCGATTCAGAACTCGACACACGGAGTGGTAACCGTCGGTGAGTAGTCCAGTCAGGTATGTTTTTCGGGGGTTTGGAGCCTGAAGTTTTTACTTTCGCTTTTGTCCTTTTAGTGTTTCTCATGTTTTTCGTTTGCTTGTGGCTACGGTACCACCAGCCCGATCGAGTGTGTCTTCCCTGGCCGATAGATAAGTCAAGCATTTTTGGGAATAGTTCGTCCACGGAGCCTACAACTGATTTTCATGAGCCTATTCAAGCCCTTTTAAGGGACCGAGGGCTAAAGCTCTCTCATAAAAACATAAGTAGGCTGCTACAAGATATCGAAAGTGCCGCGCCGTGGTTTGGGGTATCAGGCAGCTTGACTGTTCCGTCATGGGAAAAACTCGGAAAAGACCTAAAGGAGTGTAACACAAGGGGAGAACTTTCTCGAGGCGCTCTCCCCTTGTGGAGCATGATACTTTCTTGCCTAAAGGAAGGAAAATGTGAAGAAATTATTCAACGAGGACGCAAGGCTCTTAGCATGTGTCAAGATAGCGCATCAGAGAATGAACAAACAGGGACTACGGTAGACAGGCCTGAAAATATGAAAAAAAAAAAAAAAAAAAAAAAAAAAAAAAACAAAAGGAAAAGCAAGAAACAGTGCCAGGATTATATCTAATCCTAGATGAGTTTAAGGAATTATATTTGTTTCAACCTGATATCTAATAGAGGGATAAGACGTAAGTTATAAGGCATGACCGCCCCTATAGAAGCCCGCGGAAATTTAAACCGCCGAGGCTTGGGTTTTTCTCAAGGGTCACTGAGTTTATGATTACATGGAGGACCACAACACCTGTGTGGGTACCTCAGTGGCCTTTGTCAAAGGAAAAACTGGAGGCGGCATCCAAACTAGTGGATGAGCAGTTACAATTAGGGCATTTAGAACCCTCCTAGTCACCCTGGAATAATTAAGAAAAAATTAGGGAAATGGCGTCTTTTCTATTCCTTTGAATAGTCGAGATAAAGCCTCTTGTATGGAGTTGCTTGAACAGGCCTTAGGCGTTTTGATTAAATATTTAGGGAATGGGGGATTGTTTCTTGCTCCCGAGGGAATACAGAAGGGAGATGTTGTAAATTTTTTAGGAGCCTGATCTTAATTCTCCACGCCAATTAACCCCAGAGGCATTCCAAAAGCTTTGCTCTTTTTAGTCAAAAAATGCAGGTGATTCATATTACAGGCTTGCCCTATAATCCACAAGGCCATGGCCGACGAAAAGCCCAAGGAAGGAGTCAAGACTGAGAACAACGATCATATTAATTTGAAGGTGGCGGGGCAGGATGGTTCTGTGGTGCAGTTTAAGATTAAGAGGCATACACCACTTAGTAAACTAATGAAAGCCTATTGTGAACGACAGGGTTTGTCAATGAGGCAGATCAGCTTAAAGAACTCTTAATAAAACAAAAAGGGGGAATCGCAGAGAACTGTACCCCTAGACAGAGACTTTTACATTTAAATGATGATAAAGAAACCTCTGCTGAACGCCATGTGGCAACAAACCATAAAAATTATGGCAAAGTGATGTGGAAAGATGTGTTGTCCAATCAATGGAAGGGCCCGGATCGTGTTATTACTCGATCCAGGGGATCTCTTTGTGTCTCCCCACAGGATCAAGATCCGATCTGGGTGCCATCAAGACTGACGAGAATTGTTGAAGAAAACTTCAGAGAAGATGCTGAGTTGGATGTTCCTGATGATTCTTAATCGAAGTCTGTATTAGTTGGAATTCCACAAAGGATTATTCAAATTGTGCAACTGAGTGCTGCCGGGCTGGAGCCCGTTGCCTTTGGAGATTTTGCCTCTTGGCTCTCTTCTGCCTTTTCCTCCTTTGGGGAGTGGGTGGGGGTAGGAATCTTTGGAGTCTGCTGTGTATTTGGGATTATGCTGTGTCTCTGGTTGGCCTGTCGTGTGCGCATCAGGGCACATCGAGATAGGGTCCTGCTCACTCAGGCACTTCTGGCTATTAAGGAAGGAGATTCTCCTGCAGCCTGGCTCTCCGCCCTGAATAATTCGAAATGATTGCCCTTGCACAGAGAGGCCTTGTTGCCATTGCACCTCTATAGGGAGTCAGCCATTGTCCTGATTGCCCTTGCACAGAGAGGCCTTGTTGCCATTGCACCTCTATAGGGAATCAGCCATTATTCTGAGTCAGCCTTTGCACCCTGCAGCCCTTGTTGGCATTGCACGCAGGAAGGTGTCTCAGACATGCCAACGGAAAACTGCCCTCGAACAGTGAGCACATCATGAGGTGAACACCTGTACGGGCTACATTCCGCTTGGTGTTCTAATAAATAAAAAAGGGGGAGATGTAGGGCGCGGTCAGCTAACTGCTACGCGGCAGGAAGCTGAAATAAGCTGAGTCATCCTTCCTGTGGCCACTGCGCTTGCGCTAAGTATACTAATGAGGTTTTAAAGTAGCGACCTATCCGATGCTGGCTCACAAGTCGCACCATCGGCGAAAGCCAATCACAGAGCGACACATGTTCTTAATCCCTATATAAGCAGACTGCTCTAGGATTGCGGGGTCTTCCTTCCATCTTTCTTCAACCAAGCTGTGCTCCAATAAAGTGTGATACGAGAAGAATCTTGCGTGTGGCGGCTCGTTATTCTGCCGGTCAGAAACGGCTCGCCGCACACCTACCCTTCTGAAAATCTTCCAAAAAATTGCAGAGGAAGGAACACTCCCAAGCTCATTCTACAAGGCCACCATCACACTGATACCAAAACCAGACAAAGATATCACAAAAAAAGAAAATTACAGGCCAATATCACTGATGAACAAAGACACAAAAATCCTCAGCATGGACTTCCCTGGTGGTGCAGTGGTTAAGAATCTGCCTGCCAATGCAGGGGACATGGGTTCGAGCTCTGGTCCAGGAAGATCTCTCATGCTGTAGAGCAACAGAGCCTGCGTGCCACAACTACTGAGCCTGTGCTCTAGGGCTCACAAGCCACAACTACTGAGCCTGCATGCCACAACTACTGAAGCCCATGTGCCTAGAGCCCATGCTCTGCAACAAGAGAAGCCACCAAAATGAGAAGCCTGTGCACCATAACAAAGAGTAGCCCCGGCGCACCACAACCAGAGAAAGCCCACGCACAGTAACGACAACCCAACACAGCCAAAAATAAATTAAATAAATTTTTTTAAAAAGAAAATATTAAAAAATCCTCAACAAAATACTAGCAAACCAAATCCAACAACACATTAAAAGGATCACACACCATGATCAAGTGGGATTTATTCCAGGGATGCAAGGATTCTTCAATATACACAAATCAATCAATGTGATACACCATATTAACAAATTGAAGAATAAAAACCATATGATCATCTCAATAGATGCAGAAAAAGCTTTTGACAGAATTTAACACCCATTTACGATAAAAACTCTCCAGAAAGTGGGCATAGAGGGAACATACCTCAACATAATAAAGGCCATGTATGACAAACCCACAGCAAATATCATTCTCAACACTGAAAAACTGAAAGCATTTCCTCTAAGATCAAGAACAAGATAAGGATGTCCACTCTCACCAGTTTTATTCAACATTGTTTTGGAAGTCCTACCATGGCAATCAGAGAAGAAAAAGAAATAAAAGGAATACATATTGGAAAAGAAGAAGTAAAACTGTCACTGTTTGCAGATGACATGATACTATACATAGAGAATCCTAAAGATGCCACCAGAAAACTACTAGAGCTGATCAATGAATTTGGTAAAGTTGCAGAATACAAAATTAATACACAAAAATCTCTTGCACCCCTATACATTAACAATGAAAGATCAGAAAGAGAAATTAAGGAAACAATCCCATTTACCACTGCAACAAAAAGAATAAAATACCTAGGAATAAATCTACCTAAGGAGGCAAAAGACCTGTATTCAGAAAACTATAAGATACTAATGAAAGAAATCAAAGATGACACAGATGGAGAGATATACCATGTTCTTGGATTAGAAGAATCAATATTGTCAAAACTACTATACTAGCCAAAGCAATCTACAGATTCAATGCAATCCCTATCAAATTACCAATGGCATTTTCACAGAATTAGAACAAAAAATTGTATAATTTGTATGGAAACACAAAACGATGCTAAATAGCCAAAGCAATCTTGAGAAAAAAAAACAGAGCTGGAGGAATCAGGCTCCCTGACCTCCAACTTTACTACAAAGCTACACTCATCAAAACAGCATGGTACTGGCACGAAAACAGAAATATACATCAATGGAGCAGGATAGAAAGCCCAGAGATAAACCCACACAGCTATGGTCAACTAATCTATGACAAAGGAGGCAATAATATACAATGGGAAAAAGACAGTGTCTTCAATAAGTGGTGCTGACAAAACCAGACAGCTACACGTAAAAGAATGAAAGTAGAACACTCCCTAACACCATACACAAAAATAAACTCAAAATGGATTAAAGACCTAAATATAAGGCCAGATGCTATAAAACTCTTAGAGGAAAACATAGGCAGAACACTCTCTGACATAAATTGAAGCAAGATCTTTTTTGATCCACCTCCTAGAATGATGAAAATAAAAACAAAAATAAGCAAATGGGATCTAATTAACTTAAAAGCTTTTTCACAGCAAAGGAAACTATAAACAAAACAAAAAGACAACCCACAGAATGGGAGAAAATATTCACAAAGTGATCAACAAGGGATTAATCTCCAAAATATACAAACAGCTCATGCAACTCAATTAAGAAAAAAAAAGAAGCCAGTCAAAAAATGGGTGGAAGATATAGACAGACATTTCACCAAAGAAGACATACAGATGGCCAAAAAGCACATGAAAAGATGTTCAACATCACTGATTATTAGAGAAATGCAATTCAAAACTACAATGAGGTATCATCTCACACCGGTCAGACTGGCCATCATCCAAAAATCTAGAAACAATAAATTCAGGAGAGGGTGTGGAAAAAAGGGAACCCTCCTACATTGTTGGTGGGAATGTAAATTGGTACAGCCACTAGGGAGAACAGTATGGAGGGTCCTTAAAAAACTAAAAATAGAGCTACCACATGATCTAGCAATCCCACTCCTGGGCATATGTATATCCAGAGAAAACCATAATTTGTAAAGATACATGCACCCAAATGTTCATTGCAGTGCTATTTACAATAGCCAGGACATGAAACCAACCTAAATGCCCATCAACAGAAGAATGGATAAAGAACATGTGGTACATATATACAATGGAATATTACTCAGCCATAAAAAAAACAAAATAATGCCATTTGCAGTAATACGGATGGTCCTAGAGATTGTTATACTGAGTGAAGTAAGAGAAAGACAAATATCATATGATATTGCTTATACGTGGAATCTAAAAAAAATGGTACAAATGAATTTATTTACAAAAGAGAAATAGAGTCACAGATGTAGAAAACAAACTTATGGTTACCAGGGGGAAAGGGAGGGAGGGATAAAATGAGAGATTGGGATTGACACATACACACTACTATATATGAAACAGATAACTAATAAGGACCTACTGTATAGCACAGGGAACTCTACTCAATATGACTCATATGGAAAAGAATCTAAAAATGAGTGGATATATGTGTATTTATAGCTGATTCACTTTACAGCAGAAACTAATACAACATTGTAAAGCAACTATACTCTAATAAAAATTTTTTAATAAATAAATAAAAATAAAATAAAATCCTAAACCGCTTCAGTGCAAACTTAGTACCTCTTATCATTTAGTCATTCACCACATTAAGTAGGGGGAGCACAGGAAGTGAGGAAGGTAAAGGATGACCAACTGGTTTCCATAAGCTTCACTCCTCCCATGTGATAAACAGGGCTACCAAACCCAAGTTTTTGAGGCTTCCCTTGCCTCTAATGTACCCCAGTCAGAAAGAATGACTTCTCATTACCCTTTTTCTATGACTAGCATAGTAAGTCATGAACTTTCAATCTCCCTCAGCAGAAATCACAATCCTAATCGTTACAGCTATGGTCTTAAGTCTGGTGGCTATGCCTCCTCTCTTAAGGACACCAATCAACTGCTTCCTATATGTCTGCTCTCTTATAAGGAATTAACAACTCAGTTTCTTACTGATATGCTTGGTATGCCTATGAGGCCCTTGCAACTTTACCTTGAATCCCCTGAACAAGAATATTTTATTCAAAGTATAAGTGAATATTTGAGATTACTAGAGATAACTAAATATTTGAACATTATGCCACTGTTCCTCAAACTGTCCCCCAACCTTTAATGACCAACTCTAATGGTTAATTTTATGTGTCAACTTGGCTATGCTATCGTACCCAGTTATTTAATCAAACACTTGTTAGCGTTACTGTGTTAGGCGTTATCTGTAGATATAGTTACCATCTACAGTCAGCTGACTTTAGGTAACAGAATTACCCTCAATAACTTGGGTGGGCCTCATCCCATGAGCTGAAGGCCTTAAGAGCAAAGTCCCAGACAAGAAATTCTGCCTCCAGACTGCAGCGTTATCTTCTGCCTAAGTTTACAGCCCGCCAGCCTGCCCTACCAGATTTAGATGCGCCAAGTCCCCACAATCACGCGAGCCACTCTCTTAAAATAAATCATAAATGCATGTGTGTATATGTATACGTTATATATATCTTATTGGTTCTGCTTCTCTGGAGAATCCGAACTAATACACCAACTGAAGTGAACGATTTGTTTTGAGGCTTTAAAGCAGAGGTCCCCAACCTCCAGGCCACGGAGCGCTACCAGTCCGCGGCCTGTTAGGAACCGGGTCACACAGCAGGAGGTGAGCAGCCAGTGAGCGAGCAAAGCTTCCTCTGAGGCTCCCATCGCTCGCATTACCGCCCGAACCATCCCCTGCCCCCACCCCCGGGTCCATGGAAAAATTGTCCTCCGCAAAACTGGTCCCTGGTGCCAAAAAAGGTTGGGGACCACTGCTTTAAAGTACAAAGTTGACATCAAAAGTAGAATACACCAAAAATAATATTATATGTTGCTTTCAACCTTTAGTTTTAACTAAAACAAAATGCCTTTTTTCTGTTCTTCTTTGATATCAATCCTAAATTACTAATTCCAACCAGCATCTATCACCTTCAAAATTCAAGTCCCTTTAATTTTTTTGCATAATAACATACAGACTTCTCAGGATCAAAACCATATATCATTTTTTAACCATGTATCATTAAATCCAATTAAAAAGAGATTCTTTTTTAAGTCTTTATTGAATTTGTTACAATATTGCTTCTGTTTTTTAAGTTTTGGTTTTTTGGCCGCGAGGCATACGGGATCTTAGCTCCCCAGCCAGGGATTGAACCCGCACTCCCTGCATTGGAAGGCAAAGTCTTAATCAGGGAAGTCCAAAAGGAGGTTCTTAAAGAATTCTTTTAGAGATTATCCATAACATCAATAGCATACAGGCCTAAAATCATACAGCGTGCACTTATACCATATTAGTGTTCATGTAATAAAAAGTAATATATCATAATTGTGTACTCCACACCTATTAATCTGTAGTTCCACCTTTAGCATATACCTAAACAAGAGAAATAAAGATCTTATCAAATCTATGCCAAGGAAGGATTTAACCAAAAATACTCAAAAGGGCCATAAATTTTAATATATAGGATGCTACTTAAAAATTCACTTTATATTACTAGGATAGAAACTGCCACTTTCATTGTACAAAACTAGAATAGGGACACCAATGTAATGTTGATATTGAGAAATGCAATATATATTTATGTAATATGAGATGCTTGGACCATGTTACAAAAATGCAAATTTTATTTTCTTGTACATTTAGTGAGAAAAGGGAGGGAGAATAAATGTCAAAGGTTAAAGTGTAAACTCTGGAACAGAAGCCTTTGGAAGATTTTATTTATATTGGACATCCTGAACCCTTTAAACATTTACCTAGAAATGCAAATACCAGACATTTATTCTTGAATATTTTACTTCAGTTTTCCCATAATCTCCAGATACTTCCATCCCCTCTCACAATGACTATACTAATGCTAAATTGTTCAAGGCAATCAATTAATGGAAGCAATCAGGTTGTACATCACAAAATGGAGACAATCTAGAAATCTCTTTTATTAAGTCAACATAAACAAATGATCAAAATAATTCAGTCCATTTCTGTGGCTTAAAAAAATATTTTTGTCTCCTCCTTTCCATCCCAGTCTTCTTCTATTCCCAAGTCTTATGGCCAGGTCACAGCAACAAAAACCCATTTTACTATATATTGCTTACCTCAATATACCTAAAGAAGTATAATAAATGTTTCTAGATTCCAAATGTACAGCTATGTCACAGAGATAAAAAGCACTGAGCCAGGCTGGAAAACTGACAGTATTTTACGGCCCCACTTTAGTTTATGGTCATTTCACAAAATCTACCAAAGGCATAAAAGACTTTATGTTTTTTTTTCTATAATTAGTAAATTGATCCTTTGCCTCTCCAATTCTAATTCCTTAATTCCAATTCTACTAGAATGGTTTATATTGTTAAAAACATCTTTGGAGAATTAATCTTTTGGTCGTAATTTTTAAATGAATATAATAACTGATTAAATATATAATTCATTGCCTAATCAGGAATAAAATTTTAATCCCATAAAAGATTTTAATAGCAATTTTAACTACTAGGCACATAATTAATGGTGTTAGGGGATAAAAATGAAATTTCAAGGTGACTAAAGTATAAATTCAAGAACTTTAGACAATTCTAGAGATAACACAACATTAAAATTAAAAGCTTATAGCTGTGTTTATAGAATGATGTGTAATTATAAGTTACTATTCCACCTTTTCAGATAAAATAATATAGTAGAAGAATTTTATTCAGAAAATAAGTTTTATAAAACATTTTTAAGGACAATGAAACAGCAATAAAACAATTTTTGGTTCCAATATAAATAAATCTTATTCATAAAAGAAAGCAAGTTAAAAGGCATTGGAACTCTGAGATATTAATTACTGTGCTTTTACATAGAGGGAAATTATGGCAGTACAATTCTATGATCCTTATACATGCAAAGTTTCCATTAACTTTGATGATTTTGCTTTTATAAGTAACACAGTATTACTTTATCATACACAATATTTTTATTAGTAAGAGTATCTCATAATAATACTGTTAAACAATTGGGTTCTATATTCTCAAGCCTCAGAATTTTCAATGAAGGGACCTCAGTTTTACTACGGCAATGACTGAATTTTGTGCAAAATTCTCAAATTTTGAATATATCACATTATGGAGCACCCGTTTATTTTCAATTGCTTGGGTGGATGGGATCAAAGAAAATGCAGTTATACTACAGGAATTTTCTGCCATTCAATTGCCAGTGTAGTTATGCATGAAGAACTCTTAATAAGTCAAAAGAGAACAAAATTCATTTGAAAGCAGAATTGACCCCCTTGATTTGGTTCTACGAATGGAAAGATTCAGGTCACTATGGATCCTTTTCTCTACTCAAAAGAGACCCTCTCTATTAATAAGCATTAAAATGCTTCACGTTTTAAAGTCTGCAACATCATGGCTTCATTATGAATTAGGTATTTAGGGGAAAATGCATTTCCTACAAAGGAAAATGTTAAAAATGTACCATTCCTCCAACATGCATTTTTCAAATAGTAAGAAAGAAATGTAACTGTTTTTGCAACCTAGGCTCAAGCAACTGCCCAAGCAGCCTATAGGACTGATATCAATAGGAGTTTTATGCCTGATGGAAAATCATTCTAAAGATTTTTTTTAACTGAAAAATAACGTCACCACTGTGATTTCCACCCTGGAAAACTAAAGCAGGAATCACACTGTGTTGTTAAAATGTTAGCAACATTTCATTTTTTGAAAAGGCAGTTTAGTTTTCCTGAAATAAAGAGTTGATTATCTCTCTTATTTCTGTTACAAGAATTTGATATATCACAAAGTATGAGTTACAGCATGCGCCAACTATCAACCAGGAAAAATGAACCTGATTCATAATTCACTTTGAGAATGTCTAGTTAGTCAATCAAGTGATTTGTAATCATGAAAGCTGCCAGAAATTGAATGAATAATGAGCCACAGTAAAATCCCTGGATTTTTTTTAGTATTCTTACTTCATTGTGACTTTTATTGCCACTTTTGATCAGTTTCTCAGCAGCACAAATTAAATCACACATATTTACTTAGAAGTTTTTGATTATTAAATAGGCTAAAGGATACACAAGTTGATGACCAGAGTATTTAATGTCTTCCTACGAAATTAAAAGTCTTAGTGTTTATAGCTTTAGCAAAGAAAACTTCATTCCTTCCAACCCCCTCAACACTTGCCTTATTTTATTTAAATTATTTAGTGAATATGCTATTTCAGGATAGCTTATTCTGATTCAGTGTATTTTCTTAAGTTGTTTCTATATAGTCTAAAACAAGTAAAATCATTTAACAGAATTTTGTTACTATCAGAAGCATTAAACTTCCTATTAATATCTTCATTGTATACTATTTCCTCAGTTAAAACTATAACATAAGCTGATGGCCAAAGAACATTTGACCTCTAATATATGTTATTAAATAATATATACATTTCTCATTAAATATACATAATATTAAGTTATTATAATATATAAGCATTGAATTATATAATAGTTATATACTGTATACTACAGTTATTAGTATAATCTTATTAAATATAAAAAATATAAACCAACTTAAAGCTTGGCATATTACTAAAGGGGTAATATGATAAGTTAGTGTTTTTCAAAATGTAAAACTACTAAACTATGTAAGAATTTGTCACTCTGATAATACTGGCCATTATTAGCATTTTAGCAGGATATGACATAAGAATTACACAATTTTAAAGCAAATAGAACTTTAAATGTGACAACAAATAGGCTCATTCTTTGACTTACTTTTCATAATTTTCAAGCAAAATAGTCTTTGTACAACTTCAGACTGATTATAACACCAGACCACATGTGGCCTTCCCTAAGGAAAGTAATAAGTCCTTAAGTCAAGACCTATCCTACTCATTATTGAAATCTAATATTTATGAAAAATTCAACTATCTAAATTTTGTGGGTTAATTTCCAATAATAAATGGTGTTCAAGATAACAAATTCCAGACATATACTATATTGATTCCAAGAAGCAAGTACGATTATGGTGAGACCTCAGGAAAGATACTGTTTTCCACACTGCATGTGTGAAAAGTGTAGCAGCACTCCACCTTGGAATTCACTTTATCACCATTATCACACCAACTGTGAGGATCATCTTTTCTTTCCGACAGAGATTAACCATTCATTCAACAAATGCTTATTAAGCATCTATTATGTGTCAGATATTGTGATAAAAACTGGGAATGAGAAAAATGAATCAGACAGCCTTTTTACTTGTCCTTAAGAAATCTATAGTCTAGTTAGAAAGATTCATATAGGTAAATAAGTACAATAAAATATAGGTTCTAGAATAGATCTATGTACTGGAAAGGCTCAAAGAATGTAAGGTACAATGACAGAGGTCAGTAGTCACGAAAGGCTTCAGGGAAGTACCAAAGCTGAATCTTGAATGAAAAGTTCATACTCGGGGATGGGGAAGGGTGAGCTGTGACAAAGCGAGAGAGAGGCATGGACATATATACACTACCAAACGTAAGGTAGATAGCTAGTGGGAAGCAGCCGCATAGCACAGGGAGATCAGCTCGGTGCTTTGTGACCGCCTGGAGGGGTGGGATAGGGAGGGTGGGAGGGAGGGAGATGCAAGAGGGAAGAGATACAGGAACATATGTATATGTATAACTGATTCACTTTGTTATAAAGCAGAAACTAACACACCATTGTAAAGCAATTATACCCCAATAAAGATGTTAAAAAAAAAGAAAAGAAAAGTTTGTACTCACCAGGGAGCAAGGAGGAAAGATCATAATGATAAGAAGAAGAATATTAATAAAAAAGTGCCAAATAGCTAATTACAGTAGGGTTACTACAAGCTATTCAGTTTAACTGAAGTCGACATGTAAGGAATATATATGATGTTGAGTAGTAAGGGAGAAGGCTGCCAGAGGTAAGCCTGAAACAGTATGCAATGGCCCAATAACAAAAGTCCTATATGTACATTAACACAATATATATCTTATAAACAATAGAAACCTTTGAAGAATTTTAAGCATAAAAATCACAGGACCATAGGTTTCCATAATGTCTAAACAATTTATGCATTTGGCTTTCTTCAACAATGGTCAAACTAACATTTCACATTTCATTGTGTACCTGATAGAGAATTAATGTCACCATTTTAGCCTACCTGTCTTATATTCATATGTAAATAACCTCCCAAAACAAGGGTCTCAGCCTCTAGCAAACTTGTGAACCGAACAGCAATTCTACTACCTGAAGAGTGGGGCAGACATTAAAGGTACACCAAGCTTAACAAGGAGGCATCATCAAGATTCTACTTAAAGAATTCATATATGTGATATATGCACATGCCTACACACACAATATTAAGCATGGATAATATACTGACTGTCAAAAGTTATGTCCATGTAAAGTCACAAAAGCAAATGTTTTCCACAGACACATTTTGGCGTACCTCAATCAGTAGTATAAAATCACTGTGAACTAGCCAGACTATGCTTCAAAAATAAAGTAGCCTAGTCTTGAACTGCATACATAAAAGCTTCATGCAGCTTAATGCAGCGTTTATAAACAGGAGCTTTGAGCAAAAGCTCTGAGGTCACAGAGTCCAGGGTTGAAATCCTGGGTCAGCCACTGACCTTATACAAATTATGAAACTCTCTAAGTCTTAGTTTCCTTATCTGCAAACCTCGGGTAATTATTCCTACCCCACAACACTGTTGTGGGGATACAATGAAGCACAGAAAACCCTCAGCACAGGGCTGAGCAAATAGTAATTATTCAATAAATAGTATCTTACTATTATAGATACAACAGAAATTATTCTAGTTATGATAAACTCATGTTTATACACTAAATAATTTTGTCTGACTAGCATTAAAGAAATTTCCAAAGTCTAGTCCAACTGCAAATGTTTGATGTAGGCTTAATGTGAAAACAATATTAATATGAGACAAATCATCTAAAAATAATGTTTTCAAGGAAAGAGATTTTGAAAAATGCATCGTTACACTTAATTACTTACAGAGCATGGGAAGAAGAGTCCAATCTTACTATAGGAATACTGCAAGCCTTTTTAAGGAAAAGGAAAATGGTACAATCAAACCTTTTCTCCAAATACAGTGCCATGTCATTCCTTTTTTTATTTCATCACCTCTTACAAAAAGATTTAGTACAGATGGTAAGGCTGGTTATAATCATGTAACAACATGTACCTGTCGTATAAGGATCCTCTCCCTAGAGTGAGGCGTTTCTTTGACTTCAGTGAGCATCAGTCCTACCAGTCTCTGACCTTGGGATTTGTTTATACTCTGTAAGAAAAAAATAAAAATATAATAACAATAAAACTATAAATAAGGTAGAATACTAGTAAAGTAAGACTGTAAAAGAAAATTTACTTTGATGACCTGACAATGAAGATGATTCAAGTGAAAACAACTAGAATAAAGAGGGCCAAAGCAACGTCGGTAACTGTATCAAGTTACTTATAGATACATATATACATATATACGTATGTATGTATGCATATATACATATATACACATAGTCATGGCTACGTAAGGTTGGGTCAAGTCACAAATGTAATTAGTATAGTAAAATTAAGTTATGATTATTAAATATACATTAAATGATATTAACCTGAACTAAAGATTGCTACGTAGATACACTAACTCTTGTGATAATATTAAACGTATATATGTAGTCATCCACTGTATCTCTGGGATAGCAAACCTGCAGCAAGCATTAACAATGGCTACCAGTTGAAAGACCAAATAATCTATGTATTTGAAAATGGAAGAGAATCTATACAATTACACTGCAGTTATTCTGAAATTTCCTGAAATCAGTAATATATTTTAAAATAAGCATGTAATACATGTGATTCTGTTCTAGCCAATATTTATTCAAATAAAAGTCATGAATTGTGGGCTTCCCTGGTGGCGCAGTGGTTGAGAGTCCGCCTGCCGATGCAGGGGACACGGGTTCGTGCCCCGGTCCGGGAGGATCCCACATGCCGCGGAGCGGCTGCGCCCGTGGGCCATGGCCGCTGGCCTGCGCGTCCGGAGCCATTGCTCCGCAATGGGAGAGGCCACAGCAGTGAGAGGCCCGCGTACCGCAAAATAAATAAATAAATAAATAAATAAAAAAGTCATGAATTGTAAGTTAACTAGCATGTGTTATATAGAAATAAGAATAGGGGTGAGAGAGAAACTAATCAAACTACTTTTAGGTATATTCATAAACATCAAATCATTACTTCCATTCTTTTCTACTATTAGGTTGACTTTTATGCAATCCTTTAGACATAAGTAATGAAGCATTATGGTTCAACACCCTAATGATGTCTCACAAAACAAAGTTTAAACCAAACTGTTATTTGATAACACTGAAAACATGAAATAATACTAGCATGATCTTTCCTGTATGAAGATGACACTGACTCACCGTCAATAAAGACAAGTTTCAAGTTGTTTTTCCATGGTGGAGATGGACTTCCTGATACAGCCATTCTCTTGCCAAAGCTCCCTGGTGAATAACAGCTTATACCTGAAAGATAAGTGTTACCAGTGGTCACAGAAAATAACAAAATAAAATTGTCAATATAGCAATGAAACCTATGCCTTGGTCCCAACCACTGTGTCCTGATGAACTAAAAGTCACAAAAATATATAAATACTGCGTAATACTTACATACAAAAATTGTACA
Source organism: Tursiops truncatus (assembly GCF_011762595.2). Classification (NCBI taxonomy): domain Eukaryota; kingdom Metazoa; phylum Chordata; class Mammalia; order Artiodactyla; family Delphinidae; genus Tursiops; species Tursiops truncatus. The sequence goes on from NC_047036.1 coordinate 74,858,531, forward strand.
TGTATTTACTCTGACATATTCATTGTATTCTATGTATCACTGACCTAAAAATGCAAATAATCACAGCCTGACCTCTATCCCTAGTAAAAATGTTCTCAGCTGTCTTAACTAAAACAAAAATTGCTTCTGACATGTAAAATCCAACGTGTATAATGAAAATGCTCAAAACATGAATGCATGCCAACTTTTCATCCCTCATCACCAGTAGCAATAACTGAGGAAATTACAGAATATTTTTGTTAATGTTAGCAATATTCTCAATATCATTAAATGCAGTATGACTACAGCCAAAATTACTTTGACATTTCCCAGAATTCTGAAAAATACTTCTACTTTTCACGAAGAAAAAATAATTGTGTTACTAGCTTCAGTGTTCATTCATGTTAATGCAGAACAGAGGTTTTGTAAATAAATACTCCCGATATGGAATTTTATTAGTTGCCAGTTGAATCTCCTTCACAAGAGTTGAGGAGCTAGCTAAACATTGCTGAAGACATAGTTTTTAGTATAAGTAAAATTAATGTTATGTGCTTCTTTATTATTTAAGGGAGTAAGAGATTAATATTTGTTAAAAATCATTAAAAAGCAGGACTTCCCGGGCGATCCAGTGGTTGAGACTCCGTGCTTCCAGTGCAGGGGGTGCAGGTTCAATCCCTGGTCAGGGAACTAAGATCCCACAAGTCAGGTGGTGTGGCCAAAAAAAAATTTTTTTAATTAAAAAAATAAGAAAAAAAATTCACTAAGAAGCAGCTAACAACTGGATACCATTCAAACAAAATCACAATGCTAAGTACCTATGATGAGCAAGGCAATCACTATTTTTTAAATTTTTATGCCTGGGGATTCTATGACAGGTATAAAAATAACAAGGCATAGTACACAATCTCAAAGAAATCACAATATCAGTATTATTGAAACATTCCACTTCCTTTTCTACACAGTTGCTTACAATAACAAACAGCTAAATTCTACCCCAGATCCTCTGTTAGAACAGGAAGGATGAAGAGGAAGAACACAGCGTCATACCAGAACATGGCAGCTACCACAGGGATGAGGCTCTGGGGCTCCTCTTGCAAATGGAGATAAGGAAATTTCAAGAGAAATGTTGAGAACATCTGCTACAACCTTCGATGCAGGTCTACTGCCACCTGTAAACAAATAATCTTTGTTCATTTTAAGGCACTATAACAAATGTTTCCAGTCACAATTCTGTTTTAAAGGATCTGTCTCCTTATCAACTCTTCATTACATTCCTTATCATCATCCCTCACCAACTCATCAAAATTGGGAATTAGGCTGCAAACTCCCAAAGTTCCTCTTCATATTAGTTTCCCATTTCAACAATGCCTAGCAGAGCACCTTACCATTTTTAAATACTTAATAAATGTCTGATAAGTTGAATTGAACTAGTCATCTTACTCCTTCACCTGTCACCCCCAAAATAATCACTTATTCTAGCTACAGCTACCATTCCTGGCAGGACAGTATAAGATGAAAAGGCAAGATTATTTATTTATTTATTTATTTATATTTCTTTTTGGCTGCATCGTGTATTCATTGCTGCACACAGGCTTTCTCTAGTTGCGGCGAGCAGGGGCTACTCTTCGTTGTGGTGCACGGGCTTCTCATTGCAGTGGCTTCTCTTGCTGCAGAGCACAGGCTCTAGGCATGCAGGCTCAGTAGTTGTGGCTTGCAGGCTCTAGAGTGCAGGCTCAGTAGTTGTGGCGCACGGGCTTCGTTGCTCCACAGCATGTGGGATCTTCCCGGACTAGGGATCGAACCCGTGTCCCCTGCATTGGCAGGCGTATCCTTAACCACTGCGCCACCAGGGAAGTCCAACATTATTTATTAATTCAACAAATGTTTTGCTCAAACACCTACTAGGTACCATACTAAGTTCCATGGATATTAGTGTAAATAACACATGATCCCTGCCCTTAAATAACTCAAGTCTAGTAAGAAAGATAAACATGGAAAATAGCCATTATAATACTCTGAAATCAGTTCATAACAAGTTTTATAGAAAGTGCTACAGATACTAAAAGGGAGGAAAACTGTCTTAGAATAAAAGCTTTAGAGAGAAAATGTCATGTGAGATGAGTACTAAAGAATGAGTAGCTGCTGAACAGAGGGACAGAGAAAGGGCATTCTTAGCAGAAGGAAGAGGTGAAAAATTACAGGTATGCAAAAGGGTACACAATATATTGAGAACTTTAAGAAGCTTTTGGGAAGGCAGCAGATGAGGGGGAGAAAAGGCATAAGAAAGATCACAGAGATGCCTTATTATGCTAAAAAGCTGGACCTCTGTCCTGACCAAAGGACGTAAGCCAAGAGCATGACATGATCATTAAAAAGATCTTGGGGGCTTCCCTGGTGGCGCAGTGGTTGAGAGTCCGCCTGCCGATGCAGGGGACATGGGTTCATGCCCCGGTCCGGGAGGATCCCACATGCTGCGGAGCGGCTGGGCCCGTGAGCCATGACTGCTGAGCCTGCACGTCCAGAACCTGTGCTCCGCAACGGGAGAGGCCACAGCAGTGAGAGGCCCACGTACTGCAAAAATAAAAATAAAAAATAAAAAGGTCTTGGCAGCAGTGTGAAAGATCGGAGGAAAGACAAGACTAGAGGCATGGGACCAAATCATGAAACAAAGCTGACTTGACTTTAATGGTTTATGGAACTATGGTGACCCAATTCACCAATGACCATTAGGTTTGTTACCCAGTGAATCTTGAATTGAGATATAGATTTAGAGAATACTACAGACTCTAATTTATTTTATAAAACTGTTTATGTGATATAACCTCAAGGAAACAGCATAGCAGAAATTTCATAGAAACTGTATCAAGATACCAAAATATTAATAATGACTAGCTCTGGGTATTGGGGTTACAGGTTATATTTTTCTTCTTGTTCCTAATCTATTTGAAATTCTCCACACGTCAGAATTAAAAATAAATTTTAGGTCAATTCCTTGAAACTTAAAAGCTACTACTGGCATTAACCCTAAAGGGCCAGAGCCAGGATTCCTTGACAACATAATTGGCTCCAAAGGCTCCCTTCATCACCACAGCCCACTATACATAAAATACTCATTCCTACATCAGAACCTAAACCCATGCCATTTCTACTTCTGTAACATCCTCTTACCCTGAATGCCTACCTAAATCCCAACTTCATCATGTCGCCAGCTATAATGATCTTATACATACATTACCAATAGCTCATTATCTGCCCCACATATTGAGACATACAATCATATTATTTATTGAAATCCTTCCTGAATAGTTCTCGTTTGTTCTTCCTACGATTTTCTACAAGAATACTAGTGAATAAAAAAAGAGAATGCTAGTGCAAAATCAGTCCTATTCTAAAACAAATATTCAGACATGACTCATTTATGGATATATGTGCCTGTAAGTACACCAATGATTTGATAAACTGCAAATTTATGCATATAACCTACAAACTACAAAAGAGTTTTCAAATCTATTATCTCAGAAGAAACTGCCTACTATTATGAGTTGCATTGTGTCCCCCTAAAAGATGTTGAAGTCCTAACCCTCAGTACCTATGAATATGACCTTATTTGGGAATAGGGTCTTTGCAGATAATCAAGTTAAAATGAGGTCATTAGGGTGAGTTCTGATTCAATATGACTGATGTCCTTATAAATAGAGGAAATTTGGACACAGAGACAATAATACACACAGGGAGGACACTACATGAAGATGAAGGCAAGGGTCAGGGTTATGCATCTACAAGTCAAAGAACACCAAAGACTGCCAGCACACCAGCACAAGCTATGGAAAGAGGCATGGAATAGATTCTCTCCCTTACAGCCCTCAGAAGAACCAACCTTGCCAACATTTTAATCTTGGACTTCTAGCCTACAGAACTGAGAGACAATAAGTTACTGTTGCTTAAGCTACCCCCATTTGTGGTACTTTGTTACAGCAGCCCTAGCAAAATATATACCCACAAAGGGAAACGATTTTTTTTCCCCTGAAAGTCACTAAAGATGAAAATATTCTGAAGAAAGATTGCCAATCAGAAATAAAATTTCTTCTTATTCATTTTTAAATTTTGTAGCAAAAGTGCTATTTAACAGCTAAACCAACCGAGTGCCAAAAAACTCTAAGGGGGTATGAGTCAACCTTCATCCTATATAGTACCATTTATACATACAGCATCACATAATCAAACACTGGAGAATGATAGCATCCTATAGATACTAGGACATGAGCATAACATGAAATTATATAGATTTTCCTATGTTTTTAAGAGAGTTGCTCTATGCATTTTTATGTACCTGTAAGAATACAACTTGACCCATCATAAAATCAAAAAGTAGTATAATGAGTTACTTAATAAGGAGCAATGAAGTCAGCACAGGTCAGAAATGGGTTCTGGAGTGACAAATACTTCAATCCAAATTCTTGTTCTATTACTTACCAGCTATGTGACTTGAGCAAATACTTAACAATGCTTGAGCCTCAAATTCTTCATCAGTAAAATGGGAATAATATATGAAATGTGTTTAGCATATAATGCTAAATAGGGTTGATAATAGGGTTTTACTACTTATATAAAAAGTAAAATTCATAAATTAAGGTTTTTTATACTTCTCTTGGGTAAAACAAATAACTAGGCAAGTTTACGTAAGAACAAATGTCTTGATCATATGTACTGTATTTAAAAATATTGCCTTTGACTAGTTCCTTACTAGAAAATGTAGGACTTTCAGAATTTTAAAACTATTTTTCAAAACTCAAAACACATTTAAACTCATCAATATTGGAATGATACAAATAAGATCTTGGTGACTCTGGGCTGTCACAGACATCTTTGGTGTGTGGCTTTCAAAGCTGTACAGTACCAATCCTTAATTCCCTCAGATCACTAAGTTCTAGCCAGTCCAGAAAAACTACCTTTACAACTTAGACTGACAGCAGGTTAACTCTAATAGTATGGCATAATCCATTATAACCTTCTACCAGGTATTACTGATGTGCTTTCTGCCTCTTTTTAAATATCTTCCAAATGTAAAATACACATCCCAAAACTGTAACCAATTGAAAAGGGACTCATTTTGGAATTTGTATACTCCTTTTGAGAAATAGTTAAATAATGCAAAACCCAACTGATTACCAAAATTCAAAAGAACCTTGTTATATCATGCAAACACGCTTCATAAGATACAAATTATACCTCCACTGCTCATTGCAATACCTATAAACTGACACTTACACACCTACTTATAAAGAAATAAAAGACAGAATTCCCTGGTGGTGCAGTGGTTAGGACACGGCGCTTTCACTGCTGTGGCCCAGGTTCAATCCCTGGTCAGGAAACTAGGACCCCATAGGCCACACAGTGTGGCCCAAAAAAAAAAGAAAGAAAGAAACTACATAATTAAGTCCAAAAAGACTGCAATTACTATGGAGACAATGGTGGTATTTTTGTTAACCTTTCCATCTAAAACAGCTATCTACATTGGTCAAATTTGTTAGAAAATGTATCAACAACTCACTGCTCCGTGTAAGAAAGCCAAATAGTAAATTACTCTTAGTACTCTTAATAAACTTTGGGGAACTGTAAAAACATGTTCAATGCTGTAATGAATTCAATAATATTAGCAGCAAAGCTAACATGGGGTCAAGACCAAACACAGGTATTTTTGTAAATATTTATGAAAACATGTTTTGCCTTCATATTTAGTGTATGTCCTAACTGTAACTCAAATAGACTTTGTAATTGAGTTTCTTTAAAAAATGAATCTGCTTCTTGCTAAATAAGGAACATAAAGTCCACTTTTCAGAAAACATTATTATGTAATTATTACTTATTTACAGAGAGATCATTGGCATACTTAATTTAAACCAAGTATAAAAAAAATTCTTGGATCTTATTTTTTTAACTTATTTAAAGTTAGAAAATGCCATTTTCTATTTACTCAAGCTACTATATTAAGAATAACAGTATTTTTTTGAGTTTATTTTTGTGTATGGTGAGAGGGTGTGTTCTAACTTCATTGATTTACATGCGGCTGTCCAACTTTCCCAACACCACTTGCTAAAGAGACTTTTTCCCATTGTATATTCTTGCCTCCTTTGTCAAAAATTAATTGACCATAGGTGTGTGGGTTTATTTCTGGGCTCTCTATTCTGTTCCATTGATCCATATGTCCGATTTTGTGACAATACCATGCTATTTTGATTACTGTAGCCTTGTTGTACTGTGTTGTCTGAAGTCTGAGATGGTTATGCCTCCTGCTTTGTTCTTTTTCTTCAGGATTGCTTTGGCAAAATGGCTTAAAGAGTTAAACATAAGACATGACACCATAAAACTCCTAGAAGACAACATAGGCAAAACATTCTCTGACATAAATCGTACCAATGCTTTCTAAGTCAGTCTCCCAAGGAAACAGAAATAAAAACAAAAATAAACAAATGGGACCTAATCAAACTTACAAGCTTTTGCACAGCAAAGGAAACCATAAACAAAATGAAAAGACAACCTACAGAATGGGAGGAAATATTTGCAAATGATGCGACCAACAAGCGCTTAATTTCCAAAATATACAAACAGTTTATACAGCTTGACAACAAAAAAACAAACAACCCAATCAAAAAATGCGCAGAAGACCTAAAGAGACATTTCTCCAAAGAAGAAATACAGATGGCCAATAGGCACATGAAAAGATGCTCAACATTGCTAATTATTAGAGAAATGCAAATCAAAACTGCAATGAGGTATCACTTCAAGAGTTAGAATGGGCATCATCAGAAAATCTACAAACAACAAATGCTGGAGAGGGTGTGGAGAAAAGGGAACCCTCTTGCACTGCTGGTAGGAATGTAAATTGATACAGTCACTATGGAGAACATTATGGAGGGTCCTTAATAATACAGAACTACCCTATGACCCAGCAATCCCACTACATGGCATATACCCAGAGAAAACCATAATTCAAAAAGACACATGCACCCCAATGTTCATTGCAGCACTATTTACAATAGCCAGGTCATGGAAGCAACCTAAATTCTCATCGACAGATGAATGGATAAAGAAGATGTGGTACATATATACAATGGAATATTACTCAGCCATAAAAAGGAATGAAACTGGGTCATTTGTAGAGATGTGGATGGACCTAGAGTCTGTCATACAGAGTGAAGTAAGTCAGAAAGAAAAAGACAAATACCGTATGCTAACACATATATATGGAATTTAAGGGAAAAAATGTCATGAAGAACTTAGGGGTAAAGCAGGAATAAAGACGCAGACCTCCTAGAGAACGGACTTGAGGTTATGGGGAGGGGGAAGGGTGAGCTGTGACAGGGCGAGAGAGAGTCATGGGCATATACACACTAACAAACATAGTAAGGTAGATAGCTAGTGGGAAGCAGCCGCATGGCACAGGGATATTGGCTCGGTGCTTTATGACAGCCTGGAGGGGTGGGATAGGGAGGGTGGGAGGGAGGGAGACGCAAGAGGGAAGACATATGGGAACATATGTTTATGTATGACTGATTCACTTTGTTATAAAGCAGAAACTAACACACCATTGTAAAGCAATTATACCCCAATAAAGATGTTAAAAAAATATAAAAAAAAAGTAAAAAATAAAAATAAAAAAAAAAGAAAGAGAAAAACAAATATATTAATGCATGTGGAATCTAAAATCTAAAATGTGGAATCTAAAAAATGGTACAGATGAACCAGTGTGCAAGGCAGAAATAGAGACCCAAATGTAGAGAATAAATGTATGGACACCAAAGGGGGGAAAGCAGGGGATGGCGGGGATGAATTGGGAGATTGGGATTGATGTATATACACTAATATGTATAAAATAGATAACTCATTTTAAAAAGATAAAGATGACCTAAATAAATAGAGATATTCCAAAAAAAAAAAAAAGTCTACAAATAAATGCTAGAGAGGGTATGGAGAAAAGGGAACCCTCCCACACTGTTGGTGAGAATGTAAGCTGGTGCATCCACTGTGGAAAACAGTATGGAGGTTTCTCAGAAAACTAAAAATAGAATTACCATATGACTCAGCAATCCCACTACTGGCCATATACCCAGACAAAACTATAATTCAAAAAGACACATGCACCCCTATGTTCATAGGAGCACTATTCACAATAGCCAAGACATGGAAACAACCTAAATGTCCTTCAACAGATGTACGGATAAAGAATATGTGGTACACATATACAATGGAATACTAGTCAGCCATAAAAAAAGAATGATATAATGCTACTTGCGGCAACATAGATGCAACTAGAGATTATCATACTAAGTGAAGTCAGAAAGACAAATACCATATGATATCACTTACATGTGGAATCTAACTATGACACAAATGAACCTATCTATGAAACAGAAACAGAATCAGGGATATAGGGAACAGACTGCTAGTTGCCAAGGGGGAGGGGGGTGGTAGAAGGTTGGATTGGGAGTTAGGGATTAGCAGATGCAAACTGGTATATATAGAATGGGTAAACAACAACATCCCACTGTATAGCTCAGGGAAATATATTCAATATCCCGTGAAAAACCATAATTGAAAAGAATATGAAAAAGAATGTGTATACATGTATAACTGAGTCACTTTGCTGTACAGCAGTAATTAATACAACACTGTAGTTCATCTATACTTCAATAAAAAATAAATTTAAAAAAGAATAACATGGTACTAAAACAATGTAGAGATCCCTCAAAAAATTAAGAACTACCATATGACCCAGCTGTTCCTCTTCTGCGTATTTATCTGAAGAACATGAGAACACTATTTCTAAAATATATATGCACCCCTATGCTCATTACAGCATTATTTACAATAGCCAAGATATGGAAGCAACCTAAGTGCCCAATGGTATATGAATGGATAAAAAAGATGTGGGATGTGTGTGTGTGTGTGTGTGTGTGTGTGTGTGTAATGAAAATTTACTCAGCCACAAAAAAGAGTGAAATCCTGCCACTTGCAACAACATAGGTGGTCCTTGATGGTATTATGCTAAGTGAAATAAGTCAGATGGAGAAAGACAAAGATCATACTACTTCACTCATATGTAGAATCTAAAAAAAAAAAAAAGAAGAAACAAAATAAAACAAAAAAAGCTAATAAATACAGAGATCAGATTAGTGGTTACCAGAGGGGAAATGAGTGGGGAGAGGTGGGTAAAATGGATGAAGGGGTCAACTAGATTTGTGGTGGTGATCACTTCGTAGTATATACAAATGTCAAATTACAATGCCATACACTTGAAACTTATAGAATAAAAAAGAATAATATGATAACACTTTGGCTGAGCTCAAATTATAATTCTAAGAATTTTTTCAAAGGGTAAAGAACAGCAACAGAAAACTAAGTATATTTTCTTTTTTCCTTTAAAGTCCTAATATAGTAATATTAATAAAATCACACAAATGCATTACATTAAGAAAATACAATCTGTTAAATTATTGGCAAAAGACAATTATACCCCGAGGGCAGGGGCTCTGCCTTTATCTACTTCACATGCCTTAAGCATGACAAGAACTTTAAGTGTTAACTATACCTCAAGAACAATAAGCACAACTGTAACATAATTCTCCTAAGAATCAAATAATAGGAAAATCCTAAAGAGCTGGGAATTCAAAACAGGACATGGACAAAATTTTACAACGTGCAAATTCTAACATTAGTAGAAGAAAATTCTATCCCTTGTAAGCCACAGACAAATTCCAAGGTCACAGCCCGAAAGTGTATATTGGCTGTGTCAGTAGAAAATATACAGCCAACGCTGATTTTAAAATAATCTCAACTTGGCCTAAAGTGAAGTCTTTCTCTTTCTGACTTACTTCACTTAGTATGATAATCTCTATGTCCAATCATGTTGCTGCGAATGTCATCATTCTTTTTTATGGCTAATACCATATGATATCACTTATATGTGGAATCTAAAATATGATACAAACTAACTTATTTACAAAATAGAAACAGAGTCACAGACATAGAAAACAAATTTATGGTTACCAAAGGGGAAATGGGGTGGGGGAGGGATAAACTAGGAGTTTGGGATTAACAGATACAAATTACTATATATAAAATAAACAAGGTACTACTGTAAAGCACAGGGAACTATATTCAACATCCTGTAATAATGCATAATGGAAAAGAATATGAAAAAGAATATATATATGTATAACTGAATTACTCTGCTGTACACCAGAAACTAACACAACATTGTAAATCAACTATACTTCAAGGAAAAAATTTTTTAATAAATAAGTAAAGTGAAGTCATTAAGAACTGAGGAGAAACAGTACAGACATCAAAGGACCTATAATCCTGGTAGTATATATGGCCAAAAGAAAATTATCTTTTTACCGTATCTGGTTGTTGTTTCCGCAAACAGCACACTACCTTTCTACAAGAGCTATTATACCTAAGTGAGGTAACGTATGTGGTCTATGTATAGACTATACATTCTTGTGTCTCACTGGGATCTCTCTGATTTAAGCATTGTTGATTTGGTGGTTAAAATTCTGTATACTCACCACTGTCATCAAGATTCATACTGTGTTCAGGAAGAAAACAGGTTAGTCAGGGGCTAGTTTCCTTTACCTACACCTTTTCTCTTGAGTTTCACCTACCTGCTAGAGCAATATGGGGAAATTTAACCAGTGTAGAAAATTCCTTATATTACACACTACAGATGTTCACCAGAACTTTCAACTAGACAAGAATTGCCTTTTGAAATACTTACACACACATATTCGTATATAACACAGCTTTCTCTCCAGACAGAAATGCTACAGAAATGAAAGAAATCATATTCAGTGAGTGTAAGCAATGGCTAAATAAAAGGGGTACTGGTGTCTGATTACATTGGGTCTCTCCTCCCCAATCTAATATGCTAGGGGAAATTTCCTACTAGAAGCTGCTGAACACATAAGCTAACTGATCTAAAATACTCAGAGAAAAAAATGTGTTATCTGGTTTATTGTTAAAACACAACTACCTTGAGAATATTTATAGCATTGACTAAGCTACTGTTAGTAGCTTCACAGGCCCTAAAAAGAGAAACTACTATTATAAGTTTCCAAGTATGTATTTACAGAAGGAAGCAAACAATTTATTAAATCAACTTTTTTGGTCTAGAAGCAACAGATTTGAGGAAAAATGGTTTTACAATAGCACACATAACTCCACTTCTACTTATACTGCTATTTTTTCATACGAGAGGCATGGCACTGTCTGTGTGAATATTATGACTCAAGCTTACTCATCTTAACTAAGCATGAATTAAATTTGTCAGAGTAAAAACCTGAAAGAGAACGAACATGCATGTAATTCTAAGTTGCCATTTTTAGAATGGGGTTTTGCTCCAAAGGGATTTTAAAAACATGTTTCCACATTATTTTATTTGCGCTACTTTCACTTTAGTGCTCTTGTAAGTTGGCTGCTAAATAGAAACAAGAAACAAACTCATTTTCAAAAAGAAAGTCATTTGTGATTTGACCATAGCATAAGCTACATAAAAAAGGAAGAAGTAATTTGTTAAAGACCTGACTGCCAAAATATTTTGAAATTTAGATACACGTACATGTAAAGAGACACTTGTGTTTGGGCCCCTCCCTATTTTCCTGGTCCAGTTACCATGAAAAGATCAGAAAATTAACTGTAGGGTAAGGAGCCTATCGAAAGTCTCATTATATCCAAACTGTCATTCTTTCCAGGAAAGTCCGGAAAATATAGAAGCGAATCACAGGCACTGCAGGACACACAGTCTTCTCATTCTATAAGTAGCTTCCAGGCTGATATGACTTCAATGTTCTTCCCCACAAAAAAGATATTCTAAGAGAAAAATACCTTTCCTGCATGCACAATCTCAAAATCATACATGCCTGTGGATCGTCTTTAATCACAGGCTAGAGCAGCGGTCAGTCAGCCAGTACCCAAAGATGACAGACAATGTGGACTGAAGAAAAGAGTGTTTGAATGGAAGTGGAAAGAACTGAATTTTATTCCCAGCTCTGTGATTTACCTACATGGTCTTGGGCAAGTTAGTTAACCACTCTGGGCCTCTGTCTTTTGTTTTATTGTTTCATATGGAAAACAAGAGGTACTCAAAAAACTTTTTAAAATTATGGCTAGAAAAATATCAGAAACACGTAAACCTATCCCCAACTTCACAGATGAGGACAGTAAAGCACTAAAGTATACCCAGTCACAGGCGATTACATTAAAACCGTTCTAACAGCTATTGCAGCTCCAACATTTTTAAATTTATTTGTTTAAAATGACAAGTCACTTATGTCAGATTTTTAAACCATGTAAAAAAAAGTTCATAAAAGGCAAAAGGGTTGATAATTATCAAATTTAGGATGATGATTATCTCTTCAAGAAGCCATAAGGGAATATAATCACGAAGAGCTTCAATTGTTCTGGTAACATTTTATTTCTCAAATTGAGTTTGGAGTACATGGGTGTTTGTTTCTCTTTATATACCATTCTTTGTCTAGAATATTTTCTAATCATTTCTTAAGTAACCACTAAAACATCTCTAACCAAAGTCTGAGTGAAATAAATGAAAACATTTCTCTGGAATTTTAAAGGTCCATGGAAATCTGTGTGGTTTCAAACATTCTCCTGTTGAGCTTAAGAGGTAAATATCACTACGTCCCCTAACATAAGGAAAAAAGGGTAAAACAGGCTGTAAGTATATATATATAACTATTTGCAATCTCCGGCTTAGTAAAACATTAAAAAAACACAAATCACACAAAACACAAAATGAACTATATTTTTAATAGCATGATTAACCCATTTAAGAACAGAGAGAAATAGCCAATAATTTGTACTCTAAACATATGCCTAAGAGAAATATATTTGAGTCTCACCTGAGAGCCAAGTATTTAATCATCACAGTTCTTTGTTTATTTGTTTTTAATGAAACAAATAGGAACTGCAGTGGTTTACCAAAAGTAAGCAAAGCCCTTTCTAAACCTCTACATGGAACCTACCTGTAAAAACTAAGTGTCTCTGAAATCTCTGAAATTTTCCAACAAGAAAGTACAGGTCATTCAGCGAAATATATTTACTGTATTCTACCATAATAGCTATTTAACTGTTATCATTATGATGCAGATATATAATGGAAACAGATGTTCCTTTTTCCTTTCAGCAAAGCACAGGAAAAGCATAAACTTGCTGATATTGCATGGACTACTACCATAGCACAATAGAGGAAAAAAGACGTTAGCACATGACAATATTAGTTTTTACTACACAACTAATTGCATAAAAAGTAGAACTTGAGATCATTAAATCAATATAATTTTCAGCACTACAGAAGGGAAACAAATAGATTTATATAGCCGCCTATTTCACATCTGCGGTTGGGAAAATACTTCTGAGAGACTAAGTATATGCAAAATGTTACCACTCCTTTCAGAGCACAAAGAAAAGAGTGTTGTTCTGTTTTCTTTCCTCCTGTATCATGCATTAGAATGCTGCCTCTACAGAGAACAGTTTTTAAACAGTATCAGTATAAGATGGAAGAACCTTTCTGAAAAACAATTTGGCAGTTCATATCAAGACTCTTAAAAAACAGTCTATAGCCTCAATCCAAGTAATTTCTTTTCTAATAATATATTAAGGAAATTAACCAGAGGGATGATAAAAGATTTATTTTAAGTGCTATTCTCTATAACTTTATTTATAATAATGGAAAATTAGAAACCTAACTCTCTAACAGTAGAACAATGATTAATTAAATCATATATGTTAAAACAGTATACAGAGATATAAATGACTTTAATGATAATTTTAATTATATAGGAAAATTTTCATTGCATAATGCCAACTGAAGAAAAGCAGGACACAGTTTATATCTATGGGGGGGGGGGGGGGGGGGGGGGGGTGTGTGTGTGTGTGTGTGTGTGTGTGTGTGTGTGTGTGTGTGTGTGTGTGTGTGTGTGTGTGTGTGTGTGTGTGTGTGTGTGTATACATACACACATATATATAAAATATTTGGAGGTAAAAGTCTTAGAAAAACACACAAAATATCATATCTAACTTTTGCAAATTATTATGAACAGATACTACTTTTTTAATCAGAAAAAGATACTTTTTCTTTAAACAGTTAAACAATTCTATTTCCATGCTCTAATGCTCTCTGTCCTTGTCCAAAGTTTCTAACAATTCTTTGGGTCAAATACTCTTATAAATGTTTAATGGACTTAAAAGTTATGTTGACATCCTATTTGATCCTAAAATCTGGCATAGAAAGAAAAATATTTGTCACTCACATAGACATCACATTTTTTTCCTGAGTTAAACATTCTTTTCCTTAAAAATTAGAGAAAACTTATGGGACAAACATTACAAATGCTTACTTAAGAGCTATTAATATGAGGTGTTTTAAGTCACAAAGTCAGGAAATTTTTCAATTAAAAATATTTCTAAAGCATATTAAGTAGCCTATTAATTGCTCTCCCAATATGTGAATAAAAAGTTTGCCATAGCTTTTGTAGGATTCCTAGTTTCATGATTCTATTTTTAGGTGAAGGAGCTGATTTGTCTTAGGCTATTACTGTCTATTACTTCTAGAAGTCTTGCAGAAAGGTGGGAAGCAGCAAATTCTGGCAATCTGCCTAAAGAGAAATCAATGAAACAAATTAATCCTTCGCAGGCTGCAATGACACAGTAATCCATCATTCAGAGCTGCTTTTATATACCAAATCAGAGAGCAGAGGAAAGAGCCCTGGGGGACATCACAGACAACAACTTACACCAACACTGGGAAAATACTGAGGAATCAGTTTATTTAAAGAGGACAGATTTCAGTTGATTGCCTATTTCATCAAATAAAGATTTTTTTCTTTCACAGTGTGGTGAACCTAAGGCCTGATGACTGTATCTTCAGAATTCAGTACCATATATGCTGGCTGACGTCAATAGGGGATGAATGTTTTAAAATAATTAGCATCATTAATCAGTATGAACAAATATCTGGCTAGAGTAATATTACTTTTTCCATTAAAGTTCTAGGTGTTAAATACATTGTTTTCAGTAGGGACTAACTGTAAATTCACCTACTAATCTACAACTTAACTGCCAATTCCTGGTAAACCACATTGAAGTATAAGATATGTATAACTTGCTAAGTACTGTGTTAAGTTTAAAGACATGAAAACTTTAATTCCATCTCTCATGGTATGAATTCTAACAAGCCTACCAGATTATAAATAAATAACTTGTTTTATCATGATAAATAGCTCTCTGGCTTATAATAGGCAATGAAAGATAAATTTAAATGTGGGGTTTTTTTTAAATAAACTCATAATCAATGTACAGCAATACACTTACACTGACTATATTTGTTTATTTATATACAAAAACATATTCATCTAAATTTATTTGTTCTTATGTAGAAATGTATGCACCTGAGTATATCTTCCTAGAGTAATGTATTCTGAGTGAAAGTATATTCCCTAGATGAAAACTAATGACAAGAACTATAAAGTCACAGTGTATTACTATTGTTAAATGCATGCTTCTCTTTCATGGTTAAATGTGAGTAGTGAAAGAAACGAATTTTCAAAAAATAAGTAAACAGAATCAAACCTGTCACAATGGTCCCTAAAATATTAAAAGCCCAAAATATTTAATCACAGATCCAAAACAGAAAAAAAAAAAGGTTAAATAAATGCAAACTAGTCAATTTTTGAGTGGCATCTTCGATTCTGAGGTCCATGGCCATATGATTGCAATTCCTGGACCTGCTGATGCATTTTTAATTCAATGCATGGATCTAGTATTTATTGATTTAATAAGGTTAGGGGTATTGCATTGTTGCTGCTACTGATGAACTGTCAGCAATTTAATCTAGTGAAATCTAACAGAGGAATATATATTTTAGAGAAGGGGGTGGGTGGGGGGAAAAGGAGGGGAGAGAAAATGAAAGTGAGAGTGAGAGTTGAGAGAGAGAGAGAGAGAGAGAGAGAGAGAGAGAGAGAGAGAGGCAATAGCCAGGTAAGTGTAATCCCTTCAATACCCTTGACAGTGGCAAGACCAAAGCCCCTTTTCCCTCAGACTGCCTTGGGCTCCAGACATTTATTAAAGATGTTGGCCCAACTAGTTGAGGTCACAATGAAGAGACGGCAACAAAGTCTTGCAGGTAAACCTTCAGTATTAGGGAAAGCAATGACTTATCTCCAATATCCACCCTCTGGCCTCTTCTCAAAAGTCCTGAGGTACATGCATGCACACACATGCACACACCCCCAAAGAGCTGAGCCCTTACCTTCTCACCTCAGGGTTTAAAGTAGCCCTTCAGCATTGTCCTCTCTGTGGACCCTAACATTGTCCAGAGCATCATTAGCATGCAGGCAGACAGAAAAGAAAGGAGACAATTCACTTTCTCAAAAGCAGTTCTGCCAAAATACAACCAAAGGAGAGAGGCTTTACAGGGTATGTCAAAAGATGGAGGTGTTGCAGGATCCAGAATCAGAGAAGGGGAGAAAAATCCACCAAAGTTGCTGAAGCAAACACTTAGGGAATATTAGAAAGCTTTTTGCGCTGCTGTGCTACCCTGCTTGTGGGCTTATTTCCCCCACCTGGACACCTGGGAAGCATGTTGTGCTCCAGCTTTTCCCTGACTTTGAAGAAATGGATAATCTAAGGAGCAGTGCTGCTGCTGGGGTCAGTAAAACTATGCTAATTGGTGAACCTAATTGCTTCAAGCAGTCCTGCCTCTAAACAGGGAGAGCACAGTTGATGGAGTCAGTCTGTTCCTAATAAAATGAAGAAGCACTGAATTAAATTCCCAAGGAAGGCACTATAAAAGTTTCCACAGTGTAACCAAATGACTTCACCTATGCTATTACCCCTAAGATGACATCTTTGAAAGAAAGCAGACCCCAGTCAGGCTACATATTCATAAATTGGCTGAGTTTAGGCCAGTGAATCTGGATTGATTTAAAAAGGCTTTTTCATCCTTCCAATCAAATGAAGTCACTGTTAATTAGATGCTTTCTGTTAACAATGTCACTCTTCTCCACGTTACCTGCTCACACTTGCAGCGCCTCTAGTGCAACATCTGGAGCACCAGTTCCCCTGCAATCAGTCCTCACAAGTTTGGCCCGAGGGTGGTGGTATTTCCGTTTCTCAATCCCTGTCTGAAGGAAGATACTATTCAGTGTACCAGTGGCGAGATACATAGCAACTCTGTAAATTGAGAGATTATAAAACAATCTCTGGGAAAACTGTCCAGATACAGTCTTCCAAAAAATATTTTTTATTGACTACACAGCCGTTTCTAAACTGTGCTGTTCCCGCCTTGTGGACGGATGTTTTCAAAGCTGCCGAAGGCCACGAAGTGAACTCCCACTGACTTTCCAACTTCTTAAAACCACGCTCCTCGAACTAGAAGTTAGGGTTTGAGGTTTCCCAGCCTTGCCCCAGGCCTTGCTCCCTACCCCTCTCAACCCAACACCTGAAGAGGACCTGCGGCCCGAGGCGCGGCGAACTGTCGAGCAGCCCCGGAGGCACCAGGCTCAGAGCGCTCTGGCCAAAGAAAGGAGAGAAGCGTAGTAAGCCTCGCAAAAGCCGTCTCGCTCGACGGTGGGTCTCCGAACCTTACAAAGTTGGGCGGAGGCCGGCTCACTCCCTCCGGGTCCACTCGGAAGAGGTCTGCAGCGCCCACCCGAGGGGGGAACACACAGCCAGCGCCGACCGAGGGCTCGGCCCCGGGGTTCGGGGAGCGTGCGCCACCCCCCGGTCGGGCCTGGCTTACTTCTTGACTCTCTTCCTCTGCGCGGGCCCGGGGCTGTGTCACTCCGGCCGGCTCGCGGCGTGGGGGCCTTCAGCGCCGGCGCAAGCGCTGCCCTGGAGGACGGCCAGACGCGCCCACCCGCGGCCCACGCCCCTCGGCCGCACGCGGCTCCCCGCTCGCGTCGAGGGCCTGGCCGCCAACGCCGCGACCGAGGCTTCGTGCCCGGATGTGGGCCTCGCTTCCGGGAGCGGCTTCCCCCCCCCCCCCAGCCCCGCCCCAGGCTGAGCTTCGGGCCCGAGCTCCCAGGCCTCAAGGGAAGGAGTGGGAGGGGCCCCAGGGGGCCCCTACAGGGAAAACGGGAGGCCAGAGCGCAGAATTCGTTCGCAAGGGAGCGCCCTCGTGGGGTGAGGAATGTGAGGAGACGGGGGAGTAAGGGCCCTTGACAGCCGTGGGGACGGCGCGGGCTTCGGGCAGGTGTCTCCGGGCCGCTCTCCGGTTCCGCAGCGCCGAGGGCCACGCTGATCCGAGGGCATCGGCGGACGACGAGTGGCCGCCACAGTCACATCAGGACTCCGGCGTCCCGAAGGCCACAGGCCTTCGGGGAAAGCCTCGGAGACCCGCCGCCAGGTCACGCAGTTCATCCCGGGCAGGGAGCTCCTGAGCGGGAGTAGCCGACCAGAGCATGGACCTAGATCTGGGACCCTGTCCCTGACTCAGGCGCTCGAGGACCAGACCACGGCCTTGAAGACCGCGGCCTTGGAGTCCTCCCCGGCTAGGGCTGCGGACGGGGCGGGAGGCTCGACGGTTAAGAGACCGTGAGTCTCGAATTTCTAGACATCACAGAGGGTAGAACCACAGTAGATGAGATTAGACAGTGAGGTGGAAGGACAGAACCACCCGAGACAGGCACACTCTGCGAGTTGGGAGGCTTAATTGCTCTTTTTCAAATCTTGTACCCCAAAGCTTCGCCCTGTGACAACGCACTCCTTCTCCGCAAGGAGGTTTGGGGAAATTAACTTTCTTGGGACTCTCTCGTCCGTTATGTGGGCTCAGGGAGGAAGGCAGACAATAGCAGCAGCCGAAACACCTGCGATCTCTCAATACAATTAAATATGGACGCTGATTGTAGTCATTTCTCCTTTCGCTTCCAGAGGGAGCTCAAACCTGAAGCATCCAGGTTATCCCTCTCCTAAGTGTAAAACAGGATACTCGCAAAACCTGCTAGGAACACCACCAACCGCACCTGGAGGGGGTCCCCCTTTGCAAACAGAAAAGGCGATCTGATTTTTTTCACTTTCGTGTTTGTGTGAAGCTGAGTTAGGGGCTTGCGCAGTGTAACACACTCCTGTGACCCTCTGGAGACTAAACTAGAACTGAGCTAAGGGAGATCAGGTGAGGGAAAGGGACGGTGCTGAGGAGAGAGTGGCGGGCAGAAGTCTGGGTGTGTGGTGCGCAAGGGCAGCGGGACCCGTGGCGGGACCCAGCTGCGCGCGAGAAAATCCCAGAACGCCTGGCCACACAGCTCTGCGCAGACCCCGCAGAAATACGGCCACGTGTTGGGCTGCTGCTCTGACTCTGCATTTCGGGGCGATCTACACACACACACACACACACACACACACACACACACACACACAGAGCGGCGCGTGTCTCTCTCTCCCGGAGCTGAGGTCCCTCAGAGGTCGTCCAGACATTGGAACCCCACGAGTGTCCGCCTGGCACTGCCACTTGACCATTTCGCTCTCGCTGGATGAGGGGTAGCTTAGCCGGGGAGGGAGGGCAGACGAAGGTGCCTGTCTCGTGGGGATCCAGCCCCGCGCAGGGTAAGAGCTGATAGAGTGGCCGAGCCCGGGGAGGGGCGGCGTCCTCCGTGGCTCTAGCCTCCTCCTCGCCCTTCTGTCCGGTCACCTGTCATCCCGAGCTTTCCAGGTCCTCGCCCCGCTCGGCTCTCCGCGGCCACGCGACAACCCCCTGCCAGCCTGAGCTGCGCGCCCTGGTGGTTCCCGGATGCCCCAGCCCTGAGAGCCAGGGCTCACCCCTCACTGTAGCCTCTAGATACAAACAGCACTGGCTTCGCTCTTCCGGCCGCCAGATCCCGGTCTTATCCTCCCACCGAGCAATGACTCGCCGGTGTTTGGGGTGGTGGTTGTTTCTTTTAAAAGTATATTAAAGGATCACTGGCGTCTCCTCGTCCAGTCATTACGCCTTTATCCCTATCAATTAACCACACCTCAGAGGGCTGCTATTAAGAGCTAAATTGAGCTGCAAAAGTAGGTATCCCGTTTCGGACAGATGTTGTCATCTCCCGCTGAGATAAGCGGCCGGCAGGGTCCGACCCGCAGCTTCCGCAGCCTCCCGAGCCGCGCTGGACCAGGCTAAGGACTCTGGGCCGCGGGGCTGGAAGGGAGGTCCCCGCCCAACACTGCGCTGGCGCTCTAGGAGCTGGGGAAATGGGGAGGGCCCTAGTTCTCGGACCTCAACCACTGTGCACGTCAAGGGGAAGAGTCTCCAGAGTTATACCAGGGAAAACGCCAAGAGCAAGCCGTGCGTCTTTACGCAAAAAAGTAGAGTGGAGAGTGTTAGCAAAGACCCAGCTCCGCACCGGAGACCCAGAAGGGAGGCGGTGGAGGTGTGGGAAAAGGGCAAAGTAGTGACTTTGGCTGGCAGCCCTCCGCCAACACACCCCACTTCCTCTTCCCGCCACTCCAGCCTCCCTCCTGCCTGGTAGCAGGCCCCCAGGACACTTTGTGGAGGAAGGCGCAGTGCTATGGAAATGCTAGATATGGAGCTAGGGAATCCTGGACTGAAACGTGGCCTTTAGGACAAAGGAAATTCACTAGGGACCGACGTGGCCTTCCGCCCAGATGTGTCTTTCCACTCTTTCTCACCCGCAATCACTCCTGACGACTTGGAGCACGGCTGTCGCACGCGGCTGGGAGATCCTGGAGGGCTGAGGGAAGGAGAGAGCAAGGGGACGTGGCCCTCGCTGCAGTTTCAGGACTTTCCTCCCGACAGTGGCCACAATATATTTAGCCAAGGCTAAAGGAGATTAATTTCCCAGCATAATCCAATTAAAAGATTTCTAAAGTAATCTTTTGCGAAAATGAAAAAAAAAGTGTGCAGCTAAAGAGGGTACTGGTTTTGATGACAGTGATTTATCGCTTCTGCCCAGCATGCGCTGCCGCTCGCTCTCTTGCACGCAATTTGACCAGAACATCCCGTAGATGCCTCCAGTCCAAACCTTAGCCTTTCTGAAAGACAGCCATCCATCATGCCAACCTGGGCAGGAGAAGTAAGTGCAAGGGACTGGGGTTGCTTACAAGCACCACAGACTTTTTAAAGTGCTATTAGATTTACGGTCTCTTTTTTCGACGCCCATCCAGAGTAATTAGCACATATGTTCTAAATAGATGATAGTTTTGTGAGCAATAAAGCAATTACCCATCGTTGGAGCTGACAGTTCCTCCAACTAAACTCCAACCAGCAGCTAATTGGAAAAGGCATTTCAGCTCCATTGTCTGCAATTAGTCCTGCTAAACTACTACACCCCAACTAGCTGGTTTGAGGTTAATTTATTCAGTGTTGTATTTGCACGGACGAACCATTGCCACGAAGGGACTTGCCTTTTGCCCCCGCCAGACTGCGCCCTGGGACTACAGGAGCAGGTGGGAGGGAGACGCCGATGTTTTGGGGCCGGGATGATTCCCAGGGGAGGGAGCGCCTGGCCCGGCCTCAGCTTCAAGGTCAGTGTCCAGAGAGCTAAGCGCTGCCGACAGAGAAAGCCATTGTTTCTCCTGCTGGGCAGTCACTGAAAGAAACTGCTCAGTTCTCAGTTTGCGCTACCAAAAGCTTAGTGTTAAAAAAAAAAAAAATTAAGCACAGAGGAGGCGACTGGGTTCTGAGTGCATCTTTCCTGCTGCACACCCAGTTGTGACCCTGGGCCACCAAACTGTCCCTAAGGGATAAAAGTAGACTCAGACTCGCCAAGACAGCAAAATTCCAAGCCCTCAGCTAGGAGAGGGATTCTCCAATTCTAGGAGTGGTTGGGGAAAGAAAAGACTAGAAAGGTCAGGAAGCCCCGCTTCTGCCTTCAGCCTCTCTGAGTGCAAAGTCCCCCTGAAACTGGGGGTTTCCTGTGAATTTCTTTCTTCGCTTTTTCTTTTCACTTTTCTTTTTCCCTTCCTTCTTTCCTTACCTTTTTTCTTCTTTCCTTTCTAAAGTTAAGCCCAACAGGTCCAAAATTTGTACACAGTGACTGGAAAAAATGTGTTAAACGTCGGTTTGACGCCCCACCGGAGCTTCCAAATATCCAGCGGCTGGGATTCTTCTACTTAATTTAATCTTTATTGGACAGGGCAGCTCCTACACTCCTATTCACCAGGAAACCCCGGGAAACGGATCCGTTGGGGTTCAGAATTGAGGGCGGGAAGAAGAGGAGTTAAAGAGGGATTAATCCGCTCCCACCCAACTTCGAACTTTGGAACTGCGATCTCCGGTAGGCTGGGAGTAGGAGGGGAGGGGGCCCAAGGTCCCAGCCCTTGACAGCCAAGGGTCTCTGAGACCTGGAGCAGGGGGCAGGGAGGCTGGCGGGTTTAGACGGGAACTTGTAGCCCTGGTAACCGAGTATTCCCTTAAAGGAATTTACAATGAAGTGTCCCAGGCTCTGGGAGCAATGCGAATTTCACTCAGAAGAACATGGGACTGGGGGTGGGGGTGAGAAGAGGCTTCTTAGGAAGTGAAGCCCAGTGCCTTCAGTCCTAGAATCAAATGTCCTTTTCTGGATAGCCATTCATACCTAACAACCTGAGGGCTGTTTCTCCTTCATGAAGTATATGTAACAATGGCTAAGGAAAACAGTTTAAATGATATTGTAGTCAGCATGTGAGACTTACTAAAACAATTCTCATTTCAAAACAAATTATAATCAATTTCTCAGCTTCAACCATTTGGAGATATGTATCTATAGCAGAAACAAAACAAAACAAAAAAAACTTTTAAAACTGCCTAATGTCAGGCTCTTGTTTTCCACTTATTTACTGTGTTTTAACCAATTTAATGCCAAGAAAAACCAAAAAGAAAAAATATTGGGGAGAAATTGAAAGTAATGGTCTCATCTTACCCCATCACCTCCCACCTGTCATACAATCTCTACCCTCTAAAGAGAAATCCTCCTGTCAATGTGGCTTCCAACTGAAAATGGAAAAGAAATAAGATGTCTTCACTAAAAGGCTGTTCGTCGTGTTCTTAATTATTTGCTTTTTTTCAGGACTTAAATATGACATCCCAGAGAGTGAGGGCAAGAAAAAGCTGAAAAAAGAGTCACCTGAAAGTATCACCTGGACTTGGTAGAGAATCCTCATGTGAGTGTGTGTGCATACTTATGTGTAAGGGCAAAATGACCCATCCAATCAAACCCCCAACCCAGAATGTATGGGACACATTTACATAAACATCCATACACCCTGAAAAATCTCTAAGCACATGTGTGCAGAGATATAGTCCTATGCAAGCTCAGCTAGCTGTCCACATACATGTATTCACTTCTGGAGTAAAGGCATTTTCATTGCTCCCATAGTTTCTTTCCATTTAGGGCGATTAGATGATGTCTATTCAAAGTTGCTGATCCAGAGAGAAAATAAGAGTAGATAAAAGGAGATTTCAAGTGACCTCCTCGTCCCTTTCACACCAACCTGAGCCCTAGAATAGCCAAGGAACAACTAACACAAAAGCCCTTTCCTTTTTCTTTTCAGCTTCAGAAGATTTCATGCAAATGGTTAACAATAAAACACAGAACTATCACCGAGTTTTGTTAGATCACACATTTGGAATACTTTATTAACTCCTCCCACAGATAGGCTAGGTTTATTATCCACCTCTGAAGTGGGTAAATAAAATATACGTAGCAAAACAGAGGGCATAATTATTCACTGCTCCATGTGGTTTGTATCAGTGGTGTACTATGCTCATTCTTTTTCATTTAAACTTTACCGAAAGCCCCTCTCCCCTACTGATGGAGGACACTGTAATAAACATATCTTTCCACTGACAGTTTAGAGGGAAATGTTAGGTTTTTATTTACATTAAACTTCTGACAGGTAAAATAGGATTGTAGCATGACCATAGTTACCAACAGATCTGCTGGCTTTGTGAGCCAATAATTTTCCACTAGTTTACTTTATAGGCAGTGAAGAAAGTGGCATTGAAGACTTAAACATATTCCAGCAGTTTTTAATCAGTGAATGTCCAACTCAGATCTGCTTCTGATGGGCTAACCCTGTAGTAAAAGCAATAGGTGCTCTGACAGGTGACTATTAAGAGAAAGTATAGAGTATAGTTAATTGTATTGCCAGGGTACTTTAACAAGTTTCAAACTCATTTCAAAACATGAACTTTTCTTCCAAACCCAAGTCATCTTCCCTAGGAAGAAGAGCCATGCAATTATTCTTCACTCAAGTTGTACATTTAAAATAAAGAAATACATTTTGTAACACAAAAGTCTTAATTTTTGTGTTCTTAATTTTTGCATAAATACATTTAGATAGCTAAGCCTTGATTTTTACAGAAAGTAAATATTTGGCTTCACTGGTGTGCTAGGAATCGTTGTCACTTTTCCTCCTACAAAAGGCTTGATTGGCATCCAAAGGTCAGCACTTGCTCTCCTGCCATTTTCCCGTGGCTGCTCCTGGGCCCTCTAACTGGGTGCCCAAGCAAAAAGGGGAAATGCTTCCCTTATCTCTCTTTTCCAAAACACCTGCTTTAACTGGCCAGCTTGTCATAGAAAACTAAACTGCTTTTTAAGGTAAAGCACTTATCTCTGGGCATTTTGACCCAAAGGTGACAAAGAAGAAATGCCCAGGCCATACCAGAGTTATAGTGAGTACACAAGCCTGCTGGATCCGTGGTTCAACGACATAGGCAGGCTGAGAACAGACAGTCCAGCACAAGCCTGACTCCCAACTTGGCCTTTCCACCCTTGTCTTCATGTTGACAAAGGCAGAACTTTTTACAGCTGGGCAGCCACAATAGAGACTGAGTTCAGTCTTGCAAGAAGGGGTGGTTTCTGACATAGGGTGTTTGTTTGTTTGGGGTTTTGTTTTTAAATAATCACAAAACATTAGGCAGGCATTACTGTGCCTCTCTTCACCCTTTTCTTCAAAAGATCTATGCAAGACCATTTTAAATACATCTTCTTCAATTTCGTTTTTCACAGCCTTAACCTCATACCAAGGGAGACTAATTGATTCGGCACCTTTAAAATAAGCTCTTTGGGAAAGGTCTGCAGTACGAGCAGAAGAACTGACCTTTCTCCCAGCGATCGCAAGCATGTTCATCTCTCCAGATGGGCTTGATAAAACAGGGTTATTTCTGTTCTGTGGTCTCTCAAAACAGAATAATACCATTTTTAACAATTTAGGGGATAGGGAAGAGATACAGGAGAGAATTTTCTACACATATCTGGTCATTTGTAGGGTCTCACGGCTCTTGAACTAAATTTAGAAAACATTTTTACAAGGCCACCTTTTTTGTCAGTGTGATTTACCAAAAAGCCAAAACAAATGACCCGTTGAGTTTGGGGAGAGCAAAATACCAATATCAGAGAGGTCATAGAATTAGTGAAGAATGATTCCAGCCGTAGTGGAAGGAGAGATACTGGTGAGGGGGTTGTTAATCAGCTAGAAAGGCTGCATGGATCCGGACTCTGGGGCCTGGAATGCAAGTCATGCTGTATATACAGCCACAGACCTCTGCTTCTCTCCTTCTCCCACCAGGTCACAACTGTTTATTGTCTGTCCCGCTAGAAGAGAGCAAGTGTTGTCTGGAAGGCTTTTAAAAAGTGATTAAGGCTGAGCTGTGATGCTAGCAATCTGCAAGAGGTATTGTAAGCCTGATTCCTCTCCCCAGTCGGAGGGGTACCTTCTCATGTCTCTTGGGGAACCACACTGGAGACTTTGCGTGCATTGAACTGGCCTATGGGGACCAGGACAGAGGAAGACTTTAGAAGTGAGGTCTGGGAGTCCAGGCCCTGGTGAGGAAACCAGCCAGGTGTCCTGTCTCTACACCAGCCTCGCCAGGAGAGAGGGACCTTGGAGAGGGCCGAATATACATGGCCACCACGCTGGCAGTCTCAAGGAGTGTGCTGAGACAAGGGCCACTGTGGGTTTGGGTCCAAGAGTCCCAGTTAGAGGTCCTCGGAAGCAAGGGCTTGGTGGAGAAGGGAGGGAGAAAGATCTGGAGAAGAGAGGATGAGTGGAAGAAAGATGGAAATTCCATCTGCTTTTCTGCTTCTGCAGCTGAGCGTTCCTGGACCCGTGTGTGGATCTGCACAGTTTGAGGACCTACGTGCTCCCTCAAAATATGACCACTTTCTATTAGGTGCCCTCCCCAACCACAACAGATATCATTGTCTCCGGGGTTGCGTGTGGGGCGCTGCCGGTAGTGTGCTAAGTTGAACACGTAACGAACGACAGCCTCGTGGAGAGAAAGCCTCGGCTCCCTCAGGACCTGAGGTGACCCTCAGTCCCTCCACGGAAGCCGTTTGCTGGGGGTGGGGCTTTGAGCCCAAGTGGAGGCGCTCTGCGGGTGTGCAAATGCGATGGGGGAACACAGGGTCCAGAAGAGAAACTGAGCCTAGAGTGATGCTTGGGCTGGAAGGGGAAAGCGCCCCTCCTCGAAAAGCCTCGGTTTCTTCTTGCCCCTCTCACGACAGCAAGTTGGCGCATATGCCCGGCAGGAGCGCGATCTGTTCCCCTGCTTTGAAAAGCCGAGGGTTTCCACGGCTCCGGACACCACAACCAACAGCCACCCCTCCCTTTCCGGGGCTAAAGCCGGGGGCTGCGCCCGTGCCTCCCTCCCTTCCTTCCAGAGAAGCAGGCAGCTTCGCCTGAGGCCACTCGAGGTCTCCACTTCTTCCCATACCCAGGGTCACGCCAGATCCCAGGGGCCTCTTGCGAGTTTGGAAGCTCAGGGTAGGGGTCGGCAGAAAGAGCCCACAGCGCGGGTGAGCGGGCCCCACCGCTCTCGGGGAGCCTCATCTAGTCCTCCTGCCACGCCTTGCCCCTAGCTTGCAAGCCCGAACCGAGGCCGACGCCGCTGGGCTGGCTCCTTCCCGCGCCCACCCAGCCCTAGGGCGCGGCCCCCGGCGTCGGCTCCCCCGCCCCGCGCGCCCGCCCTATGAGCCCTCTGACGCAAATGCGCGCCCCTGCCCAGCGCCGAGGAAAGCTTTCTCGTCGGTTTAAATTGAGGCTCTTCCTTTCACACACACTCGCTCCGTCCTCACCCCTGGGGAGGTGACCCCTCCCCACCCCCAGCCCTCTTGCTGCTGCGCGAGAAGTCTGGCGGGGCTGCGGGGCTGCGGATCTGGTGCTCTCTCGCTGCTGCCGCCGCCGCCGCCGCGGGTTCTCCGCTGGGGAGAATGGCTTGGTGTCCCTTTTAATTCGCTGACACTATCACCCACATCAAACAGGCAGCCATCGATCGCGTTACATTAGGGGATCCCGTTACAAACGGCGTCCGCAGGTGGGCGGCAGGAGCCTCGCTCGCCAGGGCCTGGCTGCAGCCTGGCAAGGCGCTGGCGGCAGGGCCAGCCCGGCCGGACTCGGAAGCCGACTCCATCGCGGCTCCGGCTTGGCACCGGAGTGGGGTGGGGGGGGGGGTGGAAGGGGGGGCGGCGACGGCGGCTCGGGTGCCAAACCTGTGGACCCTCCGCCCCCGGTCCTCCGCCCCCCGGCTGGAGGCTCCGCAGCATTTTCCCGCCAGTGCGGGAAGAGGGTAGAGAATGGGGGTGAAGGAGACCTGTTTTGAATTTGGACTGATGCTCGGCGGGCACGATCCTCAGCTCCAAGGCGGCGCCGCGGCCGTGATCCCTACCTCCACGCCGCCGCGGGACAGAGGCCGGGTGAGGGCAGCTCCGGAGCAGGCCCCGCGGAAAGTTCTTCTCGCCCCGCCCCGGCTGACTGGACTGCGGCCCCGGCCTGCAGAAGCCATGCTAGCAAAGGCTGCCTCCCGGCCTGTCCGCGTTGCCAACCCCGAGTTCAAAAGAAACGATAATCATTGTGTTACTTGCCTGGTGGGGCAGGACTTGGCCGAGTCTCGCTTCTGGTGCCCACGACTCCCGGTCCAGGGTCCGAGGGCGGCTGGGCCCGAGGGCCGGGCGTCCAGGGGGCCTCTGGTTCCCTGGCGCTCGCTCTCGCTTCCTCTTCCACTCGCTCCGTCTCTCTCCACGTTCTCTTTCCTTCTGCCTGTATCCCTCTGTGCCTGCTTCCTCTGCCCTCGACTGCCTGCCTTTGTACTAGATGGGGAGTACAATTTAGAATTTATATGTAGAAAGCTCGTTCTTCTTTATCTTTTTCTTCCTTCTTTCCTTTTTTCTTTCTCTTTTTTCTTCCTTCCTTTCTTTCTTTCTTTCTCCCTTTCTTTCTTTCTCCCTTTCTTTCTTTTTCTTTCTTTCTTTCTTTCTTTCTTTCTCTCTCTCTCTTTCCTTCCTTCCTCCCTCCTTTCTTTTCTTTCTTCCTGTCTTTTAATCGTGTTCGTTTCACCTTTTAACTGACCGGGAGACGTAAGCGCGTTTATTTGGGGAGAAGGGCGAGGGCAAGGAGCCCTCGCCGGCCCCCACCGCCTCCTCTCCATCAGCTGCGTACAATGGGCCGCCGCTTGCGGAGTGCATTGACTGTCTCTTCATTATTCGAGCTGGAGGGGCTGCGGGGCAGACACGGAAAAGCCTTTTTTCTGCTCTTTAAAATCGTCGCTCGTCACTAAGCGGTCGCCGACTCCAGACTTGTAGGCTGGAGAGACCGGGAAGCGCAAAACGTACCCCAAACACGCAGCGCTTCCCAAACCCCTCCCTAGTGAAATTTAAAGGGAGAACGTGTATTAAAAAACAAACCCTACCTCTGTCAATACAGCGTGGCCATTTACTCCCACCTTTACCTGAGGGCGTGTTGAGGCTCAGGGTGCTGGAGCTGAGACAAACTTTTACGCTCTCCCGAGTCTAAGGGCGGGCGGGCAAGCGCAGCTCCCACCCCCGGCGGCAGCAGCGGCGGCTTTGTCACTCCGCGCCGCTCCGCGCCCGCCTGAGCCTGCCTAGGGGAGCGATCTCAAAATGAGGGGGGTGCGAGTGTGCGATTGGAGAATATGTAACTAATAGAAGTATCATTTTCCCCCAGTACGATCTTTCAAGGAAAAAAAATCCATTGAAAGAATTTTCAAAGTGCTGTCTTCGTTTGGAGAAAAGGCACAGGCTGCCTGCCGGGAGGGGAGGAGGGACCCGACTGTGCGCCTCCAGGACGCGGCTCCCGTCCGCTAGGTGGCAGCCGGAGCCAGCGATTCCTGCAGGCCTCGCGGCGGGACCCGCTCCTCCCGCCGGCCCCTCCTCCGGCGACCAATCGCCTTTGGGAATCGGGGTGTCTCTCTCTCTCTCTCTCTCTCTCTCTCTCTCTCTCTCTCTCTCTCTCTCTCTCTCTCTCTCTCTCTCTCTCTCTCTCTCTCTCTCTCTTTCTTTCTTTCCTCTCTCTCTGTCTCTCTCTCTCTCCCCTCTCTTCTCTCTCCTCTCTCCTCTCTCTCTCTCTCTCCTCTCCTCTCTCTCCTCTCTCCTCTCTCTCTCTCTCTCTCCCCCCTCCCCCCTCTCTCTCCCTATCTCCCCCTCCCTCTCTCTCCCCCTCTTCCCCTCTCCCCTCCCCCTCCCTCTCCCTCCTGCCTTCCTCTTCCCCTCCCCCCTCCTCTCCCCATCTCCCATCTCCTTCCGTTCTCCCTCACCCCTTTCCTCTTTTCCTGGGACTCGGACTTGGCCGCACTAACCACCCCGCCCCCAACGATATGAGAACTTACTACTATTTTATTAATAATTACTGGAGAGTTCGTAGGAACTTGGAACAGCCTGAGGATACCAAAAAGGGAAAAGAAAAGAAAGAGAGAAGAAGGAAAAATCGGATTGACTGGAAAGTTTATTTTAAAAATCATCTTTGGGATGGAGAGGAACCGTTGGCTCGGATTGATTTTGTGGCAATAGCTGCGAATTCCAGGAGTGCATTTTTGTCATAATTAAACCCTTAATTTTAAAACCAAAATATACGTTGGACCAAAACACAGGGAGTCCCTACTTTGTTTCTTAAAGGAATATAAAATGAGCAGAATCCACTCTTGGATTGTGCTTACGTGTGAAAGAAGAAAACAATACAAACCCAAAATATTTCACGAATCATTAAAACGGTGAGAGTTTAATTCCCATTTAAAATTTTCCTAACATTTTCAATGACACTCTTCACGCTCATAAAACATAATTCTAAAAACTTTTCGGAAGAAAACAAAATAATGTCTTTCTAATTCTCTCTTTACCCATTGCAAGGCATTCTTCCCCTCGCCATCCCTTCCCCCTCTGGTGTGCGTGTGTGTGTGTGTGTGTGTGTGTGTGTGTGTGTGACCATAGACGACCCATACTAATCAGGTCTCAGAGTAAATAGCAGCGCAGGGCGATCTCAATGTAAATTGCGCTTGTCAGAAGCACACCCCCCCCCCTCACTTTCTCTCCTCCTTCCCTCGCCAACCCGTAAGTAGGTAGCTAAGAGGGAGGGGAAAAAAAAAAAAAGAAAGAAAGAAAAAGAGGAGGGGGGAGGGGCTCTCCAACCAATGGCGTTCGGGAGGCTTGGCTAACCTTAGCCTCCCATTTTCTCTCCCCCCTATTCAGGGCTCTGACCAGTCAGTCGCCTTTGATTATCAGTTGCCAGCAGCCCTTCTCTTGGCTCCTTGACACGAGCTCCATATAAGGCAGCGATCTCCATAGAAACGTGTCAGTTTCAATAGTAGTGTCAAAGTTCACTATATACAGACATTCGCGCAGATCCCCCTTTCGGAAACACTGCTCTGCGAGTCCTCCCGTTTAAACGCATTCAATTTTGGGGTCTCTCTCTCTCTCTCTCTCTCTCTTCTCTCTCACTCTTTCTCCTCCGCCTCTCTCTCTCAATCTCTCTCTTTCTCTCTTCTCTCCCCCCTCTCCTCTCGCCCCTTTCTCTTTTCTTACATATTCTATTAGTTGTTTCCCCCGTATTCTTCTTCTTTCTCTCCTTTTTCTCCCTCCTCCTTGTCCCTTTTACTCCATTCCTGCAGAAGAGTGAGGGCTAAACTTAAAAAAAAAAAAAAGGAGGAGGAGGAGGCACCCCCTCGTATTCTTCTTATCGTTATTTTATACATATATGATTTTTTTTGGAGGGAGGGTGTTGGTTCCCGGCTGAAGAGCACTTATTTAAAATACTAAAAAAAGAACATTTTTGGGCGATCTCCAGGGTTTTTTTAACTAGCTCTGTGTGTTATAGCAGAAGAAGCAGAAGAAGGAGCAAGAAAGAGGAAAAGAAGAGGATTATTTATTCGACCTACTTTGGATGTCTCTCTCGTTTTTTTTTTCTTTCTTTTTTTTTTTTTTTTTTTTGCAATTCTTTTTCTTCTGATTTTTATATTTTCTGTTTCGCTGTGAATTCGTCGCCGGCGTGAATTATCTCGTGTTTTTCTCCCCCTCCGTCACCTCCCGAAAGAAAAAGGCAGCGAGAGCCCGGCGCCACCGGCACAACAAAAAGAGCAAAGTGTGTGATCCTCCTCGCTGGCTGCCTCCCGCTCTCCAGCGCTGCCTTCCTGAATGGCTGGCTGCGTCCGGCCCTGGACCTGGCCCCCCGACACCAGCGCGCTCTGATCGCCGCCGGCAGCCTCGCCCCGCGCCCTGCTCGGCTCACCGCGCTCCCCTCAATCCCGAGCCCAGCGAGGGCTCCCGCCGGGACAGCGGCGGCGGCGCGGGCGGCCCCGACCCGAGCTCGCGCTCCGGCTGCAGCCCCGACTCCAGCTCGGACTCCGGCCCGGGCCCCGGCTCCTCCAGCGGCGCTCGCTGCTGCAGCTGAGGCAGCGGCTCCAGAGGCGCCTGCAACCTCGACCTCCTCCTCCTCCGCCGCCGCCGCCCTCGCCGGCTTCCTCTATGTCTGCTCTGCCGGCGCACAGCGCGTAGCCCCAGTGGCCGGCGGGCGGGCGGGCGGGCGCCCGGCGCGGGTGAGCGAGTGTGTGTGCGAGTGTGTGTGTGCGCGGGGGTGCGGGCAAGGCGGAGGGTGAGTGTGTGCGCGCGCCGTGGCCCATGCCCGCCGCCCCCGGCGCTGCGCCCCGCGCCGCTACCGGCTGCCGCCTGTGCCATTTCTGATTTTGCAACTTGGTGAAGAAGAAAAAAGCGAGAGAAGGGAGCTTGCTCGCTGGGGGGGGGTGGGGAGGGGGGGGAAGGAGAGC
This sequence comes from Tursiops truncatus, assembly GCF_011762595.2. NCBI lineage: Eukaryota > Metazoa > Chordata > Mammalia > Artiodactyla > Delphinidae > Tursiops > Tursiops truncatus. The sequence goes on from NC_047036.1 coordinate 74,890,554, forward strand.
GTGGCCCCCCCAGGATCGGAGCGCGGGGGGAGCGGGCGAGGGGAGCAGGGGTGTTGGGGGGGGAGCCTGAGAGCCTGGGGGGGCTGCAAAAAGAGAGAAAGAAAACAGCAGGAACCACAACAAAACGCCAGCCGGGCGGGCGGGCGCGCAGCAGCAGCGGGGCGGCCGAGGCAGTAGCGGCGGCAGCGGCGGCGGCGGCGGCGGAGGCAGCGGCTGTTGCCCGGCTCGGGCTCGGCTCCCGCGACCCCGGGGCGCCGGGCGGGCCCCCCGCCCCCTCCCCCTCCCCCCTTCCCCTTCCCCTTCCCCTCCCAGCGCGCCCGCGCGCCCCGCGGCCCTCGGCGAGCAGCTCGGCTCCCCCCAGCGCTCCCCGGGCCCAAAGATATGGCAATGGTAGTTAGCAGCTGGCGAGATCCGCAGGACGACGTGGCCGGGGGCAACCCCGGCGGCCCCAACCCCGCAGCGCAGGCGGCCCGCGGCGGCGGCGGCGCCGGCGAGCAGCAGCAGCAGGCGGGCTCGGGCGCGCCGCACACGCCGCAGACCCCGGGCCAGCCCGGAGCGCCCGCCACCCCCGGCACGGCAGGGGACAAGGGCCAGGGACCGCCCGGCTCGGGCCAGAGCCAGCAGCACATCGAATGCGTGGTGTGCGGGGACAAGTCGAGCGGCAAGCACTACGGCCAGTTCACCTGCGAGGGCTGCAAAAGTTTCTTCAAGAGGAGCGTCCGCAGGAACTTAACTTACACATGCCGTGCCAACAGGAACTGTCCCATCGACCAGCACCACCGCAACCAGTGCCAATACTGCCGCCTCAAGAAGTGCCTCAAAGTGGGCATGAGGCGGGAAGGTGAATATTTATTCTGTGCTTCTCTCCCTGAGCTTCGCCCGCCTCCCCGGCCCTCTTTCTTTCTCTCTCGCGGGGGTGGCTGCTGTATGGGGCTGGGGTTCCTGCGGTCCCGGCCCGTCCCAGCTTCTCCTGTCCCCGCTACCTTCCTCCCCCGGCGTCTCCAGCCGCCCCCCCCCCCACCCCAGCTCGCTGCCGCTGCCTCCCCCTCCCGGCCTGCGCTCCTCTCCCCGGCTCCTCCACCCCACCCTCTGCCTGCTCAGGATTTTGTCCCTGGGATCGTGAGCTGTGGCTTAAAATCCCCTCCCTCTGTCTTGGATGTGCTCGGTGCGTGTCTCTTTCCCGCGTGTGCGTGAGGATGCTTGGGGCTGGGCTGGCATGAACTTGGGGAGGGGTGCTTATTTCCCCCGGAAAACTCTGTTTCTGTGTTTTTTCATTCCACTTTCCCCTCCACCTCTTCATGCCCTTTATTTAAAATGGGGGAGGGCTGGAGACTGGAGTACTCTGAACCATAGATTCATTACTGCATCATCCTTTTGGAAGCTTAGCTTGGAAAAAGAGGAGTGAGATTTATTGCACTTGTAGGTCTAATTAGGGGGGAAGGGGGGCTTCTGGCCTGTTCACTGGTTCCCTCTCCTCTTCACCGAGCTGGGGCCGCCTCCTCCAGAGCTGTGGCCTTGTTTTCACCCCTCTACTTTCAAAGGAAAGTTTGTGACTGAACCGTGCTTTCATAGTTGTGTCATTTTTTTTTAAAGCATGATACTCGTTTTATTTCTTCACCAAACTCCACCCTCTGCTTAAATACTGCATACAAATTACAATTTACAGCGGCATTTACCGATCCTTCTGATTTGGCTATAATGCATAGACTGCAGCTGGCATGAGCTTCCACATCATTTAATCCCTGTGTTGTATGGCTTTGGTTTCTTTTAACACAACTTTTGATGTTGTATTTAGATATGCTTCATGTTCATGTGGCAAGAGATGCAGCACTTTTCTTATAAATATATCTAGCCATTTACAATTAAAGTTTATCTCCTGACAATCATTAAAGATGTCTTATAGTCAAATTAGTGATCCAGTCAATTTTGTAGAATGTAGATTACTCCTTCTTGTAACTGACTTTAAAATTATATTTTATATGCCACAAGAAAAGAAATTGAATTCCTTCAGATCTCAAGGAGCAGGCAAATATGACGACTTCATTTCTAGCTCCAGGGAGATTTTATAGGCATCTGAAAAACAAAAAACAAAACAAAGCAAAAAACTTTGAATTGTACTCTCATTTAATTGAAAAATAACTGCCAAGTTCAAAACTGTAATTAGAAAAAAGTATTCTAGCCATTATGTTTCAAGAGCTTAAATTGCACTGGGGCTTGCATTAAAATTAGAATCAATGCAAACTTAAGAAAATAGTGTATAACCTGAAGTAAGATAGCTACGTGTACATGGACATATCTATATTAATTTGCTGGGGGGGGAGAGTTCAGTAGCCCTAACTTTTCCTAAAGTTGTCTTTGTTTACATGGCAATTTAAAACGCTGGCACTGTTGAAGTAAAACATACACATTAAAAAAAAAAAAAACTTTGGTCAGCTTTAAGAACTCAAAGCATGCTTACGTTTTGCATTCAGATGGTTAATGAATCCAGTGTTTTTGCAGTTGCAAGCTCGTGCATTCACTGGGCAAAAGCTGGCTGCAGGTTGCAGTGGCACCGCGCAGGACAGACATTAATTATATTTTCCACTTTTTTCAATAATGTTTGGCTACTGTAAGTTCAACTTTTTTCTTGATTTTTTTTCAATTTTTTGTTGCTTTTAACAGTGAGAACCTTGTGTGGGGCGATGGGGAGGAGGGGATAGGGGAGGGGTGCAGGATACTTGTTTTCTCTTCAAAAGTTGTTAAGTGGTTAGTAGGGTATGTAACTTGTATCTATTTTAAGGATAATTCCGTAGCATTTTTAGAGAATATGGAAACATTTTGAGCAAAACCAGCTTGCTTGCAAATGAAGAGGCAGCTAGGCATTTGCCTAGAACCACCACCTTTCTCTGGTTTCGCCTGTTTTTGTTTTTGTTTTACCCTGATTTGGTTCCTTCTGGAGGGGTGAGTGGGATTTCATTAATCTGTGTGTGATTTGTTGGTGGTCGAGGGGCTGGGTGGCATTTTCTTGGCCATACCGGGCTGGGGGCCCGTAACTCAGGCCTAGTTCTGGCAGGGCTGGGGTGGCCAGGGGCGCAGGAGACGGCTGGGCATACCGAGCCGCGGAGCTGGAGGGCTTCACCCCAGATTGCCTCCGGGTATGGGCTGTGAGAGCGAGCGCCAAAGGAGATGCTCCGGGGCGCTTGTGACTGCGGGAAGAACCTCCGCATTGTGTCGGGTGCGCTGCGGCACGGGATGTTCGCAAGCCCCCTGGATGCACATTGCCTCTTTTCTCTCTTTCTTTTCGTCAGCGGTTCAGCGAGGAAGAATGCCTCCAACTCAACCCAATCCAGGCCAGTACGCACTCACCAACGGGGACCCCCTCAACGGCCACTGCTACCTGTCCGGCTACATCTCGCTGCTGCTGCGCGCGGAGCCCTACCCCACGTCGCGCTACGGCAGCCAATGCATGCAGCCCAACAACATCATGGGCATCGAGAACATCTGCGAGCTGGCCGCGCGCCTGCTCTTCAGCGCCGTCGAGTGGGCCCGCAACATCCCCTTCTTCCCGGATCTGCAGATCACCGACCAGGTGTCCCTACTACGCCTGACCTGGAGCGAGCTGTTCGTGCTCAACGCAGCCCAGTGCTCCATGCCGCTGCACGTGGCGCCGCTGCTGGCCGCCGCCGGCCTGCACGCCTCGCCCATGTCCGCCGACCGCGTCGTGGCCTTCATGGACCACATCCGCATCTTCCAGGAGCAGGTGGAGAAGCTCAAGGCGTTGCACGTCGACTCGGCCGAGTACAGCTGCCTCAAAGCCATCGTGCTGTTCACGTCAGGTGAGGCTGCGGCCGCTGGGAGGGCAGGCCGCGCCGGGAGCGCCCGCAGGCCCCGCTCCGCTCGGGCCCGGCCTCCTGCGCCGCGCCGCTGCACCCGCCGCGGCCGGGCCCTCGCCGGACCTCCGGCCTGGCCGGGACCTGTGGCCCCCGCGCGGGGAAGCGGCCGGCGGCGCCGCTGCCATCTTTGGAGCGCCGCGGTGCGGGAGCTGAGGCGGCGCGGGCGCGGACGGCTAGGTGGCCCGGCCTGGCGGCCTGGAGCCCCGCGCGGGGCCGCGGCTGCGGCGGCGGCGGCGGCGGCGGCGGCGGCGGCGGCGGGCGCGTGGCTGGCGGGGGGTGGGGCGGGGAGGCGGTGCCGTGGATCCGTCTGGCTGCGCGTGTGTGCGGTGTGCATGTGTGTGCGATGTGCGTGTGCGTGTGTGCCGGAGCTCAGCGTTTCTGGGGGAGGAGAGGGAAGGAAGAGAACGTGGGAATGTGGCTTTCTCCTCTGTGTGGCACGCTCCCTGGCTGACTTTCCCGACACAGTGAGACACAGAGAGGGAGAAAGAGAGGAATACGGGCAAATAAATCATAAATAATCCCGCTTTATTGCATCCTGATTTTCCCTTATCGGAAACCATTCATGTTTGCAGTTGCTGAGGTTATTGAGGGTCGTAAAAAACGTATTCGATCTAATCAAGAAAGATGAAAAACAAAAGCAATACTGTAGAACCCGCAAGTATGGGAGGATTCCCGCCCCGGAGATAAATCTCATAGCCACGCAAAACGCACGAACATTGGAAATTTAACAGAGTGCCTTAAAAATATCAAATTAAATGTAGGCAGTGGTAACATGCATGTTAACAATTTCTCTTATGATAGATGGTTCAAATTAACTTCCAGGAAAATGCATTAATGTTGTCTTTGAAGGCTCTGGTCCGAGCCTCTGAGAACACTGCCCCCCTTTTATTATTGTAACCTGCAAGAGGGAAACATATAAACACCCAGGACAGCAGGTAATGGGGGGAAATAAAAACAAAGCCAGAAAGGACGCTGATGGGGAACAGAGCTGCTCAAACTGGGTCTCGGGCCTTGCCTACTGTGAGTAGGGTTAGCTGCCGGTTTACCACCCTTATTGGCGCTATTGTTTTTAATTCCTCCATTCAGAGAACAAATAAACCATCCTAATAAATCTATCCTAGAGGCAGGACCTCCAAAGGCCAAATTAAAACCACTCTTGAGCAGAGATGGCAAAACCCCTTTCCCAAGGCCTCATTGAACAGTAAGCAGTGGTATAATCTATCAATATTTCCTGGCTTTCATGCGTGAAGAATCATATTTACATTGTATTAAAATGACTCTTAAATTTGCACAATATTGTAATGTAGCAAATGTAGTATTAATATCGATCTGAACAGCAGATAATTTATTTAGACAAGAGCATCTCATTTGTATGCAGGGTGGCCTGAGCTGTGGACTTGGACTGCCCCCCTTTTACTTTCAGTGCAAATGCAGGTCTGCTAGTGGGAGAGGGAGTTATTCTTTGCAAGAGGATAAAGTGCGAACCTTAAAACAAATGGAAGATTTATTGAATAGCCTCCTCGGTGTTTGAATGCATTTTATCTTAATAAGTCTTCTTGATGGAAACGTGTTTTTCAAAAGTGACAAAGAGCCTGGGAAGCAGCGACCCGGCTGCTTTAGCTCTGGCAGGCCTGGGGCCTGTCTGGCTCTCCACTACCCAGCTCTTTAGCCAAATTAATCAGGAAGCAAGCCAGTGTCGGGGAAGCTGGGGTTTTAAAATCTCATCCAGTGAGGTGTCTTGAAGCAGAAATGTGACTTGGAGCTGGACAGAGGTCTTCTCAAGAAAAGTCTCCCTCCCTTTTCCTTGTCCCCCCGCCTAAGGTTCTTTGAACCCCCTTGACTTTTCTGATCTCCTGCCCTTTCCCAGAGAGAGGCAAGGACTGTGCAGGCTGTAAGGAAGACTGTGGAATTATTCATGCTTTCCTTTCAACTTTCCATCCTAAAATGTCCCTGTGAAAAGTGTTCCTTTAAAAAAAAAGTTTTCACAAAGATATTTCTTAAACCAAATCTTCAAGGTGTAAGGGAGGCCGAGAAGTGAACAATAACATTATTTTGTTGGAAAAATTGCAAGAAGAATATCTGAAAGTGGAAATAGAGCTGTCAGTAGTAATTCACCCCCCTTATCCATACAACACATTTCTACTTTTGACTAAACTTGTTTTGATTGCTAGCCAGAAGGGAATTCATGGGAAGCCTTCTCAAAGTCATCCAACTTTTAAGCAAACTTTGAATGATGGAAAAGACAGTTTTAGACATATTGTCCAACGAGGTTTACTCCGGATAAGTATTTGAAGCTGGCACGGGGGTTCCCTGTGGTGGTTTTCACATTTGGCCTCCGGATGGTATGTTTAATCCTTAATATTCTGGACAGCATCCAAGGACTAGGTCATGACCTGAACTTACTTTTTTTAAAAAATTCATTAATTCATACACCTCAATATTCTCTCAGATAAATGAGACTTTCCCCGAAAGGAGCCTTCTAGTTAACATAAATACAAGAAATCCATTTTCAGCACAATAATAACTTTGATTTCTAGTTATGGCAGCTGATTACATCTATATTTCCTGAACACTAAACTCTTCTGAATGCACAACATGAAATACATTCTCTGCACTACAAAGGCTAAGCTGGGAGGGCCTGAGCGGTAATGGTTATTTATTTACATAATTTCTTTTCCAGATACTGTAGAAGAAATATTGAGGGTTCCCACATTGACACTACCATATACAAAGCGAGACATGGGTTTTGCACATTCTGCCTCCTTTTCTTATCTGGGTATAACTCATGGAGTGTAAATATGTACTTCATCACACCCCCTGCTCACCTAGTTTCGCTACCACAACCAGACGATTGATCGGAGAGCTCATACTGTCAGTCCACAGTTGGGGGAATTCTGTTGCAGAAATATCCAAAGTAGGAATGAATATCTAGAGTGGGAAGCCAAGCCCAAATTAAGGCTCCTGCCCGAGGGAGGCTACAGGGCTGACCGGCTGGCACTTTGCAGCGGGGCCCAGCTACAGGCATTCTGCCTTCAGAGGAGGAAAGAACTCGATGCAGCCAACACAGGGCCCAGGCATGCCTTTCCTGGGCTTCTCTCCCTTGGAGTAGCCCAGCTGGGGGAAGGGTAGTGACCTTGCACCCTGGGGGCCCTAAGTGTAAATATCAGATAAATATTTTACAAACCTGAGGAGACTCCATATGGGTCTTTTAAAAAAAAAAACCTGCTGGGGTATCAGTGGGTCCCTTTCATACTGCATTCTCTGAGGCTGAGAGGTATCCTGTGGCATAAGGGGCAGAGAATGCATGTCAAAGAAGATATATGTAAATAAGAGTCTGCATGGTGGTCATTCAGCAGGACGAGGTTAGGAAGCAAAGCCAAGGGCAGACCCTCAGGGTCCCCTCTCTAAGCATCGAAGCCCCAAACTGTTCCTGCCCTCATCCTGCTAACCATAAAATCTCACTGCCTTCCCAGGTCAGGCTAGTGTGACTGCACCCAAATGGCTGGCTAGAGTAATTAGACATCTGAGAGGAACCCAATCTGGATCTGGGGTCAAAGGAGACCTGCCTCAGAAGTTCCTGAATTATCACTAGTTTTATTTGTATTTTTGCTCAAGGCCATAGCCTTGTAGATGAAGGTGTTCGAATGCTTTACAAATCCCAGTTCTTGAAATAGAGACATAAAGCTCAGAAACTCAGCAGACCCAGGTTTCGCTTTGAATCATTTGCTGTGTCTTCTTAGGGTCACACTTATCCATTCACAATTATACAGTGTCCTTTTGGGGGCATTGCCATGCATGAATTTCTTTCCAGATCTATATATATTAGCAAACTCTGCCTTTGATCTCTAGTCGACCTCCTGACTGGCTAAGGGCTCCTCTGTGATCTTCCTGTTTTTAAAATATTTATTATGAATACAGGAAACAACATGGGTGTTTGAACCAAGAGAGGAAGCCTTCACTTCATTCCTCTGATTCCACCTTCCCCTCCATTTGCTTGCCTCTAGTTAGTTGATACAGTATAAACTGCTGTCTTGAAATATTTTTAGTAGACCAAGAAGAGCCCTTGGTTGACGTGAGATTAAACACACAGGTTTTGAGATGCTTCCTTGGGTACAGGTCCTGCCACAGGAAGCCTATATCCCCAAATCCCCCCTCAACTCCCCACCTCCCAGTTCTGAAGCAGAAACAGCAGCTGTCTCCGGTCCAGCTTTGTGTCTGATCGCTGAAGTTGTCTCCTTTCTGCAGCCTGGAGTAACTGAGCCATATTCCTTCTGATTATCATACAGCTTACAGAGATGGGACCAATTTTCAATTACGTGATCTAAGGCACAGATAGAAGTGTTCACCCTGGCTGAGGATTTGCTGCAGAGCTCTTGCTTGCATAGAGAGTGGATCGCAAATCCTCTATTGCCAAAGCAGGAGCTTGATCTGATGCCAGGCCCTGCCAGCCTATGATTTCTTACCCCCTCGCATGTGTCTATTCACTATACAATCTAGGTTCTCCTTGAGGTTTCTGCTTGGGGTCATTTAGGTTTGAGAGGGGGACTCCAAGAAGCATTTTAGAACTGCCTCCAGGCTGCATATTTAGTCAGGGCTCCTGAATACCCCAAAACCAGGGGCAGAAGGGGCAGAAATCCTCCCTTTAATGAGCACGACGGAAAAGATGCTCCCCTGAAGGTGGAGGACAGGTTGCTGTGTACAGCAAACATGGCTCCAGCATCGTACATTATTTAATCCAAAGGTGAAAGAGGAGAAACAAAGGGACTGGAGAGGTTGCTGCCTCTTCAAGTGTGTGCCTGTCTCTCCAGCTCCCCAGGCCTGGTGGGAGTTTGATTTGTTTGTATTTGTGTTGGGGGCTGGGGGAAGGAAATAGTGAAGAAGGAGTAGGGAGGCATGGCGGGGAGGATTTCTTTTCTTCTTCCTTCTATTTCTATTTTTTCCCCTTTGCTCCTTAAAAGAAAAAAAAAGTAAAATGAACGGCTTGCTGTTTGTGACTTTGCTGTCCGCTGACCTAACCGTGTGCCCCCTCCCCTTGTCTCTCCTTCCGGTGGCTGCTTGGGCAGATGCCTGTGGCCTGTCGGACGCCGCCCACATCGAGAGCCTGCAGGAGAAGTCGCAGTGCGCGCTGGAGGAGTACGTGAGGAGCCAGTACCCTAACCAGCCCAGCCGCTTCGGCAAACTGCTACTACGACTGCCCTCGCTGCGCACCGTATCCTCCTCGGTCATCGAGCAGCTCTTCTTCGTCCGTTTGGTAGGTAAAACCCCCATCGAAACTCTCATCCGCGATATGTTACTGTCTGGGAGCAGCTTCAACTGGCCTTACATGTCTATCCAGTGCTCCTAGACCTTGGGCGCTTCCCACCTGCCCCCACCCCCTAGAGACTCACAGGACCGGCGGGGGGCCGTGGACTCCAATGCCGCGGGGACACCAGGCGGCCGATGCAGGGTGCGGTGGGCCGGGCAGCGGGGAGGAGGGCCAGGGCGACAGGAGCAGCCCACCGTGCAGAAATGCAACCCGAGCTGCAAACCAGGAGAAAAAGAGACTCTTTTTAGTGTCAGATCTGTGGACACGTTGGAAAGGAAAGGAAAAAGACCTTGTGTCTGATGAGAAAAAGAAAAAAATTTGGAAGAGAGGACCATGAAAATTTTAATAAAACAGAAGGAGACTAACGGACCTTCCAGGATTTATTGTGGACAGATGTGGATATATTCTGTACAGAAAACAACACACATGGAAGTGGACCGAATCCTATGTAGAAACACACACACACGCACACACACACACATTGTTATTCATTTTGTAAAATACTAGTCTTTATTTTCATTTTTTTGTAAAATTTAAACATCGTATGCACATAAAAAAGAAACAAGAATTAGGGGAAAATAACATTTTCCAAATAATTATTAAAAAAATTGTCCTGTGTCTATGTATCTATATCTGTTTTGTATTTTTTTCTGGTTCCAAACCAGATTTCCTGTGATTCTATACTAATAATTTTTGATATAACCCTTTGCTTCTTATAATGAGTGCGATATATGTTGTCGAGGCTGTTCTTCAAGAATTAAAATTGAAGTGAAAATTTAAACAAAAAATAAAAGAATTTAGCAAAACCCACGTGTCTGGTTGCTTGACAGATGTCATCAGTGCAAGAGAACCCTCCAATTAATTTCCACTCTGATTATTATTAGAATGGCGGGGTGAGGGGGAAAACTTTTAAGGTCCATTACCAAGTTGGCTAGATTTATTTCCTAAAAGCAAGCAGCTGCTTTGGTTTTGTAAATGCGGAAGGCCAGGCTCTGCATGGGACAGAGTGGGGGGTGGGTGTCAGGGCACTTCGGTGCCGGCAGCAGCCATTGTGACCTTGTAGGTGGTGGGCAGCCAGCACGCAGCTGGCCAGGAGGCTGGAGCAGGCCCGGTCCCTCGGGGTTGAGTCTCTGCGCTGCCTGCTTCAGTATCTGCAGGTGGGAACTTGCCTGGTTGGAGAGGATGGAGCCCTGACAGTGGGGGGGTTCAGCATGGAGAGGGCCACTCTGACACCTCTGCGTCCCATCTGTGACTGGAGGGTCAGCCTCTTCCCAGCTCTGGGAGAGAAAGCTGGGGATTCAGCTGCGAGCCCTGGCTTTGCTCCTCCTGTGGTCCGCTATATCTGGCTACGGTTTGCCCTTCACTCCAGACCCTGTCACAGGGGTTTCCCGGGAGGGCCCTCTAGCTCTGTGGGGCATCTGGAAGGGCCCCACTGTGGCACTTAGGAGTGTAGACCTGGAACCTGGGAGTCCAGCAGCTGGGCTGGAGCAGATTCTTTCCAGAAGCGGTGTGTGCGTCTTAGTGGCCCTTTCAGGGCAGCAACCTCCTGCTGAGGTCTCCCCTTTGGGGTGTGTGGGGGTCTGCTCTCTGCAACAGCTTTCGGAGCACGAATGTTTTATAGGATCCAAGTTGGCACTGTGAGAACACATATTGCCAAGGGAGCTTTTTCTTAACATATTAATAAAGCCAGGTCTTTTAAAATAACACCTCTTCCCTCACCTTCTCTCCCAGCCCCAAACAGGCACGGATGAGGCAAGAGCTTTACTTTCTGAAGTCAGTGGCAAAGTTTTGCTCTCAATTTGCTGTCTACAAGTCTCCAGGTGGCCTCACCCCTTTAAAAATGCATGAACAAGCTCCAATCCACCTAAGGTTTTAATATTCTGGGGGCAGAGCAGCCCGGCAATGCCACCGCTTTCTGTGAAGAAGACCCTGCAGGTCCGCCTGGGGACCGGCCCGAGCCCTAGGGCAGCTAGACGGATAGGATATGTGGGGTGTGGAGCCCCTGGGGCCCTCCTCCCTTCCAGCAGGTCCCACCCGGCCCTGGGCCTCACCCTTGCACCACACCCAGGGGCAATGGTTTTGGGCCTAGGCTGACTTCTTCGCAGGTTGTGCACCCAAGGCAGGAGGATCGTGGGAAGAACTCGTATTTAACCACTGACCGCCCCCCGGGAAGTCTCAGGGAGCCTTCCCGGGAGTGGGGGGATTAGGGTGGGCTGGGCTGCTGCGGGGGGCTGCTGAAGGGAGCCGAGCTGCCTCCAAGCACTCACCGATCTTTCCTACCTTTCTTGAAATGAGATGTAAATATATTCATTACGGTGTGATCCCTCTGATGAAAACAGATAAACATTTTCGTAGGTCAGAAACGTATTTTTCAATTAATTTCAATATGGAGGCCCAAGCGTAAGGCACCCAAAGTGGGATTGGCCAGGAAGCCGAGGCCCAGGGTGTAGGAAGCACTTGTTCCAGGGCTCAGAGTTGACAGTGCTAACTTGTCTCTTGCTCAACAGCCTACAGCCTGGGGAATCCCAGTGACCTTTCTAAGCCTGGGCCTAAGCTGGAGGGGTGGGGGTGGGGGGTGACCAGCACAGCATAGGAAGAAAAGCAGGCCTTCCTGTGGCCTCACAGACTCCCTCACAGGTTTGGTCTAGGAACCAGGAGGCCCTGGGGATGAGCAAGAGATGCCCAGAGGCCATTTCTGGGATCTGCGGGCTGTGGGTTTCTCCTCCGCTGTCTCCTTGGTGGCTGGGGTAGTCCCCGCCTGCATTAAACACAGAGAGACAGTCATCTTCAGAGCTCTCTGTGCGTCTCAGCCAGAGAGATGGAGCCTTCCCAGGGGCCATGTGGACGCCCCTGCAGAGCAGGACAGGCTGTCCGCAGCCCGAGGCTTTCCATTCTCAGAGCGCGCAGTTGGGCCCCATGAATCTGCTCGGGCTAAGGGAAGGTTTACGAACTGAGACAGGCATCTAAGCCACTGGGTGAAGCTTCCGACAAACAGGAAGCATCGTCTCCGCTCCCGGCCATCTAAAATCTCCTTGGCCGGGCTGACCAGTGGCCATGGCGGGGGAGCTAAGGGCCGAGCGGCCCGGGGGCCCCTCGCAGTGTGGAGCAACAGCCCACTAGAGGCCGGGGTGCCCCCTCAGGATCCTGTGCCACCTCAGACCCTTGGAGCCGCTGGGCAGAAGGCCACGAGGAGCAGGTGGGAGTCTCCTCTGCCTGGGTGGCTGCCCGGAGGCCCCTGAGCACTGAGCCACCTTAGAGCCAAGCGCCAGGGGGAGCCCTGGAACCCAGGTGTGAGGCCGCAGGCAGGTGTAGCCCAGAAAGTCCGCTGGAGGACTCAGGAGAGTGGGGCTGGGTGAACTGGGTGGGGTAGAACCGACGGGCACTCCCAGGGTCAGAGGAAACCCATGTTAACAGTTGGAGAGTGTCCCACACAAGGTGACTTCCCTCTGGAAATTACCTGTGACATATGAAAGTCAAACGTTGAGAATTTTGGGGGCTTTGAAGTCGGTTTAAACTACTTTAGCCACAAACTTTGCTGAAAGCACCAAAAAAGGCTGTCTTGGGACTTGCTCTCCTCCGGCAATTTCTAGGGACTATAGCTGCGCCTCATCTGCCGCGGAGGGACAAGGACTGGCGCAAAGGACTTAAAATATGACCTTTGCCGCGACAGGCACATCCCAACCTGCGGCCAGGCCTGGCGGAAGCCCGGGGGTGGGGATCGGCCTCCCTCCCGGCCACCAGGACCACCTTGGCTTCCGGAACTCTGCACCTCGGTCGGTTCAGGCGCTTGGTCTCTGGCAGCCGCAAAGGGTCTCCGTCCGCTCCTGGAAGCCCCTCCGCCCAACTTTGCGTTCAGGGGCGCTGGGGATCTGGAGGCCCCTGCACCCAAGCCTACCTGAGCCCGTCTGCTTGGAGTGTGCAAAAGTTTATTTTTAAAAAATCCTGCTTCTCCTCCTCCGCTCGTAGGCAGTCCTTGTATCTCCTACAGCGGCAGAATCACCTCGTAAGCTCCTCGATTCCTCAGAACAAATCACCTGAATGTCTCTGCAATGGGAAACCGTAAAGCAGCGTGGGGAGGGGATTCAGGGAAACACAAGTGGGAACTAATAAAACTCTTGTTAGAGGGCCTGCTCAGGATTCGTGGCGTCACTGGGCCTTTTACTTGGAAAGCCAAAGAGTTGTATTCCTAAATGAGTTAAAGACCCATTTACCTCTGTCGTGTTCTATTCATCAAGCCACAAGTTGAGAGTTCCTAACATGAAACTATTTGTTTGCTTACACAACCAGCTGGGCGCAATTTCACGTCTGAGATATCTATCTGAAAGCGCCTCTCATTTATTATCTCTCCTTGTCAGCGAATCCATTTTCCAGCTCTCCCTCCCCCCGCCTTTGGACTTTATTTATTTATTTATGGTGGGACTTCTTTGCCTGGGAGAACCTGGGTCTGGAAGGCTCTCGGGGGAGCGGCCGCTCCCTACGCGGTTTCCGCTGCGCCCAGGGCGCGTGGACCAGGGGCCGGTGGAGACGAGCTCGCCGCCACCGCTGACCCCCGGCGGCCGGCAGGCCAGGGTGTGGGGCGGGCAGCAGGCGGGCCCGGCCGGATACAGCTGAGCTGCCTTTCTCCCTAGATGTCCTCCGTGCTAGCTCTCCCAGAGTAAGCCACAACCACCTGTGCGAGGAGGGGGTGGGAGGAGGCCGGGAGGGGAGCTCAGGAGCCTCTCCCCGAGTTAGGGGGCCGAGATATGAATTTGAGAGATGCTTTCACAAAGCCTCACCTAGTCCCGCGGGGCCAATCTCTTCTCCTGGGCCGGAGCGCAGAGTGAGTAACCAAGATGTAAATAGTTGTGTGATGGGTTGGGGGAGGGGGCAGCGCATTTATTGTGTGCGCTGAGGGGAGAAGGCTGCACGTGGTTTCAATTTTGAAGCACAAAGAAATAACGTGCAATGCAGAAAATAGGTTTATGAATGTAATTGAGAGGAAAGAAAACAATTAACACGGTGCAAGGTTGCACACTCGATTGGCCACCCCTCGCCTTCTCTTCCACCCCAATTTTGAGAAATCCGGATCATGTGAATAGAGTAGGTCTAGGCAGTTGGATCGGGCTGACAAGGGAACCCCTGATGGAGGTCACAGTGATGGGTGGATAATGTGTCTATCCATCTCCTAGTCTGCTAAGGCCTCCTCCAACCAAGCTGATAGAAAGAGATCAAATCCCCCCCAGTCCAACGTATAAAATAGCCCCAGTTGTAAAGATGGAAAGGAGAAGGGGTGTCTGTAAGGGAGGGGAGGGAAAAAAGAGAGCGAGGGATTTCTTTAAGAGAGACCAGGCTGGTCTCCGCAAGCTATCCTATTGTGTTGATTTGGGAAGACATTTGCTGTATATAACGCTTAAGGCTGAAAATATCGTTGCGCAGCCAGATAAATAAAGCGTTGGCCCAACGGTGGGGTCAGCGATCGATCTCTGGGCTCAGAGGAAAAAGGAGAGAGGCAGGGTCATGCGCAAGCCTCTGTCTGTGTGCTTGTCAGTCGGCATGCATGAGCCTGAGTGTGTGTGAACGTCAGGGTGTACGAGAGAGAACCGAGTCTTCAGCTGGCCAAGAGGCTCATTAGCATTCCTAACCCATGGACCTGCACTGACAACTAACAGAGATATCCCGCTCACCACCAGGCCTCCTCTCCTTTTGTCTTCAGATCTGGAGGAGAAAAAGATTTCTCGGTGGAAGCTGAAGCCTGAACTTCCATGTGGTTGTTGGAGATTCTGGGTATAAGAAAAAAAAAAAAAAAAAAAAAAAAGGACGTGCCAGGATCTCGCCTGATCTTTTACTCTGCTTTTAAAAACTTCCCTCCTAAAAAAAGAAACTTTTTTTGCTTTTCTCTCTCAAAGTGTAATATGCTTGTTGAAACTCCAAGCTTAAATGAGACAGAAAATCCTCTGAAAATATTTTGCCTTTTCTCCTTGTTGACACGCAGAGAGGTGGATGTTTATATGTTTGGCTCACATACACATGTAAAGCCGGTACTTTTAGTTAAGGATTTCTAGAATATAGCAACCAGGGGTTGTTTGAGCTTTTTGTTTCTCTTCTTTCTTTGCCTTGCTTTTGTTTTTTGTTACGATAAAATTCCTTTTTATTTTTCATAATAAATGCCCTGCTTCTTACTTTATCAGTCTGTTGTTTAAATAAACTACAACTTTCAAAATTAAAGGCTCTAGTTTTGTATTAACCATCAGAAATAAGCAGTTTTAGAGACCTCCACTATTGTAAGAAACATTTAAAAATAATATTCATTCATGCAGTTTTAATCACCTTACACCTATCTGGGGGAAAATGTCTTTTCACCATATCTCACAGGGATAAATATGTATCCACTTTGCTCTCCTAGATCCTGTGCCTTGATCGCCATCAAACGAGGCAGATAGTTTTACACTGGAGTGTACAAATTATCCCATGTTGACAGATGTTTGTCACTTAGTAACTTCTTTCCAAGTTTTTCCCCCTCCCCTAAGCCTTCTTTCTAGCTTGCTTTGTTGTTTTAAAATATGCATGTCTCTCACTGGAATGCCAGTCACGAGTGCAAACTTTGTGTCCAACCTCCCACATGAAATGATCCTTTTAGAGGGAACTCGATATGTCTCAATCTGCACTTAACTCAAAGCCTCTGAGTACGGGCCACTCACTCACTGGTCCTGGCTCCTAAATAACTCAACAGAAACGAGTTTCCAACTAAAAATCCCCTCGAATGTCTCCCAGGGAAGAAATATAGCTCCTATAATTAAAGGAGGCAACGGCCAGAGGGGGAATGCAGCCGGCAGCCAAAAAAAAAAAAGTAAGAGTTTTATTTATTTGCTGATTGAACTTGTGTTGTCATGACCAGCAGGTTTATCCACACTGGAAGTGCTGGAGGTTTGTACTGTGTGTGCACAAGAGGGAGTGGTGGAGAGGACGGGGAAGGGGAAGGATGACATGGAATAAGAAGAATGAAAGTGAGAAGGACAACTTTGGGAAAGAGAATATGATCTGTGGGACAATGTAGGGAAATTTCTTTGCACAGGATTTGAGTAAAAACTTTTAGTGAGGAATATGGGAGGGGGGGATGCTCAGAGGAGATGAAGGGGTAATTATAGTAAATTCTTGAATGCAGGGTATCATCAGGAAAAGGAGGACTCTTAACTGTTTTCCCTAGAAAAGTAATGTGACAGCAGGAAAATTATTAGCTGTGCTGTGTGTGGCAGTTTGGGTATGTGGGGGGTGGAATTATGAAGAGAGGAACCAGAGGGAAGGGAAGAAGTTCCAGGACTCCAAGCAGAAGTGTCAGGGAACCAGAAGCCCTCCACCCCCGTTGGCAAAAGTTGCCTAGTAGGTGTGGATGTGAAATCTTCTCTAGAAGACATCATCTTTGCATCTTATTTTAATTAGTTTCATCTATTTGAGCTGATTCTGGCATTAGAATCGCTTACAGGATGATTCAGCTCATGAGATGAAGAACATCTCGCAATCTCTTCTACCACCCCCCAAAAGCTTCAAAACAGAAGGACTACTCAGGCTGGGCAGCTCATTTCTATTAAAAAGGCAAAACTTTAGCACTGATGAAAAACAGATGAATTTTTTCTCCCTCTCTCTGAAACAGTTACTCTCTTTTACTGATGTGAAGTGACGTCAGCAATGCCTGTCCTATCCCCTTGGAGAGAAGGGAGAGAGGAGGAGGGGATGGAAGGAGGGAGCTGGGAGAAAGAGCTAGAGAAAAAGAGAGAAAGCAAACCGGGGGGAAGAGGGGAAAGGGACAGGGGTGGGAAGGAGAGAATGGGAAGGAATATTCTACACTTTGGGGCCAAAATTCCACAAACTGTGGGCAAAACAATGCTTTAGAAGCCGGTGATTGATAGGACACCTTTCTCTACTCTCCCTCGATCTGCATATTCTAACATATGGAAAGCTTACAGGCCCTGTGCACTTATAGAAGCCGATAATGCATTAGCTCTCAGCAATATTTACAGCACCACTTTTAATACACACCAGATGGTTCGCGACTGTGCGGCCTCAGCCAGCTTGCTCCTCGATTTCACTCGGCGGCACTTTGTTGCAATTACGCTCCACGCTGAGACCAATTTTATTGGTGACCTATTTTTCATATTTGCAGCATTTTATGTTAAAAACCTCGTCTCTGGCCTTTTTGTAAAGGGCAGCGCTCAGGAAGGGAGAGCTTAGGAGGACGGCGGGGCTGTCTAGGTGGATATTAATATTTATCATGATGTTACATACCTCGGGTTTAAGTGAGTAAACCGGATAGACATAAGTACTCGGGTCATTATGTTTGTTCACTCACCCCCTGTTTGTCAGACCCCCACGGACTGTCTACACGGCGCGCTCGCTTCAGAGTCAATACATCCGACCATAAATATTGTATTCCATTAATTATCACGCCACTGGCTTAGCCTGGGCGCCGGCGTCCTCGAGCGACGCAGGGCAAATGAGGACGCTTCCTGAGCAGATTTCTAGGCTGGGAACCCCGCTGAAATTTCCGCAGTGCCTGGGAATTCCTAGAGCCCGAGCGCCCGGCTCAACTCGGGCTGGGCCTGGGGCCGGCTGGCGGGGGAGGGGGTGAGGCGGGCGGATGCCTGACGCCGCCAGGAGCGCTCAGTACCTGTTATCTTGCCACGCAGAAGGCCACAGGGAGAATCCCATTTGGCACGCCGGGAAAGGCTTTCAACTTTATCTCCCGTCATGTAAATATCCCCGAGTGCCCGACTGAGGGACTTTGTTTTGCATCGAACAATATAAATATCCTCTTTGCTGCAACGCAGGTGTGCGCTTCCTACCCGAACTCTTTTTTTTTTTTTCCCTTCCTCGTTTATAGTACCTCTTTATACCCCCATCCCCTGGTTAAAAAAAAAAAAAAAATCACAGATGTTTACTTTATTGATATAACCTATACCATGGTTAGGCTGAGGAAAATATGCCTCAACTAACAGTCATTTAGCAAATAATAGAGGCGTTCTGGATGCTTTCCAACGTTACACATGTAGTTGGTCATAAAATGATACGTGAAAAAATTAACATCTGCTTTCCTAAAATAAAGTGTGCCAAGTAGCTTTTTATGAATGCTTTCCTCATTTTAAAAAGAAATATGGAGAGATAAACTGGCACCCAGATGTATAGCATATTTATAATGGCTTTAGGATTTAAAGGTAGAGTATTCATTGCACAAGCCATTTAAAAACTGACGGTTTAAAAGCTCCTTAACCCCAGACATCTTCGAATCCTTAAGAGTCTTCCAAATTGTATTATTTAAAGAGGAATTTACTGTAATTTAATTGTGTATCAAGGCAGAACTACGTGCAAGTCGGGGCACTGCGGCCTGAGCTCAACAGAAATTCCAACTCGCCTTTTATTTACCTAATTTCTCAGCAAGGTTCCCAGGCCCTTAAGAAGGCAGAGCTGGAAAGTTTAGTTGGGCTCTTTTTTGTTGTTGTTTAATTCCACTATTAGGAAATGAGGCCTACCTTTGAATTATTTCATTAGGATTTGGCCTTTTGGGGGAAGGGGTGGGAACCATAATCATTAGTGGCTTTTTATTATTTCTACAATAAATGGCTAGATTCTTTGTTGAATAAGCTGCTTGAATGTTTTGCAGATGTTCCACTTAGACCAAATCTGACCCCCTATTTCCTCCCAAATAAGTCGCATAAACTCTCCCTCCACTGCCTTTACTCGAGAGCATGCTCCCCCCACCCTGGCAAGTTTATAAGTGTCGAGCATATTCTTATGAAATTTCCACCTAACTGCACACACACACACACACACACACAAATACATTTACACACACACACACACACTCCCACCCACTGAGCCTCTGAGCGTGGCAGAGGGTAAGAGAAGAGAAAAAAAGACGAGAAACTGGTGAGGCGGAATGGAAAGGAGGAGGGAAGTCGGCGCAGTGGTTACACTCCTATGAGGAGTGCGCCCTCCCTGGGCCCCTCACCCCCCTTTGTGCCTTGGGTTTGAAACATGGGGGGTGGCCCAGGTCCGTTTCCCCCAAAGTGCCGGGAATCTCGATTTGCCCAGCGTTTGGGGCGTCCGCTCAAGGTGTTTCGGGCCCGTCCCAGCGGGCTGAGGCCGAGCCGGGCCAGCCCGGCGGTCATCCCGGAGCATCCCTTCCGCGGCACCGCCCAGCCGCCGCAGCCGCGCGTGGGCACCGAGGCCGAACAAAGGGCTCCGTGGGGCGCGGGGCGCGGGCACGTGACAGGCCCGGGCGCCGCGTCGCGAGCCCCCGCTGGGAGGGGCGGCCGACCCGGGGGTGCCGGGTAGCTTCCCGACATAAAAAGCGCTGCGGGCCTCGCGCTGGCTGCGCCGGGCCGCGCGCCGCCGGGATGAGAAGTACTTGTCTGGCTCCGCGTTGGAGAAGCCGCACGTCTCATCTCTCCGCTCTTGCTTGAAAAGCACTCGGAAGAAACTGTGTGCGCGGGGAGGGCCGCGGGGTGGGCAGGGGCCAGGCTGCGAGGCTGAGGGGGACCGGCCTGGGGGTGGATGGGAAGGAGGTGGAAGAAGTAGCTCCTTTCTGAGTGACAGGACTCCTTTTCAAAGAGCAAACGGGGAGGGGCGGGTGGGGAGAAGCTCCGCGTACGCACAGGAGAATTTTCAAGGTTTCGAAGTCACTCCCCCTCCCCTCCCTTTAAAGACAGAGATCTCTCCTTTTTCTCTTCTTTTCTTTCCTTTCTTTTTTCTTTTTTCTTTTTAAGGTAGGAAGTGCGTGTGCCAACGTGTCTTGGTGTATTTCAGGAGAAAGAATGATGCATTAAACTTTAAAAAATCTTCTTGAGTTGGTAAAAATTATTGAAAACATTTTAACATGTTTTTGTGGACTCACTGACCAGAGTGGATAAGTCAAGCTCTCGGACAGAGGTCTTTAGTCAAAGATGATATGTTTGTTAGGGAAAGAAAGTTTCCCCTCACCCCAATAACAAAACCTATCACAGATTTACTTCTTACTAGAAAAGAGTGTGTCCTTTTTTGAACACCTCTAAGGTGTCAGATGCCTCTGAGAAATCAGGTTGGGTGAGTAAAACTCATCACACACGCGCCGATTTTTAAAGCCTGCCTGGATTTATAACTTAACCTTAGAAACACGTTTATTATCTCCATTCTCAACCTCAGGTTTAAGAAAAAAGTAGTGTTGGAGGACCATACCTTATAGAGGAGAAAAGCTTCTTTTAAAAAAAAGATTTAAACCCACAGTACCAGTTGTTTGTTGTTGTTATCATGATTATGATGGTTATTATGTCATCCCTCCTTTTTGCACTTGATCTGATGAGAGAACTTTTTAAAAGAGTGTGAAATGAAGGACACAAAGACAGTATATCAATGAAAAGAAGAAAGTGGCCCTTTTAATGAGAACTAAAGAAAACCCAAATGTAGATGAAGTGTACCGTAAAAGCTGCTTCAAAGTCCATCTTAATTCCCTTGGGCTCAGTCATCACAAACATGTGGTAATTGGGAGTCCTGCATGGAGGTAAGACAGCCATGGGCTGGGGATCGTGCAGATGCACCTCCCTGCCCTCTAGTTCCAAATACATTTTAACCAAGAACTTGGAGACCTTACAGAACCCAGGTTTGGCTACTTAACTTTCAAATGCTCTATGCCCATTAAAGTAATTTTTTCCTTCTTGAGTAACTGTGCTCACGAAGGGAGCTTCATCCTCCACCCCATCTCACCCCTCAGCAGGTTGGAATATGCTGGGCCATATTCTAGGTTTTGACTATTATTTTGTGATCAGCTCTGTTTAATTTTCTATTTATTTTCAGACCTCAGCCTTTCTGGATCACAAAAGTCCCCACAAGCAACACAGCAATAAATCTGAACAAAAATAAGACAGATTTCCTCATCGATGTGTAATAAAGTTAAAGGACATTGTTTTGTCAGACAAGCGCTAAGTAGAAAATAAATCTCAGAGTCTGGGGAAACAAAACGGAGCGCTGCTGGCATGTGTGTAAATTTACTTTTAAAAGCAATAAATCAATGTTAAATTAAACAGCTGGGTACCCTGTCTAGGAGAAGGTTCCGTGTTTAAGAAAACCTTGATGGGAGAAATGTGCTATTTAATCAGACACCAATAACAAAAAAAGTTAAATTTTTATTGTGATCCAAGGCAAGACTGGCCTGGGAATGTCTCTGAACTTCAGAGAGGAAGAGGGGAAGAAGAGGCAGTGTGAACTGTATCTACAGTTTCTATCTTCAGATCTTGACATATGTTTTCAGGCATAAGGAGACGAGGAGGTTTCATAGAAATGTTTTAGATGTTTTGTAAATTGTAGCTTAAGCTCCTCATTGGCTTAGGTTTGTTGGGTGGGATATGATCTTTGTGGGATTTTTCCTCCTGTAACTGCTATAACCTGTGGAGATGTTTTACTGAGCATGTGGGGCATATTCTTATCTAACACTTCCTTGATTCTCAATGTGATTGTTTTGCACAGTAAATAGCAGAGTAGAAAATAAAAAGAATTGTTATTTCATATCTATTATGTCTTGCTTTTTTTCACCGAGAAGCAAACCTGAGATTGGAGTAGCAGTTAAAAATCAACTGGAATATTTTAATATTCATTTTTCTAAGTTTTTTGTTTGTTTGTTTGGTTGGTTTATTTTCACAAAACACTTAATTGGGAAAATTTGTATGTGTGGGGTTGGAGCAGGGGACAGAACAATAGAAAACCCAAGCTCTGGCTCCGCATTCTAAGAACAATGTGAATCGATGAGTTATTATAAAGACAATATTCAATAGCAGCAGATTAGGAGTAGTTTAAGGCTAACACGTACATACACGGATTCCCCCACCACCAATCTTAAAATGAAATTCCAGGAAGAATCAACAGAAGTACTTTAGAAAGCAGACATGAGATGAACCCCTTAGTCTTTTGCATTCAGATCAGCTAGTTTAAAAGAAAAATATGGGATTCTTGCCTATACAGAAACCAGCAAACTGTTCTTTACTTTCTTCATATCACAATCTCAGAAGCTGTGTTTTGTTAGCCAAGTTCCACAGAATATTCATATAATTAGGGAACATCATTCAAACCTAAAAGATGGGGAAAGTGCTGCTTTCTCCCTCAAGCTACAAACTAACAGGGATATTTGGCAGCATCTTGGCTACCTTTGACTTTTCTTCAGCCAAAGGAAATATCAAAGACCCGGTTGCCTGGAGAAGAATAAAGTTATGTTATTTATATTTTGAAGGCTGCATTCAGTTTCCATGACCGGTCGTGGCTTGTTAAGGAAATCTGTGTCTTATGACACTCAGAGATGGCTCGAATTGCGTGTCAGGAGACGTCTGGGCAGCCTTGTAAACTCAGAATGACTTCTCAAATCCTGCTAGGATTTCCCAGCGATGTGCTTTCCTGTGTGCTGAACCCCTGGGAGTCATGTCAGCCCAAGGTGAGCCTTTCAGGCACTGCTCTTGGTCCCCATCTGGAGAGGAAGGTGCAGAATTAGTTAGATGCTGCGCTGGTTTTGGAGGTGGGGATGGGGGGAACGGAAAGGCCGCTTGTTCTAATTAAAGACAATAAGCAACCCTGTGAGGAGCTGTCCTTTAGCCTTAGCCTGAGGCAGAAAGGGTCTGTCTCACCTCAGTAGTTAAGTCTGTTTGAGCTGGCTTGTGGGGCGAAGAGCAGAAACCTGCAGGTAGCGTTGGGCTCAGGTGAGACTGGGCCAGTGGTTAAGTCGCAGCGAGTGCATCTTTACCTCCCAATTCCCTAGTCGCTCTGTGCTCTGCGCTTGACTTTGATTCTAACTTTGCTTGCTAGATGGCGCTCGGTGTCTCAGGACCTTCCATTTCAGAATTAAAGCGGCTTTTTAGTTAGCACCGTTGTTCTCAACTAGTTGTGGGCATTTGATTAACACAGTGCTGGTAATGTTATTACTGCCCTTGTTTTTGTCACCCTTGTTCACTTTTTGATTAAGGTAGCGCCCAGGTGGGAACTGCCCACCTTAATCCGTATAATAATAAAATTGAGTGAAACTCTGCACCTGAATTTAGGGTACATTTATGGCTCAATTATCCGTTCTGATGCATATCAAAAAGCACTTCTGTAACTTTTCCTCCAGTAATCTGATTGAGGTTTTCAGGAAGAAGATAAATCAGCAGGTCCAGAAGGTTATTTGCCGTCCTTGAGGTTTACCACCAAGAGCTCACCTCCCGCTCCCACTACTATTACCTATTTCCATTTCAAGATGAGTTAAGCTAATCTTAGGGAACTTATTACTTTCATTTATCATTATGGCATGCCACTCATTGACTTTAAAGTATTATAATTTGTTTAAAGCCCAAATAACTACAATTCATGTCCACAAAGAAATGTGTTTTAATATTAGTAATAAAGGCTACCATAAAGCTTGTGAAGGGCTATTTGTGGATTCTAATGTATATTTATTTTAATCACTAGGTGATTCTTCTCAGATATTCAAAACACTTTTAAAAAATACTTCTTTGTGTTGAAGCACAAAGAGACAAAATCAATAGTTCTAAGTTTCTGGTGGAAAAAAATTAAGATGAGCCAAAAGGACCTGTATGTTGTTCTGTTGAATGAAGACGTCACTTTCACAGCACCCATCACTCTCAAACCATTGTGCGCCCCTTAAAGAAAAGGTTGCAGGTGAGGAAGACAATGGAAAAAAAAAAAAAACCTTCTATGTAGATATTTTACAAACATTTTAACAAAAGAGAGTTTAACTTGCTACTTGCTTTTAGGATTTAGAGAACTAATTTGTAGAGAAATATTCCATCTTTAGGAAAATGAATAACACTCAGAGCTGGGTGGTTTGGAAACCTTTTGTCAAACCTTGGCTGCTTTGGTGGAGAACCCCGCGGTCTCCCTTTAGGTGTTAGGCTGAAACTAGCAGGCGCTGAAAACCTAAAACGGAAAATTTACAACTTGATCGGCCCCAGCCACAAACCAAAAAACCTGCTACTGGTGCAAACATATGTTCCAGATTAAGTTAGGCAAATGGCTCTCGTTTTCTCAGGGTTGAAAGTTGATCATGAAAATTCAAATTTGAGTAAGCTCTGCTTCCAATGGATCACCAGATCCTCAAACGCTTATAAATCTCTCCCAACCATTTACTCAAGAGATTTCATATATTTTATTACCTTCTTGAGAGCTTAGTTTATAATCTCCTGCAAATTTAATCCAATCAGGTATTATTTTCCGGGAACACATCTAGTTTTAAAAGTTGGGTAAGTTGAAAACTAGGTGTATTCTCTTCTCTAATGTTAAACTGCTAGATAGCTAATGTGTGACTCAGTTGCTCTAATGCTTTTTCTATTTCTTCACATACAGACTAACTTTAAAAAGCAGAAATTAAACTGCTGGATTTATTTTAAAGTTTCTTTAAAGTTTTATTCACCAGAGGCGTAGGTGATATTTTTCACAGCATGAGACAAAATAAGAGAGTGTTACCCAAGCCTTTAATTATGTCAGGAAAGACTGAAATCATGATGTTTCTTTTAATGGGGATAAATGTATTTTGCAACCTCCCTGTGGTCATACAGCCATCTCCCAGCTCAGTCATTTGTAGACCAGTCTGGCTATTAAGATGTCTTGTAAGCTAGATTAGAATTAGCTCCCGATTCTCCAAGATGGCTAGCTCCCTGGGCAAGTTGCAGAGGATGGAGCCTGGCATCAGATACCTTGGGTCCCTTCCTATCTCGGGATAGGAAGACATTCCCTATTACCTACCCGAACTTGCATGATCATCCTGCAGATTTTAACCAATATTGTCATGTTGAAGTTTGATAGTTATTGTTTACATTTCTCCCTTCCCCAAGGGGTCTTGGAAAGTGTTTAAGAGATTATTGATTTCCAAGAAACCAAATAAAGAAGGCTGTTCTTTTATAACATATGAAACACACACTTCAACCAAATAGGCAGTGTATATTTGACATTGACAAATGGGCAAGAGACAGGAAACTTATTTTAAAAGACTTTGAAGGAGGAAAAAAGCGGATAGGACAGAAACAACCCTCTAGAAGAGTGGGGCTGGAATTAAAGAAAAAGCTGGGATAAGGTGTGTGTTGCGGGGGGAATGGCCATGTGTGCTGTAAAATGGTTTAAAGTTTCATCGAACACATGCAGGTGGTGAGCAAACATGACTGGAGAACCTCCTTTTCAGGGGGACCTAATCAGTATCACTCAGTGTTTTGATTGATTTGTCTTTTGAAAACAAGAAAATCAAGTTTTCTTGCACTTCTTTTCGCCACATTTTTTTCTGGCAAAGTGGTCCTGAAATATCCACCCAGGTCTGGGAGTTTCTGATTAACTTAGAATAGCCCACAAACATCATTCTGAAACTCTGTCAAGAATACACTTAAAAAAAAAAAAAGACATTCCTGATTAATTAAATAGAGATCTTAGCCACCCTGTCCGCGGGTCATAAGGGAAATCTCCAGTGAAGGAAAGAGATTCCCAAAAACCCAGATTGAAGGAACAAATGCTGGACACCCAGGAGTTCAATAACTGCTCTCTATTCCACCCAAATCTCCACAAGTTCCCCACACCAACAGAGGAAAGTTCCACGTCCTTCTCCACACCTGATTCTCTTTCTTGTTCCTGAACCTCTGGAAGGTAAGAATGAATATCCATTTATCCAAAGATGGAAACCCAGTTCATAGAATAAATTCCATAAAAATACACCAACCAAAGACATTCAAACATTATGGAGATATTTCAGTTGTAGTTTCACAACTGGGAGGTGGATCCCCAGTCTAGAATATGCGAGTCTCCAAGTTCCTATTATTCAACAGGTCCCCTTTGTTACCCTGCACACTTCAGCTGCCACAATGCATTTCCCTAGTTTTCATAGGAGGGTCGTGCGGCTAGTTAAAATAGCTCCCGGTGTGGCCGAGTTTCTCTTGTAGCACGGACTTGTCTTAGAATTTGGGCAAAACGACTCTTGAGACCACAAGAGTGACCAAACTATGAGAAAAAATTACCTTTGGGGATAACTCAGCAATGACTTTGCACACTAAAAAAGGGGCAAAAATTTTGTGTAAGCAGCGCTGTGTGAGAAAACAGACTGAATTGTTAACCTATGAAATATTTAATAAAATATTTGTATGTCTTATGGGATAGAAAAATAGAGTGTTTTGAAGCTGAATTGCCACTAAGCTGAGAAATTCACAGAAATTTGTCATTGTAATACTATGCTAAATAAAGAATCATTTTATCCTGAAAGGCATTGTAATCCATGTTACTATACAAAAGCAATTTTGTAATCGGTTTGTCGAGGCTATTTTAGAGGAAAGAAACTTCTTACTGTAAGATACCAGAATTCTCTCCCTTTTCCACTTTCCTGGCCCTTTCTGGTAAAGTCTGGATTTGAAACGATTTTTGTACAATCGATATTTTAATAGAAATTTGTTTTTGGCCATCTTGCCTGCTCTAAACGTAATACTTTGGTCCTCAAAGTCGGTTCAAGAGAGTAGCTGATTAGAACAGGGTTCCAGAGGGAGGGAAGAGATTTCACTTAAAGTCCAACAAGTGAGGCAAGTTTCAATAAAGGAAGGTGCAATTTGAAATCTTTAAAAACTAGTCTTGTCTTAAGAGTGGTGACTTAAAGGTTGCTAGGGAGATCATGCAATGAAAAAGACACCACACGAAAGTAATCTTCCTTTATTGTATTTTGCTTAACCCGACAGTAAAAAGGAGAGCCAAAGAGGGAGACATGCCGAAATCTGGAGCTTGGAGTCGAGGTCTGAAAGTAGGAAAAGAGGTGGTGGTGGGTACTGAGCCAGACGCGCCCCCTTTTAGTGCTGTCAGATAAGTTTCTGTCAAGCTCTTTAGCGCGCCGCCGGCCGGGCGCCCGCTGCACAGCCACCTGCTACCGGGCGGTAATTAACCAGTACCTGGGCGCACCCGGGTGAGACGGATCCAGCCACGGACAGAGCCGTGGGACCGAGGGCCCAGTGGGTCTGAACGCACAGCTCTCGGTCCACAGGTCTCTCGTGACTGAGATCACCAGCCCAGGGAGAATGGACTCACAGTACAGAGCTCTAAAACCGGTGCCGGTACAGCTCGGGCCAGCTAACGGGTGGTTGTGAGAAGTTGGCCAAAGAAAAGTTGTGGATAAGACTTCTGCCACAAAAATGACTGAGAGTGGCGCTGCTTTCATTATAAAGTAGATGCAAATTCGGGGAGCAGGCAAACGGTGTGTCAAATCTGTGGCACTCTAGTTAACACTCGGCGCGGAGCAAACAAGACTCTCTACCCACAAACTGTATACTTTTTAAACCCATTGTCGCTTTGGGCTCAGATCCTAAGATTTCGAGCGCCAGTTTCCTATGGTGAGGGGGTGGTCGGAGAGAGGAATCAGGCGAGCGCCGGAACTTCGGGGTTCTGGCGGAGGGGAGAGGGAAGGGGGCGCGCTGGGTGCTGTCCATGGTGCTGGGAAGAACGCGGCTTCATTTCGCTTCATTTCGCTGCACCCAAACCGAGCTCAGGTGTAAAAGGGGGAAGAGAAACCGAGAACTCCTGCGGCTGGGGTTTGTTTTTCTTCCCATGAATGTGGAAAATACGCATATGGATGTACAATTTAAACAGCACTCTACGAGAGTTCTTCCCTATTTCTCAGCCTGCACTGCTGAGTCAGACAGCAGCGGTAACTGGTCATCATAGGACGGTTTCCTCCTTAAAGTGTTCCAATATTTCAAAGTAATGTAATTATCAATCCTTGACGTACCAAGTAAAGAGGAAGGCGGAAAGAAAAAAGGTGATTTGAGACTTTAAACATATCCAAAGGCACTTAGCTATTTCCAGGTTTGATACCGTATAAAAAGCACAGCATGACTTAGCCTGTTAGATGATGAGTTTATCGAGAAAGTATTAAAAATATATAGATCCAATTTCATTTAAATAATTCTCTAAACTTCACGCTGGCCAAATACTTCAGTTATATTTTTTTGTTAGCAAGAATAAAAGGAGCAATTTATCTATTGTTGTGTGTGTGTGTGTGTGTGTGTGAATTTGAAATGGTTGATTTCATTTTAAGTTCCAAAATGGTACTATAACAACTGCATTCTCTTAAAACAGATTTGATTTCTTAAAAGACATGTGCCCAGAAAGAAAGCAAGATGCAAATAGAAAGTATTTCAAAATTAGGATAAAGAATTAAATAGAAACATAGCTTACCTAGGAAGTAAATCACACTTTTGTTAAAAGAGGTGGGGAGGAGAGGGAGAGAGAAAACATATATAGGTTTTTACATATGTGTAAAAGACATGTTTTGTTTTGTTTTACACAAAGTTTATGTGTGTGTATATATATGTGAAATTATGTGACAAAATTTCAGGTAGAATATTACTTACTATGTTTTGTCAAACCAGAAATGTGAAAAACAGGAAAACAATTTATCTTAATTATGTTAACCATGAAAAATCTTAGCCTTAGCAACTTGAATCCATGTGACAATGAAGAGGGAAAGGGACAAGAATTCAAACAGCTGACACAATGATCAGCAGCAACTGACAGCATCTCATTTGATATTTGATATCAAGCACTAGATCAATATTTGTGAGATCAATGCATTTTTAATGGTTTTCCTTTGAAACTGTATGAAAGCCAAATTGTGACACTCTGCGCTAGGGTTATTTTTAGAGATGGCTATTCCAGGGGATGATATTAAGTAATTCATTGAGGCAAAGCAAAAAACCAAAACCAAAACCAAACAAAAGAAAACCACCCACACAAAACCCCCCACAGAACCCCCAAACCAAAACCACCACAACAAACCATCAATGTTTCGTCAGTTGATAAATCCTGGTTATCTAGGTACCCAGAGAAGGTGGGAACATTTACTGGAAAAAAGCCATTTTATGTAATTATAGTTAAAATAAGACAAAGAAGAAAACAAGCCTTTGGAAAATTATTTGGAGGTACATGAAGATGAACTGGATCATAGATACCTTTTTCAGGCACAATGGGATTAGGTAGTACTTGAGCAAAAAGAAATGAAAATGATAAAAAGAGAAAGCCCGTTCAGCTTTAGGGTCAATCACCTCATGTGTGGAACTCTATAGGAAATAACAGATTTTTCTGTGTCCCAGGCAGAAGAGAAAACCGAGAACTCTATCTGAAACTCATAGCAAGGTCCCCACAAAGGTCAAATAGAGAGAGAAAAAAAAAAAGTAATTAGGGATATGTACTGTCTATTATTTTCCTTTTAAGAGTTTATACATTAAAAATAAAATGCAAATTGATCTCAGAGGCACATAGGTCCCCAACTTAAAAATCTTTAAATTGTAACCTAGAAGGGTTCTACTCTTTATTTTTCACTCTTTAATGCTTAGTCAGACAGCAACATTAACTCATTTGCTTACTCATTATGTTTGACAAAAAAGCTAAACTTGTATTTATTTGTTTTTACAGATTCAGTTTTGAGGAATTTTCACCCAGAGGAATCCAAGACAGCAAGCAGCAATTATTGGGGAGGTAGATGATGGGGTGGTGCAGAGGGAGTATAACTAGGTGAACATTTTGGAAGGACAGCAACAAGGTGAGATGTGATGATTGTGGATAGTGATAAGCAGATGTTTAAGTTTTTGCACTAAAAGAGAAAGAAAGTGTCTTCCACTTGTAATTCAACTTCAGTTAAGAACTTGGGCGAGAATGGTTTCTCTTTTGCTTGAAATAATAGGAACATTTTAGAAAATTTCTGATGCCTGACCTAAAGATCTCTCATCCCTCTCCAAGATAGAGAATAAAATACTTCAGAACCATGCAATTCTTAAATTTTTTAGCTCAATGTTTCCTTTTTTCTAATGCTTTTCTTATGACCGTAAATTACCTGACAAAGAAATTGTCAATATATTATTACTAACAGATCGCTTTAAATAAAACACATTGTACTATATGCTTTTAAATGAAATACAGACCTAAGCAGTAGAATTAAATCATGCACTTAGTATACTCCTTAAGAGGCTAGGTAAAAGCACATTTTCCAGGATTTTTAGTAACTCCATAACGAACAGTCACTCCCTGCATGTGTCTCTACGTTCTAGTTTATTTCAAGTCTGGCAGATTGCCTATAAACTAAAAACACCAACAGTTTGAATCAATTTTTCTTTAATGAAATAAAGCCAACCTTAAACACTGATACACATCACATGCAGATAAGTTACAGATGCAAATGAACTTGAGGCATTGAAAAATATTTATTACAAAGCCTTGCAGAATTTGAACATGAAAAATTTATTTAAAAGAAAATAAGTTTACAAACAATCCTGGTGACCAACGTATATGGAGTACCTACTATGTTACCAGCACTGAAAAGACATACACATACTGTATATGTTGTCTATCCTGGTGGAATGGCCATATGTACCCCATGGATGGATATGTGTATGCATGTGTGTGCACATACACACAGATATCTATGCATATATACATATATACATATTTTCCTATTAGGTCTTTAAAAAAAAACCCTGAGTATTTCATAGAAGGAAATGAACTTCATATTCAATTGTAGTTAATTTGGGCTTCATTTTGGCTAATCATAATTTGGCCAATAATTTTTTTCCTGATAGCATGAAGGACAGTACTTAGAATTTAAAAGTTTAGTGTTCCAAAAATGCTGCTCTTCTTAAGCCACTTTGAAGTAATGCTAGTGAGCCTAAGATCCAGATCTACATGTTAATCTCTAGTTTTGCCTTCAAACAGAATTCAGTTACAAAGAACTTGGAAAGATTTTGAATCTATTCAGGAGAGGAAAACGCTTTAATTTTCTGAGGAGTAAAAACTCCCCAAGAAACTTCATATAGCTTCTTAGATTTTGCTTAGCATATGTGATAAAACATTGATTGTTGCAGTTTGGTGACCCATGAAATTTGGGGGTTAGTTTTCTCTTCAGACCAGAGCATATAATTATGCAAATAAAGAGCTGTCACTGATCTAGTGAAATACTCACAAACACATGCACTCTGAAATTGGACAGAAAAGTGAAAATGGTTGGTGATGTGATGGTGCCATGGTTTGTTTTCCTGCCAAGTTTCTATCCAAGTTCATTATTCAAATTGTAAACTTTAAAAAGAGACATATCATTCTTGGGGTGTTGGTTGTCTTTTCATTTCAGATTCTTTGTATTGGTACTGCAGGCTGGCTACAAAGTACAGTTCAACATTATTTTACCTATGACAGTCTCCCATATTACCCAATGTATTAGCCGAGGAAGAAAAAGTGGAATGATCTGGAAAGAAAGATGCAGGGCCTCTCTAGATTTCTTTTCTAGAAACATGTTTCAAATAGAACTCAACTCCAACAATACAAAGAATATAGTGAAAGGTTTTTCACAAATCTCAAGGCAAAGGACTGGGAAAAGTTGCCTGGAAGGCCTCATGGATTAAGTCAAATTTCCATTTTCAAGCTTTTTTCCATTCAAGGGGAAAAGACTGGTCACTGCATGATATCCACTTAATGGTCAAACTTTCAGTACGATTCTCTCCTATCTAGCAATTAAAGCCCACTCCGTAATATCTGGTTACTTTAACCTTTAAGGTTCATTTATAATTACCACTCCTCTAAAACCTTTGTGCTAAGAATTAACAAGAGTTCTTCAATGTAACCATGCTCTTTGGCATCAAGGTCTCCCAATTCCAAAGTTACCATTGCGAAGGCTGTTGCATAATTTCAGATGTCATGGAGAGTCCCACTGATGAAATCTGAGAAGGCTCATGTCAGACCACTGACTGCTAAAGACATCACTACATGAAAGATCAGTGGTGTGAAACTTTAAAAACATCGATCCAAATGAATCAATTAAATCAACATTCATCTCTCCTAAGTGTGAGGTTTAAAACTATCATTGTTGCCTCTTTTTTTTTTTTATCCTACATAGATTTCGAGATAAACGCTGGAATGCTTTGATGGCTACTTCTATTCTCGAATCTCTGTTAATCGACTTTGTGCTATTTCCCTCTTTTCAACATCTTCCACTTGGTGTACATTCTTTACTTTTAGTACAGTGCATGACAGTTGCAATGCTTTAAATCTAAAACCGCCTAACAAAGCTAACGCTTTAGGTAGGGTAGCTTTAAGCTCTGTGAAGTGTTGATTAAAAACCCTTTCCCAGACTCAAACTGATCTTTTTGGAGATTAATAGAATATTAGATAAAAGGAAGACGAACAATTCAAGAGACTCCCACTCAGTCACACTATACAAGGAAGGAAGGAAGGAAGGAAAGTATTCAATTTTTGAAAGGGAGTACCTCCTGGAGTCTTTTATTTTATATTATTATACCTCCTAATAAGTAATCATAAAATAACCACTACTATTATCCTTTTTTTTGGCCACCCATATTTCAAAAATGAGAATATATCACACTTATTTAAAGACATTTTTCTCTACAAAGGCATAGGGAAAAATTTTGAGAAAATTTTAGCCTTTCTGTAATAGTAATCTTTCTTAAATGAACCAGGATTACAGACACCAAAAGGAACCTGTCAGTCCACAGTTACAAACTATGATTCCAACCGGAGACACACATGTGTCTAGACTGCAACCCCGGATAATCCAGAGAAAAATGAAAAAATCTAATTTATTACCACTGATAATACAGTTAACATATTTTGTCACCCACACTCTCTCAAAAAAGTTACAGGTTTTAAAGAAGGAAAAGCTGTGAAATAAATACAAACAAGGTATTTTCAGATTAGATGTACTACATCAAGGACCTATACAGGGATTTGGGAGCAATTTAACCTCAACAGAGTCCTTTTGGAAAACACATTTGTTTACCGTATATAGTAAAGTATATTTTATAAAATGATAGTTTAACAACGGGTTCGAATTTCCTTGTAGCTAAGGAGATATTTTAGGTCTTAAAAACAAATATCTTAAAAAAAGCTTTGTGAAAGTTCCAAGCTAAATAGTGACTCAACTGAAGTTAGGGTATTACCTTACAGCAACAATAATAGTAATAATAAGTAACTATAAGGTTTAAAATATTGATAAATGCTGTCCCATCATTCTTATTAAGTTTCTGCTTTTATTGACCTCTGTGAGTGATTAAATGAGCTTCTGAACAAGAATAATAAGTCACCGGATATTGGGAAAATTGTTTTTTATTTTAAAATAGTAAACAGAAATATATAATATATAGGAAACTCCTGTGCTTTAGTTTCCTTTTCTTTTGGTATAAACAATAATGCAATCCAAATTGAAGCACAAGGCAGAAACTTGAGAAAAGAACAATTAATACAAGAAGATTTCTCCCCCCGCCTTCAAATATGCATGAAAACTTTTAACGGCTGTATAGTTAAGTACCTTTAGAAAGCTCCAAAGCCAGTATCTGGCTTTTAAGTTTTAACAGTTCTATTCTGGACCTTAGATTGATCAACAACTCCATGCTTCCCATTCCACTTCCTCTAACCACTCACTATATAATTTAAAAAAAAGAAAAAAAAAGCCCACTTCCTAACTTTAAACCTCTACTCTCCTGAAAACTTGTCTTAAAGAAACCAAAATGGGAGAGCAGAGCAGAAACATTGTTAACCCTTGTCTCGTCCAAGCAGGCGGGCTACTACCAACTGACTGTTGTTATTCCAGGAAAACTGAGGTGAAAACAATATATTTATACCAACAAACCCATAATCAACAGGTTAAAAGATTCTACATTACAAGGAAGCTTATCAGTAATCAGTTGGAGGTCTGGGACGGGTTGCCTAGTTCCCTCTGGGTTGCAACAGCGCAGATCCACAAGTAGAAATTACATTTACACAACTTAAGTTTGCAGATAGCTCTCTATAGATAGTTAAACAAGGCCTAACAACCCAGTAGTTTTAAAGTATTAAAGGCAACTAAGCAGTGATTTACTCTAGTTACAAGTGAAGGTTTTTTAAAAACTAGGGGTGAGAAAACTGAAGAGAAGAAATAGGAGTGATTTGGTTTATAACCTGAGCATGTTTGCTCTAATTCAGCTGCAGACGCTTCACAAATTGAGTACTGTACAAGTGCTGATTAAAAAAATGCAATAAAACTAGTTTCTTGTGAACATTTTAATATTCTGAAAACAGCACACAATTTATAACACTTGGAAAAATATATTGAATCCACATCAATTCTCAAATCCTCTCCGTGGAAGGTACCATTATTTTACACAGTTCACTATTACTTCTAAAACAGAAAAGATTGCAGAGCAACATGCTCGACATTGCTGGGGTTACACGTTTTAAGCCACCCAAGGAATTGGATAAAATGACATTTTGCTTTTTCGTCCTATGTTGTTCCTGCTAAAATAACATCGAAAGATATGCATATAAGATTACTGAAAGAAAGATCACCTTAATTTACCATCATTGAAATTATGAGAACTAATTAATGCACTTGTGTACCAAACACAGATACTACCAGTTTTAAAACTTGCTGAAATCGGTTCCTAGTATAAAAACATTTTATCCGTGAGGTGGTTATTTTAAGTTATTTTTCTGAGGAGTGAAACAGTTCTAAGTTATTTTGGGTACATTTTGTCGTGTCCTCAAGTAAGGCAGGCATATTGTTGCGTATATTTTAAAAAAGAATGAAAAAAAATACTAAATTCAGATCCTCACTTATTAGAAACAGAATCTTCACTAGGTAATTAAATTCTACAAGTAATTAAAAAAGTAATAATGTTAAGATTTAACATGTGAATTTAAAAGTCAGCAAAACCTTAACTTATTTTACCTCATATTTCACAGAGTTGGCCAGATCCTAGCTGGATTAAAATACTTAATTGTTGGAAACTGTAAGGCAAAACCTTACAGAGGAGGTGGACTACTACGAATTATACCATTGGATTGAGAGGAGAAAAGTCTTTCACACCAGGTCTTTCCCTTTCTGTTGAAGCAGAAAACTAAAAGAATCATTTTAGCCCCACTAAGCCTTTCAGAAGGAAAAGGTTCAAGCGCACAGATTCCTTTTCCTTACGACGATAAAAAATACTCTCCCTAAAAAGGTCTAACTCTATGAAAGCTCAAAATAGACCACTCTACTTAGGATTAACAACAACAAACTTCCTTCACATTAAGATTTAAACAAAACTTAAGTATGCTATCTAAATTACAGTGCTACCCAACACACATTATATATTTAAAAAAGTAAATTCTAATGATAAAGTTGGAAACTCCCTTGAAAATGAAACCTTTCCCACATGTACTTAAAAGATTTGCTCATCATTATGTTTTGGTTTAAACAATCTCTTCTGAAATTAGAGACTTGTGTAAAATCTCGTATTCAGTTGGCAAGGTTTCCAGCGATAACGTGGATTGGGTACTTTATAGATTTTTCTAATGCAGTTTTTCTTCTGGTCTCGAAATGAAAATAGATCGTTAGGGAGTGAACAATTTGCCCTCCCCGAACTACACAGTACATCACGGAATTCACGTTATGAATTTAAATTTGGCTTGGGAGGGGGGAGACTTCCTTAAAAAAAAAAAAAAAGACATAGACGCCCTTACGGAAAAAACTTTTTAAAACGGGAGTTTTAAGTCTAGAATAAAAGTTTCCTTCGGTTCGGTTCGGGGGAGAAAAAAAATGGATATGATTCAGGGGGAAGGGGGGCCGGGGGAGAGGAGAGGAGCGGAGCTGCGGCTACGTGGCTGCGGGCGGTAGGACCGCGCAGACGCCCCTCGCCCCGCAGCACCGGCGCGGGCTCCATCAGGGCAATTAGAGGCGCGCCGGCCGCGCCGGGCAGGGCGCTGTCGGCCTTAATCTGCGCGCTGACGGGCAGCGCGAAGCCCAAGCACAGCCCGCAGGAAGCACGACCAGTGAACCCATATTGCTTTGACAGTTGCACTCATCTAGAAATAATGCAAAACGCTATTTAGATGTATATATCACGACCCTGTGCTCTAGGAAGAAAACAATCTAATGAGGGGCTGGGAGTCTGCTCGCCGACAACAGGCGGTGGGGAGACGTGTGGATGCATATGCTCGAGTGTGCTTCCTCGGCTTCCCCTCCCCCGTCTCGCTCGCTCTCCTCTTACAGCTCTTCGTGCTTTATTCGGTGGGAGCGCCGCGTCAGAGTCGGCTTCAGGGAACTGGTCTTTGCCTCAGAGGCTTCGGTGAAGAACTTGAAAATAGACGGGAAGCTCTTCCAGGAAGTTAGCTCGTGACGGTCGGTGCCTGCAAAATGTACAGATTCAGTTACGAGGTGGCCTCGCGTGCTGCCGGCGCAGGTGGGACGGGACAGCCGGGCTCTGCCGAGGCCCAGGCCGCCGGTCCTCTGTCCTCGAGCCCGCGCCCTCTGCGCCGCGCCGCGTCCCGCCCTCGGAGCCCAGCCCCCACCCCTCCAGGGCGCGCGACCCCTAGGGACCACACCTGTACCTGAGGGTTCACGTGGCCCCCAGGGCTCGGAGGGAGGCTGCGGCCCACCGACTCCGTGTCTCCGCCGGCGGCGCTCGGGGTGGCGATCCCGGAACTCCGCCGCCTCTGGCCTGAGCCCCTAGCACGTCCCCGACGCGCGGCCGCGGCCGGACCTTCCCCGCGGTCGCCCGAGGCGCGGCCGGCGGCCCCCGGGGCCTCAGCCCCTCCGGGCCAATCGAGGCGCTGGGCGGGAAGGGCCACTCCCTCTCCCGCCTCGAAACCACCCACTTCCCCAGGCTGGGCGCGCGCGGGGATTGGTTTCCCCTGCGCTCGGAATCCGGCTTTTGCACCCTCCGCAGAGCACCCACGTTTCTTTGCTTCCCAAGAGAAAGAAACAAGTTGGATTTTAGTGTCCTAGCAGCCTACATTTTTTTTTTTTTAAACAGGTTTTAGGGGACAGTCTTAGAAAAGCTAAAAAAAAAAAAAAAAAAAAAGAATGTTTCAAAGCAGTGACTACTGAAAGAGCATCTTGGCCTTCTATTTTGTCAGGAGGAATTCAACTCACAAAATGCAGGTTAAGTTGTCAATTTTATAGAGTTATTTTGTTTTACTACAGCTTCTTTCTGTGGCTTCAATTTAACACTAATGTACAGATTTTTCAAATAAAATCTTTCTTCAGTTTTAAGACAGGTAAAAAATAACACTGATGTAGACGTAAGAACAGATGAGGACATTAATCTGTTTTTGACTCCCTGTGATAGCTTATATCATTTAATTAATAGTTTTATAACAGAACACTTTTTAACTTAAAAAATAAAAATAATAATAACAAAGACTCTGCTGTAGGAATAATGAGTGAATAGATTTTAAACGGTTTAAATCTCTTCCTAGATCACTCAATTATGCAGAGAGACACTGTCTGGAAGTCTCTGGATTCGGGGCCTCTGTCTGATACTTTAACATTGTTAATGATAATTCTTTAGTCTGTAATAGTAGGTCATTGCTATGGTTACTCTACAATGGTGCAACACTTTGCTTTCCCCTTCAGCTATTCGCTGAGACCTGGTAACCACATTTGTTGCCTAGCAACAGTTTTGTGACAGTATCACAATCTGGGAGTTACAACAATAAGGATGCTATGGCTGCCTCGACCAGAGAGCAGAAAGCTATAGTCTGTGCATGTGACTTAGCTGTGGGAGCTGGCCTTACTAGAGAACCCCTCTTTTAACAGGTGCCCTCAGAAGGATGCTCTCTATCCTCCTCTCCTCGGCAGACTGGCCTAATGAACCTGCATTTGGAACAAGATCCAGTACTGAAGTCATATCATTGAGTTACATCCCCCAACACTACTGTGTTCAGACTAAAAAATGAGGTCCTTTTTCTATTTGCTTACTCAGTTTGGGCAAAATTCAATGTTAGTCAGTGGAAGAAAGAGATGAGTGCAGGTTTATCCTGGCAAATCCTAAAGTGCCTGACTGGATTTTGACAAGTCAATAGAATTCTCGGGAAAAAATTATACAAATGCCTGCCTTTATCAATAGATGTGTAAAAATTCAAGTTCTTTAAAATATATGTAATATCCAGATATTTATTGTTAGTATATAATTTTCACTGACGTATTCAGATAACAGTCTTAAAGACTTCCTTTGTATTTGGAGGCATCTGTATTCTCCAAACACAAAAGAAGTTTGTGAGCAGTTCTAGATAAGCTCAGACATACCTACTTTAAATAATATTTTGTGGGTATACTTAGAAGGGAGCCCAGTTTCTGGACAGGTTTATGAAATGCCCATCCCTGTTTTCTATAGTGCTTGTAATTCCAGTTTCATTTCAATAATAATTACTAATAGCACTTATAATGAAAAAATATTTTAAAGTCAATGGTATTGACTCTTCTCGGATTCATACTACATGGAAACACCCATCCCCAAACACAATAGGAAAAAAAAAGGTGTTAATCATCTCTTTTCCTTCTCATTTCCCAGGCTTCCAGGCTCATTTGGCATTTCCTCCATAGTGATCACACTTACACTTCCTAGTATTACCAAGGCTATGATCAATTTCTAAGCTTTCTTAGGGAGCTCTTCTCATAATTCCTCCCACCCCTTGAAAACCAATTCAATGTATGAATCTAGAGGGACCTAAGGAGTCAATGGTCCGAAGCAATTTTAACTCCTTTATTTTTTTCTTTCCTGGTGACAATCTTTCCGAAGGATGGACAAATTTCCCAGGTGATAAAATCACTACAAAGGCTTTTTAGTTTTAGCTTATGATGACTCTCTGCTTGATTAGTCCTGGGCTGAAAAGACCAAAGTCCCTGAGATAACTGAGGACCTGCACTGGCTCTCAACATTTACCCTTGCAATTTAAGAGTATAAATAATGAGAGTGTGTGCTCTGTCAGAGGAACGGAAATTGCTAGGAGTAAATTAATAAGCAAGGTGGGTTAGAAACTGAATTATAGAGAATGGAATGGGAGAGGGAGAATCCTCCCTAAACTAAGGAGTGGTAACATAAATATCTTATACAAAAATGGCTTTCTTTTCTAAATTACTGAAAGTAGATTTTTAATAATTTTAACACAGCATTTGGAAGGTAGTTGCATGTTCATCTGGGGCTGCGTATACACATTTCAAGAACATGTTTGGAGACCATTTTTGAAAACTCGGGGCCAATATTCAATGAAAATATTCACAAATTAATATGACTATCTGCCCATAGCAATGATAAGAGAATGGAAACTTCTGACAGCAGCTTTCGAATACTTAAAAGATATACAACTTTAGGGGAATTTCTTCCATCAGGATGGAAACACTAGGCCATTACATTATCTATTCATAAAAGGATATAGAAGGGGAAAGTTTAGGCTAACTAAAAAAGCAGCCATTTATTAATAACCTGCAATTATGTGTAGGTAACATGGAAACTAGTCCATTTAGCACTAACTATGTTTTTGTATTTGAAGGAGATGAACATGGTTTTATAGTCAGGACCTGGTCTTTCCTCTGCCACAACTTTACCCTATCAAAAGCTCCTCTTCTTAGGGACTGTGATCTTTTTTTCTACTTTTCAAACCCCCATTTCCCTAATCTAAGTTGTTTCCACAATGTAGGAAATAAAGGGTTTTCCCAGGTTAATTATCTGCCATGTTCTCAGGGAATGATTTTTGTATCCTCTTGGATTGGCAGGCTTGTTCTTACTGGATAATTCACCTTTGGGGCAAAATAAATGTGCACGATCTCAGTTCTTTATTACAAAAAATTGCCTTTGCTCAGTCGTAATCAGTGGTTCTTAATGGGCATGGTAGTGGCCTCTGGGGCATTTTGGAAATTTGTAGGAAAGTTTTTGGAGGTCAGGACAACTGGGAGGAGCTATTGGCATTTAGTGGGAGAAGGCCAGGGAGGTGGACATCCTTCAATTTGCAGGGCATTACAGCACATGAAGAACTGTTCTGCATTGCACATGGTTTTCAAATGTTTCACAAGCTATTCATGTAGTTGAAAAACCTGTTTATGATTACATGGGCTTAGAATTTAGATCTGTTTAACAAGTAATCTCACAGTACTTTTGGCATGATTTTAATACACACGGAATTTTCCAGGAATCCAGCTACCATGTAAATTGAAGGAGGTTTGTACTTTATGTTGTTCAGAATATTACCAAGAATGGACTGCCATATGAGAAAATCTCATCACTGATGGCCTCATTGCCCACAGTACTTGAGCCACCAATAAGCACACCTGCACCAGCCTGCATTTGTAGATGTGGAATTCCTGGTGATTCTATACACAGGACCCATGCAGATTTTCCTGAGCACTTTAAATATTGATATATATATTATTCTTATTATGAGTTATTTTCCTTTTATTTTCTTCATATGTTAACTAGAGGAATACAATAAGTTAGCAATCTTATAAGTAGGTGAATTATGTTACCTCTAGAATTTATTTCAGGATAGTAAAAGCACTGTGTAATATTTATTTTTTATTTTTTAAAAAATATTTATTTATTTGGCTGTGCCGAGTCTTAGTTGCGGCATGTGGGATATAGTTCCCTGACCAGGGATCAAACCAGGAACCCCTGCACTGGGAACACGGAGTCTTAGCCACTGGACCACCAGGGAAGTCCAATATTTATTAAAATAGTATGGTTTTAGATGGCAAGGGTTAGCTTAAATAAAAATGAATAGTTAATTCTTTTTTATTAGACATTAATTTATCTATAATCTGAACCCTACTTATAGCTAGCTCTTATCCTTATACAGAGTAGAAATGCCTTTTACTTCTCTTAATTAATGTTTCTTCCACAAATTTCTGGAAGAATAATGGACCCAACTTCCCTTCTGACTACAGTCATATTAAACAGATCACATCAACAATAAATGTCACTACTATAAAAACTACTTAATTTGAAAGGAAATTCTGTTTCATAGATTAAAAATAATTGTGGTTGGAGAAGATCTTGGCATTTTTGTCAACGATGTTATCCACTTTGAAATAACCAAAAGGTAGTGGACAGGGGATCTTCCAATTAAAATACTACACTGAATATTTATTCTTTATCTATCAATTGTTTTTAAAAATGAACTACAGCAAATTTCAAAGAGGTAGAGATAGCACAAATGTTCAAAAAGATTAGAAACTTTAAGTATAAAGGATGAAACTATAAATCATATGAGGAAGATCAAATTGCTAAAATGTGTCATATGTTTTCCCAAAAGACTATATATTTAAGAAAAAGTGTCTTGTAATGGAACTGAGAAAGAAGGAGGCTACATTTATGTAACAGCATTTACAAATCAAACAAAAAATGGTTGGAAATAGCACTGACAGCAGAATGCTCAAAGAATAGGATAAGAGAGAAGAAAACATTGCTATATCTTCTGCCTTGTCTACTCCCCTTACTTCTTCCTGTGATGACTTTAATCCAAGTGTTTCTTACAAGTCTGCCTTGTCCACACTCCTCTTCACTTGATCCTAGTGCTTGGAATTTTTTTTTTTTTTTTTTTTTTTGGCAAAAACTATGCCAAAATATGCTACTGAGTTAGCAGCCAAAACCCTGATGTTTACTTTGGTAGATGTAGACTACTCTGAAGCTGTACCTCATTTTCTGCAGTAGATGTCTTAAAAAGTTATACGTAAATATAATTTCTGTAAATAGAATATTTTTAAAGGAAGAAGTGGGTTATCTACTTCTTTAAAGAATCTTTTAATAAAGTGAAGAATTCTCTGGGAAAGCAAATAATCATTGTTCAAATGATATTATACATACACAATCAGATTTTCCAAAGGTAAGGTTTACTACCATAATATGATGGACAGTCTGAGTAAGGGCTCACTGAAAAGATAATTTAGAAGCATTTCTTGGTCAGGCATTCACTATTCTAATTATTGCTGGTCACCTTATTTTACATGGTCCTAGACCAAAAGGTCATGGAATAATTTCAACAATCTATACATAATTTACATGTTAGGGTCTGGTTTAGAATAGGGTATATAACTGTTCACAAAGTCACCTTTGAATATGAAATATCATTTTAAAATCTTTATTTCAGGGGAAAAAAACTAGTATGGGCCCCCACCCTCTCACTGACACCCCCCTCCCCTGGAAAAGAATTTGTTTTTAAAGAAAAAGGTAATGAGTAAATTTTATATGTTTCCTATGATAAAGGGGGAAAGAAAAAAACCTAGAAAGATATGAAACACATTAACAAGATAACATATCTATGATACTTTCAAACTGACAAGGCTTGATTTTAAAAATTGATCTTTAACAAGAAAAAGAAATATGGGCAATTAGGAAGTAATGAAGACCCTGTCAATATAGCAGGTAAGAGAATAACAGGTAAGGGAATTCTTGAGAAAATCTAATATATAAAAATCAGGAGGTCTGTAATATGCATTATTGAGTCCCAGTGGGATTAACTAATGAATTTATGAGCTCACCAGCAGTTATTTTTAGAAAGATATAAAGAATTAGAGAAATACTAGAGCACAGAAAAATAATGTGCCTTCTAAAAAGAAAGAAAATATATATTACTACTAAAATTCATTTAAAAATGAATTCTAGAGCTTCTAAGAAGAACACCATTAAATTGACCAATATTTGAGCACAGAAGGGCTCCTAATGGAGACTCTCCTAGTTAGAAGGCACGAGTGTGAGTGAGACTCCGTCACACGGCGGGAGGTGAGGATGGGGGTTTCGGGGGCGGGGAGGATAGTAAACAAAGTGGGGTGTTCGCTGAGGGAGACTCCAGGAGCAGCTCAGTAAACGTGCTGCCTGGCCTGGTTAAACCAGCTGTGTAAGATACAAGCAAGTCTCTTTCCATTGCTAACACTGCTGCAAATCTGTTAAAGCCGAGACTGTGTTGAGACCCTAAAGGCAAGTCGTCGAGCTTGACCAGAGATAGGAGGCTGAAACAAAGACATAAAAGCAGTGGTAGAAACTTCTGCGTCACGGGCAGTTTCTGGGAAAGCCTGTCCTTTCCTCCAGCTTCTTTTCTATATCTCTCATCTATGAAAGGGGAGTGGGGCGGTTTTGGGCACTGGGCAGCTTAAGACTCAAGGAGACAACTTTGGGAAGTAAACTTATTCTTAGGCAGAGTAGAGAGCCTGCAGTAGCTGTGGGTCTCTGACACTGAACCCGGCGAGACCTCTCTAATAAACCTCTCCTAACCAATAAAAAATGGACACCTTGTAATTGCTTGAATTGCCTTTCAAACCCAGAGAGCTGGCGCAGAAGTGTTTTCTTTGGTTTTAATTCTTGTCTCACATACTTCTCTTAGTGTTGTCACAAAGACTGGCCTCCAGGGATACTGTTTTCCTTTAAAATTTGAGCCCAGGTGTGGGCAAAAGTTCTCTTTTTCGTTTCCCTTCGTGATTTTCAAAAGTAACTTTGCCAAAGGATGGTAAGAGCACAGGGCTCTACACAAGGAATGCAAAGAATCATAAAATAGTTATTTCCGTAAGTAAAGGTTTCTGATCCTATTATTCCCAACACAATCAGTGAAGAGCTTTACTGGGCCCCATTATAAAATAACACTGTCCGAGAGGGCTGGTGGCAGCTTTCTAGATAGTTTGTCACGCTTCCCTTTTCTTCCAGATTCTGTGTTCCTAGCTAGGTACCTATGGCTTATGGCTGCCATAAGCTTATGACTTCGTGTGTGTGTGTGTGTGTGTGTGTGTGTGTGTGTGTAAGAGGGAGGTGGGGAGGAAGGGAGAGAGAGAATGAGAAAGACGGAGAGAGGGAGGGGTGAGATAGAATGGAATGCAAAATACTTTCCTTATTTCAAAACAAAACAAAATCATTTGCTAGTTCAAATATCTGAATCGTCTGTGATCCTCCTCGCTCAACTGTGGATTCTATTCTAAAGGAAATATTTTGTGGGCAGTTTTTCCAGAGGTCCTGTGAGTGATTAATTTGTACATTCATACATGTATTTATTGTATGCCAGGCACTATTTCTTTGGGCTGGGGATGTGGTGGTGAGCAAGATATATAAAAACTCTGCTCCTTGTAGCATATGTGCTAGTGGGGATGACAGGCAATAAACAGGTAAACCGATGAACATGATGATTTCAGGGAGTCAGAAGCACTGTGAAAAAAACACAGTAGAGGGATGTGAAGAGAATGAAGAGGAGAAGAGATGGTCGTCAATTTAGACTGGGTGGACACTTCTGACCTGAGACCAGAGTGGAAAGAGGGAGCCAGGTGAAGGTCTGGAGAGAGTGCTGCAGGCAGGGTTCTGGAAGAACAAGGAGAGGGAGGGGGTCTGAGGAGGAAAGAGCTGGTCATAGCCAAGGAACTGGAAAGCACCTGGAGCATGGAGGGTGAGGGGGAAAGTGGTAGATGATTCAGAGAGGTGGGCAGCCTCCAAGCCATGTGAGGTCTCTCAGGGCACAGTGAAAGGTTTTAATTTTATTCCAAGCACAATGGAAGAGCTGTCTGCAGAGTTTCAGTGGGGAAGAAATATAATCTGACTTGCATTTAAAGAGTACACTGGTTGGTAAATGGTGAATGGATTATGGGGAGTTGGAATGATGGATTTAACCCTCCCTGATTGCATTTATCAACTCCTCCCACCTCTAGATCATTCTCTGGGGCTCATTCTTCTCCTACACACCTCAGAGTATAAAACCCACCTACTGCTGGTTCACATAAAGTGAGTAATAGTAGTAGGCAATAGCAATACGCAGTAAGAAAGACAACCTAATAAAATAATATTTCAAAGTAGTAAATTAAAAAATGGACTTGAACTAGAAGGAGCATTTTCCTAATAATTCTGCTCTTGTTATATATGCTGACACCTCTGGGTTCTCGACCTTAGGACTGGTGTGTGTGATGGGAAGGTACTAGGATGGGGACGGTGCTGTCACAGTGTTCCATTTCTGCAAGCCGTCCAGAGGTAACTGGTGGACTTACTCTCTCGGCAGGCCTTTCCACTGTCTTCATTTCTATAAACAGACACACTATTCTCTTCGCTTCTCCAGCTCAAAGCCTCTCAGTC
This sequence comes from Tursiops truncatus, assembly GCF_011762595.2. Taxonomy (NCBI): domain Eukaryota; kingdom Metazoa; phylum Chordata; class Mammalia; order Artiodactyla; family Delphinidae; genus Tursiops; species Tursiops truncatus. Next base: position 74,935,553 of record NC_047036.1, read on the forward strand.
ATCTTTGATTTTTGTTTTCGCTTGTTTGCCGACTCCTGATCCAATCAGTTACCAAATCCCGACAACTGCACCTCAGCAAAGTTTTTCCAGTCTCTTTTTTGCTTTCCATTCCCCTGTCACCACTCTAGATTTAATGACCTATCATTTAGAATGCAGAAACTTCCTCCTAACTTGTTTCATTGCCTTCAACCTCTTCTCTTCTATCTCGTACCCTGCTACCAGACAAAAATCCTAAGTATCATTTGTGTCATAGACCTCTTTCTCTGCTCAAACATATCCAATGGTCTCCATAATCTTTCAAATTAAGTAGAAATTCCTCCATGTGGTTTAAAGCCCTCCATTCCCTGGATCTAGCCTTCTTTTCTGGGTTTAATCCCTCAACTGTTCTTCTATAAGTATCCCCTATTCTCCCAGGCCCAGGTCAACTGACAATTTTTAAACCTTTCCAAAATCTCAGGGTCTGGGCATCTGTGACTCTGGTGACTCTGAAGTCCAGTCAGAGAAGAGATTGATTACCACTGTAAAGTTTTTGAAGACAGAGGTCAAACTTTACTAATCTTCAACACAGATGGATAAACGTACCCTATGTTGAAGTGCATGCTAGCTTTTAGAGTTAAGAAATAAATTCCTCTAAAATGGGAATATAATAACAGTTGGATTCTCTATAACTGAAACTGAAGGAAGTAGAGTGTTTTTCTTGCTCTCTCCAACAAACTGATGAGGTAGATGCAGGTGATCCACAGTCCATTAGCAACTAGGTGATAAGCACTGACGAATACTCAAAGTATCTTCCAGATACGTTTAGCTAAAATGCTGTGCTTATCTAGTAAATACAATTTACTAGCATCAAGACGTTTAGGAGAGTGTCAGAACTGAGAACTCTCAGACAGTCAAACTTTAACTGTTCAAGAGCTTGTATTCCCAAAATGTAGTTCAAATTTAGATGCAGATAGAAACATATCAAACATAAGATAGCAAAGACGTGGAAAGGACCCGAGATAAAATTTCATCTAACGGTTTCATTTCACAAGTGAGAAATCTAAAGTCCAGAGCGGCTGTGATAGGCCACAGCTACACAGACATTTTGCTCAAATATAATTAGTATTTACAAATTGGTTAAGCATTATAATACTAAAAATTTTCAGAAGATATATGTCTAATTGCTTTAAGATTCAGTTCAGGGACTTCCCTGGTGGCGCAGTGGTTAAGAATCCATCTGCCAATGCAGGGGACACGGGTTCGAGCCCTGGTCCGGGAAGATCCCACATGCCGTGGAGCAACTAAGGCTGTGCGCCTAGAGCCCATGCTCCACATCAAGAGAAGCCACTGCAATGAGAAGCCCGCGCGCCACAACGAAGAGTAGCCCCTGCTTGCTGCAACTAGAGAAAGCCCGCGTGCAGCAACAAAGACCCAACGCAGCCAACAACAACAACAACAAAGATTCAGTTCAGTATTTACTTCCTCTAATAAGCTTTCTTTGATTAACTTTACCCCATATCAACTACTTCCTTTCTTCATGTTTCAGTATTTTGTATATAGTGTATACTATATTATCATATACTTGCTTTGCTTAACGAGTCATTTCATGTATGAAAGATACCTTGTCTTATCTCCAAATCTTTTGGGGGTAATGCCTCAAAACTTTTTATTCCAGAAATCATAGCTGAGGCTTAATAGATGTTTGTTGTATAAAAAACTATCCAGAACAGAATTACCAGAAAACTGATGCTTATTGAATGCTATTAACATATAATAAAACAGATTCATAGACGTTTTCTATGGTTTTTGCACTATTTTGATGATGGTTCCCATTTTGAAATAAAGGAAATGGAAGCATACAGAAGATCACAGAAGTAAGAACTTGTGAATTTACCAAGCAAAGTGCTACTGGTGTTCTGAGTACACAGGTGAACCATATGCACCTCTGTATCCACAGCATCATTTTATATTGCTTTGTCAGACTTTCAAAAGCACAGACCTTTGCTGTGGCAGCCAATAGAAGGAGGAAGTGGAGGAAGGACAAGTTGGTAAAGCAGCCATTATAGATTGCCCCAATCACTTAATGGTTTGGGATCGTACTAAAGCCTCTATAGGCCAATTTAGGGAGAAGTGATATATTTACAATGCTCAATCTTGTAATCAATGAATGTGATATATCTTACCATTTATTTAGATCATCTTTAATGTCTCAATGAAGTTTTACCACTTTCTCCATAGAGGATTTGCACTTCATTTTTTAGATTCATTCATTTATAATTACACTTTTTATTCTGGGATAATTTTAAATTCATATGCAGTTGTAAGAAATAACACAAATGGATCCTGTGTCCCTTTTATGATTCTCCTCAACAGGAACACTTTGTAAAACCATAGTACAATATGACAACCATGATATTAACATGCTACAGTTAAGATACAGAACATTTCCATCACCACAAAGATCACTCACGTTTCCCTTCCAGCCCCTCCTTAACTCCTGGCCACCACTAATATGTTCTTCATTTCTATAATTTGGTCATTTGAAGAATGTTATATAAATGGAATCATACAATATATAATCTCATGGGATTGGCTTTTTTTCATTCAGCTTAATTCTCTGGAGATATATCCAGGTTTTTGTGTGAATCAATACTTTGTTCCCTTTTATTGCTGAGTAGTGTTCCATGATATGGATGTACCACAGTTTAATCATTCCCTTCTCAAAGGATATCTGGGTTGTTTTCAGTTTTTTGGCTATTATAAATAAAGCTGCTCTAAACATTCATGTACAAATTTTTGTGTGAAATAATCTTCATTTTTCTGGGATAAATGCCCAAGAGTACAATTGCTGGGCCATATATTACTTGCATGTTTTGTAATATGAAAGAAACTGCCACACTGTTTTCCAGAGTCATTGTACAATTTTACAATCCTTCTAGCAATGTGAGAGTGATCTAGCTTCTTTGTATCTTTGCCAGTAATGTATTGAAATCAGATAGACTGATTCTTCCCGCTTTATTCTTCTTTTTCAAAATTGTTTTGAGTATCCTAGTTCCTTTGCCTTTTTATATAAATTTTAGAATAAACTTGTCTATATCTACTGTATAGTAACGACCTTTCCCCAAAAGGTTTCCGCTGGACCTCTGGAGTATCTGGAGATTAAAGTCAGCCATGCAGGCAGTTAACCCTGTGAATGTTAACTGAGTCCTTGGACACCAAGGTTCAAGTGAGTTTCCCCTGTTTGCACTATTTTATGTGTATTCTCACATGTTGCTGGGAGAAGACAGCATTATCCAAGACTTGACTGGAAGAGAACAACTGGAAATTCATCCTTGGAACATTCCTGGACTCTGCCCTATATGCTTTTTCTTGGCTGATTTTAATCTATACCCTTTTGCTGTTATTAGATTTATAACAGCTTTCAGTGAGCTCTGTGAGTCCTTCTGGCAAATGATGAAACCTGAAGATGGCCTTAGGATACCTACTTGTGGTTGGTATCATAAGTGAGGGTGGCCTTGAAAACTTCAGAGGGTTATATCTACAAAAAAATCCTGCTGGAATTTTGACAGAAATTATGTTAAACTTCTATATCAATTTGGGGAGAAATGACATCTTTACTATGTTGAGTGATTGAATCTATGAACATGATATGTCCCTTAACTTAATTTTTTTTATATGACATGTTTGTTGATGCTACTATAAATGGATCTTTAACTGCTTGTTATTGGTATATAGAAATGCAATTTTTTTTGTATAATGATTTTGTATCTAGCAACCTTGGTAAATTACCCTGGTCAAACTAAAAATTTATCTGTAGATTTTGAATTTTCTACATAAACAATCATATGTGAATAAGTTCAGGTTTTTTCTTTTCTAACTCTTACAGCTCTTACTTCTTCCAGTCATAAATTTAAGGAAACTGTAAACTATAAACAAAATAACCTCCAAATGTATTCACAACATTAACTAATGAGGTGAATAAAATATCACATAAAGCAAATTATTGTGAACATAAATCTGGCATAAAATTACTACATTTTCTATTTTGATTGATTTCTTGATGCACTTAAAAAAGAAAAAAAAGAAAAAAGAAAAAGTTTTGTCAGGTAATGTCATCTAGTGGCTGACTACTGGTCATGAAAGCTCCCGGTCACTTTATGACAGATGCTGAAAGCTTCTGGAGGATCACTTATGCTCCTAACACTGTGATGTCTTTTCATTCTAGTTAAGGTAATGTAGAAATAGATGATTTTTGTTACATTCAGGCTCCAAGTCTAGAGTTGTCCTAACCTGTCTAATGCTACTTTAATTTCATTCCCAGTTCTCTCCCCCAAGGGATTTCCTCTATGAATGTTATTTTCTTTAAAAAAAAAAAAAAAAATCCCATAATGCAACTGCCTTCTACATGGGAAGAATCCTTAAATGATCCTGTGTTATTTCCACACCATTAATACATATAGAATAACATCTCCCATTAAGATAATATTGTACTGATTTCAAAGTAAATATATATATTCTCAAATATGTCAGGTAAACATAGTAAATTCCTACTATTGCCTAGTTTAGAAAATGACCTGGGAATATATAAGATAGGACTGATTATTTCAATACCAGATAATATTTTAGAGTATCAGGATAGAGAAAACTCATGAGCACTTAAATTAAGTTCCACTAAGGACTGATTTATGATAAAAACTGAATAGAAGCAGATATGGCTAAACAATTACTAGAAAGGGTTATGAAAATTATTTACAATTCTAATCCTTACTGCATCTGGTACTAAACTTTATCCTAAAAAGACATTTCAAAACTCTAACTGGACTTAACATTTAGGCTTTTCTGCAACTGTCTAGAAGACTCACAGGGTGAAATCTTTCAGTATTGCTCAAGGAATTAAATTTTCCTCTCTGGAATTAAACTTACTTATGGGTTTGTAAATAGTTGCAGTCCTGGGGTATGAGATATTGCAATGGATGTAAAGTTATTTTACAAATAACTTTAAAGTGTTACAAAATTTGGCAAGTACATATTATTTCCACGTCTTTGCTTTGTATACTGGTTCTAAGCAACATTTTAAAGTTAATTATAGGGCCATAAAGGTCTCTTTTTTCCCCAAGCATTTTAAAATCATTGTCAGAATTATTACTTGGATCTTGTTAAAGTAGCATTGGATGGGAATTACATCCCAAAGAATCTCAACTATATCCTTTGGGCATTACTGAAAGTGAATGGCATCTATTATTTTATTTCTATTCCAGAGAGAAAATTTAAAAAGTCACACTGATGGGAAAGCCTGTGAATCCACTTATAAGGTTAACTAAGGTGGAGGATTAATCTGCACAGTGAAAAAGGAAGACGTTGGTTACTGAAAATAAGATGCCTTCAATTAGTCAGATTTCAATGTTTGGGGGGGCAACAATTTATATCTATTAGTAGAATCATAAATTGTTGAAAACTTTCCTACAAAAAGGTAAACGAAGGAAGACCTATATTATCAAGACAAAAGTACTTTAGGAATCCTAATAATAAAGAATGCTATAACCTATTTACTAGAAAAAATATATTTACAAAATGTAAAAAAATGGGGCTAAAAATTATATCTCTAATAGTGAAAACTTCAATAATATTGTATTAAGTAAAAATATAGTAGTAAAATTACATTTGCTTGTTTAATAGTTATTTATTCATATCATTCATTAAAAAAGCATTTAAGATGACATATATACCTTATAATAGGATAAAAGAGAAATAAGAGTAAAAGGAGTAGAGAAATAGCATAAAGTCAGGGATAGGGTAGGATTAATACATAAGGACAATGAATACAAAAACCTGTACAACTGCCAGATGATGGCCGAAAATTTGACTGAGCTTTCTATTGACAAAGAGGCCAACACAGTTGATTATGATTCACTGCATCTAGGTGGTAAAAGCAATCCGGTTGTGGAGAACAGTTGTTTTTAATAATTGTGTCCTTAATGCAGACTTATGACACATTACTGAAGACCAACTTGGGAGAAGTAACTAAGAGGACATCAATATAATGTATTTCAGGTGACCTGACAGTCTGTGATATGCTGGCCTGCTCAAGAGATAAAATTAAGCACATCTAAAGGAATGGATGGTCTGTATCTCCTTTAGACAACTGTATTTTTTAAAAGACAGCTGTACTATTGTATTATTTAGATAATTTATCTATCTATCTATCTATCTATCTATCTATCTCATCTATCTATTCCACAACTATAGACTGAACCTTTTAAACTATTCAGGAAAGTTCATAATTACCTCCTGTTGATCAAAGGAGAATGAGATTGGAACATATGAATGGTCCAACAAAAAAATTGCCCAAACTGGAAAGCACTTTTCTTCCTGATTGGTAACCAGTATACGGTGGGCAAGAAAGAATACAAACATTAAATGCATTTTTCTATTTAATTTTTGTAGGCTTTCCTTTCTTCTCTTCATTCCCTCATTAATTTCATCTTTTAAAGCCAGATGAAAACCTGTTGTAAGATCCAAGTTTCCTCGCTTTGTTTTTAAAGGTGAGCACTAAACACGGAAGTTTTGCACAGTAGTCATGTCCCCAAATAAAATGATGACCCATGCCACAGTGATCTGATATGGAAGCAGTTAATGCAATACAGAAAAAACTATTAATGTCACAAGTTAGCATGATACTTCTACAAAATCTGCATAGTCTTTCTTTATATCCATATCATTATCTTTTTTGCTAATACGGGCACCTTGAATGTGTCTTGAATGTGGGAAGATGAGTATTTGTTCTCAGCTGACTAAAGATACCAATCTTCCATAAGCCACGAATACAAACCTATTGGAGACTTCAAGGTCAATCCTTCTAACTTTAGATAGCCAATCAATAGGTCATTTCCTAATCATGAGGTTCCTGTGTAAGCATTCCAGATCAGTATTTTTAAAAAGAAGAACATTTATTTTTCCAACACAGCACAAGAAACTTGTTGTAGACTTTGACACAGAAGGCAACATTTTCACTTTTATATAACTCACATCTCTTCCTGACATGAAAGAACAGCCGAAAAGATAAGGGGCAGCATGGGTCTCTGTGAAATATGTGAATTGTAAAAATCTTGTTTCTTATCTTTAAAAGTGAAATAGAGAAGATGTTAAAAATCTGGGATGATGCAACCCCAAGACACTGAATGTAGCATCTAACATAATTATTAGAGAACATGGTTTGAAATTTTGGTAACAATTTTGGCTTGAATTTTAAACTTCTATTTTATATATGCAAGTCAAAACATTACATTTACTTTATAACTGATGATATTTCACACTTTATTTCAGAATTGCATTTGACCAAAATATAACAGTTCAAGACTTATGACCAGAGAGGAAATATCTAACTTATTCAGAAAAGTGAATCCCTTACAAACTAAAATTATAAGAGAGGAAAGCAGTTCCAGAAGAAATAATTTCATTAGAAAGTGAGCTTCAGTACTCATAACTCTGGACTTGAAGCTATTTTTCTCATACCACGTAGTTCAGAGCAGCCTCATGGACAGCCATTGTGGTGCATAATTATATATTTAAAAAGACTATTATTGTACTTAAATTTTCTAATAAGACAAAGAAGATATATCACTATGAAGTCTCAGTAACTCTTCAGTTTAAAAAATTAACTCTAAAAGAGACTGGAATAATCTCACAAGGCAAAATAAAAATTTCAGATTAAAACTACGTTAGATTTTCACAAGTGGATAAATAAGAATCTCCACATCCTTTAATCTATATAGCCATAGTCACTCTTGTGTTATTCAATAACCTATCATGCCAAAAAAAGAAGAAAATAAAAAAAGAAAACAGCTAAAGAAAAGGAAAAAGTCCTGACTTTTTAAGGAGGTCTCTGGTGAAACGTTTTAAGTGCTGAAGTTTCAGCCCCCAGAGCAAGATTCTACAAATTTAACACCCCTGGAAATACTGACAGATACTTAATTACAGTGTTACGTATGGTGGCAAAACATACACCATGTGAGTGGATATTTTTATGAACAATTATAATTTAAAACAACTTTGGAAATAAAATGCATCTGTAACTATGTCATTCTTAATAAAAATGTTGTTTAGTCAGTACTTTTTTTTTTTTGCAGTATGCGGGCCTCTCACTGTTGTGGTCTCTCCCGTTGTGGAGCACAGGCTCCGGACGCGCAGGCTCAGAGGCCATGGTTCACGGGCCCAGCCGCTCCGTGGCATGTGGGATCTTCCCGGACCGGGGCATGAACCCGTGTCCTCTGCAGCGGCAGGCGGACTCTCAACCACTGCGCCACCAGGGAAGCCCTAGTCAGCACTTTTTCTATATTTCTTCGTACCTAAGGGTCATCACACTTTTTTAAGTAGATGCAAACATGGAGTTTTCTTTTGGCTAGTAGGTCAAGTTCCAAAACGTCTTTTAAAAAAGAAATCATAAAATTTAGTGATAAATCATGTATAGTGATTTGATTCTAATGTTTCAGATTGAGATATGGAAAAAACTGATTTGAATGTATTCTAAGAAAATAAACTCAGAAGTATTAAAAATAAAATTCATTTAAAAAAAAACTTCAAACTTATAAGGAAGTTGCAAAAACAATGCAGTTAAATCCTGAATATCTTTTACCCAGATTACCAGTTTTTAAAAACATTTGTTATGTTTGTTTTTATCATTTACTCTTTTACTTTGTGTACATACACATATACGTATATACACATGTTATTTTTTTCTGAACTATGTGAGTAGGTTACAAATATCACGACCTTTAGAATATATTTCCAAATTCTCTTATTTAACTACACTAATCAAATTCAGAAGATTTTACACTTGTAAGATACTTTTTACCTTACTATTTGTATGCCAATTTGGTCAGTTGTCCTTATGGCATTTTTACTTTCCAATACAAAATCTAGTCCAGGGACTTCCCTGGAGGTCCAGTGGCTAAGACTATGTGCTTCCAATGCAGGGGGTGCAGGTTCAATCCCTGGTCGGGGAACTAAGATCCCACATGCTGCATGGCGCAGTCAAAAAAATAACAAATTAGAAAATAAAATTTAATCCAGGATCACGTTGCAAAAACTATTAAGATTTAATAATTATTTCTTTTTATTTTCATCCATTTGACGTTTAAAAGATAATTTTATTTAGTATCTTTTGTAAGGTAGTTTTATTTGGTTTCATCTTCAGGTTGAAACTTCAGAATGACAACACTAATTCTAACACTAAGTTCTAAGACATTTTTAGTGAACAATTTTAGTAAAAACATAAGAAAATATGTTTAGTAAAAACATAAGAAAAACATAAGAAAATGATAAAAATATTCCTGTTTAAGCTTACATATCTATCAGTAAATAACAAATATCTATTTGATTGTATTTTTAAAAGAAGTTTGCAATCTAGGAAAGAAGAAAATTCCTGGCTATCTCAATGTGTGCCTTCCTGCCACTGTTGCGTTAGGCCGTGGAAGGTAATCTGAATTAAAATCAAAATCAGTCAAATTCTCAATTTGCTAGGAGCTCTAGTAAAAGATTTGATGAAGAGGAGATTGAAATCAGTGACAAAAGTGAAGTTTCTAAAATATTTGAGGCTTATATTTAACTATGATAATTTTCTTCCATACCCATTAGAAAATGTAGAATTAACTGCATACATTGTTGCTGATGGCTTAGAAATAGTTTGTGCAGCTGAACTGAGGGACTTAAAATTTAAGATCTATTTCTGGCTAGTCTATCAATATGCATGAAATTCTGGGTAAGCCGTTTAACTTTGATTTGTCTCAATTTATTCCTAAAAGCAGAAGGAGTATTGTTTACCATACAGATAGACTACTAGGATTTTATTAGACAGTTAACCTAGTGAAATAATACGAAATGCATTGAAGAAACACAAGTACATCTTATTATAAAGAGTCATCATAAACAAAAAATTTGCCTAGAAGAGCAAAGAAAGAACGTAATGTTCAACTTATGGTTGTTGTAGAGAAAAAGAAGAAAAAGAAGAAAATACAGATAAGTAAAAAGAAAAATCGCCAGTAATCCTACCAATCAGAAATAACCTGAAATATATTTTTTCAGACATTTCTTTCCCTATACATACACATACACTTTTTTTGTTTACAAAAATGCAATACTTTAATAATGGATAAATTAACTACATTTCAATGCAATTGCATTAAAAAAATACTATACTGAAGGTTCTTGTTCTGATAATCAGGTAGTCCTCCCACTGGTAGCAATAATAAACTCTACAAAATATAACATACAGCTATTTGATGGCATTGGAGAGCAACCAGAAGCAGGTATGAACGGCAGGAGATTAAACTCTTCAAAAAAGGGATCTGCACTGGGTGGCTCTTCACTTGAGAGAATTCTCCTTTTTACATGGTGCAAGGTGGCTAGAACCCAAGCAAAAGGCTGTAATTATTGGCTTGAAGTGTCAAAAAGATGGAGTTCAGGGATGCCAGAACAGCTGGAAACTAGGAAGGAAAATTCCTGAAAAAAAGTAGCCAACCACAGAGGGGGAAATATCCAAAAATGTGTAAATTCCTTTCAAGTTTTTTTTTTTTTTCCTTTCAAGTTTTTAGATGAATTTTGAGCTATGTTTGCGTAAAGAAGACTCCAAGGAGTTAGAAGACGGCTACAGCTGGAAAGCTGAAAAAGCTGAGCAGAGCTTTAAGCTGCTGCCCACCATGGGAGAGACAGTTTTTAGAGTCTGAGTCTTGTCAAATTATAAAGGCTGGATAAACACCATGGGCTTTCCACTGAAACCCAGAAGGGCTATTCCTTAGGTGTTAAGATGATGTCCCAGGTCTAAGGGTTCACCCTAAAAATAAGGGCAAAACTCACCATAACAAAGTATAAAACCAAGTCTGAGGAAGTTCAAGGTCACCTACCAGTCATTTAAATGCCCACTACAAGAAAAGCCAGAAGATTAAGACAGAATCCAGAGACAACCGTTCATCATCCACAATATCTAACAGATAATAACTTACTAGATACACAAAGAAATAGGAAAATGTGATCCAAAGAAGGAGGAAAAAAAGAAAACAATAGAAACAAACTTAAAGGTGACCTAGATGTTAGAATTAGCAAACTTAAGACTTTAAAGCAACTATTATAAATATGTCCAAGGACTTAAAGAGAAGGCCATATTGAGTGAAAGATAGAGTGGTTGAGCAGACAAACTGAAACCTTAAAAAAGGACCAAGTGGAAATACTAGAACTGTAAAGTATAATATCTGAAAGGAAAATTCACTGGATGTACTTAATTGCCAACTGGAGAAGGCAGAAAAAAGCTCCAGTGAACTTGAAAACTGATCAACAGAAATCAACCAAGTGAAAAAAATAGAGAGAAGACTGGGAAAAATATGAACAAAGCTTAAGTGACCTGTGAGACAATATAAAACCATTTAATTTATATGTAATTGGAGCCCCAGAGGGGGGAAAAAAACAGAATAGGGCAGTAAAAATATTTGTATAAGTAATATCCATGAATCCCAAATTTGGTGAAAACATTAACTTATGTATCAAAGAAGTCCAGTAAATGTTGAACAGGATAAATACAAAGAAAAGCACATAGGCACATCATAGTAAGACCACTAAAACCCAGAGACAAAGAAAAAACTTGAAAGTAGCCAGGGGAAAAAGGACATAATACATACAGCAGAACAATGATACAGATGACAGCCACCTTCTCATCAGAAACAGTGGAAGCAGGGGCTTCCCTGGTGATGCAGTGGTTAAGAATCTGCCTGCCAATGCAGGGGCCACGGGTTCGAGCCCTGGTCCGGGAAGATCCCACATGCTGCTGGAGCAACTAAGCCCGTGTGCCACAACTACTGAGCCTGCACCCTAGAGCCTGCGAGCCACAACTACTGAGCCCGAGTGCCACAACGACTGAAGCCCGTGTGCCTAGAGCCCGTGCTCCGCAACAAAAGAAGCCACGACAGTGAGAAGCCCGTGCACCGCAGTGAAAAGTAGCCCCCACTCACTGCAACTAGAGGAAGCCTGCATGCAGCAACAAAGGCCCAACACAGCAAAAAAAAAAAAAAAAAGAATAAATAAAATAAATTATTTATTTTAATAAATAAAATAATTAAAAAAGACAATAAAACAAGGGAACTCCCCCCATCAACCCAGAACTCAACTTCCAATCAGAAAATATGCCTTTTAAAAATTAAGGTGGGGACTTCCCTGGTGGTGCAGTGGTTAAGAATCCGCCTGCCAATGCAGGGGACATGGGTTCAAGCCCTGGTCCGGGAAGATCTCACATGCCGTGGAGCAACTAAGCCAGTGCGCCACAACTACTGAGCCTGTGCTCTAGAGCCTGTGCTCCGCAACAAGAGAAGCCACAACAATGAGAAGCCTGTGCACCACAACAAAGAGTAGCCCCCACTCAACGCAACTAGAGAAAGTCCGTGCGCAGCAACAAAGGCCAATGCAACCAAAAAAAAAAAAAAAATATTGAGGTGAAATACAGACATTGTCAGATGTCAAAAACTGAGAAAATCTGTTGTCAGCAGACCTGCACTGGGAGACATGCCAGAGGAAGTTCTTTAGGCTGAAGGGAAATGACACCAGATGGAACTTGAGTCTACGAGAAGAAATGCCCAATGGTAAACATAAGGGCAAAAATAAAGACCATTTTTGCTTCTGTTAATTAAACACAAACAAACAAAACAACTGAATCTTTAATGCAAAAATTGTAACAATGTATTGTGTAGTTTTAGTGTATATGGATTTAAGATACATGACAACTGTAACATAAAGGACAGGCAGATAAGTGGAATTATAATGTTGTAAGCACCTTACATTTTGTATGAAATTGTACAATATTAACTCTAAGTAGACTATGATAAGAATGCATAGATCAACCCTTAATCCCCACAGCAGCCATTAAAAAATAATACAAAAAGTCATACTAAAATGACTTTAGAGCAATTAAAAAAAAAACCCTCAAAAGAAGGTAGAAAAGGAGAAAGAGAAAACCAAAAAACCTGGACGAATAGAAAGCAAATAACACAATCATAGATTAAAACACAATCATATTAATAATTACATAAAAGTTAAATGGACTAGTCATGCCAATTAAAATTCAAAAGACTACAACACAAATGTTGGTGAGAATGTGCAGCAACTCAACTAGAACTCTGGTATATTACTCATAGGAGTGTTAGATGGTACAATCACTTTGGAAAACTTTTTGCCGTTTTTAATAAAACATACATATTTACCCCATGTCTCAGCACTCCTACTACTATTGATCGAACAGAAAACAAATGTCTACAAAAAGGTAAGTAAAAAAATATTCATAGAAGCTTTATTCATAATAGCCAAAAATTGGATACAGCTCGGATGTCTACCAACAAGAGAATGGATACTTTGATATATTCATACAATGGATGCTACTTTGTAATTAAAAAGAATGAACTAGTGATACATGTAACAACTTGGAGGAATCTTGAAAACATTATGTTAGGTGAGAGAAGCCAAACACAAAAGAACAGATGCCCTATATGCCATTTACATAAGTTTAAAACAGGTTAAAAAAAAATCTGTGGAAATATAACAGAGGTTGCAGGGGTGAGGTGGGGAGGGCAAGAAAAATTGACTGGAAGGATGTAAGAAGAAAATTTTAGAGGTGACGGAAATGTTCTGTATCTTTATAAGGGTAGTGGTTACAATGGATATATACATTTTTCAAAACTCAACAATTTGTACACTGAAGGTCTGATCATTTCACTATGTAAAATTTATGTTTAAAAAAATTCAAAATAAAATTAAATATATTTCAAAGTATACTTCATACACAAATATAATAATAAAGGTACCACACTTCATATACCAATATAAAAATATTTAATTCGTACCACTGAATAAAACTTATTGCCTGAGGATATATTTTTTCATCTTTGTGCAAAATCATTAGCCTACCCAGGGATTAAACCCTCCTGAAAATACTAGCAACTGAGCTAATTGGTCTATACCAGTCCTTGTTCTTCGTCTATAGTCTTCAATGATTTAAAATTTAGGAAAAGAATATGTCTATAATAGTTAGATGGTGTTTGGTAACTCTACCTCAAAAAGATGAACTCATCTAATAAACTGTAGAGACCCCAGTCAAATATTACTGCTAACAAGATTACAGAATCACCTTATTTGCCTTAAGGTGGTAACGTTCTAATTATGTATCCTTGGTGACTCTTTAACTAAGGAACTTATCATATCAACATAGTGTTGGGTTCAACATTTACAGGAAACAGTTCTGGTCTTTATGAGCTTGTCAATGATAAAGACAGTGTAAGAGCACTTTATCATTAAAAGATTTGCAAAGCTTCCAGAGAATGTTAAAAACTATAGTCCCAGAGGGACAGTTCAGTAAAAATTCACCAACCCTTTTTATTACATAGACTACTAATATGAATCATTACATCCCAAGGCAGCAGAACTAATGGGCATATAATAATAATCTAAGCTCTATGACATTTTAACAAAATACACATTTTCACAAAATACAAACAATGAAGTAACGAAAATAGGCAATGTACATGTTTTCCAAGGATAAAAAGAGACAATGTATTATTTTTTATTTGAGTTGATTCAAAAGTATTTGAAGTTCAAATAAAGTCTGGTACCAATCTATCCTCACTCAAAAGAAGTTTTAAATGACTCTTAAGTAACTGAAGAATCCTGTCTGACAGAGCTAAATGAATTAATATTCTTCATTTCCCTCCTGGTTTTAGAAGAGGAAGAAATGGGAAGAAATAGTTCTATCACTGGCTTCTCCTCCAAGTTGAAATGCTTACTCCATTGGTTTAAAATCACTGATTTAAACTAATTTTTGACAATCAGGATAATAATTTTCAGTACCACAGAATAAATCCAACCATCTATTAGGATATAGTTTCTCACATGAAAAAATGATCTGAATTTCTGCCATCTTTTGTTATAGTATCGGTTGCTGTCATAGTTAGGAAAACAGTACATGGAAAAATCTTTAGGAAATTGGTTGAACACATTTAGGAAAATTATCACATCAACTGTACATTTACAACTTTACCTATATTTCATGGTGAAGATGGTACACTATGTCTGTTGGTAGAAACTGGCATAATGATTATTGCATTTACTGATTAACTTAATAGTCAACCTTTCCTAAAGTTCATTCCACGGACCTCTCTGGCTTTGTGGGACATCAACAGCTATTGGTTTAAGGTTCTGTTCAAAGTTTAGGAAGGCTCCTTACAGCAGCCTTTCTCAGAGGCTTCAATGTGCTACTTAATGTCCACTGTGACAGGATTCCATATGTACCATCCCCCAAACGTATCTGACCAATGAGTTTCTCTTGGCACAGTTTCGTGGATTTTATTTCACAAAACACACTTTGGAGTATTTTGGACTAGAGGTAATATAGATATGAACTAGAGTTGTAGCAGGGTGAAGAAAAGGAGAGAATAAAAGTGAGAAAGAGCAAATATTGCTTAAGTCACTTATTTCTTAGTGTTAGTTTCCGTAAATGTAAAATGCTATTCCCTAGCTGTAACCTTGAACAAGTTCTTTAATCCCTCTTTTTTTTTTTAATGGAGTATAATTGCTTTACAACGTTGTGTTAGTTTCTGCTGTACAACGAAGTGAATCAGCTATACGCATATATATATCTCCTCCTCTCTTGGACCTCCCTCCCACTCCTCTCCCCTCATCCCACCCCTCTAGGTCATCACAGAGCACCGAGCTGAGCTCCCTGTGCTATACAGCAGGTTCCCACTAGCTAGCTATTTTACACATGGAAGTGTATGACCCAGCAATCCCACTACTGGGCATATACCCTGAGAAAACCATAATTCAAAAAGACACACGTACCCTCTTTCTTTTTTAACCTGTAAAAATGGGACTAACAGCAATAATACATACATTGCAGTTTGTGATGAGAACTTAGGTTCATGTACATAAAATGCAAGGACAGTGCCCGGCACATGGTCCTCCTTTGAGAAATGAGAGCGACTGTTATTATTTGAGTATTTTGATACAACTTACATGAACTGGACACTTTATTTGAGTATTTTGATACAACTTACATGAACTGGACGCTTTCTTTAGGTCTTATAGAAAAAGACATTCGTTCCTATTCTAGCCCATTCTTATACTTTCACAAAGTTAATTTCCAGCTGGAAGATTCTAAGAAGACCTGCTCATAAGAAGCCTGTTTACATTTATTGAACCCAGCATTTAGATCTGACCAAGGAACCTGTCAACCATTGGAGCATCTTGGCACTACTGGTTCCATAGAAAAATACCATTTTTTTGGTAAAGCACTTAATAACTTCTGGTTTATCTTCATATGTATTATCAGATTCTGTCCTTGTAACAAACTAGTGAGCTTATTAGTAAGGCAGAAATCATTATCCCTAAGTCATAGACATGAAAACTGAGGCCCAGAGAGGTTAAATTATGAACTGCCCAAAGTCATAGAACTGGCAAGTGGCAGTGTCTGGACTCAAACTTATGTGTTTGGCTTTAGTGTCAGTTATGTTGAGTATCTGAATGAATGAGTGACTCAGATTTTGCATTTTAAAATAATTCAGTTCAGTTCAGTTAACATGGATTGAGTTGCTCCCATATGCTAGACACTGTGATACAAAAATGAATTAGACATTTTTGTCTTTGTCCTTGAAAAGCGTATGATCTAGTGGTATTCAGAAAATCAAAAAACAGGAAAGAAAAAAGAAAACAGGTGATTCTGAGTAGTTTTCTAGGTAACGACCTTGGAATGCTTCTTGGCATCTAGCTCCCCAGAGGTCACCAGAAGACAGTTTATGGTGACCATAGTAAGGGTTTTGTGTAAGAGAGGAAATCTAAAGAACTCCCTCTATGATGAAGTCTGTGGCCCTCTCTATGCTTATTCATAGTCACTAATATTGTACCACACAGTAATGGAGATTGCTGTGGAAGCATTTGCTATGTTTTCTATAATTCCAGCTTGAAATACCTTCCTTTCTCTGTGTCTATACTTCCTTCCTCAACAGATCACAGAAATGCATTAATAGTTTGTATTTTAGAATGCTTAGTTGTGAGAAAATCACATAACAATGTATTTTTCCTCTCTTTGATATCTTTATATTTCTATTATATTGTCCTCATTCCTTTCAGCATGCCCATGTTTTCCCAAATTTATTACTTATCTTGACTCTATATTGACTGTTAATACTTGTTTGTTCATAGAATTACTTGAACACACTCTCAGCGTAAGAACCCTACATTAAAAAAAATCAAATCCCTCCTTGATAACTGCAAAACTTTTATCATCACCACTTTGCTGTTTAGAAACTCTCCTTTTAAAAATCACTGATTAGTTTTATAACTGAATCTGAGATCCATTTTTCTGTTCTTATCCCTGCAGCTTTCTGCTGCTAAAAGACACAGTTGATTACTTTTTCACTGACGTGTTAGCCATAGCTTCAGACTCAAAATCCTATCATCTCTCTGACTCCTTCTTTTTGTGTCTGCTTCCTCTTGAAAATATCTATTTGTAGCTGTAGTGTAGTGGAGAACGTACCGGACTTGTAGACATAACCCCTGGGTGAGATGTTTAATTCTAACTCATTCTAGCTTTATGATTCTGTGTGAATCACCTTGCTGAGCCTCAGTTTATTCATGTATAAAATGCAGATAATGACAGTACCTATTTTACATCATTGTTCTTGATGACTCTATGAGATGATGTATGTGAAAGTATTTTATACATTTTAAAGTAAAATCCAAATGGAAATATTATCTGCCAGTTTCAGGTATATGGGATATTTATGCTCTTTACTCTCTAGATACATTCCCTCTAAGAGCTTATTTTTTAGTTATATTATCATTTGCATATAAATTATTATGTGTGTATATATATATATATATATATATATATATATATATATATATATAAAAGTGGAGACTGGCTTGAGCCAATTTGTAGGACAGCTTTACAGTTAAAATATATTAGCAATGGAAAACTTAATGCTTTGCCTCATATCCATCCATTGTCCTCACTTTTCTTACTATGTTCAGTGACTATCATTCTAAGGATTTGAGTCTTTAAATCTGGTATCTTCTTCAAATATTCTCTACTTAATGTCTACAGTAGACACTTGTCATTGTTTTTTTGGTGCCCAGCATCTGGTTCTCCTTCCATGCCTTAGGGAACACCACAGTGTGGGAATAGGTGGGAAGTTTCACCTTTTACAACCAGTTAGCAATGTACAAGGGAAGGGGCAGGAAATGTGGTTGACTAGTGTATTTCCATCACTTCTGGAGAAAACAACTCAGTCAGTGATGTCACATTGCTCTGGTACAAAGACAGCACATTGTTTTCAAGTAGTTTAATGAAGGGTAGTAGCAGCAGCAGGACTAGGCAGCCTCGAAGTGTGAAAAAAATTAGCTAAAGGAGCATCTCTTCTCCTTTACTTCCTGCCCAGTCACTCCCAACCCTGTATCCTGTTAAATGTGTGTCACAACACTTAGGAGCATCTGGAATCATTAAGTTTTTCTTTACTTACTAGCTTGTTTTTTGGCTTTTACGTTAATAGTCCATCTGCCTTGACTAAAATGTAAGCTCTTTCAAGGCAGGGACTTTGCTATGTCTGCTGCTGTATCCATCCTAGTGCCTAGACCAGTACCTGGCACACATAAGGAATGCAATAAACATCTGCTGATGGAATGACTGACTGGTAAAGTCTTCTGAATAGGGGGAGCTCAGTAAATGCTGAATTGAATTTTAAAAAATGAAATACAGATATTTCTGAGCTAAGTACTTAACTTCAAATGTTTTCTTTTCCAGAGAAAGAAATAT
This sequence comes from Tursiops truncatus, assembly GCF_011762595.2. Taxonomy (NCBI): domain Eukaryota; kingdom Metazoa; phylum Chordata; class Mammalia; order Artiodactyla; family Delphinidae; genus Tursiops; species Tursiops truncatus. Next base: position 74,954,367 of record NC_047036.1, read on the forward strand.
ATTATTATGAAAAAATTTTTAAAAATTCAAAAATTCTTTAGATGCTTTTTGAAAAATATAGATGCTAAAGTTCCAAATACTAAAAATGACAAGATAATGCAGGTTTTGCTTCTAACCTGCTGATAAGACTGTTATTCTCAGTAACCCAATCATTTGAGTAAAATGATCATAAAAAATATGATTGTTGGGCTTCCTGGTGGCGCAGTGGTTGAGAGTCCACCTGCCGATGCAGGGGACACAGCTTCGTGCCCCGGTCCGGGAGGATCCCACATGCCGCAGAGCGTCTGGGCCCGTGAGCCATGGCCGCTGGGCCTGCGCATCCAAAGCCTGTGCTCCGCAACGGGAGAGGCCACAACAGTGAGAGGCCCGCGTACCGCAAAAAAAAAAAAAAAAAAAAAAAAAAAAAAAAAATATATATATATATATATATATATATATATATATATGATTGTTAAAAGCTTCTGGAAGTACAATTTTAACTATGTATTTGGTTAAAAACGGAATTCAATACCACTTTACAGCTATGGTATTAACAGGATTCTCACTATAAAGAGTTATTTCTATTCCATAGAAATAATTTTAAGGAGTCATGTATAATTCACATTCATTTTGGAAAAGTACAGTAAAAAGAAGAAATAAGACACTGTTCATTATTTTGATTTTTAACATATTTTCACATTTAAATAGAAACAAACACAAACATAACACTCTACACATTTTTCTTTTGTTTCCCGTCCAAAAAAGAAAGACCAAAACTATCCATAACACAATACGGCAGATTTTTTTTTTCACATCTTCTATGTTTAATTGTGCTGAGAATTATTGACTTGTATCAATATGGTTTTACACAGTATTTAAAAGATTAAGCAACTCCTTTTCCCACTACTGAGGCTTTAAGCACATATTTCATTTTTTTAATTTAATGAGCAATTTATTCTAATAAGTGGATGTGTTAAGACTTTATCATTTATACTTCATTGTTCAATGTGTGTTTGCATGTGCTAACACATATATATGGAATCTACAAAAACAAAAATGGTTCTTAAGAACCTCGGGGCAGGACAGGAATAAAGATGCAGATGTAGAGAATGGACTTGAGGACACGGGGCGGGAGAAGTGTAAGCTGGGACAAAGAGAGAGAGTGGCATGGACATATATACACTACCAAATGTAAAATAGATAGCTAGTGGGAAGCAGCCGCATCGTACAGGGAGATCAGCTCCGTGCTTTGTGACCACCTAGAGGGGTGGGATAGGGAGGGTGGGAGGGAGATGCAAGAGGGAGGGGATATGGGGATATACGTATACATATAGCTGATTCACTTTGTTATACAGCAGAAACTAACAGATTTTTGAAATTCGTTCAGGGATGCAGCTTTAGGCCCTTGTATAATCACTTACATGGTAGAAAGAAAATCTTTAATTTTGGGGGATTCATGTGTTTCAAGAAGGCTTAACAGGGATACATGTTTGGTTAGTTAAAGCTTCTTATGGTCAGGGACCATCCATGTATTTTTCATTTTTTTACGCCATCCCCACTCCCAACCAGGGGTTAGTTGCTGACTATTTGCATACGTCATGCCTCAGTAAGTGTGAACTGCGGATATGGAAGATGAGCTTCTGTAAAAGGTGTGACTTCCATATGTCAGAGAGAAGACTGAGAATTGGATACAGGAGTAAGTTAACACTCTCCAATATCTGTAGATCTGAGATAAGGTAAATGGAATATCAATACCATAGAAACTGCTGCCTTTCTCAGACCATAGTTAATAGTACCAATTCCCAACCAATTTGCATCCTTCTGAACTTGTTGGGAGTCTGCTACAATTCTCTGAAAGAATGTGCTAGAAGTGGGAAAACCGGGATATAGTTATTGTTGGCAAGATCAATGATGCATTGGGTTACTAACCATCTATGAAGAGAGCTGGAAAGTAAGTTCCCTTGGGCCTTCCTGTCTTTCTTCTAGATGTGTCATATTGGATCTTTCATGACATGTTTTATATTTTGTCAGCAATCAACAGAAAATAATGTAATACAAATGGAAATAATGATTATTTCCCAATATAGAGATGTTAAATTAAAAAAAAAAATGAGTATCTTGTAGTCTAAGTACAATGCTGTCTTGAAGAATACAAGTTGAGGAACAACCTTATAAGAGCTCGGTTCATTCTAGTCCAAACATTTCCTAAGTGCCTTGTATACACCAGACACTGATGGGCAATGGGCATATAAAGAAAAACAAGACACAGGGCTCATCCTTGAGATTTCAGTTCCAATGCACCCCTTGAAAGGAATCTAAGACACACATGACTTATTCCAAATTGTACTTTATGGTAAATGGCACTAAAATGAAATTTCAATGTTATATGAGAAGTTATAAGTAAGATACATAAATTCTGCCTATAATGAAAATGACATTGCGTTACAAACTTCCCAATTGAACCGACAGACTATTTCTACTACTGTACCTTTAGCAAAGTAAACTAATATAGAGACTCTTCTGCTAAAAACGATAGTAACTACATTTGCTACATAATGTGTACTGTTTTCTTTAAAACAATGCTTATTTTTTCACAGGGTTTTAGTAAATAAATGGTAATTATCTATATTAGGTTAGTATGAGGCTCCATACTACTTTTTCTCTGTGAAGGTTGAACGGCCTTCTATCCAATTTTAAGTTATGTTTCTTCATGTTTCTAACGGAATACCAATGGTACTACTGCTTGTTTGGCATCTCTTTTAGTCAATAAAAGAAAAATGGCCACCTAAGACTCTCATCACTGGTTTTTGGATTCTCTAAAATTCAACTCCTGCCAAAAATGTGTTTGAGACAATGCTATTTAAGAGATATGTTTAGGGCACATTTAAATTATCCATTTTCTAGATTTTTCCATCTTTTGTTATAGTAAAATTATAGTAAGTTATGATAAAAATTAATGTGATCTCCTATATGAATCTCATCACTGAGTCATGATTTAATGTTATCTTAGAGTTTTATTGTACTGTATTGTATTTCTTTTCTCCTTTCCCTGCTTACAGGATTTTATCGACCATCAATAAAAAAGTTATTATCAAAAAAAAAAAGAAATTAAGAAAACAATCCCATTTATAATGGCATCAAAAAAGGATAAAATACTTAGTAATAAATTTAACAAGGAGGTAAAAGATTCATACATTTAAAACTCTAAGACAGGGCTTCCCTGGTGGCGCAGTGGTTGAGAGTCCGCCTGCTGATGCAGGGGACATGGGTTTGTGCCCCGGTCCAGGAAGATCCCACATGCCATGGAGCGGATGGGCCTGTGAGCCATGGCCGCTGGGCCTGAGCGTCTGGAGCCTGTGCTCCACAACGGCAGAGGCCACAGCGGTGAGAGGTCCGTGTACCACAAAAAACAAAAAAAAACCCTCTAAGACATTGATGAAAGAAACGGAAGAATACACAAATAAATGGGAAGATATTCCACGCTCATGGCCTGGAAGAATTAATATTGTTAAAATGTCCATACCACTCAAAGCAATCTACGGGTTCAATGAAATCCCTATCAAAATTTTAACGGCATTTTTCACAGAAACAGAACGAACAATCCTAAAATTTGTAGAGAATCACAAGACTCTGAATAGTCAAAGAATCTTAAGAAAGAAGAACAAAGCTGGAGGCATCAGACTTCCTGATTTCAAAATACATTACAAACCTATAGTAATCAAAACAGTATGGTATTAGCATAATAACAGACACATCAATCAGTAAAATAGAGACCCCAGAAACAAATCCATGCATATACAGTAAACATTTCTTTCCGACAGAGGAGCTAAGAATGTACAATGGGGAAATGATAGTCTCTTCAACAAATGGTGTTAGGACAACTGAACAGCCACAAGGAAATAAATGAGATTGGGCCTCTGTTTTACACCATACACAAAAATCAACTCAAATGAATTAAAGGCTTGAATGTAAGACCTGAAACTGTAAAACTTCCAGAAGAAAACATAGGCAGTAAGCTCCTTGACACTGGTCTTGGTAATGACTTTTTGGATTTGATGCCAGAAGCAAAAGTTACAAAAGCAATCAACAAGTGGGACTACATCAAACTAAAAAGCATCTGCACAGCAAAGGAAACCATCAACAAAATGAAAAGGCAACCTATGGAATGGGAGAAAATACTGACAAATCATATATCTGATAAAGGTTTAATATTCAAAATACATAAGAACTCACAAAACTCAGAATAAACAAAAAATTTGAAAAAGGCAAAAAACAATCCAATAAAAAAATGTCAGAGGAACATAACAGACATTCTTCCAAAGTAGACATACAAATGCCAAACAGGTACATGACCAATCATCACTAATCATCAAGGAAATGCAAATCAAAACCACAATGAGAAATCACCTCACACCTGTTAGAATGGCTATCTAACAGTTCTAAAAATAGAACTATAAATGATCCAAACACAGCCAAAGGAAATGAAAACAGGGTATTGAAGAGTTATCTGCACTTCCATGATCATTGCAGCATTGTTCACAATAACCAAGATATGGAAATAACCTAAGTGTCCGTCAATGAATGAATGAATGAAGGATATGTGGTATATACACTGGAATACTACTTAAGCCATGACAAAGAAGGAAATCCTACCATTTGTGACAACATGGATGGACCTTTAGGGCATTATGCTAACTGAAATAAGTCAGACAGAGAAAGACAAACACTGTCTGGTATCAATTACATATGGAATCTAAAAAAATCACCTCATAAAAACAGAGAAGGAAAGTAGTTGCCAGGAGCTGGGGGGATGGAAGAAATAGAGGAACGTTGGTAAAAGGGTACAGACTTTTAGGATGAATAGGTAGGACGTATAACATGGTGGCTATGGTTGATAACACTGAACTGTGTAACTGAAATTTGCTAAGAGAGTATAACAAATATTTTCATAAAAAAAGAGAAAAAAAGATAGATATTTAAGGTGATGGATATGTTAATTAACTAGATGGGAGGAATACTTTCACTATGTATATATAAATTAACTCATCTCATTGTACACTTTAAATATCTTACAATTTTATTTGTCAATTATACTTCAATAAAGCTGAAAAAATAAAAATAAAAAATTAACTGTATAAGAAATGCTAACTGTATTTTATATCATACTTTCACGGACTATATGGCTTATTATGTCAGTCAGTGTTTCTTGGATAAGAATCCATATGATTTCATTTCATTAATTTCAACCAACATTTTTTTCTAGGAGCTGAGGATATGGTGATTAACAAGGCAGATGTGGTCACTGACTTCAAGGAACAGACAATATAATAAGGAAGTAGACACCAAACAGGTAACTTTACAAATAATTGCTTGTTTACAAATAAATAATATGTGATGATTTCTTTGGTATTTACTGCAAGGCAAATATCTTTTCAGATGGGTGTATATGCTTTTGCTTTTCAAGTGAGGAAGATATAGTTAGTTATTATTTCCTTTTTTGCCTTGACTATAAGGAGGCTAGAGATAAATTTTATGATAAATTAATCATATCAGATCATAGGCTGATGGACAATTATCTTTATCTCTAAATAGTTTCTGAACTTACAAAAATCTTTATTTTAACTATTAAGTCTTACATGTCTTATCTCCTGCAAGCTGACTAAGGAAATAGACAGGGACAGAGTATGGGGAAGGGACTAAGCTACAGGTCATAAACAGAAATAATCATGTCTTCTTGAAGTTGTATTTGAAAACCAGAATTGTTCTATATATCCATTGTTGTATAAAATAGTATAAGATTATTTTAGAAGCTTCAGCTTGGAGTTGTCTCTAAAACCTGCGATGCTACAAAAAAAAATTGGGCTATTAATTGCCTTTAGCTCCATTGCAGAAACAAGGGACTGATTAAAATTTCATGGAAGTACCGTAGAACATTTTATGCTAAAAAACCAGAATTTCATAATCTTTTGAAACTCTGCAGTACTTTAATGGTACTTCTAATAGTGCCTAACACTTGGAAGGATTCCACAGTTTGGCTCCTATAAAGTGGTTTTTGACAGCAAATGTGCAGGAACCAGAATCTATACTGAAACTTGAATCTGAGCCACTTAGACATCATGATGTTGCCCAAATGTGAAGTGGTTTCCATTGGCAATACCATAATATCTTCTCACTGAAGCAAGAAGCTGAGTTTGGGGGATATTTAGCTACCAAAAGAAGCAGACATTATCTAAGTCTTGATCAGAGAGAAAAAAAATTTGAAAAAGACTTTCTGGCGTTCATTCAGTGGAAAATGAAGACACGAAGAAGCCAAATAAAGTTAACAGCTCTAAAGAGAGGCTAGAAACTGTGGTGCTCTAGAGTCCTCATCATCACTGCCATGCTCACTGATGCCAATAAACACTTATTGATCTCTCACTGTGTGCAAAGTGCAATGACAGGGGCTTTAGTTATAATGATCTTGAAGGTCATGGACTTTATATTATGCCTCCTTATAACTCCTTGTGCTTGGTATGGGGTGTTTGAAGATAGCAGATATTCAGTAAATATGTATGAATTTTATGAATGAGACTGCAAGGGGCTTACGGTCTAACAGGGAGATAGAACAGAGGTGACTTCCTTGCTAGCAGAGGTTTTTACCTTAACCCCTTTATACTGTTCCTATCTAGCACAGTGTATAGCACATAACAGGTATCTGAAAATAGCCAATTAATCAATAATGTGCAAATATTTTTATAGAAAACATTGAGCACTCATTATGCTTTAGATGCATTACTACACTGAATTCTCACAACGTGGAGGCACTGTTACTGTCCCCACCTTAGAGGTGACACAGCTAAAGTTTATAGGGGTCAAGTAACTTGCTTCGTTACTCAGAGAGTAACCTGTAGAGGCAGGATTTGAACCTACAGCCCGACTGCAGTTCATGCTCTTCACTATCCTACTGCACATACCAGAAAGATAAACAATATTATAAGGTAGCACAGGTTGCAGGCCAGCTGAATGGCAGAGATAATAAGCCCTCTAACTTTAGAATAAGAAGTGATTACTGAGGACTGGGCAGGAGGGACAGCTTCATGAAGAAAGTGGGATTTGAAAGAATAGGAATAGTTAAGTATTGAGGAAGTAAGAAGATAAGAGAACAAGAAAATGGATAGAAATGCTAATAATGTATTCAGAGATCAGAGTTAGACTTGTTTGGATAGAATGAAAGAGTTCATGTAGGATGGTAGGAGAAAACCTAATTGGAGGTTTAGCAGGAACAAGACAGTGAAGAACTGAAGAGTCTGGATTTCATTCTTTATGCAGAAGGGGAGCCAACAAAGTTTTTTTTCATAGAGAAAGAGGTGCGAAAAGCTGCTTTTTCGGAAGCTGTGCGGGATATAATAAAGGGCGAGATTTTAGGAACCACGCGACCAGTCAGGTGGAGGTGAAGAAGACCTGGACTAAAGTGGCAGAGGTAGGAATGAAGAAGAAATTACAGATAAAAGAGAGAGAACCAACAAACATGACTGCCTTGATGATGGAGGGATGAGTCAGTATCTTTGTGACAGATACTGATAATGTCACTGTCAGAAATGGGGACATTTAGGAAGGAGAGTTGGTATTTGGAAGATTACTAAACTTATAATGTGAAACACTTGATTCCTATAGGTTTAAGGCACTTATTAATCAAATAACTGAACAAACATTTGGATGCTGTTATAAGCCAGGAACTGGGCAGGTACAAGTGGCAGAACAGTGAGCAAGAAAGATATAGTCTCTGTTTTCACAGACCTTAGAGTTTAGGAGAGAGGAGAGGCATTAAATAAGTAATTACAATACAACGAGTTTTATTATGATGATTAAATATAGAGTATTAGGGGAATATATACTAGGAGCATATTACAGACTAGTCTGGGACTTCCTTGAGGAAGTGACATTTAAGCAATAGGCCATGTGAACAGTTTGGTGCCCCGTCTCAGGGACAGTGATTTGTTTAAGACAGGTTACATACCAAAGGTTCCAATCATAACACCTGCTCAACAGCCACCACTTTTAGTGAAACTACATTACTTATAGGCCTTTTCAAGGGACAGCAGTAGAGGCCATCTTTTGTACCACAGGATCCTGCACCTCCAGTCCACAGTTGATTGAGCCAGGGACAGACACTGATCTAAGTGCAGCCAATTCACAGGACCCTCATCTATGGTATGAAGCAAAGAGATGAGAAAAAAATAATTTTCTTAAGAATCTGAATGGAAGAAACCAAGAGACTGGTGGAAGATTGGAGCTGAAGTGAGAACTGGAGAGACCTAAAGACCATGCATTTGCCAAAGTTCTGAGTGGCCAGGAAGAGTAAGTAAGAGGAAGAAGTTGTTCACTATATAGTGAATAGGTAAATTACAGAGAGAAACAGAGACTCCTCTAGGGAAATGTCTCATGAGAGACAACTGGCCAAGAGTAGCTGTTTCACACAGCAATGTTAATTAATGACTTTCCAATCACAAGGCGACGAGTACCCTCACGATCACCCATACTCGATTCATTTCACATTAGAGCAACATTATAAAGTCTAAATGGCTCAAATTAAAATGTCAGTGTAGAGTTCAGTTCTTATATATCTCCTGTAAAAATCTTCAGGAGACAAACTATAAATTCAATCCAAGTTAGCTGAGTGGGTCTCTATTGCTCGTAGACAAAAGGGCTTAATTAAAACACATGATCCCCTCATGGATAAACTAAAAAGGAGATACTATATTGAGTTCAGCTACGAGGGTAAATACATTATTATATATAAAAACAAATCTGTTTGCTACCTTTAAATGTATTTAATTGTCATAATTATAGCACTCCTTTCTCAACACAGATGCATATGATATATTCCTAGGAAACCTGCCACAACTGTTGATACTTATACTCAAGTGTTATATTTGTATGCTGTATACCATACACATATACATGAAATATATTTATACATACCTAACTAATGTCCGTAGTAGACATCAATTATACAAATGTGCAAACAAATTATGTGACTTCCTCATAATTCTGCATGCATCGTAGGAAAACTGAGAGGATGATCTCCAATATAATCATTGTCTCCTCCCCCACAGCCTCCTGAGTGCATCACTGGGTAGATAGATGGGATTAAGCAAGTCTGCTCTTGATAACTGCATCTTTTGAGTTTCACCCACACTCTCTTCTTATTGTGTCAGCCAGTCTCTGTTTTCCTCAACTGTGCTTTCTCCAGTCCCTCTCCTGGTTGAAACCAAACTATGAACAACTGTAGTCAATCAAGTGATAAAGCAATCAGGTTATCTGGACCAAACAGTTTACACAGGCTAAAAACATGAACTTTATAGAAAAGTTACTATTTGGGACTAAGGGTGAGGTAACTGAGCTAGTGTTTCCCTTCCCCTGAAAGCAGAGCTAGAAGTTTCCTCTTGTTTTTCCTTTTTTCATTTGGGCTAAAGTTAGTGAATTACTTCAGCCTCGGAGGAGATGAGAAAGAAACTTAGGAGGAAATGAGTAAAGAAGTGATTTTAACTGGTCAGGAGAAGAAAGAAGTAGGTTGAATACACACACCAATCTCTCTCCTGTTCTGTGCAAAGAAGGCTGTAGGATCGACTGTGCAGGGAAAAACTTGTCCAAGGGCATTTGTGACAACAGAGTGGGACTGTCCTCCTTTCAGTCACAGCTGGGCTTCAGTGGTGGGAAGTGGAGCAGGGAGGGAAAGTTCAGGCTTTGGTGACAATGAACTAAAGGTAATTTACATGTGCTTACCTACAAGCACAGTCAAAATAAATAGTGGGTTGTTTTCCCACTGGAATATCAAAAGTTGCAATGAAAAATAATACCTTTTTGTCTAAGTGAAAGAAATTTGTTTCCAGACATAATTTCTTCAACAGCGAAGAAAAAGTTTTGAAAGAAATGCAGGAAGATTTTATAATATTAACTGCATTATTGAAAACTCATTTAATTTTACTATAACAAGAGGAAAGCCTACCAAAGGGGTCATGAGTCAACAGTGTTCTGATAAACATCAGTTCAGTAAGGTAGGTGTTATAGATTATATTCTCTTGGTTTCTAACATGTTTTAAAAGATAACATGGATCATAATGTGAAAATATATGCACATAATATGAATCATACAAATAAATAAAAGTTGCAGAAATAGATATGCCAGGTGTACCCTTATGACACATATTATAAAACCTTTACAGTAAAAGTAGACTGAAGGCATTACATCATTTTGGGATTTATTAATGCATTTCTTAGTGGAAGGTGTATATACAGAGATTTACCTTATAAAATCAGATTTAGCTATACACCTAAAGAGTTGATGTAATCTACTGAAAAAAAAAAGCCAAACCTGTTTACCTCTTTTAGTAGTGTGGATAATAATGAGTGGATGCTAAGTAATTTTACTTTAAAGAAAACCAACTGAGTCGCAGATAACAGACTTTGCAGTTTATATAACTATCTGATTTCTGCATAGTATGTAGAAGCTGCTATACATACCCCAAACAGCATTTTACATCTACTTTGATTAATAGGATATGTTACTAACATATTATCTATGGTTCACAACAAACTTGGACAACTACCAAGTTTGAAAAAAAGAAAACACTAGTAGAAGAAAGACAGTCCCACTCTGTTATACTGGAGTTGAAAAACTGATGGTAGAAACATAAAGATACCAGTTCTAACTTCCAGAAAACACAAACTATTTTTTAGTATTTAAGACGTGAGCTGATAGAACAAAACAGGGACAGGTACATGGTGTCCTATTACTATAGAAACATATCCTGTGTTAGAGTTTATTTTACACAGAAAACCGCAAATAAATAATGATAAGAGATCACAGCATGTCTGATAATCTGTGACAACAATTCTAACGTCATTGTAGCCACTGGAGAAACCTGCACGTCCTGAGCCCTGACCCACAGAGTCTTTATCTGCGTGTGTACTCTCCACAGGCCAAGCATATAAAGGCCAAATGATAATTTACACATGAATCAACTTTCTTTGCAGCATGGGCACCAGAGACATTTCTTTTCTCTGTCACTGAGAGAAAGGCAGCCAGGTCTGAGCTTGTCTCACTTGAAATCATACAAGAGAAACAGTGATTTGCAGGAAAATGGCAGATCAGCAAAGGGAAGCTGTTCTGAATGCATGATAAAAACAGCAGTCACAAAGGACTAGATGAATATTTAGTTTGAAAACAGCCCTGACAGTAACCATGAGTCTTTATCCTATTCAAAACAGGTAGCATCATACAAACTGAAACAGAGATACAATCCTGATAGAAGATTACACAAGATACCTGGGTGGGTATCTTTAAAGACTTCAATCTTCATTTGAATAAATGTAAGACTCATGGATCCGCTGCATCCAGATCTTATTCAGAGTACACAGTCATTTCACATGAATGACATATGGAGGGCATACTGCCCACTTTGATAATTAAAAATAAATCAGTCAAGATGATTTAAAAAAAGCTTTCTCATGAAAAACTGGATGCACATTTTATACCATGAAACTTGTAAAGTTAAAAACATGTATACAGTGTATTTTTCTTCAACCCAGATCCACTGGTGCTTGGGTCAACTTTTAGAAATTCATTAAACTATCACAATATTGCTATAGCCTTTCTTTTTTTAAATTAATTAATTAATTAATTTTTTTGGTTGCGTTGGGTCTTCGTTGCTGTGCACAAGCTTTCTTTAGTTGTGGTGAGTGGGGGGCTACTCTTCGTTGCGGTGCGCGGGCTTCTCATTGTCGTGGCTTCTCATTGTGGAGCATGGGCTCTAGGCCCTCAGGCTTCAGTAGTTGTGGCAGGTGGGCTCAGTAGTTGTGGCTTGCGGGCTCTAGAGCTCAGGCCCAGTAGTTGTAGCGCACGGGCTTAGCTGCTCCGCAGCATGTGGGATCTTCCCAGGCCAGGGCTCGAACCCATGTCCCTTGCATTGGCAGGCAGATTCTTAACCACTGAGCCACCAGGGAAGCCCTAGCCTTTCTTATAGGAACATATAATGAATACTTGCTCTGGCTCATTTAATAGAGGAATGCAGATTTATTATTAAATTTGAGTTAATAGGCCATTCCGAAGAAGATTATGTAATCTTCTAACAAATGAGAGGTACTAAATAAATTAATACAATTTTTTATTCCCTTATTACCACTTCTACACTTTTGTGTTTGCCATATTCCGTATGCCTCCTGGAATGCTTACCTTCCTACTCAACAACACATATCCCTGATTTTCTTCAAATTTGCTTCAAAGCACACTGTTTAGGAAGCTTTACCTTAAAGCTCCAGTCGTGGTGTGGTGCTTAGATACGGGAGACCATCAGTAAATGCTGCTAACTATGTACATGGACTGTCAACACACAATGATAGGCCAAAATCTTAAAAATAAACTTTATTCATGAGTTGTAAATATAAGAACTGTGGTATAATTTGTGGTTCATAAAAGGAAATTTTGAATTTTTATTCCTTTAGAGTCCAGAAATGGATCTGTAAACTTCATACCACAATCCATGCTCTGAGACAATGCCCAAAATAATGAGTTATGGGATTAAGTCATATCAGTTCCTGGTGATGAGCTGTATCTATAAAACTGGCAGTGAACAGGTTTTTTTTATAATATTTGTTTCTCTCTACCTTTTATGGTAGGTAGTTTTTTTAACCCTTTCAACCACTTCCCTTTCCTCTTTTCTCCTTCTTCTGTATTCCTCCTTTAGGTTGAAACTCTATTTTACCCTCTCTCTCTTCTCAGTAGCCTATTCATTTCCCCACCTTCTGGCTGTTTAGTAGTTTCCAAAGTCAACATTAGAATTTTCCTTAAACTGGAAGCTTCCAATGGGTAAGAAATATACCTACCATTTCTACATATCTAGAACCTCTTATAGTGCCTGAGATAGTGTTAGCTATTCAGAATATTCTTGAGAACTCTCAACAAACTGTGTATAGAGGGAATGTAGTCCAACATAATAAAGGCCACATATGACAAGCCCACAGCTAACATCATACTCAATGGTGAAATGTGAAGCCTTTTCCTCTAAGATCAGGAATAAGACAAGGACTTTGATTCCTGCCACTTTTAGTCAGCAGAGTAATAGAAGTCCTAGCCAGAGCTATTAGGCAAGGAAAAGAAAGAAAAGACATCCAAACTGGAAAGGAAGAAGTAAAACTGTCCCTATTTTCAGATGACATGATATTATATATAGAAAAACCTAAAGACTCCACCAAAAAACTGTTAGAACTGGACTTCCCTGGTGGCACAGTGGTTAAGAATCCACCTGCCAATGCAGGTGGGTTCAATCCCTGGTCCAGGAAGATCCCACATGCTGTGGAGCAGCTAAGCCTGTGCACCACAACTACTGAGCCTGTGCTCTAGAGCCCACGAGCCACAACTACTGAGCCCATGTGCCACAACTACTGAAGCCTGTGTGCCTAGAGCCCGTGTTCCACAACAAGAGAAGCCACCTCAATGAGAAGCCCGCACACCACAACGAAGTGTAGCCCCCGCTCGCTGCAACTAGAGAAAGCCCACACGCAGCAACAAAGACCCAATGCAGCCAAAAATAAATAAATAAATAAACTTATTAAAAAAAAAAAACTGTTAGAACTAAATCAATAAATTCAGCAAAGTTGCAAGATACAAAATCAATATACAAAAATCAGTTGCAATTTTATACACTAACAGTAAACTATCAGAAAAAGAAATTAAGAAAATGATCTCATTTACAATAGCATCAAATAGAATAAAATACTTAGGAATAAATTTGACCAGGGAGGTGAAAGATCTATGCACTAAAAACTATGAGATACTCTGTGAGTTTGTGTGTGTGATGCTTGTTAAACAATAAAACTGTAAAAGTGTTTTTTTTTAAATGCTCATGTTCAAACTGATTGAATCTTAATATCTTAGAGTAAAGCACAATAATAAAGGTTTTTTTCAGTTTTTTGGCTGAAAAAAACCCTATGAGATACTGATGAAAAAAAATTAAAATATTATGTTGCGTTAATGCTATTTTATTTGTAGGGCATAAAGGACTATAATCTGCAAAAGCAGAGCAGGTACCTGCCCCCATATATAAGGATAACAAAAGAACGGGAATAGGATGTTGGTTGACAGAGCTTTTAAAAAGCAACATGGGGAGGAGAAAATCAGGAGCTTTCCAAAATAATATCAATAGCTAGACAGAAGAAAATGTAAATTTGAATCCATTTAATTCAATGCATTTAAGATGCTATTTAAAAGGGTTTTTTTTTTTTTTTTGAGTTTTAGGAACAGGGCACCTGAGTATATAAACCTGGGGATATTCGCCAACTTCATTTCACTCTGTATTTTGTTCTCCTCCATCATTACATTTGTTAAGATCACTTTCTTATCAGAGTCTTCTCTCTTATTCTTATCATCCATCGTGTTCCCTCCTAATTGATCATCAGGCCATGAATGAGACAATGGATAGCTTTAATATACTGGATAGTGTCAATATATAATGCAGACATCGCATCTACTCAATCTACCAGGTCTGTCAATCTGCCATGGGGGAAACTGGGTCGGCCTATAATTTGATGTTCACAAAAGCAAGCTGATAATTACACAGAAATTTGTGTAATGCTTGAATAGGGATTTTGGATAATACTAGTATTTTCTAAAGTATCTAAATTAAGTTGACGGGATCATAACTTTATTTTATTTTTATTTTTTAAAGTTTTATTGGAGCATAGTTGATTTACAATGTTGCGTTAGTTTCAGGTATAGAGCAAAGTGAATCAGTTATACATATATATCCACTCTTTTTCAGATTCTTTTCTCATATAGGCCATTACAGTATTGAGTAGAGTTCCCTGTGCTATACAGAAGGTCCTTATTAGTTATCTATTTTAATATATATAGTGGTATATGTCAATCCCAATCTCCCAATTTATCCCTCCCCTCCCCTTTCCCCACTGGTAACCATGTTTGTTTTCTACATCTGTGACTCTATTTCTGTTTTTTGTTTTTGTTTTTTTTTTTTTAAGAAAACACACTTTTATTTATGTACTTTTCAATAAGTTTAAATCCTTGTCTATTTCTGTTTTGTATATAAGTTTATTTGTACCATTTTTTTAGATTCCACATATAAGCAGTATCATATGATAATTGTCTTTCTCTGTCTGACTTACTGCACTCAGTATGACAATCTCTAGGTCCATCCATGTTGCTGCAAATGGCGATCATAACTTTAAGAGTCACACCAATTTGTATCTTTGAAGTAAAATACCAAATCTGTCCCTTCCCAATTCTTGTTTTCCTTATTACTGCTGTATTCCCCACCACATAAAAAATAAAAATACAAATACAAACTAGTCTGCCAAAGCAGATAACCTTGCTCCTTAACTTTGTGAACGCATGAACAATATACCAAGCACAAAAACAAGTTTCCTTTTTAAAAGGTGATAACACTCAACAGTTGAAGGGTATGGTTTTCAGACATTTGTACCATAACACTAAAATGGCAAAACTGTTGTTACGGAAATGGGAAGAACTAGGTAGCATCTGGTAACATGTTTTCTAGAGGCTCTTTTTTTCCAAGTTTGAATAGGGCTGACTGGGTTACAATTTTTGCAGAAGGTTACTTAGCCACTGGAAAAAATGTATAAAACCGAATTCCTAAATTTGTAAGGTAACATTAAGCTGTGGATTCTTAATAAAATGTTATTAAAATTCTTTTTTTTTTTTTTTTTTTTGCGGTACACGGGCCTCTCACTGTTGCGGCCTCTCCCGTTGCGGAGCACAGGCTCCGGATGCGCAGGCTCAGCGGCCATGGCTCATGGGCCCAGCCGCTCCGCGGCATGTGGGATCTTCCCGGACCAGGGCTCGAACCCATGTTCCCTGCATTGGCAGGCGGATTCTTAACCACTGAGCCACCAGGGAAGCCCAGAACTTGCTTTTAAAGTTACATCTTATTGTTATGTTGGGGCTATTGAAAAAGTCTCTCCATCACAGTGGCAAACAGTTGATCTGTACAATCTGCATGAAATCTGCACTGGTCAGAAGTGGCTAAATTTGAGGATGCGTACAACCCATGTTAGTCGATGGTGAGTTTTCAACACTTGTCATACACTGTTGGATGCTCACATTCTCGTTGAATAACTTCTAGTTCACTTCTAGTTAGAAGTCTCATGTGCTGGTGAAAGAAAAATTTTAATGTCATGCACTTGCTATTTTTCTTTCTTTCCTTGCAACCTATCTCTGATCTCCAGACTATTTTCTTCAACAAATGTTTAAAGATAAAAAAGAGAGCACGGTTAAATGTCAAAATTTTACTTGGAATTATCATTCCCAAACCTATTCCTCTCCCAGACTTCCTCATCTCAGTAAAGGACATCATCCAGATGTTCAAGCCAAAAATCTAGGAATCACCCTTCATCCCCTCACTTCCCCTCACTTCCCACATCTAAATGATTAAGACATGTTGGACACTTCTTCCTATCTCCACTGCTGCCATCATTCAAGCCACCATTATCTCCTGCCTAGGCTACTGCATTAGCTTTCTAAGTGGTCAGCTGCTTATATTCTTGCTCCCAGACCAGTTCATTTTCTCTCTATAATCAGATACCATCATTCTCCAACTCAAGAACCTCTAGTGGCATGCCACTGTACTTAGAGCAAAACAGAAATGTGGACTCTGGGTTTATAAGTCCCTGAACAACCTGGCCCTTGCCTTTATCCTCTCCTCGCTTTACAAGTTTCAGCAGCACTAGCCTTCTTTCTGTTTGTTTGTTTCCTTGGTCTGTGTAGAGTAAATCTGTGATTCTTCAAGGCTGAAGTAAATTCAGTAACCTTTTCTGAGGGTAAAGGAAATATACTTAGCATGATTCAAGACCCGTTAGCTCCATTTAGAAATGCCCTCATTGTCATTAAAAAACCAGCGTATTATTTAAATTCCTACAAAATAAATATTCACATAGGAACAATTTAAAGACAATTTCATTATTTATTTGTTGTATTTAGTTATGTATAATGAGTAATGGAAGATGATACGCATAATACGTCTTGTACATTTCTAAATATGTAAAAATTATAACTTTAAAAAGGGACAGACTTTCTCAAGAATTATAGTCAGTCTTCTATTTATATATAAAAATGCAGGGCTTCCCTGGTGGCACAGTGGTTGAGAGTCCGCCTGCCGATGCAGGGGACACGGGTTCGTGCCCCGGTCCGGGAAGATCCCACATGCCGCGGAGCGGCTAGGCCCGTGAGCCATGGCCACTGAGCCTGCGCGTCTGGAGCCTGTGCTCCGCGGTGGGAGAGGCCACAACAGTGAGACGCCCGCGTACCGCAAAAAAAAAAAAAAAAAAAAAAATGCAAAGGTGATCGAGTACTTTACAATGCTGGAAAGATCCACACTACTTTCATTCACAATTGTACTATTTAAGATAATTGTACTACAGTTTTTTTCTTACTGGGGGTTTTGTAAAGGTGCTTTACAAGAGGAAAGAGATTTTCTTTTGGGTCCTCACAGGAGCATCTGGAATGCCACTGTTTCAGGACTTTCATTGTGATGTACAAAATACTGACACTGATTATACACTTGAAAATGATGAACTGTTTTCCTCATTAGTATGGGAAGCATTATAAGCCCTTAAAATAAGATATTTTGCATTGATTTTATCCGCCAGGACATTGGTAATTTCAAACCCTCCAGAATCTTGAAGAAGCCAAATTAGTCTGAGAAAATGAATATAGGCTGTCATTATTACTGTTACATCAATTGTTACTGGGTAATAATTGTCAATAACAATTTTACTATTAGCTTTTTAATCAACTAAAAAGTGTGGAATACAAAGAACCATAATAGAGAACCAAAAAGCCCAGCATTAAATTTTTGCAATGTGAAGTAAGAATAAAGATAAAAATCCAAATGTAAAAAAGTAATTTTGGATGATAAAGTGAACTAAAGTAGAATTTCAGTGTTACTTGAGAATTTGTTCTAAATGGCAAATAATGAGAGCTGAGGACTCATCTCCTTAAAAACCTCTATGTATTTAAAACCATCCCCAATATTTGATTACTAAAAAGTAGGAATTACAGCTCTAATCAGAAAATATCATCTGACTTTAAATGTTATTAAAAAATAAAGCAACATTTGGTTTATGGAAGAAAATTTTGGATCTGTAGTAGCTGATTGTTTCCAGAATTTTCCAGTAATTTTTCAAACAAGCTCTTACACTGAATAAGAGACTCAAAGCTCAGGAAAAATACCACTTTCATGAACTGACATTTTGGTTTTAGACTGACTGGCTAGTAGCTAAAATAAATGATCATTTAAACTTTAAATGGGAAGAAAGGAAAGAATTAGCTTAGAAAAGGATCAAGGTAGAAGGCAGTGTGAAGAAAGGTAGAACTGCTATAGATGTACTAATGCTTATTTATTTCAATGGAAAGAACTTTTAAGTATGTAGGCATAGTACTAAACACTGGCTAAGGAGACAGTAACTTTGAGAAGGAGCTGAGTGAGTCTTGCTGACAATCAGTTTATTTTACCATTCCCTTGTACGTTGGGTCTAAGTTGTGTTGAGAATTATCTCCAAATCTTAAGGAAGTATTTTATTACATCATTATCAATTATTGGTTCTAAATTACAAACATACTTACATGTGGAAAACAAAACAGTTCCAAATCTCTTTATGGATCTGGTTTGGGCATGACAATGTTGAATACTTTTAAAATAATGGAACTAAGAACAATATGAACTAAAGGGTTAACCACATTTGCACAGTAGTTTTGGAAAAAGGTGTGACAAAAATGTGGTATGCATCACTGATATTCTAGTGCATATAAAGTATTTCTTAATAAGGAAAAGAAGAAAAAACAAGGATGATGGGTAAGGAATACTTAAAACAATAATAACTACAAAATTTAGTCCAGAACTAAACTGTGCTTAAACGTGAAGAAAAGGGAATTAAAAAATCTCCGTATTTACATGTAAACTATGGTTTGCAAGTATGAGGTTGGGCATTAGCTACTATTAATCTTTATTTTTCTTATTTTTCAACATCTTTAATGGAGTATAATTGCTTTACAATGGTTTGTTAGTTTCTGCTGTATAACAAAGTGAATCAGCTATACATATACATACATCCCCATATCTCCTCCCTCTTGCATCTCCCTCCCACCCTCCCTATCCCACCCCTCTAGGTGGTCACAGAGCACAGACCTGATCTCCCTGTGCTATGCGGCTGCTTCCCACTAGCTATCTATTTTACATTTGCTAGTGTATATAAGTCCATGCCACTCTCTCACTTTGTCCCAGCTTACCCTTCCCCCTCCCCGTGTCCTCAAGTCCATTCTCTACATCTGCATCTTTATTCCTGTCCTGCCCCTAGGCTCTTCAGAACCACTTTTTTTTTAGATTGCATATATATGTGTTAGCATATTTATTTTTCTTTTTCTGACTTACTTCACTCTGTATGACAGTCTCTAGGTCCATCCACCTCACTACAAATAACTCAATTTCGTTTCTTTTTATGGCTAATATTCCATTGTATATATGTGCCACATCTTCTCTATCCATTCATCTGTTGATGGACACTTAGGTTGCTTCCATGTCCTGGCTATTGTAAACAGAGCTGCAATGAACATTGTGGTACATGCCTCTTTTTGAATTATGGTTTTCTCAGGGTATATGCCCAGTAGTGGGATTGCTGGGTCATATGGTAGTTCTATTTTTAGTTTTTTTTTTTTTTCTTTTTTGCGGTACGCGGGCCTCTCACCGTTGTGGCCTCTCCCTGGAGCACAGGCTCTGGGTGCGCAGGCCCAGCGGCCGTGGCTCATGGGCCTAGCCGCTCTGCGGCATGTGGGATCTTCCCGGACCGGGGCACGAACCCGTGTCCTGTTCGTGCCCCTGCATCGGCAGGCAGACTCTTAACCACTGCGCCGCCAGGGAAGCCCTATTTTTAGTTTTTTAAGGAAGCTCCATACTGTTCTCCATAGTGGCTGTATCAATTTACATTCCCACCAACAGTGCAAGAGGGTTCCCTTTTCTCCACACCCTCTCCAGCATTTATTGTTTGTAGATTTTTTGATAATGGCCATTCTGACTGGTGTGAGGTGATACCTCATTGTAGTTTTGATCTGCATTTCTCTAATGATTAGTGATGTTGAGCATACTTTCATAACCTTTAAATAATTTAGAAAACTATAGAAAATCACAATCTGATTTGCCTTTTTTAATCACACTACCAGAAACTTAATGTTTGACTATGGACGTAATCTCAGTCTCCTTCATTTCTACTTGGTCTATTTGCCATTTTAGCCACTGCAGAAACCAAACCAAACCAAAATTCATTTTATTCAGTAATACAAATACACATGAAACATCACTGTTTCTAGATACTGAAATGTAACATTTTTCTAGTGTCACTTGATAAAGGCAAGGTTTTTAAAAATAAAATTGTATCTTTCATTTTCTACTAGTTCCATTAAGTTTTTCTACTTTACAATCTGGATTTTATATACAGCCAGTAGAACCTACATTTCAAGTGTGAGGAAATTTTAAATAAAATAAAGTGGAATGTTTTTAAGCAGCACTGCTCTCTGACACTGATGGTTTTGTTTTGGGATACAGAATATAAAACCATTTCCTCAAGATATTTTGTGTTCAGCATAAAATATTTAAAACGTCTCATTTCCAAGAGATCTGGTGGGAGTTCATGACAGATGTGTTATTTCTTCCTTTTTTTTAAAACAGCATTATTTTGTCTAATTAGCACTGATGAGTTACCCATGGCAGTATGAAGTTATTGAAAGAAAAGTAGACCACTTCTTTAGAGAAAAGAACAAACTGGAATAAGATGGAAGAAAGGCACTTATTTATTTTTTGCAAGGTATTCCATAGCAAATGCCCACAAACAGCCCACAGAAAGTTCATTTATTTATGCATCACCATATGATCAGTCCGATTGCCTTTAGTCTCAAAGAGAGAAAGCCTTGGTACAAAGCAAAGCATTCTCCAGGTGTTACTTTAGGTTTGTCATTATTTCCTATTTATAGACTCTGTCTAGTAAAAGAAGACAAATTACTCTAAATGGGGGTAAATGTGATTAAATGAGTCCTCTGAAGATAAGAGGGTACATGGACAAGGGTCATTAACACAAGTGACCTCTCTTTGCCCAGACCATATTTTTATTTTGTGGATTTGAAAAAAAAAAAAAAAACCCAAAACTACAAAGCAATAAGAATTTCTACTACATGTATGAAAAGAGAAATAATCTCTTTTATCCTAATAAGCATCTTCATGCTTTTGCAGTATTTTAATAACACACTGCTAGTGCCAAAATACTCTCAGAATACACTAGAACAATATTGGAGAAATTATTCATCCCAAGGAGATTAATTGGAAACACTGAAGAAACAGTCATAATCAGACTAGATACAAGGCCCAGAATGTAAATTAGTGGATACCAAGATCATCTGAATCAAATGAAAAGTTTAAATTTGTAAAGTTTCAATTAAAACATCTATACTCTTTCTTTCACCTGATTGTAGCTCCATATGGCAAGGTCAGCCCTTTCAGTGAACAAACAGCTCAGTCGCCTCCAGTGTAGCTGTTATCTTCCTCAACAAGGGGAGACATGTGGCACAGCCTAAAGCTGGGGCATGAACCCTGGCTAAGCTTAAGACATTTATCTGACAGCATCAGCTGACACTCCACAAACACATTTGCTCTCCATGACCTCAGAGCATTCGTGATTAATCAAAAATGTATCTTGGATCTTGAGAACAAGCTACAATCAGGCACACACAAAAAAGAATATGCTCTAGATCTTGCTTATCGACTCAAGAGGTATACTGAATTTAGAAATAGCAAATAGAATAAAATGATCAATATATTCTCACTTGTCCATGGAAGAGCAAACTTCATCCCTCAAGCAAAAGACATTGATCATGTAAATGTTTCAGAACTGCTTTCAAACTAAAGAATGCAAAATGTACATGGCTTACTGGGGGTGGGGAAGGAGGCCTACCAAAGAGGAGCTTTTGCTTTAACTTTAGAAAAAAATCTACAGCTTAGGGACACAAAGTGTATATTTGTAGCGTGTTATACTTTTAAAAATCTGTGTTCCACTTAAACCTTTTTTGGTAACATGTTGCCAAATGTTCTTAATACAACATTATAAAAGAGACTTTAAAACTTAATGTAGGAACATTATTTGTGCAGGGAAAACTTCCTACCCCAATTTAAATGAGACACAGTTATAACATATCCCCTACGCACTGTTTACAATTTATAATTTATGTCTCTTGGTTCAAACTCACTATTTTCTGCAGTCATCTGCTAAGTAATAAGATTAGCATGTGAATATTGTAATCTTCTGCTTCCCAACACGGTATAATTTAGTATACTTTAATTTTCTTTTGTACTTTTCACTTTCTAATAACAATACTGAACTCTAATTAAAGTAATGGGAAAAAGAAGTCATATGCCCCACCCTTGATAATATGAAAATGATTATTATTAAAAAATATCTACAATTGAAATTATTAAGTCCCCTTCTTGCCTGGTTACCCACTGGTTAGGTTACAGTTGTTCATGACCCTACAGCAGATCGTTCCACTAAAGAAAAACTACTTGTCCTGGTCCCTGTTGGCATGGCAAACAAGCTTTCATAGCATGTGCTCACTCTATAAAATGGTGGTACTAATTAGAAGAGATAAACTCATGCTGAGACATGATATGAATAGGCTTTATGTATCTACTAAGCTCACAGCAGTAGTAGATTTATACTGTTGTTGCTTTAAACTAACACTAAACAGAAAATTCAACTTCTAACTCTGTATGATAAGAAAGCAAAAGTGATTGAGTTGAAGAAACAGAACCTCAGCCCCTCATTTTTGGTTTCACTTCTAAAATGTTTCCTGTGCACTTAGAGGTTGCCCAGCACTTCTCTCCCATATGTTTACCTAACTTAAATTCTTCAAACATGAACTGCAAGTACCAGATAGCACAGCTGTATGTTTTGACATCCATGGTGAAAATGAGCAGAAAATCTAACTGTTCCATATCAAGAAGTATTTTTACTAGTGCTAATGTGCCTTAAATACCTTGTTCCACAGATGAGTGGCCTGGCACCTGCTGCATGAGAAATAGCCAATTACTGTTCAGTGTCTCTAATTTTCTGATTCAATTAGCATGCTTCAGAGCTTTCCAGTTTAATTGCAAACTACTTCACAGTTAGCTCTCTGATTAATCATTGCCCATCTGCAAGCCATCGGAAAACTTAGTGGAACAAATTTGTGTACTTTGGAATGCTGGGAGCTTAGCAAATCAAACTTGTTTTGGTATATAAAGCTTTAATTTTGTTTGCCCTTTTCAGCTGCACTTGTAAGAAGCTCTGTACTGATTAAACAGGAAGTCCGGACAATAATATGCTACATTATGCATATAATTACTGTAAATACAACCGAGATTGTAGAAACATCATTTAAGGTTAGGCACTAACATGAATGAAGAAGGAGGTCAAGAAAACACATTTGGAATCAATTTCTTTCCATTATGACCAAATGTAAGTATCAAGGGAAAAAAAAAAAAAGCTGTGTGACACACAGTGATGTCATTACAGCACCTGTTCCCCCGAAGGCATTTTAAATTCTGGCTTTTCATGTATTCATAAAATCTTTCTTGTTATTTAATTAGTAGAGTACTAAGTTTTATAAGCTTTGTTTACAAAACATATATTAGGGATTTTAAAGCAAACTGGCACCACATTGTTTATGCTTCATTTTCCCAGCTTTCTTGCTGGTCCACTGAATGTATGAATGATAATGTCAGAAAACAAAACTGTTTTAATCAAAGTTTGGCTGGAGTTTAGATTATATCTTAACCCATAATCATGATTTCTTCATTTTTGAACAATGAAACATGAATTGCATATTTTGTTCACTCCTATGAACAAACACCAACCACAGAGGGGATTTTAAATTGTATGAGGAAGGAGGCTCTAAAAATTATTTCTAAAGTCCATTCCAACACTCAGTCTCTCTAGTTCACATTTTACAAAATTTGGAATTACTCTAATGTAATATATTTTATTATATATAATTTTAAAAAGTTTCTAAATACATCTACTATGTAAGAGTTTTAATTTCAAATTATAAATTGTAAACTCAGGAGGGCAGGGGCCATGTATCCAGCTCAGCACTGTATCTCTGGTGCCTCACAGAGGACCTGCACGTTCTTGGTGCTCAATTAACATTTTGGATGAAGGAAATGGAAGCAGTGTGGGTTCTGAATTTTTCATGTCATGTCACAGTGCCAGGTTGGACACTGTGTTCTCATTCTGACCTCAACAGGATGCAGTCATGTTATCTCATAAAGATGTTGACTAATATCATCATTCTATAAATACTTGGCTGAAAGAATTATGCAGAGAGAAGAATGCTTTGCTAATTATGACGTCCTGTAACGGTTTGTTATTAGCAACAAACAACAAAAAGCAGAATTTTCCTATCTTTTATGAAGATCCTTAACATGTTATGAAAACGTCTAAAAACTGAAAGTTAAAACCCAAATGATAGCTCTAAAAATAACATTGAAGTTGGAAACAGGGTTTCTGGAAATTGCATGATGAAAAAAGTTCACTTAAAATTTTTACCAATAGTCAGAGATATTCAGTGTGGAGTGACTTTCTGACTCTCTTAACAGTGGACACGTGTGAGGCCGAGTTTCCATGAGCACTCTAGTAGTTCCTATTCTGTCTCTGTTAAGAGCTATAAAACTGAAGTGGGCTGACTTCAAGCTTCTCTGAACTTCAATGTAGGCAGCCAATGTAGGAAATGCTGAGAAGGCATAATCTGATCATAGCAGCTTAGGCAAGTGAGCAGGCATGCTGCCACATTCTGCTGCCCACGAGCAGGGAAGCACGGCTGGAATCCCCACTAAGATCAAATTACAAAATAATCAAGCTTTGTGGCCAGGCAGGCACGAGAGGCTATTGTGAGATCATGACATAAATCAGAGACTGGCCTGCACAAAACTGTGCAGTCAAAAACAACACTTTCTAGACCATACTTATAGCGTGGTTGTCTATGGAAAATAAACTGTTAATGATGCTCAGTTTTTTAATTCAGGAAAGGGCAAATGGCTCTCCCCACACAAGCTCCCACCAATTGAGCCTTATGTTTAGAAATAAGCAATTAAACCCCACACATCAAAGAAAAACAATGAGCTGTCCAAAATGGAATTTAGCCAAGGAGAGACCAAACTGGGCCTTGCTCCCTGTCCTGGGGTTTTCAGTCCTACCTCTACCTCATACCTACTGTGTAGCCGAATGTCTACGCATATCAGACAGTAATGATGGAACAACTGAGCGGATAATGAATGAAAATGATTGTAAAGCACACTGAAAGTGCTTAAAGGACCCAAATATGATTTGAGAGGGTAGTGCATCTTGGGCCAAGAGAGTCATTTCTGGAAGTAATCCCATTATGCAAAAAGAGCAGAATATTCTTGGGGAAGCTGGCTGATATAGATGGCTCTAACATGGCACCAAACCCCAGACAGTGATAGTCTATACAGAAGTGTTAATGTTTGTATATGGTTCCCAAAGCTGAACCTGCTATAGAAATTACATTTTATTTCCCGAGAAGTTTCAACATGATTGTCTGTGTTATACTAAATATAAAAGACAATGAAATTATCGAATATAGTTAGCCTCTCAATAGAAGAAAAATGTAAAAATCAGCGTGGAGATTTCAGAGACAATAGCAGAACTCCTAGGGAACTACTGTTTGGCAAACTTTTGCTGGGGTGACCATAATCAAGGTGAAGGGACCAGCTATTTCGAAGACAACAAACAAGCAAAAACCTAAACGCAGTGTAATCAAGGCTTTTTGGTAAACAATAGAAGCGGGCATACCAACAGACCAATGGCACACCACTTTGTGAGAACTTCCAACAGGGGTTTCAAAGAAACACTTTTAGGTGGTTCAATGTGACCTGAGGGCCATGTGTTGGTTTTTCACTTGTACCCCTGATGTACTGACAATTACCATCAGTGATGTCTTTCTGAGACATAAAAGCAATATACCTATTTGTGCACTACAAATTCAAAGAGTGTTTTTAACTTTTAAAAGGAAAAATACAAGCGACTATAAAGTTCACAAGAATTTTTAAAAAATGAAAATAAAGGCAAAAAGTAGTCGCTTTTAGATAGGAAATCTTATAAGAGATATGAAATTTAACATCTACTGTACTTTAAGCCTATAACTTATTGATAATTTAAAATTATAATTAGTGTTCTTGGGACCGAATGCTACACAGAAAACTAAATATGCACATATGTATGAGATGTGAGATGCTGCTGCAGAAGAGAAATACCCTATTTTTAAAGCAAAAGAAAAAAAAAATCCTACTGAAGTCTATCCTTTCATTTATATGTCTCATATAAATTACACATAATTTTAAATCTTCAACACGTTGAAAATGGCCAGGTCTCATGGCACTTCTCCTTTATTATCTCCCATTTTCACTTGGCCATTGGCAATGCAGACTTTCTAGAGAATATTAGGGATTAAAAATTATATACTTTGAATTGACCCAAGAAATGACCAGTAGAAAAAATTAATTTTTATTTATATAAATCTGGTAAAAATAAATGCATAATAATTTTTCTACTCTAAAGGCATTTTCTTATGCAGTAACACCACAAAAATAGCTTAAGTTTAAAATAGTGGATTTCCCATATGGTTAGTCCACAGCAAGATAAAGTTGTAAATGAGGGGACTATGTGAAGAAAACATAAAAAAGCCTTAAGGGCACATACAAAAAATGTGATTTTGCATGATTTACATACACAATTTTATTCCCCAAAATTCAAAGAGAAAAGCTTAATATGTCATAATTTAAACTGTATTCCTCATCAAGTATTCCTGATTACGTATTTAACTCTAAGATGCATAACTCAATTTAGAGCATAATGTGGGAGAGGAGTTAGTAAGAATCTAACCTTTTGCATTTCTTGACTTTTTTGGGCTTGTGGTAAAGCTGTATTTATAGAGATTCTACACTTTCAAATTTAAGTCTTGAAATGTCAGAAAAATCCCAAAGCTGAGATCTCACAGAAGGTGATTTTTAACAGTCCTTAAAAGTAAAGACTTTATGATCTTCTGACAACTGGAGCTTTCACATTTTGAGATTTAAAATTTTCAGTCCTAATATTACATAAGCACACACAGTGGTATGCTTTTAAAGATTCCATCACCTTTGATAAACCTGGAAAGAAGAAGAAAATAAGAAAATAGAGAAAGTTGTGAAGTTCAGGAATATTATAGAAGCACAGACATAAAGAATACTTTAAAAGTCTTTGGTATTTAAATGTGGTCCCTCATGAGAATGTATTTCCAGTGTAAAAGAAATCACAAGATCCAGTTAATTTTTGATTATTTATAGTAATAAAAATGTAGATTTTGGAGCTGGACCTTGGATGAGGAAATAGAGGCCAAGAGAGGTTAAACGACTTGATCAAGATTATACTGCTACTTAGTTGTAGACTTATACCTTGAGTATACCAGGTTTCTTGTCTTCAAGTTTCCTTACCACTGCCATAGCTAAAATTTTATACATAATTCTTGGAATTCATTTATTTTCAATGTATCTTCCTACCATCAGTGTGGCCACGGACAAGTCATAAACTCTAGTTTTCTCATCACTTTCCAATTCAACAAATATTTTCCCACTACCTACTATGAGCCAGATGTAGAGATTACAAAGATGATAAGACATGGGTTAATCTTATTTTATGGTTTAGTGAGGGAGAGAGGACTGGCAAACAACTTTCATTAAAGGCAGTACTTAATTTGACTAGAAAGTCATTAAGTCCAAGGTGCCATTTAGTTTCTGATCAGCAAGATTAGACTACATGATGTCTAAGTCCTATTCCAAAACAATTTGAATTTCATTTTTCCCCTCTATTCTTATTTCTTTGATGGACTTCTTAATAAGTAAGTAATTGATAAGACCAAAATTTCTAAATATTGGAAGTGATTTCAATGGAACACAGTGATACGTTTATGAATAGCTATGCAATGAACAAAGCCTTTTATGTGCAAATACGTTTGTGAAATTATGGGTTTCTTTGGTATAGGCCTTTAATGTGTAAATGTTCATTGTAACTCCAAGAGGAAAATTTAATATGCAATGTTTCCTTCTTTTAATTAAGAAAAAATAATCCCCCCAAAAGGAACTTTTTTACTATCTCTATATCTCAGGATTAGTATTCTAAGGAGCATAGTTTGACTAACACTAGCCCCAACTACTGTAATATTCTCTTAACTGGTCTTCTCCATCAACCCATCCTACACATGCACTGGCTAGTTAATCCTACTAGTATGTTGCTTTCATTGTATTTCCCTGTTCAAAAACTTTCAGTCATTCTTTGTGGCATATAAATTGAAGTTCATATTCCTCAGCTCTTCTAGATGCTGCTTGTACATTTCTCTTCAACTTAATTTCCCACAGTTTCCTTAAACAGACTCCAGCCAAAATGTCACTGAATTTACCAAGCTTTTTCAGTCTGGGATCCCACTACTTTTCTTTGTCTAGATAGCTTCCCCCCTCCACAAAATTACTGATGACTTCTCTGATAAAATCAGTTCAAACTCTGTTGCCTCAATAAATGAACATGATGTGCAACTTCTGACCCTGTTACCTGAACCATTTTCTACAAAACTGTTATGATCGTCTCTTTTTAGTTGTATTTCTCTTTTATGTGTACATTTTATACCTCTTTTGGCTACACTGTGTAAGCTCACTGAGGCCAGGCACACGCTCTGCCTGCCAGAATTCAGTACGTTCTCTTGTACCTAGTATCATTTTAAATGGTGGGAATGGTGAGGCTATTACTGATAAAGTAAAAACCAGAGAAAAGAGGATATAAACCAGGAGCCTAAACGTTCACTTACAAACTAAATACATAGTAGTTTACAATACATTAACCAAATTTCCCCAAACGTCAAATGGTGACTGCTCAGGCAAGAGTTTTCAACTTTGATTGTTGACATATCCTCAATGTATAATTGAACTATTTATTTAATATTGAAACTCTACTATCCAATGTTTTCTTATTTTAAATCCTCTTGAATAGCTTCAGCTTATTACCCATAAAAGAATAGTTTTAGTTCCAAAAGAGATTTCTATCCCAATGAAGAAATTTTAAGTAAGAAGGAGGGTGATGCAGTAACAAATATTTTAAAAGGTCACCTATTGTAATTCATAAACTGCTTTGATGAGACTGCAAAATACTTAACAGTCTCCTAATTCTAGACTGTGGTGTATGGTGTAACTTTTTTTTGAACATTCTTCACAATCGATTTGGTCTAGTCCATCCAAAAAATGAGTGTTGTCCAGTAATATTCAGCACTGCAATTGTAAATTTTTCTGAAATTTGGATAACATTTAACTTCGAGTGATACAAGGCCTTTGTGAATTCCCACCTCATGAAAAGTTCTCATTTTTAGATATAAAAATTCTTCCCTTTTAGCAACTGAAAGAAACAGCTTTTGAATGTTTTGATTAAGCAAAGCAAGGTTTTTTTAAAGTAAAATATATATTTTTAACCACAGATGAAAATGAACTCCTTTTAAAGTATAAAAATAACATCACCTTTCCTGAATATTTGAATATACAGTATTTAATTTTTTATACATTGTGTTATATTCAATAGTTTGGTAATTCTTATAAATGTAATTAATTAGTTATGTCTGTTACTTTAGTTAGTATCTATATACTTTCTTCCTTTTTTTAAACCCTCATTAGAGGATTTGGAAGGTATGAGCCATGACACCAATGACCCTGTTGCTCTCTTCACCACTGTACCTTGGGGCCTAGGACTGTACCTGGCACATAATAGATACTCAATAAATACTTGTTAAATAAATGAATTGCTAGAACATATGCCCCATGAGGAAAAGGAATATATTTTCTAGTTTATTAGTTAAAAATCTGGCCCTTCGATTCGTATTTGTAGTGACACCACTCCAAACCTGTTTCCTCACCTGCAAAATGGAGCAGTAATAAAATCTGCCTCATACAGTTATTGTGAGAATCCACATAAATACTTGTGCATGGGGAGCACTCAATACGTTAGCCACTCTTATCAGCATCAACATCATCATTATCGTCTTCATTAGTCTCATTTGCCACTTATCTCCTGTTCCAAGCATGCAGCATATGCTCAGTAAATATTTGTTAAGTGAAGAAGTGAATCAATTAAGTGCAGCTGTATCTGCATACACAAGTGGGTCTGACTACCCTCAGTATACTTCTAGGCAAGGTTCAGACAAATAGCAATTAAAAAAAAGACTCTAAAAATTAGTGTCACTGAATTATTCTTACTTGAACCTGCTGTTTGGAGATCTAGTTACAAAGTCCTAGTCATTCTCTAGTCCTTGGGGAATAGGTGTTCTTTCTATTTCCTTTTTGAACTTCTGATAGTGCCTAGCACAGAGGTTTATATCACTGCCACTAAAAAAACTCACAAATCTTATTTAGCAACCAAGTCATATAGGTAAAATTTGAAAACAAATGAACACAGATTATAGAATGGGTGTTAGAATTCTCATAATATTTAACTACATTATCTTAACAAATCCGGTTTGCAGCATTTATATTTCTTGCAATGTTGTTATACATTGAAGTGTCATAGTGAGAATCATTACTTCCATAGTTTCTAACTTAAAACTGCAGTAAAAAATAAATAAATAAAACTGCAGTAAAACTTATGTATCAATAAATAGTACTAAAGAGTTATATTTCTGTGAACTGCCTCATTGTGAGTGGACAACAAAAGTAAGTCTCAGGTTGTATGGCGTTGAAATACCTATTTTGTCACTGACAAATCATTTTAGATCTTATATTCATAATATTTCTCATCAGAAATGTTCTATATTAAATAGTACTGATAAATTTTCTAATTTGTTTTGAGCTTCACTATGGAAAGATGCTATCAGGTTATAGAGTAGCATTATTATATTTAAGGTTTATATTAGTTCTTTTTTAATTTATAAAAATGAACGTGAACTTTAGTAGCAAAGAGCTTACTTACTTTTTATTAAGACAAGATGAATGGTGAATAATTATTTTAACTGGGTGAAGAAAAGAAGGGATGAAGACTGAGACAAGAGTTAATCTTTTTTTTTTGTGTGCAGTACGCGGGCCGCTCACTGCTGTGGCCTCTCCCGCTGCGGAGCACAGGCTCCGGACGCACAGGCTCAGCGGCCATGGCTCACGGGCCTACGAATCCGTGTCCCCTGCATCGACAGGCGGACTCTCAACCACTGCGCCACCAGGGAAGCCCAAGAGTTAATCTTAAATTCCTCTTTTTACTGTGTACATTCTT
The DNA here is from genome assembly GCF_011762595.2 of Tursiops truncatus. Taxonomy (NCBI): domain Eukaryota; kingdom Metazoa; phylum Chordata; class Mammalia; order Artiodactyla; family Delphinidae; genus Tursiops; species Tursiops truncatus. The sequence continues at coordinate 74,985,720 of NC_047036.1, forward strand.
TGTGCAATTATTTTGTTTTCACTGTATTTTCCAGATTGAAAATAAACTTTAAAAAACTCATAAAATATTCATAAACCCTGATCCCCTTCATCACACCATCTCCCAGAAGTGTACTGAAAAAAGAACTGCAGGTCCTAAAAGCTGAAGCCAGTGGTTCTCAAACGTTTGTGTGTACACTGCAGACTGACCAGGGGTACTTGTTAAAAATGCAGATTCCGACTGAATGTCAATATTATGACATAGTATGAGTGTGTTTCGTGTTTGGTAATTGCAATCATTGTTGCTTTTGTTGCGGTCATCCATTTACAATGTTTGGTATCAGTTTATTTATCTCTTGTAAAAATAAAATACAGTGTGTGTGTGTGTGTGAAAAACAAAAAAGGTAATTATCATTAAGCTTTTTTTTCTGAAAAAGAAATGCAGATTCCTGGGACACACCAAGATTTACTTCTGATCTCTTGAGGTGTGGCTCAGAGTCAAATGAGAAAATGTGTCAAGGTAGAAGAAAGAAAACTAACTAGTATTTGTTCTTCTATCTAAAATCTAAAAATATTCTTCTACTTTCTTCTTTGCCTATTTTTACCTTCTCTGGGCTTAAAGATGGGGCTCTAATTGCTTCTCAGACGCATTTCAAACCCTCTTGGGGATTCTCGACAGCAGCTCAAGCTGAAGCTGCCCAGTCATTTTAATACATACTGGACCCAGGGTTGCTGAAATTCCAAACCCTAAACTGGAAAGGAATACTAAACAAACACCAACTTAAAGACACATATAAACCATCTCCCTCCTTACATAACTGTTATAATGAATTGACTACTAATATGTGTTAGGCACTGAGCTAATTAAGTGTTTTATATACACTATCAGTTGCTTTCACATAAAAGCCCCCCTGCCCCCAACATGAATACTTCACCAGAAGCAAGAAGGGTGGACAGTTCTGATTCTGTCTTTGCTACTGATTTCTAATAAACTCTGACTTATTCTTTAGCAACTGGGATGAGTCTCTTAAAGATAAATGAAGGTTGCCCAAGGTGTTGGTGAGAGAAGACCCAGATGTTCAAAGGATGCTTCTCTTCATACAAGTCCAGCTGTAATCTTGGGAAACTCAAACATCCACATGGATCATCTAGCCAATGCTCTGGGCCTCTCCATTCCTTGATCTTGGATGACCTTCTTCACTCCACTCAACTACCCATTCTTCATGTTTACCTCTGGTCATTGCAGCACTCTTCTGCAATAATAAATTTAGACATTCCTCCAATTTGACTACAACCTCCTATCTTTCTAACCATCTTACTCAAATAATCCCTTTATCCAACCTTAAAAAAAAACAACAACAATCTTATAGGGCTCCTAGTTCATTCACTCTCCTTTTTCCCTACTAGACTTTTTCTGTTTTCACTTCCCTCCTTAACTGCTTAGAGTCCATGGCCCAACATTTCAATATGTTTTCCTACACTACCTTGCCTCACTGTCCATGAAGTGCACTTGCCTGGAAAACCCCGAGGTTGGATGAACCCAGCTGACTGGCTTCTCTGGGTAACACACTGTTGCCCCTACAAACAAATCATCATCAGCCATAACTGGGCCCTCAGCCCTGCTCAGCCACTGTACTATGTAATCTTAGACAACTCTCCAGATATTATGATTTAAAGAATAAAAAAATCAAAAAGGTACTAGAGGAAAATAAAAGAGAATGTGTATAATTATGGGGTGGGATTTAAGGCATAAAAACAAGACCAGAAACTACAGAAAAAATGACTGACATTTTTGGCTCCATAAAAATTAAAAACTTCTGTATGAAAAAAAAAGAACCACCCCATAAGCAAAATGCAAAGATAAAAGGCAAAATATATACCACATATAATAAGGATTGTTATCCATCATTTATTAAGAACTCCTACAAATCAATAAGAAAATGATAAAGATTCAATAGAAAAAGATCTGGTAATTTATAAGATAAATATAAATAGCCAATAATTATATAAAAGTATGTTCAACGTTCCTGCTTATCAAGTAAACCCAAATTTAGTTGTTTTTTGTAGATGAGAGCAATTAAAATAATTAATAACACTTTTGCTTTTTCAGGATCCTTTAATAGCATTCGATACTGTCTACCAGCCCTCTGACTCAGAGCATTTCTCTTCCCCTGGTATTCCTTCCTCTGATTTCTTCCTTAGTTCTCAGAGGTCTCCTTCTGTGCTGCTCCTCAAGGACCTTGCTGCACAGCCATCATTTGCTGGGCTTCTCACTGAACATGCCCTCTGAGGGTGAGTTCTTCAGTCCAATCACTTGCAAATCTCTATCTCTTGAGTTTCAGTCAATATATCTAATAGCGTAGTTCATTTCTACTTGGCAGTCTTGTAGGCGCTGCCAACTCAGCATGTCAAAACTGAGCTAATCATTCCCCCACAAACGTGCTTCTCTTCCTGACTTCAGTTTCTCTGTTAATGAGAGAACATCCACACAGTTGCCCAAATCAAAAAAATTTGGGTGCCAACCTTGATGCTTTCCATTCTAATACCAATTCAGGTCCCGTTGACTCTCCTCACATCAAAATATTCTCTCCATCTCCACTGTCTCATCCTGGTCATCATAATCCAACTAGTTTTGATTAGTCTCATCTTCCCATCATCCTCCAATATATTCCCCTTATCAGAGCTGGAATGATATTCCCTAGAATTACAGTCCCTTTCTTTCCTTTACTTTTTTTTTAAGTCTATTTAAAAAAATAAATTTATTTATTTCATTTATTTTTGACTGTGTTGGGTCTTTGTTGCTTTGCGCGAGCTTTCTCTAGTTGCTGCAAGCAGGGGCTACTCTTCATTGCGGTATGTGGGCTTCTCATTGTGGTGGCTTCTCCTGTTGTGGAGCACAGGCTCTAGGCATGTGGGCTTCAGTAGTCGTGGCATGTGGGATCAGTAGCTGAGGCTTGCAGGTTCTAGAGCGCAGGCTCAGTAGTTATGGTGCACGGATTTAGTTGCTCCGCAGCATGTGGTATCTTCCCGGACCAGGGGTCGAACCCATGTCCCCTGCATTGGCAGGTGGATTCTTAAGTACTGTGCCAACAGGGGAGCCCCATTCCCTTTCTTAGAAGCCTTCTTTCCAAGTTCTCTTACAAGGTTTAGGAGGCTCGCCACAATCTAGTTCCTCCTGCTCACTCTCCAGTCTCACTTCTTTTCACAACTCTACCCTCATACTCTACTCTACGGCAATACTGAACTTTCTTCAGTCCTCAAACGTACAATGTATTCTCTTGCCTTTGTCTTTGCCTAGAACCTGGAAAACTATTTTCTGAGCCCCTACCCTTAGCCCTTACACATAATTCCACCCTCACCAAACAAAGTAGCTAACTCTTACACCTTTCAGTCCTTAGCTTTTTGAGAGCAGGGACTGTGTTTGTTGTTTTAGAGTTGTGTCCTTAGTACTTAGTACAGAACCTGGCATATGGAGGTGCAGAGTGGCTGAACATGAATGAGTATTGTGTCAAAACCCACAGTGCTGCATGCTTTACTCTGTCATTGTAAAAGTGGTGATGAATCATTAGAAGTCTTACTGTCCCAGATTAGACTAGGCCAAATTGCTTCCCCATATGCTAAGATAACAACATTCTCCCAGATGTTTGCTCACATAATTAAAAAATAAAGAAATTTGTTTGGAGTCAAGTCAGTCCTTAGACTTACCCTCTGTTCTTTTCCTTATCCTCACGCGCAGCAAAAATGGGTCAGAAATGTAGATATCTGGTAGATACGAAAAATTTCTTTATGTCCAAAAACAAATGAAAAATCTTGCCCTAGTAAACTTTTCTCCTCTTGGGCTTGTATTGGCTAACGGCATCACTGATCATCCACCTTGTAAAAGTAGGAAGCACTCATTTCTCTTTCTCATTTAAGCAGCAAGTTGCAGTCTCTGTTGCCTAGCAATGTACTCCTTCCTCTCCCATCTCCATGATAACCACTTTAATTCTCATCACGACCTCCCTGAATATACCTCTAACTGGTCTCATCTCGTTTAATCTCTTCTCCTCCAGTCTATCCTCACATCACCACCACCAACCTGATCATGCTAGTCCTAAACTCATAAAATTCTGGTGGATCCTCATTATCCCTAGAGGATAAAGTCCAAGCTACTCCTTAGCAGAATCCTCTCTATATTATAGACCTTATTTCCCATAACTCCTCATCTCATGGGCACTTGCGCTCAGCCATACTAAATTTTTCCATTCCCTGAAACCCTCGAAGCTAGTCTGTATTCTGTACTTGGGCATAAGATCTTATTTTCCTGTGTAGAATGCCCTATTTTTCTCTAGTCATTACTTCCGGAAGCAGTTCAAATTTTACTTCCGGTGAAGCCAGTGACTTCCCACTGCGCGTTCATAGCACTTCACGTGTTTTCCTAGTGTAATACTTACCACATTGCTTTGTAATCATTTATTTACATGCTGTTGTGGGGACTGGTAACCGTTCCTGAAAACCTTTGCTAAAACAATTAAAACAAAGCACGTGGATGCCCAGCACATTACATTTTCCAGCCTTCTTTGCCAGGTGTGGCCATTTCACTACATCCTTTCCAATGTTAACAAGTGTGGAATTTGTGTCACTTCTGGCCAATGCCTTAAGGAAGTGGGTAAGACTCCTCTGTGCTCTTATCGTCTCTTCCTGAGGTCTAGAATACTGATGAATCTGCAACCCAGCTGTGACCATGCAGATGACAATACTGCCTAGGTGGTGGTCAAGAAATAGGATGGAAGGAACCTGGTCCCTGAACCTGGCTGTGGGGGGTGATGCCATCTGCTTATCTGGAATGCCCACCTTGGACTGTTTCATGTGAAAGAAATGAACTTCTATATTCTCTATCTATCTGGGGTCTTTTTGTTAGGGCAGCTTAGCTTTACCTAGCTAATACAGGCATTTTTCTTCTTTTGGTTTGTTGGTACCTTAAGCTGGCTTATGCTTCTTTGTGTCTCCTGTGATAAGAAAACGGTACTTAAATTAATGCTAGCTGAATAAACCTTGAAGATAAAATGGTACCTTGCCTGTGCTCAGTCTTGCAGAAGGACCAGAGGCAAAGAGATAAGAAGAAGCAATGAACTATGAGAAATGTTTCGTATGTTACCATGTCTGGACATCTTTGGAGACGTTCAGGTCTAGCGATAAAGGATCTGAGGATGCTTAAAGAAATGGAACTAGGAAAACAGATGTAGAATCTGAGATCAGGCTAGGATGAAACACTGGTAACCTCTCCAAAAGGAACGGAGTAAATGAAGACCATCAACTGCACAAGCAGCAGAAATATGGTTCAGTAATACCCATACCTACCGGATACTGGTCTATTTTCCCCCTGGTAATCCTGCTTTATTGCTTAACTGTACATGAGCTAGTTCCTCAAGACAGGTACTTCCTCTCCTTCACTTCGTCCATCCCTACCATCAACCATGCTTCACAGTATTAACGCCCTTGTACAGCCTCCTCTCCCTGAATGTGAGCTGCCCTCATAACTTTCTTTTTGAACACAGAATATGGTAGAAGTGATGCTGCCTGACTTTTGAGGCTAGGTCATAAGTTCTGCAGCTACTGTCTGGGACTCTTGGAGTACTTACTTGCTCTTTGAATGCTCCCTCTTGAAACCCAGCACATGCGTCAGGAAGCCCAAGATACATGGAGAGGTCACGTGTAGTGCTCCAGTAGACAGCCCCGGCTGAATTCCCAGCCAAGAGCTAGCATCAGCTGCCAGCTGTGAATGAGCTCCTCTGGGTGTCCAGCTCAGTGACCTTTCAGATGACTCCGGCCCCAATGAGAATTTGACTCGAACCATATGAGAGATCCCAGGCAAGAACCTCCCAGCTAGCTCAGTCAACCCATGGGACCGTGAAAGATAACAGGTTGTTGTTTTAGGCCACTACATTTTTAGATGGTTTGTTATACAGAAGCAGATCACCAGAACACGAAAACTGATATAAACCTGAGCTTTGTATAACGTTTTGAAGACTTTTTCAGCATTACTTGGAAGTGGCTTGGGCTATTAAAGAACAGTGCCTCCTCAAAACCAATGTAACAGCCTTACTTTTTTCTTGACTTAATGTTTTTTTTCTCTTAAGTTTCAAAATCATCATAAAAAATAATGAATGTTTGAGGAGGCTATTCAAAACCTATTTTTCCTTCAATGTGCTTACTTCTTGAGTGGAAAAAGACACAGAACTATTGTGGAAACAACAAGTGGACTAAATTATGCTTAACTTCCTAAGAAAGACAAATTGGAATGGAACATGGAGTCAAAAAGTGCAAACATATCAGAACGATATTTTTGTAGTAATGCACAGATTGAAATTGGCAGCATTTATTACTAAATGGACATAGTTGGAATATAGTCACTGTGGTAACCAATCAGAAGAAATTGTCAAGACCTAGTCTGGTATCTACCCCATATATCCCCCATCAAATCAGATTATCTTCATTTAACCATCTCTCAATCTATGGCACTCCTCCGTACTACAGCTCTGGGATAACTTTGCTCTGCAAAATCAATCATTTGCTTCCAAATGAAAGTATCCTAAAGGCTTGGTAATCTTAGAAGAGGGCAAGACTATCTGAATTCTGAAATAATTAAAAAATATATAAAGTTTGAATGCAAGGAGTTTAATTTCAAGTCTCAGTTTCCATGCCTTCTTCTCTATCTACCTCTCAAACACCAAGTGTCTTAAAGCTGTTCGTGGTCCATCACTGCAATATCTTGACTTGTAGGCATTCCTATGCATGAAATCTTTCCTGAACCTCCATGATACTTCCTTGTGTCCGATTCTTTCAGTGATTTCACTAAATAGCTGACTGACCTGTTTGAAGAAAAAACTCAAGATGACTCTCATGGCCAAGTCACATGGATTCTATTCCTGTATGTATTTGGATTCTATCCCCTCTCTTCATTTTCACTCTCGTCATCAGCATTTAGGTCTTATTACCTTTTGCAGGGATGACAATAATGACCTTTAGGCTGCATTTTCCCTATCTTCAGACTTTCCTTCTCAATATATTTTACTCATAGCTGCTAGATCAATCTTTTTGAAGTACAGCTCTGATAGTTCATTTCCTTACTTAAACACCTTTGCTCCTACGGCCTTAAAGAAAAAAAACATACCCCGCCCCCTCAGCCTATCATTTAATATCCTCTGTCATATCACTGCCAAAAAATTTATAACTTTATTTTCCTTATTCTCCATTCACACTCATGATGCATCTACCAAACTCCCCTCTTGCTATTGTCAATTCTTATGTAACATATTCTATACTTTCTAGCCCTTGCTCCTGTTGACAATCCTCACTGAAATATTCTTCTTCCCTTCTGTGAATCTCCAAATCCTACCCATCTTTCTGGGTTCAGGCTTAATAGACCTTCCCTCCTCAATCCCCGAATGTCTTGTTGGCTCTTATAATTAGATAGAATTACACCTTCTTCCAAATTTTTCTATTACTTATATCAGTCTCTGCCTTGTGATCCTTATTTCTTTCTCCTTGAATTATTAAATTTATAAAATTTTATCTCCTTCCTACTGTCCTTTATTCTATGAAAAGCAGAATATTCTGCACATGTTATAAGTGCTCAATAATTATTGTTGCATGGGGGGGATGTTATTATTTTAATATGTTACTCATCGTAGATAATATTTAAATTTACCAGTGGTCATAGAGAGACTAATATGGGGAATGGGAGAAAAGAGAGATTATTTTTTGGTGGGAAAATATGAATCAAAAATACTACAGTGCCTGCCATACAAACAGCTCTCTTCTCATATTACTTTTTCTCATTTAAAAAGACAAGTTTGGTTAGATCTTCCTGTCATGTTGAGAAAAAGGATAATCCATCTGCCTATTTTCACATTTATTTAGTTCTTATTCATCTTTATACCTATTCTCTTTTCAAATCTTATGCTATGAGATAGCTCCATCTCATCTGTCCTAATAACTACTGGTTCTCTCATTTGTTTGCTTTTCCCTTTGGGTTTTGATACTTTATGCATATCTCTCGCCTTTATGAACATCTGGGAGTTACCTTGCTTTGGTATATAACGCTGGTCTTGCTTACCCCTTGAGTAAGCACTTATAGTCTTTAAATCTTTTGTTTAAAACTTTCCTTCTTATTAACATAAGCTTACTTAAATCATTTTACGACACCATTATTTAAGTAGCTAAATAATCCTACAAACAGCAAACTGAATGAAAATGTCACCTCATGTATGACATGGAGCCTTTATATTTTTTAATAAGTGCCTCACATACAACTCCTTTCTATTTCTTACGTAATTTTCTTGCTCAATTTTATGTTTGTGTGATGCCTCCATAATTAATTCAAACAACCACCCAAGTGAAAGTTTAATCTTAATGAAAAACGTTTTTAAACAAAAATAATGCAGGGAATTTATAGATCGCATTGTTTCTTACCACTTCAGCATGGCACATTTTCCCTGTTAATATTGGTACAATGTAGCGTTTTATGCCATTACATGTAAAATAATTTTTTTTTACAAATAAAACCCCTACCAAGTGGGTAGAATGAAGTATATTTTAATATAGATATTTTAATTTCTCTTAATTAAGACCTTGCAGAGATTCTGCATTCATGTTCTATGGAAAGCTCATATTCACATATTTAAAGAAGCAGTTTGCTTTAGGGCTTAACCATTAAAAAAAAATGCCTCTAACACTTGGATCCCATATTACTTTGATGGCATAATCTCAGACATATAATATTTTATAAAATAACTTGCAATACATCCCTCAGAGTGACCACGGGAGGAATATTTTAGTAAGGATGATTTTCAGAATTTGGAGGCTGGGTTAAAGGGCTCAGAGAGGTCTGAAGTATGTACGTTTAACAAAGTCATAAACTATACACAATTGATCTCAAGATAGAACTCAAGGTGTCTTGTTTCTAATCCTTTGTTGATTATCCTTGCATAGTAATTTTGCTTTCACTTATTTCTAAATTGGCAGCACCAAGGCACTGAATTTATTAATGAATTCAGCATACATTTTAAAAACGCTTGCTTATTCTGTGTCAAGCACTCGTCCAGATGCCGGAGATATATCTGAGCAAAACTAACAAAACTCACGTTCCAGCGGGGGTAGGAGAGGCCAATAACGAATTATAAACATAACAAATCACCCTAATATATAGAGTTTTGGACTGTCATTAATGTTATAGAAAAACAAAACAGCACAGAGAAGAGGCAGAGATGCAATTTTAAATAAGGTAGTCAGGATAGGAATTATTGAGGAGGTGACATTTTAATAAATACCTGAAGGAAATGAGGGGGTGACCCTTGTGGATATCTAAAGGTAGAACATTCTAGGCAGAGGCCAGTGCAAAGAAGTTGCAATCAATCATTCATGGCATGTCAGTCTCTGATGAAACCAGGAAACTAACATAGTCAAAGCAAAACTCTATAGATGAATACTCTAATATTTGGGATACTTAGAAAAATCACGTTCTATTTAACACTGATCTAGTAATTATTTACAGAATACAAACTATATGCAAGGCATTGAAAGAATAATGATAAAAAGATAGACACAGTTTTTGTCCTCACAAAGCTTAGAACTTAATGGAGGTGGGAAAGACAAGTATCAATAAATAGATAACCATATAGTAATATACACTATGATAGGGGTGGTACAGGGTGCCATCGGGGCAGAGGATAGGAGCATCTCTCCCAGATTATAGGAGATGTGATTTTAGAGAGAAAACTACTGGAGATTAAAGTCTTTCATTTCTACTCCCAACAACATAGACATCAGAGTTTATATAGAATCAAGTAGTAAACACTTAACGTGTATGTAATCCTCACACCACCATATGAGGTCAGCCCCATTATTATCATCGTTTTATAAGTGAAGGAATGAAGCACTGAGAAATAAGGCAACTTGTCCAAGGTCACAGAGATAGAAAGTGGCAGAGACAGGGTAAGTACTCAGGCAGTATGGGTTCAGAGTCTGTGCTCTTTTTTTTTTTAACATCTTTTTTGGAGTATAATTGCTTTACAATGGTGTGTTAGTTTCTGCTGTATAACAAAGTGAATCAGCTACACATATACATACATCCCCATATCTCCTCCCTCTTGTGTCTCCCTCCCTCCCTCCCTATCCCACCCCTCTAGATGGACACAAAGCACCAAGCTGATCTCCCTGTGTTATGCGGCTGCTCCCCACTAGCTATTTTACATTTGGTAGTGTATATATGTCTATGCCACTCTCTCACTTCATCCCAGCTTACCCTTCCCCCTCACCGCGTCCTTAAGTCCATTCTCTATGCCTGAGTCTTTATTCCTGTCCTGCCCCTAGGTTCTCCAGAACCATTTTTTTTTTTGGAGTCCATATATATGTGTTAGCATACGGTATTTGTTTTTTTCTTTCTGACTTACTTCACTCTGTATGACAGTCTCTAGGTCCATCGGCCTCGCTACAAATAACTCAATTTCGTTTCTTTTTATGGCTGAGTAATATTCCATTGTATATATGTGCCACATCTTCTTCATCCACTCATCTGTCAATGGACACCTAGGTTGCTTTCATGTCCTGGCTACTGTAAATAGAACTGCAATGAACATTGTGGTACATGCAGAGTCTGTGCTCTTAACTACTATCTTACACACATTCTGAGCAGCATGCCTGTGTAATAATTTGTTAACGAATAAAGATCTTCAGGTATGTTCTAGCTGCTTATAGGTAAAGCTTGGTATGGACTATCTGAATAGTTTGATTCTAGGATGAGTTTTTATCAGCATGACTTAGAATGCAGAAAGTCAGTTTTGTCTAAAAATTAAAATCAAATCATCTTGCTCAGACTGTGGTATGAACTTCTGACATTGGTATTCACTAGCCCATTAATATAAAAAGTCTGCACTAGGAACAGCTCTTCGGAATCCTCTCTCCCCTGACTTCCGACATTCTCAATAAATTAGAGAATGATCTGTTTTGAGTGCTGTCTATTGAGTGCAGCAGATCTTGTTCAGTGTCCTGGGTCCATAAATTCATTAAAAGAATCTGTCCTCTAGAGACTCAGCCCTGCTCTCAGATACTACCTTCACAGATAGAAGTCTGTTTGGCTCTTACTTAGAGTCCGTAAAAACACCAGGGATGCTCTGGACCAAATCACAGATTACATGACTTCTTCCAGGCTACCAGAGAGTTGTCAGATGATAACCATCCTGAGTAGGAACTGCACTACTGACCTAGATAAAACACCTAGATGAGCGCAGAATAAAGGTGCGTGTGGGTGTGGGAATGGACTGTGGAGCCTTGCAGAACTAAGTGTTTGCTCTGCTGGATTTCTAAGAGCTGATGATTTCCCATTTTCATCATGCCCCGCTCCTTGACTAGTTAGACAACTGGAAATTCTAACTGGGGATTGCACAAATTCTATCTGTTTTAGAAATAGCATCCTCTGACAATGATAAGTGACACAAATTCCAGTTGGAATTCTTAGAAAGACATAAACAACAGGAAGAGCAATTGTATATGAAAATGTGGAAATGGCAGGCAACGGAATTAGAATCCTAACATTTTTAAGACCATGAATACTTTTCTAATAATATCTATAGCAGAAAGCCATTGCGTGATTTAGCAAAAACTGTATGAATATTTATATAGCTTACGTGTAAACATCTTTGCTGTACAACTTGGTTATTTTCAGGTATGTACACAACATTAGATAACAGTGAAGTTCCATGTCTCATAAATCATTCTGAAGGCTGGACCCATCAACACGGAATATCCTAACAGCTTAACTGATGGGGGTGGGGGACACAATGTTTGAGGAAAGTCACATTAAGGTATAAATTTCAAAAAGAATAGGAAGAACAAAGATTTTATCAACTGAATTTGAGAGTGATGCTAGTAATAATGATAAAAGATAAAAATAAGTCAGAATAGGATGAAAGAAATTTGGGAAAAATAGTGATTAAAGATTAACGCTGATTTGAAATGGACTAATAATGCTATTTGATGAGTGTTACCATCTCATGCAGGAGAAGGTGTCATGATCAGTTTTCTATTTATAAAGAGAGCTCAATTTATTAGAATAACACTGACCAGGCTTATAGAGATGGCAACAAAATTCAACAGTTATTACTAATTTTTAGTTCTATCTTTTAATTCCATGTTCCTCTCAAAGCAAATAAATGTTTCTATAATATATAAATAACACAATTTAAAAAATTAAGTAAATAGAAACATACAAAAATATGTGTAACTGGTACTAAGTACTATTATACTGATCTGAACTTATACTGTGCATCAAAAAAAATGTTCTCTCTCTCCAAAACACTAGGTTGTCTTTGAGAGATAAAGAGTTCATAAATTTATAATGGTAACCAAATGAAAACACAGAGTAAACTTTGTAGATGAAAATATGGTTCTCCTAACGAAAGGCTAAAAACCAAGAGAAATGTAATGTGCATTAGATTCATATTGTGGGGAATGTGTTTGTATCTAATCTAATTTTGCATGCATTATTCCAGTGCTTTGAGAACAGAGTCACCACTGTAATCTTGCTCTGAATCGAAATAACGGAATCTGTCATTTGACATGTTGTAGTGTTTGCACTTTCATTATTGTTCATAGAATAATTGTATGCTTCTTTTTACTGTTATTCTGTAGCAGTTTCTCCCTTTAAAAATGCTACTCAAACTAGCTTCAGGAGGAATTTCAAAGTCAAAATCAGTCACTATGTTTCAGTAGACCTATTTTCAATATGCTCATATACATGTTTATGCATATCTGTTTTGATAAAATGTGACTCTTACATGTCTAGTATGTTATTTCCCCACAATTTGCATTGTTATAATAGGTTATTGATTGATTTTCAGTTTAAGGGACTAAGGTAGTATTCAGTAATGACTGAGTGCTACAAGTTTATTGCAAGTGCCCAAGGTTCACTCACTCCAAGCAATTTGGTCAATAACCAATTTTTATACTTCTATCTCCTTAGAAATTCCAAACCGATAATCCCTGTGTGTGTTTTTTTTTTAAATTATTTCAGTATCAGACTAACATTTCCCATGGAAATCAATATGGGTGCGATCCATTAGCCAAAAATCTGCAGTACTGCAATGCAAACATATTAAAAATATTGATCTTGCAAAGCTACTGATGTTTTGATTGACTTTAATGTTCGTAAGCAGCAATAACAGAATTTCAATGACTGAAACAAACTTTTGATTAAAATTATAGATTTTCTTGGAGGGGGTTTGCCATTTTACTGGTTTAAAACATATCACATGGCTTACTTGCCTGCCATAAATGATTGCAGTGGGATATACTTATCCAATTCTTTTTTTTTAAAATAAATTTATTTATTTAATTTTGGCTGTCTTGGGTCTTTGTTGCCGTGCGCGGGCTTTCTCTAGTTGTGGTGAGCGGGGTGGGGGGGCTACTCTTCATTGTGGTGCGCAGGCTTCTCATTGCGGTGGCTTCTCTTGTTGCGGAGCACAGGCTCTAGAGCGCAGGCTCAGTAGTTGTGGCGCACGGGCTTAGTTGCTCCACAGTATGTGGGATCTTCTCGGACCAGGGCTTGAATTGTACCCCCTGCACTGGCAGGCGGATTCTTAACCACTGTGCCACCAGGGAAGCCCTATCCAATTCTTTACTTGTACATATTTTAGTCTATCATAGCTTACACATCTTAAATCTACTTTGAACTGCTCTGACGTTGCAATTCCACTTCTTATTATATCACACACTGAGGCAGAATTTTCAGACTGAGAACAGCAGAAATCAAGAGCTCTAATCTTTCTTTTACCATTATGCAACCTTTGGGAAGGCATTTAACTCTCGGTTTAAATTCCCTAAATGTAAAATGGAATTAAGCTTGGAAATCAATGAACATTCTTATTACATTTTGAGATCAATGGACAGTGAAGACCATAACTTATACATACAAAAGATTACGTGACCCAAAGATATGTCTCTTAAAGAAAGCACAGAATTTTGAAGCTGTTCAATGATCACCTAGCAATGCTCCCATTTTATGTATGAAGAGACTGGGCTGAGCCCCCAAAAGTTACAATACAACCCAGCGAGCTTGTCTGAGGTCTTTCCTGACCACCCTATCTAAAATACACTACTGTGCCCTTACCAGGCACTCTCTCACTCCTTTAACCTACTTAATTTTTATCCTAACACCACTATGTTTTATACACACACACACACACACACACACACACACACACATAGAATTTGTCTATTTATTACCTATATCCTCTTTTGAAATTTAACTCTATGCAACAGGAATTTTGTTTATCCTTATCATTGCCAAATCCCTAGCAACCAGAATAGTGTCTGATATACAGGAGATCTCAGTAAATGCTTTTTTAATGAATGAAGAAAGGAAGGCAACAGAACTGCTAATGGAATGGGGTTGGGTTGGGTAGGGATGAAATGGGGAAAGGACTTGATTCTCTCGACTCTCACTCAGTCCACTGCTGCTCTAAAGTTTCCTTCTTAGTATGTTCCTTTTACTTCTTGGGATTTCCAGATACAAGTATCCAAGGGGATTTGGACCCATATCTATTGTATTGTACTGTATATCTTTGTCAAAGTTCAACGATATTTTCAAATTCGTTTTAACCATTTCATTATTCAATTATTAATCTTTCCCCTGGATTTTTTTCTCCATTTGTTTGCTCTACCTTCCACCGTGTTAAAACTGTTAAGACATTCTCTACATTTTTTACTTGGGACATTTCACTGGAATAAAGAAAAACATCAATAGTTTCAGCAAAAAATGGCAATTACAAATTACCCATTTATCAGCTGCTTGTTTCATTTCTACTCTAATCACTCGCACATAGTCCTTCAGGGGAAGGACCAAAAAATAGCTTGCAAATGTGCAAGGGACTTTAGCCTCCTCATAAAGTCTATTAGCTTTCTCCCAAATTACCCTAAATACATACACAGTATATTTGTAAATATATAATGCAGCTCAAAAACAAATCCCACCGGCTCTCTTCCACAAGGCTGCCGCCACCACAAACCTTCCGGAACTCTCTCTGCTGCTGCTCTCTGGTAGGTGTAGGGGAAGCAGTGGTTCAGAGCTACAAGATCTGGGTTAGCATCTCATACTTATAAACTTTGTGAACCTCGGTTTGTTCATCTGTAAGAAAGCTCATAACACTCACTGCAGAGATGTACCATGAGGAGTAAACAAGATGATACACATAGAGTGAATGGTTCACGGCAGGTGTGCAAACAGGGTTGGTTCCCTTCTTCTCTTCACACATCAGTAAAGAAAATAATACCTAACAATGCTTCCTGTTTATTAGTACTATTTTTTTTTAATTCCTTAAGACTCTCACTTCTCTGTGGCTCATAGAATTCGAATCTCTTTATAAAGACTACAGAGCAGAAACTAAAACTGAAAAAGGGGGTTTAGATATTCGTGTGAGACCATAAGTGGTTTCTGGGAAGCAGTGAGGGAGATGGAAGGTAAAACTATTTCAAAGACACAAATGATATGATCAAATAGGCAAAAGAAATACTTTGATGGCTGGAGAAGACACTCTATACAAGTACCAGGGGCCTCAGGGTAGGAGGTAAGGCTGCATTTTGAGCAGGATAATAGTATTACTCTCTCCCACATGCTGTTACCTCTGCCTATTCCACCCTCATAAGTGGTCAGTGCCCTAACATTCCCACCCTCCTTAATCCATTCCTAGGAACTACCTTCAGCTTCATAAGCATCTACTCTTGATCCAACCCTCAAAAACAGCGCTGATATTACTTCGACTCTGCCATTGAAAGCCTGAGTGAAATATACTCATGACTTAATCACACACCATCCAATGTGTCATGGCACCACAGAAAGTGTGTCCGTTGGCTCTCCAAGCCACTGTTAAAACCACCAGATCTTCACTTTTGAGGGGACCATATACCCTTTGAGAATATGATAAAGGCTATGATTCTCTCCCTATAACTTCAGTTCAATACAGAATTTCAAAGGGTTTATGGAACTCTCTGGAGCTCTGCCATGGATCCCCAGGCCTGAGGGTAATCTTTCTGAGTTGGAAAATATCAAGATGCCCTCTCTTCTCACAGCATTGCAGGTACAGAGTATGAAGATATTTGCTTATGGGTGAAGAAGGGAAGGAGAGGAGAGAGGCAAGTTTTAAATGGAAAGTGTTATTTTTTTCTTCAAGTTAGAAAGTATTCAGATGAAGGAAAAAGACCATTCAAATGCCAGGACTTGGATGCATGCACCATAAGTTGAATGCATGCAAGTCAGAAGATTTGGCTTAACTCCAGGTACAAAATATTTCAGCTCCATGGGGGAAGCTAACCATAGGCCAAAACCTCACAGCATATATGTAAACCATTTAGTATTCTAAAAGGTCCAATATTTTAATTTCTCAAGAGATTCTCAAACTTCTCAGAAATTTAAATAATGCAAACGTTTTAAATATAGAGGGCTAGCAGTTGTTGAGAAATATTCTGGCATGGATTCTAATGGAGATTTGTTGATCTTTTTTCAGGGACACACTAGAAAATTTAAAACAGTCAGTGAGCACTTGGAAGACATCACCCTAATTTGTAACTATTTTAAGGCACATCAGATTAGGGTCTGAAACTTCCAGATATTACGCTTCTAAATTGTAGGGTAAAGCATTTGTCCTCTTTAACTGAAGATAAAAATTGGAAAAAAAATATTTCAAAGGCTTTTTACTCTAGTAACCACTGCCCCCATCCACATATTCTTCAATTAAGCAACTATTGGTCAGAGAGCAGAGAATAAAAGCTGTCTAGTGAAAACTCAATGAAGCTGGCAGAGAAATGCTTAGTAATGTCAAAAGAGAGACTTGAGCTCAAAGAACTCTGTAATTGAGATTATTGCTAAATTTTTGACGGTTTTCAATTTATAAGGTTCCCTTCCCACAAACTGGCCTTAAAAGCTTACATTAAAAATGTGGCCAGAAAAACAATTTGGTGATTCCTCAAAAAGTTAAACACAGAATTACTATTTTGAACCATCAATTTGACTCCTAGGTATATAAGCAAGGGAACTGAATACAGGCATTCAAACAAAAACTTGTACATAAATGTTCATAGCAGCACTACTCATGATAGTCAAAAAGTGGAAAAAACCCAAATGTCCATTAACTGAGGAATGGATAGACAAAATGTGGTATATAGTCATACAACAGAATATCATTCAGCAGTAAAAAGGAATGAAGAACTGATACATGCTACAACATGAACCTTGAAAACATGAAGCTAAATGAAAGAAGCCAGACACAAGAAGCCACATATTGTATAATACTATTTATATGAAACGTCCAGAATAGGCAAATCCAGAGAGACACAAAGCCGATTAGTGGCTGCCAGGGGCTCGGGAGAAGGGTGAATGGGTAGTGGCTGCTTAATGGGTATGGGGTTTCTTTTTTGGAGTGATGAAAATATTCTGGAATTAGATAGTAGTGACGGTTGCACAAAACTGTGAATGCACTGTAAGTCACTGAATTTGTACACTTCAAATTGGTTATAACGGTGAATTTTATGTTATGTAAATTTTACTTCAATTTTTAAAATGTGGTCAAAATTTTTTTTTCATTTTATTTGTTATAATTCTGGTGAATAAAGATATTAGTGAAACAAATTCCTACTGAAATTAAAAATTGGATACTACCATAGGTGTTTTCTTTTTGAAACTCATAAAATTTCTACATCTGATTGGCTGCACCTCACTGAAGTGGGAAATAATTCAATCATCTGGATAGTTAAGAATATTATCATAGATATATATTTACAATTCCGGCAAAACACGGCAAGGACAAATGGGGGAATAAATTTACTTTGCCCAAAATTCACTGGAAGCTGAGCAACTCTACTTTACTTTAGATAAGTGAACAAAATCTTACCAAAATGTAGTGATTTAATTCAAAAAATAAAGGATTTATTGCTTTATATTTGCCCTTCTTGATGTGCAAAAGCAGTGAGTTTTTTTTTTTTTTTTTTTTTTTTCTTCTGCTTACAGGATACAAGGCAAGATCCACCTGGTAAGATTTGGGAAGTCTGAAATGAAGTAAATTCACCAAATATTCATAAAGCACCTAATTACATATCTACACATAGTCACTATATTAAACTTGATTTTTAAATATATTTTAATTTTACATTCAATTAAAAAAATCATTAATTTTTAGCATTTATTCTTTTTTAATATAAGCATTTAAGGGTATAAATTTGTAGTTTCATTATGGCACAGTTCTAAGTATTTTCTAGATTTATTCTTTGATCTATAAGTTATTTGGATGACTTTTTCTTTTCTCTGCTCTTTTACTTCCTCCCCAATTTTTATTGTAAAAAGATTTAAACCTATAAGAGTTGTAACAGTACAATGATTATCCATATACCTTTCCCATAGGTTCAATAACTGTTAACATTTTGCCATATGTGCTTCTTTGCTTTCATGTACTTTTTTTTCCTGAACCATTTGAGGGTTAGCTGCAAACAAATGATTTATTTAACAACTGTACTGCAAGTATTTGTTTTCTGTCAAAGTCATAAGAGTTGTATTGGGATACATTCTTTTTTTTTTTTTTTTTGGGATACATTCTTTATAGTCATTCACCTTCATAAGAGTAAAAGTTAGAAAGTGCATTATAATAATTATCTCGACTTTTCTGTAAAATTTGTCATTGTTCTATATGTACTCTGAAGGCAATGTGCATTCTATTTCTTTCGTATGATAACATTCTAATTTCTGACTTGGACATATTTTTCCATGTTAAATGGTCTTCTGCACCTTCCAACTCAAATCTTTCCCTTTTTCCAAGTCTCATCTTCCATAGACACGACACACATATTCATACATCTATTCTGTTAGCCTTGGAATAAAGCCTTGTTGTGTGTAACGCTCACCAGGGTACTTATTTTCTGCTTTAATTTAAATTTTAGTTGCATGACACACTGCCTCAATGAGATGATAATCTCAGTGAGAAGATAGGGTGCAGGCCTTTTTAACCTCATGGTGAGTGGATACTAAACTTCTTTCTCAACTTAACTAAAATATTCTAGCATGATACTAGAATATTAGTATCACTAGATATTCACATTGAAGGAATGTGAATACACTGAAGATTATATACATTTATTTCTACTGAGTTATATATATAAGTGCTATAAACTCATATAAATTAATACCATAGTCTGGTTGACAATTTATTTTTGTGTCACTGAATCCAACCCTCATATTCTCCAGATGAAAGAATTTTCCTGCTGAAAGAGTTCTGACAGATTTTCTAGCTCAGTCATATATAATCCTATACTTTTTCACATAGAGGAAACAGATCTACAGAAGGTAAATGACTGACCCAACATAAAACTTTTGAAGAGCAAAACCAAAACTAGACTTAGATGAGTTAATAGGTCTAAAGAACTTAGAGCAGGGCCTGGCTGACATAGGAAGGGCTTAAAAAATATCATTAGCCTCAGAATCAAGGTTTTTGGATGCCCATTTCAGCGTATTTTCTGCTAAAACACATTGTCTCAGAATTCTACAGTAAAATAATGAAGACAATCATTTGGGAAGCATGCTATACCTTCTTTTTTGAGCAAGAGATACGTGGCAGGAAATCAGGCAGAGGCTGTTGTCAGAAGAGGCTCTGACCATTCTTCCCTACCAGAGGTTGTAAACTGCTTGCCTATGGGCCTGATCTGAATGGTTTTTATTTTATTTGACCTATACAATAGCTTTAAAAACTTAAGTTAGCTGCAACACTTAAAATTAGAGAGATTTCAAATAAATATGTAGATTTCTGGCTTCTTTGGGAAAACTAGAAAAATTTGACAACACTGGGCTTGCATTCCTAAATGTCACTCATCAGTGGGGTTTGAATTTGTAACTCTTGTCCTTTAGCTAAGGTCTTAATTATGATTAATGCATAGAATGATAACTTTGATTCATGTAGTAAGAACTACATTAGTTAGAAAATATTAAGTGATACTTGTTTGCTATACATAACTGCTAGCTGTACCTATTTCCTATAGTAGGAAAATGCATTATTATAATAAGGATAAAAACAAAAGTGATTGTACTGTTTAAAGGATTAATTATAATTTAACCAGAAAATCCATTTGAAGAGAAGAACCCCCTGTCTGGACTTCAGTTACATAAGATACCACTGTATTTTTCTTTTATGAGAGATGCTGGTCCAATAACCTTGATTCATGTGTTAAATAAAAACAAATGACACAATTATATTTGGAACCATTTTTTTCCTAATTTAAATATAGCCCTTAAGATCTGAAAATGTTTTAGTTAGCCTGCTTTTGACCGGAACTAAGCAGCTATAAGAGAAAAAATTAAAAATAAAAATAGGTTACAACACATTAAATATCCTCTCTCTGCCACCTTACATTTTTTGGTGCTAAAACATATGCTCTGCCACCTGCAGATAAAAGTCACACACTGAGAGTGTATATTCTGACAAGAATTACTAGTTACAAGCATGCCTAGTGATTTTGGACAGTAGCACTTAAGAAACCTTCAATCTGGCAGTTTTATCACCGCACATTTTGTCAAGTATTCCTACAGTCTACAGTTGTACAAGTTTGGGGATTTGACCTTTGGGAGAAAACAAAATAAAATGAAACCAAAAGGATCCCAGGGTAGCATTTTGATCTAACTTGTTCTGTTTTTTCTGGTCAGACACATACCTTTTTTTCCAATTTATTTTAGATCTCATGACAATGAAAATACAATGGACTTTTGCATTTTATGATAGAGTAAATCTGTCTATTGAAAGACCAAGAAAACTTCCATTCCTAGGCACACTGGGAAAATCTATCATAGGAGTTAAAAATTATTGTTGCTCCATAAGGAATTTATTTTCCTATCTTATATTTCCTTTACCCTTGCTTGGTTTTTTATTTTATCTTATTCTGTATTTATATAGTTAATGTTTCATCTTGTTCCAAAAAGGGTTTGTGGCTTACAAAAAGAAGCTCAGGCAGGACTTCCAGTGATGGCAAGCTAAGAGACTGGCAAATCTTCTCCCCAAATACAACTATAAAAGTCGACAAAATCGTCAAGTGCAACCATTTCAGCACTCCAGAAATCAACCAAAGGCAAACAACTTAAGAAGCGTTTATTCATGAAAAACTGCTGAACTACAGGTAAGAACAGTGGCAATCTGTGTCAGCGGCAGCTCAGTAGGCATGGTAGAGCTTCCAGGGTGGGATTGGCTGTGAAAAACCTGCACCTTTGCTGCTAGATGGGCTTGACTTGACTTGGAGTAGAAGGAGAAAAACCCATGCCCAAGGGTATTAACAAGCAAATAAAGCGAACTTGGTGGGAAACTGACCCCAAAAGCTCATGACCCTGCTAGACAGAGGTTGTGATCTTACTTGGGGTGAGCAGCAGACCAGTGGACTAGTCAGAAATCTAATAGGGAGATCCTGGAAGTGAGAAAGCCACTGAGAGACTACATGAATCCCCACACATCCCTCCTGGCTGGGAGGATGAGCACTGGCACAGAAATCTCAGGAAAACCCAGGAGAAAATGAAATGTTGAGGTAGGCTTGAAAACTGCAAGAATTTTTCATGCATTCTGCAACTCACACACAGATTCACCCAGAGCCACAGTGCCTTGGGATGACTGTACCAACTCTGGCCATTAAACTATGCAGGCAAAGGGGGATCTCCAGGAAGCCAGACTAAAATGAAAATAGCAATTTAAAAAAATTGCAGCAACAGCAATAACCCTGAACGGAAAAACATCAGAATCTAGAGTTGCTGTCACTACTCCTATTCAATATAGTGCAGGACATTATAGCCAATGCAGTAGGCAAAAAAACAAATGAAAGGCATACATATTAGAAAGGAAGATATAAACTGTCTTTATTTATAGATGACATGGTCCTATATGTAGGAAATCATAAAGATTCCACCAAAAAATTCTAGAACTAATGAATTTTTCGTAAGGTTACAGAATACAAAACCAATAGGCAAAAATCAATTTTAATTCTTTATACTAGCAATAAACAATTTGAAAATGAAATTAAGAAAAGAATTCTGCTCATGATAGCATCAAAAAGAAAGAAAAATTAAGAATATATTTTACAAAAGACGTGTTAAAACACTAATAAAAAATTGCTAAGAGAAATTACAGATGATCTAAATAAAGAACAAAGAAGAACTTACACCACCTAATTTCAAAATGTACTATAAAGCTACAATATTCAAAACACGATGGCATTCATATGAAAAACAACCATAAAGATCAATGGAGCAGAATTTAAAGTTTATTAATAAATCCTTAGTTTATGGTCAGCTGATTTTTGAGAAAGGTCCAAGGCAATTCAATGGGGAAAAGATAGTTTTTTTCAACAAATGGTGCTGGGAAAATTAGATATCCACATGCTAAAAAATCAATTTAGATCCTTACCATATACCATACACAAAAATCAACTGAAAATGAGTCATACCTAAATGTTAGAGCTAAAACTATAAAACTTCTGCAACAAAACAACAAATAATCATTGTGACCTTGGGTTTGGCAAAGATTTTTTAGATATGATGCCAAAAACATGATCCATAAAAGAAAAAAGAATGACAAATTGAAAATCATCAAATTTTGAACTCATAAAAAACTTCTCTTCAAAAGATACCATGTAGAAGAGATAAGCTGCAGCTTGGGTAAAACATCTGTAAATCACACATCTGATAAGAGACTTGTATTCAGAATATATAAAGAATTACTTCAACCCAATAATAAGACAAACATCAAATTTAAAAATAGGCAAAAGAAACATTTCACCAAAGAAAACAAACATATGGCTAATAAACACAAGAAACCACACTCAACATCAAGTAGTCACAAATTAAAACCACATTGAGATAACACCACACACCCACTAGACTATAATCAAAAGGACTGAACATACCAAGTGTTGGTAAGGATGTGAAGAAACTGGAACTCTCATATTTTGCTGATGTGAATATAAAATAGTGTAGCCATTTTTAAAAAGTTTTATAGTTCCTTAAAAAGCTAAATATAAACTATTACATATAGAATGGATAAACAACAGGTCCTACTGTATAGCACAGGGAACTATATTCAATATCTTGTGATAAACCATAATGGAAAAGATTATAAAAAAGAATGTATATATGTGTATAACTGAGTCACTTTTCTGTACAGCAGAAATTAACACAATATTGTAAATCAATTATACTTTAATTAAAAAATAAATTTTAAAAAGCTAAATATAAACTAGTCAAATGACCCACAAATTCCACTCCTAAGTTTACACTCAAGATAAATGAAAATATATGTCTGGACTGATTCATATGTGAATGTATTATATATTATACAGTATTATACATAATAGCTCCAAGCTGAAAAGAATTCAAATGTCTATCAACCGGCTAACAGATAAACGAAATGCAATACTATTTTTTTTTTTGCGGTACGCGGGCCTCTCACCGCTGCGGCCTCTCCCGTTGCGGAGCACAGGCTCCGGACGCGCAGGCTCAGCGGCCATGGCTCACGGGCCCAGCCGCTCCACGGCATGTGGGATCTTCCCAGACCGGGGCACAAGCCCGTATCCCCTGCATCGGCAGGTGGACTCTGAACCACTGAGCCACCAGGGAAGCCCTGGAATACTATTTAGCAATGAAAAGGAATGAACTAGTGATATGTGCTACCACATGGTTGAACCTCATAAACATTGTAAGCAAAATAAGCCAGACATAAAAGACCACATACTGTATGACTCTATTTATATGATATCTATGGAGAGAGCAGATCACTGGTTGTCTGGGGCCATGGGTGGGAGCAGGACTGACTGCAAATGGGCACAAAGAAACTTTCTGGGGTGATGGAAATATACTAAAATGGGATTGTGGTGATAATTGTGCAACTATAAATTTGCTAAAAAATTATTGAATTGTACACTTACATGGATTTAATAGTACATAAATTCTACTTAAATAATTCTATTAGAAAGAAACACAATATAAAATTATATGAAAGTACAAAAACATTTGAAGAAGTCAAGGCAAAAACAAAAAATGGAAAAGAAAATAATGAACAAATATGATTTGTCCTATTTAGTTGCTACAGGTGAGATGCAAATTTATCTCTAAGCTCCCAAATGGCTTAAGCTATGAGGAGACTACAGTGGGTATGTCAGTGGTTTTCAAACATGGGAAACCACTGGGGATTACCTGGGGATCTTTGAAAAGGTTGATGCCTGGATCCCACCCTAGACATTCTGAATGAACTGTAATAGGAAAGAGGCCTTGGCTGCTCAGGTAATGCTCTTGTGGAACAAAGTTTGGAAACCACTGGAATAACATACTATAAGATTTTCATTGTTCATATGATAAAAAAAAAAAAATAACTGGGGAAGAACTGAATTCTGGGAAGGATTTCTCCTATGGGTCCTCCTAGGAGAGAACCTCATAAGATGTAGCGGATTACTGCCTCTAAGTCAGCCACCCCCTGGCCCATCATGGGCCCTGAATGGGTTGCAGGGGTGCAGAGACAGTGATCCTTCAGCTGGAGCCTGTGGCCTCCCACCTTGAGCAGTCCCCCCCCATCCATACCAGGATACTGAACAAGTATTATATTTTTTATAACATGTGCCAAAAAATAAAAAGCACTTCACCTAAAAGATATCTACAACAGCTGTAATGGGGAGTTTTATGTAATTGTTTCTTTTAACAAGCTGATTACAAAACAGAGAATACAATTCAGTTAAAACATTTCTGCAAGGGGCCAAAAATGTCCAGTTATCTATGACCTGGCTTCATTTATCCCATAGTATTATATATAGCTACAAAACCCACCTGAACTCCTGCTTTTAGGTGGCATTTATGTCAATTAATTTACATTATTTATTAAAGAGGTCACCTTCCCTCACCATGGGGGCCAAGTTTGGCCAAAGGAGCTGGCCGTGACGCCCAATGAACGTTCCCTGATGCCTCAGAAACCGTGAAAGGCCCTTCGATGTCTGCCTCTCCAAAATCTACAGCTTAAATGTGATTTTTAATCACTGTAACCACAACATAAACTACACTGCAGAATAACAAGCTTGTAGAATATTCATGTTATTTATGAGGGACTGACCTAAGATTTAAAAAATTATAGTTAATCTTTAGTCCGAACCTTCCCCTCCTTCTCCATTTAAGTGAATTCCACACAGAGTGACTGTTTATAGTGTGTGTCACTGGTGAGCACTAAGATTCTACCCTTCAGAATTTTTTCAGAGCACAAAATTTCAGGTACAGAAGCTTACCAATATGGGGTGTGGCTTATGGCTCCATATATTCTCCTGGTCAACTGCAAACCTTACTCAGGAGAATCTTCCTGGGGAGTTTTCCCAGCAAACGTGACTTTGAGGAGATAGCCTTGATAAGTACATTAGTTAATCTTTATGGTTCTCTACCCCATTAGTCACATCACTACACGAGAGTTACACCAACTATAGACAGTAGAATCATCTTACATATTAATTTCCCATATGACACATCAGATTCCTGTATCAAGAGCTCCTGTTTCAAATCAAAAAGTTAGGTTCTTGCCCATATATATATATATATATATATATATATATATATAAAACCACAATATTCCATCTAACTATAAAGAAATTCCATTCTTCCCCTAATGAATTTTTACTATCTATAAAAGTGAACCAAGAAGATTTTACTCTTATTATATGGATACTGAAATCACCTTGGTTTACTCTGAAAAATGAAAGAATGAAAGAGTATGAATACACATATTTCTAAAATGTGTGCATAATCAAAAGAGGATTTCAGAGAAAAGTACAAATGTGAGGACAGCAAAAAGAAAAAAGTAGTCCATGAATGTTCAGCACTTATGGGTAAAACTTAAGCAAAAACTATAGCTAAAAATTTTTTAAAAAGCGCCCTTAAGTCTCTTTATTAGTTTAAAATTCATCACAAATATAGAACTGCCTTCTGCTCCAATCCCCTTAAGTCATCTTGTTAAATTTTGTCACAACATGTGTTACTGTAGTTCTACACTTTTACCTTTGCACTTTGTAGTGTGTAGCAGAGCAACATAATTAACCACTGCTAGGTAGTGTTTACGTTAGTTCTCAAAAGGTTAAGAAGCTGATTATAGCTAAAATCAGCTTTGCCTGAGGCTTCAGGGGCTCTGTGTAATCAAATTAGACAAGCAGGGCACAGTGTCACCTAACACAAACCAGTGGTACTTTCTTCTTTGCTCTGACCTCTTCCGCTCCCCCCCCTTTTTTTTTATTAGGGGAACAACTCAGGCTTTGTGCTTTTACCAGATAATTTTAAAAGACTTGTTTCTAATAAATTTGACATGAAATCTCATAAGATGTCCACCTGTTCAAAAGTACTGACAGCAAGTAGAGAAATTTTTGAAAAAAAATTTGAGAAAAAATCTTGTTAAAAAGAAGTCTACATTTAGAGAGCTTGAGCTGTTTTAAAGAAAGTATTTTTTTAAAAGGCAGGTGACAACACGATCACATGTACATGATGTTACGAATATTTCCTAGCTTTGGACAGACTGTCAGTTTTGTTCTGCAGAAAACCACACAGTGGCTTATCTGCTTCCAAGAGAACTCAGAGAACTTTATAAACCTGATAGATAACACATTAGCATTTCTAAGAAGCCATGGGTAACACACTCTGCTGAGTTATAGCTCATCCTCTCTCCATCTCTACTCTTTGAAGTCAGGCAAGACGAACTGTATAATGGACGCATTTAAGGAGGAGGTTTAATAAGGTGAGGAGAAGAGCACACCAGCCCTACTTCAGAGACTCCCTTTCCACAAGGTGCTAAATTTAAATGCAGTAAGAAGTATCAGTCAAATCCAAATCTTGCTACCTTTGAGCCTAAAGGGAACAAAAGAATGAACACTAGATATTTTAAAAGAAAAGCAATGGCAAATTTAAATAAAATCTAGAATCTTGTTCTTAAAAAATTTATGAATCATTATTAAAACTATTTGACTTTAAACTTTTGGTCCAAATGCTACATATTTATTACTGTGCTTGAAATATAGAAACAACATGAATGTAAACATCCTACACATGAGTGATCAGGAGAATATGAGTTTTGCTAATGATTTATTCTGGGCAATAAAATCAAAACTTGTTATTTTAATTGATTATGTCATAAAGAGTTCCTGGAGAAGTCAAATCTTGCTATTTGCACAGTCAGACAATTTCTGCTAATCCAGCAGTACTTAACAAATTCACATGTGGTTAGCTTGTCTTGCTGTAGCTGTATATCACATTTCTGTGCTGCAAGCTGTGCAAAAAAAATCAATATGCCAAGTTTAACAAAAGGACAGGAAACATGATGTTCTCCTATATTTCCAATGAACCTCAAATGACTCTGCTGTTCATACTCAGTGCAATTTATGGCAGCGAAATGTATTCTTCAATGAAAAAAATCTACAATGGAGTGAATTATATAAATTCAGAGCTGAAGTTCTGTCTTATTCCATAATAACAATTTATTTAGAAGATTCTGACATTCCGATTCAATGTGCACGGTACAATCAGCCATTCACAAGGCGTATTTTATTTTTCTTGATGAAGGCTAAAGTATATTCCTTAGCCCAAATAAATACATGCTGCCTATCTATGGTAATACTTTGATATACATATTTAATTTATGTTTTGGAGACTTTTTTCCACGATCTCTTTTCAC
The DNA here is from genome assembly GCF_011762595.2 of Tursiops truncatus. Classification (NCBI taxonomy): domain Eukaryota; kingdom Metazoa; phylum Chordata; class Mammalia; order Artiodactyla; family Delphinidae; genus Tursiops; species Tursiops truncatus. The sequence goes on from NC_047036.1 coordinate 75,013,426, forward strand.
ATGTGAAACACAAGATGAGACGGTATCTATTTGGCAAATGCTTTAAATTATAACACTAAGGACAAAAAGCTCAGTGGGTACTGAGCTACTGCATTGGTTAATTGATTCGAGATTTTAACATCTTCTTTTACTGCCGCAGAAATACACTATGTGTGGAAGTAGATTAGGACGAAATGTTAAGAATGAGGTAGGAGTGGTCATGACCAATAGGTCAGCACAGAGTGGTGCCACTTCTGCCTTCTCAAGTCAGTGATGTGGAACTAAATGTGGCAAAACAACCAGTAAGCTGGACTTCAGCCAAAGGAATCAGAACTGTTGCCACAGTTGCCTGTTTTGTTTTGTTTTTTTTGTAGTTGTTGCTGCTGGTATTTTTGGTTTTGTTTTTTAATTTGAGTAAAAATGAATTGGCTTTAGGAATCTTCAAAAGGGACATACACAAAGAAAAATAAGGAAGCTAAACAATCCACAATTACAGAGGAATTCACTTAAACATATGGAAAACTCTTTGGTAATTTCTCTTCATTCCAATGAGCAGCAGTAAATGGATTAATGGCACTTAGCTGGGAGACCATGTCCGTGATCAGAACTGAAGGTATAAACTGTTATATACAACACACTCAGAAGATCACACTTATTTCTAACTTTCTACTAATGTGTTATTTGTAGGACAAATTTCATTCATAGATTAATATACTATTTAAAAGAGGATGGGCATTAAGTTCCCAATCAGAAAATAACAGTGTAATGATTTTAAGTGTTGAATAATATTAATGTTGCTATAAATAATCATTTCAGTAAAATTCATATTCCTATTTCAAAACAGAGGATACAACATGGCCCAGAATACTGATAAGAAGTTTTTGTACGGTTATTCAGAAAACCCAGAGTACCAAAGCTTGGGAAGAAATATACCAAGGTATACAAATCATAATTTAATTGTGTATTGAAGTAGACTCTTTAAAGTCTGCAATCACAATTAATAGTCATATATAAACCCCAGTTAGTTATATGGCCCTGGTATATAACCCACTCCCAGGAGATGAGAGAATTAACATTTTTGGAAAATGCTTAATTATTTTTACAACAAGAAAAAAGGATCTATCCATTTTATTTCTGGAGAACGGTTTATAACTGAGGAAAACTGCCTTAACATGTTATTGATTTTTGGTTTAAATGGCAATTCAAATTATTTTTCCACATTTTTCATCTTTATAGATTTAGTATTTTCTAGCTTTTTCTCACCTCTCTATATATTCTTTGGTAGTACCTCTTTCCTCTTTACTGGAAAGCAGCTATTAATGAGATTTCCCTATCATTTTATTGCTAATAAATCAAGTCTACGGATTCACTTCTGACGTAACCGCCTGTTCTCTGTTCTTGAGGCAACACTGCCAGGTCTCTCTGGGATGTCTTCTTTAGACCGCCAATCATCTCTTTATACTCAAAAGGAGGGGTCCAACTGCACTTTTTCTAGCACTACTTCATTTCTCCCGTGTCGCTGGTATCTTCACTTCTTATCTGCCCACACAGGAGATTACTTCATAACTTTTATACACCTCAAAATGTCGGAATCGTTACAAAATTATCCCGAGTTTTCTCCCTGCTATCTATTATCTATAGGCCAGAATACACCCGGCGTTGCAAACTGAAACATTTGGTCTGTTGGAATTCTTGGGCTATGGAGAGCGTACTTAATTCAGCCTTAATTAAGGCACTAAGAGGAATCTCAGAGCTGGATAAGATCATGAAAATCATCTACCTGCCTAATATTTGAAACAATGAGAGATCCTGAGAAATTCAGTAACTGGCCCAGAGCAACATATTGGTTAGTGACTCTGATCTTTCCATACCCACGTTGTGCTTTTTTTAGTCCCCTGCAATTATTATGCTCTTCAAACAGAATTGAAGTCAAAATTTTAACTTCTCATTTTCCTACCTTTTTTGTTCCCTTCCTTTAAGGAATGCAGATACAAAGATCCTTTGGTTTCTATTTTTAGCACTCTGAAAATCCATTTGGGTTCCCGGTCTTTAAAAAAGCTCCCTTTTTCATTTTCCTTATGCCCTCTTTTCTGAGCATTTTAGACTAGGTTCCTCTCTCTCCCGACCTTCAACACTAGAAGAGAGGTGCATCATTTTGTTGTTTGCCCTTATCTACTTAAACCACCATGCGCCCCTTCTTTTTCAAATCCCTTGGAGATACCCGCTTATGACACTTTGTAAAATCCATCTAACTACTGGACTGAAGACAACAGCTGCATGCTACTACCATCACTTAACCTTCAACTCTATTTCTTCATATCCTTTGATTTTTAGAAACAAAGAACTCTAGAACTGAAATAGGTATTAAAGATTCTTTAATCTCTCTCAAATGTAAGAATTCCTTCTATCGAATTATTGACAAGCGGTCATTGAGCCTTTACTTGAATGCTCCGAAGGATGGAAAGCTCGTTAGTTTACAATGCAGTCCATTCCATTTCCCAAACAATACAATCATTATATTGAGCTTATTTAATTCCCATAATCCACAATTAAAGCTTCCGTCATAAGTATTCAGAATGTCGTATATGGTTTGGGGTTGAGAATAGCTAAATCATTAAGTCTTCTGTTAGTCCTGTGGTGCCGTCACTTTAAGGTCTGCATGCTATCTACCAGATTTCGAGAGTTGCTCCCCCTGCCTCCTACCCCATGGTACTGAATACCTACCATCAACTCTACCAAATTATTCAAGGAAAATAATTTAAAATTTTTATCTGGGCCATTTAAAGAAAAATTGAAAATCTTCAGCTGATGCTAATTCTACACTTCTCAAGAAACTAGCCTGCATAATATTTTAGTACCTACTTGGTTATGAGTGTAGGAGAAGCTCTAATATTTTAACTTTTATATTGCTGGAAAACTATATGTCTATAAATACTTTATTATTATTATTTTCACTAGAGAAAGCATGTGCTTCCAAGAATTATATTTCATGCATTTATGATGGATAATCCATGTTTTAGACTTCATTCCTTTTAACTTCATTGATTTACAGGGCCAAGTACCGGACTCAACTTTTAATATTTTATTTTGTGAACCTAACTAAAGTGGCAGGCGTATACACAATCTTACCTACATGTGTATATTATACTTTTGAAATAAACATAATGAAGAACAATATATGTTTAATGTGAACATAGTCTAATGCCTTGTGGTAAAAGGCATAATTTTGGGAAAAGTGAATGAATAAATAAATAAATATGGTCTATTTTTTAGTGGTAAAACCCTGAAAGTAAGCCAATATGCTAACTCTTTGGACTGGTTTAACTTTGAGATTCGTGTAAAGGATAGTTTTTAATTTGACAGGTTTGGAAAAGGGGAAGGCGGGAAGCAGAGGGGTGGATCCTAGCAAGGCAGCTCTGTAAGATGAATTGCTATTAGGGCAGAACGGCTGGTTACAGTAATAGCTGGAAACCATAAGTGTTACAGGCTTTGAAGTCAGTTCAGCTTTGATGTCTTACTCTCATAGTTAATCGTAAGATAGTATGGAAGAGGAAAAAAAATAAGACTTTCCAATACTGTCCGTGGTGCCACTGCTTAGGAAATCCTAGCATGAAAAAAGACTGGTGTCTGTGTGAACTTTAAGTAGCACCAGTTTGCTCTCTATTTTGAAAAAGTTTTAAATTACTGATGTGACAATTAAAATTATTTGTTAGTTTGGGGCAAGCACATGGATATGCAAAAACATTCTTATATTTGTCTTTAGAACATGTGAATCAATCGATGGTGAACATGTATTGATGATTTGGGGTTGTCACTATGCTAACTACGACTTAGGTCAAGTTATACGTATTTGGTTCCCAATCTTGAGGAATTTATCAGCTGAGGACTGATAACCCTGCCTCAAAGGAACCTTAGGCATCATCTAACCCAAGATTGAAGCCCAGAGAAGCTGGCTTATTTTGAAAACAAAACATGAAACTGCTAAGTACACCCATACATACACGTACATTAAATAAATGAAGACCAATAGATAGATAGAAATGAAGGGATAAGAGCATCTTGTGAATTTTTGGCTAGAATAAACATTATTGGAATTTCATGTTTAGACAGAGTATCGTGTCCCTAAATCCAGTCATTTTTGTAAGACTTCTATGCATTTTGCCATATTCACAAACTACCAGTACTACAAAAATACCTAGTATTTTTCTTTACATCAATTCACTTTTTCTATTTGCCTAGTCCAAAGCAATAATATCCATTAAAAAGGCTTCATGTGTTATTCATATCTTTTGCTAACATACATTAGAATAAACAAATAACTACTATAATAAAAAAAACAGTTCATCCACAAACCACCAGTAATATGTACATAAAACACTGAGATGGAGGACTCAAAGGAAGAATATATCCTAGTTATTTCTTGTGGTACTTAAATGAGAACTATGATTTTTAAGTCTGTATTCCTTAAGTTTTAGATGTCTCTGTGTCCAGTGACCTATGATAACTTGAAATTTAAATTTTCTTTTCTTTAGGTTCATGTGGTTTGATGCTTCCCACTTTAAAACTTTGTTTAGGGCTTCCCTGGTGGTGCAGTGGTTGAGAGTCCGCCTGCCGATGCAGGGGACACGGGTTCGTGCCCCGGTCCGGGAAGATCCCACATGCCACGGAGCGGCTGGGCCTGTGAGCCATGGCCGCTGAGCCTGCGCGTCCGGAGCCTGTGCTCCGCAACAGGAGAGGCCACAACAGTGAGAGGCCCGCGTACCGCAAAAAAATAAAAAAATAAATAAAACTTTGTTTAGTTACTGGGGCCTGCCTCAGCTTACTTCATGAGTAATAAATAACCTATAGTTTAAAAAAATCTATAATACATATGATAGTAATGATAGTCTGAGACCTAGGTAGTAACATAAAAACGTTGAAAGAGAAAGTTTCCTTTTGACTCTTCATAGTGCTTATTGCTTTAAAAGAAAAAAAAAAACCTCTAGGTGCAGAAACAATCTTACAGGCATGACTTTACTGGGAAAAGGAAAAGAACAATTAAAGTTCTATGGCATTCCTCTTGTTTTTGTGTCGGTATCATGTAATGAGATGCGGAAGGATCCAAAGCCAGATACTAGAAGAGAGGGGTTAACTACACCTCATGAAAACAAAAGGTTATTCCTCTGTTAAGTTCTTACCCTTTAAGTGCATTAGAGTTGACTGTAAACATAAACAAGAGCCACTGGTGAGCAATTAAGTTTGAAGAAGTGGCTCATAAAAAGTGGAATATTCAGTTATGTATTAGAATCAGTTACACAACATCTGATTTAATAGTTAGATTTTAAGCGTTCCCTTATAATACATGTTAAATGGTCTCAACGAATCATATTCTGTAACGTAGCAAAATGACAATTTCAATGTAGTCTAAGTCTTGTAGGACAAGAACATTAAAGCAAATTAATCTGTAATCCTTAACTACGTTACAAGGTTGAAAATCTGCAGGCATTTTTAACAAGAACTTTAAAATGAATTTGCCATTCCCAAAGTCATCTCACTAGACAGGAAAGAGAGCTTGGCATGTGACCAGTAAATTATGAGAGAGCAACACCTCGGGGTTAGAGGGCACTGATGGCTTCAACAAATCTCACCAGCTAGGGCAGCAGATTAAGCTGGGGAATAGGATGCCCTACAACCCTAACCTGATAATACCTTTAAATTCTTAAGAATGACCTCTAGTCTGCTCTTTCTTATTAGTTGTTAGTTATACTAATTACAGCTTAACTGGTATTGTTGGTACCAGTTCTTCCCTCAAAAGACATGTAGAGAAAGGTTATCTCTAACAGCTTCCAATAACTTTAGCCAACTTCTGCTGTGTGCATTAGGGGCACTTACCTCCAGCTTTGAATGGGTCTTTTATAGACATCAAAGGAAAGACACTAAAAGCAATGTGTGTTTGTGGATTCTATAAAGCATTTCATGTAGGAAGCTGTAAAAATAAGAACAGTAACTTCTCCTGTGACTAGAACTTTAGAATAGTTTAAAATGAGGTAATTTATGTTTTATGTTTATTTTCAACTTATAGGGGCTGGTGATTTCAAATATAAGGAGCTAGTTATACCTTAACCACACTAGTGAAGTAAAAATACTTAGCCCATGAAATCCCCTAAATATTTATAGTATTTAGAAAGGGATAATGAAATTTCTATCAGGATCTTTTAGAACTGTTTCAAGTTCAACATTTACACTGATGTTAACCTAACATCATACAGAATTGTGCTCAGATTCCAAAGCCCATTTACAAAGATTCAAATACCATCTGTGAAGCTGTAGTAAATTACCCTGTGACATTAATCTTTAAAGCAGGCAGTAAATCAGAACAGAAACATACCAAAGAGATTTAAAGCAAGAGAGTCATAACTGAGTTATAGAGATTAATGTAAATAGTTTCACATATAACAGTTGTTAGGTTCTCAATATCATGTTGTCTTTGCCTTGAATGAAACATATAAAATTATTTGTAAATGTCAAAAATAAATTATTAATAGCTAAAGGACACCAGTGCTTTTTGTGTATACATATTAAAAAATAAAACCAAACCTGTGAAAATGATGGCTGAGAAGCGCTGTTAATCTAAGTGTGCTCTGAGTTAAAATTACAATAACAAAACTTCAATTTTATACAATAGACACATTAGGGAGTGTCTATTAATGTTACAAAAAGAAACTTAGTTTTACAAAAGGGAATCTTCATATCAAACCTAGTGTTCTTAAAAGATGCTGACCAACAGAATTCTGACTTAGACGAAACCCTTTGGGAAAATGAAGACACATAATTAGAGTACTGTGTGTCATCAAACCCAAAATGCCATTGATGTTAAGAATCATCATTACTCCAAGTACCACCTAGAAAAAACACTGCCAATTAAGCTATGACACAATGCTTTCTTATCACACTGATTGCAAGATATATTTAAACTTTAGGTAGTTAAAATTACATCTTGTAATCACAATGAAATATAATATTTTATAATAAACTGACTGGTCTATCAATATATTTAATGAATACAATTTTTTGTGTGAGAGAGTAATCTAATTTTGAAATATAGTCACTAGGTTATATTAAATACTTTTATTGTATATAAAGCATTGAGAGGACATTGACCATACATTTTCTATCTTCTCTGAGGACAGAAGAAGAGGAAGAGCAACTGATGCATTAGTGATTTCAGTTTGCTTGTCTAATTTGTTGATTTACTATTGATAGCAAACAGATTGCAAGAACTATATTATTTCAATTGGATATAAAAATAATTTATGAATAACAAAATACATCCTAGATTTTTATTTTTCACTGCAATTAAAAAAATAAAGCATAATATATTTATCTGTGAGAGTTGAGGGACAATTTTTCCAGAAGTCTAGAACCCTAGTAATCCCCCTAAATTTCTATAAAACAGATTACTACAATAGATTATTCTGTGTTAGAAGGTAAATACCAAATGAAAGTATGACCAAGAGAGAAATTAAATACTGGGAAAAATAACCCCCAGATATCAGCAGCTCTCCCCTGAAAAGATTAATTTGGTTGTATCAATGGATAAAGCAGGATTAATAGGAAGAACTAGTGGCCTGTCTGTGTATGTTCAAACATTAAAACTGGCCTATGGTACAGATGCTATTAAGTTATCTTAGGATATAGGTGAGTAAATGCTGCTCTAGGACCCAAAAGTATTGACGGGGGTGAATATCGCTGCAATTAGGCCCTCTGCATAGTGGCACACAGGAATCAGTAACGGCAAAATGACCCAGGGCAAACTATTACAGAATCACAAACTTGCATAACAGTCTGCTGATGGATCAGTTCAAGTGTTCAAAATGTAGAATCTTCGTGTATTTAGTTATCCCACATATTCTCTTCTCGCTGCATCAGATCACATAAGCATCTGATTGTGGCACATACATTAAATCTTCCAAGAACCTAGAGAAACTGATACAATGACAACTGTAGTGGACATATCCAAAATCCTTCTTTGGGGAAGCACTCTTCAACTCACATAGCCCTTTGTGGGGCTACCAGTTACAGTGTCCTGCCCCAGTGCCAACCCCATCATAGATATGGCTGGCCCAGGCTGGTCAATCACAGCCAGTCTGGTCCTACTCCTCAATCTCTTTGGCTTCAGTGCTGAGTTCAGGGATCATCACAGCAGGACCGATCAGAGTTTTCACTACGATTCTTATTTGGATGCTAGAGGTTTTCCTCTGGGGTAATGCTGAACAGAAGACGCTGCAACTGCTTGTAGCCACCCTCCTTATCTATGTGAAGAAAGCCCTGTCTGCAAGCAAGAAAGAATGAGGCCAATAGGCAAAGAAAAGTAGAGAAGGAGATGGAGGGACAGTCTTGGTAACAGAGTTTGAGCCCCAGAATCTAGCAGTACCAGAAGTAGATCTAACCCTGGGATTTCCCATTTACATTAATCAATAAATGACTGTTTTTGTTTTGTTTTCTTTTTTGTTTGTTTTTGTTTGTTTGTTTGGTAAGCAGCTTGAACTGGACTTACGTAACTTGAAAAGAGTCTGTACTAACACGGTAATTGAAAAGGGCAGATAATATTCTACTCTTTTTTTCCAACTTCTATAAAACGTGAGACTGATACTCACATGTGCATATTTGAATTCATATATTCATTTGAATCTGTAAAATTACTACACAGTAAATTTTAATAGTAGCATTTTTTTGAGTGTTAATACATGTTTAAAGGCAAGAAGTTTCTGGATTATCCACATAAGTGCTATAGGTAACTGAAAGGGTAAAACAAAGTAATTCATATTGAGTTTTCTAATACTTTAAAATAATGAAGGGAGGAGGGCAGTGGGAGAGGAGAAGTAATTTATTCTCCTGATGTTTTTCTAGGCACAATTAAAAGTAGTTTGCGTTTGCTGAGAACACAAGAGTTTGGGATTGGGGAAAAGTGGCACGCACTGGGAAACAAGGGAAAGCTAGCCTAAGACCATGGTTTTGTTGCAGATAATGCCCTGAATATACAATTCACTCATAAACGATTGAGATCTAGGTGTAGCTATTTCTCTTGGTTAAGAAAGCCTTGGACAACAAATGCTTTTCCAGAACGAATTTTCATGTTGCTTGAACTATAACATGTAAACCACTTTAAGAACTGACTGGAAAATAACTGTCATCTGGCATTATGATTCGTACAAGCTATATTCCACTTCAAGTTGAGTTATAAAGAACTCCAATAAAAATGTCTCAGTGTTCTCAAAATAATTACTTATCTCCCACTTTCTAAATATCCTTATCAAATCCCAACATAGTTAACTTTTAGAAGCCTTACGTTTTTAGGCTCTCTGCCTTCTAGCTCTTCTCAGTTGATGGTAAGGGTCTGAAAAGACAATTGCCCAATGGAATGCCCCAAACATGAGTCTGCTACCTCAAGCAGACCTCTCAAAATTATTCACCTAACAACTGTTTCATTATACATACTTTGGGGATTTTCAGAAGTGACCTAAATTCATAAGAAACAGATCTATCAACGCTGGATCCTAACAGATTTTTTGCCTGTCTTCAAAACTTGTCTGCTGAAAGAAGCTAAAAAGTGTCACTCAGTATATGTAAGGACAAAGCAAGGGTGTCAAGACTTATGTATTTATTGATGGCTTCTGACACTGGTGAGTTTGCATGATTTGGGAAAAAAATTTAATCTTGTTCAACATCTACATTGGCGCTAAGGACTCATTTTAGAAAGTTTTGTAAAAATTACTATATATATTAAAGCATTTCAATATTCACAGATGGAAGCAACACTGGACTTAACAACTGAAGATCTACAGGCCTTAAATTTTATTTAAAAAAGCATTATTAAGCACTGCATTGCTCTTTATGCCTTGCTAAGTACTTCTCAAAAATTCTTATGAGAGTTTTTGCTTGCTTGTTTGTTTTCTGGTTCTCAGAGTGACTCTGTACAGGAATATTTCAGTCATCTTTATTTTATATGAGGATAAAACACAGATAAGCTGTGACAAAGCAAGAGAGTGGCATGGACATATATACACCACCAAACGTAAAATAGATAGCTAGTGGGAAGCAGCTGCATAGCACAGGGAGATCAGCTCAGTGCTTTGTGACCACCTAGAGGGGTGGGATAGGGAGGGTGGGAGGGAGGGAGACGCAAGAGGGAAGAGATATGGGAACATATGTGTATGTATAGCTGATTCACTTTGTTATAAAGCAGAAACTAACACACCATTGTAAAGCAATTATACTCCAATAAAGATTAAAAAAAAAACCCGCAGATGGATTGATGATTTATCTTAGTCAGTTGCTTGTTATGCACACTTACTAATCTCTGTCCCTGGTATCATGCCAGGCACTCTCTTGCATCTGGAGCCATGGGCAAGGACAGAATGACCATGCTCCATGACAGACAACAAGGTTTCTCATCAGATTTTTTTTTTTTCTTTTTTGCGCACAAAGGCAACTAGGCCACTAACTTAAGACACTGTCTTTGGTGTCTGATGGTTTTTTCAGTTAAACTCTTCCCTGTGTTTCTTACGATATTGCAAATAACATAAAGGTTCTGATTAACACCTTTGTATCAAAAGCCTAGTGGAGACAATGACTCTTGAGAAGAATAGGACAGTGGATCTACCAACCATTAATTTTTCTAGATTTGCTGATCAGTAGTACAAAGGCAAACCATCTGGAAGCTTTATGCCAGTACAAAATTATTTTATTTCCTGGAAGAAAGGCCTTCAGAACCTTGGATCTTAGTATTGAGACTTAGGCTATTTTCTATAAGTCAATATAAGAACCAGTCACCTGAAGAATGATTGTGTGTCTTAAATGACAACACCAAATCAACAGAGGTACTACAATTAAAGAGATTATCTCTTGCGTTGTTCAATGTCTCCTTAAGATTGATATATTCATCTTTAAATTTAATGTTGAGAAAATATTTTTCTCAATGCATTTTGAAAGATTCATGTAATTAGCTTCACGTACTGAGAACTATGTAACTTTCTGCTATGGCTATCAGAATTTTAGCCACTGCATTTAACTCTCAATTGCAGCAACTAATCACAGCCTAGATTTCTAGTCAAAAGCAAGTCCTTTCACTTTTTCTCCCATTCTTGACTTTTGGTCTCCCCCATCCCTCTTCTCACATCCTCCACTTAACAACTCCTAGTTATCTTTCAAGTCCTACTTAGCTCCAGTGGTCCCTGTTCTTAATGGGACAGGTACCCCCCACTGAGTTATGTGCTCCTTCCTCTGGGTTGTTCCTTTGTCCTTTCCTCTAACCCTGGCCATGGATGAGGTGATCCTTGATTTTTCTCACTCCTTTCCTCTACTTAACCTATGTGTACCTTGTCTAATTCTGATCTTTAGTGCCTAGCCCTCAACAGGTGCTTAGTAGACATTTAACCACCAAGGAAGTATAGGGTATAATAAGAATTATTATACCCTATACTTATAAGAATGTGAGGATGTAGAAGTGGAGGAAAAACAGGAGTTGGTTTGGGGCCACAGCAAAGATTTCTGGGAGATGGACCAAAGCTGGATGCTGAGTGTTATTCCTTTTGCTTGCCATGTTCTGGTGTAGCACCTTTGATCTACATAGCTCATATCTTACATAATGTATTTAAAATATGAGTATTAGTATGTGCATGCACATGTGTTTTAGAAGAGCAAGTGAGAAACCAAATCATTGCTTTATTTATACTTGCAAAATTTAATAATATTTGCAAGAATATTAGCAGCACAAAATATGTGCAGTCAGATAATATATTTAATGTACACGCATATTTGTGATTAGGACAGGTAGAGTTTTATGGGTAAGTCTTAGAATGCATATGGAGGTAAACATGCTAATGATTTATAAGATGTTCCACTGAGTAAATAGAATCATTGTTGTCCTCATTAAAACAATGGTAGAAAATTTATACGTGCTTTTTAGTAGAAAGTGGTATTTCATTTACATGTGGTTTTATTTCTACCGCAGTATCACTGGATCAACTGTGAGAAAATATTTAAATCTCACAAATTCAAGCACCTTCTGTTTCCTAAACATTCACATGGTGTATATATGTGCTCAGAGAATGTTCACCTAATAAACTGTTTACTGACTAATGAAAGAAACTCCGTTTAAAAATAAGAATGATACAATTTTTTTATGGAGTGTGCCATTTCTGGAAACTCAAATAAAAAGGATAAAGATTCTTTCACTTCTCATTTAAAAGCATAACATTTTTGTTAGTATTTTACTTAAAATTTCTTGGCCCAGAAGACAAAAATGTACGGCATTAGATTCACTACTTTAATGATGTGACACAGAAGCAAAAACATTCTTTTCTACCTATGGTGTTGGTATGATTGCCTTTTTAGGAGAGAAAAGAACAACACAATAAATTCCTGTATGGTAAGTCTTTTCCCACCTCTTTAGTTTAAACCTCAAAGGTAATACATATTTAGCAAGCAGACTGGTACCATAAAAATATGTTTGAAATGTGGTAATCATTTATAACATTTGCATGCATTTAATGACTTATGATTACAGAAAGAATGATTTACATTTCACATACTGAGAAAACTTACTCAGTGTCTACTTAGATTTAGCAATGCTCTTAAAACCATTTATGAAAACAACCAGTGTCTAAACACTTGCTATCAGCTGTTTTAGCTCTGCTTTTCATAAATATAACACAATCACAACAAATTAAAGGCAAGTCACTTGACTGTCCTGTTACATTAGCTTGAAGAAATTAATGGCTGGCAATGCTTAGCAGAAAGTGACAGGGCTTTCTCAATAGGCTCACACAGCAATTTTTCTGGGGAAAGTAAGAATCATATCTTTATCAAAATATACAAAATTTTCTTCCTAAGATAATGCCATTCAATCTCACTGATAAAAGTACAATTGTTGTGCTCCTAAAATAGATAGAAATAAGTAGCTACTGTAATTCTTCAGCCCATAAAGTCATTTGTTGGGAGGGAAAAAATGTTATTTTTCTTGAAATTTTCTGATGAGTTACCCTGGATTGGTGATATTACCTATGTGAATGACCTAGAGACAGAACGCAGATCTGGGGCTGCCTGGCTCCACGGCTAATGCTCTTTCCTTTCCATCACACACCTCTTATTTAACTCCTTTGCAAGAAAAAATAAACAAGTCTCTCTGGGTTCCTACACCCTCCCCCCACAGCACCCACCTATATTTTCTATCAGGAGTGGTAGATGTCACAGGTTGAACTGGGTTCCCCCCCAATTTATATCTTGAAGTACTAAACCCCAGTACCTCGAATATGACATTTGGAGATAGGGTCTTTACAAAGGTAATAAAGTTAAAATAAGGTCATTAGGGTAGGCTCTAATCCAATATGACTTGTGTCCTTATAAAAGGGGGAAAGCTGAACACAGAAAAATGTATAGAGGAGAGACAATGTAAAGAGACAATAAAGAGAAGATAGCCACCTACAAGCCAAGGAGAGAGGCCTGGAACATATCCTACGCTCACAGCCCTGGAAAGAACCGACCCTACCCATACCTTAATCTTGGGCTTGGAGTCACCAGAACTGTGAGCCAATACATTTCTGTTCCTTAAGCCATCCAATCTGTGGTACTTTGTTATGGCAGCCCTAGCAAACTAATATAATAGGCTTTGGACAGAAAAGCTAGAGTTCAATGAAGAAATAGTATGAATGAAGGCAGGACTGGGCTTGCATTTGGGAGACAACTGCGACCACAGCAGGAGATCAGGAAGGAAAGGTTTAAGTGGTAATCACAGTATGAGGAACAATGTCCTCTGTCCATTCCCATACTCTATATCCTTGTGGCCTCCATATTCAATCTGTGGTACATTGTTTTGTTCTTATTCATGGAGACTCATACAATTATTATAGGCTAGAAACAACTTCAGAGATCATTCCTTTCAATTATATAACATTACAAGGGTTTTCAGAAAGTCTTTACCTAAATCCTTCAAATCAAAATCTTATCATCTGTTCCCTTACCTAGTTGTTATTTGACAGCTAAGGAAACGAACTTTTTATTGTCTTCCAATTATTACAATTCCAAAAGTCATTTCCCAATGTTAGATAGTATGTTTTCTAGCAACTGAGACTATTGTCTTTTTCTGTTCTTTCATTATTCAGTTTTGGCTATCGATCGATGAGCACAATTTCACTGTGTGAAATTTCCTAGGATGCAAAAGAGCAATTTATGAGCTATAAATAAAGCCCAGACAAGGTACAGTGAAAACGCAATGGAGAGAAAACTTATTGGGTGGCTACTGCATAAAAGGGAAGTCCTAGGGGTTTCTTTTTATATAACCTAATTTTACCTGTTTATCAACTCTCTCACCCTGTGGATTGCTAGACATATTTCACAGATGAGAAACTGAGGCTGAAAGAAGTAATTTCAAGTAACAGAGATGGTAGGTTACTGAGCTGAGATTTGAACACAGAAAAGCCTGTCTTCCAAACTATGCCTTGGCTATGGGGCCATACTTCCTCTGGCTTAGAATATTTGTTAACAACTGATGTTATCAGAGGCAATACTCATGTAACAGGAGGACTATAACTCTAAAGCTAAATGAAGACTTCTGATACCTGACACCCCATCATATTTATCATGAGTTGTCATCACATGCTTATTTGTTTAACATGGACACCTCAGCATACTTTAAGTACCCTGAAGGTCAGGATGAGCCTGTTTTGGTCACCATTGCATCTTAAGTACCGAGGGCACAACCAGCTATATAAGGTACTCAATTAATATTTGTTGAATAGCTACATTAACAAATAATTGAATCTAGCTTAAATTTTAATTAGGCTGGTGTTATGAGCTGAATTTTATCCCACAAAAATTTATATGTTGAAGTCCTAACCCCTAGTACCCCGAAATGTGACCTTATTTGGAGACAGGATCTTTACAGAGATCTAAGTTAAAATGAGGTCAGTAGGGCAGCCCTAATCCACTGACTGGTGTCCTTCTAAGAGGAGGGAATTAGGACACAGATATGTACACGGGGAGACAATGTCAAGAGACAGGGAAAAGGAGGCTGTTTACGAGCCTGAAACAGAGATCCTTCCCTGATAGCCCTCAGAAGGAAGCAACTCTGCAACACCTTGATTTCAGACTTCTAGCATCCAGAACTGTGAGAAAATAAATTTCTATTCTTTGAGCCACCCAAGCTATAGTACTTTGTTATGGCAGCCCTAGCAAACTAATATGTGATATATTGAAACTAATTCTCTTTCAGTAAAAAGGTGTATGTTAAGATTTGCCCACTACTCAGTCAATGATATCCAAAGTTTTACAGCTGTTCCAGGAGCATTATCATCCATTCTAAGACAACAATTCAACTTAATGCATCTTATACACTGCCCTGGCCATTTGTAAAAGAAGGCCTATACCATGCATCCCAGAAGGAAGACTAATTATTAAACAATAGAGTTACTCCTTTGGCAAAGAAGAAATGGTATGTTAAACAGGTTGTACAGATTTAGAAGATAACATTGATTTTAAAAATCAATGGAAGGCCTCAATTTTTCCTTTTCTGACCATAGTCTTTGGCAGGCAGTCAGTACAAGAGTCAATAGCGATAAGTGAAGTTGGTTTGCATTTCGAATTTTGCTGGAAGCTGGGGGAAGGAAACCTAAGAAACGCAAGTTCAGTGCCAAAGTAGCTGATTTTGCCGTTAGGAGAATTCACAAGGCTCACAGCTAAAAAGTGAGGTGGCAGAGCAGCAGCCCAACATACCTACCCGCTGGGTTCTTTTCTGGAGGCAGCCCCTTAGGTAAACCATACAGTCTCCCAAAGCTTCTTGTCACGTTTCTCTTCACTGGTGTAACCACGATAATGCTAATGCCTTGTTTTAAGGATTCTACTGGGTATTGGGGTAGATTTACTTCATAACAGTTCATCTTTCAATTGGCTGGGGCTGTAATCACAGGAACTGACCCCCCTTCAAATCTAAAAATCCACAGATCTCATTTATATTCATTTAGTTTCTTCAAACATGACAAGTAGGGAGAATTCTACCGTGATAAAACCAGGATTTTGATATTTTCAAATGTTTTTTTAAAATTGAAAAGTAAACATCCAGGAACATGAAAATGATTTGGGCTTATATTCTAAATGTAGGTTAACTACACTGAAGTATATAAACACTCTAATTGTAATTGTAAATTACCATGTTGTGCAGGAAAACAGACATATGGCAGGTATCTTCATTCACTGAGCTGCACTACAGCTCTTTAACATTAATGGACATCTGATTAAAAAAACCCTAATTTTTAGCAATGCCTTTCCAACTGATATGTCCCAATACTCCTGCGTTTAGAGAATTGCCTTTCTTTTACAGAAACTACAAATTTGACTAAAAATGAAAAGGCCAGATTTATTATTCTAAAATATTGTTTTATAATGAGAAATTACCATTTAGAGACAAGAAAGACTAGAAGAATGAATATTTTTAGGAATCCTAGATTTTCTGGAGTCTTTGTTTAGATATATTTCTTTAATTTTTAAACTGTATAATACATACAGCAAATTTTTAAAAAAATCACCAGTAATACCTATTATAGATTTTTTTCCCTGTAATATACCTTTTTCCTTAAAAAATGACATCACAAAGTTTAATAAATTGTTTTGCCTCATTCAACAATCTTTTCTGAACTGTTTGTCAATTTTTACCCTATATGGTGTTCCTTTTTATTTATTTAACCCTTTGTTGAACACTGTTTCTAACTTTTCGTTGTTAAAATTAAAAAAAAATGCTGTGATACCACCCTTATCACTAAATTTTTGCATACATATAACAATTATTTTCTTATAAACATTATTTAAAAGTTGAAATGATGGGCCAAAGGAAAAGCACATTTTAAAAACTTCTCATATGAATTACCCAACAGCCTTTCATGAAGGTTGTACCAATTTACATGACCACAGATGGAATAGCCAAATACTTGTTTCTTTTATTTTGTTCATCACGACCACAACACTGTGTTCAAATTATTGTAGTTTCATAACATCTGGTACAACAAGGCCCTAACGCTTTACCTTCAAAATTTCCATATTTCCCCAAGTTTCATTCTTTCGGTTTAGAATCACTTTGTCAAGTAATACTCCCATATTCCACTAGGATTTTATTTGAATGGAATTGTAGTTTTCATTGTAAAAACATTGTTCTACATAGATAATACAATTTTGTACCCTAAAAAGAATTTATAAATGGATTCTGCTAAGGGAAGCAGTACTGTTTAGTAAGACTATTTCTAGAAGAAAGTCATAAACAAAAGTGGCTATTCTGAAAAATAAATCCTTATGACACAGTTTTAGTATAATAAACAATGATGTATACTACACACATTTTAAAAATATGAAATAATAGAAAACAGATGCTATTTTAAGAGCAGGATAATGTTTTGGAATAAGGAGGGATCTCCTAACACCTCAAGTTTTCTTAGACAAGAAGTAGGAAAACTTCTAGGGAAGGGAGAAATTGTTCTTTATGATAAGAATCTAATTAAAGTGCCAAGGAATGATAAAAGCATAAGAACAATAAAGGCAATAATCAATACAGTATTTGGTCTGAATTTGAAAGACTTATGTAAGAACTGATTCAGGGCCTTTATACTGTACTGGCTAGAGATACCCAGAAAATACAGACTTGAAGAAAACCAGGAATTACCTATTAGTTTTCAAGGGAAAACTCTCAAAAGTAAGATGGCCAATGGGAAGGTGTTGCTTAAATTCTAAAATCATAGATCTACACAGTCATGGTCCCCATTGAAATATGATGAAGGCTACCATCACCATCTTTGAAGAAAATGCACATATGTACAAACACGCTATTCTGCTTATACCTCAAAGAGGTTTGGCATCTTCAGGTTAAGAATACCTGCCTTGTCAAAAGGAAATACAAGATAAAGGAAACATTTGATACAGAAATTTTCAGAATGATGGCAAAGATCTCATTGAGTGAGTGGTTGGAATTTATGTTTTTAACTGAGGTAGGGGAAAATCTGGCAAATATGAAGACTTTGGACTGTTGTTTGGAACCTGCCTCTACTAACTCCTCCCCTGAAATTGTTCTAAGACATGTACCCGTAACATCTTTGTTAATGAAATGATATAGCTTACTTGATTTATGTTATTTGATCTCTGAAATATGACACTGCTAACCACTGACAACATACTCTTGGTTTTTTGTAGTTTGGCTCCATTTTCACTAACCTACGTGTCTTGACAGTGCTCTACTTTCAGACATTGATGAGAGGAAGAAATACATATTGGAAGAAACTAGAAAAAAGCAATTAATAAAAATAAACCTAAAATTAAATAATTAGGAAATAAAAACAGTAAATAGAATTAAAAATAAAAAACTTGTTATTTGAAAATACCTGTAGATAAATTCTTTGTACGACTGATTAAGGAAAAAAGTAGAGAAAAAAATGGACAAGATTAGTAAGCAAAAAGAATACATAAACTCAGGTATAGTATATGGTGACAGAATTATAAAACCATAAATATTACATGGAGGTGTACGGCAACAGGTGTGAAAACACAGAGGGATTAATGCCTTCTGTTTAGTATACGATGACCCATATTGACCAATGTAGAAGTAGAGAACTGGAAAAGACCAATTTCATGGAAGAGATTGGAAAAGTGATTTAAGATGCACCACTGCAAAAGCCACCAGGGAGTTGGATAGTTGGATCAACTATCACAAATATCCTCTACAAAGCATTTCTGAGCTCAAAAGAAAGTAAGGGAAATTCCCAGGGAATAAACCAAACAGAGCTGAAAAGTGAATTAGAAAAAAACACATCTTTCAAGAAAAGGGGGAGAACCGGCAAACTCTTGTGTTTCAACAAGGGCTCTGGGTAGGCTCTATGTACTCTTTTCCTGTCCCATCCTCAAACCTTCCCCTGGAGGCAACGATTATCTTGGACTCTGTGTTCACACAAAGTTCTGCTTGGTTTTGATAGAAATAATACACTGACATAGTCTTCTGTGACCTGAGTTTTTCACTCAGTATTGTGTTCATAAGAATATTCCTATGTTTACTGATAACCACGTGGAATAAGAGACACAATTACTTTTCAATTAATAAACAGAGAGAAACAAAATATCCAAAACCATCTACGTTTTGGAATGTACCTTAAAGTCAATGCTAAGGAAAAACAAAGGGAAAAACAACACAGCAGTAAACTTCAACCTCCCTCCCCAAATTTTCCTAAACAGCTCCCATCCCTCTCCCTTACGTATTCTTAACTTCTTTAGACAACTAATGGAGGACTTAATGCTAAAAGCCTTTAAGTGAACCCCAGGGACCCGTTTCCCCGGGTTGGCCCTCCCCAGAAAGGCAGGCGCCTCAGCTGGAAAGCCTGGGGAGGCTCAGGGTGGTGGCTGGGGCAGAGAAGAGGGTTCCTCCCGCAGTGAAAGGGGCAGGGGTACAACGGTGTAAAGTAGGGTCCCCCATAATGGGGGACACAGAAATGGAGTCCCGATGTCAGGGGAAAGCACACTGGTCCTCTTGGGAGAGGAGGTCCGACAGTCCCCACCTCTGTCAGTGGGGAGAAATCATTGCTTGGCCGACTGCCCATCTTGCTCCAGTTATGGAACCAAACTTGGATGAAGTCCTTCTGCAGCTGGAGCTGCCCAGAGATGCAGCTGATCTGCTGGGGTGTGGGCTTCTGGCACTGCAGGAAGAATTTCTCCAGGCTGTTTCCGATGTGTCTCTCCCTGTATGCCCGTCTGTGCTTCCCAGCCTGCTGCAGGATCGTCTCCATTTTGCATAAGCCCAGAAGGTTCTCCATGTCCACTTGCTCCAGCCACATCTTCAGCAGCAGTCGCAGCTTCCACATGTTGGTGAGGCTCAACTGCTGGGCCTCGAAGCACCAGATGGTCGTCTGGCTCAGCGTCCTTCCAAAAAGAGCCCCCATGAGCAACCCCACGTCGGCCTGAGAGTACCCCAGGGTCATCCTCTTCTGCCTCAGCTCCTTGGCCAACTGCTCCATCTCCTGTACGGCAGAGACGTCTTCTGGCAGCGCCAGCGTCGGGATGCACTGCAGGACGATGCAGGGCCCGGGGAAGGCGACCTCAGAGGGTCTTGGGAACCAAGCGCTCACCTCTCCAGCTCCGACCCGGGGCCGGCAAGGCATCATCCCATCCTGGAATTCGCACGGCGGGGGACCTGGGGACAGTGCCCACACCTCAGGGTCTGGGCACATCCCCGGCCTGACCTCTGGCCAGACCATCAGCCTGCCGGGGGCCGCCTGGGCGCTCAACTCGATTGGAGTGTCAACCCGCACCGGCACTGGCCTTGCGGGCCTGTCCCCACCAGTGCCCGGCATGGGGAAGTTTGAGGGGCTGTGTCCGGCCATGGGGTAAGACCGCTCAGAGCAGGGAGTCTGGTAGGAACGGACGGCTCTCGAGGCTTCGGAACAGCCACCAGCCTCGCCCTCGAGCCCCGCCCCGCAGTGGGCTGAGGTGGCAGTGCAGGCGGGAGAAACTGAGGCCGAGGGTGTGTATGGGAGCTGGCGGGGGAAATCTGGTAGATCCTACTGATAACTGCCTGGTCCCCAGGGTTAAGGGAGGGGCTCCCCTACCCTGAACTTTGCTTCCAACTCCTTCCGAAGTGCAAGTGTCTCTCTTGGGCTTTGCAGCTCCAAAGCTGTCTGGGATCCCTTAGTCACTGAGTCCATCTTCTCCCTGAAGGGAACCTAGGTGTTTCCTTTCAGCTCTTCTGAACTCTGGTATCTAATCTCTTTTCTCCACGAAATGTGAATGACCGCTTCAGGCTTCACAAATATTTGTTAAATATCTCTATGCCAGGTTTTTTTTCTTTATGCTACCCCTTAATTCATTAACTGTCCCCTCACTGCTATCTTCATGGTCACAAGTACTGCCAACGTCTTTCCACCTGCACATCTTCAGTCCCTGTGCCCTAGGAAACCTAAGCATCCCTGCCTGAATTTCTAGTTAGCATCAGTTTACTGTCAGATTCTGTCCCTCACCCCCGCACTCGGTCAGATTCCACTCTCACTGGGGCCAAGTTTCCTGACTAATTCCATGTTTGCCCCACCAGTCCTTCAAGTCCTTTGCTCCCCATCCTACCTCAGCTTCCTGGTCCAGAGTTTCCACATACAACAGAGGCCTATGTGTTTCATCTTTCTCCCCTCTGGAGACAGGTCTCTGGACTGGCCCTACCTGCTGTTCCCTACGGAGGACACTACTTGCAATACCTTACTCACCAACATCAGGCTCCTCTATCCCTGACACCTCTCCCATCAGAGACCCAAGGATCTTAGAATATTTGTCCCTCCATCATGTCCCCAGCTCGGGTAACCAGTCCTAGGCCCTGGGTGGAGAAAGCTAAGGAGGGAAGGGGAAGAGAAGATCAGACCTCAGGTTCAAAGCTTCCAAGGAGGAGCTTTAGGAAAGAAGAGAGGACAGCGATCCTGGCTGGATAATCCCAGCCTCTTGCCCTTTCACTCTCCAACTCAACCATGATGAGGCTCTACTCTACCCACATCTACTGAAATTGCTCTTGATGAAGTCATTGGTAACCTTCCAACTGTCAAATCTGACAGCCTTTTAAAAGTCTTCATCTTATTAAACTTCTCTGCAGTATCTGACAATGCTGACTACTCTTCTTGCGCCTCTGTTTTAAATTCCATGAAACGCTGGTAACAGTCAAATCTGTATTTCAGCCTTGACTTTTCTTTTAATTTCCAGTCTGTATTTCCCATTGCCACAAATCAAATTCATTATATGCATTTCTAAGCCCGCTGCTCCTCTAGGGCTCCCTGAGCTGGTTGACGGCATTATCACCCACTCAGTCACCCAAACTGAAACGCAGGAATTGTTCCTGACCTTTCCCATGCTCCGCAGGGCACCAAATCTTCCGTTGTGGGTCTCCTAAAACAGCTGAGCTCTACGATCTCCTCTCTAGCCTCATCTTACTGTTTTAATTTAGGCCAAATAATTTCTCACTTGCATTATCATAATAACCTTACAATTGGTTTCTTCTGCGTCTCCTTTCAAGTTATCTTTCATACCTGTGCTAGAGGTAATTTTCCCCAAACCAAACCAAACCAAACCAAACCAAAACAAACCTAACCAAACCCAACCGAATGAAAAAAAAATCTAACCATGTCATTTTTCTCTTAAATTTTTTCAAAATCTAGCCCCTCTTTCCCCAATCAACAAGGTGGGCATTCCAAATCCTGAGTATGGAACACAGTGTTTTTCACCATCTGGCCCCCCTTCCTTCCTTTCCCAGCCTCGTCTACCACACTTCCCCAAGCTCTCTGCACCCCCAGCTTACTCCATCCATGCTCAGTGGGAATATTTCACTTTGTAATAAAGATGCCACAATTTTCGTGGCTATTATGCTTTTCTTCATGCTGCTCCTTCTATCAGAAACAGCTTCCCCTGCTTGTTGGTCTCATTCTCTCATATCATTCAAGATTCTGCTCAAATGTCACTTCGACAGAGAAGCTTTCCCTGACCACTCTTTC
Source organism: Tursiops truncatus (assembly GCF_011762595.2). Taxonomy (NCBI): domain Eukaryota; kingdom Metazoa; phylum Chordata; class Mammalia; order Artiodactyla; family Delphinidae; genus Tursiops; species Tursiops truncatus. Next base: position 75,035,925 of record NC_047036.1, read on the forward strand.
TAAAACAGCAACCCTTGTCACTCTCTGTTCCCTTTATTAACCTACTCTTTTTTTTTATATTAATAGGTACTGCCACCTAATATATAATTATTTATCTCTCTGTTTATTGTTTGTCTCTGTGCTGCCAAGAGAGCAGGGATTTTGCCTAGTTCACCGCTGTGTCTACAGGGCCCACAACTGTGCTTGGCTCAGTAAACTTTCCTGAGTAAATGAAGTGTGCTGTATTTCCAGTTACCTTTAAGTCACAGTTTAGAGGACACTTTATGGTGAGACCTTCCCCCAGGCAGAGTTAATTAATGCTTTTGTGGCCCCCTCCTTGTACTTGATATATGTTTTTACTGTAACATTTATCAGTAATTATTTATTTTATGTCTTTGTCTTTCCAGCTAGGTACTTAAGGGCATGCATGTAGATGTTATATAGCCTGGAACATAATAGAACCCTGAGTGATACACTGCTCAATAAATGTTTGCTGAATGAGTGAATGAATCCTCACCTCTACAGTCCTGAGAGTGAAGTACATTTAGTTTCAGTTTAACAATGAGAAACTTGACCCTACCAGGTGTCTCTCCGTACTTTCTCTCCTGTACTAGAACAGGCCCTTATGTAGATGGGGGTAGTAGTACTATGAGACTAAATTCAACTCAACACTATAGAAAATAAGGTTGTAGAAATGGCCTTGAAGCCATGGTAGAGGGAAAAAGAATCAAGAAATCGCTGCCATCTCTACAGGCTGTGTACTTGCTTATTTGTTGAATGCCTGCATCTCCACTGCAAACCTGGCTAGAATGTATGCTTGTAAAGAGCAAGGTCCTTGTCTGTCTGGCTTACTGCTAGATTCTCAGCACTTGGAACTATACTTGGCACAAAGTGGGAAGTCAAGAGATATCTGTTTAATGTTAAATAAATGAATCTCTGCCGCATTAATGGTGAAAAGACTTCCGCATTTGCCTTGGGTTATGTTTTAAGATGACAGTCTATGAAAAACAGTTTGCAATATACAAAATTTCACTGCTATCTATTCTTTCCAAGTATACCTACATGCTGTTTTTTCAATATTACAAAGCAACCAGCGCCTGCTAAACACAATGAAAGGTGGATCACAAAGAGAATAAGAGACAACAATTATATAAGTTAAGGCCCACATAGTGAAACCAGCCCATTTGCAAAAGAAAACCACAGAGAAATGCTTCATAAGTTGTCTAAAAACAATAGGTAAGTAAAAATGTTTTTAGTGAATTGGAAAAAGTGAGGAAAGCTTCATTATATTAACTGAGATAAAACACAGTAGCTTAAAACATTTACTAAATTAAAAAGTAAGGGTATATGAACTTGATGGGTTTTAAATTAACTTGGATACTCTCTTAATGTTGTCTCTGTACTTGGTCGGATCTCATCTGCCACTGTGCCTATCTCCTGGTTTATGTATATGTGTTATTGTGAATAAAAACCCATATTCTTAAGAGAAGTCTTGACACCTCCTTAAAAGTATATTTAATGTGCTATAGAAATGGGGTGATCGGGGGAAAAAACCAGGAGCATATTTGGTTGGAACAGAAATAGGGATGAGGGAAGGCAGGTGATGGGAATGCCCAAGACAACCAGCCCTGTTTGGGCTGGGGCGCTTGAGAGGCTAATCCATCACCTTCAACAAACCCTGAGACCCCTTAGTAAGTGATTAGATTACAATGTAAGAATCAGGCCAGTCTTATCCATAGGGAATTATGAAGTAAGGATAAGAAACACATGGTCCCAGGCCCCATGTATTTATAACCTAAATGGAGGAGAAGAGAAGCTGTCAGGAGAGCAGGACAGCTACAGTTGCCCAAAAAGAAGTGAACGGTTTTCTATTATTAGGATCTTTGGAATTAAGAGAAAGTTAAGTTTTAAGCTGAAATACACAAAGCATCAGGATTTGTGAAATTAAGCTCTCCTTAAGTAGCTTCTAATCTAAGATGTCAAAAACAACTGCCAAGATCACTAATGGTAAGAAGCAGAAAACAGTGGAGGCAAAGTTCATGATAAATGTCCTTGTGGGTCTTGGTTCAAGTTTCATCTCTTTGAAAAGCTTGGCCAATACACTCAGGACTACAGTGATCTCCGTCCTCTCTGAACTTAGTGTCTTTCCATTCAGATACATTGTCTGCTTTATAAAGCCGGCTGGAGTTTCATGTCATGGCTCCGACCCAGGAGGTACGGAAATGTCTCTGAACAGACATCACAGATACCATTTATTCTGTACTTATGTGCCAAACAATGTGCTAATGCCTGAGCTATGCACAGTAGTCTGAGGATGGTAAGTGCATAAAAGCACCTGGATGAGAGGGAGATCTGGTTTTGATTTACATCATCCTATTGATGAGTTATCTCGTTAACCAGGAAGGTGATCCCTGCTTCCTCATCTCTCCAAATGCATCTCTCCCAAAGCTGCTCATGCCCCAGATGGAGGACACAGCTTTGCTCAGGAGTATGTGAGGAGTTTCATTTCTCTGTCGGAGGCTCGAAAAAATACTTTTTGAATGTAATTAGATCAACAGAGAAGATCTAAGAATAATGTACAAGTCAGGCAGAGAGGGCCAGGCCCGCTAGATGGTGCCAATTTTATAGTTTTTCCCACTCTACATGTATCCTAGTAACTGAGCATTGACCAGGCATCAGTGTGTAAAGGCACTGTCACCAGAAGGGCAGGTATAGGTCCCCAAGAACCACACTAGTCAAGGAGACAAAAAGCAAAGGCAGGAGACAAGATCCAGAGATCAGTTACTGGGAAGTCCCTCTCTGGGTTTAGGAAGTAAAGTGAGAAACCCAGGAGAACGGTGATAACTGTCCAGTAAGGAAAGATGCCTCCCACCTCACAGTGAGAGAGTTAACACCACACACCACAACAATTTAGTTCACTGAAACTACCTCAAAATACACTGAAATGATTAAACTGTCAATTCTCTGGGTGGATTTTCAAGTAGAAAACTATATAAAGCAAAGTGAGCAGGGGGACTCAAAATGGCAGAATAGAAGGACACGGAATTCGTCTCTCCTCACATATACATCAAGAATACATCTACAAATGGAACAATTCTCACAGAGCACCTGCTGAACATTAGCGGAAGACTTCGGACACCTAAAAGGACAAGAAAAATCCCCTCATAACCTGTAGGAGGAAAGAAAGAAGAAAAGGAAGCAAAACAGGGATCAGCACCCCTGGCGGGAAGGTGAAGGTGAGAGGAGGTCCCTGCACTCAGAAAAACTCCCTCTCGGTGGGGAAATTAGCTGCGACAGAAAAGGACCTTTGGGGGATCAGAGGAGAATGCAGCAGACAGTTTCTGAAGGCAGGACAAGGTAAGAACTACACAAGTGGTCAACACCGCAGCTCTGCGCATTCCAGCCTGAGTCCTGAGTTGCCAGTTGTGGAGGGTGGGGCTTGGTGCTGGAAGGTGGGATTTGGAGTGTGGACCCAGGAGGGGACAGCTGTTGGCTGTGAAAAGACAGCCCGAAGGGACAGGAGTAAGGAGCTACACAACCAGGAAAGTCTGCGGGAAAAGTGCGGGACACCATAGAAGCAAGGCGTCATTGTTGAGTGGCACGCAAGGGGCGGGGCCACCATTACAACCCCTCTCCCCACCTGCTGGCTTCTTCTGCCTCCACAGGCACTGGGAGGGGCTCCCATCTGAGTGGGCTTGCCTGCCCCTCGGGCCAGGGTCTCCTACGCCCACGTGGGCTCCAGGGGCCTGAGCGCCACCCATCCCAAAGCCTCCTTGGGAATCAGCCCTGGGCTCCCCTGCCTGGGACGGGAGTGTACTGATGCTGGCAGGGGCTGAATGCTAAAGTGTGGGGTTGGGAGAGCAGATCAGGGAGAGGAGCTCTGTTGGCTGCGCAGAACAGCAGAGGGGACGGGTGTCAGGGGATGCGTGGCTCCAAATGCCCCTAGGGGAAGCGTCGTCTGCCTGGAAAGTGAGGCATCATTGTTGAGTGGTGAGTGGTGGGGGGCTGCCCCTGCCCCCGCATGCCAGCTCCTGCCTCCACGGTCTCTGGGTGGTACTCCTGGCACAGCGAGCATGCCACAGTCCGTTGCAATGGCCTGCTGGTCCCTGCTGCTGCAGGCAACTCACACACACCCCAACTGTGCCCTCTGGACCCCACCCTAGCCCCAAGCAGCCACGGCTTTTGCTCCCTCAGCTGGGCAAGGAACAGATGCCTAAGGATGGCGCACAGGCGGATGCGGGGTCAAAAGCAAAGCTGAGCCCCAGGGGTGGTGCGACTGAGGAAGAGGAATGGAAATCTTTCTGTGCAGCTGCACAGGCCATGGATTAAATCCCCAAGATCGGCTTGGTAAATCCCACATCTGTGGAATACCTGAATGGACAATGAGTTTTCCCACAGCTGAGACTGGTCTGGCCTTCACAGCAGTGGACTCTGGGGGCAAGAACATGGGGGAGTTAGGTCAGGTCAGGGTCTGAGCTGGCCCCACAGAGCCCACAGCAGGTCCAGAGACCAACCTAGAAGTACTGGAAGGCCTCCAGGGGAAGTCGGGACTGGCTCTGGTTCACTGGGGGAGCAAGGACACTGACAGAGCAGGCCCGAGGAAAATATTCTTATTACAATTATTATTTTTTGGGGTTTGTTTCATTTTGTTCACTTGTTGGTGTTGTTGCTTTTATTATTTTTTAACCTTTTTATTTTTTCTTTTGTATTTTTTTGCGGTACGCAGGCCTCTCACTGTTGTGGCCTCTCCCGTTGCGGAGCACAGGCTCCGGACGCGCAGGCTCAGCAGCCATGGCTCACGGGCCTAGCCGCTCCGTGGCATGTGGGATCTTCCTGGACCGGGGCACGAACCCATGTCCCCTGCATCGGCAGGCAGACTCTCAACCACTGCGCCACGAGGGAAGCCCTTCTTTTCTTAATATATATATTTTTTATTTTTCTATTTTTACTTTATTTTTGTTGTTTTGTGTTTTTTTCTTGTTTTTGGTCTTTGTTTTTTATTTTATTCTTTTTTATTGTTTTTATGTGTATATTTTACGTTTTCTTCACTTTCTGGTTTATTGTTTGCTTTGGTTTTTATTTTACATTTTTTGTTTTTGTTAGTTTACTCCTCACTGACTGTTCTCATTTTCTAATTATTTTTATTTATTTATTTTTGGCTGCGTTGGGTCTTTGTTGCTGCATGCGGGCTTTCTCTAGTTGCAGCGAGCGGGGGCTACTCTTTGCTGCGGTGCACGGGCTTCTCACTGTGGTGTCTTCTCTTGTTGCAGAGCACAGGCTCTAGGCACACGGTCTTCAGTAGTTGTGGCATGTGGGCTCAGTAGTTGTGGCGCACAGGCTTAGTTGCTCCGCAGCACATGGGATCTTCCTGGACCAGGGCTCGAACCCATGTGCCCTGCATTGGCAGGTGGATTCTTAACCACTGTGCCACCAGGGAAGCCCCTCATTTTTGAATTCTTTTGTTTGTTTGTTCTCTTTTTTTTCTGTGTGTGTGTGTTGTGTTGTTGCTGCTCTTTGTTTTTGCTTTTGCTATTTGTCTTGGGTTTTGTTTGTCTGTTTGTTTTGTTTTCTTTTTTTGTCCCTCTGGCTGCACTGTGCAGCTTGCAGGCTCTTGGCTCCCTGACCAGGGGTCGGGCCTGGGCCTCTGGGGTGGGAGCACTGAGCCCAGGATGCTGGACCACCAGAGAACTCCTGGGCCCAGAAAATATTAATCAGTGTGAGCTCTCCCGAGGTATCCATATCAACATCAAGACACAGCTCCACCCAACTGCCTGTAGGCTCCAGTGCTGGATACCTCATGCCAAACAACCAGCAAGACAGGAACACAGCCTAACCCATCAGCGGATAGGCTACCTAAAGTTGAACTAGCTCACAGACACCCCAGAAAACACACCACATGACGTGGCCCTGCCCATCAGAGGAAAAAGATTCAGCTCCACCCACCAGAGCGGATGCACCAGTCCCTCCCACCAGGAAGCCTACACAAGTCCCTGAACCAACCTCACTCACCAGCAGGCAGACAACAGAAGCAAAAGGAACTACGAGCCTGCAGCCTGCAGAAATGAGACCATAAACACAGTAGGTTAGACAAAATGAGAGGACAGAGAAATATGTTGCAGACGAAAGAGCAAGGTAAAATCCCACAAGACCAAATAAATGAAGAGGAAATAGGCAATCTACTTGAAAAATAATTCAGAGTAATGATAGTAAAGATGATCCAAGATCTCAGAATTAGAATGGAGGCATAGATTGAGAAGATACAAGAAATGTTTAACAAGGACTTAGAAGAACTAAAGAACAAACAATCAGTGATGAACAACACAATAACTGAAATTAAAAATACACTAGAAGGAATCAATAGCAGAATAACTGAGGTGGAAGGACGGAAAAGTGACCTGGAAGATAGAATGGTGGAAATAACTGCCACAAAGCAGAATAAAGAAAAAAGAATGAAAAGAAAGGAGGACACTCTCAGAGACCTCTGGGACAACATTAAAGGCAACAATATTCGAATTATAGGGGTACCAGAGAAGAAGAGAAAGGAAAAGGGCCTTAGAAAATATTTGAAGGGATTATAGTAGAAAACTTCCCGAACATGTGAAAGGAAATAGTCAATCAATTCCAGGAGGTGCAGGGAGTCCCATACAGGATAAACCCAAGGAGAAACACGCTGAGAAATATATTAATCAAACTAACAACAATTAAATACAAAGAAAAAAAATTAAAAGCAGCAAGGGAAAGGCAACAAATAACTACAAGAGAATCCCCATCAGTTTATCAGCTGATTTTTCAGCAGAAACTCTGCAGGGCAGAAGGGAGTGGCAGGACATATTTAAAGTAATGAAAGGGAAAAACCTACAACCAAAATTACTATACCCAGCAAGGATCTCATTCAGATTTGATGGAGAAATCAGCTTTACAGACAAGCAAAAGCTAAGACAATTCAGCACGACAAAACCAGCTTTACAACAGATGCTAAAGGAACTTCTCTAGGCAGGAAACACAAGAGCAGAAAAAAACCTACAAATACAAACCCAAAACAATTAAGAAAATGGTAACAGAAACATACATATTGATAATTACCTTAAATGTAAACGGATTAAATGCTCCAACCAAAAGACATAGATTGGCTGAATGGCTACAAAAACAAGACCCGTACATATGTTGTCTACAAGAGACCCATTTCAGACTGAAAGTGAGGGGATGGAAAAAGATATTCCATGCAATGGAAATCAAAAGAAAGTTGGAGCAGCAATACTCTTATCAGACAAAATAGACTTTAAAATAAAGACTATTACAAGAGACAAGGAAGGACACTACATAATGATCAAGGGATCAATCCAAGAAAAAGATATAACAATTGTAAGTATTTATGTACCCAACATAGGAGCACCTCAATACATAAGGCAAATGCTAAGAGCCTTGGTAAATCAAGCCTTGGTAAATTTAAGAAAACTAAAATCGTATCAAGCATCTTTTCCGACCACAAGGCTATGGGATTAGAAATCAATTACAGGGGAGAGACCGTTAAGATGGCGGAGGAGTAAGATGTGGAGATCACCTTCCTCCCCACAAATACATCAGAAATACATCTACATGTGGAACAGCTCCTACAGAACACCTACTGAACGCTGGCAGAAGACCTCAGACTTCCTGAAAGGCAAGAAACACCCACGTACCTCGGTAGGGCAAAAGAAAAAAGAAAACAACAGAGACGAAAGAATAGGGATGGGACCTGCACCTCTGGGAGGGAGCTGTGAAGGAGGAAAAGATTCCACACACTAGGAAGCCCCTTCACTGGCGAAGATGGGGGGTGGTGGGGGTGAAGCTTCCAAGCCACGGAGGAGAGCGCAGCAATAGGGGTGCAGAGGGCAAAGCGGAGAGATTCCCACACAGAGGATTGGTGCCGACCAGCATTCACCAGCCTGAGAGGCTTGTCAGCTCACCCACCAGGGCGGGTGGGGGCTGGGAGCTGAGGCTCAGGCTCTGGAGGTCAAATCCCAGGGAGAGGACTTGGGTTGGCTGCGTAAACACAGCCTGAAGGGGGCTAGTGCGCCACAGCTAGCCGGGAGGGAGTCCGGGAAAAAGTGTGGAACTGCCTAAGAGGCAAGAGACCATTGTTTCGGGGTGCATGAGGAGAGGGGATTCAGAGCATCATCTAAATGATCTCCAGAGACGGGTGTGAGCCATGGCTATCAGCGTGGACACTGGAGATGGGCATGAAAAGCTAAGGCTGATGCTGCAGCCACCAACAAGAAGCCTGTGTGCAAGCACAGGTCACTATCCACACCTCCTCTCCGGGAGCCTGTGCAGCCTGCCACTGTCAAGTCCCATGATCCAGGGACAACTTCCCCAGGGGAACACATGGTGCACCTCAGGCTGTTGCAACGTCACGCCGGCCTCTGCCACTGCAGGCTCGCCCCAAGTTCCATATCCCTACCTCCACCCCTGGCCTGAGTTAGCCGCAGCCCCCTAATCAGCTGCTACTTTAACCCCATTCTGTCTCAGCAAAGAACAGACACCCTCAGGCGACCTACACACAGAGACGGGGCCAAATCCAAAGCTGAACCCCAGGAGCTGTGTGAACAAAGAAGAGAAAGGGAAATCTCTCCCAGCAGCCTTAGGAGCAGCAGATTAAATCTCCACAATCAAGTTGATGTACCTGCATCTGTGTAATACCTGAACAGACAACGAATCATCCCCAAATTAAGGCAATGGACTTTGGGAGCAACTGTAGACTTGGAGTTTGCTTTCTGCAACTAATTTGTTTCTGGTTTGATGTTTATCTTAGTTTAGTATTTAGAGTTTATTATCACTGGTAGATTTGTTTACGGATTTGGTTGCTCTCTTCCTTTTTTTCTTTTTTTATATATATATATATATATTTTTTTTTTTTTCTTTTTGTCTTTTTGTCAGTGTGTATGTGTATGCTTCTTTGTGTGATTTTGTCTGTATAGCTTTGCTTTTACCATTTGTCTAGGGTTCTGTCTTTTTTTTTTTTTTTTAGTATAGTTTTTAGCACTTGTTATCATTGGTAGCTTTGTATTTTGGTTTGGTTGCTATCGTCTTTCCTTTTTTGTCCTTTTTTATTAATTCTGATTTTTTAATTTTTAATAATTTTTAAAAGAATTTATTTTAATAATTTAATTTCCCTCCCTCCCTCCCTCCCTCCCTTTCTTTTTTTCTCACTTTTCTTTTGAGCTGTGTGGCTGACAGGGTCTTGGTGCTCAGGCCAGGTGTCAGGCCTGTGCCTCTGAGGTGGGAGAGCCGAGTTCAGGACATTGGTCCACCAGAGAGCTCCCGGCTCGATGTAATATCAAATGGCGAAAGCTCTCCCAGAGATCTCCATCTCAATGCTAAGACCCAGCTCCACTCAACAACCAGCAAGCTACAGTGCTGGACACCCTATGCCAAACAACTAGCAAGACAGGAACACAACCCCACCCATTAGCAGAGAGGCTGCCTGAAATCATAATAAGGTCACAGACACTCCAAAATATACCACTGAACACGGGCCTGACAACCAGAAAGACAAGATACAGTCTCATCCACCAGAACACAGTCACCAGTCCCCTCTACCAGGAAGCCTACACAAGCCACTGAAATAACCTTACCCACTGGGGGGAGACACCAAAAACAGTGGGAACTATGAACCTTCATCCTGCAAAAAGGAGACACCAAACACAGTAAGTTAAGCAAAATGAGAAGACAGAGAAACACACAGGAGATGAAGGAGCAAGGTAAAAATCTACCAGACCAAACAAATGAAGAGGAAATAGGCAGTATACCTGAAAGAGAATTCAGAGTAATGATAGTAAAGATGAAACAAAATCTTGGAAATAGAATGGAGAAAATACAAGAAACGTTTAACAAGGACCTAGAAGAACTAAAGGGCAAACAAACAATGATGAACGACACGATAATTGAAATTAAAAATTCTCTAGAAGGAATCAATAGCAGAATAACTGAGGCAGAAGAACGGATAAGTGACCTGGAAGATAAAATAGTGGAAATAACTGCCACAGAGCAGAATAAAGAAAAAAGAATGAAAAGAATTGAGAACAGTCTCAGAGACCTCTGGGACAACATTAAACACACCAACATTCGAATTATAGGGGTCCCAGAGAAGAAGAGAGAAAGAAAGGGACTGAAAAAATATTTGAAGAGATTATAGCTGAAAACTTCCCTAATATGGGAAAGGAAATAGTCAATCAAGTCCAGGAAGTGCAGAGAGTCCCATACAGGATAAATCCAAGGAGAAACACGACAAGACACATATTAATCAAACTATCAAAAATTAAATACAAAGAAAAATATTAAAAGCAGCAAGGGAAAAACAACAAATAACATAAAAGGGAATCCCCATAAGGTTAACAGCTGATCTTTCAGCAGAAACTCTGTAAGCCAGAGGGAAGTGGCAGGACATATTAAAGTGATGAAAGGGAAAAACCTACAACCAAGATTACTCTACACAGCAAGGATCTCATTCAGATTTGATGGAGAAATTAAAATCTTTACTGACAACCAAAAACTAAGAGAATTCAGCACAACCAAACCAGCTTTACAACAAATGTTAAAGGAATTTCTCTAGGCAGGAAACACAAGAGAAGGAAAAGACTTACTATAACAAACCCAAAACAATTAAGAAAATGATAATAGGCACATACATAATGATAACTACCTTAAACATAAATGGATTAAATGCTCCCACCAAAAGACATACACTGGCTGAATGGATACAAAAACATGACTTGTATATACGCTGTCTACAAGAGACCCACTTCAGACCTAGGGACACATACAGACTGAAAGTGAGGGGATGGAAAAAGATATTCCATGCAAAGGGAAATCAAAAGTAAGCTGGAGTAGCAATCCTCATATCAGACAAAATAGACTTTAAAATAAAGATTATTACAAGAGACAAAGAAGGACACTACATAATGATTAAGGGATCAATCCAAGAAGAAGACAGAACAATTTTAAGTATTTATGCACCCAACAGAGCAGCACCTCAATACATAAGGCAAATGCTAACAGCCATAAAAGGGGAAATGACAGTAACACAATCATAGTAGAGGACTTTATCACCCCACTTTCCCCAATGGACAGATCACCCAAAATGAAAATAAATAAGGAAACACAAGCTTTAAATGAAATATTAAACAAGATGGACTTAATTGATATTTATAGGACATTCCATCCAAAAACAACAGAATACACTTGCTTCTTAAGTGCTCATGGAACGTTCCCCAGGATAGATCATATATTGGGTCACAAATCAAGCCTTGGTAAATTTAAGAAACTTGAAATCTATCAAGTATCTTTTCCGACCACAACGCTATGAGATTAGATATCAATTACAGGAAAAAAATCTGCAAAAAAATACAAAAACATGGAGGCTAAACAACACATAACTCAATAACCAAGAGATCACTGAAGAAATCAAAGAGGAAATAAGAAAAACCTAGAAACAAATGACAATGAAAACACAACAACCCAAAACCTATGGGATGTAGCAAAAGCAGTTCTAAGAGGGAAGTTTATAGCAATACAATCCTACCTCAAGAAACAAATAACACCTCAAAGAAAAAACCTAACCTTACACCTAAAGCAATTAAAGAAGAACAAAAAAACCCCAAAGTTAGCAGAAGGAAAGAAATCATAAAGATCAGATCAGAAATAAAGGAAAAAGAAATGAAGGAAATGATAGCAAAGATCAATAAAACCAAAAGCTGTTTCTTTGAGAAGATAAACAAAATTGATAAACCATTAGCCAGACTCATCAAAAAAAAAAAAGGGAGAAGACTGAAATCAATAGGATTAGAAATGCAAAAGGAGAAGTAACAACGGACACTGCAGAAATACCAAGGATCATTAGAGATCACTACAAGCAACTATATGCCAATAAAATGGACAACCTGGAAAAAATGGACAAATTCTAAGAAAAGCACAACCTTCCGAGACTGAACCAGGAGGAAATAGAAAATATAAACAGACCAATCACAAGCACTGAAATTGAAACTGTGATTAAAAATCTTCCAACAAACAAAAACCGAGGACCAGACGGCTTCACAGGCGAATTCTACCAAACATTTAGAGAAGCGCTAACGCCTATCCTTCTCAAATGCTTCCAAAATATAGCAGAGGGAAGAATACTCCCAAACTCATTCTATGAGGCCACCATCACCCTGATACCAAAACTAGACAAAGACATCACAAAGAAAGAAAACTACAGGCCAATATCACTGATGAACATAGATGCAAAAATCCACAACTAAATACTAGCAAACAGAATCCAACAGTACATTAAAAGGATCATACACCATGATCAAGTGGGGTTTATCCCAGGAATGAAAGGATCCTTCAATATATGCAAATCAAGCAATGTGATAAACCATATTAACAAACTGAAGGAGGAAAACCATATGATCATCTCAATCGATGCAGAGAAATCTTTTAACAAGATTCAATACCCATTTATGATAAAAACCCTCCAGAAAGTAGGCATAGAGGGAACTTACCTCAACATAATAAAGGACATATATGACAAATCCACAGCCAACATCATTCTCAATGGTAAAAAAACTGAAACCATTTCCTCTAAGATCAGGAACCAGACAAGGGTGTCCATTCTCACCACTATTATTCAATAATAGTTTTGGAATTTTAGCCACAGCAATCAGAGAAGAAAAAGAAATAAAAGGAATCCAAATAGGAAAAGAAGTAAAGCTATCATTGTTTGCAGATGACATGATACTATACATAGAGAATCCTAAAGATGCTACCAGAAAACTACTAGAGGCAATAAATGAATTTGGTAAAGTAGCAGGATACAAAATTAATGCACAGAAATCTCTGGCATTTCTAAACACTAATGATGAAAAATCTGAAAAGAGAAATTAAGGAAACACTCCCATGTACCATTTCAACAAAAATAATAAAATACCTAGGATAAACCTACCTAAGGAGACGAAAGACCTGTATGCAGAAAACTATAAGACACTGATGAAAGAAATTAAAGATGATACAAAGAGATGGAGAGATATACCATGTTCTTGGATTGGAAGAATCAACATTGTGAAAATGACTCTACTACCCAAAGCAATCTACAGATTCAATGCAATCCCTATCAAACTACCACTGGCATTTTTCACAGAACTAGAACAAAAAAATTCACAATTTGTATGGAAACACAAAAGACCCTGAAGAGCCAAAGCAGTCTTGAGAAAGAAACACAGAGCTGGAGGAATGAGCCTCTCTGACTTCAGACTATACTACAAAGCTACAGTAATCAAGGCAGTATGGTACTTGCACAAAAACAGAAATATAGATCAATGGAACAGGATAGAAAGCCCATAGATAAACCCACGCACATATGGTCACCTTATCTTTCATAAAGGAGGCAAGAATATGCAATGGAGAAAAGACAGCCTCTGCATTAAGTGGTGCTGGGAAAACTGGACAGCTACATGTAAAAGAATGAAATTAGAACACTGCCTAATACCATACACAAAAATAAGCTCAAAATGGATTCAAGACCTAAATGTAAGGCCAGACACTATAAAACTCTTGAGAGGAAAACATAGGCAGAACACTCTATGACATAAATCACAGCAAGATCCTTTTGGACCCACAAATGGGACCTAATGAAGCTTCCAAGCTTTTGCACAGCAAAGGAAAACATAAAGACTAAAAGACAACCCTCAGAATGGGAGAAAATGTTTGCAAATGAGGCAACTGACAAAGGATTAATCTCCAAAATATACAAGCAACTCATGCAGCTCAATATCAATAAAACAAACAACCCAATCCAAAAATGGGCAGAAGACCTAAATAGACATTTCTCCAAAGAAGATATACAGATTGCCAACAAATACATGAAAGGATGCTCAACAACACTAATAATTAGAGAAATGCAAATCAAAACTACAGTGAGGTATCACCTCACACCAGTCAGAATGGCCATCATCAAAAAATCTAGAAACAGTAAATGCTGGAGAGGGTGTGGAGAAGAGGGCACCCTCTTGCACTGTTGGTGGGAATGTAAATGTAAATTGATACAGCCACTATGGAGAACAGTATGGAGGTTCCTTAAAAAACTAAAAATAGAATTACCATATGACCCACAATCCCACTACTGGGCATATACTCAAGAGAAAACCATAATTCAAAAAGATACATGCACCCCAATGTTCACGGCAGCACTATTTACAACAGCCAGGACATGGAAGCAACCTAAATGTCCATCAACAGAGGAATGGATAAAGAAGATGTGGTACACGTATACAATGGATTATTACTCAGTCATAAAAAGGAATGAAATTGGGTCATTTGTAGAGATGTGGATGGACCTAGAGACTGTCATACAGAGTGAAGTAAGTCAGAAAGAGAAAAACAAGTAGCGTATATTAACACATATATGTGGACTCTGGAAAAATGGTATAGATCATCTTATTTGCAAAGCAGAAATAGAGACACAGATATAGAGAACACATGTATGGATACCAAGGGGGAAAGGGGGTGGGGTGGGAGGAATTGGTTGATTGGGATTGACATATATACACTATTGTTACTAAGTATAAGACAGATAACTAATGAGAACATACTGTATAACACAGGGAACTCTACTTAATGCACTGTGATGACCTAAATGGGAAGGAAATCCAAAAAAGAGGGGCTATGTGTGTCTGTATAACTGATTCATCTTGCTGTACAGTAGAAACACAACATTGTAAAGCAACTATACTCCCATAAAAATTAAAAGAACGACAAAGTGAGACACTGAAGATAAGTTAGGCCGTTAAGAAAACTCGGTAAGTGTAGATAAGGTACATACAGTAAGAACATTAAAGTTGTAACAAATTGGAAAAAGAGTTAGTCACATCAGTGTAGTCACTGGAAAGAATAATTTATTACTCTATGAGATAAATTCACAAAATACATAAAATAGCACTGTTCTGTAAAGGAGATAAGACAGGACAGCTATTTGTGAATAACGACATGCTTTTACTTGTCAAATACATAGAGAAAAACTAGAATGTAGCATATTGCCAACATAAAATTTCCTTGATTTTCTTAATTTCACATTAAGATGATGAAGGACTTTTTGTTGTTACTTCATTTTGTTGCTGTTCTTTTTGTTATTGTAAAAAGTGACTCTGCTGTGATATAATTGCTGCTTAGAAATAACAGCTCGTGACACAAATATGACACAACCCACATAATCAGACTACAAAGAGCTTTAGAGTATAGAGAGAAAAACCTTTCCATTTTATTTTGTAGATCTGTGATATTCATGACCAATGAACTTCCTGTGCCATAAAATAATACTAAGTATAAAAACCCTACCGTCTTCACCAGAAGCCTTAAAGATTTACGATATCTGTATAAGGCAGGAAGAGTGGTTGAGTTGAGCAAGGTTGAGTTGAAAGGCATTATGGTGATGAGTCAGGTATCTTCAAAGATAGTCACAAGTAGATAAAGTTGAACGGTTCTTGTTATGCCAAGCAGGATTTAAACAAACTTTTTAGCTGAGTTTGCCCTTGTTACAGAAGAAAAGCTTTAAGGATGTTCTTGCATTGATTACTCTAGTCAGGGCGCAGTCACCGTCTTCTGCATTCAAATTTGTACTCTGCTTACACTTTTAAGCAGGAGATACACAACTTGTTTAGTGAAAAATTTTCTATTACACTGCACAGTAAAATACACCTAACAGAAATGACAGCTTACGACCAATGAAACCAGTAATTTAGGATGTGACATGGGCTCAGAGAAGTAAATGAGAAGTAGAACAGAATTTTTGTTTATAGGATGCAATTCTTTTAGGTGCTGTGAGAATTATTTTTTGTTAAGGAGATTCCAAATTAGTTGATTTTGGTGCCATTACCATCATTAAGTTTGGGGCCTCTGTGAATGTCCCTGGAATCTCTCTAAGAAACTATGAACTGAAGTAAAACAAATAGGGTGGTAGAATTTCTTGTAGTAATTTAAATTCAAGAATGACACTTGTCTTTTATGATTGACAGAAAAGTAGATGAAACACAAGGAAGAAACTGATGAATTTATAGAAGTTTCTCATAAGGATATGTTCTAGGGCAGGGGTCATTTGAAAGGAAGACAATGTGTGAAAGAGCCGATAGGCTTTCAGGGAGAGTGTGGAAGAATAGGACACTAGCAGGAAGGAGAGTGAAAGGGAAAGGGTCAGTGTGGAATTTAAGTAAATTGGAAGAGTGAAATAGGGAGAATGCTGAAGCATAGGAAAATTGAGGAGTTTAAAGACCGTACTTCTGTAGAAGATGTACTGGGAGGCTAAGAGACTCATGACGAGACATAACTAGAATCAGGACTTAGATAATCTAGAAAACAGAAAGAAGCAGGAGAAAAATGACAGAAAGTTTTTAACTCTCAAATATTGAAAAGCAAAGAACAATTTCTCTAAAACTATGGTACTTGATTGTTGGGTAAAATAATTTCTAATAATAATAACAGGAAGTTCTTGCTTTGCACGGTAGTGTGGGACTATACAGAGGACCATACAAGCTGAAATCAGGCAAAGTGATCATAATAATCAATGAAAAAAAACTACGGTTGTTCCATGACCTTTTTTTTGTCAAAACATTAAAAGTCTTCTTACTGTCAGCTAAAAATGAATAGGGTCGGGGAATGAAAAAAAGAGTAAGACTAATTGTACTTAGTACATTACACTTCATCTTTAAAACATTAGAAACAATGAGAATTAAGATGCTTTATTTCTTTGTAAAAAACTTATTAAGAGTAGCTTGAATAGTGCTTGCTTTCTTGTCATATAACTTATGATACAGTTCAAACAAATCTTTTCTATGCCTTGGCTAACTTTCACACTCCTAAGTGTGGATCAGCTTCCAACATTTTACCCTTCAAGCTTCCAATGTCATGAAATATTTCTGAGAGTTCATTTGATGTGAAGTGTTTTTTTTGCCAGTATCACTTCCTCTGGGACATCTTCATCTTTTCGTCACAGTGCTTTCCAATTTCACTTCCAGCATTTCATGTGTTTGCTTCACTTTCATCTTTGTTGGCCAGATCTCTCTTCTGACCATCCTTTTTTTTTTTTTTTTTTTTTTGCGGTACGCTGGCCTCTCACTGTTGTGGCCTCTCCCGTTGCGGAGCACAGGCTCCGGACGCGCAGGCTCAGCGGCCATGGCTTACAGGCCTAGCAGCTCTGCGGCATGTGGGACTTCCCGGACCGGGGCATGAACCCGTGTCCCCTGCCTCGGCAGGCGGACTCTCAACCACTGCGCCACCAGGGAAGCCCCCTGACCATCCATTTTTTTAAATACAGATAGTGCTACTGTGTATGAACTGAATAACAGATATGCAGTGTTTGGTCAGTGACAGATTTTGAAAAAAGGGATATAATTGGTCATTGATCATGATGTGCATCTGTTTATTTACATAGACAGTTGTACTTAATGCAATTACTAATAGTTAATATATTGTGGTAACTGAAATTGGGGGGTTTGGTGTTATTTAACTAAACTATGGTAACTGAAATTTGTGTATATTAGAACGGTGCAAAGCAAGGACCACCTGTATTCATTGAGTTGTAACCATATGCCAGGTACTATTTTAACAGTCCCGTATGGATTATTTCACTTAATTCTGACCATAACCCAATAAGACTGTACTAGCATTATCCTCATTTTACACAGAGTATGACTGTAGATCTTCGTCTGGCCATATTATAGAATTAATTCTCCACACATTTAGGAGGATACAAATTTCTCACAGTCATGTTAAATCCAAAGCTCTTCTTCATAAATGCTGACTTAATACCATTAAAGAGTTTGAAATGACAAGTAACATTCATTTGAAACGTATAGCTAGAGTAAAAAGTCAGGGTCTTATAATAGTAGGGAAGGAAGGTGAACACTTTGAGAAGGTGCACTAGCTCTTAGATAGTAGTGGGGTACCATTTAATAAAGTGAGCTGTTAGTGAACTAAGAGTTACATTTGGGTCCTGAAGGAGTTCATAAGTCCTTAACCTTCCTCTTCACCTCACCTATTTCAACGATCAACCTGTGATTAGGAACCAAGAGAATCTCTGCAATGGATAAAAGACTTTTTTCCTAGGAGACTGTGAGTTCCTTGAGGGGCAAGAGTGATATCTAGCAATCTTATTTATTTATTTTATTTTTGGCTGCGTTGGGTCTTCGTTGCTGTGCGTGGGCTTTCTCTAGTTGCAGAGAGCGGGGGCTACTCTTCGTTGCAGTGTGCGGGCTTCTCACTGTGGTGGCATCTCTTGTTGCGTGGGATGCCATGTGGGATCTTCCTGGACCAGGGCTAGAACCCATGTCCCCTGCATTGGTAGGCGGATTCTCAACCACTGCACCACCAGGGAAGCCCCTCTAGCAATCTTTAGAGTCTAAACTAGTGCCTAGTACATATTAAGTACTCAATAAATCTTTGTACAATTAAGGAATAAATATTTACAGTTAGTTTCTTACCCCAAGAGAACCAAGAATAACTCAAGTTTGAAGTAAGACATGGGATTAGGCTCTAATTTCAGGGGAAATTAATTAAGTCAACAACTAATCAATTGGTAAAAATAATTAAATTTGGATTTTCTAAAATTTAAGCTTTGCTGCCAGTGTTGATTTTATATGCTTGATATTATTTCTGAAGAAAAGCAAAACCAAGTAATGCTGAGGGATTATTCCTTCAAAAGAGAAGTGCTATAAAAATCTAAACTACAATGGTTATGGAAAACTATACTTTTTACTATAAAATTCAACCTGCATATCATCTAGTTCCACAAATAACTTTCCCACATATTGGTTATATTTAATCACTTGTATCTGTGGCCTTAAATTAACAATGTCTTATTTTAAATTTAATCACTATTCTTCTGGAAACTAAGCAGGAAAGGTGTGGCTACTTTGCCACACAAATTAAAATGGAAAGAAGACTCAATTTCTTTGAAGGCAATTTATTAAAAGGAAATTAAAAGTAAAAACTTCACTTTGCTCTTTTAAAAATGTCTAAAGCTAGCTAAAAACAAAAGAATCTCCAAGCCAATACTGATTTTAGAAAGTTATGAGAAAATTTCAATTTAGGGTCTCTTACAAAAGTCTCACTTATAAAGATCATTGCTATACAAAGCTTAAAATGATATATATGTTTATTTGCCCAAAAGTTTAAACAAGTAACTTCTATAGTACTTTAGAAATTAAGAAATTATGCAAAATAACTGAATTTTGTCAAGGATTGTACCATGAGATTATTCAAAACATGCATAAACTAGCTGGTACATGATTTCTTTATTTATTGGTATAACATATTGAATACTTGGGGTGAAGTATGTATGGTTGAAGGGGATATTATGATAGAGATAATATGAATGGAAATACTAGTACCAGTTCTCAAAGAATATTTAGACATCATATATCAGTTAAACCAATGTCAATACCTAAAAGCTGAAGTCATTGATCAAATTATCTTTAAAATATTTTTCATTAAATAAAACTATTTTCCTTTAAAGAAGGACTATATTTTAAGAACTATGATGAGACAAAATCTTTTAAAAATATATTGCTGCTTTAAAGTGCTGATAATCAACTTAGAACATCTTAGGATTTTACAAATGGTAAATACTTGACCTATCTATGGTGCCTAATGTTCTCTTTGCATTTTCATTTCAGTAACACAGAATATTTAGTTTAGAAGTTCTGAATCACTACTAGAAAGCAATGCAGTTTCTCTGAAGGGGTACGTTTTGGGGGTATTTTTGCCAGCAGACAGATTTATCGCTGGTGACTTGATGTCTGTCTGTGACAAGACAGAGCAGGCAGGGAGGGTGTAGATGGGCGGCACATATCACACGGCTGGTCAAAGAGAAGTGAAGGGCAGTGGACCCAGGCAAACCACACAGGTCAGGAAGGGGCAGGCACAGATGGTGGGCTGGGGGAGATGTGATTCCATAGGCTGCAGGACGAAGAGTCTCTAGGTGGGGGACAATGAAGCCAGGGAGACACAGAAGACAAAAATTATAAGAAAAGAACCACACATAGAGACTAAACGAGATGACAGAGGGAGAGTCGGAGAGCAATATACAGACCCAGGGAGAGCCATCCAGAGCACTGACCCAGACAGCTGACAGAGGAAAGGAGAAAAAGAGGACAAGTGAAGCACAGACAGCCATGGAAGGGGAGATCAATACTTAATATCTGTTTAAAAAGAATGAAGATCTCTGTCTTAGGTATCACTGGTCCCAACTTACTTTTCTAACAACTAGGGACATAGCACTAAGAGCCATGAGACACTGCTATGGGGACTGTAAAAATAATATCTCTCACAAATTAACGCATAACTTAAACAATTTTCAAGTACAAATATAAATCCATATTATTTGGTTATTTATCCAAAAGCATTCCAAAATAATTAAAAACTTTTTATCTTTAAAGGGAAAAGTTAGCTCAGTAAAAGGAGAGTTGCCACCTTTACTGCCAAATTCTTTGACGAATTTTTCACAAATTGGTTCAGAAAGCTGTAAAAAACATGGTGGCTATTTTTAATTTTTTTTAAAAGTGAGATTTCTGGAGTGAGACTACTTTTCACTGTGATTACTGGAAAACTGGAAAAGTCAAAAATCACAGGATAATATTGGACCTGATTAAGTATATATATATAATCAGGGCAAATATTGGTGATCTACATAAATATCATTCGTATAGTTAGATTATTTTAAATGAGTATTTGATCAGTTATTTCCCCAAAGTGCCTGATTCCAGCTAATTACAATGAATAATTCGCTGAAAACACAAGAATTTCTAGTGGTCAACTTTCAGAACACTCATCCCTGATATTAACTAATAATTATAAGGTAGCACAGAACAATGAATAGGGAGACTAACCTATGAATAACAGCTACAGTAATGAACAAAAACTGCCTGAAAAGTGCTATTTAGTTAATGAAAACACCACTTAAAGAATTAGAATGTATACCCTTTGAATGGAAGAAAGAGGAGTGCTAGAATTCTTGAGCAGTACATGTAGTCAAAAGTGGTACAGTATCATATATGCTAAGATGTCTTGAATTTTAAAGTCTGTTTACAAGGCAAAGTATAGATTTTCAATTACCTAATTAATTTGAGCTATGTCTAAAAACATACTAGACAACTCAATTTGTCTACACATTCTGAATGAAATATTTTTCATTGGTATCTATAGAAGGAAGTGATTATTCACTAATAAAGAAAAGATATAACTCCTTAGTGTCATTTCCTCAAGATATGTTTTCAGCAATAAAGTGAAGTGAATATTTAGCAAATATTCAGTATTTTAGTCAGTGTAAACAGTCAGTCTGGATTATTTAAGCAAAGAAAAATTAGGGTTCCATTAATGGCCCCTTTCTATATCCAGAATAAGACAGGATCATCTAAATACAGTAAGTTTTCAAGTTTAATTCTTATCTCCTAAGATATCTACCTTGGTTCTTTTTTTCCCCCTTTTTCTTTTCTTCTTTTTTTTTTTAACCATTTATACTGTTAATTTTCTAAATTTTACACAGATTTACATCAAGTGTTCTAAGTAAGCTGAAATAAAAAAGAAAAAGCTATCTCAAGCCATGACAAAGGCAAGAAAAACTGAGATGGATACAAATCTGGGGAGGGAATATATTGACAGGAATCAGAGATCTAGACCGCATAGTTTTAATGAATCTAGGTTCATGTATTTCCTTAACGGTAGATGGAAAGAGCTTTCCATCCTGTGTGCCTGGTACAAAAGGGTCACAGGTATGTGAAAATACTCATCCTCTCACCCTTCAGGTCAGCCAGGAGGGGCTCTGTCCATTCAATTCTGGACATAAGCAACCTTCTCTTATGTCAAGGTTGCTTATGTCCAGAGTGCCATACAAATGTTATACTTTTCTGTACGTGTTGCTTAAGGAAGAGTGGAATAACTTTAATAACTTTCTGGTGACTATGCTTTACGGTTACCATAAACCTTAGAGGACTGGTAAAGTGGATCCGATGAGAAGGTCAGGTTTTCAAGAACCCAGAACAAGAGACTGCAGGGAGAACATAAGGGCGAAGATTTCAGACCTAAGTAGATACCCTGAAGTCTAGGAAAAGGATCTCTAAAGTCAGATAGGCAAATATGTACTGTCTTTGCCAGTGGGAAACAGGAGAAGATCAGGACTAGAAGGAATGTCCTAGAAGTGTCATCTTCTCAGAGAGGCCTTCCCTGGCCACCTTCCTAAAAATTCGAATCTGTCCCTCCACATACACACACTTCAGGTCCTTTCTTTTGTTTTCTATTTCTCCTACCAATGACCACTATCTAACATACTACACATATACTCTCCTTACTTATCTTGTTTATTACTGTCTGTATCTCCTACTAGAATGTAACCTCCACGTTGGGACCATTATCTGCTGTAATTCACTGCTATGTCCCTGGCATCTGCAGCCATGTCTGGCCCACACTGAATTCTTGTTGAATGAATGCATGCAGACTGAAAGCATATATCCAGACAGGCAGGGAGGGAGCACATTTGGACGGGGCTGAAAGTATGTGGGCCTGAGCAGCAGTACTTATCCACACGTAGGCCCAGTTAGAACCCACCTGGCAAAGAGTGGACTGTCAGTCATAGGCCAGCCGAAGCAAGCTGTGTCCAGACTTGTAAGAAGTCAGAAGATATCAGTGCTCTATAACCTTGTCTGCTTTCAAACACTGATATTTTGCTTCCCTTTCACCCAGAAGAATGTCTGCTCATACACAGTTAAAAATTATATTTGCTATTTTGGGGAAGCAACACACCACATAAGATCATTTCTAATTTCATCTTTACTGCTACCCTAGTTTCTTTCAGCTTTGTCTCCTGATTTCTATGTCCTACTGAACATTTTTCTTTTGACTATTAGTCTTCCTTTTGATTTCTCCATTATATTTTCTGTCTTTCTGTGACTACGGTTTTGTGACCCTTACCCATGTCACAGAGAACATAGGAAAACATGAATAACCAAGTTATTTGTTGTTTAAAAATAGAATTGGAGACAAGAAAATGGAAGGGAAAATATTTCTGCAAATGCTTTTTCCATTTCTACAGGATTAAAATAATCAATAATCGCTTTTAAATAAATGACAGTTTTAAATTCTAAAATGACTAATGAGAATATATAGTGCCACATTACATTTTCACAGTGCCTTCCTCTGGATAAACTTAAAATATCCCTCCAGATACTAAAAAATTGTCCTTGTAACATTTCATAACATTTCTATAAGTGAGGCAGACATTTGCTGTTGCCATTTTATAATAAACATAAACAACCAAAATGTGGGCTATACAATAAACATATATCCTATTAACCTATTATATGTTTCTCTGAATAACATGTTTTCAATGTGCCGATTTTCACTAGTACGAAATACTATTAAAATAAAGAAGTGGGGGAACCAGTCACTTGGCACGTGTTCAAGATCCCTCAAATATCCACCGTTCACTATATGTTATAATAACTGAAAAGTCAGACTTCATTTTAAGTACAATATAAGATATAATGCTGACAATTCTTAAGTGTGGAGTTGTCAAGTATTACATTTGCTTTCAAAAGAAAAATAAAAACAATGTGACTGTACTGAAAATAATTATCAGTGTATTTTAAGTACAATTAAAATATTTTATTATACCTGCTTTTAAAATATATATGCACAGTTAAACAACATTCATAAAATAGAGCTTTTATGAGCATTAGATCTATTTTGGGGGTAAAGGGAAACGTATTTAGTAATAAAGGAAAAAATTCAATATTAAATGAGTATGTATTTTTACAGGTAATTTCATTGCTTTGACCATGAAACGTCTAGTCAAAAGATAAAAAGCAAAGTATAACAAGAAAAAGAACTTCATAATTTAGAAATCTGGAAAAAAAAAGCCTTCACTAAATTGAACAGATAGTCTGGACATCCATTACTAACCTGTGGTCAGTACACATAGAAAATTTCAAATAATCTTAACAGTTTAAATTATAGTAACAGGGTTATTAATCAGAGAATTTCAAGTCTTTCAAAGGTACTTAAACAACATTTGCCATTTCTACTTGAATTTCCTGCCATCACCTCAACTATCATTATCTCAATTAAGTAGGTCATAAAACAATTTCATCATTTCTTGCCCATAATTGATTTCCCCTTCCAGCTCCCCTGTACTTCTGGTAATGACATTTTCATTATCCCAGTTACTTTTCATCGGAGCTTATCATTGTCTTCTCCCTCCCCTTAGCTTCCACATTCAATCTGTTTATCATCAAGGAGTGTAGATTCTTCCCAAGTCATATTTGTTACAGCTCTCCTATCCTCTCTGTTCCCACTGCCACCACTCCAATTCACACCATCAACCACATATACTGGCTTTATTGTCACATCCTGCTGAGTCTACTGCCTCCGGCTTCTTGCTCCTGTTTTTTATTCATTTACTAAATTAATCTTCTTTAAAATTCCATTTTTATCACATCATAATAATGTTGATCATGTCATAAAAAATGTTCAACATTTTTTTAGGACTCTTTGAGGGAAATCGCTGATTTTGATTGAAAACCTGTTCAATTTTTATAAGTAGGTATGGAAAATGCTGGGGGTACTGGCCCTAACTGTTCTCTCAATTGATGCAACCTAGTGTTGATGCCAGATTCAAAAGGAGCAAACTACCCACTGGCAGAGGGCCAGGAAACAGTTTTTTTGGGGAAAAAAAGTCATTATAAGCTATTGTTCACTGCTATGTCCCCAGCTTCCAGAACAGCATCTGGAACATAATAATTGCTCAATAAATATTTGAGGAATAAATGGATGCAGGTTTCCCCTACTATCTGAAAGTAGAGTAACTCCTGTGAAACCTTTCGTAAGCCAAAATGATGTAAAGTGAAGAAGCAACTACCTTAGGGCACTCTTGCTAGCGGATGCCCAAAATAAATCGAGATAAGGCACAGAGGCTTACATGCACAGTTAAGCTATGGCAACTTGATGTTGAGATGCAGAGTGTAGTTCCCAGAGAAGGAGCTTAGTGGTGCCACTCTTGCAGCTCAGGGTACTTGCTGCCTCTATAACGGCTCCCTGAAAACAAATGCTGAATGCTATTTTTGCTTTCACCTTTCTTCCTAAAAGCAAAAATCCTCTTTGGATTTCCTTCTGTTATTGAAAACAGGTACTAATGCAGGTCTTTCATAAAAGTGAAGTGGCATAAAGTAAGCTTTCATAAAGTGGGGGACAACTGCTGCGGAGTGTACAAGAAATCTCCTTTTGATTTAAGCCAAATTTGTTGGAATAAACACCCACAGGAAATAGAAGGTTACAGAAAGTAGCAAGTTCTGTTCTACGAAAAATTTGGTCAGAGAAGAGCTGAATAGTATAAGCTTAAGTATAAGCTCAGAGAAGAGCTAACAACTTAGTATAGGATCAAATGAGTGTGATAAAGAAGAAACAATATCTTATCTTTGGTAAACTGTACCACAAAGTCTAATGAGGTAGTAGAAGAGAAAGGGTAGAAATAAATTGTCTTCAAAGAGCATTTTAATGCCTTTTTTTGAAAGAGTTGCTCTTAAACCCTAAGGTATCAGAGAAAAGAAGAACCTTACAAAGCTTTAGTCTCAAAAAAAGTTAAGGTTTCTTTCTGCTTAGGCTTGAGCGACCACCAGAGTTGAAGTAAGCCTGTTGTATTAATTATCTACTGCTGTGGAACAAGTCATCTCCAAAATTCACAGCTTAAAACAAAACACATTTATCAGTCCCAGCACCTGAGGGTCCTGGATCTGAGTGTGGCTTAGCTGGATGACTGGCTCAGGGCCTCTCACAAGGCCACAGTCAAGGTGTTGGCTGAGGTTGCAGTCATCTCAAGGCTCAACTGGGAGGGGATCCTTTTCCAAAGTCACTCTCGTGGCTGTTGGCAGCCTTCAGATCATCACTGGCTCTCAGCCAGAGACACCGATTCCTTACCACATAGGCCTCTGCATGAGCAGCTCACAACATGGCAGCTGGCTTCCATCAGAGGGAGCAAGCAAGAGGACAAGCAATAGCCTGAGATCTGCCAGCATTCACTGGTATTACCATGCTCCCCACTATCCTTAAGCAGCAGGCTTGATAGAATGGTGGAATGACTTTTTGAACAGTTACAGTGCCTGGTTAGGTGACAACACCTTGTAGAGCTGAGACAATGTCCTCCCAGGTGCGTTATGTGCTCTACATCAGCCTTTAATACACTGTGATGTTTCTCCCAGATCTCGGAATGAGGAGTAGAAATGGGGCTGGATTCTCTTCTCAATACCCTTAGTAATCTACTAGCAAAACTACTGCTTCCCATTCCCATGACTTTAGGCTCTGTTGGTCTAAAGGTTCCATACGGAGGAATGCTTCCATGAGGTGTCACAATGATTCCACTGAACTGAAAGCTGAAACTGCCATCTTGCCACTTTGGAATCCTTATACCACTGGATTAACAAGCAACAGAGATTGTTACTATATTGGCTAGGGTGATTGATCCTGATTACTAAGGAAAAATTGAGTTGCTACTACACAATGGGGGTAAATAGGAGTGTTTGTAGTGCAGGAAATTCTCTAGGTCATCTGTTAATGTTTTCTGTGATTCGTGTCAATAGAAAACTACAATAATGCAAGTCAGGCAGGACTGCTAACAGCCCTGACCCTTCAGAAATGAAGATACAGGTCATCCCACCAGGCAAGAGACCATGACCAGTTGAGGTGTTTGCTGAAACCAAAGAGAATATGGAATGAAGGTAGTTACACATACCAGCTACAACTACATGACCAGTTGCAAAAATTAGGAATGTAATAGTTATGAGTATTTCCTCATTTTGATATGAATATATATACTAAATATTTTTGTTTTCTTCTCTCTTATTCCCTTAACATCTCATGTAAGATGTGTCAATAGTTATTAGCTTTATCTCTCAGTATTTAAACTACAGGATACCAAAGATGAGAAGAATGAACTATCAGCCAAGGACAAAAAATGGGCTTTGTATCCTCCTTCTTAGTGTGTTTTCGATTGTACACAGAATAGTTGTATCATGTTAGGTGGAAGCAAGACTTCATTAATGTCTTCGTTTGGAGATTTTCTGGTTTAAGGAGATGTATATGAGTGCCAAGTTGACAAGGGGTGAACTGTGGAGGCTCTGTAATGTGGCAATTTGGCTAGGTTGAACTACATTTCCCAGAATTCCTTTTCAATCTGTGTGTCTCCAGTTAGAATGGTACAAACGGGAGACTTCTGTGGGAAATTTGGAGAGTTAAAGTCAAGCAGCAACAATTTCAAGCTCACACATGTTGTTTATCTGCTGGTTCACTTGGTGGCACAAGGCAGTGGTTACCAGGACAAAGGGCACTGGCTTCTACAGGACACCCATACCACCAAGGACAGAAGCCACAAGAACTGACATGGGTTTAAGTCCATCTTCATGGGCTCCAGCTCATGCTTATGGGTTCCAGCTCATTCTTGCTCTCCACCCCTTTACATAACATCTTCCCTTAACAACTGTCTGCTCTGTAGTCTCAGCTCCAGCATCGCTTGCCAAGTCGACATTCTTATAGAGACTGCGTAACCAGCTCTGATCAAATCCCAGGTCAAATCTCTGTAATAAATCCTTTACTATATATAGTCAATCCTCATTATTTGTGAATTCCATATTTCTGAATTCACATACTTATTAAAATTTATTTGTAAACCCCCAAATCAATACTCATGGTGCTTTTGTGGTCATTTGTGGATATGCACATGTGCAGCGTGGTAAAAAATTTGAGTTGCTCAACACACACATTCCTAACTAAGGTGAAACAAGGCCATGCTTCGCCTTCTTGTTCCAGTTCTTGTACTGTAAACAAGTGTCCTTTTCGCAGACTATTTAGTGCCATGTTTTTCACATTTTTGTGCTTTTGTTGGTGATTTTGTTCTCTGAAATGGTGTCCAAGTATAGTGCTGAAGTGTTAAGACAGTGATGTGTCTTATGGAGAAAATAAGTCCCATTAGGGCATGAGTTACAGTGCTGTTGACTGTGAATTCAATGTTAGTGAATCTACAATATATATTAAATAAGGCGTCTTTAAACTGAAACACTCATAAAACAAAGTTATATATTGGTAGGTCGATGAAAATGTGACCAGAAGCTTGCAGGAACCTAACCCTGTATTTTCCCTAGGAGTGATGATTCAGTATTCACTAATTCAGTGTTCTCAGAGACTTTATAGAACATAATCACTGATAATAAATTAATTACAATATATTGTAATTAATGTACACCACACACACACACACACACACACACACACACACTGTAGCATATGTATCACCTAGTAGTCTGTTGCTCTGACTGAACCCTGATTGACAGACCTGAAAGGTTTAGTTATAATGATAGTGAAGCTCAGTTCAAGTTTAGGTATTAATGATGGTGAAATTTAATTATAATAATAGTTCTTTACCTAGTAGTTGAACTGTTCTCCAAATTATTTCCTTCAAATATGTAAACATGTATGCAACTTTGCTTAGCGATTAGCTATCTTTTATGGTTGTTACATGAGGTAGTTCATGTTCAAAACTTCTACTCATTCTCTGGCATCTATGACCAAAGCAAACCCATTTCTGTTCTGTAACATAACCAGACACCACTGCTCAGTTTGTGTTTACTATCAAAATTGTGAAAGCCAAAATCAGAAAATAATGAAAAATGTCACTCTTTCCTCTTCCCTAGAGATTAGAGACTAAAGTAACCCACCTTTTAGGATGGAAATCAATGCCACTCTTCAACTGTCTGGAGCTTGCCTGCTTCCTCAGGTGCTCACCCCGCTACCTCTTTTCTTTCAGTGGACAGGCCAGTCTTGTCTTTGCCCCCTATGAGTATCTTCC
Organism: Tursiops truncatus; assembly: GCF_011762595.2. Lineage (NCBI taxonomy): Eukaryota > Metazoa > Chordata > Mammalia > Artiodactyla > Delphinidae > Tursiops > Tursiops truncatus. The sequence goes on from NC_047036.1 coordinate 75,064,792, forward strand.
GATTCGTTCCAGCCCTTACTCCTTATACTGCTCTGTTTCTTTTGCCTAGAATACCACCCTGAATGTCCTCCTATAATCCAAGTCCTATCTAACACACAAGGTCCAGCCAAAATCTTTTACGTGAAAAACTTCTCTAGACTCTAGGCCACAGCAATGTCTCTTCTCTGAACTCACAGTCTTGACTGCCTATTGGATCACTGAATTGGTAATCAATCAGAGACAAATACTCTGAGATCCTGTACAGCGATCCAGTCCTTGTCCTAATTTTCAATTTATGTACATCTAATCTCCCTAAGCTTCAACAGCAACTGTCTAAATTACTCTCACGTTGTTTCACGTATTCATCTTTACAGAGTTGGATGGTAAGCCTCTTCAGCTACTTAATGCACTTTTGGTAGTAGGTCAGACCCATGCTGTATGTTACCAATAATTCATTCAAAGATTCAAGGCAGAACAACATGCTTAATTCACAAAATAGAATTCCACATTTCATTAGCATATTTTTTCACCTTAATAAAAAGCACTCTATACACCTCTCATCAAACACATACCTGCTGAGACTCGGGGACAGTCAGGCAGCATGGACTCCACTGATGTGTCTAACGGTTCTGAGCTAGAGACCCAATTACAACAGTTCTGCAATGTAATAGAGACAATGTTCTGTTGAAACATAATTTAAGGCAAGACCAACTTGTTAGGCTGTAGAGATTAATTTATCCTATACAATCAACCACTATAAGTATACTCTATTTTCCATACTCTGTAAAAAATTCTCTTATGTAAATAGTCAGTAATTATTCATGACCAATATGACTGTGGAAAAGAGTTCATCTTCTACAATTCAGCAAGTTATCTGTCCTGATATTAAGAAGACATGTAACCTTCTGTGAACTATGATGCAATATACTCATAAGAGAAGGCTAGGATTTTAATTAAAGGAAATTGAAAAGGGTATCTATTTTAAACTTTTAGATGGAAATAAATATTAATTTGAACATGTGAAAGAATAGTGATATTTTAAAACTATATTCTTTGTCTTTGTAATACTAGAGGAAATAAATTTTGCAATTACTCCTCAAAATCTGGCCCATATAAATATACTATCATTTAATTTTTACTTCAACTTGGTTCAATGAAGGCTGTATCAAACAGTTCAAAAGAAACACAACCTGGTGAATTGTAGCTGTGTGTCTGAGGACACAAAGCCTTCAATATTAAGAATAAACCTCTAAGATAATGATGATTTACAACTCAGACAGATGAAATAAAAATAATCTATATTGCTTCCATACATTTTAAGTGTGTATTTGAAGTCTGGCTTTAAAAATGTGATTAACCTCATATGGCTTTAAAAAAATTTCCAACATACACACGTGCACACACACACACACACACACACACACACACACACACACGCAGACAGACACACACACAAACACAATGAATTTCCAGACAGATTTTATTTTAAAAGAAATCATCCTATCAATCATATTGGAAAAATTGCTGATTGCTATTCTGGTAAACAAGCATGTATTGTGTATTTTTAGATGCTTGCTGTCCTGGTTGTGCACCATGGAATCCGTCCTCACTGTGGAAAGATCCTTGACTGGTAGATCAAGTGTCTTATTGTATTTCCTTAATTCATTCTGTCTGGAAGAAGATGTCAGCTGTGTTGCAGTGAGGAGAGAATTTCAAAGGCCCCAGTCCCCACCAATAAAGGCCGAGGAATGGCTTTTGAATAGATTTGTCAAGGCAACCCTACTGTTCTGGGACCAGGGAGAGCAGGAATAACATAAAGGAAGGGTTGCTGTATGAGATTAGAAAGTGAAGTTCACAAAGCATGGCAGATTTTTGTAAGAAACAGTAGATCAATGAAACTATTGAACTGTGCGGAAAAAAAAAAACACATGAAAACAAACACAACATCTAGTAATGTTCTTAACTGCTTTGCTTTCTCTCTTTTTACATTTAACATGGATAAAATATTACTATCTTCATGTATTATAAAAGCTTGAGGGTTTAAAGTGGATATGTATTCTATAATTTTCACTCCTAATCTTAATTAGCAGCTGAATGCAAAATTATACAATGTAAGGGAGAAGAAATTATAAAAGAAATAGGGTTTTAGAAGATATTTCGTACATTTGAAATAAATAAAATTAATATTACTATTGATAGAATACCACCTCAGAGAGTTCTAGATAATGCAGAAGATTAGCACACAATTAGCCAGCTTTTATATACAGTGTGACACTTGCTTGTAAGAAATGAGTATTCTCCAAAGCAGTGTCAAGATATGTAAATGGATGATTTGTTTTATCATTCATCACAATCCCTAATAAATTCAAAAATCATGACTTCTATAGGTACTAAAAATAGGTTTCCAATGATACAGGGAGATAGCTTCAATGAAGAATGACTTTCTCTTTCTCTCTCTTTTTCTTAAACAATTTAGTCTTTTCAATGACAGCAATTAGCTCTACCGACAGACAGGCAGCGATTAGGTATATATTTTAATTATTATTCATCTTAGTAGTACCTCCAAATCTGATGAAAGTCGGCTATTACCCAGGTGATATGTCAGTCTTAATACTGTTCACTTACACTTCACATATGTAAAACTATGTCTTATAGGATATTTCCAGTATTAGTAACAGTGATGGTACATTATAGTATTAAGGCGATTAGTCATTTTCTAACTCATCATTGACATTAAAAGCTGAACAAAATGGATTTTATCCAGGTCATCTTTAACTCAAACATTTAAAACAAAATACAGGTTTACATTTTATGATCCTGAAATTTCAGTTTTTATCTAGGCACATGTTTAGGCTTTGATCTCTCATAAAAGTAGGGTAGAAAACAAACATCCTATAATTAAAGTAAATGTGTCCAAAAGTTCTCTGCAATGACAAAGTACTGGTATAGAATTGTAAAGGTTTGATACCATAAGTTGACACATACGTATGGTGTGTGCATGTTTGTGTGACATTTCTATCCCACTGGGAAAAATATAGAGAGAAAAGGACAAAACAAGCTAAAAATATGTTTGCCATATGATAGAGTATAATGAAACAAAATAATGTAAACTGGGAAATATATGTAAAGAAGGAAATATGAGAAAGACATACGGCCATTACATATGAATTCAATCTATCTGAAATTCCATCTTATCAAATGGAACCCCCTTGTCTGAGATGTGTTTTTATAGTTTAGAAACCAAATCTCTTTTCACTGTTTTTCTAATGCTTATTTTATCCCTCTTCTCAATGCCCCAATTTGCACCCTATCCCAGTTCTTCAGTTGAGATGAACACTAGCTAAGTGTCTTGGATGACAACAGAAGCAGCCCACTAGGAAGGCCCTATCTAAACCCAGATCATGCTGGAGTGTGTTCCCAGACCTCAGAGATCTTATTCTCAGTTGCCCTGAGCAGACAACAAGGCATGCTGGACTAGAGGTACCAACAGAGCCATGCTTGAGCCTCAGATGCAGCCCCGCCTCATCCCGACCAACAAGCAGAGAGAAAGAAGCCCTTGGCCAGAGCCAGCAGATGGGGATGGATCCTGTAACTACAATTTCTCTGGGTCTGAGGGAATAAGAGAAAAAAAGGCAATACAGTGAGTGTCTTAAAGTTAAGTGTTTTCAACTTTAAAGGTCTTTTACTCTGAAATTATGACTTTAAAATTAAAATTAAAACTTTAGGTTTTTGTGGTTGTAAATTGCCTTCTTCGTGAAATCCAAAAGTTTGGGAGCTGTTAGTATAAACTAGAAGTGCCTATAGGCCAAAACAGTGCTGAGTGACTATTTAAACCAAGGTTGACATTTCAGTGTAGATATGAAATGAATCAAAACATTTTATAAAAACTTTACAACTTAATATATTATGTTTAAAGAGAAAAGTAGGTACTAGGTATTCCTGTGCAAGATATTTGGAAGTATTTGGAGATGCATGTTGCCCTGGTTGAGCGTAGATTTTTATTCATTTTTATGAGTTATAAATCATCAGTGTCTAGAGGTTGATGCTTAATATGGAAGGCATTGTGTCCTCCTCAGACAAGAACAACTACTGCTTATCAGGTTGTGTTTCCAGACACTCAGAACTGAATGGTGATGGCTAAGGGTTCATGACTATCATGTAGAACCATACATCTGGCTTGGCTGGAGACTTTCAGAGGCCAGGGGTATGTCAGGAAATGACATTCACCCACTCAGCCATTATTTTTTGTAATAAAAACTATATATTTAAGTACAACATGATGATTTAATATACATATACATAGTGAAATAACTACAGTCAAGCCAATTAACATGTTCTCCTTTACATAGCTAGCATTTTTCAGTGTGTGTGGTGAAAGAGCCTGAAATCCATTCTCTTAGCAAATTTCCAGTATTCAAAACAGTATTATTAAATATAGTCATCATGCTGTACATTAGGTCTCTAGACTTGTGCATTCTATACCACTGCAATCTTTGACCAACATCTCCCTGTTTCCCCACCTTCCTGACACTGGTAACCACGATCCTACTCTCTGCTTCTGTGTACTCGACTTTCTAAGATTCCACATATAAGTGATATCGTGTAGTATTTTTCCTTTTGTGTCTAGCTTATTTCACTTAGCATAATGTCCTTCTTAGGTTAAGTGGGTTCATCCTGTTCACTCAGACTTAACAGGCCTGGAGCCTGAGGTAAGAAGTTCCTTTCAGGAGCTGCCTTTGGTTACTTTCTACCTCTTCTCATGAGGCTGGCTTAGTATGTATGCTTGGTCTTTTGGTTGGGAGTATATTTCTCTTGGAATCATTGCCATAGTAGCCCTCTTTGACCTTCTTTCTTTAAAAGAAATTGTTATTTTAAAGTTATACAATTAATACAAGAATACAGTACTTAACCTTCTTTCACTGTGCTAATTTTAAAAAATCAGCTTTCTATAGTAAATGAATACTTAACATCAGCAACTTTACCATATTAATTTAAACATGTTTGTAAAACAACAAACAGCTTTACTAATTTGTAGTACAACAAGAATGACTAGGCAATTTGTACCATTATCTTACTCCCACATTTTAAAGCAGTGTTTGGTGAAATAATGGAGCCAATCTGGTGAAATAATGGAGCCAATCATCAAGAGGCCAAAAGCACTGAAGCTTCATCTACAACCAGACTGGTGTTTTTATGGATAATGTGCCAGTTCAGCTGAGGTGTTTTTCTTGGAGGGGATATCTGCAAACTCTCTCAGTTTTTGAGCTGACTTTAAATGGAGCTGGAGTCAGCGAGGTGGTAGGGCAGTGGGCGGTGGAGGGCACAAAGGTTGCCCTGCCACGGCTTCTCCCAACACCTGTGCTCAAGACAACTGCCCTTTCTAATCGCTGAATCCAGCCTTGCTTGCTCTTCAGTATTTCACGGAGTCTTGCAGAGTGCACAGGGACTGAAAAGGAGAAAGAAGAGGGGACGCTGTTTCATCCTGAGTGTTGGGAGATCTTGGACTCTAACCTTGCTAAACCACACTGAATTCTCCACTAGGGGATCACACATTTAGGTGAGTTCCTGCAAGGATATCTGAAAGATATCCCTTTTTTTGCTCTTGTTTCAGTGGAGAGCTCTGAGCAGGGATGATTTCAACGCCCCATCAACAATGATCTAATCATTTTTATCTCTGGGATCTTATAGTGTTTTCTACAATAATACAGTTGATTTCTTTATGTAGTACCATTTGGTTTTCAAGGGGTTTTCCTCTTGGTTATCACCTTTGATTCTCACAATAATCCATGAAATAGATGAAATCGGAATTATTATGTCTAGTTCACAATTATGAAACAGGCCCAGAAAGGCAGAGTGGCTTTCTAAAGACAGTAAGCCTTGGCAGAGTACCTGGTAGACCCAGGTAGTTCACGCTAGCTCCTTAATTACTGTTTTACCTAGTGAGTGACTAAGCCAGCATCATTATCAATACTCAGTTCTCCTAACTCCTTGTTCTGAATTACTTCTCTTTCGTAAGATATTTTGAATATGCAAATCATTCATGAAACAAAAGGAGAACAGTGTTCATCTATCTTATATTATTTGGGGTGAAAAGGTAACAATAATAATAGCTGTGATTTACTGAACTTCTTTAAAGTGCCAACAACTGTGCTGTTTCCTTACATGCATTTTTTCCCCAGCCATGTTTATAAGATAGATATTATATTTTATAGATGAGAAAATTGAATCTCAAAGATATTAAGAAACTTGCCCAGGACTACACAGCTAGGTAAATGATTGACCTGGGGTTTGAATTTTGGTACGTCATAACACAAAACTCTTCACGCTTCTTTATGCCTAAGCCATAATCAAGGGAACTGAAAGAACTAGGTCATTTATCAAATTTTATAAAATTTTCAAAAATTTTATAAAAGCTATGTCTGCAAAAAAATTATTGACAGCTTTGACAAAATTAAGATAAATTCAATTACTGCCTATTTCAGTCAGATGAAAAAATGCACAGATTAATATATGCTGATTTTTAGGGGATGCCTAATCCAATCTTAGAAATACTTAAAAAGTAAATCTAAATAAATTCTGTTATATTTGTCACCTGGAATGAGACATGAAGAACTCGCAATCAAAAAACATGATAAACAGGGATGCTTCTTGTTTGGGATAAGCCCTAAATTCTATATTGGCTGTGTGTGGGGAAAAAAGGTACCAACAGATCATTTATAAACCTTACTAGTTATATAATACTGGGAGCTGTTTATGTATCCATTTGGACCGATAAACTGCATAAGAAAGTATAGTCATAAAATACACAAAATTTCTCTTGGAAGAATTTAGGTCCTTGGTAATGAAAATTAAGGATGTAGCTAAACTGTGAAAGGAGAAAGGAGAAGAGCAATGTGGTCAGAAAACACCTGGGTGTTAGAATAGATTAAAAAAAACCCCACCTTTATATGTTCATTATGAGGAGTAAAAATATTTTGGACTTCTGCATGATGAAAATACTTTTTCTAATGGAGGATAACAACAGTGAAAACAGATTGGTGATATGATAACACCACTAGGGGATTATATAGCCTAGTCTTTCTGTTTATTCAAAACTCTTTTCAAACATTAACTCTCTGGTCCTTATGGTGCACCATGAGGACTGGCAGAAGTTACTGTACCTATGGTGAGAGGTCAGCTGAATAAATAGCTGGGTATTCTATTAAAAAAAAAAAATACTGGAAGAAAATCAGGAAGGTCAACCAGCTCATTCATATATATAAATGTAAGTATTGATTTGATTAAACAATTGCTAAAGCATGGCGTGGCTAATGTCAATTGCTTATAATATCAGGAAGGTGAATATAAGTAAAAAAGAAATTTCAGCTATATATCTGTAATAGGAATCAAGGAAATAATGAGCTGAAAGTTGTTTGAAAAATGGGAGCATGTTCAATGAGTCCTTGTAAATTCTCAGGTTCACAAGCCCTTAGGAAGCATGAAAAAGCTTTCTTAGCCTGAGGCTGGACCATGACCAGCCCCTGGGTTTCTCCTAGCTCAAGGGTCTGCAAAACACTATTTCAGCTTTTCACTTCTCCCCCTACTGGCAGCAGTGAGCCATCCATTTAAGAGGGGCACATATCGACCACTTCTGAAGAAAAGAATGAGACAATGTATATTGGGCTTGTTTCTTGTAATTAAGCAGTACCAATGCTAAATACCAAAATTAAAAAGCAGGGAATAATAACCTCCTAACAGATCATGACCTTATTCAGCCAAAGTTCCTACTATATACTGTATGCATACATATATTCTATAGAAAGCCAAAAAAAAAAAAAAGAAAGAAAAAGAAAAAGGGGATATTCTATAGAAAGCCAAAAAAAGAAAAAAGAAAAAGAAAAATGGGAGGAGGGCTTTCAAAAAAGTAGTCTTTCTTCAGAAGGGTTTCCTATTATTATTTCAACCATGTCTAGTTTTCTCTATTCCCTCTTTCTGCCTCCAGAAAGGGAATTTGGCGGTGGGAGGTGATATAAGTTAGTGGGGCTGCTCAAGATATAAAGGCTCACACTCATTCATCTCAGCACAGAAAAAAATCATCTCACCTCTCTCATCCATTCTCGAATCGTTTTGCCAGCTTCTTGATGCCACACATTGTGAACAGAGTCTGTCAACGCCACAGCAGTCACCTTACTTTTCACATCTGCTTCTCGTTGAATCATCTGTTTTTAAAAAGGAAAATAAAATATTGGCCACAATTTTTTTCCCTACTGGGTGCAATCTGCTTAGTCATAGATAACAGTAATATATTAAAAATGAAAAAGCAATATGCATCTCTTGTTCAAATTTACTCTTTTCTACACTGAACACATGCCTTATTCTTGTACAGAGGTGTGAAAAGACCTAATATTTTCTTTGCAAAAGACAATACCACTTAAGTCTTAGAACTGTGCAGCTCTATTATTTTCCACGTGGTTTGACAATTCAAGGATTAAAGGCATCACAGGGGAAAAAAAAGAGGAATCCCTGAGGGCTTTTTTTATAAGTTTCTTCCACCATGTCCTATTTCAGTGCTTCAGGGAGTTGTACCAGGGGTTCACTGTTAGCTACTTAGGACTAACTTCTGCTAAATTTTAGTAGACGGCACATCAGTAAAGAAAGATGTCTTTGACTTTTCCAATTTAACTAGGCTGCTCTTCACCATGGCCTTGTAATTCCTTGGTGTTTTAAATGACCACAAAGATCTTTCTCTTCAAAGATTATCAATGTCATTTTGCTTTCTTTTAGGCTGAAAAATGATTACATTTTAACTTGTTTCTATAGAATGTTATTTCTATAAAATTAAATTGTTCTGAAACTTAAAAAAAGAGCCACTTGGCTTGAAGAAATGGAAGAATTCATCAGTGGTCTGCAAAATAAAGAAACTGAGAAATAATAGTTCTAGATTAAAAGAATCATAAACATTCTAACTCTACTAACACTAGTAACTGATTTGACACAACAAATATAAGAAAGCTTAATAAAAAAATTAGTTTCAATACAGTATCTAGTAGCCTTGAATTTTATAGCCATGCCTTCACTCTTTCTTTGCATCAAATGTCTTTTCTCCCTCTAAAAAAGAGCAATTTCTCTATCATTTACTATTAATTTATTGTCTATCAAAAATACATTACTGCATTAAAAAAAAGGGAGAATTCTGAATGGTGATGAAAGCTCACACAGAAAACAATGCAAGCCACACTTCTGATACCAAATGATGCCTGTTGGCATTCTGAATTAAAAATGTCTCTCTCCTAAATTTCTTTAAACCCTGCATATGCACATCCCCTTTCACTAAACAGTACCTAATGGGAATCTAATTCACTGTTAATGCTGCCTCAGCAGCATTCCTGCACCTTAAATCTTTGTGCCTTGTGGTTTCTGCTCATGTAATGTGCAAATCTTAAAATCAATGTTGGTTATGAACACCATAATATTACTGCAAAAATTCACCTGGCAGTACCAATAATATTTTTAAAAGCATAAAATAATACTCTAATTCAATACTTCATGTTCATTATTAAGCAGTTTACTACTGCTTCTAGATTTTATTTTAAAAATAGATTCTCATTGGATTACAATGGCACTAGAATATAGAAATTTAAACTGACATTGGATAATAAACCCCCAAATTCCACAACAGTGAATCCACCTGGCTCATGAAGAACTTATATGTCCTTATTCTCATTTTCTAAACAGGAACACTTAGAGATCTAGGAAGATTGTTGTTGAAGTTACTAAATAAGAACACCACACTCTTCTAGTAGTCTAAGAATATGTCTGCATTTATAAATATTTGTGCTGAATTTTGTTTTGGTTATTGTTGACACATGCTGACTTAAATTTAAGATGGTAGTGTCTGAAGGTACTAGATATTGAGGACCATTTGTGAAATGATATAAAATTAAGAGTTGAAAAGGCTGAGGATTTAGTGCAAAAGTAGAAAATCTGGGGATTAAAATTCTACAAACCTGGAAAAATATACAGTTGATTGACTACCAGAGCGAAAAAACTTTGGTCTGTTTGTTCATCTGGCTGACATTTCACACAATGGATGGTGATGATCTGTAACTTTTCTTCACATCACATCAAACCACATTAATCATCCAGCATGATACTCCCTTACATTGTTATGGTTCTTTACAGTTTAAAGAGCACTTCCTTCCATATTATATTACTAGAGGAGGGGAATGGTCAAATTCCAGAGGATCTCAGTCAAGAGCTGTTTACAAATGAACCCAGTAACAAAAAATTTCAAATATTTGACAGTTTAGGATTAGTAGAATTTTAAATCGGTGAAAATCTTAACATTTTAGTTTTTCAGACTATTTTCCTCTTTGGCCATGCTGCAACTGGTAGTACTGGAACTACTTGCAAGTGCCATTTCTGTCCAAAGCCTCTGCTTCTTGCATCTGTTGGTGTGGTTCCTAGCTCCCATTCTCTCCCTTACTGCTTCCACTATGAATGAGCAGTGACGAAAAATGCTGGAGAATGGCAGTGGGGGGGGGTAGACTGAACACAGGAATCAAGACTGTTTAAGAGACAGACCTTAGATGGAACACAACTAAAGCAAGGAATGGGTGGAGGCACAGCTGGGCAGGAAAACAACTTCTTTAAAAGTCCACAGTAGAAGACCATGATAGTCTGGAAAACCCAGAAATCTGAAAGGAAAGAAGCCATATGACCGAAGTCCTACTATATGTCAATCTAAGGTGGAGATGTGGTTTTTATTAGGATCCATGGATATGAAAACCTTTGAAATTCTTTGCAAAATTCTGTCTGTATGTGATATGAATATTTTTCTGGGAGAGGATGCTTAGCTTTCATTAGATTCTTAGAGGGATCTTAATTTCTAAAAATGGTAAGAGTTTGTGATCTCAATACCAATCTTTCAGAAAAGAAAGATGGCATTTTTTTTTTGTTAAAATGTCTTCAGTATGGCAGTATGGTATTGAGTTGAATGAAAGTGAAAAAAAAATTGATAACCCAGACATCAACATCCTAAAGTTTCATGGCTTACTTAATGTATGGTAAAATTAAAATACTGTTTGCTTTTCTTTGTGTATCTAATATTTGTTTCTATCTGAGTAGCACTTCATACATTTCAAAATGAATACATAGTCAATCTCACTTCACTCTGAAATAATACTGAAGTGTATATAAACCTTGTATCATTTTCCCCATTTCAGAGGAGGAAACTGAAGCTTTGAAACTGGTTAAAGGCCACACAGATATGACTCTATATCTGTGGCCATGTAAAGTGACACAGCTCTGACTTGACCATGACTTTATGTCTTGTGTTCTTTCATTTGTATCACATGGGGTCTATTTCTCAGTAATATACTATTACACTCTTATATAAATAAACTCATTTGATTAATTCCATTTTCATATATACAATATTTCATTGACTTGGACATTTAAAAGAATGGTTTAAAAAAATCCAAATCCAAATCAGTAAAGAATGTTGAAATCCTGAAAATCATGCTAAGAGAAATCAGCCATGAGCAAAATCATACTATCAACAGCATTAAAAATTATTACTATAGTTCTACAATAAATGATGTATAGGATAACAGGGAAAGTTAAATATTTATATAAATCATATTGATGATTTGAGAATTAATACAAATATTTGATGCTGTCACCTGATATTTTTCTTTCCCCTTCCTAATTCTGTTCATCTATTCCATTTTTCTTATAATGTCTTTTCACCTTAGCTTATACACAATTAATCTGCTCTTTCCTTCATTGTACTGCCTGCTCCCAGTCTGACAAAATTAAGCCAATAAATATCAAGTACTTTGAACAGTAAAAACATATACCGTCTGTATGCAGGCTCATCTTATTATTAAAATTTTTGATGGGGTTGAAATTGAGAGAAAAAATACCTATTATTTTTTTTCTTCCAGAGTAAGAGTAAGATTTTAAACATTAAGTAACTGTAACAAGATAAGACAGCTTATCTGAGTGTAAGAGTATTTGGCAAGATGGAGACCAGAGGACCAGAAGGGCGGAATGAGAGGGCCAGTCAGTGGCAGCTACCTTTGCTCCCCTCCATGGATATGGTCCTTCCACAGGGCTGCTACCATCTCTCCCCAGAAATCAGGTAGGACTTTTCTGTCCACCTAACCTCCCTCACCATGCTTTCTCCAATGCCCTCAAATGATGTATCTGCTTACTATCTTCATAAGTACCTGGCCCAATTCAAATACTTCATGTCACCCCAAAAGTTCCTTAATTCCCTTTTTGTACCTACAAACTGTTTAACTTTTCTGTGGGTTTCATTTCTTCTAGAACTCTACCGTGAGGTACTTTTAGCAAAGGAAAACATAAAGACTCTTTTATTTCCACCAAATCAAATGAAAAAATTGCTGTCCATTTGCCTTAGCTTAGAAGATAAGCTTTTGAAGGCAGGGAAATGTTGATGTTATAGGGATGCTCTACCATGAAATCTGTGGGCGTAGGTTCGTGTCTCTACTCCAGGGCCTTGGATTCTGGAAATTACAAATCCAACCTAATACTAGATTCAATACTCCCAACCTGAAAAAGAAGTGAACCCTGAACTGGGTTGTCTTCACCCTAACCTAAAAGAAGAAACAGATAATTTTATTTTCCCATATTTGTGACCCAGCAGCCACAGCACTCAGAATAAATATGTCTTATATCTTACAGTCCGAGGGGACCTCCCGAAAGAGCCAGTGTGGCTTAGGGGTAGGGATGTATATATGTGCATGTAGATCCATATTTATATTTGCATATATATTTTAAACATGTTTTTGAGGGAAATATTTTAAAAGTCTTTCATCAGCAAAAGCCATTACTTTCTTTTTAAATTGTGACATGTGTTACACATATGTACTGTGAGGGTTACAGCATGTGAATCACTTGTACAGGAAAGAATATTCTCAAAGAAAATCAAATAACCCATGTTTCCTTCAGACGAAGATCTGACACTACTGTACGTTTATAAATTTGAAGATCATTACTACTGTATGAGCATGAATGAAACCTTAGTCTGGTTAATAGCACGGTTGAGATTTGAGATGTCTTTAAAAAAATACATATGAATATAAATAGATTAGCTCCCTCTAGAGCTTCTCAAGTTAAGATTTCAGATTAAGTTGTTCCAAAGTTTGGAAAGTATGAAAAGCCTTTTCACATTTTCGTTATGCAGATTATAATTACACTCAGTGCTTCTACTTGAGTGAAGTCTTTATGTGGTTCGACAAACTCTGGTATTTTACCACAAGCCTCTCCCATCATTTTACAGTTCTCCCTGTATGTTCCCTAGCGAGTGGTGCACTGTCCTCTGTGCTATCAGGCCTACCGTGTTAAAAATGTGCCCTGGGCCAAGATGACTAATCAGCTGCCAGTGGGTTTGGTAGAGTCTTTTCTGTTAACGTCTTCCTGAAGATTCTTTTGTACAAGTCTATCCCAATAGCATACCACCCACAGAACAAATACCTTTGCTGCAACATTAAAACTTTGGTTCTGTTACTCAAGGCTCTTGAAGCACCTCTAGTGATTATAATGAAATACGTATACACTTTGGTAGATGAAATAGGAAGACTAAACTGCCCAGCCGGAAATTCAGACAAGTATGACACTCAGCTCTCACATGTTACAGTTCACACTTCTCATCTGCATTCACTTTTTTTTTTTTTCCTCCTTCAAAAGTAGAAGCTTTCAAGTAAGCAGTCTTCATAAGGAGTGCAGTGGTTAGATTCAAGGACCTTGGAGTCAGATTCCCTGGGTTCAAATCCCTGCTCTGCCACTTCTGGTAGTAACACCTTGAGTTAATTATTTCAACTTTTTCAGTGTCTCTATTTCATCACATGTAAAAGGGAGATAATAAATAAACTAAGTCATAGAGTTATTGTGAGATGACATGAACTAAACATAAAGCAACTTGCAGAGCACCTGACACACGGTACACAATTATAGTAGAGGATCCCATAAAAACATATAATGTAAACTACGCCTTATGTGTAAACTAGTGCATTCTCCTTTCTCAATGCAGAAGGTAACAGAAGCTTAATTTAGAATGCATTTAATGACAATGTTATTTTTTAAAGGGTCATATATCCATAAAGGAAAAAAAAATTATGAAGGGCTGCTTTTTCCTTAGAGTATGTGGTTCAATAATTCTAAAATCACCTGTCTGAGGAGTAGAAAGAGCTGATTATTGCGTCTGTTTAAAGTCCTGTAATCAGAATACTAGACCAGTAATAGCACCATGCTAAAACAATTGTTGAAGCTGTACTGTGGCAACCTCACTTTCTGGGCACCAGCAAACCCTTTCAGAATTACTGGGCTGGCTACAAAGCACGTAGCCATGGCTCAGCAGTGCCAAGCTGGCAGAGAGAGAGTCTCTTTACCGCTGTTTTTTGCATAAAAGGGAGTGTAGCTGACTATATTTTTAAAAAGGTAATCACAGAGATATGAAGTATGTCCAGAGGAAGGCAGTATAGTGTTGTAGTTAAAACACACATAGGCTTTGGAATAAGATGTCCGTAACATTTTTATTTTTGGTTAATCATTATAAGAATACAAAAATGGGAATAATAACAAATATATTATTAATCAAAACTAATTATAAGAATAACAAAAGTGGGAGTCACTCCATAGGGTGGCTGAAGGATAAATAAGGCATGTAAGCAATCAATACTGTCAGCTACTATTAGTACTACCTTGACATTCATTTTTAATTTCTAAAATGTATCCTTCCTTTTAGATATGGTTATCTATGTACTCTTCAGTGACATCAACATTTGTGCTGATAGGGTAGCAGTTAAGAAGTGTCATACAGTTACTACACCCACCTCCACCCCAACTTTCTCCATTATGTAAAGTGATTCGGGCTTGCTTAAATGTTTTCAAAGGAAAGAATTAGGTATAAATAGGATAATCACACATTTCAGATAGTCCAAGACAGTCCTGGTTTACGCCTGTTGACCTGTGATAGTTATTAATAATGTCCCCTTTCACAGTTAAAAGTGTTTTGGTTTGGATAGTAAATTATATGGTCACTGAATGTATAATACAGAAGTTAAATGTCACTCTAGCAAATGAGTAAATCTTTGTGCTCAATGCTTAGCAATTTAAGGATATACCTAAACCTAGAGAGTTGTCACTAAAAAAGTAACCATGTAGAAAAACATACAAGAAATATTTCCCAAAGTTCCTAAGTTCCAAACTTAAGGGCAAACCTCAGCACTGTGCGGCCCCTCACAGATGGACATGCAGCCTCACACCCTGGGTAGGTAAACATGGCCAGCTGGAGCTCCACTGTAACAACAGGATAAGACAACATTCTCTTTTCCTGTGCTTTGAAGCCCTAGCTTCAATTCTTACAACCTTTGTCTAATTTCAGGAAGGAAAAGGCTCTCTACAGGCAAGAACCCCAAGGGATAGGGTATGTAAACTGAAACTTCTTGGGTCACATGCATTTATGAAGATAAGTCTCCAGCCACCAGTTAGGGAATGGCAAGTTATGATTTATTATTGCAGGCGGCCAGAAGAGAGCAGTAATAACTTCCTTTTCCTTTCCTGCCTAGACCATGCTGCCACGTGCAGACTCCTTCAACAACAAAAAAGCATGTGGAAGGTAGGTTGAAAAGAAAAAGAAAAAACAAAACAAAACAAAACAAAACAAATATTAAGTGACTGACAATCTGGGAGTTGAGAAAGAAGACCAGTGCCTTACAAAAACACATGATGTGAGAAAAAAAGCCACAGTAAGAGAAACTTACTTTATTACTCCAGAAAACAGCAAGTTAATTATAAGAAAAAAAAAATAAAAGAGGTCACAGATTAAAAAGCCAGTGTAAGACTTCATCACGGTGACTTATTTGATTAAAATGTTTTATTATGTAATGTTAGAAGACTGACCATAAGTTGGCAAGATATTATAAAACACAGATTTGAAAATTGCAATGAATATATATGAAGTGGATATATCATAAAAGTATAAGTAAGGACTAAAAACACTGCCAGTCCAAAACACTAAGGCAGGCTTAGCAAAGGAGATGTTTAAATGATGACAATACACGGTCTTAGAAGGAAAAATGAGAAAACTTTTTAAAACCTTATAAATGTACTACATACCAAGAAATGTTTCTGATGCAAATAGGTAGTAAGCATGTTCACGATACTAAGTTGAAAAATCACTTATGAGCCTTTGGTAATTGGTATATACTATAAATACTTTGGTATATTATAGGTTTGGCAGGGGCAGGCATACACATTCAGCTGGGAGAATGTTAATATACTTAAGTTTGAAAGCATAGCAGTTTCTTTAGGTCTGGGAAAAAGAAAGATAAAGGGATACAATTTCCTGCCACAAAGATACATAGTAGATAACTGAGTACAGGAGATCATGTTATTTAACAAATTTCTCTTAAAAGCCTTTACCTTAGGTGTGAGGTGATGGATATGTTGATTGGCTTGGCTGTGGTTGAATATTTCACAATGTATACAGATACTAGGGTCATCAGGTTGTACACCTTAAATATACACAAAATTTAATTGTCAATTATACCTCGCTAAACCTGGGGAAAAAACCTCTACATTGAATTTCCACATAGATGTTGGTGCATCTGAAATTTCATTAAAGTTTTCAAAGTTATTCTACAAATTTAACAATATTTTTATAAAAAATTCAGGTTCCAATTATCAGTACTGTTTTCAACATATTTTAAAGGCTGCATATTCTGTTACTTGGCATAAACAGGGGGAGTGATATTCTAATTTATCAACTGTTCTAGGTAATACATTATTACCATTAGGTTGATTTTTGACCTTTGGGAAGAACTCATAATTCAGGAAGGAAGCCAGGTTCAGATAAATTCTGTAGAGACCCTTAATATTCTGAGTATTTATATATAGACTATCTCTTTAGATAGAACAATTTCTTTTAAAATAGATTGGTAGTTGAGGGATTATGGATCTGTTTTATAGATCAGGAAAGTGATGCTTAGAGAAAGTGACTTGCCCATATTCACACACTTAGTATGTGGCTCAGCTAAACCCATTAATTCTAAATCCCGTGTCTTTATACCATGGCTATCTGTATATAATACCCTACATTTAACCAGCTGAAATACTTATTATACTGGTAATGATTTGTTCACTATCTTTCTTCCCCACTGAAATGCAGGCTCCCAGAGGGGAGGATCATATTTGCTGGGTCAACACCACATCTCTTTCCCTACACAGTGACTGGCACATAGTAGGTGCTCAAAAATTATTTGTGGAATGAATGGAGGCGCTATTTACAAAATGGAATAGATCAGGGAAAGTGATGGTTAGGAAGTTACAGCAACGTCTGGTTTGGCATATTTAGAAACAGACCATAGGTTGGGTTCCCCAGGGAACAGACTCTGAGACGGAATTTAGCATGCAGGATGTTACAAAGGAGTGCCCTTAGGATCAACATCTGAGGAAGGGAGGGGAACAAAGCAAGAATGGGCAGAGAGAAGTCAACGTAAGATGCAGGTCCCAGACAACCTTGCATAACCCCAGGGGAGCTCTGGACCTAGAATGACCCTTCAGAGTCATCCCAAGTTGGGCCCAGATGGCTCCGCCCTTAATCTCCCACACTGTTCTGTCTTTGAATATGGATCCCCACAGCAGCCAAGGAAATCCCTCAAGAGGCAGACAGCTGAAGGCTGTCTGCTGAAAGCACTCCCAGGACTTGCGGCAACAACTCCTTTATTGAAGGAGCTACTAAGCAGTATGTCACAATGGCCACCACAGGCCAGAATTAAAATTAAGCATTAGCCTTGTCCATTCAAATCTAAATTATCCTTCCAATATGTCTAGTACTCTATTGTCATATTTGTGTACTCAAGCTTACATGATGATTTAACTGATAGCTATGAGACCAAGTACATTTATCTTACATTTTAGGTCTCACATTCTGATGTTGTATTATCTATCTCATCAAATTTTGCAATATGCCCTAACTAAAGATTATAAAGGGAAAAACACACAATTAAAAGACACAGAAGCATTGAAAATTGAAAACCATAGAGAAATCAAAATCACAAATTGCAAAAGTTTTCCTATAAATCTACTGGGAAATAATTTGATTTTCTGAATTTCTAATGATTGTATATGTCAGATAAAGCAAGGTATACTTGTGATTTCAAACCTGAATGGAGTTACAAAATAACTCCAAACTTCAAATAAAAAATGCAATCATCACTACTTAATGTCTGCTATGATAAACTCACACCTGGTAGTAATGGGAGGGAAAAAGGCAAGGTGAGCATGGGCAGAAGGATTTCACCATAAAAGTAGCTATGTTAGCTTTCCAGATCTCAGCCTTTATTTTCTATAATAAAAGGAAAATAAGCAATGAGTTATATAAATTTTGGGACTAAAGACATTTGTGATTTTGATTCTTTTCCAGATCTCACTTACACTATACCCTCAGACATTTCTGAGTTTTTGTCTCTAGAAATTCAGGTTAATCTTCATTTGATCATATTTCTTCAAATGTAGTCTCAGGTTTATGTAGAAATGGTGTGGCACTGGTCTTATTTGCATATGTTGGGGGAGTCTTACTTTTAGATTCTAGTGTAGGCATTGACCCATTGACATAGTAAAGTAAGACCACCAAAATGTTTTTGAAAGAGAATGTGTTAATCAACTGTGGGTTATTAGACATTCCGCTGAGACACTGAAGAGACAGAAAAGAAAGAGCAGGCCACTGATGGAAAGGCTATGACCAAGGAGGAATTTCAGGGTGAATGGACTGCTCCAGCTCCCAAACCTCCTGCTACTCCACCTAAGCTCACGTCTGAAGGTGCAGGTGCCCTCTGTGCCTACCCAGCAGTTCCCTCCTGAAGAGGAGCCTCAGCCAGGCCACCATGGACACATCAGCAGTCCCCAAGCCCTGCCCACTGAATGGGTCTCTGAACTACAAGACAACAAGATTGATTCCGTAGGAAAGCACAGGCCTTGAGAAATCAGCTTTAACTTCAGGCTACAAGACAGTAGAAGCAAGAAGAACTACAATCCTGCAGCGTGTGGAATGGAAACTACATTCACAGAAAGGTAGACAAAACGAAAAGGCAGAGGACTATGTACCAGATGAAGGAACAAGATAAAACTCCAGAAAAACAATTAAATGAAGTGGAGCTAGGCAATGTTCCAGAAAAAGAATTCAGAATAATGATAGTGAAGATGATCCAGGACATTGGAAAAAGAATGCAGGCAAAGATCGAGAAGATGCAAGAAATGTTTAACAAAGACATAGAAGAATTAAAGAACAAACACCTAGAAGAATTAAAGAACAAACAAACAGAGATGAACAATACAATAACTGAAATGAAAAATACACTAGAAGGAATCAATTGCAGAATAACTGAGGCAGAAGAATGGATAAGTGACCTGGAAGACAGAATGGTGGAATTCACTGCTGCAGAAATGAATAAAGAAAAAAGAATGAAGAGAAATGAAGACAGCCTAAGAGACCTCTGGGACAACATTAAATGCACCAACATTCGCATTACAGGGGTCCAAAAGGAGGAGAGAGAGAGAAAGGATCCAGGAAAATATTTGAAGAGATTATAGTCAAAAACTTTCCTAACGTGGGAAAGGAAATAGTCAATCAAGTCCAGGAAGCACAGAGAGTCCCAGGCAGGATAAACCCAAGGAGAAACATGCCAAGACACATAGTAATCAAACTGACAAAAATTAAAGGCAAAGAGAAATTATTAAAAGCAACAAGGTAAAAATGACCAATAACATACAAGGGAACTCCCATAAGGTTAACAGCTGATTTCTTAGCAGAAACTCTGCAAGCCAGAAGGGAATGGCACGATATATTTAAAGTGATGAAAGGGAGGAACCTATAACCAAGATTACTGTACCCAGCAAGGATCTCATTCAGATTTGATGGAGAAATCAAAAGCTTTACAGACAAGCAAAAGCTAAGAGAATTCAGCACCACCAAACCAGCTCTACAACAAATGCTAAAGGAACTTCTCTAAGTGGGAAACACAAGAGAAGAAAAGGACCTACAAAAACAAACCCAAAACAATTCAGAAAATGGTAATAGTAACATACATATCGATAATTAACTTAAATGTGAATGGATTAAATGCTCCAAGCAAAAGACACAGACTCGCTGAATGGGTACAAAAACAAGACCCATATATATGCTGTCTACAAGAGACCTACTTCAGACCTAGGGACACATACAGACTGAAAGTGAGGGGGTGGAAAAAGATATTCCATGCAAATGGAAATCAAAATAAAGCTGGAGTAGCAATACTCATATCAGATAAAATAGACTTTAAAATAAAGAATGTTACAAGGGACAAGAAAGGACACTACATAATGATCAAGGGATCAATCCAAGAAGAAGATATAACAATTATAAATATATATATATACACCCGACATAGGAGTCCCTCAATACATAAGGCAAGTGTTAACAGCTATAAAAGACGAAATTGACAGTAACACAATAATCGTGGGGGACTTTAACACCTCACTCACACCAATGGACAGATCATCCAGACAGAAAATTAATGAGGAAACACAAGCTTTAAATGACACAATAGACCAGACAGATTTAATTGATATTTTTAGGACATTCCATCCGAAAACAGCAGACTACACTTTCTTCTCAAGTGCACACGGAACATTCTCCATGATAGATCACATCTTGGGTCACAAGTTAAGCCTTGGTAAATTTAAGAAAACTGAAGCCATATCAAGCACGTTTTGCAACCACAAGGCTATGAGATTAGAAATAAATTACAGGGAAAAATGTAAAAAACACAAACACATGGAGGCTAAACAATACATTACTAAATAACCAAGAGATCACTGTAGAAATCAAAGAGGAAATCAGAAAATACCTAGAGACAAATGAAAATGAAAACACAATGATCTAAAACTTATGGGATGCAGCAAAAGCAGTTCTAAGAGGGAAGTTTATAGCTATACAATCCTACCTCAAGAAACAAGAAAAATCTCAAATAAACAATCTAACCTTACACCTAAAGTAACTAGAGAAAGAAGAACAAACAAAACCCAAAGTTAGTAGAAGGAAAGAAATCATAAAGATCAGAGCAGAAATAAATGAAGTAGAAACAAAGAAAACAATAGCAAAGATCAATAAAGCTGAAAGC
This sequence comes from Tursiops truncatus, assembly GCF_011762595.2. Classification (NCBI taxonomy): domain Eukaryota; kingdom Metazoa; phylum Chordata; class Mammalia; order Artiodactyla; family Delphinidae; genus Tursiops; species Tursiops truncatus. Next base: position 75,085,938 of record NC_047036.1, read on the forward strand.
TGGTTCTTTGAGAAGATAAGCAAAATTGATAAACCTTTAGCCAGACTCATCAAGAAAAAGAGGGAGAAGACTCAAATCAATAAAAATAGAAATGAAAAAGGAGAAGTTACAAAAGACACCACAGAAATACAAAGCATCATAAGAGACTACTACAGGCAACTCTGTGCCAATAAAATGGACAACGTGGAAGAAATGGACAAATTCTTAGAAAGGTATAACGTGCCAAGACTGAACCAGGAAGAAATAGAAAATATGAACAGACCAATCACAAGTAATGAAATTGAAACTGTGATTAAAAATCTTCCAACAAACAAAAGTCCAGGACCAGATGGCTTCACAAGCAAATTCTACCAAACATTTAGAGAAGAGCTAACACCCATCTTTCTCAAATTCTTCCAAAAAATTTCAGAGGAAGGAAACTCCCAAACTCATTCTATGAGGCCACCGTCACCCTGACAAAGATACTACAAAAAAACTACTAGAGCCAATCAATGAATTTGGTAAAGTTGCAGGACACAAAATTAATGCACAGAAATCTCCTGAATTCCTATACACTAACAATGAAAGATCAGAAAGAGAAATTAAGGAAACAATCCCATTCACCATTGCAACAACAACAACAAAATATCTAGGAATAAACCTACCTATGGAGGTAAAAGACCTGTACTCAGAAAACTATAAGGAATCAGACTCCCTGACTTCAGACTATACTCCAAAGCCACAGTAATCAAGACAATATGATACTGGCACAAAAACAGAAATACAGATCAATGGAACAGGATAGAAAGCCCAGAGATAAATCCCGCACATATAGTCAACTAATCTATGACAAAGGAGGCAAGGATATACAGTGGAGAAAAGACAGTCTCTTTAATGAGTGGGGCTGGGAAAACTGGACAGCTACATGTAACAGAATGAAATTAGAACACTCCCTAACACCACACACAAAAATAATCTAAAAATGGATTAAAAACCTAAATGTAAGACCGGACACTATAAAACTCTTAGAGGAAAACAGAGGAAGAACACTCTTTGACATAAATCACAGCAAGATCTTTTTTTGACCCACCTCCTAGAGTTAGGCAAATAAAAACAAAAATAAACAAATGGGACCTAATGAAACTTAAAAGCTTTTGCACAGCAAAGGAAACTATAAACAAGACGAAAAGACAACCCTCAGAATGGGAGAAAATATTTGCAAATGAATCAATGGACAAAGGATCAATCTTCAAAATATATAAACATTTCATGCAGCTCAATATTAAAAAAACAAACAACCCAATCCAAAAACGGGCAGAAAACCTAAATAGACATTTCTCCAAGGAAGACATACAGATGGCCAAGAAACACATGAAAAGCTGTTCAACATCACTAATTATTAGAGAAATGCAAATCAAAACTACAATGAGGTATCACCTCACACCAGTTAGAATGGGCATTATCAGAAAATCTACAAACAATAAATGCTGGAGAGAGTGTGGAGAAAAGGGAACCCTCTTGCACTGTTGGTGGGAATGTAAAGTGATACAGCCACTATGGAGAACAGTATGGAGGTTCCTTAAAAAACTACAAATAGAATTACCATATGACCCAGCAAACCCACTGCTGGGCATATACCCAGAGAAAACCATAATGCAAAAAGATACATGCACCCCAATGTTCACTGCAGCACTATTTACAATAGCCACGTCATGGAAGCAACCTAAATGCCCATCAACAGACGAATGGATAAAGAAGATGTGGTACATATATATAATGGAATATTACTCAGCCATAAAAAGGAACTAAATTGGGTCATTTGTAGAGATGTGGATGGACCTAGAGACTGTCATACAGAGTGAAGTAAGTCACAAAGAGAAAAACTAATATCGAATATTAATGCATATATGTGGAATCTAGAAAAATGGTACAGATGAACCAGTTTTCCAGGCAGAAATAGAGACACAGATGTTAGAGAACAAACCTATGGACACCAAGGGGGGAAAGCAGGGGGTGGTGGTGGTGGTGTGATGAATTGGGAGATTGGGATTGACATGTATACACTAATATGTATAAAAGAGATAACTAATACGAACCTGCTGTATAAAAAATAAAAGCATCAGCTCTGATTTCACTACTGATACTACCTATGAAATAGATAACTAATGAGAGCCTACTGTATAGCACAGGGAACTCTACTCAATGCTCTGTGGTGACCTAAATGGGAAAGCAATCTAAAATAGAGGGGATGTATGTATACATAGAGCTGATTCACTTTGCTGTACAGTAGAAACTAACACAACATTGTAAAGCAACTATACTCCAATAAAAATTTTAAAAATAATGATAAAATTTTAAAAATTGTGGGTGATTAGTTGCCAAACATTGGGAAGAAGTTGACACCAATTTTTAAACGGGAAAGTGACATCACTGTAATAAGTGTAAGTCATAGCCTTCCTACATTGTTTCAAAATATTTGAACAAGGATCTCCAGGTGGCTATTCTATCTAGGAATTTATGCTAAATACCTGTAGCTTGTGTGCCTGCTTAAACAGTCAACTGAATACTGATGTGGAAGAAATTTCTATTCAACTAACTAGTTATAAAGGCTGTTTCAATGTACACTGTACTGACTAAAAAATGTAGGACAATCCTTTAACTTAGAATTTATGATTCTGACAATATGTTGGAGTAATTTTTCTTATGAAAGCACATCTCACATTTCTGAGATGATGAGTCTGTGGCAGTAAATGGTTTGAAATATGTTCAACCGAGATAGGACTTCTAAAGATTATATTTACTGCACAAAACCATATATACATTGCATGGAAGAAAACATGGGGTTGGAATGAAAGTAGCTATTTACCTCTACGACTATGGCTGTATATTCACAGGTAGAAAACATGTACAAATACTACATGTAGTAAAAGAGCACTTCTGAGTTCATGTACTAGGGAACCATAAACAATAGTCACTATGCTCTAAGCGTCCTCTATCAATATCCACCGTAATGGAAAATGCTAGAGTAGCATTTCAGATTACTAACAGGAAGAGGAGAACCCTGAAACCTATCATTCAGACGTCTGATGACAGCTCCAATGCAAGATGGCACTGAAAAATTTACACTGAGGAAGGGTTCACGTGTGAATGAAGGAGAATTATTCTCTGGGCTATTTTTTCAAATTCCATTTTCCTTCATGTGTCTGTTCATTAGCACTTCTTTCAAGGATATTCCACTGGTTGAGTCAATGATTTGGGGTCTATATTCCACTAACATTAAATAATGCCTTAGTTTCATGAGTATGAAATAATTCAAACAGTAAGAATCTAAAATAAATATACTTAGGCAGCACAGTACAGGATATTTAATAAGCATCAGTATTTATTATGGTAGGAAGCAGAATTTTTGTTACATCACACCTTTTGTTACATAGCCAAATTTAGCCAATATGAAGTCCTATAAAATGGCAAAGATATAAAAAAAAGTCAGTAGTTCACTAATTAAAAAGTCAATTATATGTCACTGTTTCATATCAGGTTAATTACTTCATTTACATTTTTGGAATTTTAAAGTAGTGCATGAAAGGTGACAGATTGACAGCACTGCAGACTGAAATTCTTACGCTATTTTCCTGAGTGTTAATAATATAAAAGGCGATATACAAAACAGAATTACACATAGGTTTTATCTAATGAGGTTACAAATGAAATACACATGGTATGGAAATAGAAGAACAAGAGAGATGCTTTCAGAAAAACTACTGAAGAAGTAAGGTGAAAGGGAAATGGTCAAGTGGTAGATACTTTGATGTTGTTCTTCTAGGCATATATGTATGAAAGAATAGAGGTCAAACATCAACAAAACATCATTGTGTCTGAGGGGAAGAGAGTCAATGCCATTCAAAATAAGTTATAAGAAGAAACTTTGAGTGAAAGAAAAATGAAGTGACTCCTTGTGGGGAAGGTTACCATAATCAGGATTGTAATAAGGGGAGGGTGGGGAGGAGGTGATAGTATCACAGAGCACAAAAAAAGACAATGAACAGGAATGAGGAACAAATGTTGCATTTCCATAGTTCTGATCCTAACCCACTTCCACAAGAATGCAACTTGCTACTCCTTACTGTGGGTGTCATGATGAAATCTACCATACTACTTTCTGTCACTAACTTGTCAGAAAAAGCAAAGCTTCTCTAAGTCTGTCTGTTCCCACACAACCACAAGCACGTACTACGGTCTATTAGTCCTTTTCCTCCCCAAACAGAAAGGACAATAAACTCGTTGCTGAATTTTTTAGTACTTGAATTAAACATTTCTAGAAGTTAATCTGACATTGTTGCCACTTTTTACTGTCTGTGGCAGTGGGTGAGTTAGGCCCTAATGCCTTAAAACTTACATTCTGATAGTAATGGACACAATGCAATTATATCTTATGGTCTTTTGTATAAAAGAATGAATTTACAAGTAGCATCATGTTTACTGAAACCAGTTTAAATAGTAATTACTACTGACGTGACTCTACCTATAACATAGAAGAAAAGAATGAAAAGAATGAAAAGTTGTCAGGGACATTAGAAACTATCTAGTCCAATTCATTTTCATACAGATGAGAAAACAGGTGTAATGACTTAAATGACACCTCCAGTTTCACAGACACAGGATAAACCCAGCTGTAACTCCAAGTCCCACAACTGATAATGCCTCCTTTACTCTTTACCACGTGCCCTCAGTTCCTTGATGGTGAGTCCCACTGCTTTGCTTCCTTGTAATACTATAGGTTCCAAAGTGACATACCATTATGCAAGTTTTGGGGTTGACAGGTCACCAAGGTGATTTGTACACATAAACTGCTTTAATTCTGTGGACTAAATGGCTGCTTTGTTCTCTTTCTGATCAATTTGGCAGGTAAAGTCAGTCAAACTTGTTTCTTCATGTAGACACTGCCTTACTATGGAAATGAATGTGGAAACATTCATCTTTGTCAGAAATTATGTCAAATTATTCAAATTTATTGGTGAACTACAGCAAACATCCCCGCTGATAAACATCTCAGTCATATGTCTTTTAGAGAACACTTATGGTTCTGAAAAGATGACATTACAGTGAGCTTTCCCATTCTGAAGCAAAGATGTTTGGAGAGAAAATGGGGTCTGTTATCAAGATAACAGTTTTGTTAAAATCATAAAAAATTCCAAAGATGTCCAGCACTGTAAGTATTAAAACGTATTCCTTCAGGTAGCGTTGCTATTGCTTTCTCCTCTCCTTGTTATGGTCCTCTTTTAAGACCCTTAGGAAGCTGTCTCTAAGACTCTGTCAGTTTCTCTCTTTTCCATAGACACATTGCGGCCTTCACATTAACACTGCTTCTCTGCCTTGAGGTAATAAACGATTAGCTACAGCACAGTGGTGTGATGTTCATGTTATTCTTTGCTGTACTACACCCGACCAATGTCTCAAAAATTAATGCAAGTATATCAGGATCTGAAATTAACTTTTTATAGCCAAAAGCAACGTCCTGCTAGGAGGAGAAAAACCTATTATAACTGGGCTGGCATCTGATTGCCCGTAGATGGTGAGTACCAGGAAAATAACACTTCAAATTATAAAATGTTGAATATAACAAAAGCTGCCCCATATTGATTAATCAGTGTTTTGTTTATGAACTGATAAGGTCTAACTAGGTGGTACCTATTCTTTGCAAGTGTCAGATCTATTACTAAAGATCAGAGATGAACCTAAATTAGCTAATGTTCTAATGATGTTATACAGAAATAATTATAAAAAGAAAAATACTTGTATGAAAAATAAAGACAATATTTCTCTCTGAACCGTGCATTAACCTTGAAAGTTTTGTTCCTAAAAAATTACATAAAACTAGTCACAATTTATTTAAACGTATACATTATTCAATAAACACTATCAAGAAATCACTTCGGATATA